>NC_077234.1:155236176-156645551 GCF_027887165.1 Monodelphis domestica
TATATCAGACTATTTATAACATAAGAGAATTTGGGGGATGGAGGTAAGGAGAGAATCTGAAACATGACAAAACAATTGTCAAAAATAGGAAAACAAATTTAAAAAAACTATTAGAAAACCTCAAAAAATCCAACACATGAGCTGGGGCCTTATCTTAGAAACACATTATAAACACTGCCTGATTGTGCTGAGATATAGGAATACCACTCCAGGGAACTCAGGAGAAAGGCTGGAGAAAGGGAAAAAAATTACTGCCATAGAAAGAAGTGATGGAGTCTGAATGCAGATTAAAGCATATCATTCTTCACTTTATTTCCTTCATGAATTTTTCTCTAGTGTAAAAGATATGTCTTCTTTCACAATATGATAAATATAGAAATATGTATTGCATGATAACATATCTTAGGAAGGATGGGAGGGAGAGAATGCATTGCAAAACATCAGAAAATAATTACTAAAAACTATGGACGTGTAATTGTATCAAATGTAATATGGAGGCAAAGGAGAATGGGAAGAGAAAAAGGACCATTAGATTTTTTAAAAAATATTTTTTTTGTTTTCCAAATTATATGTAGTAATAATTTTCAACATACATTTTCCAAAGTTATATGATTCAAATTATCTCCCTCTCTCCCTTCCATCCCACCTCCTGGAGATGGTGAGCAATTTGATCTGTGTTATACATGTATTATCATGCAAAACATTTTCATATGGGCCATTGTTATAAGAGATTATTCCTATAAAACCAAAACCCCAAAATAAAAGATCATGCTTTGATCTGTATTCCAACAGTTCTTTCTCTGGAAATGGATAACATTATTTGTCCTGGATCATTGTTTTGCTGGGAATATCTCTCACAGTTTATCATCTTATAATATTGCTATTACCATGTACAATATACTCTTTATTTTTTAATGTATTTTTTTTAAACCTACCATCTTGGAGTCAATACTGTGTATTGGCTCTAAGGCAGAAGAATGGTAAGGATTGGGCAATGGGGGTTAAGTGACTTGCCCATGGTCACACAGCTAGGAAGTGTCTTAGGCTAGATTTGAACCTAGGACCTCCCGTCTCTAGGTCTGGCTCTCCATCCACTGAGCCACCCAGCTGCCCCAGAATAATATACTCTTGATTCTGCTTATTTCACTCTATATCTGTTCATGTAGATCTTTCCAGTTTTTTCTGAAATCATCCTGTTCATCATATTTTATAGCATATTATTATTTCTTCACCATCATATAAATAGGCTTTTTCAACAATGCATCCTTAAACCTATTGGCTGGGGATTAAGGAGGAAGTTAGTGGTAAAGAAATGAGGGCAGTGAATGCTTTATTGGTTAATAAAGTTTTACTTGGCAGTGGAGGGAAAGAAATAGTTAAAAGGAGTAAATGAGTTATCTAAGTAGAGGAGACTTATGAACAATTTCCATCCTGAGAGGAGAGAGATAGTTATGAAAACTTGATGTATTCTGAATTGCTTCATGGATAGAGAATTGTTCTTTTTCCTTTCTTGTGTAGTATAAATTTTGTCATAGAGGTGTAGTTCAAGAAGGTAATTCAGGAGTGGTCAAATGGAAAGACTTCCATTTTCCTGGGGCTGCAGATCAATTGTAAACAATAAGGAGAATTGGACTAATTTTAAATTATATTACAACTGCATTTGTAAAGTAATCTATCTAGGGGTAGTTCTTACCAAGACTTATCTACAAATCTTATAAATAAATAGCAAAGATGACAAAAGCAATCTTCAGATGAAAAAATTAAAGATCAATTATGACAATGGAACATAATGTGTAGAGCTTCTGGAAGTACTTCCTTTTCATTAATCAAGGATAATTATCAATTATAAGGCTTAATCATTAGTAGAGTCTTTATATTTTGCATCTTGAAAAGTTGATGATAATTGGTCTCCATATTTAACTCCCAAGTACTCATTACACTGAGGGAAAAGTGAATAAGCTTTTTTTTTAGAGTTTTTTCTTTGTCTATGACCTTGGATGATGACTCACTAAACATTTCTTAATCTCAGCCTCAAAAATTGAGGTATATTTTGTTTACTTTTTTTGTTAGAAAGAAGTAATATATTTTAGATTTCACAAAATCAGCATTTTAAAGGTGGAAAGAACCAGAGTTGATTTTTTTTTTTAGCCCAACCTCTCATCTTGTAAGTGAGAAAAATTATATTTGTGAAATAGGGCATCATTTTATTCTGTTCCCATAAGATATCATAGTTGTTACTTTCTTGAAAAAATTCTTAATGCTTAATTTGATTTCTTTTTAGTTACCTTTTCAAAAAGAGAATGCAGCTACAAATCAGTTTGATGGCTTCCTTTCTGAAAAATTAGCTCGATTCAAAGGTTGAAGTAATCATTTCCAATGTTATCTTATTGCCCTCAATAATAATATTATGCTCCCTGAATTTACAATGTCTTTTGGTATTTATATCAACAATTAAAGCATTATTAATTATATTGGGAAGAAGAATGATCTAACTACTAATAAAAAAAAAGCAAACCTGATCCAAGGTGTTCCTCTCTTTACCTCATTTTTTAGAACTTCTTGAGGAAATATCACATCAAATTAATGAATCTTAGGATTTTATTGCCAATGACCATAAACAGGTAATATGTGTGTGTATATGTGGGGGAAGTGTTTGCCACTAAAGGCAAAAATGGAACTTAATACTTTTTGCTCTTTGTTGATTTCTTGATTCAACATATGTGACATTTAACACCATTGAACTTTTAAGGACTAGAAGATCAAATTTTTACTGTTTCTACTTTTTTCAAGTTAAATCACAATAGTTGATTCACCCTTGTTAAATTGACAAAAATGGTTTAAAAGTTTTAAAAATGCAGCTTTGAATGGATTTGGAGGAAACAAGAATGCTATTGCATTGCTAATGGAATTGCAAGTTATTCTTATTGAGATAGTTATAAGTATACAATTTTAAAAGTCAGAATTTTGGTAAATATGACAATTGATATAAATAAAATTATTTTAAGTTAATTTAAGTAAGGGTAGGTTATAAAGTATTACATAATTTCTCCCTTTTAAGTAATTACTCTAGATTTTACTGAGAGCTCTGCTTTCTTTTTTTTTTCCAGATTATATGTTGATACAATGTTCAATAATCATTTTTTCTCTCCCTCCTTATCCTTTTTACCTCCCCAGGATGGCAAGTAATATGATATGGATTGTACATGTATTGTCATATAACACATATTTCCATGTTAATCATGTGATGAAAGAAGACACCTATTGCTTAAATTAGAGAAAAATTTGTGTTAGAATCTGCTATTAAGCTCCATACAGTTGCTAAAATGTCATTTGGAAACTGTCATCTTCTGGAAACTTTATTTTGGAATCTTTTAGGACAATGGGAGATATTGGGTGAGTTTATATCCAAACCAAAGTTAATGTTGATAAACAGTGGATGCTTGAAAAAAGTAATCCTAGCGATAAGTTTCTCAAAAATGAACAATAATCACAACAAGATCTCATGCTCAATTTTGTACTCAAGGAGTTTATAGTGTGATAGGCAAAGATAATACCCAAATGAAGCTGATAAGACAAAGGGTGTGCAATGGGAAAGGCACAGGATGGATAAGTGCAGAGGTGTTTAATGTCTAGCTTGGGTACTATCCTTAAGTGAAAAATTAGGGCTGAATCTGTCTGCATCTCCATCATCTCTCATTAGAGTGACAGTTACCATGGACAGAGGGCAAGATATCTTTGTGAATTAACACAAAACTTATTTGCTGTATCAAATTGCCTGCAGAAGCCAAATCTTCTTATGCCTTTTTCAAAGGATATCCGTGATGCCTACATATATTATTCTTATAAAGTGCTCAGTGAAATCAGTATTAATCAGAAAAGTGGTTTTTCTAATTATTCACACTAGATAAAAATGCTGTTCAAGCAGGTGTCATCAGATTATTCCATGAATGTATATTATATGTGATATAAATATAAATACTTACGTAGATAATATAGCTTCAACAAGTCCTGCAGATGGATAATAAGTTAATGTTAGAATTGAATAGTCGGCAATCAGACTGGAGTTTTTCCTCACTAATGCCAATTTGCTTACCACTGTAAAAGAAAGTATTTTTTAATCAACCACTCAATCTACAGGCATTTATTCAGGGTCTATTATGGACTAGGCACTGCACTAGGCATTGGAGATATAAATACAAAAGTGGTATAGATTCTGACCTCATGAAACTTGTATTCTGCTAGGCAAGAAAATAGAGGAAATATACAAAACAAATAATAAGTGATTGTTAAGGAGGCACTAAAAAAGGGTGAGTCTGAAAAGATCTCTTCAAGGAGGTGGCACTTGAGCAAGTTTCTAAGAGGCGGAAGTTAAGGAGGAAGAACATTCTAAGCTTAGAAATAGTACTTCTATGCAAAGGATATGGTAGGAGGGAGAATGCTACTTATGGAAAAGAGGGAGAAAGACATTTGGCCGAAGCTTAGAGTGCCTACTGGGAGTAATGTATCATTTTAAAAGATTAATTGGAACAAATTGAGAAGTATTTCAAATGCTAAAAAGTAGAGTTTATGTTTTGTCCTAGAAATAATAGGGAGCTAATGTAGCTTATTGTATTTGAGGATCATAAAATCTAGAGCTAGAAGTTATTTTAAAGGCCAAGCCTTTCATTTTATAGGTAAGGAAACTGAGACCCAGAGAAGTCAAGTGACTTGCTTGTCCATATAGATAGGAAGTAGCATAGCCAGGATTTGAACACAGGATTCATTTGAACTCAGCCCATGACTCCAAATTTGGTAATCTTGAGACCTTTTTATTACCAATATTTTCCTGGTGATTCTTCATGGCTATTACTCTTGAAATCTCATTTATCTCAGAAGAATTAAAGCTTTGAATAATTCAAAGGGCAAAATTATGGACATAATAAGCAATGACTTACAGGTCACCACTAATTTATCTGGATTTATTGAAGATGTATATAGCTAGAAAAATAGGTGATGTCGTGAGGATGAAATAATCTGAGTGATAAATTGTTGAACTGAATGTACTGATAAACAGGGGCAGCTAAGGTGGCACAGTGGATAGAGTGCCAGGCTTGAAGTTAGGAAGACTCACATTCCTGAGTTCAAATATGGCCTTAGACACTTACTAGCTGAGTGACTCTGAGCAAGTCACTTAACTTTATTTGCTTCAGTTCCTCGTCTATAAAATGAGCTGGAAAAGGAAATGGCACACTACTCCAGTATCTTTGCCAAGAAAACCAAAAAGAGTTGGACACAACTGAAAAATGAGTGAACAACAATGATAACAACATATATACTAAAAATAAAAACAAAACAGCAGAGTAAGGACTCCAGCATGTTGTATGTATTCTCTATTGTGTATTTATGGAAAACCAGGGGCAAGAATTGACGTGGATAAGGAAAAATAGAGGAGTTTGTGATTTTTGTTGAACACCCAAAAGAATACATTTTCCTAATATAGAAAAGAAAAAATAATGACTAACTCTGTTTGAACTCCAACGAACATAATTTAATGGAAGAAAAAAGAAAATTATTTAGACTTTATCAATAGGTTTTTAATTTATCTGCAATGTAAATATGATGTAACATTGATATAGCCACTAAAATATTGACATACATTTCCACAATTTTCTTTGCTAGGAAATTATTTTCATTTTTTATGCTTTATCTGAAATTGAAAATATATCTTGTAGGGCTAATTATTGTTTAGGCACGATTTAAAGTGAGAAATGTTTCTAACCTATTTGTTGCAGTACATTATATTACTGTTAAATCACAACTTTGATAATTTGAAAGACACATATTATATAAATGTAGAAAAGGAGAAAATTCTTTGCAGATAATTCCACAATCCCTGAAATATTTAGGAAATAAAAGAATAAAACTGGGATTAGGGTGGCTGATTAAAATTCAGAGGGCTACTGTTAGATTGCTCCCAAATCAAAATAATTTAACTATACTTACCTTTATCAGTGGTGGCATAGTGGATAGAGTGCTGGGTCCAGAGTCAGGAAGACCTGAATTTAAACCCAGATTCAGGCACATATTTGCTAATGTGACCCTGAATATATCACTTAAACCTGTTTAACCTGTTTCCTCATCAGTAAAAGTAGCTGGAGAAGGAAATGGCAGACCACTTCAATATTTTTGCCCAGGAAAACCCCAGTTAGAATCATGAAGAGTAGGACAGAGCTGGTACTACTAAACTTGTAGCAATTGGGGAGCAAAAGCAACCTCATTCAAGAAATGCTTTTTACATTACAGTATACATTTGCTTATATAAATGGCCCACTCTGCCCTGCAATTTAAGAAATGTTTTCTGTGTTCGATATCATTTCAAAAGCAAACTTCCTTGGAAGATTCCCTTCCCTACCAAAAAAGAAATAAACATTTTATCGACAGATAAAATATGTGTAAATCTTTTTCTTTGTATGACACATGTATATTTTACCAGTCATAGTCTAAAGGAGCATCCCATAAGCAAAATCACAGCCAATAAAAAGGCAGAAAAAAGTTTCAAAGTGAAAACCTAGAAGTAGGGAACTAAGAGAGCTCATCTTCTCACCAATTAAAATTCAAAAAAGGCCAAAGAAAAAATTGAAACGTGGGAATAGAGACAGAACCACAGAAGAAAACCTAAAAGGACAATACTAGACTCATTAGGTTGTGTTATTTCCATTTATGTATGTTTCCTCCTTTGCTTCAATGTATGACTAAAGCCTTGGAAAACCTGAAAAATTGTGCATTAGAAGGCAAAAGGCTTGTCTCAACCTAACTACAATTGGTCAGCAGAACATATATCCTTGTAGGGATCACTAACGAAAAATGGAACCTCTGTGTGTGTGTGTGTGTGTGTGTGTGTGTGTGTGTGTGTGTGTGTGTGTAAATTACTAGATTATTGACACCCCAGAACAACACCCCATTACTATTTCCCCAATATCTACAAGCAGAGTAAAATAGAAAGAAAGGTGACTTGGAATTAGGACCTAAATTTCTTTATTATCCTTCTGTAGACAGTGTAGTAACAATTTCTCTGGGTCTATGTCTCCTCATCTCTCAAATGAGGGTGCTAGTTTAGGTGATCTCAAAGATCCCTTCCATCTTGAACCTAGGAACTTGGTCTTTTATTCATTTCAGTATTGAATATTACCAATGAAATTAAGAGAATATGCTTTGAGATTCTAGTGGTATTACCATGCTTCCCTTTCAGAAAACTCCATATTCAAAAATTAATTTACATATGTGCTATATGAAAGCATGTTTATTTTTACCACTGAAAAATTATCAATAAGAATTCTTTTTTCCCTTTGGTTTTTTATTTTATTCCTTAGTCCACATCTACATAACTATTGTGAAATTTTAAGTTTTTTCATTCTTTAATATTTTTTAAATTAAAAAAAGATAAGTTTAATAGAAAGTTCTGTTTTTTTTTTTAAGGTCCTACTGTGTGTCAGGCATTGTGCTAAATTCTAAGGATAAAAAGAAAAGAAAAGAAAAAGTCCTTGACCTCAGGAAACTTGCAATCTAATGGGGTTAATATTGAATGTAGATTTCCTGCTCCCTCATATTTTTAATGTTGTAAAGCAAGTTTAATCCTGAGTTCATGACTATATAGTTTTGTAACATTAAAAACAACTTGTCTTATATTTGAATTTTTTCAATTAATATCTTTTTTTTTCAACTATATTATAAACTCCCTTAGAGTAGGAGCCACAAAATTCTTTTTACCCCCAATACAGTGCCTAGAACAGTGCCTTGGACCTAGTCGCAATGCTCACAAAAGCATTTGTTAGCTTGATTTGTTCTTTTTTCTAAAATGGAAAACTCTTAGATATTGTTGACAAGCAGTCTGGTGTAGTGGCTAGTGTTGGACTTGGGTTCAGGAGTATTGAGTTTGTATTCTGCCTCATACACTCATGGGCATTTCATTTAACTTTGTAGAATGTCCGTTTCCTCGTCTCTCAAACAGGGATGTAACAGTTCTTGTTCTACCTATTTCAAAAATTTATTGCAAAAAATATTTGAAAATTTTTGTTCAGTTATTAGTCATGCCCAACTCTTCCTGACTCCATTTGGGGTTTTCTTGGCAAACATACTGAAGTGGTTTGCCATTTCCTTCTCCAGCTCATTTTACAGTGGAAGAAGTGGAGACAAACAGCATTAATTGACTTGCTTAGGTTCACCCAGCTAGAGTGAAGCCAGATTTAAGCCCTGGAAGATGAGTCTTGCAGACTCCAAGCCCTGCTAGTGCCGAGATGTCCCTGGCACATAATAGGCACTTAAGAAATAAATACTTGTTGGATTTGACAATTCTGACCCCAGCATTATAGTCTACATAGTTGCTGCTCTTGTTGAGGTAGGCAAAGGGATGGTAGGAACCTGTGCTTTCATAGATATAGAAAGGTCTCCAGTGATGAAACTCCTTAACCAGTACAGTTCAGCAACTATTTTTCAGGTTTTAGTTTAAAGAATTGCCTGAGTCCAAGAGATGAAGGACTTGCCCATAGTCACTACAGCTAGCCCTTGAACTCAAACCTTGCCTTTTCTGAGCCTAGCCTTCTTCTACTCTGCGCTTCCTCTCTTTTTAATTAGTATTGCACTTGTGTTCGTGCCACCACCTGGACCAACTTTAAAGCTCTCTGAGGACAAGAGAATTTGATTAGTCTTCGTTGTCCCCCAGTGCCTAGCAACGAATTTCTCACATAAATAACTCATAACCCTAAATTTAGATTGTTATTATCATCAATAATCTCTTCATTCATGCTTGTAGATTTTTCCATGCCAAAATTATTTTAAGGATAGGACTGATCAATTAATTTTCTTTCCTAAAGAAAATCTTGGAAAAGCCAGAGTTGAGGACATCTTAAATATTTATATTTAAATTAAAATTAAATAAAGATTACATTAATTTTTAAAGAATAACAATAAAATTATTTGGATAAAAAACTTAAAAGCATAAGTTAGAAGTAATTAGAAATGTTTGTTCATAAAATTGATTTTATAGCTTTCTGTTTTGTTCATTTCTTCTTAGGATCGATGTTTTTAGGACCTCACAGTGGTTGGTGTCTATTCAAGGTAGATGGTAGGTGGTATTAAGCCAGAAATACGCTTTTACACTTGTGTTTCTGCTTTTTCTCCTTCACACTGGGCTAATGGATAAAAAGGGAATTCAAGTGACCATGTCAGCAAATTGATGTCAATAACTGAATAAGCATTATTGTTCTCTCTGGAGATGAATATTTCAACTATTTCTGCAGAATGACTTATAAGAATATTCTGCCACTGATGTTAAAAGTGTTGTTTTTGATATTTAATTCAAAACCAATATTCCTTCTACCTGTGGTCATTACAAGTCCCATGATGTTTTAGTAAGAATTAAAGATATTAATCTACTTTCCCTGGAAAAAGTCCAAGCTTGGGCTGTAGGCCTTATGAAACTCAAGTTTCCTTTAAGTGAAATGTATTTTTTACATCTAACATTGTGTTATTTCAACTATGTTTCACTCCATTTGTGCTAGCTTTATATGGTGCTGAATGAAGAGAAGTTTATGCCTTTACATATACATAGGCACGTTTGTGCAATCAATAACATAAATGTTCATATATTTAAGTCTAATCTATAGAAGTAATCTTTTGGGTGAATTTGGACTGGTGATTTCATCAATGGGATGAGGATTTTTCAGTATGGAAACTGCCTCTTATTTATGACCTCAGGAGAATTCTTGGGGCAGTGAGAACTTCAATAGCTTGCTTGTGAATGTACAGTTAGCATAAGTTAGAGTCAGTATCCATGTCTTCTCTGACTCTTAAGTTATTTCTCAGCATTACATCATACTATCTTTCATATATACACATACATAATATAGTATATAAATTTAATATAAATAGCATGTACATGTATATATTTTAAATACTTTAATAATGTCAATAATTATAATATTAAATAAGTTAAAATCTTAATAGTTAAATCAACAATAGTTAAATCACCTCTTCTTAATTCAATTATATTTTTTTAAGAATCATTGTACAGAAACAAAAAGACATAGTTTTGTATAAATGTATCTTTTTCTCAAATTATGCCTTCTCTAAAGAGGAAGGGAGGGAGAGAGCATTGGGTCTTTTAATGTAACAAAAAAATACATTTAAATTACTATGTCAAAATATTAAATAACCAAAAAGAAAAAGAAGCCTCTTGTTAAAAAAATTATTCAAGTTGAAATATAGTTGCCAGGTTTTAAAGTAAAACCTGATAATGAAGTATTATCCAAAGCATGACATCAAATTAACATTTATTAAGCACTTATTAATAACATACACATTGCTTAGTAATGATATAAAAAATGAAGTCATTTGCCACCAAAATACTTACATTCTACTGGAGATTACATTGCATATAAAGATGAGTAAACACAAAATCTGTGCAAAATAGTACCAAGTCAGGTTCCAGAAAACAAGAATGTCAAGAACTGGGGGAAGGGGGAGTAACAAAGGTGTCCTGTGCGATATGGCACTTTCAGTAATACTTTTTTTTTAAGCAAATGACGATAACTTATTCAGATAATGATTTATACCTTGGTGGTAATCCCATGCATTGTATATCAGATTATAAGGCTCCGAAGGGTTAAAATTTTTACTAGGAGTTTCACACAAGTATGGAGAGCAATTTGATAAAACACAAACACTTCATTTATTCTGAGGAGAAGTTTGGATAGGAAATAGGAGGGAGGAAAGTGAGATTATCACTCTAATAGCTTATGCCTAAAATACAAATCCTAAACTAAAATTTCTTTTTAATTTTTAAAAAAATTTTTCCCACTTGAATAAGTTTATTTAGTCAATTTAGAACATTATTCCTTGGTTACAGTAATCACATTATTTCCCTCCCTCCCCTCCACCCACTCTTCCCGCAGCCAACTTGAAATTTCATTGGATATTACTTGTGTCCTTGATTAGAACCTATTTCCATGTTGTTCTTTGCACTAGGATGTTCATTTAGAGTCTACATCCCCAGTCATATTACTTCAATCCACGTATTCAAGCAATTGTTTTTCTTCAGTGTTTTTACTCCCACTGTGTTTCCTCTGAATGTGGATAGCGGGTTTTCTCATAGATCCCTCCATGTTGTTCAGGATCACTGCATTGCCACTACTGGGGAAGTCCATTACATTCGATTGTACCACAGTGTATCAGTCTCTGTGTACAATGTTTTCCTGGTTCTGCTCCTCTCGCTCTGCATCACTTCCTGGAGGTTGTTCCAGTCCCAGGAATTCCTCCACTTTATTATTCCTTTTAGCACAATAGTATTCCATCACCACCATATACCACAATTTGTTCAGCCATTCCCCAATGGAAGGGCATCCCCTCATTTTCCAATTTTTTTCCACCACAAAGAGTGCAGCTATGAATATTCTTGTACCCGTCTTTTTCCTTATTATCTCTTTGGGGTACAAACCCAGCAGTGCTATGGCTGGATTAAAGAGAAGACAGTCTCAATGGTACTTTTAAAGAAGCTAAATATTCTACATTGAAGATAAAGATTAATTACTAAAGGGTAATATCCCCGACATGGAAGGGAGCCCTTGAAACGTCATGGAGGGAAGAGGTAGACAAGAGGCAATTCCTGACAAGTTTCACTGAGGTAATAATAGGAAAGAAATAACAGTAGAATGTTTTCCTTCCTAAGTGTGAGATGTTTTTACTTAAATCAGCTCCTAAGTCTAGAATTGCCTAATGTTGGATTTTGTGAGACTTAGGTTAGATTTTGGTATTTGTTTGGCCTTTGGTAAACTAATAAACTTCTGTTCATTTTTAATTCCTCATTGGTAAAATGATTTCTAAACACCCTTCCAAATCAAAATATGATTCCAGACTTCTAGTCTCTTGTTGTCATGGCAGTTATTCGAGGTGAAATTTAAATGTCAACTCTATCATGGAAACTGCTTCATTCCCAAACCTTCCTAATTCTGATCTCAAAGCATTTTAATAAATTATACATGCTATTCTGTTATATTCTGTATTCTCTAGCAGAGTGCCCCTTCTATTTTCCCTTTTTTTCTCACATATTCAATAGTTCCTTATCTATTAACTGCTTAAAACATGCCTCTGTCTTTCTGCACCCCTGTCCCATTCTCAAAAAATCCCTTACCTGATCTCTTCTTCACTTTTATCTATAGTAATCCCAGATCAAAGGGTCAGTTGTTTGGGACTTTCTCCACATCGGTAGATATTGATTATTCAACTCCCTTTGGCAGCCCAAGGGATAAAACATTGTTGGCTAGAGAGTGGTAAAAGAGAGAGATCCAGGTTCTTTTATCCCTTCAGGTTCTTCTAGACTTTGGCATCAAGAGAGAAGATGCTTGGATTCTCAACTTCTCTTTAGGCATGAAAGGAAAAAGACTTTGGAAAGAAGTTGAAACGTGGAACTTTAATTATATTTTAATTCTCAACTTGCTACACTACAGACTTGCAAAAATTCCACTTGAGAGGGATCTGAGACTCTTGGTTGAACAGAGTTACCTTTGTTTCAAGGGGAGAATTCCTTCAATCCGTTATTAGGTGGTAAAACTATTCTCATGTGTATGCTTTCTCTGATTTCTGTTTTTACTTTTGACTCGGATAAATGGATTTCTTTTGTAAGTATATTCAATGTGGAACTGGTATTTTATGAGAAAATAATTAAGCCTTGAACATAAAGTTTGAACTAATTCTTTTTCATTAAGAAATAATGATCAAGAGGGGGAAGTTAGGGGGTTAGCCGATAGGAAGTCAGGCCTGGAGATGGGAGGTACTGGATTCAAATTTGACCTCAGACACTTCCTAGCTGTGTGACCCTGGGCAAGTCACTTAACCCCCATTACCTAGTCCTTGTTGATCTTCTGCTTTATAGTAATGATTCTATGACGGAAGGTAACAGTAAAAAAATAATTATCAAGAGTTTTTCCTGAATCTTAAATTTATAATCTCTATACTAATAATATTTAAATGAACAGATATATAATTCTAGCCCAGTACTCCTCTCTGAGAAGAGAAGAATAGTTATCTTCTGGAACCAACCTCTACTTCTTCATATCTAGAATTAAAGTCTTTTTTGGAGAAGGGTGGAGGGAGAAGACATATGAAAATAGAAACATTCTTGATTTCTTGTAAGAGACACACACACACACACACAAAACATTACACTCTTATTCTATATTTTCCCTCCATTTTTTGGCTAAACTTTTTGAGAAGACTATAATCAGTTTCTACTTTATTTCTTCTCTTTTCTTAACATTCTCAAGTCTAACTTCCAACCTCATCATTCAGTTGAAACTGCTCTTTTTAAGTTGCTAATGATTTTGTCTTAATACTCCCTCCCCAGGTTTGGTTGTTTTTTTTTTTTTAAATAATGTTCTCTCTCCTTCTACCTCTCTCATATCCTCATTTTTCTTTGCTGTATTTTTGTTCTGGTCATAAATGCTAATAATTTGCGTCCTTTTAGGCTCTGCCATGGGCCCTTTTTTCTTCTCTTACTATTTTTCTTGGTGTTATTAGTTCTTATTGTTTCCTTTATCCATCTATCTCTAGATGATTCTCAGATCCATCACTTAGTCATTATCTTATCTATCTGTAACCTCTCTTGTAACTTAAGTCTTGTATTTCTAGCTTCAAGTGGATGTCCTATAGGCGTATTAAACTTGGCTTGTAAAAGACTGAATTATATTTTCTCCACTATTTCTCTTCTTCCTGACTTCTCTATTACAATCAAGGAAACTATCCTTCTGGTCATTTAGGCCCACAACTAAGGGGTCATCCTAAATTACTTACTTTTTCACATATCCTCCAAAAATCAAACTTCACCAATTTAACCTTTTCATTTCTTCTTGACACTATCATCACCTTGCACCTGAATTATTCCACTTGCTCCCTGGTTGATCTTTTTGACTCAAGTCACCCCCCCCCCCATTCCAATCCACCCTCCTCTCAGCTAACAATGTGTGATCATCCTGAATCCCAAGTTTGACCATATCATTCTTCTGTGGCTCCCTCTTACCTCCAGTATTAAATATAAAATCCTATCTTCCACTTTTTACCTTGGTGACTTTGTCCTTCTGCCTTTCTGATCTTCTTATACTTTACTTCATGTACTCTCCATGCCTCCTTGTTCCTGCTGAAAACAACATTCCAACTATATACTGTACATTTTCATTAATTTTTCCCCATTCCTGGACTTCTCTCCCTCTTCATCTCTGCCTCCTGCTTTCAACTCTCAACCAAAATCTCACCTTCTCCAAGAAACCTTTCCTGTTCCCACTGAATGTCAATGACATTTCCTTTGAGACTACCAGCCAAATTTCCTGTATGCCTCTTTTTCCTACATGTTGTTTCCCCCATTAGATTGTAAACTTCTGGGGGGCAAGTACTGTTTGCTTTTCATTGTATCTCCGGTGTTTATTAGTAGCTGGCACATCATTTCCTTTTGTTCAGTTATTAGTCATGCCCAACTCTTCCTGACTCCATTTGGGGTTTTCTTGGCAAACATACTGAAGTGGTTTGCCATTTCCTTCTCCAGCTCATTTTACAGTGGAAGAAGTGGAGACAAACAGCATTAATTGACTTGCTTAGGTTCACCCAGCTAGAGTGAAGCCAGATTTAAGCCCTGGAAGATGAGTCTTGCAGACTCCAAGCCCTGCTAGTGCCGAGATGTCCCTGGCACATAATAGGCACTTAAGAAATAAATACTTGTTGGATTTGACAATTCTGACCCCAGCATTATAGTCTACATAGTTGCTGCTCTTGTTGAGGTAGGCAAAGGGATGGTAGGAACCTGTGCTTTCATAGATATAGAAAGGTCTCCAGTGATGAAACTCTCCTTAACCAATACAGTTCAGCAACTATTTTTCAGGTTTTAGTTTAAAGAATTGCCTGAGAGTCCAAGAGATGAAGGACTTGCCCATAGTCACTGCAGCTAGCCCTTGAACTCAAACCTTGCCTTTTCTGAGCCTAGCCTTCTTCTACTCTGTGCTTCCTCTCTTTTTAATTAGTATTGCACTTGTGTTCGTGCCACCACCTGGACCAACTTTAAAGCTCTCTGAGGACAAGAGAATTTGATTAGTCTTCGTTGTCCCCCAGTGCCTAGCAACGAATTTCTCACATAAATAACTCATTATTAAATGTTTGAAAAAATGATTAAAATTAATTATTGCCACATTGGAAATCTTTCAGAATGTGTTGCATAAATACTGGAGCTATAGGCAGTTATCGAATCCAACTTCTCTATTTTACAGTTAAAGAGATGACGTGCTCAAGGTCATAGAGGGAAGTGTTTAGTCCCAGGACCGGGATTCGAATCCTAGTCCTTTCACCAAATTCCGTACTTTTCTGTTACCGCCTCATTCTCATACTACCCCCTTCAAAGAGCGAAAATTCCCATTACAATAGCCATTAGGACTTTTTAAAAAGTGGATTCTCATCCATCCAAACATAAACGTCAGCCTCTAATTTAAAAATCACTCGCAAGGTACTACTATGAAGTACAAACTACTGCTGACTTTTCTTGGGGATAGATCGCATCACAGGCAACTCGAACCGAATTCCAATGGAAGAAGAATCGCGATAAATAAAGGGGAAAAAAATCTCTTCACCCCTGGAGCTGTGCCCGATAGCTCTTGAGCAGACGCTCTTGCACATCTTTTCTATAACATGCTTTTCGTTCATTTGTTCCCAGTGAGGCTCCCCCTTTGAGGCTCTCCCTGGGCTTAGTAGGGGGGAGAAGGGGACAGCTCCGGCCAGACATGCTATGATGTCACCTACAGGGGTGGGCTTGGAGCCTGAACAATATCTTGAGGCTGGGGAGAGGGCGGGGTTTCTCCCTCCGAAGTGGGCGGGCCTGAGTTTCAGGTTTGCAGCTGGAAGCAGAACCAGCGGCTCTCCGAGAGTGGATGTGCTGCTGAAGCTCTGACTGCTGCAGCTGCCGCAGCCCTGGTGACCACAGAGATAACCCCAGCCCCCAAACAAATAAATGCAAACTCGCTTCCACCGGGCTGAAGGGACCCGGTAGGGTCCCAGCTGGCGGCTTCGGTCTCCGCGGCCATCCCTGGGAGGCAAAGGGCTCGCAGGTGAAATCCGTGCTTGAGTCTCCTCCCACCCTCCACGAGTTTCCCAGCAAAGATTCTCGGATTACTCTTTCTTCAATCCTTGGCGTATTTGGGGGGAGGTGGGGGCTGCGTTAGAGGAGAGATAAGGCAGGTGAGTCCGGTGAGGGCAGTGCAGACTAGTGTCCTTCGGCTGGGAAAAGCTGGGTTGCGTGGGCTCCGGCTCCTGTTGCTGGAATCGCGATGGAAGGAGGACCGCTCTTGCGTTTGGACTTTCTCCTCCTCCTCTTTTTGGTCCTTTTCCCCTGTGCGAGAGGCGATGATTTGCAGACGTGTGAAGAAGTTCGGAAACTTTTCCAGTTGCGGCATCTGGGACTTGTCAAAGGGCTGCCGGAAACCCCTCGGGCAGGTAAGTCTGGAGGTTGAGGAGGTGGAGCTCAAGATGTGGGTAGGAGGGTAGTTAGCATTGCGGGCATGAAGGAAGGTTTGGCTGCGTGTCGAGAGGAGTCCCGGGACGCCTTCTGCAGCCGCTCTGCCCAGCCCGCAGGTGCCCGAAATTGGAAACCCTCAAAGCTCTGCCAGGGCCAGTCTCCCCCTTACCAGGTGCCCCCTCCCCTGATGGGATACGTATCCGCTTTTGCTCCCTGCACCTGGGCAGCGGCTGCACATGTGCCTCCTGAGGAGGTTGGGGTTCCGGGACGACCATGGCTTGGATGCACTAATGCAGCGGATCGTGAATCGATAGGCAGTTGATTGGCAGGAGGAAAGCACGAGAGCCACCGTGCCTGTGTCCGGTGCGCCCTGTGAGGCAGGCGCAGGCGTTTGGGTTGGAATTGAGATGGAATTTCGCCTTCGTTACCTCTTCCGGCATCTTTCCCACGTCTCTCAGTCAAGGGTTATCTCCTTGGTGCATTCTGTGTTAGAGAAAATGGATTCATTCTCCCTCAAACTTAAATACTTAAATCAGTCCGCCTCTGCTCTGCCCGGAATCTCGGAAAGGAAGGAGTTAAGGAGAGCTGACAGAATGCGAAATTTGGACCCAGATTTGACTGAGTGGAAGGACTGGTCCCCGATTCTTAGTTGCCCCTCTACAAAGTAATTCCTGAAGGCGAATTTTTAGTGTGTGCTCCATCCAGGGAAGAGAAAAAGAGGGTAGATTATTCCTTGTAGAACAGGTGGATCTATTGTAGGCATGGGGAAAGTGAGAGTTGTAGATCTGAGATTGTTCCCAGGCTGGATCCTACTTTGTATGAAGTCCCTCTGCCTTCAGCTTTAGTTGTATGGGGATCCTTCACGGGTAGCCTAGAAACACCAGTGCAGCAGATCTTGTGGGTGACATGAAGAACAAACTCTTGGCTCTCCGTGTCCACGAGACCAAAACGACAAGAGAGAAGGCAGTATTGAGTAAGGAACTTTTAGAAAGATGCCTTAAATCTAAAAATCCATCTCTGCTAAAATTGCCCAGTAATGTTACATGGATACCTGTGACCTTGAACTTTTCTCCGCTTAGGGAGTCTAGCCGATGTTTTATTACTCTCGTCCTGGGTTTGGGAGGCATTGTAGCCCTGACAGGAAACGAAATCATTTGGGGACACAGGCCAAGTCAAGCTAATTTAGATAACTTTACCAGACCACCTGTCAAACATAGGGATCCCCACTGCTCCTCTTCCCTTCCAGCCCCAGCACCCAACACCATTTTTAGTGCCTCTGTGCCTTTTCAGTTTTAATGTCATGCAATTATTTTTCTTCCTGTGTTTATTTTTCATTTCTCTCTTAGTTGTCAATAAACCCAGAAGTGCAATAGTTAAAGGAAACTTGCAGCACCAATAGGTTTTGTTAAAAAAAAAAAATCACAGTGGCTATAGATAGGGTGTTTAGGGAGTGATGACTATTATATATCCAAGACCTTGATTCCTCCTCTTTCCCCTTGCATTTCTTGTGAACAATGCACTGGCTTTATTTTGGCTACAAGAATCTGAGGGTTATATTCTGTTGATCACCAGAGTATTCTATTCAAGAATGCAGAAGAGCTAGGAACTCTTCTGTAATTCTTACTTGAAGCATATGTGTTTAGTCCATTGTGTGTGTGAACCTGGGCAAGTCATTTAACTTGTCCGCCCAGTTTCTTATTTGTAAAGTGAGCTGGAGAAGGAAATGCAAGCCATTTTAGTATCTTTGTCAAGAAAATACCAAAACAAGGTCATAAAGAGTTAAAGAACAACAAAGGGAAAAGTGATATATTTTTTTTTTTGCAGCAGAGTTCATTCAGTTTGCAATAATAGACCCATTTAATAAATGTGAAACACCAAAATGGTGGTTGTTATCACCTGAACAATAATCACACTTTAATTTCTAAAGTTCCAGAAAATTGCCTTGAGGCCATGCAGATATAGCAGCTTTCCTTTACATGTATCACTAGGTTCCATTTCTAGGTTCCTGACTCATTTAGCTTTGAGTTAAGGTGAGGACGAAGGATAGTTGCACTCACTTAGCTGGCTGGGCAAAGTGCCACTTCACTGACTAATGGATGTTAAAGAGCAATATAGTTATGATTAAAAGAAATGCTAAACTCCTCTTGGCATTTGCCTTACAGATGAATTCTCATGAGGGTACTGTGTTGAATTAAAATCATGTAACACAAAGCCATAGATGAATGAAGGTATTTGAGACAATTCTAATGAATGATATGGCAAAAATGTAAAAGAAACATATTGGAGATAAATTCTTCCTAGTCTCAAAAGAAAATGATTTTAAGTATTAAAGTCCTTTTCTTCATTCCTATATGATCTATTTTACTACAATATTTCATTTAACTTAGTTTGAAAGTGTTTATTATTTTTTCAGTAAAACTATGTATATTCATTTACTATAAATAAAAAATATATTTAAAGCAGTCTATTACTGCCCTTCCCACCTACTAGCAGGCATTGAGTTCTTTGCAAATGTGAATTTGTCTGGTATATAGTAGATTTGAAAGGTAAGCATAAGAGCCTTATTCTTTTATTTTAAAAACAGTTTAAAATAGATAATTGTTAGATATGTATATATATCTTTTTACTTAGAAATGTGTATGTCTTCTATGCTTCCATTCTCAAAATTCTTCTGACTCACAAATGGTTAATTTTTGAGCTGTCCCTACTCAAAATGCCCATCCAGTAATCAGACAGCAGGGGGTGCGGAAGAGTTACAAAGTTAAGACTGATTTATAATTGATTTGTACAGGTAGTATAATGCTTTTCTTTTGCAAGTCTTCCTGTCTTTTCAGAAAGCTATTAAATAAATTAGGTATGCTTCACAGATTGTTTATTAAGAAAAAAAACGATGTCCTACTGTGTGCAAGGCAATGCATATCAATAGAAATCTAATATAAAGACTTTGAAATCCCTAGTATGACAAGCTTGTTGGTAGTATTCCTTTCCACTTCTTGGCTCTGATCTTTAAGTATATGGTGCTGCTAAAGATTCTGGGTAGAAAGGAGCGATGTGTAAGATGTGTGAACGTGATTAGAACAGCAGATCTAAACGCCTCATTTTGATTTCAGGTCTTGAAGAAGTAGTCAAGGTGCCCTTTGCTATTCTATTTACTATTTTCCAGTAAAAAATGGTTGCCAAAAGTTTCTTTAAAGGCATTGTGGATTTCCATCTCTTTTAGGGGTAGGGGTAGGTGTGAGATACTTTTATCTTTTTCTTCTTATGCTTTAATTTAAAGAAAAAGTTGAAAAACCTAAAGGTTTACTTGAAGTATAGAGAAAAGCATAAAAAGATATTTTTATGTATACTAGCTGTAGTCTAAAGAATATATAGATAATGTTTGAAGGTATGGACTATATGAGTAAAGGGAGCAGCTAAATGGTACAGTGTTTAGAGTGCTGGGCCTGGACTCGAAGACTCATTTCTTGTTAAAAATTTGGCTTCAGACTCTTAATAGCTGTCTTACCCTAGGCAAGTCATTTAACCCCATGTCCCTCAGTTTCTTCATCTGTAAAATGAACTGGAGGAAGAAAATGACAGGCTATTCCAGTATCCTTGCCAAAAAAAAACCCAAATGGGGCTATGAAGAGTGGCACATCTCACTGAAAGATTTGAACAAGAAAAACAAACATGAGTAGAGAGTTTATTAGAGTTATATATTTTTGAAAGGGGTGTGTGTGTGTGTGTGTGTGTGTGTGTGTGTGTGTGTGTGTGTGTGTGTGTGTGTGTTTTCCAGGTCTCTGACTCATTGGTGTGTATCTATAACTTACTGAGATACTGAAAGATTTATTGTGACTTGTCCACAGTCCCAGAGTAAGTTTGTATCACAGGTAGGATTTGAGCCCATCTTCTTGTTTCCATGTTCAGCTCTCAATTTTCTCTTACAAAATGCCATATGTGGAAAAGAAAATCAATCAGTTTCTTATTTAACTATTGCAATCCTGCAAACACAAAGGTCTCTTCTTTCAAACATTCAACTATCAGTCTTTTAACTTGGTGTGATCTCATGCAATAAAAATGCCAGAAAATGCTTTTAAAAAGAAACACAAATATCAACTATTTAGGTTGACTTGTTTTCTTTATATTTTAAACACTTACACTATTTATTTCTTCATTATTTATTGGCAAATGTACTTTTAGGGGTAAGGGAAGTGATTTTTTTCTGGTATCTTTTACTCTCCACTGCCTAGCTAAGAACCTGCCTTGTATTAGGTGCTTGATACAGGTTTGGTTTAATTTACTTAAGAATTGAATTGAAGTGAATTTGGGTTTTGTTGGTAAATTACAAGAAGAGAGAAGCAGGGCTCTCTAACATCCTTTGATAACTGAGGAAAATAATCATTTTCCTGGTCATTGACATTCTTTTTTCCAAGAAAAGTCCTGTTAGCTCTAGGATAATTTAGGGATTTTTATATAGTGGGATGGCTACATTGAAGCTAAGTACTCTCTTTTTCCTTCACTTTAATGATAGTTTTCCTACTACCAGTTTGATGAATACTTCTTGCACTGTTTCACTTGGCCATCATCTACCTTTTGCCCCTTTATTATTATTATTATTATTATTATTATTATTATATGATGATGATGATGATGATGACATCATCTTCTGGGCCTCTTTTGTAGACCCTTTTCATTTTCTCTCTTGTAAATTTCATCTGTTCTCATGGGTTCAAGGATTCTTCTAGGCAAATAACTCTCAAATCAAAATATCTGGAATTTCCTGAAATCTAGTCCCCTGTTAAAACAAAGACAGTGCTGGACTCGGGAGATTGAGGCATTATATTCTAACTATAGGATCCTGACTGTATTCTGGAGGGAACTGGTTTAGTCCCCAGGGTCATTGTAGGTAATAAAAGTGCTTTTTGAAAAGGATTTATAGATTTTAAAGTGCTATGCTCATGTAACTAATAACACCTGTTGCTCTTTGGAATTTAATTCTGAGGGAGAACAAGGTGATATGGTAGTGCTGTGAATAATGACAACTCATTATTGCATTACTTAAATACATTTCTTTGTAGCAGGTACTTAATGATACCTCTTAGAGTTGGAGCAAAGGAGGCAGAGAATGAATGGGTAGGCAATAATCAAAACTGTCTATAGTTTTAAAAGTTATAAAAATTAATTACATTAATGGAGAAAGTCATAAAATAACGTGCAGTCCTATCTAAAACTGGACAGGGTCCAACTACTCTCAGAAGAATATATGCCTCTTGACATTTGCAACTGGATGATGTTCAGAGCCATTGCTAATGTTAGTACTAGCTGCATAGCTTTCCAGAGCTATTCTGATAGGAGTAACTTCTCTGCCACTGTTGCTGTAATCTTTAGGTGACATAGTTTTACACTTGGGTTAAGGCAGAGAGTGGCCCTTCTTACCAAGAGTTTTTATGTAGCCTTGGTGTCAAAATCTTTTATTTGACACCAAGGTTAAATGCCTTACTTCTCTGGTAACTTGTTATTTGACATCCATCAGTGTGTTGCCACCCTCTCCACTTAAAAGCATATGGTTCACAAGGCTTAGAAAAATGAACATAATTAATTATATCTCAGAATAAAAATAGAGCTCATATTAGAGACTATATAAAGTCATTATTCAGGGAGTAAGTATAGAGTGTCTACTGTGTTCTGGGTACTATGCTAAGTGCTTTTATAAATCATAGAAAACCCCTTTTAGGTTATTATTGTTCAGTCATTTCAGTCAGCATCTGACTCCATTTGACCCCATTTGGATTTTCTTTTAAACCCTTCCCTTCCCTCTTAGAATAAATACTGTGTATTGGTTCCAAGGCAGAAGATTGGTAAGGGCTAGGCAATGGGGGTTAAGTGATTTGCCCAGGGTCACACAGCTGGGAAGTGTCTGAGGTCAGATTTGAACCTAAGACCTCCATCTCTAGTCCTGGCTCTCAATCCACTGAGCTACCCAGCTGCCCCTGGATTTGTTTGTTGTTGTTGTTGTCAAAGATATTGGATATTGGAGTGCTTTGCTGTTTCCTTCTCCAACTCTTTTTACAGAGGAGGAAACTGAGTCAAGCAGAATTAAGTGCTTTGCCCAGGCTCATATAGTAAACATCTGAGTTATATTTTGGGACCCTATTTGGGGTTTTCTTGGCAAAGATACTGGAGTGGTTTGCCATTTCCTTCTCCAGATAATTTTTCAGATGAGGAAACTGAGCCAAACAGGGTTAAGTGAAGTGCCAGAGTCACAAAGATGGTCAGTATATGAAGACAGATTTTACCTTTGGTCTTCCCTAATTGCAAACTCACTGCCATATGCACTGTTCCACCAGCTGCCTCTCTAGTCAAATAATAGCTGCCTAGCAGGGATGGTTGAGATTGCTTTTCTTCATTGGTGTTACCCTCCAAGGCCTCAACATAGTTTATTTAATAATGATTTCTCTTAAAGATAGAAGCGAAACACATTGGGTCTGTGGTTTCTGGCAAAAGACTTAGTCCAGTATCTTAAGAGCATAGTGTTATATAAACCTGGAAGAGTCTTTAGAGATCATTTAGTGTAATGTCATTGCTTTACAAATGTAGACAACAAAGCTCAGAGAGGTGAGAGTCAGTCCTGGTTGTCAAAGGAGGAGAAAAAAGTTACATTTGTTATTATTATGTTAATAATATTAGTTATTAATTATTATAATTAATTAGTTATTAACATATTATTATTAGCAAAATTTGTCTATCTTCAGTCTTCTGGCATCTTTCTTATTCCCACTTCTATACCGTCACTCTTCCTGACCTCATACTTCTGGCTTTGGTTGCTCTGCTTCACTCATTTCTCCAGTAATGACAGAACATAGCATTAAAGTGGAATGGAAGAAGTAATGTATTGAGTATCTGCTGGAATAGAAGTGGTAAAGGCTTGTGGCTGGAGGTAGAGAGAGGCTTATTTTCACTTGGATGAAAATCATTTCAGCATTTTCCAATCAGTTTTTCTATGGTCTGCACTGACTAAAGACTAGTATAGCAGTTTTTATAACATCTATTGTCTAAAAATTGAAACCAGTAGCAAAATTAGTCATTAGAAAAAGCTTTTTCAGCAAATGTTTGAACAGATGAAATGCCTCATCACTATTTTTTGCTGTCCATGTGATGGATTTTGGAATCATCTAAATCTTCCAGTTGGCTGGGAGTGCAATAGTAGCTTCCTTTAATAATAATACTAATGTTCCACTCTCCTTTCTTCACTCAAATTCTCTATTCCCTATGAAGGGCAGCTAGGTGGTACAGCGACAGATTTATCTTCCTGAGTTCAAACCTGGTCTCAGATACTTCCTAGCTGTTGTCTCCCTGGGCAAGTCACTTACCCCTGCTTGCTTCAGCTTCCTCATCTGCATACTGATCTGGAGAAGGCAACAACCTCAATATATTTCCCAAGAAAACCTCAAATGTGATCACAAAGATTCTGAAATGACTGAACAACAACAACAACAATACAGTATGGTGTGCTCCATTGATTTGTGCTTTTATAGATATAGGAATCTCCTCTGCCAGCACAGATTTTATCTCTTCAATGATAGGGTGGAAAGATCTATTGCATTACCCATTGAAGCAATATCCATTGTTCATACAACGCTTCTTGGAGAGGAGGAGTAATAGAAAGGCTTTTAGAGCTGGTGTGTTAGAAACATCATCACCCTATGATTAGTCTCATATTCAGGATTATTTAATTCAGCTGGTCCTTTGATGACAAGCATAACATCTGATACTAGAAACCTACCAGAGTTTGTACTCCACTGACACCTTCAAGAAACCAGCATAACTTACGTGAATGGGATTTTAGGAGAAGTCTATATTTACCTTTTTTCTTTTTTTCCTACTGAATCCTACTTCAGGGCCACATCACTGTGTAGTAATGATCCAAGGACTTTGAGTGCTTACAAACGGAGTACAAGCTCTGAAAAGTTCTCTAATCTTGCAAAGTCTTTGATCATGGTCCTAGCAGGAACCATGCTTTTCAGGAAGCTTTCTACAATTGTAGTTCTTGCTTTCCAAGGAACAATTGTGCTTAGTATGGAAAGGAGTATTTGTGCTTACTATTTACCAGGAGGCTAGCTATTTGGCTGGGAATTCTTTGGTCATGGTCACCCACACAACAAAGAAAAATACAAAAAATTTCATCACTCCTATAGCCCTTTTCTAGAAGGTTCTACATGCAGGTTCTATACTATCTCATTGAGATGGTGACTGAGTAGAAAAGGGGATTAAAGGCGCTAAGAATTACATTACAAAGTTTTTAGTTTGTCCAAAATATTTACCAAGTTGTTAACATATTAAATGTGACATCTCTGTACAGTTGTTGATGCTTAAAAATGAGAAGTGAATAAATGTATAGAAGTTACATAGACTATGACAGTTTCCTAAGGAATTTTAACCTATGTAAATTAACTGGTATTGAGATGAGGCTAAAAAAGCCTGCCTTTTCTAGCAAATATCTGATCTCTTTGCCAGGTGGAGAGACACATGACAGCCAAGAACAGCCCTGGATTAGAATGTAAAATCATTAAAAAATATTTTAGTGAAGATTGGGGGGTTGTGAGTAATGTCATCTCATAATAATAATTTAGATCTAGCATTTATATCTTGAATATTTGGAAAGCACATTATGTATCTCAGTTGATGCTCCTAATAACCCTATGAGTTAGGTGCTATTATTATCATTCTCAGTTTACATGTGAGGAAGTTGAGGGCTGAGAGAGGTTAAATGACTTGCCCATAGTCACGTAGTTTGTCAGTATTTGAGGCAGGATTTGAACTTAGAATTTAATGATTCTAACTCCAATACTCAGTTCACTGAATTACCTCCCTGTTAAAAAATCGTTTGAAACAGTGGAGAAAAAGCCTGTTGAGAACTTTTTGAAAATGAACTGACTCAAATAATACCAAGGGTCTTTAAGGATAAAATTGGAAGGAGATCAAGAAAATGAGAGAGAGAGGGAGAGAGGGAGAACCTGTAAAGATTTTTATCTACTTTTTTTTTTTGCCATCAGTAATGGTGCAGCTATAACATTGGGACCCAAATGTCACATTACCTGATGTGTCTTTAAAGAAATAAAGACCAAAGGTTGTTTGCATTGTTATGAATGATATTGGACTGAGTCCAGACTGAAGAGGGATTGTCTATACGTGGTGACTATAGTAAGCCCTAGAACATTGTAGAACCCCCTAATTGAAATCTATAACCACTCAAGATTTCAACCTTACAATCCACACAGGAAAAAAAAAGCAGATGAAGAATGCCTATTGTTCAGACTATGAAATTGGGTAGGTGGACAACCTATAGAGCTGTTTCATTATCATATGTATCCTGGATAGATGCTGCAAATAGATATGAGTTACAATCCAAAATTGAAGAGGAAGAGAGCAGTCTGGATTACTTTTGAGAAATTACACACACCTTTTTTTTTTTTGTAAGGTGTATTTTATTTATTTATTTATTTATTCATTTATTTATTTATTTTTTATTTTAAACATTATTTTATTTGGTCATTTCCAAACATTATTCACTGGAAACAAAGGTCATTCACACAACTTTTTTAATAACAGTTTTTACTAGAAACAAAGGCCCTCTTTTTAACAATAATACTTTGCCAGCAATGCTTTATATCTAAGAGACACATAATACCAGTCTCTAAAGAATTAAAATTGCAAATCATTCAAAAGGCAAAGAAAGTCAAATAGTGAGTATAAATGTCATGAAGGGATAGTTTCACAGGAGAAAAAAAAAGCATAAAAGATATCATTCAGGAGATAAATGACCTTAAAATCTTTCCTGTCCTGTGGAGAACCAGCATGTTGAATATAGATCTGTAGAAAGAAGGTCCTAGCATTTTGGGTGCCCCCCCTTTTGGAGGATTTATGGCATTAAATGGATTAGAGTTGCAGAGATTGAGAAATCTTAGATGAGTTGGGATCTTCACTGTTAAGAATTCCTATACTGATGAGTTCATTGATACATCAAAATATTGACATTTTTATATGAAACAATTGGATTCATTTTGATGAAAATTATGACTTCCAAAGAATGATGGATTTATTTTTTTCACAATGTGAATTTGCAGGGGTCAAGAGTGAAAATAGTTGGTACTTCAGTAGCACAAGTTTCTTCTCTTCTTTTGGGCATGCAGTTAATAATAGGGAAACACCTTAGAGAACATTTAATCCAGCCTCCTTTTTTGAGACAGAAAGAAGTTGCTTGCCTAAGGTCATACCTTAGGCAGCAAATATTTCTGGGAGGTGAGCATAGGTTTCCTGATTCCAAATCCGTTATTTCCTCCACAGCACATAGTATGAATTATTCAATTTTCTGGAATTAGTGGTTTCAGAGAAGTTAAATGCAAAGGTTTTTTCCTCCCATCTCTTTTACATAATTGTGCCTGAGAGCTACAGTGAAAAGTGCCTCAAATCTTTTAAGCTCTGTCATTGGAGTCTTGTTTATATTACTCAAGGTTTGCGAAGTAGAGTAGATGAATCAGAGGATAAGTGAATGGCAAGGGATTTAGAGAAAAACCTATTAGGAAAGGAAGATGGCTCAATGGGATAAATAAGAGATAAGGAATTTGTAAGCAAGGATTTCCCTTTTTAATTTGTGAAGGATTTAGATGAGTGAAATGTGGATTGTGTAACTAATATTTGCCTAAAGGGTTCCTGTTAGAACTATAGTCAAGTAAGAAGGAAGAAAGGCAATAAACCCTTATTAAGCACCTACTATGTGTCAGGCACTGTGTTAAGGACTTTACAATTATTATCTTATCTTCACAACAGTCCTGAGAAGTAGGTGCTCTTATTATTACATATGAGGGAATTTAAGCAGAAAAAAAGGCAAGTTAATTGCCTACTATCACATAGCTAGTAAGTATCTGAGGATGGATTTGAACTGGGTTCTTCCTGACTCCTGGTCCAGAGCTATATTTACTATTCCACTTTGCTTCCTCCAGTTAGATTCTATTTATAGAAGGAAGGAGACCAGAATTGTAGATAAAACAATGGACAGCCTAGAAATAATGTGAAAGGTATGTCTATTTTTGTTTGAATGGTACTGCATGATCTAGAAATTTATGTCAAATAAAATTTGGTCTGAATGCACAATTTTACTAGTGTGGGAAATTCTCAGTGTGGAAATTCTCTGCATTAATGAAGGTCAAATGGTCTGTAATTGACAATATTAAATTATTAGTTGTTTAGGTAGCACAAAGGAGCGAGTGTTGGACCTGGATCCGGAAAAGTATAAATTCAAACCTTGCCTTAGATATTTGCTGACTGGGTGGTAAGACAAGTCATCTAAGGTCTCTGTCTGCCTCTTTTTCCTCAGTTGTGAAATAAGGATAAAAATAGCATCTTATCTCCCAGACTTACAAATGAAACAATATTTGTAATGAGATTAGCAGTATCTGCCACATAGTAGGTGGTTGATAAAAAACTAATTCTTTGTGTTGTTGTTGTTGTTGTTGTTTATTCTTCAATCATGTTTGACTCTTTGTGACCCTAGGTAGCATAGCATGCCAGGCCCACCTGTCCTCTTCTATCTCCTGAAGTTTGTTAGAGCTCCTTTGTTGCTTCTACAACACAATCTAAACATCTCATACTCTGCCTTTCTCTTTTGCCTTCAAACTTGGTACCAACAATAGCCTTTTTTCCAATGAATTCTTTCTTCTTATTATTTGGAGAAAATCCCTTCCCCTAATCTCTTGTTTCCTCTTTGTTAAATGCTTGCCTAATTTTTTTTAAAAAAGTTCAGCCCTAATGTTGCTCCTTCCATGAAGGTTTTCCATATCCTTTCCCTTCCCCTGCCTCCCTCTTCCCTCCCTCCCTTTCTTCCTTCCCAAGGAAGTACAGCTATGAGCAGGAGCTATGGAAAAACAATCATTTAGGCTGCTGTAATTTGAAGTGTTATGGGAGGATAGGTAAGAGATGGTGTCGATGGACTTTTCTGTTTAGAAACTGAATGTAACCCCAAGTGCTAGAGATCCAGGTACCAGCTCCCCTGTCAGTGATCACAAGTGCTCCAGAACTGTAAAGATTAAAATTTAGGAATATGGGGAGACTGAGGCATCTGAGGCAGGTAGAAATTAGTTTCTCTCTGCAAGGAGTATTATATTTTTTAAAGGTTTATTGAAGATTAAGGATTAAAGAAAATACAGGATAAGAGACACGTGTCCAGGCCATAGAGAGGCCTAGACACAACTTCACCTACATTATGAAAAAAAGCCACGCCTGCCCCAAAGCGGAAGTCCAAGAGCCCGAGAGAGCCCTCAAAAGCCTTTGAATCAGCTTAAATACCTTCTTGATCTCGGCCCAGGTGAGATTACAAGGCATTCTGGGGAAGTGGAGCAAAGGCTCATGGGGATTGTAGTCCTGTATTTGAGTCTATTTTTTACAGAATTGCTTATGGGAAATAGAGTTCTCAGTCAGCACTAGCTGGACCTAGTGCCAGCAAAAAGTCTCTTGTAATCTCTTTCTGATCAGTTGTCTGACCCCCTATAAGTCTTAGGTTAGCTCCCCAAACTGCTGCTGCCCTGGTGCTATGTCACATATGTTCTGGGCCAATCCCCACACTGGTGTCACAGACCTCTCTAGACAACCTCCTAAATTGTGTTGGGATTGGAAAATTTATTACCCTGACTTTTCATTGGCTCTGCTGCTCCAAAATTTGATTTGAAGTATTATTTTAAAGTTGCTTGATGAGGAATATTGAGAAATTTTGGCTTGGTTGGTACTTCTAATCCACCATTTTGGCTTCTCTTCAGAATAAAACAATTCTTGCTTGCAATGAGCTACATTCCAATGAAATTGACCAAAAAAAATATGTACTGTACAAATATAAAGTTAGTAAGTACAAATATTTACAAAATAGTTAAATGCAAGGTATTTTGGGAGAGATGGCATTATCAGTGGAGGAAGAGAGATCTCTGTTTATATCAGAGTGGTTGTAAACCCACAAATGGAAAGCAGTGATCAGTGCAACCATTGTTCAAAACTGAAGCACAACTGTAGAGAGCTCATTTAAAAAGGAGAGAGTAACTAACTGTAACAACTACAAGGAGAGATCCAGAGGTCAAAATGGATTTTCTAAAATGACAAGATGAAACCAGATTAATGAATCAAGAGAGGAAAAATTA
Source organism: Monodelphis domestica (assembly GCF_027887165.1). Taxonomy (NCBI): domain Eukaryota; kingdom Metazoa; phylum Chordata; class Mammalia; order Didelphimorphia; family Didelphidae; genus Monodelphis; species Monodelphis domestica. Next base: position 155,265,856 of record NC_077234.1, read on the forward strand.
AATTAAAGCTATGGATTAAAGAACTGGAAGGTAAATAAGCAGTTTAGAAGACAAAGTGGTAAACTTTCTAGTCAACAAAACCCTGAAAACTAGAAGAGACCAAATGAAAATCAATGGCTCTATGGCTCCATGATGAAAGGTATTGGGAAAAAAATTTAAAGATTTAAAAATGAGTACATTATCTGTTATTTTAAAAATTTATCTTGAAAACATATTAGGGAAACACATTGGAAGAATCAAATGACTCCCTGAAAATCATGATTTGAAAAAAAGCTATGGCAGTAATCTAGGCATGCAGTTATGATGACTTTCATGGACACGGTAGCAGTGGCAGAGGTGGCATTTTGGGAGATATAATAACGGTAGACATGACAAGACTTCGCAATTTATTGCATATGAAGGTGGGTGGGAAGTCAAAGTAAGGACCTGAGAATGATACATGGCCTAGGTAGAAGGATGATGGTTTCCTCCACAATAATAAGGAAGTTAGGAAGAGGGGAAGGTCTTTGGAGGAAATAAGTTCAGTTTGTATTTTAAGAGGAGATATGGAATATACATTACTCTAAAAGGCAAAATATTTCGGTTTGCAAAAAAGAACAATTTTACCAGCAAAGCTGAGTCTTTTAAAGAAAAAAATGAATGTTAAATGGAACATAAAAATTTACAGCATTTCTGATGAAAAGATCAGAGTTTAGTTGGAGCTCTGAAACACAAATAGACATCTTAGAAACCTAGAAACATAAATTTATTTGAGCAGGTGAAAAGAAATGATGATATAGTGTTAACATTCTCATAGAGAGAGGAAAAACAAACATTCCTTCAGAATCTTAATATTTTCAATGGGGATTGTGAGAATCAGATGAGAAAAGCAGAACTACTGGGGTATAGGTATATAGGATCTATTCTGATGGTTTCAAGAAGGGTGAAAAGAAAAGAAAACAAAAAGAACATAGAGTAGAAAGGAGGGAGAAGGGAGTGAAATTTGTTCTTTCTCATAGTTGTACATTAAGAGTACAAAGATGGGGAGGAATGTGTGGGGAAATCTTCAGATGAATCTCATTATCTGGAACATACAAAGGAAAGATGAATACAAGCACACATATAGAGATAAGGAAGTGGGACAAAGAGGGAGGATAATACAAGGAATATATTAATCACAAGCAAAACAAATTTCCTAATCCTGAAATGGAGGATTAACAAAAGGGAAATAAAGCAACGAACTAGAATCTAAGGACACTCTCATCAGTTGGGGAATGACTTAAAATATTGTGGCACATGAATGTAAATAATACATTATAGTACAAAAATGACAAAAGATTTCAGAAAATATTGGGTATTATGAACTGAAGCAGGGTGAAATAAGAATCGATAGATCTATTTAAATAAGATTAGCAATCATAAAGAGGAAATTTTAAAGTTCTAAAGATAAGAACTCTAATCAATTCAATGACCAATCATGTTTCCAGAGGATTTAACGTGGACATATATTACTCACCTGATGGAAAATACTTCGAGGTATAGTTAGTCTTGTACACAACTACTAATTCATTGAGAGTGATGGTGTAAGACCTTGAGATTTTCAAGATGGTTGTGAGAGACAGAAAAACAGAATCTCTGAAGGTATTCAACTTAAAAAAAATTTAGGAAAAAGTCGTGGCAGCCAGCCTATTAGAGAAAAGATGCAGGGAGAGGAGAAAGAAAGGATTGGGTGGGTGGTGAGCATGAGGGAACACCATGTTAGAGAAATAGGAGGGAGACAAGGAAGGAGGTGGGACTGGTAAAAGAAGAGAAAGGATGAGTTAAGAAGTTGGAAATAAGAATATAAAAAAGAAGTAAGAGGAGGGAGTAAGAATTTCTGCTTACTGTTCAACCTTAGATAATTTGCCCTTTTTTACCCACAAATTAATTTCTGACAATAATGCGGCATTACATTTCCTGTGGGCTCAACTTCCTACTGGTGATTAGGATAAGCCCTAGACCCTGAGGTATAACTCCAGTGAGAAGAGAGGAGCATTTAGAGGTTGGTTAGAAATCAAAGAAGCCAAGTCATCCACTGCATCCAGAGCCTTCTTCAGTTGCCTTTACTTTTGTCTTGTCACTGGACTAGTTTACAAATGAGCCAAGACATTACCCTATGACAGTGATGGTGAACATTTTAGAGATTGAGTGCCAAAAAGGCAAGTGTTGTGTGGAAGAAAGGAATTGGGAAGCATACAAAAGGCGATAGTGGAGACTGATGACCTGTCATCATGATGCATGTGAGCCTCCCATCCCCTACATTATTACCCCAGTCTGGGGAGGGAGGAAGCACACCCATTGGGCAGCTGGACACAGGGATGGGTGTTGTGAGAAACACCCTTAGGTGCATGTGGAGAAGAGGAGGGGAGTAGCCTCCTCTGGCATGCTCCAACACGTGCCATAGGTTTACCAACACAGTCCTATGACATCATTGGTCCCCTATTTTGAGTCAGAAGATCTGGATTTGAAGCCTGACAGTGTTCCTCATGTGATTTTATGCAAATCATTTCAACTTTCTATGGTTTAGTTTCTCCATCTGTAAAATGATGGGGTTGGGTTCAATGACCTTCAGTTTTAAATCCCTTGAGAAATTAGAATAACAACAGCAACAAACTTAAAAACAGTACATAAAAAATAGATCAAACTGTGAAATGGAAACAAACATTTTTGTGATCACAGTGTTATTGGGGCTGGAAGGAAAATCACAAATCACACAAGGTGGGAACAGGTTGGGAATAGAACAGTAGAGGGTAGGTCTAAGCCCTCTCTAGTTCCTTTGGTTAGCTTTCACAAGGGTGTGAAGACTATCACCAGAGGAAGGGACAGATGAGAACAATTTGTTCCTAGGTCCCTGAAGGCAATGGAAGCAGATGCTATGGAGCACTTAGAGCTTGGTTAGAAGTCAAAGATGCCAAGGTTATCCACTGAATCCAGAGCTTTCTTCAGTTGCTTTGACTTTTACCTTGCCACTTGACTTGGATGACTTTGGAGTGAAGCTGACACCTTTGTGCAACTTTGCCTCACTAAAACCTATTTTGCACAGAAGTCAAGACATTACCCTGGGACATCACTAGTCCTTTTTAAAAAACAAACAGGGATGTACAATAACATATTGCTCACCTCTTAATGGAGAGTTGATAGACTCAAGGTGCAGAAACATGCAAATTTTTAGATATGGCCATTATATGAACTTGGTTTGCTTGAAACTACCCATTTTAGTTTTATAGAGTTGCCTATTTTCTTTCTTTTTTCTAATTTAATTTAACCCTAAATTATAATATTGATACCCCCAAAAGAGGAAGACTATGGAAACATTTTAATAAATGCATTAATAAGAGCAAGATGAAATCCAAAAGGAAGAATAGATAAGCAAGTCAGTTTTGAAAATGGCATGTTTAAAAAAATGTTATATATTTGGAAAAAAAGACAGGTGGTATGAATCATTATACATTTCCTTTTTGTATTCTAATATGTTTAAGGAAGTGATCTTTTTTGGTGTTTAAATTAAAAAATATTACAAACCTTGCTTTATGCCTTGTCTGATTATTATCAATAGGTATAGAAATTAATAAATTATTTTTATTGTTATACCTTTAAAGAAATATATTATTTTGATATACTCAAACCTGCTCATTTCTCACAGATATATCTTGAAAAATACCTCCTATTGCCAGGTGGAGGACTCAAGTACTCTGCAAGTGATCTTTTGTGACATCAGATGAAAGGGATGAGGTCCTCTATTTCAATGGGATGGACTTCCCTGGTGAAGTTATGAGAAGATATGGACAAAAATAAACAAGATGGGCAAGCATGAAGGGGTTGAATTTTGCATCACTGGAGGGAATATCCAAATCCAATGGATTATAGATCTATTTTATTTTGAAATATCCATTTATCTTATACCTCAACCTGCTCCCTAGAATTTCTAGAATCTATTTGTAATCTAAGCAACTTTTCCATTGGTTCAGATGATAGTTGAGAGACTGTGAATTCCCCTATAGTTCTAATATTCTGTAAGTTGAAAAATTAATATCTCTCAATTTATGCTAAGGAAAGTTTTCACTAAATATGGTTAATATGAGCTACAGATATATTTTTAAAACTTTATGTTGATTTACAATAGGAAAAAATGGAAATTTGTAATTTAACCAAATTTATTTACCCAAACTAAAAAGAGAAGGGAAGATTTAATAAGTATTTATTATGTGCCAGATACTATGTGCTAAGTACTTTAGAAATACTTTCTCATAAAATCCTCAAAACGACATGGGGAGGTTATCCTCATTTTATAGTTAAAGAAACTGAGGCAGACAGAGGGTCAATGACTTGGCCAGAGCCATACAGCTAATAATGAATTATTTTAGGGCAGAAATGAACTATCACTTTTCTCTTCCAGACATTATATAGTTTTGATGCAAGGTTTCCAAAATGCTTTATATTTTCTCCCTTGACTCATATAATAAAACTGTGAGGAGAGTTTTACAAAGATTATAATCATGATTTTACAGATGATAAAACTATGATTCAGAGGTTAATTGACTTACCTAGGGTCATATAGCTAATAAGTGTCACAGGTGGCATTTGACTCAGCTTTCTTCTGACTCCAAAATCCAGTACTCATTTCAGATAACCTTTATTGTTGGTTTTTTAATAGAGTTTTGTTCACATACTGCATTTTCTCTATTTCTCTGAATTTCTACAATTAGCTATGTGGAATACTGGGGACAAAAATGAAGACTAGTAATATATACCCTTTGCCTCTAGCACAGTCAGTCCTCTGAATTTTCATGGGAAGTCAATATAGAACTAGAAGACATTTACTTTTTTAACTGGAAATGGCAAAAACAATCAAAAGAGTAATTTAGCTATTTGAGAGCTTCAGTGTGGATAGATATCTGGCATGAGGCTTCCCCCTGGGGAGACAGCTATTAATGCCCATATGAGTAGTAGGAGAAGAGCCAGGAATGGCTCTCACTCATTTATTTTCCTTGCAATCAGAGGGTTGGACTAGAATTCTATTTACTAGACACCAGCTATTTCCAGTCTAGGAATATGATACTCTTTTGGTGGGGGGGGAGGTTCAATATGAAAGTCACTTTTCCTAGTCACTTCAAAGGAGAGGGAAGCAGCTCATTCTGGGCCATATTTGCTTCCCTCCCACTAGACTCATTACACAAAGACAGTCACATACATATTTATGAGCATACATATTTATCAAAGCAAGTAGTAAAACAGTAATTGGGGTAGTTACAGAGATGAGATGTGAAGGAAAAACACACAACCAGGAAGAGAATTATCTTTCTTGAGAAGGATGCTCTTAGCAATCTCCTTCCTTGGGCAGATAGGCAAAGGGGGGTGGGGGGCACAGGTGGTGGTGGCCAAGGTCCTGAGAAGGAAGGGGCATTGAGAAGGGCAGCTTTCCCTGCATTTCTTCAGCCTGGAGGGCTCCTGTAGCCATTCAGAGTTTACACCTTGCCTCTTTTTGCCTCACTTCCTGCTTTTTTTTTTCCTCTGAAGTTTTTTTCCTTATAGGGAGAAGGTAGCTTTTTGGGGAACTAGTCCAGGCTCACATGCCACAGGAGTTTTACAGTCATGTCTACTATATTGTCTCTTTTCCTATTACCTCTTTCCTAGTCTTTAAGAAACAGAAAATCCTGTCCATATTTGCCAGGCATCTGGAATAAAAATTCATATACTATTTTATGGACTTGGCTTTAAAGCAATTGCCCTCATTTCGGATAACACTTCATGGTCAAAGATCTCAAAATTCAAAGGTAGTTGAGTATTTAATAATCATTCTGTATGCTTAGGCTCTGATCTGGCATCTTATTCTCTTGTCTCTACTTTTAAACCTTTGACATGATTGACCATAAGATCTTCTGTTTTAATCCTAGGACTAAAAGGATTTAAATCGGAAAGACATTCCCCTGAACTGTATTAGTGATCAAAAGCTTTAGAACTGTAGATTCTTAGAGCTAGAAAGGGCCCTAGAGATCACCTAGTCTGATTTCTATGCATGGGGAAACTGAGAGAGGAGTGCTGTGACTTTTAGCTATTTTTGTGACAGAATTGAGAGTAGTCCCACTACAGTGTCCCTTCTATATCCCGCTGCTCTCCGGTGACTCTCCCTGTGCCATATTAATGTGACTTTTCCCCACATTGAAAAGGGAAAAGAAAAATAAGGGGAAATTGATCTCTCATTACTCTGGAAGGGGGTTTTCTAATAGCTTCATTTGGAGAAATCTCCAAAAGTGTTCCCAAAATCTTGGTATAATTTCAAGCTGTTAAATCTTGAAGATTTGGGGGGTACTCTATAGTTGATTTCTATAATCATTTTAGCATGGTCTATATAATCAAAAAAGCATTTCTCAGGGTAGCTGGGTATCTCAGTGGATTGAGAGCCAGGCCTAGAGATGGGAGGTCCTAGGTTCAAATCTGGCCTCAGACTCTTTCCAGCTGTGTCACCCTGGGCAAGTCACTTAACCCCCATTGCCTAGCCCATGCCACTCTTTTGCTTTATACAGTATTGATTCCAAGATGGAAGGTAAGGGTTTAAAATTTTTTTAAATATTTCTCTTATTTTTAATATTTCAAACAGGGCAAGATACTAGGTATGAAAAATCATGTAAGCTGGATAACTTCCATGTCAGCTAAACATATATTAGGGACCTAGATTGAAGTGATGTAGTAAATTGATCACATTTATATTCAGGAGGCTTTTTTTTGTACTTGCACTATTTGCTGTGTGACTTTGATCAGGTCATGAAAGCTTTTCAAGGCCATAGGTTCTTCACTTGTAAAATGAGAAAGTTAAGACTTTAAGATTGGTTTTTATGATCTTTTCTTTTTTCTGACATTCTGTTGCCTTAAATGTATTTTAAAAACTAAAAGCATATTCAAGGGTTGTGCCCAGATAACATTTTGGATCCTGGTTACGACACTGATGTAGTCTTTTGTTCCAAAACAGATATGTCTTGGACAAATTGTAAGGTTCTCATTGCTATTTATGAGACTGTGTTTTGACATTGCCTTTCTTCCTCTGATTACTCAATTCAGCTTTTACCCTGGCCTTTCAAGTGGAAATCAGAGAGAGAAACAAAGGCTAAAGGGAGATGAGGGGAGGATGAAAGCTATGTAAGGACATGACAGTCTATACAACCATATGGCACCTATTCACTCAGTTCTGTGATGGCAATCAACACAGGCTGCAGTGGATGGGTGAGGAGTTCTTGAACCAAGCTGGGGAACTTCAGGAACTCAAGCCAGAATCAGTGAAATGTCACTGATTAATAACAGTGGAATAACAGAAAAATTCCCAGGGGACCAGCAGATGAGTTCTTGGTCCAAGCAAAATCTTTAGCCAACCATGCAAAGAAGTTGTTACATGGCAGTGCAAACTTAAATAACTACTCCTTTTTTAAATTTAAAAATTTTTATTTAGAACATTTTCCCATGGTTACATGATTCATAATCTCCCCCCTCCCTGCTTTCTCTTCCCCACTCCCAAAGCTGACAAGCAGTTCCACTGGGTTTTGCATGTATCATTGTTCAAAACATTTCTATGTTATTCATATCTGCAGTAGAGTGATCCTTTATCATCAAAACTCCAATCATATCCTTGTCGCACTACGTGATGGAGCACATTTTTCTAATGCATTGCTGTTTCCACAGTTCTTTCTCTGGATGTGGTTAGTGTTCTTCCTCATAAGTTCCTCTGGATTGTCCTGGGTCATTGCATTGCTGCTGGTAGAAAATTCTGTTACATTCTGCTCCTTTCACTCTGCATCAATTCCTGGAGGTCTTTCCAGTTTGCATGGAGTCCCTCCATTTCTTTTTGAATAACTACTCCTCGATTGTACTGGATTATACTCATCTGGGGGACATGACATTGGCTTTCTAATCACTGAAATGCTTCACCTTATTTGGTGGGATGTTCACACAGAGTAGCCTTAGAAATCTGGAGGACTATATTAATTCCTGGAGACGTGGATTTGGTAGAAAGGAGGATTGCTTATGTAGCATGAAGTATGGCACCAAACTTCACTTGGTTAAATACCCAACGGGCTGACCCTATTGCTATCAATCAATTTTAGGCTCCCAACATGTATCTCTGATGTGAGGAATCTCTGTTTATTATACTTCTCATTTAACAAGTCCAAGATGACATCATTAACACTTTTTGTTTTCTCAAAAAAATTTTTTTACCAATTACATGTTGATAAAAATTTTTAATGATTGTTCTCTCACACTTTGTGAGCCATGTTCTCTCTCCCTCCCACTCTTCTCTCTTCCCCAAGGTATCAGGTAATATGATATAGGTTGCACATGTGTTATCATACAGTACATATTTCCATGTTCCTTTTGTTGTAAAAGAAGACACTAGAGAGAAATTCTTGGAAGAATAAAGTGAAGAATGGCATGCCTCAATCTGCATTCAGAGTTCATCAGTTCCTTCTATAGCATCATTAATTCTTAATGATGAAAAATTCACCAAACAAGGAGGCAAAAGCAAGAATAATTTTTGCATGACAACTCATTCATAAACCTGGATCATATTCTCTGAGTAAGACAGTGTCCATTGTAAAAAATGGGCACAAATTTGCAGAAATCTAGCACAGAGGCACATGAATAAGAAAACCAATGTGTTCAGGGCAACTTACAACTCTAGGCTCTAGACCTTGATGCTTTGATCTTCTCTGGGAACAATCTGTGCAGGATATCATCTTCTGGGAGGGGGTACTCCTTTCCTTAGTCTTTTTGATATTGAATGGGTTGGAAATATTTCTCTGGGCTTCCAAAGAAGTGATAAACTCATTCACTAAAAGAAGACATCTAAAGCCTGGATTTTGCAGAGGAGTTCAAATTTTGTTTCATGGTCTGAACTTCTATGCTCTATCAGCAAAACAGTTCCTCTAAATCTGGAATCAACAGGGCTGATTAGTTTAGCTCACTCGGTTTTGAGGGTTCTAATTCTTAAGCCATAGGTGGCAGTAAAGAGCAATGCAGCCTCCCTTTCCTTTCCTTTCCTTTCCTTTCCTTTCCTTTCCTTTCCTTTCCTTTCCTTTCCTTTCCTTTCCTTTCCTTTCCTTTCCTTTCCTTTCCTTTCCTTTCCTTTCCTTTCCTTTCCTTTCCTTTCCTTTCCTTTCCTTTCCTTTCCTTTCCTTTCCTTTCCTTTCCTTTCCTTTCCTTTCCTTTCCTTTCCTCCTCCTCCCCTTCCCCTTCCCCTTCCCCTTCCCCTTCCCCTTCCCCTTCCCGCCCAGTTCTTCAAATATCATTGGATTCTTCTTACCAGTTCTTTTGGCCAGCATCACTTTCCTCTAGCAGCTTCAAAGTCTGCCTTCTTCCACCCAGTTTGCTGGGTTTGGGTTGAAGCAGCAAGAAAAAAAGCCCCCCCCCTTTTTTTCTTCCCCCCCAACTGATCCTTTCTTCTCTGCTCTTCTTTTGTCTCTGGTCACTGACTCCAGTTGCTGATTCCTGCCCCAAAGTAAAAACCCCCTCTCCCCACCAGGAAGTTTCTCACCTTTTTTTTGGGATGCAAAATCAAAATTCTCATTTCTATCAGACCCACCACAGATAAGTGGTGAAAAATTGTCCCATAATTATCCTAAAGTCCTAGTTATTAAGTTTTTTTCAGCTTATCACACCTTGAAGTCTGCACAATGATTATTTGTAAATGAACTGTATCTTTTCATTTAGTCTTTTTCCTCTCAGAACCTCTTAAAATGATCTGTGCTCTGTCTAATTACTGAGATCCCTCTACCTATCTTAATGTTTCTCACACAGATGTTCTTGTTTTCCTGCCCTCTTTAAAAAAAAAAGTTCCAATAAGAAAATGGAAGAACTTTAACACTTCTTTTAACCACCCTAAATTCGTTCTGCTTTTGGAGGGAGGTTATCCAGAACTGCAGTGCTGGAGAAGACTTGAGAGTCCTTTGGACAGCAAGGAGATCAAATCAGTCAATACTTACAGAAATTAATTCAGGCGACTCATTGGAAGGACAACTCTGAAGCTGAAGCTTAAATACGTTAGCCACGTAACCAGAAGTCAGAATTCATTGGAAAAGACTGATGTTGGGAAAGATTGAAGGCAAAAAGAGAAAGGGACAAAAGAGGAGGAGATGGATAGGGTCATAGAAACAACGAACATGAGCTTGGACAGACTTTGGGAGATAAAGCAGGAAAGACAGGCCTGAATGGCTATGATCTTTGAGGTCAGGACGAGTCAGATTTGGCTGAGTGAAAGAAAAACAAAATCCAGAGTAGTCCAGTTTAGTGGATCCTGTAGGTTTCTGGGGGAGGTGGAGGCCCAATAGGGGGGAAGGAGAGTTATCTTGGCTCATGATGATCTTGAATGTAAATCCTTTCAATTTTCAAACTGGGTTAAATAAAGCCTGTCCTATATTTAGTATTATGCTAGTCTGAGAGCCTTGCATGGGACTTCAGAGCTCATTAATTTTTGTATTATAGCCAAATTTGGTTGTTTCTGGGGAAACATTGTGACAGTCTGAATGCTGAAGAACAACAATGCTGAAATTCCTTGGGAAACATGGGAGGAGGAACAAGCCAGAGATAATTATTGAGAAGCCCTCAAGATTGAATATAACCATCAAAAAACCCAAAGATTAATTTCTGAATCATGGGGTCCACCTTTTAAAAATTGCTTTTAATGAGATTAATTTTTCTACTTTAAAAAGGGAAATTTTATGATGCTCCAGATTTTGTATAAGAATGTAGCTTAAGTCTGAACTAGTTGGCAGTTTCTGCCATAGGCAAGGAGGTCTCTATAATATGTCCAAATATATTCATTTAAAATCTTCCATAATTCTTTGTAATAGTCTATTCCTTCTTTGGAGTTAGCCCCAATATCCTTATGCCTGCGGTTCAGAAACAAGAGACCTTAGTTTACACAGGGAGAGGGAATCATGGAAAGCTGTCGGTACACTCACTGCAAATATTCCATTATGTGGACTCAACATGATTTCTGTTTTTCCTAGTTTATTCTACATACATATATCTTTTTTCACCAGTATATGCAGAAATTGTTGATGTATTTATAACACTAAACATCTGTACAGATCCATTTGGTGAGTTTCAAACAACAACTTTTCTTGCATTCAGTAAGGTTATCCTGTATGTTACATTTAGCTCATTTTCTTTTGATCACTGAATGCTTCTGTGTTTAATGAGCTGAAACTGAAGTAGGTCAATAAAATTGTAAGGGATTAACAATGTAAAAGTTAAAGTTGTTCTTGTGGGGCTTGGAATAAATTTTACTCTAAAAGATGCCACTCATTTTTTAAAAAGATTTTTGATGAACTTTAAAAGGTAAGGGAATTTGGAATAGCACTAAAAATGTCCAGGCTTATGACTTTATGGTATTACTTTGTGCCCAAACCTAAAGAATATTACACAGTTTCCTACAGTCAAAATATCCAGAATTCATTAGTGTAAAAATAATTTTTATAATAAAAAGCTTTAATCTTTATGTTTTAACAGGCATGACTTTTTCAAGATTTGTGTACATATGTTATATACATATGTATATATGTCCCCCAATATTTAAAGATTGTATTCTTTTACTGCTCTATTAAAGAAACTTTAAAGAAACTAATTGAACAGTGTTGTCAAAGAATAAAGAAGTAGATGAACCCTGAAATAAAATTTCTATGCCATGGTTTCTGATTTGCTAATGTCACATTTTATAGTAATCCAGGGCTTTCAGCTTTTATAGCAAAATAACTCTTTTATTCCTTGCTGTTACATTTTATATTGCAAGTCAGAATTGAAATTGTAATTGTTTGACCTAATAAAATAATGATTCTGGGGCAGGAAGAAGGAAATATGTTTTTTTAAACCTATATCTTTCATCTTAGAATCAACGTTTTATATTGGTTCTAAGGCAGAAGAGTAGTAAAGGCTTGGCAATGGGGGTTGTCACACATCCAAGATGTGTCTGAGATCAGATTTGAACCCAGGACCTCCTGGCTCTCTATCCACTGAGCAACCCAGCTGCCCCCAATATGATCTGTTATTAAAGTAAGCATTTCATGCCACAATTCATTATATTATCATTTCCATATTAAATATGCTTGTTACTTAATTTTGATTTAAAATGGAACAGAGACTAAAAAGTTTCATATTTAATTGAGTATGCAAAGGGTAGGAAATAATAATTTTTAGTGCTGCTGCTCATCCCTGGCTAGGAGTTTTGATTCCAATATATGGCTGAGTCTAGACAGAAAAATAACAGTAAATGTTTTATTATAAAATAGCCTTTTCTTTATGACCAGCAATCTTTCCTATTCTCTGTTTTGATCTTGTACGGCAATCTATTTGAGAAGGATTAGCAGTGATAGTGTATATTTGTAAATGGCTTGGGTCTCCATGAGAAAAATAAACAGATAGAAAAACAACCTCAAATTCACCTTTGGGGATAGAATGATTGCTACCCTCTTAATGCTGTAATTTTAGCCTGCCATGCATGTGCTCAAACGTGAGATTGATGGTGCGCCCTCCTTGGCAGGTGAATGGCTTTCATCTATGAATGACTTGACTCTGAATATCATATTAGCTTTGGTAATGTGAAAAAGGAGAGAGGAAAATAAGAAAAGCACTTAGGTTGAAAGTTTATTTGTTCAACCCTCCAGCTCTATACTGATGAAACTTGTTTGTACCATGAAGTCACAGCTCATTTTTATGATCATTGCATCCTTTTGTTTTCTGATAATATGGTATGAAGTCTAACAAAGGAACTTGAGGCTGAAATGCCATTATATTATAATTTAAATTTACCTTATATTAAGTGTGACCTTTTCTATATCTTAGCTTCAAAAACATCTATAAACTTGTAGTGGTAATAGTAAACTTAAATAATATTCATTGTATTAGTGCAACATAATTAAAGTAGCCTCTCTATGGCTACTGATTAGGGATTAGTTTATAAATTTTAAATCTGTAAAGTAATGGCTACTCATGAAAAATAACTCCTAAAGTTAAGGGTTTTGCTTTTAGTAGTTATATTACTCAGATAGAAATATCACTCTGGGATACTTTCTTTAAGGATGTTTTGGTGGATCTATAATTTCATCCATGTGGATACTTCCTTCAATGACATAATTTGAAACCTATCCATTTGTGATGTACTGTTATGGCTAATCCAAAGCAAGGTCATCCAGTGGGTTGGAAGTCAGACTCCAGGTCTCTTGATTACTTTGAGAACACTGAAGCACTTGTACCCAGTTATTCTTTACTCTGATTCCATGTCCACCCACTCCCTCTTCCAAGTCAAATATCTCTCTCACATCTTTTACATGTCATTTTCTCTGAAATTCCTTCTTATAATATGTAAATGTTTTGCAAGGTGTTTGTCTCCTATCTTTCAGACATTTTTTATTGGTATCTACTTTTTTTGGATATTTTTTTATTTGGTCAATTTCAAACATTATTCCTTGGTTACAAAAATCATAGTCTATTCCTCCCTTCTCTCCCCCCACCCCTCCCATAGTCGATGTGCAATTCCACTGGGTATTGCACGTGGCCTTGATCAGAACCTATTTCCATGCTGTTGGTGTTTGCATTAAGATGTTCATTTAGAGTCTTCATCCCCACTCATATCCCCTCGACCCTTGTAATCAAAATGTTGTTTTTCTTCTGTGTTTCTACTCCCACCGTTTTTCCTCTGAATGTAGATAGTGTTATTTCTCATAGATCCCTCCCGGTTGATCAGGATCACTGCATCGCCACTAATGGAGAAGTCCATTACATTCACATGTACCACAGTGTATCAGTCTCTGTGTACAATGTTCTCCTGGTTCTGCTCCTCTCGCTCTGCATCACTTCCTGGAGGTTGTTCCAGTCTCCATGGAATTCCTCCACTTTATTATTCCTTTTAGCACAATAATATTCCATCACCAACATATACCACAATTTATTCAGCCATTCCCCAATTGAAGGGCATCCCCTCATTTTCCAAATTTTTTTTGCAAACAAAAAGAGCGCAGCTATGAATATTTTTCTACATGTCTTTTTCTCCATTATCTCTTTGGGGTACAAACACAGCAGTGCTATGGCTGGATCAAAGGGTAGACATTCTTTTATCGCCCTTTGGGCATAGTTCCAAATTGCCCTCCAGAATGGTTGAATCAATTCACAACTCCACCAGCAATGCATTAATGTCCCGACTGTGCTACATCCCCTCCAGCATTCATTACTTTCCTTTGCTGTCATGTTAGCCAATCTGCTAGGTGTGAGGTGATACCTCAGAGTTGTTTTGATTTGCATCTCTCTGATTATAAGAGATTTAGAACATTTTTTTTCATGATCTTACTAATGATTTTGATTTCTTTGACTGAAAATTGCCTGTTCATATCCCTTGCCCATTTATCAGTTGGAGAATGGCTTGATTTTTTGTACAATTGATTTAGCTCTTTATAAATTTGAGTAATTAAACCTTTGTCAGAGGTTTTTACAATTGTTTCCCAATTTGTTGCTTCCCTTCTGATTTTAGTTACATTGGTTTTGTTTGTACAACAACTTTTTAATTTGATATAGTCAGAATTATTTATTTTACATTTTGTGACTCTAAGTCTTGCTTGGTTTTAAAATCTTTCCCTTCCCAAAGGTTTGACATGTATACTATTCTGTGTTCACATAATTTGCTTATAGTGTCCTTCTTATATTCAAGTCATTCACCTATTCTGAGTTTATCTTGGTGTAAGGTGTGAGGTGTTGATCCAAATCTAATCTCTTCCACACCGTCTTCCAATTTTCCCAGCAGTTTTTATTGAATAGTGGATTTTGGTCCCAAAAGCTGGGATCTTTGGGCTTGTCATAGACTGTCTTGCTAAGGTTACTTACGTCAAGTCTATTCCACTGATCCTCCTTTCTGTCTCTTAGCCAGTACCAAATTGTTTTGATGACCACTGCGCTTTATAGTATAGTTTGAGATCTGGGACTGCAAGGCCACCTTCCTTTGTATTTTTTTTTTCATTATTTCCCTGGGTATCCTTGATCTTTTGTTCTTCCAAATGAACTTTGTTATGGTTTTTTTCTAATTCAGTAAAAAAGTTTTTTGGTAGTTTGATGGGTATGGCACTAAATAAGTAAATATATTTGGGTAGGATGGTCATTTTTATTATGTTAGCTCATCCTATCCATGAGCAGTTAATGTTTTTTATTTTGTTTTATTTTATTTTTTATAAACCCTTACCTTCCGTCTTGGAGTCAATACAGTGTATTGGCTCCAATGCAGAAGAGCAGTAAGGGCTAGGCAATGGGGGTCAAGTGACTAGCCCAGAGCTGGGAAGTGTTTGAGGCCAGATTTGAACCTAGAACCTCCCTTCTCTAGGCCTGAATCTCAATCCACTGAGCCACCCAGCTGCCCCCCGCACCCATGAGCAATCAATGTTTTTCCAATTGTCCAGCTCTAATTTTAGTTGTGTGGAAAGTGTTTTATAGTTGTGTTCATATAGTTCCTGTGTTTTTCTCGACAGATAGATTGCTAAGTATTTCATTTTGTCTAAGGTGATTTTAAATGGAATTTCTCTTTCTAATTCCTGCTGCTGAGATGGTTTAAAGATATAAAGAAATGCTGATGATTTATGTGTGTTTATTTTGTATCCTGCAACTTTGCTAAAGTTGTTGATTATTTCAACTAGCTTTTTGGTTGATTCTCTAGGATTCTTTAAGTAGACCATCATATCATCTGCAAAGAGTGATAGCTTACGAATTTTAATATCATCAATTTCTTTTTCTTCCCTAATTGCTACTGTTAGTGTTTCTAGTACAATGTTAAATAATAGAGGTGATAATGGACATCCTTGTTTCACTCCTGATCTTATTGGGAATGCATCTAGTTTATCCCCATTGCAGATGATGTTGACTGATGGTTTTAGATAGATACTGTTTATTATTTTTAGGAAAGACCCTCCTATTCCTATACTTTCTAATGTTTTCAATAGGAATGGATGTTGTATTTTGTCAAAGGCTTTTTCTGCATCTATTGAGATAATAATATGATTTTTGTTGGTTTGCTTGTTTATATGGTCAATTATGTGGATGGTTTCCCAGATATTGAACCATCCTTGCATTCCTGGTATAAATCGTACCTGAGCATAGTGAATAACCCTCCTGATCACTTGCTGGAGTCTTTTTGCTAGTATCCTATTTAATATTTTTGCATCTATGTTCATTAAGGTGATTGGTCTGTAGTTTTCTTTCTCCATTTTTGACCTGCCTGGCTTTGGAATCAGCACCATATTTGTGTCATAAAAGGAGTTTGATAGCACTCCCTCTTTGCTTATTATGTAAAATAGTTTGTATAGTATTGGGATTAGCTGTTCTTTGAATGTTTGATAGAATTCACTTGTGAATCCATATGGCCCTGGGGATTTTTTCTTAGGGAGTTCTTTGATGACCTGTTTGATTCTTTTTCTGATATGGGATTATTTAAGAATTCTATTTCTTCTTCTGTTAATCTAGGCAATTTATATTTTTGTAAATATTCATCCACATCACCTAGATTGGCATATTTATTGCCATATACTTGGGCAAAATAATTTTTAATGATTGCCTTAATTTCCTCTTCATTGGAGGTGAGGTCCCCCTTTTCATCTATGATACATTTTATTTAGTTTTCTTCTTTCCTTTTTTAAATTAGATTGACCAGTACTTTGTCTATTTTGTTTATTTTTTCAAAATACCAGCTTCTAGTCTTATTTATTAGTTCAATAGTTCTATCACTTTCGGTTTTATTAATTTCTCCCTTAATTTTTAGGATCTCTAATTTGTTTTTCTTCTGGGGGGTTTTGATTTGTTCACTTTCAAATTTTTTGATTTGCATATCCAATTCATTGATCTTTGCCCTCCCTATTTGTTAATATATGAACTCAAGGATATCAATTTTCCCCTGCGTACTGCTTTGGCTGAATCCCGTAGAGTTTGAAAGTATGTCTTATCATTGTCATTTTCTTCAATGAAGTTATTGTTTCTTTGATTTGTTCTATAACCTATTTTGGAGAATCATATTATTTAATTTCTAACTAATTTTTGATTTGGCTCTTCATGTATCCTTACTGATCATTATTTTTATTGCCTTATTATCCGAAAAGGTTGCATTTATTATTTCTGCTTTTCTGCATTTGTATTCTATGTTTCTAAGACCTAGTGTATGGTTAATCTTTGTGAATGTGGCATGTGCTGGTGAAAAGAAGGTGTATTCCTTTTTGTCCCTATTTATTTTTTTCATATGCCTATTAACTCTAATTTTTCTAAGATTTCATTCACCTCTTTTACCTGTTTCTTATTTATTTTTTTATTTCAGTTATCTCAAGTTGATAGTGATGGTTCTGGTCTCCCGCGAGTATAGTTTTATTATCTATTTCCTCCTTCAATTCTACTAGTTTCTCCATTAGAAATTTGGGTGCTGTACAATTTGGTGCATACATGTTGATTAGTGAGATTTCCTCATTGTCTATTCTCCCTTTTATCAGGATGTATTTACCTTCCCTATCCCTTTTAAGCAGGTCTATTTATATGTTGCCTTTGTCAGATATCATGATTGAAACTCCTGCCTTCTTTCTATCAGTTGAGGCCCAATAGGTCTTGCTCCAACCTTTAATTCTGACCTTGTGAGTATTGTAAAAAATAGACTCGAATACAGGACTACAATCCCCATGAACCTTTGCTCCACTTCCCCAGAATGCCTTGTAATCTCACCTGGGCCGAGATCGAGAAGATATTTAAGCAAAGGCTTTTGAAGGGCTTGGGGCTTTTGGACTTCCATTTTTGGAGCAGAGGCATCTCTTCCATGATGTGAGGTTATTTTGTCTAGGCCTCTGGCCTAGGCACATGTTTCTTACTTGTATATTCTTAATCTTTAACCTTTAATAAACCTCTAAAAAATATAATACTCCTTGCAGAGAGAAACTAATTTCTACCTGCCTCAGTCTCCCCCTCTCCCCTAAATTTCCACCATTACAGTTATGGCGACCTAATGGGAAAAAGAACTTTCAGTCTTCTGATTTCTTTTCTGATCTTAAATTCAGTTTTAATAGCTAGTACCTAGAAATTTTTTTTTGAGCTATATCTCTCTGGCCAAGGTTTTCTACCCTCAGAAAGCTGCTACAGGCTCCGGACCTGCTGCCCACCCCACCTGGCTCCGTCCTGCCGCTTCCTGCCTCAGCCTGCAGCCCTGATCGTCCTCACCTGGTACCTGGTCCCAGCCTTGCCCACCCCCGCAGCCGCTCCAGCTCCTGGCCTCTCACCTACTTCTGCGCCCCAGACCCAAGAGCGTGACCCCAGTCGGCTCATCACCCAGATCCCTGGAGCAGATCGCTCAGGACTCATTGCGACCAGCTGGTAACAGTATTGGCCACGTGGGCGGAGGGGAGAGACCAGAGGGAAAGGAGACCGGGCAATTTTCCCTTAGGCTAAGCCTCCACGTGGCTGGGGGTATTGGCCACTGCGGGATCAGAGAGGGGAAAGAGAGAAAAGACTAGAGAGAAGAAACAGACTTTTCAAACAGAAACTTAATAGCAATGGGCTGTTTAAAAGGATTTTTGACTCTTCTGGCAATTTCATTGATTTTACCTGCCTGTCTGGGAGCAGACTCAGCCCAAAGATTCAACTTTAACTTTGGGGAGGAAAATGGGTGGCCCAGCGAACTGGAAGCCAGGCCCAGAGACGGGAGGTCTCTAGTTAAAATCTGGCCTCCGATGCTTCCCAGCTATGGGGCCCTGGACGGATCCCTTGAACCCCTTAGCCTAGCCTTTACTACTCTACCTTCGGACAATAGACATTTAAATGGATAATTAAAAACAAACAAACAAGAAAAAACAACCCAAGGAACTTTGAAGAGACTAAAGATTCTAAGGCATTTCAGACTCCAATGATTTATAAAAAATCTCTGTATTCTATTGCATTGTTTTGTTTAAGGTTTAACTTTGTGATTTTAAGTTCATATATTACTGGATTGAATATTATTCTGTGAACTGAAGGTTGATTGAATTTATTTTGAATGTACTGAGTTTTGAAATTCTGTTGTTTTTCCCCTATAACTGTGTTGAAAAAATATTGTTGTGAATAAGCCCATATATGAAAAAACAGCTTTTTTCTATTTTGCTGAGGATAGATGGACTTCAGAACTGGTTATAATTGTATTAACAACCTTTGGAAAATTTAATGTGCTAAATACCTCAATTGATTTGATTTTAAGGGTTTTTTAAATATGATTTTTGGAATTTTTTTTAACAGTCTGGTTATTTTTGCCTGCCCCTACCACGAGGTAAGGCCCATTCTAGTAGCTGAAGTGAAATGTATTTTATAACCCCCAACCTTCCCACATGTGAATGGAAGTTGGGCAGTTAATTTCAGGGCATTTGTACCCTTAAAAAGCCTCCAAAAGGAGCACCTCTTTATTTATGCTCTTTAGCTCACTATTTTACTTCTACCAGAATGATATATAGATTTCTTGATTATGTTCTTAACCCAAGATGAGTTTTACTTTGTTTAAAAAATATGTTTAAATACCAAGGTTGAAGGATTGCTACGTTTGTAAAAATTGTGACAAATGTCCATCAATTCATAGGTTTTAAAAATGTCACACAGCAACTTATGTGAAATATGAAAGTGTGTTTGCTATTGTAATTAATTGGGCTATTGAGAATTTTGGGGATTTTGATCAATCACCCACAACACGGGGGAATGTAAAAAATATCATTATTTAAATTGCAAAGTTTAAATTCCTTTTGAGAAGAATTTTAGGTGAAGAAGATGCTACCTCTCTGAATCCAGAACTGAACTGTTGGAGAAGCCACCATGAAGAAGCCTCCAGACCACAAGTTGCACAAAATTGAACTTTGGGTGTGGTTGATTGAACATTTATTTGTATGTATACTTTTATGCCAAAGGGGACTGCCCCCTAACGGCTTTTTGTCAATGTGTTCAGAAATTATTGGTTTTATTCTTTTTTCTCTTATCCTCACAATATTGTAATCTTTTAAGTTTATTATGTTTTTATGATCCTTTTGGGGAAAAATTAATTTTTCCACAAATGATCACACGGGGGGATGTAAAAAATAGACTCGAATACAGGACTACAATCCCCATGAACCTTTGCTCCACTTCCCCAGAATGCCTTGTAATCTCACCTGGGCCGAGATCGAGAAGATATTTAAGCAAAGGCTTTTGAAGGGCTTGGGGCTTTTGGACTTCCATTTTTGGAGCAGAGGCATCTCTTCCATGATGTGAGGTTATTTTGTCTAGGCCTCTGGCCTAGGCACATGTTTCTTACTTGTATATTCTTAATCTTTAACCTTTAATAAACCTCTAAAAAATATAATACTCCTTGCAGAGAGAAACTAATTTCTACCTGCCTCAGTCTCCCCCTCTCCCCTAAATTTCCACCATTACAGTATCTACCCACCTAAGGTGTGTTATTTGTAGACAACATATGGTAGGATTTTGCATTCTAATCCTCTCTCCTATTCGTCTATGTTTTATGGGTGAGTTCATCCCATTCATGTTCAAAGTTATTATTGTCACTTGTGTATTCCCTAGCATTTTGATATCCTCTTCTAGTTCTATCCTTTCTTCTTTTGATATATCCTTTTAAACCAGTGGTTTACTTTTAATCAATCCCCCTAATCTCCTCCCTTGATATGCTTCCCTTTCTGGTCCCTCCCTTTTTGTTCCCTTCTCTTTTTTTGTTTTTAGGGTATGCTGCTTTCCCTCCCCTCCAATGGCTCTAGATGCTCTTCCCTCTCAGAGTTGATTTCACTGAGAGTGAGGTTTAAGAATTACCTATTAGTCCTTCTTATAAGAGTATTCTTCCCCTCCCCTTCCCATGTGTATCTTTGTGTGAAAGAGATTATTCTATTTATTTTATTACTTTAAGTATCTCTTGGTATCATCATCCATCCTCCCCCACCTTTTTTCTTTCTTTTTTTTTTTTGCATATCATAGCCCTTAAGGCCTCAATCTTTTCCTAAGAGTGATTCTTCTAATTACTATAATAATGAATATAATTTTTGAGAGGTACAAATAACATTTTCCTCATATATATATATATATATATATATATATATATATATATATATATATATATATATATATATAATTTGATCTAATTGTAGCCCTTAATGGAGAGATTTTGAATAAAAAAACCATTTTTCTCCCTTTCCCTCTCTTTCATATTTACTTTTTCATCTTTGTGTTTGGATATCAAACTTTCCACTTAGTTCTGGTCTTTTCTTTACAAATACTTGGAAATCTTCTATTTTGTTGAATGCTCATACTTTCCTCTGGAAGTATATAGTCAGTTTTGATGGATAAGTGATTCCTGATTGAAGACCTGGTTCTCTTGCCTTTCTGAATATTGTATTCCAGGGCTTGTGGTCCTTTATTGTGGAAGCTGCCAGATCTTGTGTGATCCTGATTGGTGCACCTTGGTATCTGAATTGTCTCTTTTTGGCTTCTTGTAGAATTTTCTCCTTAACTTGAAAGCTTTGGAATTTGGCAATTACATTCCTGGGATTTGTCTTTTGGGGATTTAATGTAGAGGGTGTTCTATGAACTCTTTCAATGTCTATTTTGCCCCCTTGTTCAAGAACATAAGGGCAATTTTCTTGGATGATTTTTTGTATTATGATGTCAAGTTTTCTG
The DNA here is from genome assembly GCF_027887165.1 of Monodelphis domestica. Classification (NCBI taxonomy): domain Eukaryota; kingdom Metazoa; phylum Chordata; class Mammalia; order Didelphimorphia; family Didelphidae; genus Monodelphis; species Monodelphis domestica. The sequence goes on from NC_077234.1 coordinate 155,287,534, forward strand.
TTTATTTCTGGGTTTTCAGGTCGACCAGTGATTCTCAAATTGTTTCTCCTTCCTCTATTCCTGATCTGTCACCTTGTCAGTGAGATATTTTGTTTTCTTCTAATTTGTTAGTCTTTTGACTTTGCCATATTAATTCTTGCTGTTTTGCAAGATCATTGTCTTCCAGTTGCCTAATTCTGGTCTTGAAAGACTGGTTTCCTTTTTCAGTTTGGTCTATCCAACTTTTTGTGGCTTCCAGCTGTTTCTCCAATTGGTAATTCTTGTCCCTTAGACTGTTGTTTTCTCTTTGAATTATTTCCCACTTTTCTTGCCAGAAGGCTTCCATCTTTTTGATAAGCTCCAATTTGAATTCTTCTAGAGCTTGTGGGTAATTTCCATTTTTTTGGGGAAAGTTTTGATTTTGTTTGAATTTCTACCTCTTTTTCCTCTGCAGCCTGGGTTTTCCCTCCATAAAAATTTTCCAGGGTCAGTGCCCTTTTCCTGTTTTTCTTAGAGGGTGTTTTATGGTCCTGGGCACAATTAGCCATCCCTGTGGTGGTTTTTCCTTCCCTTTTTAGTCATAACTCATAGTTAGATGGGCAGGTTCTCTGTTTATGGAGTTAAGGAGCAAGATTTTTGCCTGAGGTAAGCTCTCGAATCCCTGCAGCCTCCATTGTTTGTGAGAGTGCCCACAGTTTGTGCTCCCCAGTGAGTAGGAGTTTCCGGTGTAACTGCTCTCAGGGGTAGGTTCCCTGTGGTCCTAGTCAGCTCCCAAGATCTAGAGGTGCTCCTTGCTCACTCTAGAGGTGCCCCTCACTCACTCACCAATTCTGGCACTCTAACTCTGACATTTGTCAAGATATTCAAAACTGATACCAGCAGCATGGATCTCCTCTGTGTATCCATAGTCATTTGGTTAAACAAATATATGTTAATAAAAATCATCAACATAGTGAGGTTTTATTATTGTTGACCTTTTTTTATAGGGACATGGCCATGAATTACAGTATACTTTGGAATGATCTTGAATCTCTGGTTTCCTTTCAAGTTTGTTTTTTTTTTCTCCATTGTTAACTCACTTTTTATGAGATGATACTTATCATAATGTTTTAACATCCTCTTCTATAATATTTTAAAAAATCATACTTTAAACTGATATATTCTTAGGGGGAAGGGATGATGGTACATCTTCCCGTTACTAAGGATATCAAATGAATGCTGGCTGAAGCTAGGCTTTTTTTGTCTCTATTTTGTGGTGATTAATTTATTTTGGCTTACGTTTCCTCAGAAAAGTTGGGTCTAAATTTATATGTCTCTAAGTTTTGATCATTATTGGCTTTTTGCTTTAATTGTATGGTAAATCTTTTAATTTTTTTTTCTAATTTGTTACTGATTTTTATCTTTGTTCTGGGTCTTATCTGACAGTCGATTTAAAAAAAAAAACTTCCCAATTTGTTACTACTTTTCTGTTTTCTTCAGTGTTTTGGGAAGTATTAAGTTATAATCAGTTTCATGTTTTTGTGAGATATTATGTTATGTTTCAGGTCCCCTGCCTTTTTGTGAGATATTATGTTATGTTTCAGGTCCCCTGCCTCTCTTCTTGAAGAAGATTTTTGTATCCTGGAATATGAGTCTGGTATTGTTTGTAAGCCTTTGCATATTTTCTTTTATTCTGAACCTTATTTTCCAATGTTTCCACCATCCTCATTCATTACCACCCTTGCATTAAAATTTAAGTATATGTTAATTTAAATAGTATGTGTTTAATGAGTTCTTCATAGAATTTCTCTACTTACTTGTCCTCTGCATCAAACATGACACATAGACTGCATATGTCTTTTTTTAACATGAAATCTTGAGTGCTAAAATGTGAGATGAGGAAATATCCTATAAACAAATATTTCTTTCCTCTGTTCGGCATATGAAAAAAATCAATTTCATCAACTCTTTTATTTGTCTCTCCAAACAGAACTTGTGAATCATCTTTCTGGTCTTCATGTTTTATTTGTAATGAGAGTGTCAAGATTAATGTGATTCAAATTTTCCATTAGTCGCTGCACAAAGATATTTGATCTGGAGTACTGAAAAATCTTTTATAGACAATATTTGGTTCTAAGTACCGCCCTGCTCCCTTTCCTGCCAGAAACTGCATAGGACTGATGATCATTTTACATTTTTTTCTTTGTTTAATGGGATAATAAGGTCAGCCTTCTTCTGATGAACTTAGCTAGGTTGATCCTAGAATGCATAGGCCATCTTGTTTCCAGGTTATTATTTAAATACTTTACAGGATGGTAGAACCTTAAAGACCTTTTGCTCTAATGCGAAAGTCTTTGTGAACAGAGCCAAACCTAGACCAAAATAAAAGCATCAGGATAAGCATTTGTGGAGGATGACCATTTGGGGATGTTGGTTGGTATTGGGTCAAAACAAAATACTATCTAAAAGATTACTTGATGTATTGTCTAATAGGTGCATTTGTAACAAACTAAAACATTTGAAAAGATAGATTTTAACTTTTTTCCTTTTGCCAGTAAAGCTATAGTTTTCTGTTATAGAAAAGGCAACAATAAATTACCAAGGTATATCACTCATTATTTGTAGGACATGATACTGAACATAGGTGACCTCTAAGTTAAATGAAATGAAGCTGCTTTGAGAGTTTGTAAATGATTTAGAAAATTAGTTTCTTCATTTGAGAAAGGCACAGTGGATAGCTGGGATAAAATTGACTCAAGCAATACTCTTCACAATAATATTGTTAATATTATTATAATTATTCTTAATGAGAGCCCCTTCACTTTTCTCACCTGTCCATGGATAATCTCTCTCTTCCAATGGCTTGTGACCATGGGCTGTGCTGAGAACCTGGAGGAGAACCTGGAGGTTCAATGTTTGGAACATGAAGGAGTCTACCTTGTTGCAGCAATATCAACGAAGGAATTTTGCTGAAGCAGAATCCTTTGATTCATGGCGTGCCTTGTCAGTACTTGCTTGTTAAATAGGTATTCTTTCAGGGAAAGGGGGATAGAATTATTCCCTCCAAATGGTTATATTACCTTTATGTCTGATTAAGGGACCTATTTTACCTCTAATACCATGTAGGAAGGGGTCTAAATTCCATCATATCATTAACTATTCTCATTTTGCTTATTTCCTTTAAAAAATAGGTCTTTTTGGAATCTTGAAGAAGTTTGTCAGAGACCTGATTTATTTATTGGCTTCAGCCTTTCCTAAAAAGACTGATTGCTTTATGGAATTGGTATCTGGTCTCAATTACTTCCAGTTTACTTAGTAGTGGTTTGGTTGGGGTTAGGGATGATCCTTTGATTCAGCACTACTTTCTTACTGGGTATAGGGGAGAAAGGGGAAGATGGTGATGAACAAAACGTGTATTGCTGATCAGTACAACAACCTCAGTTCAACCTTAGGAAGATGGTTTGTTTCTAGTCTGGAATCTTTGGAGATGATGAGACTAATATTAATGTGGATTGTTTGCTTCACTCTCACATTTACCTTTCCCCTTATATAGTTTGAACAGATCCTCTTCTTGAAAGCGGAAGAGGGCTTGGTTGTAGAAAGATGGCTATGGTACCTTGACCATATGGAAGGAATATAAATGACTGTCTGTTCTGGATAAAGGAGAAGTGTATAAGTCATAGGGGGAAAATTATAAGCAAGAAGATTTATTTTTAGCCCTTCCCTTTTGTCTTAGAATCAATACTATGGAAGGTGGCCTAGCAGTACCAGATCTCAAACTGTACTATAAAGCAGAAATCATCAAAACAGCTTGCTACTGGCTAGGAAATGGAATAGTGTATCAGTGGAATAGACTTAGAGACACCAAATGCAGGGGTAGATGATCTTTGCAACTTAATGTTTGATAAATTAAAAGAAAAGATCCTAGATTTTTGGATGGGAACTCACTATTTAACAAAAATGGCTGGGAAAACTAGAAAACAATATGGCAGAACCTAGGTATAGAACATCATCTCACACCCTATAACAATAATGTCATAGTAAGTATATGATTTAGATGTAAACAGTCATTCCATAAATAAATTAAGGAACATACAGTAATTTATTTGGCAGGTCTATGGAGAAGGGAAGAATTTATGACCAATGAGAGGGAGGGAGTATTACAAGATGTAAAATGAATGATTATATTAAATTAAAAAGCTTTTGTTTTGTAGATTCTAAATGATCATTCTAGTGCAAACATCAACAACATGGAAATAGGTTCTGATAAATACACATGTAAAACACAGTGGAATTGTGCATCAGCTATGGGAAAGGGTGGGTGGAGGAGAGGGAGGGAAATAATATGATTCTTGTAACCAAGGAATAATGTTCTAAATTGACTAAAATTTTCTAAAAAATAAAATAGGTTTTGTTTTATTACAAACAAAACCAATGTAATCATATTAGAAGGGAGTAACAAACTGGGGGAAAATGTATAACAAATTTCTCTGATAAAGGTTTAATTTCTCAAATTTATAGAGAATGGAGTCAAATTTATAGCAATACAAGCCATTCCCCAATTGATAAACGTTGTATAATTAGAATTCTCTCCCCAGGGACTCTTATTTCCCAGCATCCCAGTTATGTATCTTTGTAACATATTAATGTAGGGAAGATATAAGTTATGTGTAGTTTTGCCCTCTCTCTTTCCCCCTTATCACAGCTGGGAAAGTGGGCTTTATGCCAGGCAGGAGAATCTACACTCATGGGTTTAATTTTTGTTAGATAATTAGGTTTGAACTTCTATTCCTTTTAGTTTATTTTCTTTCTACTTCAAGTGGTTATTAATAAACTTTATAAAATATAATACTTGTAGTTATTGGATATTAATTTTAATTTTATAATAGTCAAAGGATATGAACAATTTTCAGATGAATAAATCAAAGCTATAAGTAATCACATGAAAACATTTTCTAAATCACACTCAATTAGAGAAATGCAAATGGAAACAACTCAATCAATATTATGTATTGTTTCTAAGGCAGAAAAATGGGAAGAGCTAGGTAATGGGGAGGTTGTGACTTGCCTAGGGTCACACAGCTAGTTGGTATCTGAGGGCAGATTTTGAACCCAGGATCTCTTGTCTTAGGGACTGATTCTCAATCCACTGAGCCATCTAGCTGCCCCCATGCAAGAGGATTTTAAACCTTTAGCTACTGGTTCCAGATATTTGTGTGCATGTTTTGGGTAAAGATATACTTCTGACTGGTGTCTGAATTTGTGTTTAGTTGCTCTCCTTGTAATTTGGGGGAGAGGAGAGGTGATGGGAGCTTTCAATTGCATTTTTGGTTGTGATTATTTTTTCTTTGTTGAGAGCATATTTGTTGTTTTACTTGAATATTTCATTGTGAGTGTCTACCTGAGTTCTAGGTCCTTTCCCAAATTAGGGATAAAATATGGTTTCAGAGGACTGAGACCTAGGAGTGAAATGTCTTAGGTATTACACAGTCAGCCCAGGTCTTGGGATGTAATGACTGATTAGGCCATGTGATATACATTTTTAAAGCATACACATAGCATCTTTGCTGATAGATCCCCAATATTGGAATATATTAATGGCACTAAAAACTGCTTTTTGTTGAATCTTGTATGAACCAGTTTCAAGAAGTATGGTTTTTGCATCTAATAGAATGTTTATTCTCATGTGGGCTTTTATTATAATTGGTGGAATTAGTTTTATTGTTGTCCAAAAGGGGTAAAGGATGACAATTTCATGAGCTATTGATCATTTTACATTGTTGTGCTTATTAATAAATTTTTGGGAAAGGGCCATAAATAAAGAAAATAATTGTAACTTATTAACTACTCTATATTGCAGAGAATGAAGAAGTAGAGGAATTCTATAAAGAACTTCATTAAATCTTCCAAATTAAGTCAAACAATAAGCATTTATTAAGGACCTACTATGTATCAGGCACTATGGTAGCTGCTGGGCATTATCCTATTGAGAGAGATTGTGTGCATATTTGTATGTATACAAAATATTTACAAAATAAATTTAAGTTAAATTTCTTCTTGGTGGGATGGCATTGGCAGCTAATGGGAATCAAGAAAGACTTTCCATAGAAGTTGTAAGCATGTACTTAATTACTTACTGAAAAGGTAGGAATTGGGACACGTTGTGAAAAATATGCTTCAAAGGTAAGCAATAAAGAAAGTAAGAAATGTTTAGACTACCCAGAAGTCTCACCTATATGACAAATACTTTCATTAAGAAAGCAATCATTCACCATTAAAAATGATGAGAGGCTAATTAAAAAAACTTATTTAATGAGATAATGAAGCAAGACATGAGTACAATAAAGAGAACAGTGTATACATCTACATGATTAACATTTGAAGAATAACTTGTAAATGTCCACCTCTAGAGAAAGAGCTGATAAAAGAAACACTAAGACAATTTATATATAATTTTTTTTAGTAATGCCTCAATGGTACAGGGAGAGGAGAAATGTGTTGAAATATATAGGAATAAATTCCATTTAAAAAGAAAAAAGAAACCATTGAATCTTGTTAAAATAAAGATCTGAATTGTTAGAACAATTAAAAAGTATTGACTTTTTGCTATTGGTCTCTCTTAGTAAAAGCAAAATAAGTATTAAACATTTAAGGATGGGAGGAAGTACAAACATCTAAGTTCTTAAATGATGGTTTTATCACTGACATTTTCTAAAGAAGGAATGACAAATGTTTAAAAAAAGAATTATTAGAAAGAGATGGAAAGCATTAAGTTGCATTATAAAAAGATAAGATAGAATGTATTTTAAGGAGTAAGAAAACCACTGATATTAGAATAGTTACTGAATCATTTGTCTGTGTGTCTACAATTAGACTATCAACTTATTAGAACAAAACTCAAAATTAATATAAAGCTAAAAGAATAAAAGTGAGAAAAAATATAATGACATGGAACTAAGACTATAATTTAGCCTATTTAAGCAAATTGCTAATGTTGAAAAACAGAAATGGATGGAGGAAAGGACTCTGATTATTACAATTTCACACAAAAGTGTGATGAAAAATTGATATAACAGCCGCTATAACTGAGAGAGGAAAATCTCCTTAAAATGCCTTAGTCATAAAATCCTTTAAGTAGAGTTGTGGTAGTCAAAAACAGTTTTGATTTAGAATACAAATTTTCAAAAAATTCAGAAGGAAAATAGAAAGCCATAATAAGCCAGATAGCCTCAGAAAGCTGTAATATTGATGCACATTTACTGTGTAGTCAATTAACCTCCACTAATATTTTTCACATGAATTGCTGTTAAGCCCGTTCTCCCTATCCTACATTTATGCAATTGATTTCTAAAATTGAAATACAGAACTATACATTCATCCTTGTTCAAATTTTATTTCATGGTACTAGATGATTGTTACTAGCTGTCATTATAATTTTGAATATTGATTCTGTCATCTCTTGAATTTATTTTTGAGTTTTGAGTCATCCAAGACTTCTATTACTGTCTTCATTCAAGAAGTTGATTAAAGAAGATTATTACTAAGATAGGGTCAGTGGACAAGTCTTAAGTACATCTCAGATGCCTCCCTTGAAGTTGTCATTGATCTTTTACTCCACATTTTGATTATGATCATGCAAATAGCTGTGAATCTATCTGTATTGTCATCTAGCCCAATGTCTCTATCTTGTCCATAATAATATCACATACTACTCTATCAAATATGATGCTAAAATCAAGATACATTGTCTGCAATATTTCTCTGATCTACCAACAAAGTATCTATTTAAAATTGAGATTAGTTGTGCTCAAAGGAATAATAAAGTGGAGGAATTCCATGGGAACTGGAACAACCTCCAGGAAGTGATGCAGAGTGAGAGGAGCAGAACCAGGAAAACATTGTACACAGAGACTGATACATTGTGGTACGATTGAACGTAATGGACTTCTCCACTAGTGGCAATGCAATGACTCTGAACAACTTGGAGGAACCTACGAGGAAAACCACTATCCACATTCAGAGGAAACACTGTGGAAGTAGAAACACAGAAGAAAAACTGCTTGAATACGTGGGTCATGGGGATATGGTTGGGGATGTAGACCGTAAATGAACATCCTAGTGCAAACATCAACAACATGGAAATAGGTTCTGATCAAGGACACAAGTAATACCCAATGAAATTGCAGGTCGGCTGTGGGAAGAGTGGGTGGAGAGGAGGGAGGGAAATAAAGTGAGTATTGTAACCAAAAAAATAAAATTAAATAAAAAATTAAAAAAAATTTTAATTGAGATTAGTTTGGAAAGGCTTGTATTTGTTGAATTAACCTACTTCTTCATTCTTTTCTATGTGCTCTCACTTCAACTGCACAAAGCTTTTAATGACTCCAAACTTTTCTATGAAACAAAGACCCATTAGAGTATTGGGACATGACCTTGTTTTCCATAGACTCGCTGACAGCCACTTTGGAAAAAAAAATGTTTAGCAGATAGAACAGGGCTGAATATGGTTCATGAGCAGATAAATGATTTGAGGAGGGAGAGTATTTACAATTAAGAGGCTCAGAAACTATGCGTATTATAGGAAAAGGCACATGAACTGCTAAGGGAAGGAGTGTTTTCTAGACGTGGCTAACAGGCTCTTGGAAAGGTGTGCAGGTACTGATGAATGCTGAGGTGGGGGAACAACAAAAAGGACAGTTTGACTGTAACAGAGAACATTAAGCAGGAAATAAATTTGGAAAGTTATGCTGGAGTGAGATTATGGGGGCTTTAAGTGGCAAGCTGAATACTTTATATTTTATCCCAGAGGCAAGATTCTCAAATGAGGAAATGGCATCGTTGTTTCTGTGCTTCAGGAAGATTATTTCTTCAGCTCTGTGGAGTATGGATTAGAAAGGAGAGAGATTGAAAACAGGGAGACTAATTTGGAGGCTAGCTTAATTGTCTTAAATGAAAAATAAAGGCTTCAACCACTGTGTGAATGGAGAAAAAAGGGAGTGGATGTGAGAATTGTTGTGGAGGTAGAACTGTCAAGTCCTGGAAACTGATTTGATATAGGGCAAAGTGTGGTGATGTGGGAGTGGGGAAGAGAACAGAATGACTCCAAAATTTAGAACCTTTTTACTTGAAGGAGCGTGATACTCTTGATAGAATTAAGAAATTTGGCAGGGGTTGAGGTAGGGTCAGAGGAGAAGATTAATTCTTTGTTAGATGTGTTAGCCATTGGCAGGCTTCCTAATCCTCCTAGCTTTCATCTCCTTCTGACATAATCATTTTATACATCAGGGACAGTCTCATGGGAAGTGGAATCCTGGGAATATCTCCAAATGTATAATTGTACTCAAGTTTTAGTCATTCTGGGGAAAGTATTTAGATATACCTAGGATACATACAAAGAAATGAACTGAGCTGAAATATTCTAAACTTTAGCTGTGCTAATACTACTGTAAACGGGCTTTTAAAAATCCATCCTCAGTTAAATGCCTCTCATTTTCAATATGTACTTTTATAATTTGAGCTCATCAGAGAGCTCCCCTGTGTAACCGTGTTGATTTGGGTAGATGTCTCTTGCTTTCCTTTCTCATTATCATTTTTTCAAGATTAGACATTTCAGTTTGATAAATGTTTGTTTCTAACTGTGTGCAATCATATGACATGCTTTTTTTTTACTGATCTCATATTGGTAGAGTTAAAGATTCTTCAATAGAAAACTAGTTTTGTCATATATTTTGTGTTTAAAGGTGAGAGATTGGAAGGCAATGGGAGAGTGTTGGACCTAGGACAACCTCAATAACGGAATTAATTGAAGGTTTAAAGATTACTTCCTACTTTCTGAATAAAATTGTCTTTCTTGGTCTTCTTCTTTCTTGACCTTTCTCTGACATATGCCACAGTTCATCACTCTTTCATTGATATATCCTTCTACCATTGACTTTGTGACACTGAACAATATTTATTTACCTGTTTTCTTTTTTTCCTTTGCTAAATTTTAAGAAATTCAATAATCATCTGTTAAGTGGTTTTTATTTTTCAGTGGGAATACACAGGAAGAAAAAAATGAAACAGTTTGTGCTTTAAGAAGCTTACCTTCCACTGAAATGTTGGTTCTTCTTTTCTCCTCCTATCTTCCATCGGCAAGTTAACCTTGACTTTAGCCAGTGTTATTATAGTTATCTTCTTTCCATATTCTCAGGCTTGCAGTTGTGGGGTTATTTTTCTGTTTCTACTACCAATGAACAAGTACAATTTGTCTTTTTCTTTTGAAGTATAATCCTAATTGTCCTCTTAAAGTTAGTGTCATATTGTGGATGTAGCCTAGAACTGAAGTTAGGAATACCTGGGTTCTAATCCTGCCATTGATAACAACTGCATAATCAACTCCCCTGAGCCTCAGTTACTTTATCTGTTTTCTTCTTCTATTCAGTGAAGACAGATAAATCATTTAGAAACACTGTGCCTATTACATTACTACTCTTATTTGGGTGGTATAGTAGAAAAAACACTAGATTTAAAATCAGAGGACCTACATTCAAACCCTGATTTTTCTTATTTTTCTTATAATTAAATATATATAAATAATTTATATATATATATAAATAATTTATAATTAAATACTTGTACAGCATCAAATAAGTCATTTTTAATTTTTTAATTTTTAATTTAATCTATTTGAACCTCAGTTTACTTGCAAAATAAGAAGTTTAGACAAGATAACTACTAAGTTCCTTTCCCCTCTATAAATCTATTTTTCTATGCGCCATTACTTTGTTTCCTCTGCTTGCCTTCCTGGCTCTCTAAAAATCTCTTCTTCCTTTTTAACTAATTCTAACCCTCCTCCAGCATCAACTCTCTGCTCTAGTCAGATTTTTTTTTTGCCCTTTCTCTTCTCCCTACCCAACCTCCTAATAAAAAACACATTAATGGGGAAGTGAGGTACTCAGTGGATTAAGAGCCATGGCTAGAGATAGATGGTTTTGGGTTCAAATCTTGACTCAGACACTTATTGCCTGTGTGAGCCCTAGCAAGTCACTTAACCCCTTTTGTCTCCCTTTACTGCTCTTCTGCCTTGGGACCAATATACAGTGTTGATTCTAGGATAGGAGGTAAGGGTTTAAAAAATGCATGTTAAACCCTGTTAATTTCCAAATGACTATCTTTTACTTATACCTTTCATTCAGATTTTCCTTCTGTTCCTAGAATTCCTTTCTTTTTCCTGGAGAAAGACATCTGGTGACATAGTGGTTAAAGACTGAGTTCAAGTCCAGTCTCAGATACCTTTGTGACCCTAGACAAATCACTTAACCTCTGTTGATCTCTTTAACTATAAAATGGGAAAAATAATAGCACCCATCTCAAAGGATTGTTGTAAGAATCGAGATAACATTATTTTTTAATGGAAGGATCCTTGAAGATCAATCCAATTCAGCTTCTTAATTTCTCTAATAGACTGATTCCTAAGGCTAAATGGTTTGTCCAAGGTCATGTAAATACTAATTGGCAGGGATGTGATTTGAACCAAAGTCTCTCTTGATTCCACCTAGCACTTTTTCCTGTTATACCATGCTATATATCCTGTATAGAATCTGTTTCTTCAGAGGAAAAGGGTTTTTTTTTTGTCTTTCTGTTTCTAAGTATTAACATGGCACCTTTTGTTTAGTAAGTGGTTATTTAAATGCTTGTTGATTTCAATTAAATGGTATCCCTCTTCTTTTATCTAAATTCTCCCTATCTTTCATAATATGTATCCTTTATAGAGCTTCCTTTGACTACTCTAATCCACCCCAGTTATTTCCTTCTCAAGTTATTACATGACATATACCACAATACCTTTATTGGTCCTTAAATTTGGGTCCAAGAACCCTCCTTTTAAAAAATTGATAACTTTATTTGATTTCTTTTTTTAATCCTATGCATTTTATGTATTTAAAAGGACCAGTTGCAAAGAAGTTGCCAACCTGAAATGGTAGAAGGACTTCCTTCAACTCAGAATTCTCTTTATCAATTAAATCCTTATCCCTATTTCTATTCCTACCCTTATTCTTAAGTCATATTATTCTTTGGAAATAGGGGTTGCCACTTTAAGAAAATTAAAAAGAATTTATCTCTGGCAGATTGAGTATGGATATGTATCTTGGAAATAGGAATAGAGATAGTAGAACCCAGGTCTTAATGCAAGAGTCTGAATTTTGTCTTACAATGGCAGAATATCATTACTCTATTGGCTGGCCCCTATCTAGGTAAATTATCAGAAGTCCTTACCAAAGAAGAACATATTTTGCAACTCTTCTTCACATAGAATAGAAAATTAAAAACTGGATGCCTGGTCAATTTCATAGGATCAGAACTTTACTGATTTGGAGTTAGAAGGGATTTTAAGGGCCACATATTACCCCTTCCATTTCTAAGGGAAAAGTGAGGGCCCTGGAAATAAAGTGATATGTCTAAGGTCACTTTATTAGATCTATAATTGAAATAGCAGGGATTTTCCCTTATTTGAGTATGACCAATCATTGATGCATCATTTATCTTGCTTCTCTTTTTAAGATTCAATATCTGGCTCTTTATGATTTAACTTTATTGCTGAGTGATGGAGGGGAGTAGAGCTCACTGCTCCGTAATTGACTAGTTCCCTTGTTGAAATAGATGGCTCTGTTTGTATTTCTGCTACAGTGCTTAATCATTAGATAAGAAATTCTACCTCTTCTTTCTCAAAATGTAAAGTTGTGTGTGTACGTGTGTGTTTAGTCTGACCAAATAGCTCTTAACTATCCATAATCATTTGGTTAAACAAATACATGTTTATTAATATATCACCATAGTGAGATTTTATTATTATTGCCATTTTTATAGGGACATGGCCATGCATTACAGATATAATATTCATACTTTTTTCTTTTGTAGGGGGAAGTTAAATCCTAAGTATGGAAGAAATATGTTGGTGTTGAAAATGTGCCAATTAATATGGAAAATAGATAATCTGCAACTCAACAGGCTTATGGATTTATCTTGGCCATGCAGATGTTAAATTGATGTTTCTCAAACCCAAACTTTGAGTTAGGACTGACATTCAGTCTTTCTAGGTAGTATAGTAAATATACGTTGTGATATATTTCGTTTTAAACACCCAGTTCCTTAGCAGTCCTGATAGTTGCAATGGCAAAGATAATTTTGCTCAATGATCCTTTGATGAACAATAGTAAGGCATAAACCTTGCCATTTATGTTTGCTAAAAAGGCACCTTTTTTTTTACTCAGATCTTTAAGGATATTCCCATTTTCACAAGCTTTGAAGTGACCAAAATAAGCAATAAACACAGCCAACTCCTTTGTATGCTGGCTTTCCCCTTAAATTGCAGCCTTCTTGATGGTAGGGACTGTTACTGTTTTTTTGTGGATTTTTTTTACCTTCTTATTTCAAGGACTCAGAACAATGCCTGGCATATAGTCACCTAATAAATAAATGCTTAATAAATGCTTGTTGATTTGACTAGAAGCTTTGCTAATATGGTAAGATCCAGTGAAGCTCATACTCAGCAGGCATCACTTTTATAAACTAAAAATCATGTCCTTAAACCCAGCTCTATCTTCATGAAGTGATGAAACACATAAGTTGGACCAAGAAGAACATTTTAGGCAATTTTGTGACTGCAAAGATATATTTCTGCAGTAGAAAATTGTTTGTGAAAGGTTGTCTGTTCTTTTCCCACATTTTCAGAGCTTTTCCAACTTAGCTAGGTAGATTGTTTTTATAAAGATTTCATAGAGATGAGAAAGGAAATATATGGATAGGTAATTGTTTTATATCTTTACATAAAGGAAGTTGTATTTCTGCCTTTTATTATGCCAGTTATTTCTGGTAAGCCTCCTGCCATTGATTTCTCCCTTTTAACAAAGAAAGACAGTTAATGGATTGCATGATATAGGGACCATATCTGATGGCTTATGCAGAATTTAGCCCTTGTACCAGGCAGTCACCTCTCTAAAAAGGAATGTATGTTTTGTCATTCGTGCTTCAGGATCCAGATTTTTTATTGCAGTTCATCTGGGTTTTGCTTCCTTTTTAGTGCTACTTTAATTTATTATTATTATCATTGTATATAATATATTCTGGCTTTTTTCTCCATCGGTCAATAAATGCCTTCCTATGTTTATCTGAATTCATCTTTCTGTTTCTAACTGTAATAATTTTAATCTATATTTGTATACTATGGACATTCACTCATTTTGGGTGGTTTTGGGGTGTTTTTTTGACCAACAAAAATGCAACAAATATTTTATTTTGTGTGGGAACTCTCCCTCCCACTCTCCTCTCTTGTCTGTCCTCTCTCTTCCCTCTTTTTTCTCCCTTTCTCTTTTCCTTCCCTCTCCCTCCTGATAGTGAGATTGTTTGATCAAAGGGGAGGAACACTTTGGTGATTTTGTTCCTCATTCCAAATCGGTTTCAAGAATACCTAGAACCAGGAGAACGCTTTACACTTTAACAACAATGTGTGATCATCAAGTGTGATCACAACTATTATCAACAAGCAAGGATCCAGGACAACTTCAAGGGACTCAAGGTGAAAAAGGATATCCATGGCCAGAGAAGGAAAAGATGGAGTCCAAATTGATGCATGGCATTCTTCATTTATTTTCTCCATGATTTTTTTTTCTAATGTAATCAATATAGGTCTTGTTTCACACCATGACAAACAAGGAGTTATGTGTTACATGATAGTAGATGTGCAACCTATATCATATCACCTGCCTTCTTAGGGAGGGGTTGTGGTAAGGGGTGGAGAATAAGGACATAGCAAATGTGAACATTTGTTTCTCTTGCATAAATATTTATTATAATTTATTTCATATTTATAACAAATCATATGTATTATATTGTTGTTACATATTAAGTTACACGTAAAAATAATAGTAATAACAACAAAAAGAATACTTAGTTCAATTCACAGATATATCAACAGTATATAAATGTGACTATCTTTCCCTAATCACCAAACATACAATATTTCTTCTTTTTGTCATCTTTTGCAATATGATGAACGTTAGGTGAAATTTTTACATTTGTATTCCTTGGTAATTTAGAGGATTTCTCACTTGGTTGTTGATAGTTCTAATTACATTTCTGACTCACTTAACTGGCTCTTGATCTTATCAGATATTTATTAGTCATATGATGCAAATATTCTCCTCCTTTCACCCATGGTAGCTTCTTTTCTTATTCTAACTGCTTTGATTTTGTTTGTTTGACTGCTCTTAGATTTTGAAATTGTCTATTTTATATTTTACGATCGCTTCTTTTGTTTTGTTTTTAAAATGTCTTCTTGCCTATAGATCTAAAAGGTACCTCCTTTTGGTTTGCTTTACTTTGTTTTCCATTGTTCAAAAGGTGCAATGGTTGGAGTGTTAGACCTGGAGTCAGGAAGATCTAAGTTCCTCTCGTGCCTGAGACACAGTAGCTAAGTAATCCTGAGACAGTAACTGGACCTGCCTCTTTTTTCTGACTCGTAAAATGGTGATAATAATATTACCTATTTTCCAGGGTTGTTGTGAGCACAAGAGGAAACAAAATTCATATAATATTTTACAATTTAAAGTGCTTCATAAAGTCTCAGAATTTCAATTCTTACATTCTTTATGATGATGTGACCATTTATATTTAGGCTGGGAATCCATTTAGAATTTATGTTATAATATAATGTAAGCTGCCTTATTTTGTCCAAACTGCTTCTTAGTTTTTCCAAGAGTCCTTATCAAGTCATGAATTCTTAAACAAATAGTTTATACTCATGGGTTTATTGAAAGCTCTCAGACCATTAATAGTGTTCATTTACTTTTGTATCTTGCTCACCTTGTCTATTCCATTGTTCTACTTTTTAATTTAATAGCACTAAATAGATTATATGTTTACTTGATATATGATACTGTGAGGCCCTCTTTGGTCCTACAATTTTCAACATTTCTCTTGAAATTCTACTCCTTTATTCTCCCACATGAATTTTATAATTACTTTGTATCATTTTCTGATATCTTTTCTATTGATCTTTTTTTTGTGGGGGAGTTGGCATTTGTGATGCTTTCCCAATTGTTTGGTATTGTCTTTTCGTTGAATTGACTTGGACATCGATCAGTGCTTTACAAATTTTGCTACCTCCAGTGTGGATTTCCTGTATATATATTTGGTCAAGTTCACACCCACCACCCCATTCTCCTTGCCCCAAGGCAAGATATATAAAGCCTTACAAAAGTCTAGTATATAATTTATATGATTCATTCAGTCTGAAATTATGATATATTATTGATCACTTAGTTTAATCATTGTGTTCCTCTAAGGACAAGTAGTACTAATGTTTCTAGAACCATTCTTTGAGTTATAATCTTTCCTGGATCCCTAAAGAAATTACCTACTATCACTTATATTAAAGAGGCCACCCTGGTTTTTCTTGGGACCTAGTTTATCTGCAGTCTCTTCTAAATAGTAGGTACTCAACAAATATTTAATTTATTGTTTTTTTTAATCTAAGCCCATTTTTAAGTCTCTCTATTACTTATACACCAGCAGCCAAAAGGTTTATAACTCCCACTCCCCTTTTTCTTGAGATCTCTTTTTTCCACTTCCAAAATTTGTCAGAAGTAAAAAGCCAGTATTAGGCATCTCTTTTTATTTTTCTCTTATTAAAGAAAGTGAATTCTCACATCATCTATTTACCCTTTTGCCTTTTAAAGCTGCTTTTTCATTTTATTTTTTATACATGTTTTCTTCACTTAATATAATGTATAGTTAAATAGCCATTTATAATCTCCTTTTAAATAACATAGCATAGAACACAATTCTGGCTAACGGGATATCCGTTTTTTAAAAAGCTTTTCTTTATAATATGCATTTGATATATTTTCCCTTAATCTATCCTGACAAAAATACCTTTCCCTTACCCTAAAATTTACCATTGACATACAAAATAACGTCTTCAAAATAATCATCTCTTTTCTTTATGGATTTCCTCCTCTAACATCTTTCCTGCATTTTTTCATAGGTTTAAAAATTGTATTAAAACCATTACTTCTGAAAACTTCTCTTTTTCTTCCCCCTACTGCTATACAACTGTCCTCTACAATGAAAAAATATCATTAATAAGCCACAAACATTGAGCACACTTATATTAGTTAATTCCAGGAGAGAGGATGGGACGGGAAGGAATGGGTTTTACCATTATTTCTCTAAAGTCAAGATTGGTTATGACATCCATCAGAATTCTGATGTTTTCCATTATTGTTTTTGCTTTAAATTGTTGGGTAGATTTCTTGCTTTGATTCTTTTGACTTTATATCAACTTTTACAAGTATGTCCATGTTTATATGCATTCATATTCATCATTTATAACTCTATAATAACATTACATTCATATTGTATGGGCAGCTAGGTGACTCAGTGGATTGATAGCTTCCTGGGATGTCCTGGATTCGGATTTTGTCACAGATACTTCTTATCCTTGTGACTCTGAACAAGTCACTTAACCCCAGTGGTCTAATCCTTTCCACTCTTTCTGCCTTGGAACAAATATTTAGAATTTATTTTAAGATGGAAGGAAATGTTTAAAAGAAGAATGCATATGTATGCATAAATATATGTATTCATGTTGTCTCTTCCATTTAAAAGTAAACTCCTTAAGGTCAAAGACTGCTTTATTTTTTGTCTGTGTATACCAAGTACTTAGCACAGTGCGTGGTACATAGCAAGTCTTTGAAAAGTGCTTGGCGATTGAATAGTTCTGATCTCATCATAGTTTTGCTAACTAGATCTTTGCATTTGCAAAAGGCTTGATTTTGCAGATATAAAAAAGGATAATTTTTGTTGTGCTAAACATGTCAGGTTATAATAGAACAAGAGATTCAGAATCTCAGGATTTGGGTTCAAAGCTTCGTTTTGCTACTTACTACCTTGTACCTTGAACAAAGCACTATACCATACTGGGCCTCAGTTTCCTCATCTGTAAAATGACAGGGTTAAATTAGATAGGTAATCTTTAAGGTTTCTTTATGCTTTATATTCTATGTACAGTAGAAAAAGGAAGAATCTGTAATATTACTAAAGAAAATTCTTTAAATCTTAATTAAATTTAAAAATTAAATTTAAAAAATTAAAAAAAAGTATATACTTATTCATAGCCCCCATTTTAAATGGGCAGTTCAGTAAGCCTTTTGTAAAATAACCTAAGAAAAATCTTCACTTCATGCTGAAAACCCCAGGTCTGTATTATTTATAGCTATCTCATTAATTTTAAAGCTAAGGAAATGAATACTTGAGGTTCTTGTTAAATGTTATACATACAAATGAACATAGATGGTGAAAAGTTGATAAGCAACTGTGACAATCTTAAAAAGTGTAAAAGATATTCCAAGGTACCTATTTATAACATTTACATGAGAAGTAGTAGATAAAAGAAAACTTTGAGCTCCAGAATTTATTACTCATGTGATATGGGCAATTAATCCTCTCTTTCCCCATCTGTAAAATCAAGATTACCTATTCATCTTGTCTCAAAATTTTGTGAGGGGAAAAAAAACCTTTTTAGAACTTAAAGAAATGGGTATATTTTAATTAATATTAAATATTATTTTGAGAGTGTAGATTACAATGGGGATTTATTGAACAAAGACTCTCAAATGTACTGTGATTGTATGTCATAGTGGTAGAGAGAGTAAGATCATCTAATGGCAATACACATTGGTCCTCTTTGAAAACGAAGGATAAACAACACCAACAACCTGTCAAATCATCTCTGTAACCTCACCGTTAACTGTTTTTCTCCAACTATACTGAAGATGATAAAGATTTCCATTTGGTTCTCACCATTCCAATTTACATTTTTAGTAAAATGTAAACATCCTATTCATCTCTTCTACCAGTTAACCACTAAGCTGTACATCATTTGAAGAAGGGACAGATTTTTTTTGTTTTTGTTTTTAGTTTATATTTCAAGTTTCTAGCAATTGTACATAATGAGCACTTGATAAATATTTGTTGAATTAAATAGAATTGAAAAAATATAAAAGGATGATTGTGTTTTAAGGAAACTCTTGCCTGTAAAGTTTCCAGTCAGTATATGGATTATGCAGGTACAGCAATAATGAAAATTAGCAATAATAGAAGAATGCATATGATTTGAACATTTATGTATTTTATGGTTTACAAAAAGCTCCATAAGACTTTTTTAAAAATAGAATTTTATTAGTTTCAAATTAACTTTTGCCTTTTTATATCTTTTACATCTTTCTTCTCCCCCTCTCACTTGAGAAAGCAGTAAATACAACTCTCTATTATGAATTTGTTTAGTCAAGCAAGAAAAATTTCTTTATTTGACTATGTCCCCCCAAAAGTATCTCAGTATAGATTGAGTAAATCGTCTCTTTTCCAGGAGGTGGGTAACCTCTTTAATCATAAGTCCTCTGGAGTTGTGGTTGTTTTTTTGTGAGGAACAAAGTTCTTAATTTTAATTGTACAAAATTTAAATTGTACAAATGAATTGTAATTAATTGTACATTAAATTTAATTGTACAAAATTGTTCTCTTGTTTCTGCTCACTCAACTGTGTATTGTTAATTTTTATTAGTTTTCCCTCCTTTCTCTGAAACTATTTCTTTGATCATGTCTTATAGCACAATGATATGATATCATAATTCATTTACTATAAATTGTTTAGCCATTTCTTGTTTGATGGGCATTCCTTCATTCCCAGTTCTTTGCTACTGCAAACAGAATTGCTATAAATATTTTTGTACCTGTGGGTTCTTGACCCCTTTAGGTGATTATAAACCTGGTCGTGATAACAGGGTAACAGGTATATACATAGTTTAATAGCTTTTAGAGTATAGTTCCAAATAACTTTCCAAAATAGCTAGATTATATCACCCCCAATAGTTAATTAATGCCCATATATTTCCTCAGTTCCTCCGAAGTTTATTTCTATTTTTTAGTTATTTTTGCCAACATGTGGTGGTATTTCAGAATTATTTAACTTGGAATTCCCTAATTATTAGGAATTTAGAGCACTTTTTCCATATGGCCATTGATAACTTATGTTTCTTCCTCTAAAAATTACCCTTTCACCTGCTTTGATAATTTGTCCATTGGAGAATGACTCTTATTCTTATAAATTTGGGTTAGCCCTTTATATGTATTAAAAATGAGAACTTAATTGGAGAAACTTACTTCAACCCCCCCTCCAATTTACCTGTATCTCCACTAATTTCATTGCATTGCTTTGTTTATGAAAAAAAATTCATGATAGAATTTTCCATTTTACCTTCTGTGACCCTTTCTATCTCTTGTTTGGTTATTAAGCCTCATCCTAGGCATAGATCTGGTAGGAAGCTTCTTCCTGGTTCCTCTAGCTTGTTTATGTCACCCTTTATGTCTAAGTCATGTAATTTGAAGATTATTTTGGTGTATAGTATGAGATGTGGAACTAAACCTAGTCTCTGCTAGATTGCTTTTTGGTTTTCCCAAAAGATTTTGTTAAATAAATAATAAGCTCTTTCTCCAATAACTGGGATCTTTGGGTTTAATCAAACACTAAGCTATTGTGCTCATTTGTTTCTATATGTTGTGCACCTAATATATGTTCCAGTGATCAACCTCTTTATTTCTTAACCATTATTAAATGGTTTTGACTTTTACCACTTGTAGCACATTTTGGGATATAGTATTGTTAAGCCTCTTCCCAAATTGTTTCTTTCATATCAAGTGTGTATGTGTGCATGTGTTTAAAGAGGAATGGGTAATGTATCTTGTTAAAAGTTTTTTCTGCATCTATTAAAATACTAACCTATCTTTTGTTGTTCCCATTGGTCAATTATGTTCATCATTTTCCTTATTTTGAGTCTGCCTTTTATTCTTAGTAGAAATCTAATCTGGTGATAGCATATATTGTTTTGCTATAGTCTCCTTGCTAAAATTTAAGATTTTTACATCAAAATTCATTAGCTCTATTGATTTATAGTATTATCTCGGTTTCACACCTCTTTCTGGATTAGGTATAAAGACCACATTTGAATCAGAAGAAATTTGATAGGATGCCTTCTTTTGCTCTCACTTTTTATGTATTATATTTATATATAGAATTATTTATTCTTGAAATGTTTGATAGAATTAACTCATAAATTCATCTTTTCCTTTTCCTTTGGATTTCTTTATGTCCTCATTTCTTGGTCTATTAATTTGAAAATTTTACATTTTTGTAAATATTCATCCATTTTATTTGCATATAATTGAATGAATTAGTTCCCAAAGGTTTTAAAAACATTTCTCCATTGTGAATTCATTATTTTCATTTTTAATGTTGGTAATTTGTTTTTTTTTTCCTTTCAACCAAGTTAGTTAATGGTTTATTCCTGCTCCCCCCAAAACTAACTTTTTGTTTTATTTATTAATTTAATTTGTCATGTGCATATATTTACTTTTAGTTTTAACTTATGTGATTTTTAGGATTTCTATTTTCATATTTAGTTTGGAATTTTTAACTTGTTTGTTTTATAACTTTTTAATTATATGCTCAATTTATTTATCTACTCCTTATCTCTTTTTTTTAATTAATGAGAGTGTTTAGAGTTACAAATTTCCCCCTATGGATTGACCACATCCCAAAATTTTGGTAGGTTGACTTCTTGTCATAATCTTTAATGAAATTATTGTTATTATAATTTATTTCATTTGGCTTTAAGAATTAATTTATTTAGACTCCATTTTAAATAATTTCTTTAGTGGCCCTTAATTTAAAATACTGTTATTTTTGAACTGTAGTCTGTAAATGATGCATATAAGATTTCTACTTTTCTGAATTTATTAGTGAAGGTTTTTTACTGCAATATGTGATCAGTTTTAATGAAAGTGACATACATATCTGAGAAATGTTTATAATTCCCTCTGTTCCCGTTTCATAATGTTGACTAGTTAACCATATCTAACTGTTCTAAAATTATATTTAAGTCATTGACTTCGTTATAGTTTATTTTTTAAGTTAGATTTATCTAGGTTTTAGAGGGAGCTTTGAAAAAATTAAATAATTTAATCTCAAAACAACTCTGGGTCAGGCCACATATATCTATTTTACCAAGTAATATACCAGAGAGATCAAGTGATTCCTCAACTATTGCTTAATAGCTATTTTAAGATATAAATTCTAGAGTCAGTAAATATTTTGAGCCACATAAGGTCATAAAGCTAGTAAGTTGCAGAACTGGAATTTAAGTGCACATTGTTCCCTCCAGTTGAGATCTGGGCATTATTTAATGATAATGAAAAGGAATCAATAATTTCAAAAGGTTTTTCTTGAGTGGTCTGATTTAATATTTTGTTTATGTTCTTTGGAGTTTGCACATTAATTTAAAATATCTGTACTTAATTGTTCAACCCAACTGTTGCTCTGAATTTATTTTCAGCAGAGAACCAAAATTTTTTTAATCAAAGTGCCATTCCTTTAAACATTTTGCTAAATTATCCAAAGATCCATTTTATTTTCAAAACTGATTTTGTTCAGTAATCCCCATACCTCCCATGAGTGTGTGTGTGTGTGTGTGTGTGCAGAAGCTTTTGGATAAGAAATCTAAGTTTTAGATATGCATTATTACTATTAGTGGCTTATTTTATTAAAAGAATAAAATTGAAAACTTTTACCATTAGAATTACTTTCCCCATTCATCTTCATTCTCATTTTATCCCATTTAGGATGAAGGACTTCTTTTCTCTGCTATCAAAATATTTTTTGCCCTTGCTAAAATGATTTTTTGTTTAAATGTTTTTTTCTAGATTTATTTTATTAGGGTACCTTTTCTTCTTTGGAAGTTCTTAAAACAATCTTAAATGCTTACTATATTTTAATTAGCATATTATTGAAAATTGTGTAATTTGACTTACTATGGCCAAATATTAGCTCTAATAACTTATTATAATTCTTTTGGCTATCATTTGACTAAAGTTTGTAGTTCAGTGGTGCAGTGGACAGAAAGCTAAGCCTGGAGTCAGGAAGCATTCAACTTTGACCTCAGATACTTACTAGTTGTGTGTGCCTAGGCAACTCCTGTTTGCCTCAGTTTCCTTATCTATAAAATGGGGAGTAATAATAGTACTTACCTCCCATTATTGTTGTGAGGATAGAATGATATATTAGTAAAGCACATTTCTGAACCTTAAAGCATAATATGAACACTAGCTATAAACGACAACAACAACAACAATAATAAATCCTGAGGCAGAATCCTTCTAAAGATATTTTTCAGCATTTCAATTTTATTGATGACTTTTTAGTCCTCAACTTTAGGAGAAATAGTCTGGGGAAATGTGAAAATTGTCAGCAAAAAGTAAAAAAGGCTATCCTGTCACTTGAGAGTAAGTATGTGAAAAATATTATGGTTTAAATTATTAGGAATTATATTGTACTGCAACCTCACAGGCATCTGTAATCCCAACAGTGAGAATACTTCTTTCACTTGTGCCTATTGATTTCTGTCCACATCTTTTCATCTTTTTGCAGGTCTTGTCAATATCGTCCCATAAATTTTCACTAGAGGAATCTCCTATCATTTTGGAGATCTTTTCTGATTTTTTTTTATAATTATATGAATTCCAATGCAACATTTTTGTTTTAAACATTGCTCTTATGTTAGCTCGTCCCACCCATTAGCAATCAATGTTTTTCCAATTGTTTAGATCTAGTTTTAGCTGTGTGGAAAGTGTTTTGTAGTTGTGTTCATATGGTTCCTGTGTTTGTCTCAGCAGATAGATTCCTAAGTATTTTATATTGTCTATGGTGATTTTAAATGGTATTTTGCTTTCTAATTCTTGCTGCTGAAATGGGTTAGAGATATATAGAAATGATGATGACTTATGCGGGTTTATTTTGTATCCTGCAACTTTGCTAAAGTTGTTGATTATTTCGAGTAACTTTTTGGTTGATTCTCTAGGATTCCTTAAGTAAACCATCATATCATCTGCAAAGAGTGATAGCTTGGTCTCCTTATTGCCAATTTTAATACCTTCAATTTTTCTTTTTCTTCTCTAATTGCTACTGCTAGTGTTTCTGGTACAATGTTAAATAATAGAGTGATAATGGGCATCCTTGTTTTACTCCTGATCTTATTGGAAAGGCTTCTAGTTTATCCCCATTGCAGATGATGTTTGCTGATGGTTTTAGATATATACTGTTTATTATTTTTAGGAAAGGCCCTTCTATTCCTATACTTTCTAGTGTTTTCAATAGGAATGGATGTTGTATTTTTATCAAAGGCTTTTTCTGCATCTATTGAGATAATCATATGATTTTTGTCAGTTTGCTTGTTAATATGGTCAGTTATGTGCATGGTTTTCCTAATGTTGAACCATCCTTGCATTCCTGGTATGAATCCTGCCTGGTCATAGTGGATGACCCTTGTGATGACTTGCTGGAGTCTTTTTGCTAGTATCCTATTTAAGATTTTTGCATTTATATTCATTAGGGAGATTGGTCTATAGTTTTCTTTCTCTGTTTTTGACCTGCCTGGCTTTGGGATCAGTACCATGTTTGTGTCGTAGAATGAATTTGATAGAACTCCTTCTTGGCCTATTCTGTCAATAGTTTGTTTAATATTGGGATTAGTTGTTCTTTGAATGTTTGATAGAATTCATTTGTGAATCCATCTGGACCTGAGGATTTTTTCCTAGGGAGTTCTTTGATGGCTTGTTCAATTTCTTTTTCTGAAATGGTGTTGTTAAGGTAATTTATTTCTTCCTCTTTTAGTCTAGGCAATTTATATTTTTGTAAGTATTCATCCATATCACCTAGATTGCCATATTTGTTACCATATAATTGGGCATAGTAGTTTTTAATGATTGCCTTAATTTCCTCTTCATTAGAGGTGAGGTCTCCTTTTTCATCTTGTATACTGTCAATTTGGTTTATTTCTTTCCTTTTTTTAATTAGACTGACTAGTACTTTGTTTATTTTGTTTTTTCAAAGTACCAGCTTCTAGTCTTATTTATTAAATCAATAGTTCTTTGACTTTCAATTTTATTAATTTCTCCTTTGAGTTTTAGGATCTCTAATTTAGTCTTCATCTGAGGATTTTTAATTTGTTCATTTTCTAATTTTTTAATTTGCATGCCCAATTCATTGACCTCTGCCCTTCTTAATTTGTTAATATATGAACTCAAGGATATAAATTTCCCCCTGAGTACTGCTTTGGCTGCACCCCATAGGTTTTGAAAGGATGTCTCATCGTTGTCATTTTCTTCAATGAAGTTATTGTTTCTATGATTTGTTCTTTAACTAACTGGTTTTGGAGAATCGTATTAATTTCCAATTAATGTTCGATTTACCTCTCCATGTTCCCTTAGTAATTATTATTTTCATTGCATTGTGTTCTGAGAAAGTTGCATTTATTATTGCTGCTCTTTTGCACTTGTTTGCAATGTTTTTATGCCCTAATACATGGTCAATTTTTGTGAATGTACCATGTGCTGCAGAAAAGAAGGTATATTCCTTTTTGTCCCTATTTTTCTCTACATGTCTACTAACTCTAATTTTTCTAAGATTTCATTCACTTCTCTTCCCTGTTTCTTATTTATTTTTTGATTTGATTTATTTAGTTCAGATAGAGGAATGTTCAGGTCTCCTACTAGTATACTTTTTCTATCTATTTCGTCCTTGAGTTCTTCTAGTTTCTCCTTTAGAAATTTGGATGCTATGCCATTTG
The DNA here is from genome assembly GCF_027887165.1 of Monodelphis domestica. Taxonomy (NCBI): domain Eukaryota; kingdom Metazoa; phylum Chordata; class Mammalia; order Didelphimorphia; family Didelphidae; genus Monodelphis; species Monodelphis domestica. The sequence continues at coordinate 155,313,210 of NC_077234.1, forward strand.
GGGCATACATGTTGAGTACAGATATTTCCTCACTGTCTATACTGCCTTTTATCAGGATGTAATTACCTTCTATATCTTTCTTAACTAGATTTATTTTTACTTTGGTTTTTATCAGATATCATGATTGTGACTCTTGCCTTCTTTTTATCAGTTGATTCCCAATAGATTTAGCTCGACCCTCTTACTTTCACCCTATGTGTATCTACATTTCTCATTTGTGTTTCTTGTAAAGAACATATGGTAGGGTTTTGTATTCTAATCCACTCTGCTATTTGCTTGCGTTTTATGGATGAGTTCATTCCATTCACATTCAGAGTCATGATTACTAGCTGTGTATTTCCCAGCATTTTGATTTCTGCTCCTAGTCCTGCCTTTTCTTCTTTCACTATTTCCTTCTAAACCAAAGTCTTGTTTATAATAAGTTCCCCTAATTCCCACCCTCATTTTACTTCCCTTTCTACCCCCTTCCTTCTTATCCCAAAAAACTTCTTTACTGAATTAGAAAAAACTATAAGTTCATTTGGAAGAACAAAAGATCAAGGTAAATCATGAAAAAAAATGCAAAGGAAGGAGGACTTGCAGTCCCAGATCTCAAACTATACTATAAAGTAGTAGTTATCAAAACAATTTGGTACTGGCTAAGAGACAGAAAGGAGGATCAGTGGAATAGAATTGGCATAAATGATCTCAGCAAGACAGTTTATGACAAACCCAAAGACCCCAGCTTTTGGGACAAAAACCCACTTTTTGATAAAAATTGCTGGGGAAATTGGAAGACATTATGGGAGAGATTAGGTTTGGATCAACACCTCACACCCTACACAAAGATAAATTCAAAATATGTGAATGACTTGAACATAAAGAAGGAAACTATAAGTAAATTAGGTGAACACAGAATAGTATACATGTCAGACCTTTGGGAAGGGAAAGATTTTGAAACCAAGCAAGACTTAGAAAGAGTCACAAAATGCAAAATAAATAATTTTGACTACATCAAATTAAAAAGGTTTTGTACAAACAAAACCAATGTAACTAAAATCAGAAGGGTAGCAACAAATTGGGAAACAATCTTCATAAAAACCTCTGACAAAGGTTAAATTACTCAAATTTATAAAGAGCTAAATCAATTGTAGAAAAAATCAAGCCATTCTCCAATTGATAAATGGGGAAGGGACATGGATAGGCAGTTCTCAGATAAAGAAATCAAAACTATTAATAAGCACATGAAGAAGTGTTCTAAATCTCTTATAATCAGAGAGATGCAAATCAAAACAACTCTGAGGTATCACCTCACACCTAGCAGATTGGCTAACATGACAGCAAAGGAAAGTAATGAATGCTGGAGGGGATGTGGCAAAGTGGGGACACTAATTCATTGCTGGTGGAGTTGTGAATTGATCCAACCATTCTGGAAGGCAATTTGGAACTATGCCCAAAGGGCGATAAAAGACTGTCTGCCCTTTGATCCAGTCATAGCACTGCTGGGTTTTGCAATGTCCCTGAACAATCTGCAGGGATCTAAAAAACACTATCCACAAGCAGAGGACAAACTGTGGAAGTAAAAACACTGAGGAAAAGCAGCTGCTTGACTTCAGGGGTGGAGGGGATACGACTGAGGAGAGACTCTAAATGAACACTCTAATGCAAATACCAACAACACGGAAATGGGTTTGAATCAAGAACACATGTGATAACCAGTGGAATTGCATGTGGGTTATGGGAGAGGTGGTGGAAGGGGTGGGGGAAGGAAAAGAAAATGATCTTTGTTTCCAATGAATAATGTTTGGAAATGACCAAATTAAAAAAAATAAATATTGCTCGTACCATATAAATGATCCACTTACTCTTCTGAGTATGTTACTTGGATAATAGTTTTTTTTTTTTAATTGACTAAATGTCGGCAGTAAATTGTAGTCTGTTTGTAGTTTCCCCTACCCTCTGGTAATGTTAATTTTCATGTTTCCTGATTTGTATCCATATAGTATCATCAGAAGAATGTTGGTGCTAAAAATAAATTTTGTGTCAGGGAGCATGTTGGAGTTGCTAAAAGGAGTAGACAAGGGGGCAGCTAGGTGGCTTCATGGATGGCCTAGAACTGGGAGGTCTTTGATTTAAATCTGGCCTCAGACAATTCTTGGATGTGTGGCCTTAGGCAAGTCACTTAACCTCCATTGTCTATCTAGCCTTACTGCTCCTCTGCTTTGGAACCAAAACACAGTATTTCATCTAAGACAGAAGTTAAGGTTTATTTTAAAGTGTGGACCAATTTCTAAAATATTGTAGTTTATTTTCCTCATTTAATTTTGGATCTGCAGTCCCAGATATATGTATCAGTGTATTACAACTTCCAATTATATATTATAGACTAGACAATAGGCATTCTTCATTTATTTGACTTTTCATGATGGATTATTGGCTGAATTATTTTGAAACATCATGGATCTCATTGAAGACGCTCCATAGAATACGGAAACTTTATGAAATCAGCACTGGCATACTGGAAGTATATGCTACTCTACACAAACAATATTATCCTTGAGGCCTCCCCACTTATTTATTCTAAAGCTTTAAATATAACTCAGTGGTAGAAAAATTACATTTTCTTTTTTTACGAGGCTTTTAATACTTTACCTCCCCCTTAGAACTTGCTGAGACAAAAATGGATTTTCTTAATCTCTTTAAATAATCTTAATTCAAAACCATTATCTGACATGTCACTTTAATCAGTTTATTTTCTGAATCAAAATGTGTTCATTTTCTTATTATAGGATATATACAGAGGATCAAGAATCATCATATTGCTTTTTACTCCCCTTCTTTTCATCACAAATTATCCCTAAATAATTGTGGAAGTTTTCAGTGTTAGTTCATATATTTTAAGATATAGGGATGCCTTCGAGTACTTAATCAACCTCTTTTTCTTCTGTTTATAATGTTGTGATAAGTGTTGAGCAAATCTATTCTAGGGAGTGGACCCTAAAGATATTTCTGAGTACCTGATACCAGTTATTTGATTCAAATAATATTTTCAGTGGTCTTGAATGTTTCCTTTTTAGAAGTGCTTCAGAAAGAATCTGGAAATGGGTCCTATCCTTTGGGGTCATAATTTCACAAGGCAAAATTGCTTTGTCCCATAAAACATTGGTAGGAAGATATATTAAAAATTGAAAATAATAAAAATTTTAATTCATTTTTGAAAGTCTGGTAGATAAGGCTGTGAGTTTTGCTCTAATATCTTTGTTGTAGAAGCTAAAGTAAAGAATAGTGGGGAAATCCTATTCAGTGAAAATGTTGATATAGCCAATTTGTGATAATGAAATATGAAGTGTATGGCCAGGCATTTTTTTTTATGAGGAGAAGACTTAGGATGATGGAAGAGATGGCTAGGAATCGTATTACTCTTGGTGCATGTGAAGACTATCTTGTCACTTTCTCTACACTATCAGAGCTCAAAAGCAACATATAGGGAGAAAAAAATCCCATTTAAAATGGGACAATATACAATATTTGTGAATATAGCTGTCAAGACAAACTCAGAAACTATATGATTACAACTACAAAACACTTTTCATGTAAATATAGCAGGCTCTAAACAATTGGGGAAAATGTTTGTGGGTAGGTGGAGCCAATATAATAAAAATGAAAATACTTCTAAGTTAATTTATTAAAGCTCTACCAATCAAACTACCAAAAGTTATCTCATAGAGCTAAAAAAATAAAATTCATTGAGAAAAACAAAAGACCTAGAATATCAAGAGAATTAATGAAAAAATATGAAGGAATGTGGCCTTGCTATACCAGATTTCAACTATATTATAAAGCTGCAACCTACAAAATTATCTGATACTGGCTAAGCAATAAAGTGGAGTACTAATGGAATAAATTGGGCATCTATCACACAATGTTAAATGACCTTTGTAACCTAATGTTTGATTGGAAAAACTCACTATTTGACAAAAATTGCTAGGAAAACTAGAAAACAGTATGGTAGAAATCAGACCTAGACCAACACCTCATGCCTTTTACCAAGGTAAAGTCAAGATGGATATATGATTTAGAAATAAATATTGTTTACAATATTATAAAAAGCATTTGTTGTTTTTGCCAAGTGTGAAAACACGTCATCCTATCTGTTGGAAAAGAATTTAAGACCAAGCCAAAGAGAGAGAATATTACAAAATGTAAAATGAATGATTATAATTACATCAAATTAAGAAGTTTTGTAGAAACAAAATTAGAAGGAAAGCAACAAACTGTGGAAAATCTTCATAACAAAATTCTCTTACAAAGGTTTAATTTCCAAATATATAAGAAACTAAGTCAAATTTCCAAAAAATCAAGTCATTCTCCAATTGAAAAATGGTCAAAAGATATGAAAAGGCAGTTCTCAGATGAAAAAAGCAAAACTATCACTAATCACATGAAAAGTGTTCTAAATCCCTCCTTATTAGAAAAATGCAAATAAAAAAGAACTATGAGGTTACCATCTTACACCTGGCAGGTTGGCCAATATGGCAGCAAAGGAAAGTGATAAATATTGGAGAGGATGTGGCAAAATTGGGGCACTGCTGGTGGAGTAGTGAATTGGTCCAACCATTCTGGAGGGCAATTTGGAACTATGCCCAAAGGGCGATAAGACTGTCTGCCCTTTGATCCAGTCATAGCACTGCTGGGTTTGTACCCCAAAGAGATAACAAGGAAAAAGACTTGTACAAAAATATTCATAGCTGCGCTCTTTGTGGTGGCCAAAAATTGGAAAATGAGGGGATGCCCATCAATTGGGAAATGGCTGAACAAATTGTGGTATATGTTGGTGATGGAATACTATTGTGCTCAAAGGAATAATAAAGTGGAGGAATTCCATGGAGACTGGAAAGACCTCCAGGAAGTGATGCAGAGTGAGAGGAGCAGAACCAGGAGAACATTATACACAGAATTGATAGACTGGTACAATTGAATGTAATGGGCTTCTCTACTAGCAGCAATGCAATGATCCAGAACAATTCTGAGGGATTTATGAGAAAGAACACTATCCACATTCAGAGGAAGAACTGTGAGAGTAGAAATGAAGAAGAAAAAATATGATCAATCACATAGATCAATGGGGATATTATTGGGGTTTTGATTTTAAAAGATCACTCTACTGCAAATAGTAATAATATGTAAATAAATTTTGAACAATGATACTTGCATAACTCAGTGGAATTACTTGTCAGCTCGGGGAGGGGGAAGGGAAGGAGAGAAGGGGAATCCTGAATCATGTAACCATGGGAAAATATTCTAAATAAATATAGTTGTGACTCAAAAAAAATGACAAACCAGATGATCACAAAAACTCTAGAAAAACTTATATGAAATGATGCAAAGCAAAGTGAGCAGAATATTAATATTCCATCTGTACCTGGACTGGAAATGAAAGCACCTGAAAGATCACTAAGGATCCCCTACACATGCAAGAAGGGGCTGTTGGCTCAATCCAAAATGTGAAATTAGAGAGACTGAGCTCTTAATTGAGCACCCATTGCTCTTTGATGAATAAATGCTAAAATCTTTGGTTATGGGAATATCATGTTACTTTTCCTGCACCAGATGCGTGTTAGATGACCCTTCCTTTCCATACTTTTGTCACCTGCATCCTCTCTTATCAGTGAGATCCATTAAAAAAAAAAAACCCTTACCTTCCATCTTAGAATCAATACTATGTATTAATTCCAAAGCAGAAGAGTGGTAAGGGCTAGGCAATGGGGGTTAATTGACTTGCCCAGGTTCACACAGCTGGGAAGTGTCTGAGGTCATATTTGAACCCAGGAACTCCCATCTCTAGGTCTGACTCTCAATCCACTGAGCCACCCCCCCCCCACCCCACCCAGGTGAGATCCATTTTGTGGCTGTAGTTATTATCTATTGGAGGGAAGATGGCATTTATTTTGTTAAAATACCTTGACTTGGAGGTAATAACATCTCACATTTCATTACAGTAGAGTTATTTGGAGCATGGGGAAAGTGTTTAAATGAAGAGAATGAAGGAACAAATGTGGCAGATTGTTTTGATGTTTGATGGTAAAAATTAATTTCTGATCCTATATTGTTACAAGGGAATCACTTTAAAAGACTGATATATATTAATTTAAGGTCGCCAAGGAATCAGCTATGTAATTCCTAAATGAAAAACTCAAGTCAGCCGTCAGCCTTTTTTGGAGTTTAATTACAATAGGAGCAAGAAAGGAATTAGAGATATATAGAGAGAGAGAAAGGGGAGAGAAGGGAATAGGGCTTAAATACCCCTTCTGTTTAGGCTGGGCCAAAAGGCCCAAGCCCTTAGATAGCTGGGGCAAAGAAAAGAGATCAGTCCCTATTACTCACGTGACCAAAATGGAGAAACAGTCTCAGAGGCCCCCACCTTCAGCTTCCTTCAGAGCAAGCTTCCTCAGAGCCCAGGAACCACACCGACCCAAAAACTCCACAACCACCACCTCGAGTCTCCAGACCCTCCTATCTTTAAGGAAACCATCCAAGTTGCCTCCCCTCAGTCCTCACATCTACCAATCACTCTTCATCAATTTGCCTGTCAATGGAGGCTCTCGCTTAACCCAGGACCGCCCAGAGGTTTCTGGCTTTTTGCACATGTCTGTTGAAGGTCATATTTTCAAATGATTAAATCTATACTCCTTTGTTACAGCCCTTTCTAAATCCTGTTAACTTGAGTATGGTAGAGATTGGAATAATTAAATTTTGATCTAGGCTGCAGCCCTTACTCAATCCTATTAGGACTGAATAGGGTGGAGTATCTCCATTGTATCAATTCTAAAATCAATCAAGACTCAAAGAAATTCCTGTTCTATGCTTAAGCATAGGTCAAAGTCCTTTCCATTGTTCAGCAAAAGGTTTCTGTCCTAAAGTAATCTTAAGAAGGGAAGAGAAGGAACCTCCCATGCCAATGGAGTTCCCATTCCAATAGACTATCAGTAAGAAATTTTCCAAGTATGAAATATCCAATGGTGAAATTTCCAACATTTATAAGTCTAAGGAATTTTGAGGTTTACAATCCCCCCTGATGATCATTGGGAGACTAGTCTCCCCATTGATCATTTAACATAATCATTTTGTAGTTCTAAATTCACTTCTAACTAAAGATATGCACAATATTCAATTTCTAAGAGAAATTAGAATAGTGAGAGAGGAAATAGAAAAGAAAAGAAAGCAAAACCAATGTTTGCTAGGCGCATTGACAGAAAGCCAAATTAGGGGCAGTCCCTTTTGGCATAAATGTTACAATAAATGTTCAATCAAAAGTTCAGTCCAATCAATCACATCCAAAGTTCATTCTTGATCTTCTTGATGAAGTGTAGGTTTTTGGCATCTTTCTGCAACAGTTCATTCTCTGGATATAAAAGTTTCAAGCTTCTTTCTTGAAGATCTTTTCTCGAACAAAATCAAAATCTTTGAAAATTTTTTATAACAGTAAAATCTTAAACAAAAGTCTTGGATTTTTATAAAAATAAAATCTCAAATAAAAAAAATTCAAAAATTCTTAGATTTTAAATTAAAATACAATCCCCCCTGAAGTAAGTATTAAAAAAAAAATATCAAGTTAAGCTCAGAATGCAATGTTCAGGTATGGGGTTGTATGTGTCAATTATCAAAAAAATAGAAAAATAATCAAAAACATAAGAAAATTTCAAAATAGACCTTGTATAGGTCCAGTTTAAAGTAATTTCTATCCCACAAGTATGTAGGACAGAATGCAGTAATATTTCACTTAGCCATTTGTAGCCAAGACTACAGGAAGTTGCCATAATATAAGAAGAAAAGAATTAGAATTCTATTTTGATGGGGAAATGTCATTCCCTTGTCTGATTTTTTTTTTCTTCAGAGATATAGGGAGCCAGCATGATAGTCAAGCTTTGTACTTGTTTGAGTACTTCGAAAGGAGTGTAGATACAAGGAAGTCCTACGACTTAAACATAAGTTAAGCGTCGCAACCTTGAGTCTCACTTTAATATTTCATGTGTGCTCTATTGGCACTATTCAGGTTTAGTCTGTGCTCCTTGTTTTTATCCCTTTTCCTGGAATCAGACACAAACATTAATCACAGTCCTATAATATTTTATCAATAAATGGCAGGTTCCCATAGTTTAAAGCTTTTAGGCATATATTGATATTATAGCAAGAGTATATATATTAACTTGTATTACTGCAGGGAAAAAAAAAATTAATATTAATTATGTGTACCTTCAGTACAAAAAATGAGAAAAAAAATCAAATATTCTGATAAAAAAATAAAAGAAAAGAAATAAGAAAAAATAAGAAAAAAATCAGTAATTCAATATATTCTTGAAAAAAAATATCCATTTGTCTATGGATTATTATCTCCAATTCTTATGATAAGATAGAGTCACAAGATCTGTTAGAGCTGACAAGTGTTCAGGCTCTAATTTGAGGGGTTCAGGAACTGAATCCTTTGTTAATGCTATAAGGGGTTTAGTGATTTCCCCATAGCAAGGAATCCATTGTCTACAAAACCCTGTTGCTCCTAAAATTGCTCTCAGCTGTTTCTTAGTGGTAGGAGCACTCAATTTTTGAATGTTCTCAATTCGTTTTGGAGAAATATAACGAGCACCCGCAGTCAAGATGAATCCCAAATATTCTACTTTTTGGAGACACCATTGAACTTTATCCTTAGAGATTTTATGTCCTCTTTTGTGCAATTCCAAAAGAAGGTGTTTGCTATCTTCTTGACATGTTTCTGCATCTGTTGAAGCCAAGAGTAGATCATCTACATATTTGATTAATTTGCTATTTTTAAATGTTATATTGTCTGTGTCTTGGCTCAAAATTTGCTCAAATAAGCTCGGACTTTCGACATAACCCTGTGGCAGCCGACACCAGGTATATTGTGAGCCCTTCCAGGTGAAAGCAAAAATATGCCTGGAGTTTTCATGTATTGGTATGGAAAAGAAAGCTGAACACAAGTCTACTACTGTAAAGTATGTAGCTGTGCTAGGAATAGATGAAATAATAGTATGTATGTTAGAAACTACGGAGTGTCTCTTTATAACGTGATTATTCACTGCCCTTAGATCCTGTACGAATCTATAGATGTGCTTGCCATCAGGTCCTTTTTTTGGTTTTTTAATTGGCAGGATGGGCGTGTTGTATTCAGATTTGCAAGGGATTATTATTCCCTGTTCTATTAATGAGTTAATAACTGGTGTAATACCCTCAATTGCCTCCTTTGAGAGGGGATACTGAGGGATAGAAGGAGGTGGGCTAGATTTAGTTTTTATCTGCACAGGAACAGCAGATTTAAGTAAGCCTACATCAGAAGAAGATGTGGCCCAAAGAGACTCCGGTATATCTTTAGGTATTTCAAAAATGGAAGGTTCTTTTGCCTCCTGGTTTTCAGAGAGAAGTACAGGGAGTAAATTTAAAGATTCCTCTGGTACTTCTAATGATAATGAGCCATCTGGGGAGCAGGTTATTGTGGCTCTGAGTTTGCATAGAAGGTCCCTCCCCAGCAAATTTAAAGGGGAGTCAGGCATCAAAAGGAAGGAGTGTTGTACCTCTAGGGGTCCTACAGACACCATTCTAGGAGGAAGTCTTTTAACTCTTTGGGTTATTCCTGATACTCCCATTACATTCTCTGAGCCAATAGAATAACATTGTAAATCAGGTGTTCTCTTTAATACAGACCAGGAAGCTCCGGTGTCTAATAGACAATCATAATAGGTGTTACCCACTTTTAAGGTAACATGGGGTTCATTAGTATGGGGAGGGCAGTGGATAGGGACAACGGGTAGTAGGACATCAGGGTCTGGGAAATCAAAGGTTGTATCCTCTGATTCCTGTGCCCCAGCCCCCCCCGGGCACCATCATTGTGTTTGGGATATTCCTTGGGCACCCCCCTGAAGGGCACCTCTCTGAGGGTCATTAGTACCTCGAGTAATTTTTGGACGAGCGCCATTTCTCATATATTGTTGAGTATAATCATTAAAATTTTCTTCAATTTGAGCATTGTCATTAAATTCCCAATTCCTATTTCTATAATTCTGGTTTCTAAAGCTCTTATTTCTATATTCATTATAGTTATTTCCATAGTCATTATTATAATTTCTAGAATTTTGGTTTCTATAACCATTATCATAATTTCTATAGTTATTATTTCTAAAACCATTATTAAACTGTGTATTCCTTCCAAACATCTTAAGAAAGGTTCTACATTCCATCATTTTGTGGCCCTTCTTCTCACAGAAGTGGCAAGTAATGGATTGATAATTGGATTTCTGGAGAGGGGCAATTGTCGTTGGTTCATTATCATGCCCACTTTCTAATTTAGTTATCCTATCTATTACACATCTCATTTTTTTCTTCATTTCCTCCATGTCATCATTATTCTCTTTCTCCTTTTCTTCGTTTCCCTTAAAAACATATATAGCTGTTTTTCGCAATTCTTCAAGGTCCATATCTGACCATCTTGGGCATTGTGTTTTGAAATAATTTTTAATTACTTTGCAACAATTATTTACAAAGATTCTTCTAACTTGTCTTAAACTATTCTCTTTATTTAAGTCCCAATCTAAGTATCTGTCCCCAAACTCGATAATTCTGTCCATAAATCTGGAGGGTGTTTCGTTTTCCTTTTGCTTAATTTTTTCCAGTTCCATCCACTTATCTGTACTGTCCGCACATTCCTTCATGGCTGTGAGGATGGCCTCTCTACAACGGTATAGTTGTAGATAGTCCTCAGGATTATTATAGTCCCATTCGGGATCCTGAGATGGCCAATGTGCTGCATTACGCCCCCGGGTTTTGTTGACATGAGCAATTATTTTATTTTTTTCACGTTCACTTAAAAAAGCCTGTAGTAAGCTCTCAACGTCCTTGTAAGACGGATTATATTGAAAAAATATGTCTCCCATCTTTTTTGTTACTAGAAAAGGATCTTGTTCATATGTGGGGATATTTCGTGTAAATTCATTTATTTCTTGGGGAGTAAACGGTATCCTATGTCTTAAAGTCACCACATCCCCATTTCGTCCTATTTCAGGTACTTCTCTTAGAGGAAACAGGCCTCTAGTTGAATTTTGCACCTGTGGGTCAGTTTGACAAGAACGGGTTTCTCTAGGAGGACAAGATTTCTCTTGCATTGGAATTTGGTTTTCTGTAGGAGAAGGAACATGAGAAGCTGGGATTGCAGGGGGAGGGTTTTGGGGATTAAATTCAGACAAGATTTGCACTGCACGAGAGAAGCAGTCTGTTAACTGGGCTATAGGGAAGGTGTTTTCCATCTCTATTTCAGGGAAGGAAATTTCCTCATTCAAAGGTTCAGAAACAGGTCTGTTTCTGGTAGAGTGGGTGTTTGCCCATTGATCCTGTAAGAAACATTTTAGATCTTCTAATTGGGCTTGCATTTTATCCTCAATTTTTCCTATTTTATCTTCCATATCTCCCATTTTATCCTCAATATTTCCTATTTTATTCTCAATATTTCCTATTTTATCCTCAAGTTTTTCTATTTTATTCTCAATATTTCCTATTTTATCCTCAATTTTTTCTATTGTATCCTCAATTTTTTCTATTGTATCCTCAATTTTTTCTATTTTATCCTCAATATTTTCTATTTTATCCTCAATATTTTCTATTTTATCCTCATTTTTTTCTATTTTATCCTCAACATTTTCTATTTTATCCTCAATATTTTCTATTTTATCCTCATTTTGTTTTATTTTATCCTCATTTTGTTTTATTTTATCCTCATTTTGTTTTATTTTATCCTCATTTTGTTTTATTTTATCCTCAATATTTTTTATTTTTTCATCTCTAAATATAGTATTGAGGAGTACAAAAATGACAGTACCTATTAATATAAAAATTTGGAGGTATCCTTCATTCCTCAATGCCCCTACTTCTTCAGCTGCCATATAATTGTCAAAGAATGTAGTACTCATTTTTATATGTATATTTTGTAATTTCACAAAACACGTGGGGAGCAGGGCAAAGCAACAAACTTTCCACAGGGTTTTTTTTTTTTTTTAATCCAGGAAGTTGTTCCTTAAGGGAAAGGATATTTAGAAACAGTTCTTCCAGCCAGGACTTTAGAGTCCTGTTGCTGAGATTTAAAAACAGCTGTTTTCGGTCTATCAGAGTCACACAGCTGGGAAGTATCTGAGGTCCGATTTGTACCCAGGACCTTCTGCCTCTAGGGCTGGCTCTCAATCTGCTGAGCTACCCAGCTGTCCCTTAAGATTAAAGGGAAGAAAAAGAAAAAACTGCTGATTCCAATTTAACTTAAGGAGAAAAGAGAAAAAGTTTTTTATACTCACGTGTTCTAGCAGCTGTGTCTTTAAGCCAAGTTTTTTTTTTTTTAAAAAAAAGGACTAAGTGGTGAAACAGTATAGAAAAAAGGCAAGGAAAAAGTTTTATTGAGAGGATTCTTTAGAGTCCCTTCGTGGTCGCCACAATGTTACAAGGGAATCACTTTAAAAGACTGATATATATTAATTTAAGGTCGCCAAGGAATCAGCTATGTAATTCCTAAATGAAAAACTCAAGTCAGCCGTCAGCCTTTTTTGGAGTTTAATTACAATAGGAGCAAGAAAGGAATTAGAGATATATAGAGAGAGAGAAAGGGGAGAGAAGGGAATAGGGCTTAAATACCCCTTCTGTTTAGGCTGGGCCAAAAGGCCCAAGCCCTTAGATAGCTGGGGCAAAGAAAAGAGATCAGTCCCTATTACTCACGTGACCAAAATGGAGAAACAGTCTCAGAGGCCCCCACCTTCAGCTTCCTTCAGAGCAAGCTTCCTCAGAGCCCAGGAACCACACCGACCCAAAAACTCCACAACCACCACCTCGAGTCTCCAGACCCTCCTATCTTTAAGGAAACCATCCAAGTTGCCTCCCCTCAGTCCTCACATCTACCAATCACTCTTCATCAATTTGCCTGTCAATGGAGGCTCTCGCTTAACCCAGGACCGCCCAGAGGTTTCTGGCTTTTTGCACATGTCTGTTGAAGGTCATATTTTCAAATGATTAAATCTATACTCCTTTGTTACAGCCCTTTCTAAATCCTGTTAACTTGAGTATGGTAGAGATTGGAATAATTAAATTTTGATCTAGGCTGCAGCCCTTACTCAATCCTATTAGGACTGAATAGGGTGGAGTATCTCCATTGTATCAATTCTAAAATCAATCAAGACTCAAAGAAATTCCTGTTCTATGCTTAAGCATAGGTCAAAGTCCTTTCCATTGTTCAGCAAAAGGTTTCTGTCCTAAAGTAATCTTAAGAAGGGAAGAGAAGGAACCTCCCATGCCAATGGAGTTCCCATTCCAATAGACTATCAGTAAGAAATTTTCCAAGTATGAAATATCCAATGGTGAAATTTCCAACATTTATAAGTCTAAGGAATTTTGAGGTTTACAATATGAATCAGGCAAAAAAATCTAAAAAAGTATAAAAAATTAGTAATGATTGTATGGCTTTCAGCATAGTTAATTCTAGCAAATTACTGTATTTACAAAGCAGTGAAGTGTGAATAAGGGTAGGATGCTTTAGCACCACTGAACGAACGATGTCTTATTTGTTACCTGGTAGGAAAATCTGGAACAGACAGTTTTCTTTTTCTTTTTAAAAATTTCCTTTTATGGTTTTTTTTTTTGTAGTTGATCGTGAATGTGACAGCTTTTGATGACCAACCTTTGTCAAACATTCCTATTGTGATTGACATTAAGCTATGCCCTTTACAGACAGTGATGAAATATCCCTTAAACTGAAAATAGCTATTTCTGGCTTCTGAACTCCTCAGTTTAAGCTGACTGACTACTTGAAATTGAAACAAATAACTTCAGTGTTATATGTTTGACAACATAAGATAATCACTTTAAAAGGTATGAGAGCATTCATTTGCATTAAAAACAGTATGTAACCATTTTTTTTGATGCTATGATCATTTTTCAAGGACTGGATTTTGGTTTTGAGAGATTATTTTTAATAGAATGGAGAAGTCCGTAATTATAGAGGGTTTGAGGAATGAATGGGGGTAGTTAAGGAAGTAGAAGCATTAAGATTTAATAATAATTGGCAGGGATGAGAGAACCAGAGGTTGATTTTCTTTTTAGGACCAGAAGAGAAATGAATATTTTTGTAGAAAGTAAAGAAGTAAGGGGAAGGGAATGTATATGAATTAAGGTGTGTATATGATTAATTTGTGGGGTAGAATCAAAAGACCAGGGAGATCAGTTCAGGGGTATGAGGAAAAAGGTTCTTCCTTTTTGGCAAGGAAGAAAACCAACTCATTTCCTGAGATTAGAACATTTGAGAGTTCATTTGGTCAGTGTTGAGAGGTTTTGAGGTGTAGAGGAGAAGAGATATAAAGGTATTCACCATAAATGGCTTTAAACTGCATTTTTGAGCTTGAGAAGAGAGGGTAAAGTTTGGAACAATCTCTGGAGAATATGGTAAATCATCAGAGAAGATTTTAAGAATTTCTTTGCATTTCTGAGATCAGTTGAGATTAGATGATATAAATTTGTGGTGGACTCCACTCTTACACTATTACTTAATCCAATAGTATTCAATGGTGACAGGGGTAGGAATGGAGAAGATAGATGGTAAGAGAGAGGAAAAGAGACAGTAAACTGGGTAAAAGAATTGGAAGAATATTGATACTGGAAGGACAAAGGGCAATTGATTAAGGAGTGGGAAAAAGTGCTTTGTTCAGCTGGTTTAACTGTGGGATCTAGATTGTGAAGTAAGAAGAGGCTAGAACAAGAATAAGCACCTTAGAAACCAGAATAAAAGACCAGATGGTGCAATGAGGATAAAAAATAAATTTAGGAAAAGAGTATAATATTAGAGTTTTATTTTAGAGGTGGAAATGTTTTCTTATGTGAAGTGCAAGTTAGGTAGAGATAGTATATGAGCTGAGCCAAGTCTGATGTTCTGACATGTTAGGGTGTTAGAAGGATGATTTGGGAAGAATTATTAATGTTTATTTAGAAATCAAAGATGATCAGAATTTTAGTTTGTATGTATTTGGATAATTAAGTACATGTATAATTATGTATTTTTTGGAATGAATGAAAAAGTATTTATTAAGTGCTTATTAAGCAGCAGAGTTAGATAATTCAAAAGTAAGACAGCTCCAAGCTCTGGCTCTCTCCCATGCCTGGAACACATCCCTTCCTTCTCCCTTAATATTGGCTTCCTTTAAATCCCAAGTAAAATCCCACTGTTAAAAAATTAATTTTTAATATTCTTTTCTTTTTACATTTCAATTTCCAAATTCTCTACTTTCTTCCCACCTCTCTCCCAACAACTGAGAAGGCAAGTAATATATAAATTATACATGGAAAATATTATAATATCCAAATTTTTGTTGTTATTGTTTTGCTTATTGTTATCATTATTGATATTATTGCTATTGTCATTGTAATTATTGTTGGTGTTACTGTTGTTATCATTGTTATCCTTGTCACTGTTTTTATTATTGCTATCATCATTATTGCTGTCATTATTGTTGTCATTGTCATCATTGTTGTTGATATTGATGTCATCTTTGGTGTTTTTGTTATTGTTTATTTTATTGCTATTATCATTGTGTTATTGTTGGTTTTGTTGCTGTTATCATTGTTGCATCATGACAGGCAATGGAAAATAGAAACAATCTTTAAGTTTGTATTTTCAAATCCTTTTTGGTCTCTCATTTGGTATATTTGCTAGTAGGTTTAAATTGTGTTTTCTGGAGAATTTGCTTGGCAGCAAATCTATATATCCTTGGCTCTAACCTTTTAACTTATCTTAACCTTGGAAACCTGATTAATTAGAGTATCTGTAACAAATAAAAGAGGATCTGGCCAGAGTTATAAGCATTTATTAATAAAAAGAGAGAGAGAGACTTCAGCCATACTGATTTAAGGTCCCTGATTTTAGCCCAGCATGGTCCCCTCAATACTGGCTTCCATTTGCTAAGTGCCAGCTCAGGAAGCCAGTCTGTTCAAATGCAAAAGTAAAAAAAATGTAGGCAGATTTTTTTAAAAGCAAGAAAAATAAAGTGAAAAAATCATTTCACTTTGTACTCAAAAAGCTCATCAGTTCTCTTTCTATAGATAGATAACAAGTTTTTATCATTAGTCCTTT
The DNA here is from genome assembly GCF_027887165.1 of Monodelphis domestica. Classification (NCBI taxonomy): domain Eukaryota; kingdom Metazoa; phylum Chordata; class Mammalia; order Didelphimorphia; family Didelphidae; genus Monodelphis; species Monodelphis domestica. The sequence continues at coordinate 155,329,345 of NC_077234.1, forward strand.
GAAGCTGTCATGGATCATTGTATTGATCTGAGTAGCCAAGTCTTTCATAGTTCATCATCATTTCAACAGTTATTGTTCTGACTCTTCTCACTTTATTTTGTATAGTTCATATAGGTCTTTCCATGTTTTCCTTATTTTTTCCCATTTTTTCCTTTTTTTCCCATTGTTACATGATTCATCTTGTCTCTGACCCCTCTACCCCCCAGCTGTGAGTTTACAAGCAATTTCTCTGGGTTATGCATGTATCATTACTCAAAACCCACTTCTATATTGTTCGTTTTTGTCTTCGAGTAATCTTTTAAAACCAAAACCCGAAATCATATCTCAAACAAATGAGAAATTATATGTTTTCTTTTGTATTTCTACTCCAGTTGTTCCTTCACTTGCTATAGATAGTGTTCTTTTTTATAAGCCTTTCAGAATTGTTCTGGATCATTGCATTGCTATTAGCAGCAAAGTCTATTACATTTAATCGTCCCACGATGTTTTAGTTACTGTGTATAATGTTCTCCTGGATCTACTTATTTCACTCCACACCGGTTTATGGAGGTCTTTCTAGTTCTTATAGAAATTGTCCAGTTCATCATTCTTTATAGCTACATAATATTCCATCACCATCATATGCCACAATTTGTTTAGCCACTCCTCAATTGAGGGACATTGCCTCATTTTCCAAAATTTTTTTGCCACCACAAAAACACAGTTGTAAATATTTTTGTACAAACAGGTCCATCTATATTTTTAAAAATCTTTTTGGTATACAAATCTAGTAGTAGTAGTATTGGATCCAAGGGCATGCATTCTTTTAAAGCCCTTTGGGCACAATTTCACATTGCCTTCCATAATGATTGGATCAATTCATAACTCACCCAGTGATCCATTAGTGTCCTTATTTCGCCACATCTCTTCCTATTTCTCTTAAGTATTATCCTCTTTTTTTTTACCCATTTTATTTTTTGACATATCTAGCTAAATAGTTTACTATGATACCCTCTATGTATTCATCTAACTACTATGATAATGATAAATAATTTTAAGAGTTACATATATCATATTTTCATATATGAATATAAAGGATTTTACCTTATTGAAGCCCTTAAATTTTTTCTCTTTCTTATTTACATTTTTATTCTTGATATTTTGTATTTGGACATAAATTTTTCTGTTTAATTGTGGTCTTCTCTTCAGGAATGCTTTAAAATCTTCTGTTTTATTAAATGACCATACTCTCCTGATGGAAGACAGTCGTTTTTGATGGGTACCTACCCATTTTTGGTTGTAAACCCAGTTTCCTTGCCTTCCTGAGTATCATATTCTAGGCCTTCCAGTCCTTTGGTGTAGAGGCTGCCAGACCTTGTGTGATCCTAACTGGGGCTCCACAACATCTGAATTGTTTCTTTTTGGTTACTTGCAGTATTTTCTCATTCTCCTGGGAGCTCTTGAACTTGGTCATAACATTCCTGAGAGTTGTCATTTGGGGATTTATTACAGGAGGTGATATTTGGATTCTCTCAATTCTCTATTTTTCCCTTTTTTTCAGGAATATCAGGACAGCTTGCTTGGATAATTTCTTATAATGTAATGTCTAGGCTTTTTTTGTCATTGCTTTCAGGTTGTCCAATAATTCTTAAATTGTCTCTCCTGCATCTATTTTCCAGGTTAGTTGTTTTTTTAATGAGTTATTTTCTTCTTTTTTTTACTCCTTTGGTTGTTTTATTGTTTCTTAATGTCTCATGAAGTCATTTGCTTCTAATTGCCCATTTCTAATTTTTAAAGATTGATTTTCTTCCATGACCTTTTGATTCTTCTTTTCCATTTGGTTCATTCTTCTTTTCATTTCACTCTTTTATTCATTGGATTTTTTTGCCTCTTTTTCGGTAAGTCAATTCTGGTTTCAAATACACTGTTTTCTTCCTTGGATTTTTGTGTCTCTTTTTTCAGTTGACCCATTTTGCTTTTTGAACTATTCTCTTTTCCCCATTTTTCTTTGACCTCTCTTATTTGATTTTTTAATTCCTTTTTGAGTTCTTCCAGAGCATGATTTTTTTTTTTAGTTTTTGCTTGCAGTTCTTTGTATCTCATCATCTTTTGTTGGTTCTATTCTCTGCTTTTTTTTCACCTTAAAAGCTTTTGATAGTTACTTTTTCTCTTGTTAACTCATTTTCTCTGTCTCTTTTTTTTGGCCTGGATTATAAACTCTGTCCTCTACTAATTTATTGGATTAGGCCTATTGAGCTAATCTGCCCTGGGGTTAAATCTTCAATGCAGCCAAACACTAAGGTGCGAAGTTGCCCAGACAGATCCTACCAGCTGCTGTCCAAGCCTGGGACCTCAAGGGGATGGGTCTGAGGTGTTCTTTTGCTGGTGCAGCCTCCTTTCTGGGATCCAAAATTTAGCCCACACCTATTTTCAAAACTCAACATGGTAGGTTGGAGGAGGGGTTGGCCAGCACTTCTCTGTGTGCAGTTTTGCTTCCCATCCTCTCCATCATCTCTCTGTCTACATTTCAAGGTATGTTCAGCAGAACCCCATGACTCTGTATTGTTTTGGGTTTGGGTTCCTGTCTTTTTGAAGCACTTTTTAAAGGTGATATAGTAGGATAGTCAGAACAGTTTGGGCTTTTGCTGCTACAAAGCCACCATCTTGCTCCTCCTAGATAACACCCTACCTGTCATCCTTTGAATATTTTACTCATCAAGGAAGTAGTAGCAGTTTTCCAAAATAGCCTACATTTCCCCTTTTCATCAATAGATGGTGAACTCATATATAAGAGAGGGTACAAATAAGCACATTAGGAAACTTGAAATGGAAAATCCTTTATAAAATGCACAAGGTTCCTTGAAGATGAGGGATTTTTTTTGCCCCAGATGTTTAGCATGGTTTATCAAGTCATCTATCCCTGTTCTGAAGGTCTGGGGGCATGACTGTTGAATCAGTAAGGGAGGAAGGTGAAAGTTTTTTAACACTGCCTACAGGAGGCATATTCAAGTTGAGCTAACTTTGGGAATCTTGGCACAACTGGAAAAGGGTGTTCTTGGATTTGAAAATAGGTCTCTTAACTTGTTTTTAATCTCTGTGGTCTAATGTAATGCATATCTCTCCTTTTGTGTTAGTGTAGGCCAGATAAGAAAAGTTATGGCTCTTGATCCTTTGGGATGCTCAAAATACAATGACATTTCCTCTACCATTACTTTTCTATTAACCTCATGACAGCTCTGGGCCTTGTTGGGGGAAAGAAACCGTACCACAAAGTGGTCATATCTGCTTCTCTTTATTCTAAGCCATCCCTGACATTTCAGTACTGACCTGACTAGATCAAAGTATTTGGAATTGGCCTGTATTTCCTGCTAACAGTACCAGGATTAGCATTTCTAATGCCTTCAGTTATAGTTTTTTAAGTTAGACAAATAGCAAATGACAGTATTGGAGTGTTTTACAAAGGTTAAGAGCCATGAAATATTTATAAATGTCACAGCAGGTAGCATTTTAGCTATTATTTTTCACTTATATTATTTAATTTCAAGAGCATAGATTCATTTGAATGATACAATTAACTGAATAAAAACAAAATTTTATACTGAGCGCTATTCTTGAATGGGAGACCTGGGTATCAAAGGAAAATCATGAAGATAATCATTACAAATTGAGAAACACAACCACTGGATAGAGATTTTAAAATATTTGTTTAATCTGAAGATTAAAGGTATTTGTTATCTAAAGAAAAACTAGTTGAATTAATAAGCAATTCAACAAACATTTTAATCACTTATTGTGTATAGAACACTGTGCTATGGACTAAGAGAGGTACAGTATTTCAATAAAATATAGTCCTTGTCCTCAAAGAGCTTATAATTAGGTAGATGGACATGTGATATGAAAATAGTTTCAACTTTATATGTATATATAAATATATAATATTATAATGATTTTATTTACATATCTGTATATATAGATATGTACATATTTACATATACTACACATATGCAATGTATATATACTATATAAATATTAGGTATGCACTTATAAATTTAATTTCATATAAATACACTAAACATAAAATTATACACATGTATATACATATATACATGTGCACATACATTTATACAACATACATACACCCATATATATATATATATAATATATATATGGTGTTCCTTTCTTAGTTCCTAGCATAGCTTTCTATACACATTGAATGGTTAACAAATGCTTGTTGGAAGAATTGTTTGTGAATTCTCAGCTAATTTTCCTAGAGATTAACAATGTCTTAAATATTTATATGTGATAGCGTATATATAATATATATTTTATTTATATCAAGAGAGCACATCTGTATCTATATAGAAAGAAGAGAGTTACTTAAATTTTGAAGAGTTATTTAAACTTTAATTTTAAAATTTGAAAGAAGGATGGTCACTATTGACTGAATACATTAGGAAAGACTTTTTAGAACTGCTATTTGAGTTGGGTTTGGATGCTCAATAGGAATGTAGTTATAGAGTCAGTTGAATGGAGGAAGGTAATTCAGGCATGAGAAACAGTATAAGCAAAGATTCAGAGGTAAGAAAGTGGGGAGAGTAAGAGAAGAATATGGAGAAGGAATTATATGAATTGAGACTAGAAGGGTAGAGAGTTATCAGGCTTTGGAAATCCTTGAGGGTCATATTAAGATTGGGGCTTTTTCTTGGTAAGTATCTTAGAGAGCCAATGAGTTGGATGGCTTGGAATCCAATTTTTGGATCTTCCACCTGCTACCTGTGTGATCTTGAGTTTCACTTTTCTGAACTTCAATTTCCTCTTCTGTAAAATGAAGAGATTTCACTCAAGGATGACCTCTGATGTCCTTACCAGATTTAAAGTTATAATTCTATGAAGAGAGGAAGTATTTTATAATCAAAAGGGTGTTGAAATTTCCCACTAAATTTGAAAATTTGTAAAAGGAGGGAATTGGCCAAGGTGATGTCTGAGATTGTTTCCATCCAAAGATCAATATGATTCAGTGAACCTATGACCTAAGAATGTCAAGGGGAAAATCTATCATTAATGTGAAAGAGAATGAGAGGGAAAGAGAATGAAGTGGAGAAGTCATATTGGATTATTATAATATTCCAGGCAAATTTTAATGAGTACCTGCCCAAGGATGGTGAGAATGGGAATAGAGATGATAAAAGAAATGCATGACATGCATGCAAAGATAGAATCAGTGGGACTGTGTGTGACAAGAGAGAAGGGTTGAAGAATCTTGACATTTTAAACATTGGAAACATAGGTGAATGTGAATTTCAAAGGGAAATGGATTTTAGATGAAGATAATGAACTCTACTTTAGACAGAGTGACTTAAATGCCATTGGGACCTCTGGGTGCCTACATCTTATAGCCAGCTGGATTTATGTGTCTGGAGCTCAAGAAGAGAGAGATCATAGCGAGAAGTAAAAAAAAAATTGGGAGCCTTTTTTATACATAAAGGTGGTAGTTGAATTCCTGGAATGTGAAATAAATTACCAAGAAAAAAATGCAGATAGAGAAAAGAATTCCAAGGAATAGCCACCTTAAGGAGTTGGGAAAAAGACAAGATGCTAAATTAAAAAAAAAAAGGAAAATTTAAGAAGAAATCAGGGAATAAGTAATGTGTTTCTTGGAGCTGAAGGAATAGATAAGAGAGTGTCAAATCTTTGTAGTTAAGGAAAACAAGAATTGGAAAACCATTGAAATTCATAATAAGAAGTTCATTTATGACATTAGAGTGTATTCACTGGAATGGAGTTGGGGAGTACTAGTCATACTAAAATAGAGGACAGTAAGGGAGCGGAGAGTTAGAATGCACACAATTAAAAAAAAAGTTTGACAGTGAAGGAGAAATAGAGATAATACTCTAACTGGGAAAGATGAAGCATCAAAAAAAAATTCCTTTTAAGAAATGGGGATTCCTAAGCATGTTAGATAAATGGGAAGAAGCCGGTGGGGACAGAGAAATCAAACATTCATGAGAGAGGATGGATATTTGCTAAAGGAGACAGAAAAGGATGACTTCAAAGGCACTTAGCACAGTATGTTGAGAGGTTCCTCCCCATAAAAAAGCAAGTAAAACAGAGTAGGTTATAATGCTGAGAAATTAATAACTAAGGAATTTTAAGAAGCTCTATTTTTTATTCCCATTTTCAGTTCAATAAAAGGAAATGGACTTAAAACTCTGGAAGTAAGATTTTTAATATTACTTTATTTTAAATTGTTTTATGATTTTAAGAGTGTTTTATTTAACTCCTCACTTTATCATTATGAAATCCTATGAATTTGGTTGTTCAATTACTATTTTACAGATAAGAAAACTGAATCTCATAAAGGTCAAATGGTTTTCCAAAGGCCACACAGATACTGTCGTAGGGCTAAGATTAAAACCCAGATCTTCTGAAACCAAGTCTATTTTTCTTTTCACTACTGCATATGGTTAACTTGTTACAGTAAGAATTATTTTATTGCATAAAAATAGATTATTGAAGGAATTTCTGAAATTTCTGAATGCCAAACTATCTCATCTTCATTAACAGAAATAGTTCATAGAAGTAGTGATTATTGCCACATGAAGGTTTGTCACATTACCTTCTAGCAGTGGTGGATATGAATGAATAAATGGGAAAAAAAATTAAGTATTTGCTATGTACCAGGAATTTGTAGTCAGGAGAGTCATGCTTTGGAGAGTCATGAGGCAGTTGATTGGTATGCTGTTTTGGTAGAGATGCTACTATTAATTTGATTACTGCTTCCAAAGTAAGAGTAAAAGGCAAAAGGGGAGCAGAACAGATGGCTTGTGTTAACTCTGGTTTTCTGGAAGAAGGTTTGAGTTTTAAGGATGTGTTTCTTGGTCTACACCTAGCTAGAAATCATGTTAGGTGATTTTTCACTCTCCCAGTAAAGAAGACTACTCAATACCAGGACAGAGCACCAAATTTGATTGGATAAAAGCACTCCTTTGTTTCTCTCAACAATCCTGGGAGATAGGAGCCAATATTATCATCTCCAATTTGCAGATAAGAAAACCAAGGCAGAGAGTTTAAAAAATTGCCTAGGATGACACAACTAGCATCTAAGACAATATTGGAACTCAGGACTTATGACTCTAAATCCAGCCCTGATTTTGCTGGATCATTTAACTGTTATGGTCTCTAAAGGGTGTGTGTGTGAGATGGAGATGAAGATAAAAGTGTGGTTCTGTTGCTCTTCTTCACAAGAAACTACAGTTTCAGGGAAGATAAAAAATACCTATGTTGGGTATGCCCTGGTTTCCTAGTGAATGGTTTACTTCAATTTTACAAAGTCATGTTTTTTGTTTCTTTCTCACAGTATTTGCTAAAGAGATCCTCTAATAATTCTGACGATAAAATGTTTGCCATGTTCCAGGTCCCGATCTCCAGGTTTGCACATCCAAAAATCCTACTTGCTGTACTAAAAAGATGGAAGAGAGATATCAAATTGCAGCCCGGCAGGATATTCAGCAAGTCCTTCAGACCTCAAGTTCTACATTGAAATTCCTGATTTCTCGAAATGCAGCTGCTTTTCAAGGCAAGTATCTCCAGGAAATTTGGAGCTTTAATCTAAACTTATTAGAGCCTCTTTGGGGCATAAAAGAGCCTGGCAAGTAGCTCTTGAAGCATACAGTCGTAACTCCTTAGACTTGAGTAGTAGTTGGCCCTTCTATCCATGGTAAGATTTGTGTGCATCCTTGGGTTGTAATATGTGAGGTTTCTGAGGCCATTTTGGGGAGATAACCTTAATTTGGTGGGGTGTGGAGTGACTCAGTCTCATCTATAGTCTCTAATTGGAATCTTATGATTTTAAAAATCCTGAAGAACATTTCAGCTCTTGGGGCTCTACCAGGTTATCTTTTTTTTTCCTTTTGACCTGCAGAAATCTTAAACTTCTTAAAACTATTTGACAGGGTAAGACAGAAACAAACTCTTCTTCCCAGAGATCCTCTTGAGTTCTTTGAGCTGTCCACAACGATGCTTGGTCTCATAGGACAACATTACATCAAATACATCTTCAGGGGCAAAGAACACATAGATTCATATTTGTGTTTTCCATAGCATTTAACATTTGATCTTATACACAGTAGGTGTTCAATAAGCATATTGCATGAATGAAGGAATGATTTAAGGTTTGACTTATTCCAGAGTTGCATCCCTGTGGGGTTGTGGTTATACAGCCATTGCTAACAGAACAGTAATTTATCCTTTAGTATTTAATAGAATGAAAACTGTCAAACCATACCTTTACCTCAGGGATGCCATGCAAATATTTCATCATCAGAATGTGCATATTTGACTTGGCAATTATATTTTTAAAATGCAACTTGACACAACATATACCTAATGTGTTTTTCTTTATTCTGATGTTATTTTCAAATAAAAAGCATCAGGATGTCTGCATAATAATGTATTGGGATATGTGAATGTTTGATGATTATCACTGATGAGAGATAGATTAAGTGCTTTTGGATTAAGCTGAAAGGCATAACTCCCACATTGCTGTTTTCTTTATTTGACTCCCTTGGTTCTAATGATATATTGAAATACAAAAATTAATGTGTTATAAAATTGTATGGCAGAGTTAAAAGAGATAATGTGTCTCATTTCAGTAATCTCTTCTATAAAATTTCATATTAGTGTAATAAAAATAATTGACTAATTTATTTTTGTTTTTATAAAACATTAGTTATTCTATGGACCTCAGGCATGTAAATATCGAGATTGTACAGCACTTCATATAAAATTATTGCTTTGGTTTAGCATATTACAAGCACCAATATTATTTTTTGAATGAACATATTAATGTTAATCAGTTTAAATAATTTGTGGTTTGTTTATATCTATGACTAATTCACAAAGCTGATTAAAAATTTAACTTTAAAATAGACATGTTTTATAAGGAATTACTAATATAATTTTAGAATAATGTTGAAGTTGAAAGAAAATGAAGTTAGGAATAAATTACTAAATATTGAAACCTTTTAAAATGTCAAATTTATAAAATGCTATAAATTTAGTTAGTTTTTTTAAAGTCAGTGTGAATAATGTTATATCTATCATGCACTTTTAAACTGTGGTAAAGAAGGCATTTTAAAATATGTCATTCACCAAGTATTATTATTTGAACCAGATATATTAGACATTATATGAAAAAGATACATTTTGAAGCATTTCAAGGAAATGCTGTTATTGATTTATTTTTATTGATTGTTTTACTTATAGGACAATGTCATCTTAACAACACATTATAAACAAAGGTCATGCAGGATTGCTTGAAGTGGAGTGGCTAGTTAGAGCCCTGAGGAACCCTCACCCTAAAAGTTTTATAAGAGGTTGGAAAAAAAAAACTCTGTGAAGGACTTGTTATTATAGTAGGAGAGTATGATGTCTTTAAGGCCAAGGAATGCGAAGGGTATCCGAAGTGAAAGAGTGATCAATAGCTTTAAAGACTGTAAGTAGATCAAAGAGGAAAAAAGTCTTTTAAAAATGCCATCAGATCAGATTGGGTTAGGATAGTAATGATCTTTGAGAAAACCTTTTCATTAAAGTTATGGAGACACAAACTAGATTGTAAAGAACTACTTAGGGCAAGGAAGTAGGGGAAGCCATGTTTTTTCAAGATGGTTGATAGAAACTTGGCATGATCACTGTATTGGATGGAAAGATCAGGAGTTTTGATCTAGCACCCTATGAAGTATATTTGAGAGAGTCAGATATTGCACCAGGGGAAAAAATTTAAAATGCTGTTTATAGAGTACTTAAAGATTTTCAAAGCATGTATCATATATATTTTCACATATTACTCACTACCATGTAATGAGGCAGGCGTTATTATTTCCATTTTACCAATGAGAAAACTGAGGCCAAAAGAGGTTAAGTGACTTGTTCAGGATGACCATTTTAGTATATATGGAGCTGATTTTGAAGCCAGATCTTTCTTGCCAATATCACCATTAATTTCCAGATATGCATTTCCTGGCATCATAGTCTAGTAATGATAAGCATATGGATAGCCCGTATTTTTATCTTTGACATATGTAGCTATAAATATGATATATATTATATGTACACATGGGCTATATAGCTTCCTCATTCTTGACTTTACATATACAGAATATCCCCAAAGCCTCAATGCAGTTTTAAGTTGTTTTGCATAGTCACTAAGATATATTTTTGAGTATCCTGCATAAGATTATGGATATATATAAATTAACTAAAACATAATTCATATGTTTTGATAGATTTTTTGCCATATGTACTAAGAAAATTCAGTGAAAACATTTTGAGAATATCATTTCAGTGTCCTGTGAAAAGAGAAATAAAACACTACTATTATCCTTGTTTTACATATAATAAAACTAGGGTAGAAAATTTTTAAGCAATTTGTTCAGGATTATATAATTAGTAAGTTTCTGAGACTGGATTTGAACTTGGGTCTTCCTGACCCCAAGTTTAGCCTTTTCTCCACTCTATTACCTACCTGTTAAGTAATGGACAGAGTGCTGACCTGAACAATAGAGCTCCCAACCTATTTCCAACATATATAGGTTGGGTAACCTTTGGGTAAGTCACTTGACTGCTAGCTCTCTAAGGTTAATAATTACAGAAGACCCTGCTACTTTGAATTGATGAATGGGGTCTCTCTCTCACCAATGGAATTTCATGGTTAGACCAAAAATCAATAGAATTATATGTCAAAACAAAAAAAATTAACATATTAAAAACACTTTAAAGTTCAGATGTTTGGGGTGGAGTACAGCTGATCTCTTCCAATATTCCCTCCCAAACAACTTTAGAATAATGCCTCCAATCAATGCAGCAGAGTCACCAAAAAGTCAAAGGGAATCATTTTTTCAGCCTAAGGCAATTTAGAAGATCCACAGGAGAGGTCTATAACAGGAAGGTGGGGTCCAGACCCAAAGCATGACAGAAACAGCAGTGGACCTTGGAGGTGGCTGTGACAGCAGCAGCAGCTTTGAGAGTTCTCATCCCAGAGGCAGTAAGTTGGACAACTAGATAGATAGAGATTACAGGGAACCTTTTGGTGGTAATAGGTGAGACAGGCACTGATCAGCAAATCAGTCACCCATAAGTAGTTCTGGATCACAGTTAAAGGATGGAATGGAGCACTTGAGATCAGTCAGAAGGGCCCCAATTACAATCCCAGAGCCACGAGGAATACTAATACTCTACAGATGACCACGTATCTCCCAGGATACTACTACTTTGGAAGTAACAAAATTTGTAGCCCCCAAGAACTAGCTTTAAAAATTGGAGCACAGACAAATCTGAAACTTTACCTAGTGCCTCCCCAGACTCAGGTGAACAGAGCTCAACTTTAATATAAAATATAAAGCCAAGGAATAATTAGGAAAATAAGCAAACTACAAAATTATAATTTGACCATAAAAAGTTCCTACAGTGGTAGGTAAGATCAAGATACAAACTTAGAAGACAACAGTGTGAAAACAGATACAACCAAAGCCTTACAGAAAAATGTTCATTGAACTCAAGGCCAGTAAGAATTCCTGGAAGAGTTAAAGGAAGAGATGAATGATAGAGGAACACTGGGGAAAATAAATAAAAGGGATACAAGAAAATTATGGAAAGAGAATTAACAGCTTGGAAAAGAGTCACAAAAAAGGAAGAAAATATTACCTTAAAAGAGAGAATTGGCCAATGACAAAAGCATAAAAATTCACTGGAAAAAGAGCTTGTAAAGGAGGTACAAATATTCATTATAGAAAAGAAGTACTTAAAAGTAGAATTGGCAAAATGCAAAAAGAGATACAAAATCTCATTGAAGGAAGTAACTAGAATTGGGCAGGTAGAAATTAATGACTCCAAGAGACTTCAAAAAACAAGAAAACAAAGTAAAATTTTTTTTAAAATAGAAGGAAATGTGAAATATCTCATTGGGGATAAAAAAAAAACCCTGACCTGGAAAATAGGAGAAATAATTTAAGAATTATTGGATTACCTGAAAAGTATGATATAAAAATTAGCCTGGACATAATAAATATTTTAGGAAATTATAAAGGAAAACTATCTTAATATTTTAGATCAAGAGAGCAAAATAGAAAATGAAAGAATCCACTGATCACCTCTTGAAAGAGATGTCAACAAAGGACATGAATAGGAAGCTTTCAGATGAAGAAATCAAACCTATCCAATTAGCATATGAAGAAGTGTTCTAAATCTCTCATATCTAGAGAAATGCCAATAAAAGCAACTCTGAGGTACCACTTCACAGCTAGCAGACTGGTCAATATAAAGTAAAGGAAAATAATAAATGTTGGAGGGGGTGTGGCAAAATTGGGACACTAATACATTGCTTGTGGAGTTGTGAATTGATCCAACTATTCTGGAAGGCAATTTAGGACTATGCCCAAAATGCTTTAAAATACTGCCTACCCTTTGATACAGCCATAGCACTGCTGGGTTTATGCCCCAAAGAGATAATAAGGAAAAATACATGTACAAGAATATTCATAGCTGTGCTCTTTGTAGTGGCAAAAAACTGGAAAATGAGGGGATGCCCTTCAATTGTGGAATGGCTGAACAAATTGTGGTATATGTTGGTGATGGAATACTATTGTGCTAAAAGGAATAATGAACTGGAGGAATTCCATGGAGATTGGAACAACCTCCAGGAATTAATGCAGAGTGAGTGGAGCAGAACCAGGAAAACATTTTACACAGAGTATACTGTGTACTGTGTACTGTGGTACAATCAAATGTAATGGACTTCTCCATTAGTGGCAATGCAATGACCCTGAACAACTCGGAGGAACCTACGAAAAAATCCACTATCCACATCCAGAAAAAGAACTGTGGGAGCAGAAACACAGAAGAAAAACACATGATCTATCATGTGATTCGATGGGGATATGATTAGGGTTTTGATGATAAAAGATCACTCTACTGAAAATATGAATAACATGGAAATAAGTTTTGAACAACAGTACATGTATAACCCAGTGGAATTGCTTTGACAGCCTGGGAGGCAGGAGGGAAATGGGGGTGGAATCATGAATCTGTAACCATGGAAAAATATTATCAATTTTAAAAAAGAAAAAAAAAAGAAAGAGACTCCAAAATGAAAATTCCAAGCAATACTATAGCCATATTCTACAATTCCTATATCAAGGAGAAAAATATCAGCTCAAGCAAGAAAGAAATAATTTAAATATTGTGGAGACATAGTCAGAATCATATAAGATTTAGCACCTGTGATGTTAAAAGGGTTAGGAGGCTTGGATATATTATAGAAGGCAAAAAAGTTTATATTACAACCAAGAATTGTTGCAAGCAAAACTGAGTAAAGCTATCCTTTCCACATCACTGGGGTAATGGACTTGATACTCCCATGATCTGGAAAATCCTTATAAAATGTTTTGGCCCTCTCCATACCAGTCTGAATTTTTTATTTTTCTTTTATGGGGTGTTTATAGTACCTCACTTCTATTTTTGAGTTACTAAACTTTTAAAAATATCTTTACATTTCTAGGCTTTGTATGTCATCTGCTGGCTTTCACATTCTTTTTGCAAATTTTAACTTTTTTACTTAACTTTAAAAAAGAAATTGTTTATATTTATGATATTGAAAATATTGTTATTATTCAAACTATACATGCATTTTGTGCATTTCTGAGTTTCTAAACTTTTTTCTATGCTTTCTGAGACTGTTTGTGTAGCATCTGAGGCTTCTGCAAAATTTCCAAACAATTACCATTTAATTTCTTATGCTGACTCACTATAAATCCTCACAATGGGAAAAGTCACAGTATAGAAGGAATACCTGGATAATTCTTTAGGGTGAAAATGTATATTTAATGAAATAGAAGGTTTCTAATAAGTTTTGACAAAAGGAATAGTGCTGAATAGAAAATATTCCTATATTGTAAAATAATAAATATAATTCCTAAAGATTTAATCATCATAGAGGAGTTTGTAGGAGTCTGTCCAGACAGAAGACACTGTTGTCAGTCAATTATATTAGGATGATCTCCACTCAAAAACTGTAGGATCAAGAAAGATGGATGGGACTTGGAGAAGGTGGAAGGGAGAAGTAAAATGGAGCACTCACCTAAAGGAGGCACTTGAGGTATAGTAGAGGGGAAAATGGGAGGTGTGGTGGGATAATGTTTGAACTTCACTCTCATTGGGATTGGTTCAAAGAGGGAAGAATATATATTCATTCAATTGTGTACAAAAATCTATCTTGCCCAGTAGGAAGTCAGGATTAACATGGTGGGGGAATGAGAAGATGAAAGAGGAGTTGGGGAAGGCAGTGGTCAGAAACAAGACAGACTTTTGAAGAAGGTTGGGGTGGGGGGGGGCAGAGAGACAGACAGACAGACAGAGACAGACAGAGAGAGAGAGAACCAGTTAGTGATTATAGCTTTGAATGGAATGAGCTAATTCATAGAATGAATTGGAAACCAGACTCAAGAGACATACTTGAGACAGAAAGACAGACACAGAGTTGAAATAAAGGGCTGGAGCAAAGTTTATGATGCTTCAGCTGACGTGAAGAGGACAGGAGTGGCAATGATGATCTCAGACCAAGCAAAAGCAAAATTAATCTTAACTGAAAGAGATAATCCAGGAAACTAAATTTTGCTAAAAGGTACCATACACAATGAGGTAATACAAAAAAATTTACAGCAAGTTTCTCCGATAAAGGCCTAATTTCTCAAATACATAGAGAATGAATTCAAATTTATAAAAATAAGGCCATTTTCCAATTGAAAAATGGTCAAAAGACATGAACAGCTAGGTCATATAGTTATAGAGTGTGGAGCCTGGAGACAGAAAAACTTCTTTTCCTAAGTCCAAATCTGGTCTCATATTTTCTAGCCACGTGACACTTAACTCTGCTTGCCTCAGTTTCCTTATACATAAAACAACCTGGAGAAGGAAATGGCAAACTACCTCAGTATCTTTGCCAAGAAAACCCTAAAAGAAGTCATGAAGAGTTGGACACAGCTGAACAATGGCAACGACAAAGAATATGAACAGGTTGTTATCAAATGAAATCAAAACTACAGTCACATAAAAAATGCTCTAAAATCACTATTCATTAAAGAAGGGCAAATTAAAGTAATTCTAAGGTGCCACCTCATACCTATCAGAAATAACAAATGCTGGAGGGGATGAGGGACATCAATGGATTGTTAGTGCAGTAGTGAACTAACTGGTCCTGACATTCTGGAGAACGATTTGGAAGTATTCCCAAAATTCTATAGAATTATGCATAGCCTTCTGTCCAGCCTCAGCCCCACCTTGACCCACTCACACTGTACCCTCACTTTGACCCCCACTGAAGCCTGGAAACCGGAGAGAGGCTCAGTGAGGGAGGGGAACACCCCTATCCTGAGGTGTTAGATGGGGTTGGGGCATTTAGGCACTCCTCCCTGATTTCCCCGTGCTTTGAACCCTCCATCCCTCCTAATCAGCATTTGAGAGCCCCAATCATCCCCTTCCCCCCACTTCACCCCCCCCCCGTGACTGCCCTTGGTAATCACTCATGACTTCTGTAATAAATAACATTTCAGATGGGCAAAAAAATATACCTTAATAGATCTGTACTCCAAAGAGATTTAAAAAGGAAAAGAAGAAAAAAATAAAAAAGGAAAAGAATTTACATGTACAAATATATTTATAATAAGAATGTTTTTCATAATAGCAAAGAATTGGAAATTGAGGGGATGCTCAGTTGGGGAAAGCTTGAACAAGTTGTGGCATATGAACACTGGGTTATAAGAAAAGACAAGGGAAGCGATTTTAGGGAAAAAAATATGGCAAGACCTATATGAACTGATGCAAAATGAAAATAGAGGAAAGAGGAGTTGTAAGGATGATGAAATGTGAAAGACTTGTCTACTCTGATTAATTATAAAGGAATCATGATAAAAAACTGCTCTCCACCTCCAGAGAGAGAAAACTGATGGACTGAGTATAAATTGAAGTGTAATTTTCTCACTTTATTTTTACATTTTGTTTTACTTTTTTGTGTGTGATATGGCCACTATAGTAATATGTTTTGCATGATTTCATATATTTAACTGATTTATTGTTTGCTTTCTCTGTGGATGAGGGAGTAATGGGATAAAATTTAGAGCTCAAAACTTAAAAAGAAAATCATTTTAAAATAGATTAAATAAATTTTTTAAAGAGAAGATAATTCAAATGCTTTCCATACTCTTTTTTATTTAAACCTTAAAATAAGTCTATGCAGTTGCTGTTATAGTTATTAATCCTGTTTTTCAGATGAGGCTTTCAAAAATTTAAATGACTAGTCCATGGCAATATCTAGTAAGTTCCTGAAGTGAGATTTATATCCAGAGTTTCTGTACAAACTTAATACTTTATTAATCATGCTATGATGATCACCCATTCTTTTTTTAAACCCTTGCCTTCCACCTTTAATCAATACTATTATTGTTTTCAAGGAGCAATGGGAATTAAGTCATTTTCCCAGAGTCATACAGCTAGGAAGTGTCTCAGGCCAGATTTGAACCTGGGACCTCCCATCACTAGTCCTGGCTCTCAATCTATTGAATTATCTAGCTGCCCTGGCCCCATTCTTTAATGTTTACTTTGGAAGTGTATTCAGTATTGGCATCCTAGAATGTATAGTGAGATTAGAAATGTATGACATTAACTTTGAACACCAAGAGAAAATGTGAGGTATTATGAGAAAATGACAAGATTGTCTAAGGAATCTAGTCCTGTGTTTTTGAGTTGAGGCAATGAAGGAGGATGAAATCTCCATGGAAAAGTAGAGGGTTAAATAACTATTTGGACATATGGGAGACTGGGTAGGGTTGGATTGGATAACTTATGCTATCCTAATTTTATGATTCTATGAATCAACTAATCAATCTATATTTATTAAAACACTTAACAAGTTACTAAATATTAAGGGAAAGGAATATAAAGAAAAAGCAAAAATCATCATTTTGCTTGAGGAATTTATATTTTAATGGATGCTGTCTTTGGGCATAGTAATTAGTTAGAAGTTCAGATTTGAAGCTAGGGAGAAAAAACCAAAGGTAAAATACGGATAGATTAGATTAAGATGGAAGGGGGAAGACATTCAAGATTGAGTTGGGAGATAGAAAGCTTGAAACAAAGCTATAAATATGGAAAAAAGTACAAGGTATAATTAAATAATAGATTGTAGAGGGGAATAATTGGAGATAATTCTCACCCTGACCTACTTTTTTCTAGACTTAGAGGTTGATAAAGGGGAAAAAATAATATATATATATATATATATGTATAGGCTCAGCTGAAATAAACTATAAAAATTTGCAGTGATTCAGATTGGTTGATTCCATTTATTGTTACTCATTTGTGTATGATTCTTTGTGAACCCATTTTGGGGTTTTATTGGCAAAAATACTGGAATGGTTGGTTACATAGTTAGTAAGTATTTGAGATTATATTTTAACTTCTGAAGATGAATCTTCCTAACTTCAGGCTTGGCACTCTATCTACTGTGCCACCTAACTGCCCCTTGGTTTCCATAGTTTTCTCTTTAAATGTTATTCACCAGGAAACCAGAAGCTATTTATATATATAATTCAGGATTAGAAACTGACATGCTCAAAAATGACCCAGTAGAGTATCTGGAATAGGTAGGAACTTAAGAATTTTTAAAAGGGGTTACTCTGCGAAATGGAAAGAGAATAAATGAAAGTCAAGAGAATTTCACAAGTATAGATTTTTGAGTGAAGTAAATCATGATGCCATTTTGGTTAGAATGGATTCAGAGTATCAAATCTTATTTCTTCTGACTGGAGCCTTGGGCTTTTCAAGGAAATAGCAATGCAATCCAGGTAAGTTTAATTTCTTTGTTCTGTAGGTTTTCCACCTGTAAAATGAAGAAATTGAACCAGACTTCTTTTTCAGTTCCTTCCATGATTAAAATTCCATGTTAAAGCCGCCTTACTTCCTGTTGTTACTGCCTTTAGAAATTTAGGAAAGGGAAAATAAGGCAGAGGAAAAAATGATGTATTTTCTTCTTAAATGAAGAGGGGGCATTTCAGACCCACAAAGGAGAAAAATATGGGTTTTAAAACATGATATACTGAATTTCTAAAAAATACTAGTCTCTTTAATAAAGAATATCCTAGCTTAAAATATTCTGAATCCCTATCTTAAAAACTCAAAGAAAAATGTCAATATACTTGAATTTCCTCTGCTTAGATTGTTTAAACTGTTTGAATGTTTGGCTCTTTGTTTTTCTGGAGGTGGGAAGATAAAAAAAAGAGATCATTGGAATAAAAATTTTCAGATCTTTGACATACACAAAGAAATCACATTAAAACTTATGATTTAACCTATATCTGTGGTTTGGTTTCCATATTCAAAGCTTTCCTTAGAAAAATGATTAGGAGCAATGTCTTTGGTACTTTTTACAGCCTCCAGTTTAAGGATAAATTGACAAAGAAATACTTCATGTAGGATCTTCTCACCATTTGAATTAAAAAGACTCATAAGGTAAATGTCCTTAAATGAGTGTTCTGTCTATCCTTTTGTATTTCTTTACTTTCCTCTTTGCCTTCAATTTCTCCCTCCTTTTAAATATTCCTCCACTTACCCCAACCCCATTTTCTCTCATTGGCATTTACCTTATAGTTTACTGCTTTGGAATTTATTCTTCTCATATGCCTATCTCATAGATTATGATGTTGCATGTGACTTTGCCATTAAATGAACTGTATCTTGCCTGTTTTATGCCTAAGTTAGTATGCTTTCAAGACCTTTATTTGATTTAGTTGTGTATTTAGCTTGATGCTTTGTTGATGACAGATTTTACCAGCTTGCCAAGAGACTAGATGGTTTTGTTAATGTAGTCGTCTTGTCTGTAACTTTATTTGTTTCAAGTAGCTAATCTGCTTTTGTTTCCACTTTGCTCTTTAAATTTAATCACTGTTCTTATAAATGTTTGAGTACAGGATGAGTTCATAAGACTGAACCAGGCACCATTTCCAAAATTTTATCTTAATTTTATAGGACTATTTCCCTTTTATTAAACTTATTAGTTTGAGTGTATCCTCAGCCTCAGAAGGATTTCTTCTAATCTTCTAAGAGATTAGTTAATTCTTTCTCTTACCATTTCAGTAAAAACAAAACAAAAAATAAACAATCATGGTATATAAAATATATTTTCTGTGGACAAGTACTCTTTTAAAAAATATTCTTTGAACTGATACCTGCTTTTCAGAGGCAGTAAGAAAAGTGTTATATTTATTTAGGATTGAATGATACTGAGATTTTCTCTTGCCTGGATTTAGTTTTTCAGTTTGTGCATGAGTCAGAGACTGAAAAAGGCCTTTGAACAGTAACTAATGTGGGAAATACAGCTATGAATTATATCACTCAGTGAAAAATGCTATTTTAAAAAATAATTACTATTCTATCTTTTAACTTAAAACTTTCATACATTAATCATCAGAAATATTATTAGTTTTTGAGGAGAATAAGAACATAGTTGCACTTATAATGTAACATGATATAAAGACAAGAATATTAAAAATAAGATTCCAATGTTTAGATGTTTAATGCAGGAGTTTTAAAATAACCTGTGAATTATTTACTTCTTTATTCTTATAAAGAGATAAATAACAAAAAATGGATCGAAAAGAGAGAAGAACCCTATAATAATAGTGTCAGAACTGAAAGACTAAAGTTTGGAAACGAATTTGTGGAAAATGCTAAAATATAATCAAAAGATTTTTTTTCCTGGTACAAGTGGAAAGACAAAATCTAAAATTCTTCTTGAAGAGGAGGAAGTTAAAGGAAAGAGCTTTCTTTTCCCTTCTAAAGATTGATGATGGCAGCTTCACAGGAGTAGCTAGATGAGAGCTCAGGTGAAACAGACACAATGGGCTGAGACCACTTCCTTTTGATGAGTGGTATTTGTTGATCAGTTTACAGTGATGGAGATATGTCCCTTTTTTCTAAGGGACATTCAGTCATAGGTAGAATGAAACTGTAAAACCTTTTGAGCTTTATCTGACTTGAGAACTCTTTCCTACTTTTTTTTCTCTTGTACTGTATTTTTATTTATTTTGTTAAGCATTTCCTAATTACATTCTTTATTTTTATTTATTTTATTTTAATGACAAATTTCCACATGAGTTTTCTGAAGTAAAATGATCCAAAGTGTTTCCCTTCTTTCTTCCATTCCCTACTCCCTCTGCCCCCCACCCCAGCTGGTAAGCAATTCAGACTGGGTCATACATGTATTATCAAGCAAAACATGTTTCCATATTCTTCTTTTTTGTAAGTTAATAGTTTTTTAAAACCAAAACCTTATAACATACACCCAAATAAACAAGTGATAAGTCATATGCTTCCATCTGCACTTTTACTCTAATAGTTTTTTCTTTGGAGGTGGATAGCATTCTTTTCATAAGTCCCTCAGATCCAGAATGTTCTGGATCATTGTATTCCTGTTAGTGGCAAAATCTATCACTTTTGATTGTTCCATAATGTTGCTGTTATTGTGTAAAATGTTTTCCTGGTTCTGCTTATTCCACTCTGCATGAACTCATGTAGAGCTTTCCAGTTCTCACTAAAATCATCCTGTTCATCATTCCTTAAATCACAATATTGGTCCATCACCATCATATACCATAAGTTGTTCAAAATTTCCCAGTCTAGGTTCATGCCCTCATTTTCCAATTTTTTGACACCACAAAAAGTGCAGCTATAAATATTTTTGTACAAACAGATTCATCCCCATTTTTTACTCTCTTTGGGATACAAACCTAGTATTGCTAGATCAAAGGGCATGCACTCTTTTAAAGCCCTTTGGTCATAATTCCAAATTGCCTTCTAGAATGGTTGGATCAAGTCAACCAGAAGTGCATTAATGTCTCAATTTTGCCACTTCCCTTCCAACATTCATCATTTTCCTTTATTGTTATATTGGTCAATCTGATAGGTGTGAGGTGGTAACTTAAGAGTTGTTTTAATTTGCATTTCTCTAATCAAAAGGGATTTAGAACATTTTTTCATATAGTTATTGATAGCTTTGATTTCTTCAGCTGAAAAGTGCCATTTATCAATTGGGGAAAGACATGGATTCTTATAAATTTGACTTAGTTTGTCATATATCTGAGAAATGTGTCCTTTATCAGAGAAATTTGTTATACATTTTTCCCCAAGTTAGTTGTTTCCCTTCTAATCTTGGTTGCATTGGTTTTGTTTGTAAAAAACCTCTTTAATTTAATATAATCTAAATTATTCATATTATATCTTATAATGTTCTCTGTCTCTGGTTTGATCATATATTCTTACCTTCTCTGTACATCTGACAGGCATACTATTCTAAATTGCTCTCATTCTTCATATTTAAATCATATACCCCTTTTGACCTTATCTTGATATAGGGTGTGAGATAGTGATCTAAATGTAATTTTTGCCATTTTTTTTTCAGTTTTACTAGTAGTTTTTGTCAATAGTGAGTTCTTATAACAAAATCTGGGATCTTTGGTTTATTAACTACTACCTACTTTTGATGATTTACTTGTGCATACAGTGTTGATAGAAGGCATTCATTCTTTTCTTTAAAACAATTACATTAAATAATTTTAAGCGAACAAAAATGTGCTTCTCTTTATTCTAACCTTATCCCCCACTTTGGAAAAAAAAGAAGATTGTAGCAAATATAGTCCTATATTGGCCATGTCCAATAAAGTTTGTCTTAGACTTCATCCTGGGCATACCACCTGTTTTGGTGGTAAGAATGCTTTATCATTGATTAATTGTTGAACTGAGTTTTTAAGACTTTTGGAGTTTTTTCTTTTTCTTTTTATATTTCTGTTATTGTATAAATTGTTCTCTTAGTACCCGAAGGCATTGTCTAGGATTAGGGTCTTTGGAAAACACCGAAGACCATAGAGGTATAGAGAAGTTTTTTATTTTCTATTATTAAGAAGAAAAAGCTACTACACAAAAGTATGCTCAATGTAGAAAGCCCAGTGTAGCTCCCTGTACACTGCACTGATCAAATGCTGTCAGGAATATTATATTTAGTTCTATTCACTACATGCTATTTTATTTTTTAAAACATTTTAAAACCCATATCTTTTTTCATGGAATCAATACTCTATTATGTTTCTAATGTAGGAGAGCAGTAAGGGCTAGGCAATGGGGATTAAGTGACTTGCCTAGGGTCACATAGCTCAGAAGGGTCTGAAGCTAAATTTGACTCTAGAAGTTCTTGTCTCTAGGTCTGCTTCTCAAACCACTGAGCCACTTAACTATTCCCTATGCACTACATTTTAAAAGGAACATAAATAAAGTAGAAACTAGAGGATAACAAGGAAAATGGAAAAGAGTATGTCTAAAACTCATGTCAAAGGTAAAAGTATTAGAAGAAATGGGGATGGTTAACCCAGAGGGGGAAAAAAAAGATTTAGGAAAGACAGGTAGGCATCACTGTCTTTATAAATTTGAGAAAGTATCAAATGGTATTGGATTCTCACCTTGGGATCTGTGAACTTAAAGAAAATTTGGATAACTATATTTTATACAATTGTTTTTAAATTTTGTTTTATTTTGTTTTAACAAATGCTAAGTTTTTTATTTTATGACTCTAAAAACATTATTCTAAAATATGTCTTCAGACTTCATCAGAATGTCAAAGGGATCTATGATACAAAGTAATCTCTCCCTTCTGATCTCTAATAGATTTAAATTTTTCTTTCTTATATTTTATTTTATATTGTAGTTATGGATGTATTTCATTGGTGTCCTCATGCCAGGAGAATTTGAGGAAGGCCTTCTCACTCTGCCCCCCTGCATCCCAGAATTTTGGATAGGGCCCCATTTTACATTTATAGAAGGAAATGAATGAGAATTGTACACGGTATGTTGCCATGTTCTTTACTTGGAAGAATGCATCAAATGAGAACATTAATTCTTTGAAGAATTGGAGATTTTTATTTGTGTGTTTGTATTATCTGTATTTATGTTATAAATTTATGTGTATATGTGCATGTTTATATTTTAACATAGTTTGCCATATATTCAATTACAGCCAGTTGCCAGTTCTCCCCTTTCCTTTTCGTTGCCCCCAGTGGACTATCATTCTATTTAATGGAAGACACAGCAACATGAGATTATCTGCCTTATAGGAAAGTTTGTTGGAGCATTCCTACTTAGAGAGAAATACTTGTAGTTTTGAAGAATATGCTCTAGTTTATTTTAATAAATTTATGATTGTGCTATTTATTGAGTTAATTCAAATTATCTGTGGTGACAGTCTCCAGTTTTTATAGTTACTGATAAGTACTGATAATCTATTGAATCAATACTTAATGTCACTATCTGAAAATAAATCAAGTTTTTATTGTCTTAAGAATAGAACAATGGTAATTATAGCTCACGTTTATATAGTCCTATAAAGCTGGAAAATTATCATCCATAAATCGTCATCTGAATTTGGCAACAGCTCTTTAAAACAGATTCTGTGAAACATGATTTCCATTTTACAGAGGGGCAAATTGAGGTTCCCAGAAGTTATGTGATTTGCTCATGGTCACACGGGTAGTGAATATCCTCAACACTCTTTGAACCCATGTTTTCTTAACTCCGCGTCCAGCACTCTTAACTCCAGGTCTGCATTCCAGCACACAACATGCTGTGTGTGTCATGCTGATGTATGTTGATCTGAGTATGTCTCAAGGAAATTCTCTTCTGCCTCTGTTCAGTCCTGGACGACCTGCCTCCTAGTTGTAACTGCAGATCAACACCATCACTTGTTGGAGAACAAGAATTTGATGCTCTTCAAAGGATCCTACATCCCCATCTTTGGAAAGCATTACTAAACGTTTTGTTGCCTTTCGGATGCTTTCAGCATCTTCTGATATATTCTTTAGCTTTTCAACCTCTTGCTGTTGACGAGGACTTTTTTCTGCCTCAGAAATCCCTTTCATATATTTTGCTGATATTATTTCAAGGAATTATCCATTCTCTTGGATAATTTGGAGAGCAGAGAGATGTTTCTCATGCCCCTTTACCTTCTGTATTAAGGAAATTGGCTTTAATTTTGAGATGACATATTTGCTTTTGGACTTGGAAAAATAAAAAAAAATAACACCATCTGTGGGCTAATCTAAATCTTTTTTTTTTTAATTTCCACCTTGCTGGAAGGGGAGTCCTTAATTCTTTGCCACAGTGGACAACTTCCACAAACAATTTTCACTTAATTTCACAGGCTGGGGAGAGGGGGATTTTTTGGAGGGGAAGACCTGAGTGAAGATTTCATAAAAGGAGTGGCTTGCTTCCAACAAAATGCTGGTTTGCTCAGCTGCCTTTATTTATAAATAGAGGATTGCTGCTGATGCTCTAAACCACATACAGAAGCTGTCCTTAATTATTATTGTTCTGAGAACGTTTAAAAGAATTCACTTTGAGCCTCCTCTTACCTTCTTAGCTTTGGCTTCCCAATTTCTTCTTCCATTAATTAAACTTTTAAATCCCCCTCCATTTGCTTTATCTTTGCTTTCATGACTTCTTCTGTGAGTCATTCTAACCATATTATCCAGGTTATTAGTAACATAGAGGAAACTGAATTAATTTGGTAAGGCTTCTACTGTGGTGGAGCTGCATAGAACCAGGAGGCTGACTGTGCACAGGTAGGCAAGAAAGAAATGCTGTTGTCAATTTGGGCTAAAAAGACCTTCGATTCGTATACCTCTGATTAGAATACCTTAAAACTACCTTTTTAAAGCTGAGGAGCAGAATGGTAATTTTTATTTTAAAATTGTATTTGTCTTTACATGTAAAACTATGAAGCTCTTTTTTGTAAAGCTTCCTTTTTGTACATGATACATACAGCTATACTATATATAAACCATATGGGGTGCTCAGGGAGGGGTAGTATCTCTGGTATGGAGGGCTTGTTGTGCCCTCCTAGGGCAGCTCTCCAGCCTCGGACCCTCACCTGACACCCAGCTCTCACTTGTGGCTCCCAGTAGCTGCTATCATGCGGCAGTGGCCACACCCCGGGCAACGGCTTCGACAGGCCGGCTAAACCTTGTGAGGGTAGCCATCAGGTCATAGACCCCTGGTGAACTAGGGCTTTGCTCACCCAGCATGTGAAGACTGCTTCGGCGGAACAGGCGGAAGAAACCAACAAGAAGGTTCAACGGCTGAGAGGGCGACGCAGCAAAGCACTGTGGAGTGCTTAGGGTGTGTTGGAGCACAAAAGACATCACGGCCATCCAATGCAGCTGAGGAAGTCTCCAGGTGTAACGACTTTTCGTGCCACTGGACCCAGGCTTCCAAAGCTGAGAGAGTGGGACTGTCTCTGTGCATCGGCTTTTCCACTTAAATCTTCATGCACAAGTGTTTTTGTGAACACTCATCTATCTACATCACAGATGAGAGCGCACAAAGATAACCGTCATCCTCGGTTACCGAGAAACTACTACTACTAAATATGTAGATAGTACAGAAGGACCTCATTTTTTGCAACTAACACAATCTAAGACCCTTCAGTTAAATTAAAAATTGCATTTAAAAGTGAACCACATTATTTAAAAGAATTTCTTATATGAACATACCTAGGTACTTCTTGATTTTTCTTAGACTTCACTCTTGCTCCACTTGGGAAAATTGTGTGGATTTAGTGTGTAATTAGAATTTTTTATTTAATGTATTTTTCTGCCTTTACTTTTTTGATTTCCAGTTGAATAAACCTGAATTTGGCTTGCATTCACATAAAGAGGCCCTACTGTATATAATAAATTCAGTATCTTAATTTCAAAGCTATTTTGCTTGTCTTTGTTTCCTTTTAAGTTCTCTTCCATGCATTTAAAAATGATTCAAATTATCATTTTTTCTTTGTGACTTTTTTTTTTGGTAAAACTATTGAAACATCCTCTTTCCCTCCAACTTCCTCTTTGTTAAACAAAACTACTCCTCCAAAGAAAACAATCTTTGGGAAAAATATAGTTAATTAAATGTATCTACATATTTGCTATGTCCAAAAGTATTTGTCTCATCCTGCACTTTGAGTCTATAATTTCTTTATTGGGATTTAAGTAACATGCTTCTGGAATAAGTACTGGTAATTGCACTGATAGATTTCTGAAGTCTCTCCCAATTACTTTTCATTAAAGTATTATTGTTATTGTGGGCAGAGTCAAGATGGCGGCTTAGCAAGCAGCAAAAGTTCAGACCTCAGAAAACCCTTCCTTACCTATTACAAACTGAATGCTCCTAGGGCACTGAAATTCAAACTGAACAACAGGACAGAGGCAGGGAACCCTCCTTCTGGACTCAAATCAAAAGGTATGCCCCCCCAAAAGCCGGAATCCGAGAATACTCAGGGCTAAGGGGAAGGCAGAGAGAAGGTCCCAGGACCCCTCCCCCCAACCCAGAAGGCTGAGCCCCCAGCAGCAGTGGGAACCTCTGAGCGGGCAAAGGTGCTGGTTTGGAGGGTCTACCTTGTGAGCAGCAGGGCACTGGGTTCGGAGAGTCCAGCATGGACATTGGGGAGGAAGCCAGGGAGAGATGAGGCATGGCTGGGTCCCTCCATCAGGCTCCAGTCTCACCATTGCCTCAGGGCACATCCAGACCAATCCAGTTGAACCTACTCCCATCAGGACTCCTCAGAGCTCAGGGAGGTGGGCAAAGGCACTGGTGAACCTTGTGGACAGCAGAGAAGCAGCTGGAGAGAACTGGAGAGAGCCTGGGCAGCCCAGCCTTGCAGGAGTCTTCCACCTCAGAGCACATACAGCCCAACCCAGTTGAACTTAATCTAATCAAAAGCCTCCAGAGGACAGGGAAGCTAACATTCCTCCCCTAGAGACTGTATCATGAGAAGCTCCAAGAGGGGAGACTTACAGCCCCAAAACCAAAAAAAAAAATGAGAGGAGCAAGAGCACAGACAAATACGGGGAGCAAAGAAGGGATAAACTCGAGCAAACAACAGAAAAAGAAGAAAGAAATTAAAATAGACAGCTTCTGCACAGGTAATGAGCAAAGAGGGAATGAAACAGAGGGGGAGGGATCAGCAAAAGAAAAATCAGAAATCCCAGAGAATTGGATACAGGCTTTCGAAGAACTCAAAACGCAATTCAAAAGACAATTAAGAGAGGCTGAAGACAATTGGGAAAAAGAACTTAAAAACTAAGATAAGTCATCTGGAAACAGAGGCACTTGAACTAAAACAAGAAAATAGTGTCTTGAAAGCCAAAATCAACCAGCTGGAAAATGAGGCAAAGGAGATGAAAGATGAGGTAAAGGAGATGAAGGACGAGGTAGAGAGGATGAAAGATGACCTCCAAAGAAAATCAGACCAAAAGGAGAAGGATGACCAAAAAGCCAAGGATGAAATCCAGTCTTTTAAGAACCAGAATACAAAAACTAGACTTAAGTGACCTCATAAGGCAGCAGGACATTATAAAACAAAACCAAAAGAATGAAAAAATAGAGGAAAATATGAAGCATCTCATTCACAAAACACAGGATTTAGAAAATCGTTCAAGGAGAGACAATTTAAGAATCATTGGCCTACCAGAAGACCATGACAAAAGAAAAAGCCTGGACATTATATTACAGGAAATTATTAAAGAAAACTGCCCCAATATCCTAGAACAAGAGGGGAAAGTGGAGATTGGTAGAATCCACAGATCACCTCCTGTACTTAATCCCCAACTGACAACACCCAGGAATGTTATAGCCAAATTCAGGAACTATCAGACCAAAGAAAAGATATTACAAGCTGCCAAGAAGAAGTCATTCAGATACCAAGGAACCACAGTGAGGATAACTCAGGATCTGGCTGCATCCACACTGAAAAAAAGAAAGGCATGGAATATGATATTCCGGAAAGCAAGGGAACTAGGTCTACAACCAAGAATGAACTACCCAGCAAAACTGACTATAGTCTTACAGGGGAAAGTATGGTCATTCAACAAAATATAAGAATTTCAAGAATTCGTGAAGAAAAGACCGGACCTGAACAGAAAATTTGATGTCCAAGCACAGAACTCAAGAGAATAATCAAAAGGCAATTAAAAAAGAGGGAAAAAAGAAAAACAAAACAAAATTTTTAAGAGACTCATTAAGTTAAAATGATATATACCCCTATATGAAAAGAGGTCATTGGTATTGTTATTACCTGGGCAGCAAAAAGAAGTACACTTAGAGGGAACAGTGACAAACTGTATAGGATGAAAGAACAAGACATAAATAGGTATAAAGATATATGCATGCAAAAATACATACACATGGTTATGTGTATATATATATTTACATATAACAAGAGCTTTAAAATAGGTTAATATTAAAAGAAATGGGAAAAGAAACAATGGGGATAAATTTATATGTCATAAAGAAATTCATGGTGGGAGGGGGGAGAACATCAATACACTGGAAGGGTAAAGGGGTCAGAGACAGGAAATACTCAACTTTTACATGCTTTGAAATTGACTCAAAGAGGGAAAAACAATCCAATCCATTGGGGGCAGAGAATAGATTTATGCCCTATAGGGGAGTAGAAGGGTAACAAACAGTCTGGTGGGGAGGGAAGCAGTACAAGAGAGGGAGGGGCAGGGGTTAATTTTAGAAAGACTACAGGGAAAATAAGGGGAGGGGAATAAGAAGGGAGCGGGGTAGAAAGGGAAGTAAAATAAGGTGGGGGACTATTTAAAAGCAAACATTGGTATAGAAGGAAATAGTGAAAGAAGAAAAGGCAGGAACAGGAGCAGAAATCAAAATGCTTGGAAATACACAGCTAGTAATCATAACACTGATATGAACACAACTACAAAACACTTTCCACACAGTTAAAACTAGATCTAAACAATTGGAAAAACATTGATTGCTCATGGGTGGGATGAGCTAACGCAATAAAAATGACAATCCTACCCAAATTAATTTACTTATTTAGTGCCATACCCATTGAACTACCAAAAAACTTCTTTACTGAATTAGAAAAAAAAAACATAATGTAAGTTCATTTGGAAGAACAAAAGATCAAGGATATCCAGGGAAATCATGAAAAAAAATGCAAAGGAAGGAGGACTTGCAGTCCCAGATCTCAAACTATACTATAAAGCAGTGGTTATCAAAACAATTTGGTACTGGCTAAGAGCCAGAAAGGAGGATCAGTGGAATAGACTTGGCGTAAATGATCTCAGTGAGATAGTTTATGACAAACCCAAAGACCCCAGCTTTTGGGATAAAAACCCACTTTTTGATAAAAACTGCTGGGGAAATTGGAAGACATTATGGGAGAGATTAGGTTTGGATCAACATCTCACACCCTACACCAAGATAAACTCAGAATGGGTGAAGGACTTGAACATAAAGAAGGAAACTATAAGTAAATTAGGTGAATACAGAATAGTATACATTTCAGACCTTTGGGAGGGGAAAGATTTTAAAACCAAGCAAGACATAGAAAGAGTCACAAAATGTAAAATAAATAATTTTGACCTCATCAAATTAAAAAGTTTTGTACAAACAAAATCAATATAAAATCAGAAGGGAAGCAACAAATTGGGAAAAATCTTCATAAAAACCTCTGACAAAGGTTTAATTACTCAAATTTATAAAGAACTAAATCAATTGTACAAAAAATCAAGCCATTCTCCAATTGATAAATGGGCAAGGGACATGGACAGGCAGTTCTCAGCCAAAGAAATCAAAACTATTAATAGGCACATGAAAAAGTGTTCTACATCTCTTATAATCAGAGAAATGCAAATCAAAACAACTCTGAGGTATCACCTCACACCTAGCAGATTGGCTAACATGACAGCAAAGGAAAGTAATGAATGCTGGAGGGGATGTGGCAAAGTCAGGACATTAATTCATTGCTGGTGGAGTTGTGAATTGATCCAACCATTCTGGAGGGCAATTTGGAACTATGCCCAAAGGGCGATAAAAGACTGTCTGCCCTTTGATCCAGCCATAGCATTGCTGGGTTTGTATCCCAAAGAGATAATAAGGAAAAAGACTTGTACAAAAATATTCATAGCTGCACTCTTTGTGGTGGTCAAAAATTGGAAAATGAGGGGATGCCCATCAGTTGGGGAATGGCTGAACTAATTGTGGTATATGTTGTTGATGGAATACTATTGTGCTAAAAGGAATAATAAAGTGGAGGAATTCCATGGAGACTGGAACAACCTCCAGGAAGTGGTCAGAGCGAAAGGAGCAGAACCAGGAGAACATTGTACACAGAGACTGATACATTGTGGTATAATCGAACGTAATGGACTTCTCCATTAGGGTCAATGCAATGTCCCTGAACAATCTGCAGGGATCTAGGAGAAAAAACACTATCCACAAGCAGAGGACAAACTGTGGGAGTAAAAACACTGATGAAAAGCAACTGCTTGACTACAGGGTTAGAGGGGACATGTCTGAGGAGAGACTCTAAATGAACACTCTAATGCAAATACCAACAACACAAATGGGTTCGAATCAAGGACACATGATACCCAGTGGAATGGCGCGTCAGCTATGGGAGAGGGAAAGGTGGTGGGAGGGAGGCGGGGGGAGGAAAAGAAAATGATCTTTGTTTCCAATGAATAATGTTTGGAAACGACCAAATAAAATAATGTTTTAAAAAAGTATTATTGTTATTACATTCATTGCTCTCCTGGTTTTGTTTTCTAAAATATTTTATTATTTTTGCTCTAGTAAATGTATGTCTTTATATTAGCCAATAAAATGCACTTTATGGGTTTCATATGAAATCTCTTTACCCACTTAATATTCTTTAGACATACTCACATATTTCCAAAACATATGGTCATTACCAAGCTTCTGATTTTTAAAAATCTCTGATTCCAATGTTTGGTATTATGTAAGTTGTATTAAGGCTAAAACCAAGTGCTGGCTAACATCAATGGCAGGAAAGAATAATTTAAAAAACTTAATGAATTATGTTTCTACTTACACTTTTAACTCACAAAGCTAATTATTTAATAAATTGTGTCTAGATTAAAGGTATAAAAATGTTGACTGAGCCTGACTCTTATTGAAATATGACTTAGAAATTCATATTTTTTCATTGAATAATGGACTACAATTAAAATGAAACTTTTGCCTTAAGCAATTAATGGGAATAAAGTCTATGAACAAAATCAAAGAATCATTGTTTTCTTCCCTCATTTGCCTAGTATCAGGTGATAAACCTTTATGAATTTATTTGTTGGTCAGATAACATATATGTGAGGGAATGTGTATGTACATAACATAATTTGGATTAATCCCCTGTATATTCACCTATATAATTGTACCATTATCTGGGCCACATCACTTTACCTTATCCAAAAAGATTTCCTAAAGATTATGGAATGGAGAGCGGGAAGGGATTATGTCTGGCCCATCACAGTTCCTATGACTCCAGATTTAGTGCTCTTTGTACTACTCTATGCAAGACTTGGCCAAATGTATTGCTAAAATATAGGTGTTCTTCGTATATGACAGTTTCCTGATTTCCCTGGCTAGTTCTCTTGTCAAAATAGTAAAAAAAAAAAACGTTATTCTGTCATGGTTAGTTCTGAATGAATCAATGCTGGCTGATTTGCATATGGAGGGTGGCGAAAGGATTTAATTTGAGATTTTATATATATATATATATATATATATATATATATATATATATATACTTGGAATTAGGATAGTGTGATTTTTCTTGCTGAATCCTGAAAAAAATTTACATGGGTGAAGTTAGGTTTAAATTGAGTTTTAGAGAATTAAAGAGCCAAGATATGTCTAAAAGGAAAGGCCATTTAGTGGATGGGGAGATACTGATTACCTGATCGCCATGTGAATATGGAAAATACCCCAAGTAGGGAGTGTGGAAGAAATTTTCCTACCTGGAGAAGTGATAAAATTGAGGAAATAACAAGAGAGATCCTGAAAAAGATTGGGGAAGGAGTGGCTAATAGTGCATATAAACTTGGCCTTGAGTAGAATTCACAGGAAACGCATCATTCTTTACACTTGTATCTTTTCCTAATTTTGTCAGATCTTACCATCCTTATTTGGTTTTATGTCACATAAAGCCATCCTTGTGCTACTAAATGTAGAAATAATTGTTTCACACTAAATCTTTCATCACCTGAGGTTTTTTTCCCCCCACAGTGTTACTTGAGGAGTCATGTCAGCAGTCAGAGGTTAATACTAATCTTAAAATTTTATTTTTTTAATTAGAAAACAGAAGTTTCAGGAATAAAAACAACTTTTCAGCTAGCAAATAAATTTCCTCAACATAGTTTATTGAATATTAATAAAGAATAATTGATGCTCAATAGATTTGAAAATTTTGATTTTTTCTTTATAATAGTTTCAGTTTTCTACCTCAAAGAGGGTAAATGTAGTAACAATATTAGTCAGGTGTAGTGCTATGGGCCTGTAGTCCCACCTACTGGGGAGGCTAACGCTGATAGATCTTTTGAGTTTGAAAGTTCTGAATTACAGACGATAAGCTCCAGAGAGCTGTGGACCGCCATGTTTTTATAGGATGGGTGAACTGGGTTAAGTCAGAAATAGTAGGTCAAAGCTTTGGTGTCATCAGTAGTGAGCTTAGGCCTGGAAGTAGCCCCAGTACTTACAAAATGTATAAAAGAGGGAAATTTAGTCTTTAAAAATAAATACATAAATAAAGGTAGTTGCTAAAAATCTTTTCTTATTGTTCTGAAGATGCTTATTAAGGTAATGAGTCTTTTAGTAGACTTGGCATCAATCTGTAGTCTAGATAGATTTAATTAATGTTTAATGTCCTATTTTCCTTGCCTTCTTTTGAGCCCTATGTTTGCACAGTAGTCCATCAGTGATATTTATTGAATGTCTCCAGTGTGCAAAAAATGCTTTGGGAAGTTAGAAATCTGAACTCAAATACTGATTAGTTGTGTGATTTTTTCCAAGTTGATTAATTTTTGTTGACTCCAATTTTATCATCTGAAAATGGGCATAATAATAATACCTATCTTTGGGGTTGTAAGAAAATGAGATGATATTTGTAAAGTGCTTTGAAAAGTTTAAAGAACTGTGTGTTAGCTATTGTTATTTTTTAATTATTTAGAAGATAGAGATTATGTTGTGTTTCTCTGTGTTCTGTATACTCCATGCCTTATGAACATTTAAATATTAAATAACTATTGCTGTAAGAATATGAACTAAATCCATTATCTCATAAATTGAATAATTGTGGAATTTTGTGCTTCCAGATACAGGTACTATGACATTTATATTTCATGGTATATGATAGTTCCAACACTGCTTAATTGTATTTTTTAATGATTCACAAATGTTTTTTTTTCTTTCTATTTATATGATTATCATAAATTCTATTTTAAAAATGCTCTGATTCAACAAGAAACTCATGAATTTAAATTTTCCCCTTCTCTCCCACTCCTCCCTCTTCTCTTCTCCTCTCCCTCCCCAAGAAGGCAGACTTATTAAGACCAGATGATCTCTGCCATACTTTCCATCTCTAATACCTTATAATTTGATGTTTCCAAGTCCTACAGCCTGTTCTAATGTTGTGCAATGATCCATTTGCATTTTTTGCCATTTGCATTCCCACTGTATTGCTAAGGGCTGATTAAAGAAATGAGAGAAACAATTATATTCTGCTTCCACAGAAGAAATAATTTCTCTTAAGTACCTTATACAGTAATCTCCAATGTTAAGGAAAATATTTGGCTAATACAGTGAGTCTTTGGGAAGCACAAATTTGAATTATAAGACTTATTGACTTTGCAATATCTTTCCTTTTCTCCTTGCTGATAGCTAAGAATGAGAAAATAGGAAAATGAATGAAATATGCTGCTTTTAAAAATAGTTTCTGAGTTAAAAAGGAGTATATATTACCTGCCTATTTGGGGAGATGAGAGAGAGGGAGAAAAAAAAGAATGAGGCATAGGCTTTTGGGTAAAGCTAATGTGAAATTCTGTTTCTTTTGGATGAACATATTTATTATATTATGTATTTATAACAAATTGTATATGTTATTATCATTATGCCTATATGCAAGGCCTGGTACTAGGCTCTGGGGAAGTACAAATATAGAGTTGTTCTTATGGTGTCTATAACCTACACTGGGGAAATAGACACAGACCAATTGTGATTACAAGGGAAAGTGAGATTAGTACAGACAAGGGAAATTTAGATATTTAAATATTTTAGTTTATTTAATTAAAAAAATTTAAAATTAAAAATCTTAATTTTATTTCCATTTTATTTTTAATTTGAAATGTGCAGTTTAATTTTAAGTTTAATACTATATTAATTAACATTAATTAATATATTTTATTAAAATTAGATTTAATATTAAAATTAATATAAAACCTATATATTTAGCTAAATAGACAAAGAAGTATATACATTTGAGAAAATCCTACTACAAAGAGCTCAGCCCAAAAGCCATTTCTTACATGAATCAGTATAGTTCAGGTATTTGAACCTGGCTCTGCCTCTTATTCACTTCTTGGATGCCTCAGATATAATAAGGAACTTGAACTTGACAAATGGCTGGGGCCCTGGGATCCTGACATTTGTGATGTGGAAGGAATACCTGTATTCCTAATAACTATCTGTGAAGGGAAATGAAGGTTGGCAGGGGAGAGACCAGAAGGAGGTCTTCATCAAGGAGGTCCCACTCATATTATGAAGGGAGGGAGAGACCTCAGCAAAAGGGCAAGTGAGAGGCAGTCCATTCTAGGCATGGGGTTCAGCACGAACAAAGGCATGGAAGAGAGCAGCACGACACTAAGGGACCTCCAAGAGGGGTACAGTTTGGTGGAAATTTCAGTATGTAAAAAGTAATAATATTGGATGAATTGGGAGCCAGATGGTTGAAGACTTTGCTTTGGGAGGAAGTAGAGTTACAAGAGATTTTCTCTGTAGAGGAATAACATGATTGGAGTGGTGTGTTGGCAAGGTTATTTGGGCAGTGATATGAATTATGAATTGAAATGCAGATGAGTTAGAAGCAGGGATATCAGTAGGAACACTATTTCAATTATTTAGATGAGAATAGATAAAAGTCTGAGTGAGGTTGATTGGAATGGGAAGAAAAGAAAAGAAAAGATTGTAGAAGTAGAATTGAGAGGACCAGTTAACTGATTGAACCTTTCCCCCTTTCTTACTGTATATATTTAAAGATGACTCATAGGTAATAAATCTAAAGTTTTGGAGAAAGTGATGTTACTATATCTAGAAATAGAGAAATTAGTGGAAGAAGAAAGTGGAATATGGAGAAGATGAGTTGGTTTGGGTGAGGTGACAGTGGTACTTCTAGGTTGAGAAATAGAGTAGAGAGTTGGAATAATGATGAACTTACGTTTTGGGGAAATGTTGGATGGAGTAAGGAACTTTGGGAGATGATCTGCACAAAGATGATAATTAAAGCTATCATGGTTATTGAGGTCACCAATGGAAAGATGAAAGAAACAGACCAATTTTTGAAAAATATCCATTTTTGAAGGCATAAAATTCATCATGAAGAATTAGTAAAAATGAATCCAGAAAGTTGAGTCAGAGAGGAAGGAGAAGCATTCAGAGTTCACTGACACGGAAGCCAAAGGAACAAAGCAGCCAAAAGCATCCAGTAGTGTTAAAATGCAGAGAGGTTAAGATAAGAAAGGGAAAGAAGAAGCCTTCATATTGAGAAAAGGAGGTTGTTGGTCTTAGAAGTAATTGTTTCACTAGAAGAGAGAGACAAAAATATTATAAGAGGATGCTAGAAAAATAAAAGGAAGAGCTTTTCCTTATAAAACCAAAAGAAAAATGAATGGTTTGAATATGGCTTTTGGGGGTGGGTGGGTTGGGGATAGAAAGGGGGGGCAGAGAAGAAAGGGAGAGAGGGAAAGAAGAAACAGATGTGTGAGTGATAAAGTTATGTCTTTGACTTGGAGATATAGGTGAATTAACGAGTCAATTGAAAGGCTTAAAGAAGGGGAGATGAAGAATTCATGTGGATGGCCTCAATTTTCTCAGTGAGGTAGGAGATCAGGTTATCTGCTAAGAGTGGGAGATGACAGGGAAGTTATGGGATGTATTTTGGAGCTTGAGGACAAAGTTCAGAGCAGGATGATGGGAGATACTTGTTACGAAATTAGTGAAGTAAAATAAAAGAACTATTCTGCAGAACCAGGGACTTATTTGAAATCAGGCAGAATTATTTTGTAGTAAATACAAATAACATAATTATGGGAATGACTCCAGCAGCATCCAGCAGTTCAGAACTAGAATCATAGTTGTTGATGGCAGGAATAATCCAGGGTGGAAGGTTGGCAGGGAGGGAAGAAGGTCAAAGGAGAGGACATGATTGAAGTGGCTTTCTGCAGCATCAGAACTTAAGTAGGGAGGAATGAATCCAAAACAGGGTGGATACACTAGAGAAAGAGGGGGAAATAGAGGAACTGAAGGACAAAATGGAGAAAGCCAGATATAGGATCAGTAAAGGAGCAGAAGGAGATTGTGGCTCAGAGAGTCAGTGTTTAAGATTTTGGAAGGGGGTA
Source organism: Monodelphis domestica (assembly GCF_027887165.1). Classification (NCBI taxonomy): domain Eukaryota; kingdom Metazoa; phylum Chordata; class Mammalia; order Didelphimorphia; family Didelphidae; genus Monodelphis; species Monodelphis domestica. The sequence continues at coordinate 155,365,890 of NC_077234.1, forward strand.
GTTCTGAGTAGTGATAGTCTACAGAAAATGACTGGCTGAAATAAAATGAAATTAGAAATCATAGACATTGAAGAGTCAAAAAGAAATATAAATGACCACAGCTTTTTAAAAAGAATATATCATTCTTTATGAATATTGAAATCTTTGAGGATGCTGGCAGTGGAAGAGGTACAAAAAACGATGATTCAGTTTTTCTCAGAGCCAAAGAGAAAGACGGAATGTATTCAAGAAGTCTGGAGACAAAAAAATATCTGATGATTCATAGCACTTAATATTTTCCAAAAGCTTTGCTTTAAAAATTCAAAATAGTTATTACAAATGCTATTCTTTTCAGATGAGGAACCTGAGGATCATAGAGGTTAAGTTATTTGCCAGTGGTCACAGAGCTGACCAGAATTCGAGGCGGGTCTTTATGACTCCATTCCCCAACATTCTGACTGCTGTGCCACACAGCATGCCTTTGTAGATGGCAACAAAGATGGGGAGAAGGTGGTATTTTAGATGAGCTTCTAAGATGTTGTTTCGTGATGGTGGCAAGCCAAGTGTATGAAAGTGACAATTAGAAGCAGGGAATGTGCTGACTCTCTCCAGGCTCAGGGAGCCTTGGGGAATGAGAAAAGAATTGTCCTTTATAGAGAATAGACAGAAAGTAGGAATCCCCAAAGAAAAACAAGATTTAGGCACTGAATTAATGAAGTTTAGCTAGAAGAATACTGAAGTGAAAGAATTATTTTAACTTATGTTAAAAAAACTAATACTTCTATAGAGAGCACTCTATATATGTTACCTATGTTGATCCCTTTATTAACCATGTGGGGAAAGGGCTATTATTTTCCCTATTTTATACACGTAGAAATTGAGACTAAGACAATCTAAGTGACTTGTCCAAGGGTCACAGAGCTAACAAATATCTAAGGTAGGATTCAAACTCAGGCCTTTCTGACTCCTAATGCAACACTTACTTTATTGATATATTTTGTTTTTGTATGACTTGCAGTTTATCTATATTTATTTTTCCCATCCTGGTGACAGAAGAACTTAAACCAGTTCAGTAAAACTAACCAATGCTTCAGCCAATTCTGCCATTACATTTAGTGTTCCATGTCCTTAGTTTCCTCCAAAGAAGTGAGGTATATTATCATATATCCTTTAGTCAAATTTGGTTATTATAATTTCACAATTTAATTTTGATTGTTTTGTTGTTTTTTTCCTTTATACATTGTTATAGTCATAGGGTATATTAATTTCCTGGTACTGCTTATTTCATTTTGGATCAGTTTATATATCTTATCATGTTTCTCTATATTAATCATATTTATTTCCTACTTTCAGTAGTTTGTACTGTGAATTTGTTTATCCATTCTCTATTCATTGCACGTACATCTTCACATCTTTAATGCCTTTTCCACCTTTTCATGTAGTACATCTATCATAAAGGTAGAAGAGCCCTTTTTTCTAGTTGTTCCAAATATTTTTGCTATATATAGGACCTTTCTTTAGAGGCTTTAATCCTTAGCTTAGTGAGAATGAGGGGAGAAAAAAGGCACGCAGCGACACAAGTTCCACCATTAGGCTCATTTAAACTGTACCATGTAAGCAGGTGCTGTGGCTGCCATCATCACCACACCCTGACCCCCATCCAGGGGAAGCTCTAGGGACAGAGTTTCATACCACATTCCAGAGAGAGGAAAAGAGAGGGAAGGTAGAGAGTCGTTTCTCATTTGAAACCTACGATGTTATCAGTTTCCTGCTTGGTGACCAATAATGGGATTGTTCCATCATGTCAAAGTTCCAAGTCTTTCAGCACTGAGTGGAAGAGGCTGGGCTCTGTCCAATCAGGGGTTCACCTGTTTACATAATCTCATTTGATCCTCATAACAGTTCTGTGTAGAAGATGATTACAGGTCCTCCTGTTTTCCAAAAGAGGAAATTGACTGAGAGGTAACTGAAACTTGAGGAGGATGAAATGCTATTGTCTTAACTAAAGTTCTTGAGAAAATGTATTGTCATTTGGTTCATTGAGAATGAAAGCCAAAAGAAACCAGGAATAAGACAAGTAGAAAAGAACTGAATAGCCCCTGATTTCATAGTCCAAAATAATAACCAGAACAATAGGACTCTTCTACCTTTATGATTGATAGACTTCTTGGAAAGGTGGAAAAGGCATTAAAGAAGATGAAGTCAGAGAGTGAGAGGTTAAATGATTAGATCTATACACAATGTTCAAAGCACTTAAGGATTTTTTATTTTAATGAAGATTTCAAAAGAAAGAGAGGTATGGTGTTTTTACCCCTTATTTTCTCTACTTTTCTTCTTTATAAAAGGAAAAGGAGTATACCAACGACTATTGACTTGCTTATACTCTCTTAACTTTGGGGAAAAAATTTTTTTAAGACTGGATCTCTCCATTTTTGCTCAGACTGGAAATACAGGAACTGTTCATGAATGAATGAATGAAGTATATATTAAGCACTTACCATGTCAAAAACAGTGGAGATGAAAATGTAAAAATCAGACAGTCACTAGTCTTGAAGAGTTCAGATTCCAACTGGAGAGGTTACCTATATGGAAAGTTTCTGCTGCTAGTTAGAAAGTTTCTTAGGAAAAGTCCCAGAATGCAGACCTGAGGGTGTGGTAGAAAAGCTTATTAGTTAATGGTTATTCATTAATATCACTGTCATTGATAAAATTATATTAATTAATTAAATTTGACAACACCTAAGATTTTGGTGGCAGGAGCTTTATTTTCTGAGCCTTTAGTAGCTGTGTCTGCAGCACCTGCAGAAATAGTTACCAGACCATCTTTCATGGGGTTTGCTTTCCCAGGATGATGGCTGCAGGCACTAAGTGGCAGATTTGCTATTTCAAAGGCTCTTGAGTTCAGGACCCTCGGTTATTTGCATCAGGGTCAGAGGGGAAATGGTGGGCAAGATGGTAGTAAAAGCTGGACTTGCGTGGTACATGATGCCTCCAATATCTTTCAGGGTACATTGTTGCTTGGCTGACTTGCTTGCCCTGGGAGTGAAAGTTGATTGATCCCTGGTGATAATGGCTAGTTCCTTCTCCATAGAAGTTGCTTTCCATGGATGATGTCTGTGAGAGCTGGTCTGGAAACAGATCTGGAGTTTGGTGAGCCCCGCTATCTCCGGTTCTTTTGGGCTCAGAATCCTGAGCTGTCTCCATCAGGAACTAAGTAGAAATGGTTGTCAAGATGGTAGTGGTGTTGGTTCAACTTGCCTCATATATATTGCCTCTTTCCTCTCCCTCAAGGTGTCTCTTAAGCTTGTTTGTCTTCACTGCTCTGTGTGTAGCAATTGGTGGGGCTGACTATTTCCTTGTAAAATCTTTATGAGCATTATCTGTGTATGTAGGAGAGTGTCTGTGATGAAAGAAGGGAACAAGTAGGATTGTTTTGTCATTGATTTTCTAGAGGGGACCATATCTATTTTGGTCACACTATTAAGAGGCACAGAGAAATGTGAGAGTGCTGTCTTCACTGTTTATTGATTTTAAGAAAGCATTTAACTAGGTATATTTTCAAGATGAATCAATTCACGTCAGTTCCACAGAGCTCTGAGATACAGCACCCTCCTGGGTGACATTCATGTGCATATAAAAGAGAAGAGTAAACATCCTCACTGGGGGAAAAGTGTGGGCCCACAAATGTGCAGATCTTAGAAAAGTACTACAGATGGATAATAAGCTATACCTGGAGTTGAGTAGGAGGAGGAAATTGGTCTAGATTACATTAGATTAGAGAAACTGCAATGTTTTCAATCATTCTGAACTACATGTAGCTGATAAAGCTCTGGTGAATAATATGACTGTCAATCACTATAATTTAAAAATTTAAAAAAAATCCTAAAGTTATAGAGAAATTAATGGAGAGTATAAGCAACTTACAACTTGATTGTAACTGACTTGTATGAAGGAGTGCAACAATCATGATTGAGGACATGGATCTTCAGTAAAGGAGATGAAAGGTTGACCCTGCAGGAAAAATGAGAGAGAAAAGATGGAGAAACTTTTGGTAGATGAATGGTCCAGAGAGGCTAAATGCGCAAGAATTGGACCCTCCGACACATTATATTGGTGCTTTTGGGAGAACTTTTTTGAGAAAATATGAGCAAGAATTTATTGCATAGGATGAGAAATGATACGGAAATTTTGAAATTTATAACAGTGGAGAGAAAACCCAGACTAGTCAAGTTACGGGTCCATCAAGTGATATGGTTGAAAAAGGGATGCTATGAAAGAGTAAGAATTATACAATCATTGCAAATGAATCAGTTTAAAAAATTTGAGTGTTTTCAAGAATAATTGTTCTCAAAATGGGACCATTGGGGATCCCTGAGATTCTTTCTTGGAATCTGAGATCAAAATCCTTTTCACAATAATAAGACATTTTAATTTCTCCTATAGTAGATATCACTGGATACAAGTCACAAACAAAAGCTCTCTGGAGAGTCCTCAATCATTTTTAAGATAGTAAAGGAATCCTGAGACCAAACGTTTGAGAAGTGCTGTTTTAAAGGATTGTCTCTTGAGCAGACAATGCAAATTAAGGAATATTTTGGGAACTTGTGTAATAATATGCATGATTTTTACATATTTACACATGCATAAATGTGTGCATACTTGATAATGGAGTTTCTCATACTGTTCTTGTGATTTCCAAGATTTATTATGAGTTGTTGGTTAACATTTTCACGGTATCACTAACATAAAGCTTATATAGACCGTATTCATGTGGTCCAACATTGAGGAAAGGCCACATAATAATAACAGTTAGCATGTAGATAGCTAGTTTTGTAAAGTGCTTTACATATTTCTTCTCTCTTGATCCTTATAACAATCCTACATGGTAGATGGTGTTATTGTTGAAGATTTGTGAATGAAGGAATGAAATGTGAAAGAGATTAAATGAATTATCTGAGGTGAGATTTAAATTTAGATTTTGCTTATTCCAAATCCAATATACTCTATGCATTATGCCATCTAGCAGTCAGTGATCATTTCAATAAATAATCATCTCAGTAGGATTTTTGTTCTTATGTTTCTATTCTTTTTTGAAATATATAGTTCACAAAATTGACAGTTTTGTCATTCATTCCATATAATTAAAAATTTCAATGTTTAATTGATGTAATTACTTTGAAAAATTTTATATTTTGAATTTTTGTATGTTTGAAAATGAAATGTGGAAACAAAACCCATATAGCTAAGCTGTTTCTTTTGACACAGGGAAAGAGAAGCTTTAGAATAAAAATATAAAACGATTATCCTTAGAATTCTCTAGTAAGAGACTCTGGGGAATAGTAAAGTTCTCTTTCTGTTAAGAAGGTAAATGACAGGCTTAAGGTATATAACATTTTCTTAGAATAATTATTTTTTATGGGAAATTCTTTGCATATTTCTTCATATTTTCAACAAAAAATATAAACCCATTTGTAAATGGAGCATAGTTAGCAGAACTTTGACTCAGAAGGCTGTAGAATGATATTTTAATATCTAGAGAGTCATAATAGTAAATAAAGAGTAATATTTTGGCATATTGCTTTATTTTTTCCATCTACAGTTATTTTTCCACATCCTTATGTAGAATAAAGACAGAATGCTGAAATTTTGTAACTTATTTAGTATTGTTCTGTAGTCCCTGGGTCTAGTATTCTTCAACCTAAAAATATGCCCTGAAGTATGTAAATGTAAGATGATTATTTACCACATTTGTTATTCCTTTTCTTAGAAGATGTTAATATAGCATACTTGAATCACATTGCTATCCAAAAATTAGAGCCAAATTCTAGAGAAGGAATTTCTTTAGATGTTTCCGCTTCTAATCCCCTCCCCTCAACATCACCAGATCATTTAGTGAACCTGAAAGGGTCAGAAAATTTAGACTTGAAATTGGCTTCAGTATTAGTACCTCCAAAAGAGTAGTGATTGCTGGTAGTGTCTGTGCATTAAGAACTTAAGATGTACCATGAGTCCAAGTAAGACACACTGAGGACAAGTAGCTTCAGGACTCTCTCTGCGAGGATGCTCACCCTGAGAGCCCAGCAGAGTTAAACCTAAGGGAAACCTCAGGAACAGTGAATAAAGGGAGAAAAAAGAATACCTTTCCACTCCCATCCCTTCTATTGTATGCAGTTCATTCCTTTTAGAGCATTAGAGAAGCAAATGCATTTTTCAATTCTACAGGTTGAAATCTACCATTTAAAAAAATGATGCTCCAACTTACCTTTATGCCAGAGTAAATGTGGCTACAGTCAAGAAAGATTATGGATAAACCAAGAAATTAGAATGAATGGAACATTCATTTATTCTCTAAGCTCAAACCTATTTTTCCCTTAATTCGATATTGTGACTCAGATTTTTTTTTTTTTTGGGTGGGGAGGTGGTTTTAGTACCATTTCTTCTGAACTTGCCACATTATTAAAACTAATTAGTTCTGCTTGATTGGTAATCAGTGAGGAAGATAACAGATGGAGGTGAGAAATAGAATTGGACAACCTTTTAACCCCTTAGGGTTACCCTTGAACCCTAATGGAAGAAGTAGTCAGCTGTCATCTCAGAAGCCAATCTTCCAATGTGAGTAGGGATTAAGAGGGGAAGCCCCAGGGACATGCTACATGTAAAAATACAATATATACATTCTATAGATACATGTACACAGATACAATGGTAAAGTGGCTTAACTTTTTAGCCAAATGATTATTTCCTGCACTATTGTTACGAATCAAGGAAACTCTGTTAAAGCAAAATTGAAGTGCTTAAGCTATTTTCTAATGTACATGAATTTAAAGTGTATATTATTTATATTTAAATGAGAGTTTTGAAATACTCTGAATGTTTTGAGTGAGATTAAAAATTAATAGTTGATTCAAAAGTAGCCGAACTGAGCAAAAAATTACATTTAAAATAACTCAATCAAATCATACTTGAAACAAAAAATCAGATCTTTTTATATGGATATTTCTGAGAGTCAGAAAAGTTCATTTATCTTCAGAGAGCCAGAATAGTTCTCAGGCCTGGGGACTCTTTTAGGGAAAGGAATTAGAATTCTTGTCTTTAAAGGATTTGAGGACCAGCCCTGGCCTCTGGGAATGTAGTTAGAGAGAGTACATCTTAGAAACCATGAAATTGAGCAGTACAGGGCTCAATGAGAGGTTTAGTTATGGAAATTGATACAGCCTTCAGTACTCAATAGGATACCCTAAGCTTTATCTCTCAGTCTAGCTCTCTCTCTATGCTATAGGGACAGAAGCTGTTTCTGCCTTGTAAGCCTCCATGTGCTTACATAAAATGGGTACTATTGCCCTGATATAAGGAGAACTGTTTTCTGAATTTTACAAGTAAAAATTTTCTCTGCCAGTATTTGGCAATAATGAAAATGAGGTAGCTATGATTTTCAAAATCTTGTTTTAATGTCACCTTCTGAAAGTTGTTCTTCACACTTTAAAAAAAGCATTTGTTATTTAGTCATTTCAGTTGCCATCCCTTGTGTTTGCTCAGCAAATATACTGGGGTGGTTTGCCATTTCCTTCTCCAGCTCATTTTACAGATGAGGAAACTGAGGCAAACAATTAAACAACTCTTCTAGGATCACACAGCTGGGAAGTATCTGAAGCCACATTTGAACTGAGGAAGATGAGTCTTCCTGACTCTAGATTTGGTGTTCTATCCACTGTACTGTCTAGCTGCCTACAACTAAGTAATACAAGGAATGTTAAAAATGGAAGCAAAATCAGAAGGGAAGCAACAAATGGAGGGGGATCTTCATAACAAAAACCTCTGACAAAGGTCTAATTACTCAAATTTACAAAGAGCTAAAGCAATTGTACAAAAAATCAAGCCATTCTCCAATTGATAAATGGACAAGGGACATGGATAGACAGTTTTCAGATAAAGAAATCAAAACTATCAATAAGCACATGGGGAAAAAGTATTGTAAATCTCTTATAAATCAGAGAAATGCAAATCAAAACAACTCTGAGGTATCACCTCACACCAAGCAAATTGGCTAAAATGACAGCTATGGAAAGTAATGAATGCTGGAGGGGATGTGGCAAAGTGGGGACATTAATGCATTGCGGATGGAGTTGTGAACTGATCCAACCATTCTGGAGGGCAATTCGGAACTATGCCCAAAGGGCGATAAAATACTGTCTGCCCTTTGATCCAGCCATAGCACTGCTGGGTCTGTACCCCAAAGAGATAATAAGGAAAAAGAATTGTACAAAAATATTCATAGCTGCGCTCTTTGTGGTGGCAAAAAATTGGAAAACGAGGGGATGCCCATCAATTGGGGAATGGCTGAACAAATTGTGGTATATGTTGGTGATGGAATACTATTGTGCAAAAAGGAATAATAAAGTGGAGGAGTTCCATGGAGACTGGAATGACCTCCAGGAAGTGATGCAGAGCGAGAGGAGCAGAACCAGGAGAACATTCTACAGAGACTGACCCACTGTGGTACAATCGAATGTAATGGACTTCTCCATTAATGGCAATGCAATGACCCTGAACAATCTGCAGGGATCTAGGAGAAAAACCACTATCCACATCCAGAGGAAAAACTGTGGGAGTAGAAACACAGGAGAAAAACAACTGCTTGAATACATGGATTGAAGGGATATGGTTGGGGATGTAGACTCTAAATGAACATCCTAGTGTAAACAACAACATGGAAATAGGTCTTGATCAATAACATGTGAAACCCAGTGGAATAGCATGTTAGGTATGGAAGGAGTGAGGGGAGGGGAAGGAGGGAAAGAATATGATTTTTGTAAGCAATGAAAAATGTTCTAAATTGAGTAAGTAAATTTTTCAGAAATGAAAAGAAAAAAAATGGAAGCAACCTTGTAGGTCTTGTAGGCCAGCCCCCTGATTTTATTTTGTATAATTGATATTGGACAGATACTTTGCCTAGTTGAGAGAGAGCTAGTCTTGGTGTCAGGAAGAAATGAATTCAAGTCCTCCGTCTTTCAGCAGAACTTCATCTCCATGAAATCCATGTAGAAACACCGTGGTTCTTTGGAACAACTTTCCTTCCACCAGTGTCACATACACGACCAGTGCCCCCTCCTCCTGTCCCAGTTTTCCTTTCTGTATTGTTCAAACTTCCCAGGAATCAGCTGGATTTTATCCCCCTTTTTTTCTAGGATCCTTCACAGGTAGGATTTTTTTTCTTTTTGGTTGATGTTGTTCATTAAATATTCAAAATAAACTTTTCAACAAAAAGCACAGGCTTTTTTTTCCCTTTATCTGATTCATCTGAGTGGGGTTTATGTGTGCTGTCTTCTTCTCTCCCATTCCTCCATACTTGTATATTCTTCTCTTGTACAACTAAATTATGAAAAAATACCGAGTTCTACCTTTTCTTCCTTTCTTCCCTAGTGTGATCCTTTCCTTTTGTAAGACTAATAAAATAGTCTAAAGACATTCCCTGATGCTGTTTGTGAAACGCCTGGGGTATGTGTGTGGGGAGTTGGCAGCAGATCCATTTTTGATAGGAGCAGGCTTTTAATTCTTTATGTGGATAGTGGACTTCTCTCTCTTCAGCATGGAGCCTTCATCCCTCAGTGTGGAGCCCTTCAACTTCAGCCTGGGTTCTGGAATGAGGGCAGAGGTGAGTGGAATAGGAACTGAAAATATAGCTCTTTGCTCTCATCCCCTCCCCCTTTCTCATGGGGATTGCCATGTGGGAATTTCCCTTCATTCTCTTGTTTTAGATGTGCCAAATAAAGCAAAAGAACAGCATTTCTTATCATGCTTGTGGCCTTATGAGGCAGAGCTGGGATGGGTAACAACTTTTTACTCTGACATCTCGAGGCCATTTCCCAAAGCTCTTTTGGCATGCACAGACTGGAGGAGGACCTATAATAGAGAGGGAACAGCATGAAAGTGGGAAATAACAAGGAAAACCACATGGTATGTTTCAAGAAGACCAATTCATTCAGTTTGGAGTGCTGTGGGAAGCAATTTTTAATTTTAATTTTTGAGGGAATTATACTATCCTTAAATGTGTATTTGAATAATTCCTGTTATAATTTACTTCAATTAAAGGTGAGATTTGGGGGAGTGAAATATTTTTATCCTTTGTTTTACACATCCGTTTGAACATTTTATTAGGAAAAAAAAGTTAGAATTGAAACCAGAAGATCTGGAAGTTGTCTTTGGATTACTATGATAACCTTGTAAGGTGAACAACACACAAAGGCACATTTTCAAAGATAATGAGTTTTAAAAAACCGGGAGATACCACTCTTTCTATATATAACAAACTATATAGTATAATACATATAATATAATAAAATATGATAATTAAAAGTAAATATAATAAAAAGGATTGGCTTTTTGAACCAGAGGATCTAGATTTAACACCCAGTGAGCCATTTTACAAACTTTGCTTCCTTGGCCAAGTCACTTCATCTGCTTCCTTCTGTGGAAAAGAAGTGTGTCTATATGATTCCTACATTCTCTTCCAGCTTTAAATCCTAGGAACCTATAAAGCAAAAATGATATTTTTTAGTATAGATGAAGTAGGATGTGTTCAGGTATGTATTCATATATATACTTTATCCCTGAGCATCTATTAAAATATATTACATTTATCAATATATAATTGGTGCTTCTAAATTCAGCAAACCTGTCAAATATGTAGCACGTGTTGGCTAGTTTACTCTAGGATGAAAAGAAATATTCCTCACCATCAAGGAGCTTGTTTAAGGATATGCCAGTGAAGCAGAAATCATGGCATGTCCTATATAAGTATTGATGGTGGACTCAGCAATGGTAAAAGGGACAGGTTTCTGAGAACTAGTCTTTTTCAGCTTGGAGGTGCTTATTTAATAGAAGATTGGTCATCAAGTGATGAAATTTTTAGACAGCAACTTATGAAGGACTGATTTTGATTGGCACCGACATAGACCCCAATATTGCTGTATCAAGATAAATGTCTAGGCAGTAGCCAATTATTTATGAATATTTGAATCATATACTAGCAAACCAAAAATAAGATAACCATCTAGCAGATTATTGATGAAATACACTCAAATAGTTTTGAGATAGTGAAATAGTAGCATTTGAAGATCTTCATGATAAGTTCTTTAGTTTTGTGTATTTTCTTTACTTTCCTTATTTGTTATTCCAAATTTTAAAGGTCCAACTAAAACAAGTATTGCCATATACAAAAAGAAGATTGTACCTAAGTGCAATCACAAATCCCTTATATGTTTAGCTCACTTTTCTTCATATCAACACAATGAATCCTATCCACAAGCATCCCAGTTCTTTGTGTTTTCTTAAAGAGATCTTGAAAAGAAGAATAAGTAGAAACAAGAAAGAAAATAACAATATACAAAGGAATTCGGAAGAGAAGTGACAGGCTCGTCCTCAGTGAGGTTCTAGGGCTTCTTAAGATAAAGATGAAATCAGGTTAAAATGAACATCAACATTATCTTTGAAGGGAAAAAGGAGGGGATATAGGAAAAAACCAATAGTTTAGTGGGATGTTAGTGGAAGACAGTGGTGGTAGGAGAAGGTAGCATGGTGTTGGATAGCAAGTTGCTGATCTGTGTTGTGTGGGTATATATGTGTCTGTGCTTACCTGTACAAGAAAAAGTATCAAAGGCAAAAATTTTATATGACAGTAATTATTTTTTCTTCCTTAGTTTTACTGTATCCTTTCTCTCACTTGGTATTATCCCTTCTTTCCATTCCTTAGAAAGTCTCATTTCTCTTGTTCTCCAGAAGTAATCTGGTTTATGCTAAATTGGCAAAAGTATTGCCCTGACTAGAGAATATTTGCAATATTAATAACTGATAAGTAATCTCAGGTCAAAGAAATGAATCCATATTTGAATATCAGGTACCAGTGAGAATTATGTGATTTTTAGGTGGGAAACAGGAGTTTTTATTACCTCTAAAATTCTAGCAGGCAACAGTTTTATACTACACATTATTATTTATAGTATAGATTGCATACATATGTGTATAATATTAAATGCTGTTGTTATATAACATTGCTGTATTCATGCAGCCTTAGATCTGTCCTCACATCATGGCAACAGCACATATCCACACTGCACAGCAGAATTGATATCCCATGTTTCCAAATTTATCCAAATAACTGGATAATTGTTTTGTCACTTTTATATTAAGAGATAGAGGTCTACCTCCCACTTATTGGATTGACTAATATGACAGAAAAGAAAAATGATAAATATTGGAAGAAATGTGAGAAAACTGGGTAACTAAATCACTGTCAATGGAGTTGTAAACTCATCTAATCATTCTGAAGAGCAATTTGGAACTATGTCTAAAGTGCTTTAAGACTGTGCATACCCTTTGACTCAGCAGTGCCATTACTAGGCTTGTATCCCAAAGAGATAAAAAAAAGGGAGAAAGACCTATTTGTATAAAAATGTCTAAAGTGGCTCTCTTTGTAGTAGAAGAGAATTGGAAATGGAGGGAATGTCCATCAATTAGGGAATGGTTGAACAAGTTGTGGTATCTGATTGTAATGGAATAAATGATGAACAAAAGGATTTCTGAAAAACCTGTAAAGACCTAAAGCAGAGTGAATGAACAGAACCAAGAGACTATTAAAAATAGCGATAGCAATAATGTACATTGAACAAATGTGAATAATTCAGGTAGTCTCATCAACACAATGATCCAAGACAACCCCAAAGTGCTCATGATGAAAGATGCTACTACCTCCAGAGAAAGAACTAATCTAGTCTGAATGTAGATTGAAGCAGATCATTTTTATTTTAATTTCTGGTTTATTTTTATTAATCATTTTATTAATTGTTTATTTTTCTTCTACAGTGTGATGACTATGGAAATCTGTGTTATATGATAGCATATGTATAACCAATAGAAAATTATTTACCTGTCATGTAAGGGGAAGAGATGGAGGGAGAGAATGCGTGGCTCAAAATGTCAGAGAATGAATGACAAAAATTGTTTTTATATGTAAATGGAAAAAATAAACATTAGTGTAAACAGAAGATATATACACATATGTGTGTGTATGTATATATATATATACACACACACACACACACACACACACACACACACACACACCACCGAAGAGCTAGAGAGAGACAGAGACAAGGGTATAGTAGATAGAGAGATTTTGGAACCAGGAAGACTCAGTTATCACACTCTTAACATGTACTTGTTGAGCGCATCTTCTCAATGTTTAAGGCGCTCTTCTCACTTCATGGATTTCAGAGAAGGAGGAAGGAAGGGGAAAAGGAAGGAAGGAGCATTAAGTACCTGTTACATACCAGCTACCATTATAACATCTTTCAAATATCTTATTTAACTCTCAAAATAGCCTTGGGAGATGGGTGCTATTATTATCCTTATTTTACAAGTGAATAAACCAAAACAGACAACCAAGGCAACCCAGCTTACTCAGGATTATGTGGCTAATAAATGTCTGAGACCAGATTTGAAATGAGTTCTTGAGCTAAGACCCATTACTCTATCCACTTAACCCTGCAATTGCATTGTTACAAGTTTCCTCATCTCAAGTTCCATGAATCAGTGGAATCATAAGATAAGTCCCTGCCCCTATCTCAGGAGCCTTTAAAGATTCCTCTAGTTGGTCATTTGTGATCTCCAACCTCTAAGGCATTCTGTCTATCTCTACTATCATCTTTGCTGTGTTCTGCCTAGAATATTTTTGCATGGTTGATTCTAATGCACAAGCCACTCCTCTTTGGTCATGCAACTCTGTTGCCTATGGACTAGAATGTGGGAAATCCATACATCATTCTTTCTGCAATTTTCCACAATTTCACAAATTTCTCCTCTCCCTATTTTCTTGTGAGCCAGCATGATGTGCAAATCGTTGCCAGCCTATGGAGTCAACACTATCCATGCCCCAACTTTAATATGTTTCTGCTGGCAGTCTGTGTGGTATAATAAACTTGAAACAAATCTGAGCTGCTTTGCATCTTCCAGTTCATTCTTTCTCTTTATGGTTACTTTGCTGAAGTGGATCCCAGAACGACACCGGTTCTGATATTTCCTCAATCTGGAAAGTGTCTCTACTCTTCTCTGAGCTTATACCATGCTGTTGTGTTTATTCTGCATCTGTGACGTCTTCTCTAGATTTCCCTTTAAGTCTTTATCTTAGATGCCATCTCCACAGATGGCAAAGATTTACTTTGAAGTTCTGCAGACATGATGTGATCCTATGCAAAAAGGAAGTGCGTGGGTAGGTTATCATAAGTCTATACAGTATATACCCTTTTTTTCATAGTTCTTTTCAAACTTTCCCTAGTTTCCTCAGATTGCTGTAGTATCTTCTACATAGCGGTTTTGGAGTCTGTCATTTTTCACCAGAATTACATAAAGTCACTGACTACGTTATGAAAACTCAAGCTGCATTTGATATTAAAGTATAGCCTGAAGTTAACTCACTTTTTTGGTATTTGATTGGAAATGCCATAATCATTATATTTCCTTTGGGCCTCAGATAGAAATCTATTTAAAGCTCTCATTTCATGTCTTATCATTTTGTAGGTGCCTAGGATTAAATAATTAAAGTCGGAAGCCACCTGAGAGATAATACAAGCCTCTGACTTAACTGATGAACATCAGGTTCAGAGAAGTTAAATAGTTTGCCAAAGATGAGTGCGTCATATTTTTTATATAAGTGCCTTTCCAGAGACAAAGCTTCCTGGAGGGTAACAACCCCATATTTAACATTATTCCTGACGCTCTAGCCTACTTTCTAGTGACTACAAGTAGTAAATGAATGTGAATAAATGAAGAAAGTGTGGAAACACGTATTTATTTTGCACCTACATTTATACAGAAAGGAAAGAGGGAAACAAGCACATATTATGCACTATGTACCAGTGCTTTGCAAATGTTATTTCATTTGATTCTTAGAACATCCTTGAGCTATTATTTTCCCTATTTTGCATCTGTCCTCTTTCTTAAATGAATCAGTAACTGAAATGTATTATTCAGGCTGCTCCTTGATGTTTGAAAAATACTATATTGCATATCCTACTGGGTTACTAGGAGAATAATTAAAAAAAACCTTAAAGTAGTACTTTGACACCAATTTTAAAACATTTTTCCCTTTTAGGTGTGGGGGAATTCCTCCCTATGGAGACTCCCTCCATCACTGCACTTTAACATCTTGTCTAAAATGTACTGATTTAAAGAGTTTCCTGGGGTGCTAACAGGTTGTTCTTAGTCCATGGTCCCAGAGTCATTATATGGGAGAGACAGGCTTGCATTCCATGTTATTCCTAACTCTGAGACCAAACCTCTATCCTCTATGCTGTGCTACATTTCAGTGTTTCAATATTTTTGTATATGTATCTGAATTTTTTTTTTGCTATGTGTATGCATTTCACTTCTAAATAGCCCCAAAGGATGATTTTTGAAACTTTTAGTAGCTACTCTCTTGCTCAGAGTTTAAAGTGATAGATTATTGTTTGGTTATCTCTAATGCTAAAAGCTGCTTAGCAGCTCCCTCAAAGACCATTTTTCTTTCTTTAGCCTGAAGTGCCGGACAAGAATAAACTACGTGACAAAAAAGGAAGTACATAACAATTTAACATTTATTTATAAGTTCACTAGGTTAAAATACTTTATTTTCAACTTTTCAAAGCACTAATGTTTATATGTAACTAAACATTTTACATACCTAAAGATTTTATTAAGTAACTTTCTTGACTTAAAGGATAGTTGGAGTTCTTTAGGGCATTTGCAAAGATCTAAGTTTATTTAAATCACATATATATACTTATATATATGTAATACTTTGATTAATGAGTTAGCATTTATATAGCCCTTTAAGTTTCACAATGCACTTTACATATATTTTATCATTTGATTGTCACAACAACCTTGTGAGGTTAGTACAATTATCATCATTTTACAGATGAGGAAACTGAGGTTAGATGGTTAAGTGACTTGTCCAGACTCAAATGGCTTACAGCAAGTGCCTAAGGTAGGATTTGAACTCATCTGTCTAATTCCATGTTCATTCAGTGGGCCAACCTGGCATCTCAATTGCCTAATTAATATATCTTCAAAGTTCAGACTATCTTAAAATAATGGTATTTTCAGTATAGAATGTAATTGCATATTGACATCAAAATGAATTTAGGAAATCTCATGATATTTTCATTATTTTCCAGTATGTTAAAATACTAGTAATATGAGTCCCAATTTCTCCATTTGTAGAATGTACCTAACAAAATGGACTGAGGAGCACTCATGGATTCTAACATATATTTACTCAACTAACATTTATTTACTTAGATTTAAAAGCTGGTGTGACTAAAATACTTTTAAAAAAACAAGCAAATCTCAGCAGCTTAAAAAGTTTCAAGGATTAAACTATGCATACACACCAATACACCCCCCCCCCCATACCTATTAGCACAATTCAGCTTTGTAAAGTATGTATTGTCCTAACCACAGAGAAACATTGGAGCATCAATGTATAAAAAATGGCACAAATTGATAGTCATCCAGTTCACCAAATCAGTTGTATGGATCATCACCCTTGTTTCTCTCAACAGTTTTTTGTGAAGTAGAAAAGGCAAGCTTTCCAGTCACCTCTTATTTATTTATTTATAGATAATGACTTTATCCTAATCTTTCATGAGGCTGATTCTTTTATGTATCTGTCTTGATGATCATAGAGACGTAAAGCTAGTAGAGATCTCGAGGGACCAATTGGTACTAGGAGTCATCCGTCTTTAGAAAATCCATGACAAATGGATGTCAGTTTTGTTTCTGAAAATCTCTAGGGATAAAGACATAAGAGTTTCAATAGCCTATTTCAGCACTTCATCATCCTGACTAGCCTATATATTCTTCATATTTCAAGAATATTTCTCTTTCTGTAAGTCTCCTTATTTTTGCTCCATGGATTTAAGAACAAGGATCAGAATTGCCTTTATTAAAGTAATTCTGTAGACATATTTGCTTCAGGATAAAGCCACCCCTTTGCTTCCTTTTATTTAGGCTAAGTCACCACCCTTCTTTTAATTAAACTTTTTTTCCATATGATATATAAGTATAATCTCAAGTTTTTCCAAATTTTTTTAAAGTGAAGTGACCAATACTTGATGAGTTATTTTAATTGGTCTACTTACTACAGAGCAAGAGAGCTTCTTTGCTCCAAAATATTATATTGACTTATTTTATAAAAGCATCACAATAGCAAATGATGGGTTTATAATGAATTCTGACCCCTGAGATCTCAGTCTTCTATATTTGTTAAGAGTTTTCTACATTTGAGCCTTGTCAGCTCTTCTCTAACCTCTCTTGATATTGTTTGGTTACTTGGCCTTTGCATGTAAATTTAATATCTGTCTCTATGAGAATTCATACTGTTGTGAGCGGACCATTTTCCTGATGCCTACATTATTTTAAATGTTATTATTTCCACTCATAGCCTAAGAGGAAGGGAACAAGAATTCATTAAGCTCCTTTTGTGTGTGCTAGGCAGTGTGCAAAGCACTTTTCAAATATTATCACATTTAATCTTCACACCAATCTTGAGAGGTAGGTATTATTATTATCCCCTTTTTATGGCTAAGAAAACTGAGGCAGAAGGAAATTATACTATTTGTCCAGGGTTACACACTCTTAAGGGAATCTTATTTAACATCAGGTGTTCTTGATTTCAGACCTATCAGTCTATCCCCTTTCTTACCTAGTGAGTGCCTTCACTGTTAATTTCTAGAGCATAAATTTATATTGGTAGCTATCTAGTACAACCTCCTCACTCTACTAATAAAGAAATTGTGTCCCACAGAGATTAAATGATTTGCCCAGGATCATATAGGCAAATTGTAAATGATAGAGGTAGGAACTGAACCAGATTCTTTGACTTTCAATCCATGACTTGTCCCTTTGTAGTTTATATTTGGAAGCTGCAGAGCTATTAAAATAATTAAGTGGTTCACCCATGGCTACATAGCCATTAAATGCCAGAATTAAGACTTGAATCCACATCTTCCTGAACCCAGAAGTTCCTCACTCTTCCCTTTCCTCTACTTCCCTCAATCCCTTTCTTTACTATGCAACATTGTTTAAAACATTTTGTATTTAGTTAAGAATTAGAAGAGCATGAATATATCTAAAGCTTATTGGACCATCCTGAGGTTAAGGAACAAAATGTTGGCATGAGTTAAACTATGATATTTCTGTTACTGTGCAAGAACATAAATGCTATATTCTATAAAATAAGTGGTCCTTCTAGTTTAGTATTCTGCCTCTGATAGTGGTACTAAAGGAAAACTGGTTGCCTTCCTTATAATACCCTCTCAAAATTTAGGATATACTTGGCAAATGTTAACAGCCAGTTAATTACATATCTGTCAATTCAAGAACTTGTGTTAATTTTTCTTTAATATTTCTCCATCTCAATCTCTACCAAATCTCAAGGTAAAAAATTTGTTACTTCTCATTCTAAAAAATAAACTTAGTTTATTTTCAAATCCCTCCTTTCTTCCTCCAAACCCTGCTTCTTTCAAGCTTTGAGAAGGGTGTCTTTAGTACAGTCAATCTGGGTTTTGATGACCAAGTCTGAATTCCTCAGATTCACAACTTATAGAATGTTATAAACTTTGTTGACATCAACTTTAGTCTTTTATTTTTCCAAAATGGAAACCTTATTCTTCTTAAAATATATTTAAGTTGATATCTTTTGTTTCTATGTCACCTATTTTTCACATTGTATCCATCCCCCTCTCCAAAAGGGCCATCCCTTATAATAATGATTAGAAAAATAGGAAGAAAAAAAAAGTTTAACAAAACTAACCTACATACAAAAAAGGTCTGATGTTATATGTGGTATTCCACAACTGTCATTTCTCACTTTTGTTAAGGAGTTTTCTAATTTTTCTTCTATGAGTGTCCTTGTCCATTTAAATTGATATATGGATTTTGTCCACATCTATTAAAACTTTATCATGTTACAGTAAATAGAATAGCTCAAAGATGTACCATCATTTAGAATAAGGGTAAAAAGAATACTTTCTTTTGTTTTAATATTACACTCAGTTTCTTCTGCTCAGTGTTTTGTTGATCTTTTTTAGGACAAAGCAGCACATAGAGAGTCATCTACAATGAATCATTGCTTACTTTCCTGAGAGCTTAGAGCTCTTTGCAAAAACAAACAAATAAATTTCCAAGAACTCCACATAGAAGATCTCCCAACTACAGAGAAGTTCCTCTCTGTTGAGATGACACTCAGGTTTATCCTTCTTCACTTTCTGTCCTAATTTACTTCTTCAGGAGGACAAGTTTGAACAGAGGAATAGGATTGGCAAATGAAGAGGGAAAGAGCAATAGGACACATAAATGACAATCTATTTTTGCCACAAAAAGACTTTGTTGTTCTAGGAAAAGCTATTTAAGTTTTAGCTGTATATGCTTTCCAGTATATGGCTTTTCATAACCCGGCACAACAAATGTGTCTTCTTTAAAAACATACACACACACTGACCATTTATGACCTTTATGTATTTTAAAATGCAAGATAAGTGACAGCAGTTCTCCTTAATTGTATATTTTGCCTTTGTTTTCCTGTATTGGTGAAACTTTCCCATTGATGTTAAGTGGCATGGCACAATGCTGTTGCAACTTACTCTGCTTTCCTCAGAATGAGCTGTTTGCAAACAGCAAACATGCTTCCTGTAAGCAACTGGAGCACGGCTTTCCAGTTGGACTATATTAGAATCCTATCTACATTTTAATTTGGTTCCTGCTGTGTGGATATATTAGACTGAATCTATTACCTGGCTCAATGGTCCCCTCAGACAATTTCCCTTTCTCATTCTGATTTTATTGTAAGTGATTGTCAACATACTGGAAAAGTATGCAAATCCAATTTGGATCACTACCATGAGGCACTGCTGTCCCTGACCTTATCCTTGTTGCTTTTAGCATTAACCAAAGTGACACTATGATCTTTAAAATGATTCTTTTTGACTAAAAGTATTAGTTAGAGGATGTTGTGTGGTTTTCCTCATTTGAGTCTTTCCCCCTCTCTTGATCTATTAGTTAAGTATTATGCAGAAGAAAATTCTAAAGCAATTACCCTCTTGGGAAGGACCTGGTTTTGCATTGAGTACTCCTGTTTTATGTTTAATGTGACTTTGAGCTGTTTCTTTTCCTTGTGATCATGAACCACCTGCTGTTTTCTTTTAGAGATAATGTTTCTCTGGGTATTTATTATAATTTCAGCTTTAAATATAGCCCCTTCATGCATTCAGTGCTTTTAATACTCACTGTGAAACAGATTAATGAACCTCTGGCATAAAGCTGAGGAACATTAATTTGGCTTCCTCTGGTTTATTTAGCTATTTTTTTGTATTCTTACTGTGGTATACTTTGAACCCCTGCCCCTACCCTCACTCCCAACATATCAAAAAGTCAGCAAGATGATATCAAATGGAAATATCATAACCTCACTAATTTTCTGATGTGACCAAGTAATTTGATGAGAGAGAGCTTTTAGGAAAGAATAGACCATACATACTACCATTTATTTATTGGACTGTAATAGGGGTGAAGAGCATTGGGTTGGGAATTAGGATGCCTGGATTCTGTCACTAACTAGCTTTATTATCTTGGGAAAGTTGTATAAATTCTTTGAGCTTTGATTTCTTAATCTAGAAAATAAAAAGTGGGGCTGGTGAGTAAGATCATTTTTCAAATTCCTTTCAACTTGAACATTTAATGATTCTTTGATGATTACTCTGCCTTGAATTCTGTAATTAGATTCTTCAGTACTGCCCTTTCTTAAATTTGCTGCATAGTTCGTGGCATATAGTAAATACTTGATAAATGCTTATTGTCTATTCGACTTCATTACTTTAATCCTTATGTTTAGATCATTCCTTGATGTGTTCTCCTAGTTTTGATGCAACATTTTTTTTTTTGTGAAAAGAAGTCCTGGCAACAAAATTGACCTACAGGTTTATATTTTTCAGTTACAACTCTGCCTTAGATGCTTCAAACTAGCATTATTCATCTAGGTTTGAAATGGGTCCCTTTTCTTGGACATTTGACTCTCTTACATGCTGTCTCCTCTAGGTACTTTCTTATTTGACTCCTTTATTTAACTATCATATTTCTTGACCAAGTGATATATGGCCACTTTCTCCATTTCTTTTCTACTTTCTTCTTATTCCTCTTTACTCTGAATTATATTCTGGTTATTTTACTAAAACTTCTTTCTAGAAGAGATCACACAATGACCTATTTTCAATTCAATTCAATAAGTATTTATAATTACTATGTGCTTTCCACTGTGCTAAGCACTGTCAATAAAAAGAAAAGGAAAGACAATTTCTGCCTTCAAGGAGGTCACAGTCTAATGGAGGAAGATTACAGACAAAGGGAAATTGAAAAGGTGAGTAGTGGAAGAAAAGGTATCCATGGAGTGAAGATATATGATGAAGATGGAATGCAGTGCAAGGAATGCTGTTGGGAAATGGTTGGGCTGTGAGCACTCTTTAAACAGAGATTTTAATAGTTTTTTTTTTGTTTGTTTGTTTCTCTTTCCAACCTTTTATCAGTGGGGCAGAGAGGATCTGATAGTTCTGATGAAGAATAAGTACCATAGTTTGTACAATCTCTGGTATGTTGAGTTTCCCGGTAGGTATTATTACCAAATAATTTTTCCTTTCCTTTCCTTTCCCCTAATCACCTTATCTTCCTTCAGCTTCAGATAAATTTGACTTTGCTGATCATCCTATTATTTATTAAATAGTCTGATCCCTGGTCATCAATGAATTATATCATACAGGTTCTGCTCCAATATATCTGCCAACTTTCTCTTTTTCAGCAACTAATTTCTCTTCTTCCTACTGCAATCATTTTCTAAGTTTTTATTCTTGCTCCTGTATTTGCTATCTCTATATATTATTTCTCTAGATCAGCTCAGTTATATTTATGACTTCAACCTGCTCCACTGTAGAGATAATTTCCAAATTACTAGGACTAATATAGAGTTCATTTAAACTCCAGTTCCATATCATCATTTGCCTACTGAATATTTCCCCTTTAAAGTGATTATCTCAGTCATCATGCTAAGAAAAACCAAACTCATCAGCATAGTATAATAGAATGAGCACTGATTTCTATGATCAGTTAGGTTCAACTACTTTTGAAGCTTACTACTTATGTTATCTTGAGCAAATCACTTGCTCTCCCTGGGCTTTTCTGAACCTCCTGTTTCCTCTCTGAGGTCCCTTTTAGCTCAAAATATTTGATCCTATTTCCTCCCCCCCCCCCCACCCAGTGTCTCTGTCAATGGTACTATCATTAAGATTTGATGTAGTAGTAATCTTGGTTTCATCCTTCTCCTTATGACTATTTCTTGTTAGCTTAAACACAATTTAAACCACCCATTTTCCTTTACATTTTTTGTAGCTTTGTTCTTGCCTTAGTTTATTGAAGGAACATCTCGGCTGATCTCTTTGAGCCTAGTGTTTCTCCCTTTCAGTCTATCCTGTATGTAACTTCTATACTAACCTTACCTAAATAGCATTCTCATAATGCTTTTCCTTTGATTTAAAAATACTTAATGGCACCATATTTTTCCATTACACTAAATATAAACTCTTAAATCACATTTTCAAAGTCTTTCAGTATCTGGCTCCACCTTACTGAGAGTGGGATAAAAATGACCAGCCACCCCTTTATTTCAGTTACTACTGTGGAGTCAGAAAATAAGAGTAAAGAAAGCAGTTTATTCCTTTCATGAAGGGAGAAACCTCTCAATTGGCTTACAAAAAAGTTCACATTGGCTAGGCACAGTCTGGCAATATATAAGGTCCCTAATGCCACACCCTTCCCCTCCTTCCTCCTTATCTGGTCAGGCTTTCACCTTCATCAGACACCTACAATCTTAAATGGGTGGCCTAACTCTGTCAAAGTAAGGTGAGACAAAAAAGATGGGCTACATTAACATTCTTTAACATTCCTAAGAGATACAGAAGCAACAGAGTTGTTTACTGCCCTTAAATTAGGGGCTTTTGTTTCTTATCTATCACTTTCCCAGGCTTAGATAAATAGTCAACAAAAGGTAACAAACTAGCCTTCTGCATCCCTTTCTCAATTGGGATGTTAACTGTTTGTCTGCCTTGAGAATATGGGGGCAGGGTGTAAGCAGAATGCTTGTTCTGAGAGTAGCACACTGAATTCTATCTCACTCATAGCCCACCTTACCCTATTATTCAACCTTTATTCCACATATTTTTTTCTCAATATATAAACTATCAGTTCCTAGAATATTCTTCACTCATTCTTTCCTATCTTCTTTTGCTCATCCTGTTCTTCTCACTCCAAATGAACTATTCTACACCTAGAGAAATCTTGCCCACCATTAAAGTTCAGTTCAAGTGCCATCTCCTTTATGAAGCCTTCCCAATGAGAAGAATAGAATCTGGATAACTGGTAAGAACCTTTAGCGATAATTTAATACATCAACTTTATTTTACAGGTGAAAAAATTAAATGAGTTAAATCAACTTTATTTTTTATAAGAAGAAAAATGATATGACTAAGGTCAAATGAATTACAAATATTCAAAACATTGTTTTGTCTTGTCAAGTTGGTCAGAAAAGTTTACAGTTATCTATCTCCATCTATCCTGTTCCCTTCAAAATATTGTTTCAAAAATCCAACAAAAAATTTGTGACTGGTGGGGGAAAAAGGGAAGATTTGAGGGGTAAGAATTCGTTTTGTTTTGGACACAAGTTCAAGATGCTTATTCACATCCAGGTGAATATGTGGAACAGATAATTGAAGATGTTAGAAAGATTTGAGTGCAGGTGAGACATTAGGGTTAGAATTGTAGATTTGATAGTCATCTGCATAGAAATAATATTTGAACACATGATATGATTGCCAAACAGTAGTTTAGAGGAAGAAGAGAAGAGTATACCAGAGCAAAGGTGGTGAGACATGGACTTTGATTTAGCAAAAGATATTGGGAAAGGAATTGTCAGACAAGTAGGAGCAGAAGCAGAAGTTGAGAAAGTATCATGAAAACCTAGAAAGTATATCATATTCAAAAGATCTGAGTGGCCAACAGTGTTAAAACTACAGAAAGGTAAAAAAAGTGTGAAGGAAGGAGGTCTTGCAGTCCCAGATCTGAAACTATACTATAAAGCAGTTCATCAAAACAAGTTGGTACTGGCTAAAGACAGAAAGGAAGATCAGTGGAATAGACTTGGGGTAAGTGACCTCAGCAAGACAGTCTATGAAAAACCCAGAGACCCCAGCTTTTGGGACAAAAATACACTATTTGATAAAAACTGCTTGGAAAACTGGAAGACAGTGTGGGAGAGATTAGGCCTGCATCAACACCTCACACCCCACACCAGATAAACTCAGAATGAGTGAATGACTTGAACATAAAGAAGGAAACTATAAGTAAATTAGGTGAACACAGAATAGTATACATGTCAGACCTTTAGGAAGGGGAAGACTTTAAAACCAAGCAAGACATAGAATCACAAAATGTAAAATCAATAATTTTGATTACATCAAATTAAAAAGTTTTTGTACAAACAAAACCAATGTAACTAAAATCAGAAGGGAAGCAACAAATTGGGAAACAATTTTCATAACAAAAATCTCTGACAAAGGTCTAATTACTTGAATTTATAAAGAGCTAAACCAATTGTACAAAAAATCAAGCCATTCTCCAATTGATAAATGGGCAAGGGACATGAACAGGCAGTTTTCAGCCAAAGAAATCAAAACTATTAATAAACACATGAAGAAGTGTTCTAAATCTCTTATAATCAGAGAGATGCAAATCAAAACAACTCTGAGGTATCACCTCACACATAGCAGATTGGCTAACATGACAGCTATGGAAAGTAATGAATGCTGGAGGGGATGTGGCAAAGTCAGGACATTAATTCATTGCTGGTGGAGTTGTGAATTGATCCAACCATTCTGGAGGGCAATTTGGAACTATGCCCAAAGGGCGACAAAAGAATATCTACCCTTTGATCCAGCCATAGCACTGCTGGGTTTGTACCCCAAAGAGACAATAAGTAAAAAACAAGAATATTCATAGCTACATTCTTTGTGGTAGCAAAAAACTGGAAAATGAGGGGATGCCCATCAATTGGGGAATGGCTGAACAAACTGTGGCATATGTTGGTGATGGAATACTATTGTGCTAAAAGGAACAATAAAGTGGAGGAATTCCATGGAGACTGGAACAACCTCCAGGAAGTGATGCAGAGCGAGAGGAGCAGAACCAGGAAAACATTGTACACAGAGACTGATACACTGTGGTACAATGGAACGTAATGTACTTCTCCGTTTGTGTCAATGCAATGTCCCTGAACAACCTGCAGGGATCAAGGAGGAAAAAAAAATCATTACCCACAAGCAGAGGCCAAAGGGTGGGAGTAAAAACACCGAGGAAGGACAACAGCTTGACTACAGGAGTGGAGGGGATATGATCCAGGAGAGACTTTGAATGAACACCCTACTATGGAAACCATTAGCATGGAAATGGGCTTGGGTTGAGGACACATGTGATACCCAGAGGAGTCATGCATCACCAATGGGAGAGGTGGGGGGAGGGAAAAAAGGTGATCTTTGTTTCTAATGAATAACGTTTGAAAATGACCAAATAAAAATAATGTTTAAACCCAAAAAATGGTTATAGTTACTAATTTTATAGTTTTAGCTTTTTTGAATGATTCTACTTAAACATTTTAGGGTGTTAGTGAATATTATTTAACTACCACTTGGATTATCTAACTCCCTGATATTTTAAGGAAGTGCTTTGAAAATTTTAAAACATCATATTTTATCTGTCAATAAAATCTGTTTAAAATAACCCTTAAGCTCAGTGAACTCTTGTTGGCAGATTGCAAAAGAACAGGGCAACTTCTCTGTTAATGAGTAAACTAAAGTTTAACCTCTTATATAATTATATTTTGGTGATTTTTCAAAAGTGAAACAGTGGTTTAAAAAAGCATCTTGCTTATAGGAACCTATGCAGTGATGGAGACCTTAATCATTTGATCTCAACAATCTGGATGTCATATTCTACTTTACAAATCTTTAATGCCATTTTTTCCCCCTTTTGCTATCAGTACTTGAAAACAAAATGTGAGTTTGGGGAGCAGCCACTTGGCAATTGTTTATCCTTGCTGTTCAAACAAAAAAAGTGTGAAATAATGCATTTGAAAATGGATTTGAAGTCAATTTTCTTTTTAATTATTTAAATTTAAATTATTTAAATTATTTAAAGAGCATGTTCACTATAATAAAATTCCTTATTTTTCTTAATTATACCATAATGCCTTTTGATTGGAATTAATAAATGATATATAAAGATACTATCACAAATATAGACAGTAGGGAAGATGTAATTCTTGCTGCCTTCCCATTTAGAGGTTAGCAGGAGAGTCAAGACAATGAATGGACATTTTTTAAGATATATGTTTAAATTTATGTAGTCAAGTAACAAAAAACCACAGTGTCTTTTTTTGTAGGGGGAGATGAAAGGGTTGACTTTAATCAGATCCATTATTTATTCTTCTTCATCATATGTTATGTCCACAACTCTGGAAAGTTTTAAAAGTGTTTGTGTCCATCACATTTTATGACTTAATGTGAATTTCTAGGCTTAAAGCCATTAAGATGAAGTAAGGAAAAAGCTAATTGGAGAAAATCTCACCTCAAGATTCATTGACAAAATACCAGAGTCAGCACCTTTGTTACTCAATTGTATTATTGATTTTGCCTCGTAGTTTTCACTGTATTTTATAGAATTCTTTGTTGTGTTGAAAAACATTTTTCTAAGCTGTTCTGCAAATTGTGACACTGAATTTTCTTAGCTACAAAATGCAATTGAACACCTCATAGAAAACTTGAGTTTTATCTTCTAAGTACATAATATTTAAAGCTTGGCATCCATCAACAAGTCTTCAAACCAGCAAGCCTATGAACAGAAGAAAGGACCTCAAACAGTCAGTTTGAAATTTTATTTATACTCTAGAAATAGTAGGGAGTCTGCTTGACAGCTATTTCTCTCTTTTTAGACTAACGTTCTTCATCTTCCAGCAGGATTAGTTGAGCAAAGACACCATCAAGAAACAGTTTTTCCCCTCCCCTAGTTCACTCTGGGCTATCAATTTTATAGACTTTGCATAATTCTAGACAAGAATGTAGTTTGAAGCAAGCTGTTATGATTAATTATCACTCGTTAAGTGACTCTTCTCTCTGCAGGAAAGAATATCTCAGAATTTTTTTTTAATGTGTGCGCTCCCTAAAAATGCTGTTACCTACATTAAAATTCAATTGTACTTCAGGAAGCTGCAAGTTTAGTGCATGACAGGGGGGAGGGGAATCTCTCTGAATGCACAGCTTATTTTGAACAATGTTGAATACATTGTTATTCAATAAATGTAAATATGATTTCCATACAGGGAAAATAAGTGCTATCTTGAGTAGTCTGTGTAGGAAATGTTTTGCATATTACATCCTCTGTAAATCGATGCCATATTGGCAAGACATCATTTTGGACAATATGCATATTTATAAAAACTATTATATGTGTAAGAGCTGAGTAGGATGTTGTATGGAAAATATGCCTAGTCTATGAGCCAAAATTCATCCCATATCTTTGCAGGATATTAACTAACCTTTTAAATTGCTCTGTGAATATCCATCTGGAAGAAAAAAAATATAATGTCAACATAGAAAAATGTCATTCTTTATTGGCTGTCCTTCAGTACAAGGGCAACACAATATTCAGGAGAAAGAGACCTGTGTGTATGGATGTATGTACTGCTTTATTAATCAACTATAACTGTATATATAATTAAAATATTGCAGGTAATTCTTTTGATCCCCACTCTTTCCTGTGAGGGCCTGAAATATTTGTTTGCATGTTGATAAAGAAAACTATAAGGAGGGAACTTGTCATTTCTGACTTGTAAGATCAAATTAGCCTGTGGCCAGTTGGCATCTTCAGTCCTAACAGCTAGCTTCCATTCATTACAGTGGTTAAAAGACAAAGGGAGACTTAAATAATTTGTATAATGATGGAACTAGTTTTCCTAGATCATTATCGAGCTGTCATGAGGAAAAACTAATTTAAATTTTTCTTAAGATTTTTCTAAACTTTCCTATGGTTTATTGTTGTAGGGAGCTCTCAGTGAGGAATTTCCTTTAGCAGTATATCTTGACACGTTTTCTGCATTTTAATCTTAGATAATTGCCCAGATCTATGAGAAGTTACAGAAAGTAGCATCTCCCAGCCAGCATGTATCAAAGGAAGGACTTGAACCTAGGTGTTTCTGAATCTGATTCCAGCTCTTTAATTCTTATGCCATGCTGCTGCTCTCAAAGATACTTAGGCAGTTATAAATAACAGCAGGAACATTTTATTCTTAATGATCATGGAGATTAATGATAAAGAAAGTAAGTTGCATAGCTATAAGCCTACAAGGCAATTTATTCCTTTTTATTACTATCTAATTATCAAATATTTACTAAGTACCTACTGTGTTCAAGGACACTGTGCTGTTGTAGGCAAAAGAAGAGATCAATAAAATATATTTCAACCATAAAGTAACATAATATAGTTCTTACCACCCTTTTCCAAATTATTTTTCTCTTGGAATCACTTTTTTTAAAGAGATGGCTATTTTGACTTGTTTTTTCTATTATCACAAAATGACAAGCAAAAATGAATATAGCAATTTAACACATTTTGAAGACTTTAAAATCTATGTAAGTTGAGAATCAAATAATAATTGGTAATTAATTTTTCTATTGAATTTTCATACTCAATGTATCTCTTCTCCTCTTTATAGATAAACTCTTCTGGAAGACTATCTACAGTAAATGCTTCCCTTTCTTTCTTTTCACTCTCCCCATAATCCCCGACAAACTGGCTTCCAACTATATCATTCCATCAAAATTTTCCAAAATTACCAGTGATCTTATAGTTACCAAATTCAATGGCCTTTTTTCAAACCTGGTTCTCCTCCTCCATACTCTCTTATTTCCAGGTTTTCTGTACACCACTCTCACCTGTTCCCCCCCACCCCCAGTTATAGGACTATACCTTCTCTCTTTTGCTCCTCCAGATCATGACCTCTAATCCTAGGTGTCTCTTAGGCTTTTGTTCTGGACCCTCTTCTCCCTCTAATACTGTATATATGAGATCATTTTGTGATCTTATCAATTACCATGGACTTAATTATCTCTGTGTGTTATCTTATACTGATGATGCTCAAATTTACCAACTGCCTATTGGACATCTCAAACTGAATGTCCAGTAGACATCATAAACTCAACATATCCAAAAATAGAACTCATTATCTTTCCTCTTAAACTCCTTCCTGACTTGCTACCTTTCTCATTCCTGTATAGAGCAATACTATCCTACCAGTCTCATCATAAGAATTCTTCCTGACTCCTTACCATTTCACCCTCTGCTCCCATATCCAAAATCTTGGGCCAAAGTCTGTCAATTGTATCTCTCTCTCTCTCTCTCTCTCTCTCTCTCTCTCTCTCTCTATATATATATATATATATATATATATATATATATATATATATATATATATATATATATATATATATATATATATATATATATATAATCTCTTGAATACAATCTCTTCTTTCCTCTGACAATCACCATTCTAGTACAAGCTCTGATATCATTTTACCTGGATTATTGAAATAGTCTACTGGTGAGTTTGCCTGTCTCACGTACCTCCCTGGACTTTAAATGCCAAATGGAAGTTTTTATTTTGCTCCAAGGCTAATAGGAAGGCACTGGAACTGCTTAAGTGGTATAAAAACATGGTCATAATTGTGCCGTAGGAATATCAGATTGTTCAGGAGGATGGATTGGAATGGACACATAGTGACAGCAAGGAGACCAATCTAGGTTCAAGGTAAACATCTAATCAAAAGAATAATTCATGAGCCCCCATAAATATATTCCCTTTTGCTAATATGCTGGAGGATATAATTAGTGCAAAGAAAAGACATTTAATGAAGTAATATAGTTAACAACAACAAACAAAACCCTAATATCTCAAAACATAGCAAAGAATATTTCCTCCATTTGGGGGACATACTCTCCCAGGAATATACATTTCCTTACAATTGCATAGGAAATAGAGGAAGGACACAAATTTGGGAATGCATGTGACCACAGATGCCATGTCGCCAAGTATATTTATGAAAGGGCAACTCATTTCTCTGACAATATTGCATCAGTCCCTACTCTATTTTGAGGAGTTATTAATCTATTTTCTCTGCACCTACTTCTTGATGGTCTCTTTGTACATTCTTTATTGGGCCTGGAGACATTGTATATAACCTTTTCTAGGTGTGGCTCTTTAGTCATCTTATATGGTTGCTGATGGATGGTGTTTGGTTGGACTTTTCATTATTCTTGATTATTCTTCTATTGGACATATGATTTTGGAGCTTCTCTCTGATTCCTGCTTCTGGTAGTATGAATATTTAGCTATGTGGTTAACCTTTTCTTCATAATAGGATTGTGCTCTCTATCATCTCTCTTTTAGTTTAGAAACTAGAAAAGTAAACTCTGTAATCCCATGTCAGATTAGAGAAATCTCTAGCTACCCCCCCCCCCATTTCTCTGTTTATTATTTGTATGGGATTTTTTTCCTTTTCAAAGAGATTTTCTTTGCCTCCAGAAGCTAAATTCTTTTGGATTACATAATAGTTAGCTAAGTATAGCCTACAGGGATTTAATCTGCTTTTTGAGTTCCCAGTGTCTAAAATAAATCCCAGTACTGTGTCTCAAGCAGCCACCTTATTTAGCATTAGAAACTCCCAGGGTCAGTGAGTCAACTAGTATTTTTAAGTGCCTATATGTGTTAGATAGTCTCCTCAGTTCTGGGGACACAATGAAAGGCAAAACCAGAACCAAACAAAAGAAAAATCCTTATGTTTCTTCCCAAGGAGTCCACAGTTTAATAGGAGTGACAATGCAAATATAAATAATATAAAGGATGAATTGAGGATAGTCTTGGAGGAAAGGCATAAGGTATAGGGGAATTGGAAAAAGATTCCTGCAGATGGCAGAACTTTAGTTGAGATTTAAAGGAAGTCAAGGAGGCTAGGAGGAAAAGATGAGGAAGGGAGAACATTCCAAGCCTGGGAACAGTCAGTGAAAATCTTCTGAAATGGAATAACTTTTGAGAAATAGTAAGAAGGCCATTTTCAATGGAACTTGGAATACATATAGGGGGAAAAGCATAAGAAGCCTCTAATGGTGGAGTTAGGTTATGAGGAATTTTAAAGACACGTAGGATTTTATATTTGATCATAAAGGCAATCAGGAATTATTGAAACCTACTAAATGGGGGTGTGTGTCATGGACAAATATTTGTTTTAGTAAGATCATATTTACAGTGAGTGGAGAATGACTAGGAGTGGGGAGGCACTCAAGAGGAGACCAATATATAGGCTATTACAAAAGTCCAGGTGTAGAGTGAGGAGGGCCTCTACCAAGATGATGGTAATGTCAGAGGAGAGAAGTATGGGAGTGGTATATATGAGAGTAGAAATTATAGGACCTGACAAATGATTCGAGATGTAGGGTTGAGGGAGAGTGAGGAGTTGAGGATGAGACCTAGATTGTGAGCCTTGATGACTAGGAGGATGGAAGTACCCTCACCAGTAGAGTTTTGGAAGAGGAGAGATTTTGGGAGGGGGAAGGGATCAGTTTTGGATATGTGTAGTTTAACATGTCTATAGACATCCAGTTTGAAATGCCTAATAGGAAGTTGGAGATAATGAGACTGAAAGTTAAGAGAGAGGTTAGGGCTACATAAGTAGATTTGAGAGTCATATACATAGAGATGATAACTGAAACCATTGGGACGGGTGAAATCAACAAGTAAAATAGTGTAGAAGGAAAAGAGAAGACCTCCCAACCTATAGCTTTATGGAACTCCCATGAATATCTAGCAAAGGAAATGAAGAAGTAGTTAGACAGGTAGAAGAAGAAATAAAAGTAGTTCTCTCTTCCAAAAACCTAGAGAAAAGCAAGCACTAAGGAAAAGAGTATGATCAACACTAGGCTACAAAATAGTAAAGAAAGTTGAGGACTAAGAAAGGCCATCAGTTAAGAGATCATTAGTACTTTTGGAGAGCAACTTTAATTGTTCATATAAATGAAAGTTTATTAGGGCAACATAAAAAAAAAACACCACTAAACAAAAACCTTTGGCAGAGTGCTTATGAGACCTCATGGTCTACTTTGTTCTAAATTTTTGTCCTTATTATGTTTATATGGCTCTCAAAAAGTCTCCCCATTTTCAGATATGCTACACTAATAATTGAAAATCTTAATAACATCCCATATTACCAATGCTTAAAATATTAGGATTATTCCATTATTACTCTCTCTATAAGCTAGCCCATAAATTCTTTTTTTTTTTAAATTTTATTTAGTCAATTAAGAACATTATTCCTTGGTTACAAGAATCATATTCTATCCCTCACCCCCCCCCTCCCGCAGCTGACACGCAATTCCACTGGGTATTACATGTGTCCTTGATCAAAAATTATGTCTTAATCTCGAATCTCCTTTTCAGCTTCTAAAATGTGGTCATCTATTTCCTGTTCAATTGTCTCAAGAATTGGAGAACTTAGTATTTTTTTTTAATTTATTTAGTCAATTTAGAACATTATTCCTTGGTTACAATAATCACATTATTTCCCTCTCTCCCCTCCCCCACTACTTCCTGTACCTGACTTGCAATTCCCCCTCGACTCATGTAATCAAGCAGTTGTTTTTCTTTGGTGTTTTTACGCCTACAGTGTTTCCTCTGAATGTGGATAGTGTTCTTTCTCATAGATCCCTCCAAGTTGTTCAGAATCACTGCATTGCCACTAATGGAGAAGTCCATTACATTCGACTGTACCACAGTGTATCAGTCTCTGTGTACAATGTTCTCCTGGTTCTGCTCCTTTCACTCTGCATCACTTCCTGGAGGTTGTTCCAGTCTCCATGGAACTCCTCCACTTTATTATTCCTGTGAACACAATAATATTCCATCACCAACATATACCACAATTTGTTCAGCCATTCCCCTATTGCAGGGCATCACCTCATTTTCCAACTTTTTGCCACCACAAAGAGCACAGTTATGAATATTCTTGTACAGGTCTTTTTCCTTATTATCTCTTTGGGGTACAAACCAAGCAGTGCTATGGCTAGATCAAAGGGCAGACGGTCTTTTAGTGCACTTTGGGCATAGTTCCAAATTGCCCTCCAGAATGGTTGGATCAATTACCAACTCCACCAGCAACTCAGTAATCTCCCAACTTTGCCACATCCCCTCCAGCATTCATTACTTTTCATTTGCTGTTATGTTAGCCAATCTGCTAGATGTGAGGTGATACCTCAGAGTTGTTTTGATTTGCATGTCTCTGATTATAAGGGATTTAGGACACTTTTTCATGTGCTTATTAATAGTTGTGTGAGGGCTGGGGAGAAAGAGAATTTGCAAGAACCAAGGCTGGAGACCTAGCTGTCAATCAAGAGGAGATTCCAATGGAATGTTCCCAGGAGTGGCAGTTGGGAGGTTTCTGGCCACACTGAGGGGAAGAAGCAGGATCTAAAAGGCTTTGGACTTTGTCTTTGGCTCTGGGCAGTTGAAGCTGATCAAGGGAGAAACTTTGGGACTTTGGTTTCTCTTTGAGAATTGAATTGGCTAGGAGGAGGATCTGATTTTCTCTCTAAAAGTGGAAGCTGGCTGAAGGACCTTTGGGGGCCTTGGCTTGGCTTTTGGGGCTTTGCTCTCTTTGAGATTTTACTGACCAAGAGTTGGAGGAAATCCAGGCTGAAGAAGAGACTTTTCTTGGTGAAGAAGAAAGAAGATTCAAACAGTAGTCCTCCATCTCTCTAATTGTCTTAGAGTCACATTTTGTGACTGGACTACTTCCTCAAATCCTCCTAAAATTCCCCTTGTAGTTAGGGACATTTTCATCCCTCTTACCTCAGTTTCCCATCCTGTTATCCCAATAAACCCCTTGACTTGAAAGAGGAAAAGAAAAAAAGTATCTTTATAGTTTACTCAGGGGGGGAGGAAGAATTGGGAAGAGAGGGTGGCAGGAAGAAGAGGGTTGGAGAAGGGAGGGAGTGAAAGGGAGGAGGAAATTAGAAAGATATACTGATCCATCAGTCATCAGTAGGGATTAGTAGTCAGACCTCTGAATAAACCCCAGAGCAGTATTCCCTGTGTACCAGCATCCCTGTGTGGCAGCACAGATGTTCCCCTTTATCCTGCCTGACTTTGTCAAACTTGGACCATGCACTAGGTTTGGAACAGCATTGGTTAATGGCTTGAAGTAAATCCTCTCTGCATCATTTAAGGTATGATATGCAGGTTGGATTGGCAAAGTCCAAATCCTCTCTTTGATCTACAGTAGGCCAGCTGGTCAAATTGCCATCAGACCCAGTTCTTTCCAAAAATTGCCTTTTTTCATGGGAGCTGACTAATAAAATAAATTCAACATCCTCGAAATCTGGATCAAAGATCCAAAATGCTCTCTTCAGCTCCTTGTGGGATTTAAAAGGATTGTCCACAAATTTTGAAAAGCAGCGTTTAACGGACTCAAGTTCCTGAGGAGTGAATTGTCTATGGGCCTTTGAGTGAATAACACCAGCATTAGTTGTTAGCTTGGTGACTTCCTTCAATGGACAGATTTTCTCAGGGGCACTAGCAGCCTGGTTCTCATTTTCATTGCTACCTTCAGTTTCCTGAGGTGCATTCTCAGTTTGCCCATTGTCCTTGCCCAAAACTAGATCTAGACCTTTTTCCTTAATGAGTTATTCAAACACTGCCTTAATCATCTTGTCTAAGTTGTTGTCAATGTCCATGACCTTCTCTGCCTTAAGGGGAACCATGAATCTGAACACTTTCCTCACTTGGGTTAGAGTCTGCAACACAGCCATAAAGAGTACATATATTTGTGCCAGGATTTGCCAGAGAACCAATTCATGTTGTAATGGTAATTGTAACACAGTCATTATCAAGTTTCCTACATAATCCACACTTTCCACTACCATTTGAGTCAGTTTGCTGTATAGAATATGGTAAACCCAAAAGCAGGCAATGGATGCCAAAACCAC
Source organism: Monodelphis domestica (assembly GCF_027887165.1). NCBI lineage: Eukaryota > Metazoa > Chordata > Mammalia > Didelphimorphia > Didelphidae > Monodelphis > Monodelphis domestica. Next base: position 155,401,083 of record NC_077234.1, read on the forward strand.
CACACCAACAACTACTTGTTTGAACATATTTACTATCTTTCCTGCCTGTGGATTGTTGGGTACACTCAGACTAAGGGTGCCACTTGAAATAGAATAAGTAAACTGAGGAAATTACTACTTATTGAAATAGAGAAGATGTAAACTGAGGGGAACCTGTTTCTTTTGCAATGACTGCTGTCTTCTGGCTGGCTGTGACTAGAGAGCTGCTAAGGGAACCTGAAGCTGCTTATTTGTAATGGATGTAGAAATGAGAAACACTGAGGGATGCTGCCACACAAGGATGCTGGTACACAGGGGATACTACTCTGGAGTTTACTCAGAGGTCTGCCTACTAATCCCTACTGATGGCTGATGGATCAGTATATCTTTCTGATTTCCTCCTCCCTTTTACTCCCTCCCTTCTCCGACCCTATTCTTCCTACCACCCTCTCCTCCCAATTCTTCCCATTCCCCTGAGTGATCTAGATGTTCTTCCATCTCAGAACTGATTTCACTGAGAGTAAGGTTTAAGCATTATTTATTGGCACTCTCTTCCTCTTCTTCTCATAAAAGTATTCTTCCCCTCCCCTTCCCATGCACATCTTTATGTGATAAATATTATCTTATTTATTTTATTTCATCAAGTATCTCTTGGTGACATCTTCAATTCCCCCTCCCTTTTTCTTTTTTTGCATATCATCTTATCGCACTTATTACCCCAATCTCTTCCTGTGAATGATTCTTTTAATTACTATAATAGTGAATATAATTTTTGAGAGTTACAAATAACATTTTCCCCATATATTAACATATATAATTTGATCTAATTATAGCCCTTAAAGAAGAAAGTTTGAATAAAAAACATTTTCCCCTTTTCCCTCTCTTATTTCCCTTTTCATGTTTCTCTTGATCTTTGTGTTTAGATACCAAACTTTCTACTTAGTTTTGATCTTTTCTTTAGAAATACTTGGAAATCTTCTATTTTGTTGAGTGCCCATACTTTCTCCTGGAAGTATATAGTCAATTTTGATGGATAGGTGATCCTTGGTTGAAGACCCAATTCTCTTGCCTTTCTGAATATCATATTCCAAGCCTTGTGGTACTTTAGTGTGGAAGCTGCCAGATCTCATTTAATCCTGATTGGTGTGCCTTGATATCTGAATTGTCTCTTTTTGGTTTCTTGTAAAATTTTCTCCTTATCTTGGAAGTTCTTGAATTTGGCACTTACATTCCTTGGGGTTGTCTTTTGAGGATTTAGTGTAGAGAGTGTTCTATGAACTCTTTCAATGTCTATTTTGCCCCCTTATTCAAGAACTTTAGGGCAGTTTTCTTGGATAATTTCTTGTAGTGTGATGGCAAAATTTCTGTTTATTTCTGGGTTTTCAGGTAGAGCAATAATTCTCAAATTGTCTGTTAGTGATTGGTTTTCCTGATTCATCATCTTGTCAGTGATATATTTTATGTTTTCTTCTATTCTGCCAGTCTTTTGACTTTGCTTCATTAATTCTTGTTGTTCTTCAAGATCATTGTCTTTCAATTGCCCAATTCTGGTCTTTAAAGACTGGTTTTCCCTTTTGATTTGGTCTATCCTGTTTTTCATGGCTTCCAGGTGTTTCTCCAATTGTGAGTTTTTGTCCTTTAAACTGTTATTTTCTTTTTGAACTACTTCCCACTTTTCTTGCCAGAAGGCTTCCATCTTTTTGATAAGCTCCAATTTAAATTCTTCAAGAGCTTTTGTACAATTTCCATTTTTTGGAGGTTTTGGTGCATTTATTTGTATTTCCTCTTCTATTTCCTCTGTAGCCTGGGTTTTTCCTCTGTAAAAATTATCCAGGGTCAACCCCTTCTTCTTGTTTTTCTTGGTTTGAGAAGTTGTTCCTGGGCAATGTTTGCTATAACTATGGTGGTTTTTTCCTTCCCTTTCTAGTCAGAAATCTAAGTCAGATGGGCAGGTTCTCTGTTTATGGAGTTAAGGAGCAAAGAAATCTAAGTCAGATGGGCAGGTCCTTTGTTTATGGAGTTAAGGAGCAAGGATTTTGCCTGAGGCCAACTCTCAAATCTCTGCAACTTCTACAGTTTGCTGCCCTTCTCTGTGCTATCTCCCCGAGAGTGCCTATGGTCTGTGCTCTTTAGCTGGGGTTTCAGGTCTAACTGTTCTCAGGGGTAGGTCTTTGGTGGTCTTAGTCAGATGCCAAGGACTTAGAGGTGCCCCTCACTCACTCTAGAGGTGCCCCTTGCTCACTCACTGATTCTAGAGAGAGCTGGCTCTAACTCTGGCTCTGTAGGTGGGGTGAGGGAGGGTAGGTCAGTTCTCATTTTGGTGGGAGCTTTTTCACTCCCTTATAGTGTGGAAATGTCCAAATCCCACGTACCTTCAATTCTGTGCTCCACTGTAGAGTCCCTTTATTCATATGAATTTGTTTGTTTGTTTGTTTGTTTTTGGTCCTTTGAAGTAGTCTATATCAGTAGGTGCTGAGGAGAGGAAGAGTCCTGAGTCTAGACTGCTACCATGTTTACCCAGAAGCCCTAGTCCATAAATTCTTGCTCCAAAATATTTCTTGCATTTTTTGTCTCCTTTATGTTCCAGTTTCCACTTTCATAGTTCATAATTTTATTCTCTCTTATCTGAACTATTTAAATACTTTCCTTCCTTCCACCTGTTTTATTCATTGCTGAAAGTGAAGTAAGTTCAAATTTTGATGGTTATTTATGGTATTCTGCTTTTCACATGTAGACGTTTTTGATTAAAGAGGCAGAAAAATTTGTTTAAGGAAACACTGATAAAATCAATTTGAGAAGTTACATAGCTTCTCAGATAAAATGATAAGAGAAAACATACTGTTCTGAGGGACTGAAGAATTGCTGCTTAGATAAATATGTTAAGAGAAACTGAACTAAAGAATAGTGTCTGAGGTAATGATTGTATAGAACTCTTCAGTTTTGAAGATTATAACTTTAATATAATATATTGCATATAATTATATATAATAAATTATTATAAATATAAGTGAATACTATATAGAGATTATAGAAGATCTTAGGGAGAGATTAAACATATAGTCTATATAATTATGTATGGAGTTATATCTAAAAGAAAGGTGGATCTTTTGAGCTTAATATCCCAGGTTAGAGATGAATCATACTTATGGGGAAACTCTTATTTGAGGCATTAGCAATTTAGAAATGACAGATACAGCTAGAAGAAGAGCAGAAAAGAGGAGAGGGGAGGCTAAATTCATACTAGAGGTAATGAGAATTTGCTTATAGAAGAAACAAAGGAGCTGACAGCTGACAGGAAGGTTTTATAATTGCTTTGCTGGAAGCTGTACTGATTGAGAGAGGGGTAAACTGTTTTGCTGAGAGCTGATTGGTTTCCTAGAAGAAAAGTGAATTCTGTTATTGTGCAGTGGACTGTCTGAATTTCCTGATTTCTAGAATTTTTATTTCTTGAGAGGGTAAAGTCCTGAAGGATGCTTATGTTGTTCCCCTGTTATCTCTGAAGAGAGAGGGAAAACAAGAGATGAGGTGGGGTGGGGAGAAGACAACTTTTGCATTTGCTTTGCTGTAAGAAAAAGTTTGGCTTTGCTGAGAGCTAATTGGACAAGACAGAATCCCCTGCTATTTGAAGATTCAAGAAGAAAAGCTGTATTACTATCTGTAGCTTGAGAAAGAGAAAATCTTTAGAATCAGAACAGATCTTAGCTTGGCAGTACTCTGACTTAAGGGAACTGTTTGCCACTGAAAGAACATAGCACCTTTTAAACACCCTGCCACTATCACTGTTTCAGTGGCATGCAAGAAACGGAAAAACTCTTTAGTTAGAAGGAAAGTGGTATTGTCGAGGAAGTAGAGAAACGGCTTTTCTGTGCTGGTAATATGATGAATATTGTTCTCTAAAGAGACTCAGGGCATCAAGGCATGCCATCTAATGTTGGTTGTTGGAGGCACATGGATTTCCCTAATCAAGTGCTTCTCCATTACCTTTCTCATGTACTCATTCTTCTAAATAGTTACTTTGTGCATTTGTGAGGAAGTGTGACTCAGACTTATTTGTAAATTGTTAATTTGTGTTTTTTTCTTATTATTCAGTAAATGTTTCATGTTTAAGAGCAGTGATGTCATTATGACTGATTTTATGTAAATGAGAAGCACATCCATGGGGCTCAGGCACTCTAAAGATGAGTATTAAGAAAGCTTCTTCCTCTTTTTCCTCCCTCCCACCCAAACACGTCTAGGACCTTGATCTAATGATAGCCACATTGTTGTGACCATGGCTGATCACACCTGTGGGGATGGGACAATGACCTGCCAAAGTGGGTGAAGACGACAGGATGAATAAGTTAGCTTCAGCCCAGGGAGAGAGGGAACCCTGGTAGAGTAGATTTTTCGTGCTACTCCTGGGCTATACTTTGTATCTGTGTGATGTTGGGTAAACTCCATTGAGCTACACAAACATCATTAAAATGAGAGGATTCAAATATATGTGGCCTTATATCCCCTCCTACTCCAGAGCTATGAGTCTATGATGCCGAAGGATAGATTACTTTGCTCCTGTCCTTAAACATTTTCCAGTGATTCCCTATTACCTTATTATCAAGTATAAACTCAAATTCAAAACCAAGGTTATATAAATAGGTAAATAGCAGAGTCAGGTATTAACATTTGTGTCTACTTATTCCAAATCCACAATCTGCTAGCCAAATATTCTCTTTGACATGTAATTATCATAGATTTAGAACTGAAAGGGATACCAAAGAACATCGACTTCAAACCCCTCACTTTACAGATTAGGAAAAATGAACCTTTGAGAAAGGAAGTGAGCTGCCTAAAGCTGCAATTTAACTCTCAGTCCCTCCTTTAAAAATAATAACAATTATTAACATTCACATATGATAACTGTGTGACAGGTTCTGTGTGGAACACTTTATGATTATTATCTCATATGATCTTCACAACAATCTGGGGAGGTAGGCATTGCTATTATCCCCATTTTACTGATAAGGAAACTGAGAAAAATAGAGGTTAAGTGACCTGCCTACAGTCCCCAAAACTATTAAAAGGCTGGGGTAGGATTTGAACTAAGGTATTCCTGCCTCCCAGTTAGTGTTCCTGCACTTTTAATTGTCGGATTGGCCTTTTAATTTTTTTTTTTAATTCCATGCCTCAAAATGTCCATTTTTGTTGTGTCTTTTCCTGTTCCTATTGGCTCACGGTGTTCCCTATACTCCCCCTAATCCATGCTAGCTGAAATTCTATTTGTCCTTGAAGGTTCAGCTGAAACTTCATCTCTAATATGTTGATTTCTTCCTAATCAAAAATGATAACAAATTTCACTTACTAGTTATAGTGCTTTCTCTGTACAGTACTTCTCTGGTACATTAAGGATGTGCCAATGATGAGGAAACACAGGTCCAGAGAGGTTATGTATTTTGCCTAGTCACACAGCCAGTATGTCTGAGGCAGTATTCAAAATGATGTGTTTCTAACTCTAATGAAGGCAGAATCAAGCCCTATCTTTTAAAATTATCAGACAAGGGTTAAAATTGGCAGAATTTTTTGTTTTAACAAGTCAAATTCTTTGGATGATGTCAGACTATGGTCTTTAACTTGAATAGTACTTTTATAGTACTTTGACCTTACATGCTTTAAAGATGCAGAACCCTTTCCCACAAGCTCCTTAATTAAGTCGCTTCCATGAAAAAGTTAGCTTAAGTTGACAATTTTGAGAGTATAAAACTGACATTGACTTGTAATTGAACATGGCTATGTTGCCTCTCTATATTGGTTTCATCGTTGGAGTTATTGTGTTTGTTGTTCTTTTAATTCCAATTTCCTTAAATTGCATCATTTCATATTTCTTCACATGTTTCTTTGAATTATTCATATCTGTAATTCTTTATCATGTAGCTAAATGTTAAGATGAATACAGAAGTACTTTATTTAGGTGCTACCAACTATTGGGCATATATTTAATAATCTGTTTTCTATTACAAATAATGTTGCCAAGAACATTTTTTACACTTTCACTTTTTTCTTGCTCTTATTAACCTCCTTGAGGTATAGTGCCAGCAGTGAGAACAATGAGTCAAAAGTTGTGACTCACTTATTAACTTCTCTTAGATTTTTTCTGAAATGACCCACTTGTCATTTTCAACATTCTAAATTATTGGGTCTTACTTTTTACAGTCCTTCCAACAGTGAGTTTTCCAATTTGTATTATTTTTGCTAGTTTGACAAGTTTGTTTAAATTTTAATTTCTCTGTTTAGGAGGAATCTTGAAGCATTTTTTTCAGGAGGTTATTAATAGTAATTTTTTTTCCTTTGAATACTGTTTGTTCATATTCTTTTAATGTAAATTTCTTAGAGAATAACTTAGATATTTATGCCAAATTCTCTAAATTTTTGGATATCATTTACTTTAGACAAGTTTTTATGTTTTATTGTTAAATATGTACAATGTGTATTTTCTTAGCATCTATGACAAATGTAGATACTCAAATATATAAATAACAAAAATAAGAAAAAACTATCATGTTAGTTGAAAAAGAGGTTGTAAATGATGAATTGTTTCTATTTCTTAGATATTAATCCTATTGCATATTAATTTTAATAATTTTAACATCTATATCATTATTTTAACATATAAGTATCAATATCATCCTTGTTTTCATAATTACTTTTTACCTTCTTTATTATATATAGTATTTGTTTGTTACCTTTGACTGCCTAGAAATATTATAAGTAAAAGAGATTATAGCTCTCTGGGACAGGAAGAGGTCATAGTATAGAGTTATAAGTGTACTCAGGAATAGAAAATTAATGAATAAGAGTAATGTTTTTATTTCTACTATGAAGGTTAATCATTATTAGCACAAAAAAGACATATTCTGGTTGCTAGAGAATTGTGATTTAGCAAAGGTCTCTAATATGAAATGAAAGATTTAGAATTTAGATAAAGTTAGGGTACATGTAACCACAAATAATTTCAATAAAGGCAAAATAGACCATCCTTACTGAACTATATATATATATATAAAAGACCCTAATCAATTTTAAAAAGTTTACTAAGATATGAACATTAGTTATATCTCACCCACTATAATACCTCTTCCCTATATGCATTACTATTCACCAAAGCATTCATAAAGAGATATGTTGTTGAAATATCAATATGATTAAAAAACTTGGCAAAACTGCTTTCTATTATCCATTGCCAAGTTCATTGTGAATATCTATTACTTCCTATTAAAAGTCTCCTGTAAAATTTGCTAATTAATTTATTGTAACTTTAATAAACATAATGAATTTCTATTAAGAAGTAAAATGATGATCATAGTCTTTCTTAGAAACAGGATATGAGAATTTTTTCAGAATTAAAAAGTGACTTTTCAGAAATATTTCCTAAATGATCCCTACAAGTAGTCTATAATGTTATTTTATCCTTTCTTAGTTATGTCTGAATCTACTTGGGATATTACAAATTGACAACAAAACACTGGTTTTCATTACATTTTTACTTCATTAGGTGTAAATGGAACAAAAATAATTTGTATATTCATTTGAAATGATCTAGTATAGTCACACTGAAGTTACATTTCTCTTAGTCCACAAGAAACTTTGTTACTATTAAAGTGAGTGAATTCTGTGTAATATACTGCATTTCTCTCAGGAAAAATGGGCAATAAAATGATTAATTTTATCATGGAACTTGATTTACCACATTTAAAGTTACATAAACCTGTGTTTGGGAGAAATTATCAATTTTCTATTTTTCACTATATTTTAAAATCTTAGAAATATAAAATTTAGAAAACTTAAAAGCAAAAATTTATGGGTGCAAGTTATTTATAAACCTAATAACATTTTTTCAGATCAGTCATTTTATTGGTCAAAGACTTCTTAACATGGTTTACATCACATTTCATCCACACTGCTTTACCCTGAGTGATTTGTGTCCATCTTCTCCTCAAATACTCCATTCATGTCTGTAGGTCTTCAACTAGAAGCACTTCAAAATACCTCAAGTCAAAGTTTTCCTTTCTTTTTTATCTTCATGAATAACTTATTCCCTCAAATATTGACTATTCTGGGACGTATTGATATTTAGCTGGGACTCAAGTCAAATCAACAAGAATTTATTTTGGGTAGTCATATATTTCTGACATTGATTATGGGCAAATCCAAGTAGATTGTCTAAATGTGGCTCAAAAGGAGTCATGAAAAGGGATCTCTAGAATCTTGCGCACTTCGCTCCAAATATTTTAATTCCTTCCTGGAGAATAGGAGAAAGGTCATAAGCATGGCCTTGCAGTTTTCCTTTGAAGAGTGGCGGGGGAGTCAGATTTATCTTCCTCTTGAATATTGTTGGTTTATGGGAATTATTATTATCTTTTGAGATTTGAGCCTCTCTCTGGTTGCTTTCCATTAAAGAAGCAGGGGTACTCTGAGCTTATAATGGTAGACTTGAATCTTTTCCATCAAATTTCAATTCAACTGAAGAACATCATTAATAGTGAATATTAAATAAACCTATTTATCCAAGCATATTATAAACAGAATCAGAGAATTTATACAGATTTTAATATGCCAGGAGATGTCCACAATCAATAAACTCACCATGGAGAATTCAACCAAAAGAGAAGCATCAATTCTACCCTAAGGGAAATTTCCCAAAGTATCTAGAGAGGTAAAATGGAAATCAGGGATATGCTGAACAACTGTCATTCACCTGAATATCTGTCTTCCAAAGTTCTTTCTTTCTCTTCATGAGTTTTTCTTTAAAGAGAGGCTGGGACCATATGTATCCTCTCTCAAAACAATAATATATAAGATTCTTTATTCTCTAATTCTTAAGACCTCCCCACAACCCCACCCCCCCATCCATGTCTTTAAATAAACCTGGGATTTTTCAGTGCCTTGACTTAACTTTTCTTTTTTTACTTTTTTTTTCACTTTAAACATTATTTGGTCATTTCCAAACATTATTCATTGGAAACAAAGATCATTTTCTTTTCCTCCCCCCACTCCCTTCCCACCACCTCTCCCATAGCTGGCGCACGATTCCACTGGGTATCACTTGTGTTCTTGGTTCGAACCCATTTCCATGTTGTTGGTATTTGCATTAGAGTGTTCAATTGGAGTCTCTTCTCAGTCATATCCCCTCCCCGCTGTAGTCAAGCAGTTGCTTTTCCTCAGTGTTTTTACTCCCATAGTTTATCCTCTGAATGTGGATAGTGTTGTTTCTCATAGATTACTCCAAGTTGTTCAGGGTCATTGCATTGCCACTAATGGAGAAGTCCATTACCTTCGGTTATACCACAGTGTATCAGTCTCTGTGTACAATGTTTTCTTGGTTCTGCTCCTTTCAATCTGCATCACTTCTTGGAGGTCGTTCCAGTCTCCATTGAATTCCTCTACTTTATTATTCCTTTTAGCACAATAATATTCCATCACCAACATATACCACAATTTGTTCAGCCATTCCCCAATTGAAGGGCATCCCCTCATTTTCCAATTCTTGGCCACCACAAAGAGTGCAGCTATGAATATTCTTGTACATGTCTTTTTACTTATTGTCTCTTTCAGGTACAAACCCAGCAGTGGTATAGATGGATCAAAGGGCAGACAGTCTCTTATCACCCTTTGGGCATAGTTCCAAATTGCCCTCCAGAATGGTTGGATCAATTCACAACTCCACCAGCAATGAATTAATGTCCCTACTTTGCCACATCCCCTCCAGCATTCATTACTTTCCTTTGCTGTCATGTTAGCCAATCTGCTAGGTGTGAGGTGATACCTCAGGGTTGTTTTAATTTGCATCTCTCTGATTATAAGAGATGTAGAATACTTCTTCATGTGCTTATTAATAGTTTTGATTTCTTTATCTGAGAACTGCCTATCCATTTCCCTTGCCCATTTATCAATTGGAGAATGACTTGATTTTTTGTACAATTGATGTAGCTCTTTGTAAATTTGAGTAATTAAACCTTTGTCAGAGGTTTTTATGAAGATTGTTTCCCAATTTGTTGCTTCCCTTCTGATTTTAGTTACATTGGTTTTGCTTGTACTAAAACTTTTTGATTTGATGTATTCCAGATTATTTATTTTGCATTTTGTGACTCTTTCTACGTCTTGCTTGGTTTTGAAGCCTCTCCCTTCCCAAAGGTCTGACATGTATATTATTCTGTGTTCGCCTAATTTTCTTATAGTTTCCTTCTTTATGTTAAAGTCATTCACACATTTTGAATTTATCTTGGTGGAGGGTGTGAGGTATTGATCTAAACCTAATCTTTCCCACACTGCCCTCCAATTTTCCCAGCAGTTTTTATGAAATAGTGGATTTTTGTCCCAAAAGCTGGGATCTTTGGGTTTGTCATATGCTGTCTTGCTGAGGTTACTTACCCCAAGTCTATTCCACTGATCCTCCTTTCTGTCTCTTAGCCAGTACCAAATTGTTTTGATGACCGCTGCTTTATAATATAGTCTGAGATATGGGACTGCAAGGCCCCCTTCCTTTGTATTTTTTTCATTATTTCCCTGGATATCCTTGATCCTTTATTATTCCAAATGAACGTTGTTATGGTTTTTTATAGATCAGTAAAAATTTTTTTGGGGGAGTTCTATGGGTATGGCACTAAATAGATAGATGAGTTTGGGTAGGATGGTCATTTTTATTATATTGGCTCGTCCTACCCATGAGCAGTTAATGTTCTTCCAATTGTTCAAGTCTAGTTTTAGTTGTGTGGAGAGTGTTTTGTAGTTGTGTTCATAAAGTTCCTGTGTTTGTCTCAGGAGATAGATTCCTAAGTATTTTATTTTGTCTAAGGTAATTTTGAATGGGATTTCTCTTTCTAGTTCTTGCTGCTGAGCTGTGTTGGAATTATATAGAAATGCTGATGACTTATGTGGGTTTATTTTGTATCCTGCAACTTTGCTAAAGTTGTTGATTATTTCGATTAGCTTTTTGGTTGAATCTCTAGGATTCTTTAAGTAGACCATCATGTCATCCGCAAAGAGTGATAACTTGGTCTCCTCATTGGCAATTTTAATGCCTTCAATTTCTTTTTCTTCTCTAATTGCTACTGCTAGTATTTCTAGTACAATGTCAAATAATAGAGGTGATAATGGGCATCCTTGTTTCACTCCTGATCTTAATGGGAATGCATCTAGTTTATCCCCATTGCAGAAGATATTAGTTGATGGTTTTAGATATATACTGTTTATTATTTTTAGGAATGACCCTCTTATTCCTATGCTTTCTAGTGTTTTTAATAGGAATGGGTGTTGTATTTTATCAAAGGCTTTTTCTGCATCTATTGAAATAATCATGTGATTTTTGTTGGTTTGCTTGTTGATGTGGTCAATGATGTGGATGGTTTTCCTAATATTGAACCAGCCCTGCATCCCTGGTATAAATCCTACTTGATCATGGTGAATCACTCTTCTAATAACTTGATGGAGACTTTTTGCTAGTATCCTATTTAAGATTTTTGCATCTATATTCATTAGGGATATTGGTCTATAATTTTCTTTCTCTGTTTTTGGCCTGCCTGGCTTTGGAATTAGTACCATGTTTGTGCCATAAAAGGAGTTTGGTAGAACTCCCTCTTTGCTTATTATGTCAAATAATTTGTATAGTATTGGGGTTAGCTGTTCTTTGAATGTTTGATAGAATTCACTGGTGAATCCGTCAGGACCTGGGGATTTTTTCTTAGGAAGTTCTTTGATGGCCTGTTGGATTTCTGTTTCTGATATGGGGTTATTTAAGAAATCTATTTCTTCTTCTGTTAGTCTAGGCAATTTATATTTTTGTAGATATTCATCCATATCACCTAGGTTGGTATATTTATTGCCATATAGTTGGGCAAAGTAGTTTTTAATGATTGCCTTAATTTCTTCTTCGTTGGAGGTGAGTTCCCCCTTTTCATCCTTGATGCTGTTAATTTGCCTTTCTTCTTTCCTTTTTTTAATTAGATTAATCAGTACTTTGTCTATTTTGTCTGTTTTTTCAAAGTACCAGCTTCTAGTTTTGTTTATTAGCTCAATAGTTCTATCACTTTTGATTTTATTAATTTCTCCCTTAATTTTTAGGATCTCTAGTTTGGTTTTCTTTTTGGGGTTTTTAATTTGTTCGTTGCTAGTATCCTATTTAAGATTTTTGCATCTATATTCATTAGGGATATTGGTCTATAATTTTCTTTCTCTGTTTTTGGCCTGCCTGGCTTTGGAATTAGTACATTTCAAATTCATTGATCTCTGCCCTCCCTAATTTGTTAATATATGCACTCATGGATATGAATTTTCCTCTAAGTACTGTTTTGGCTGCATCCTATAAGGTTTGAAAGGATGTCTCACCATTGTCATTTTCCTCAATGAAATTATTAATTGTTTCTATGATTTCTTCTCTAACTAGCCGATTTTGGAGTATCATATTATTTAATTTCCAATTAATTTTTGATTTGACTCTCCATGTACCCTTAATGATCAATATTTTTATTGCTTTATGATCTGAAAAGGTTGCATTTATTATTTCTGCTTTTCTGCATTTGAGTGCCATGTTTCTGTGACCTAGTGTATGATCTATTTTTGTGAATGTGCCATGTGGTGCTGAGAAGAAGGTGTATTCCTTTTTGTCCCTATTTATTTTTCCCCATACATCTATTAACTCTAATTTTTCTAAGATTTCATTCACCTCTTTTACCTGTTTCTTATTTATTTTTTTGGTTTGATTTATCTAAATTTGATAGTGGTTGTTTCAAGTCTCCCACTAATATGGTTTTACTATCTATTTCCTCCTTCAATTCTCCTAGTTTCTCCATTAAAAATTTGGATGCTATACCATTTGGTGCATACATGATGATTAGTGATATTTCCTCATTGTCTATACTCCCTTTTAACAGAATATATTTACCTTCCCTATCCCTTTTGATCAGGTCTATTTTTGCTTTGGCTTTGTCAGATATCATGATTGCAACTCCTGCCTTCTTTCTATCAGTTGAGGTCCAAAAGGTCTTACTCCATCCTTTAATTCTAACCTTGTGAGTATCAACCTGCCTCATATGTGTTTCTTGAAGACAACAAATGGTAGGGTTTTGGGTTCTAATCCAATCTACATTTTATGGGTGAGTTCATCCCATTCACGTTCAAAGTTATGATTGTCATTTGTGGATTCGCTGGCATTTTGATATCTTCCCCTAGTTCTGACCTTTCTTCTTTAGCTTTCTCCTTTTGAACCAGTGATTTACTTTAGGTCAGTCCCCCTAGTCCCCTCCCTTGGTATGCTTCCCTTTCTAGCCCCTCCCTTTTTATGCTCCCTTCCTCTCCCCCCTCTCCTTCCCTTCCTTTTTATACTCCCTCCCCCTCCCCCTCCTTGATTTTCCTTTCTTACCCTGTTGGATAAGATAGAATTCAGGATCCCACTGGATCTAGATGTTTTTCCCTCTCAGATTTGATTTCACTGAGAATAAGGTTTAAGTAATACCACTTCATGCTCTTCCTCTCCTTCTCATATGAGAGTTCTTCCCCTCCCCTTCCCATGTGTATCTTTATATGGGAAAGATTATTCTATTAAATCCCCCCCCCCCTATTTCTTGAAGTAAATCTTAGTATTATCTATGGTTCCCCCCCTCTCTTTTCCTTTCTTTGCCCCAACTTTCACCAAATCTTCTTAATGCCCCAATCTTTCCCTGTGCATGTTTCTTCTAACTACTCTTATGAAGCAAACAATTTTTGAGAGTTACACAAAACATTTCCCCCACATATTAATATATATAATTTGATGTAAATGTAGTCCTTATAGAAGAGAGTTTGACTTAAAGAAAAAGATAAGATTCATCTCCTTTTCCCTTTCTTTCATATTTACCTTTTCATGTTTCTCTTGCTTTCTGTGCTTGGATATCAAATTTTCCACTAAGTTCTGGTCTTTTCTTAGCAAATGCTTGGAAATCTTCTATTTTGTTGAATGCCCATACTTTCCCCTGGAAGTATATAGTCAGTTTTGCTGGGTAGTTGATTCTTGGTTGGAGACCCAGCTCTCTTGCCTTTCTAAATATCGTGTTACATGCTTTGCGGTCTCTTAGTGTGGTAGCCGCTAAGTCATGTGTGATCCTTATGGGAGCCCCCCTATATCTGAAGCTCCTCTTCTTGGCTTCTTGTAGGATTTTCTCCTTTTCTTGGAAGCTCTTGAATTTGGCAATTACATTCCTGGGGGTTGTCTTTTGGGGATTTAGTATATAGAGGGTGTTCTATGAACCCTTTCTATTTCTCTTTTGCCCCCTTGCTCCAGAACGTGTGGGCAATTTTCTTCTATAATCTCCTGTAGAAAAGCATCGAGGTTTTTGTTTATCTCTGGTTTTTTCTGGGAGACCTATAATTCGGAGGTTGTCTCTTCTTCCTCTGTTTTCCAAGTCTGTGATCTTTTCAGTGAGAGATTTTGTGTTTTCTTCTAATTCATTAATTTTTTGGCTTTGCTTTATTGATTCTTGCTGTTTTATGATCTCACTTTCTTCCAGTTGCTTAATTCTGGTCGTTAGGGACTGGTTTTGCTTTTCAGCTTTGTCTGCCCTTCTATTGGATGCTTCCAGCTCTTTTTTCCAATTGAGCAGTCTTATCTGTCAGACTGCTGATCTCTTTCTCCCATTTTTCTTTCCAGAAGGTTTCCATCTTTTGGGTAAGCTCCAGTTTGAGATCTTCCAGAGCTTGTTGATAGTTTTCATTTTGGGAGGCATGTTCTGGTTTTTTTTTTTTGGGGATTTCATCCTCATTCTCTTCTTTTCCTTGCATACTCCCACCATAAAAGTTTTCAATAGTCACCTTTTTCCCTTTCTTCCTGGAGGCTTGATTTTGTGCCATGTGAGCCATCCCTTTGGTGGTTTTATTCCCCTTTCCTTTTTGGTCTGGGGTCTGGGTGATATGGGCGGGTTTTCTGTGAATTTAGGTTGCCTCAGACTAGTTCTTCCCCGCCTCCGAGGTTTCTTAGAGTGCAGGTCCCTATTCTAAGCCCAACCACCCAGGTGATCAGCTCCACCCAGATAATCAGCACATGTGGTCCGCCCCTGGTGTTTAGCTCCACCCAGATGCTCTGCACAACCGCCCCGAGTATAGCTCCATGGGCCCCCTGTGCTCAGCGCAGGATTTTCCCATGAAACCGCCCTGAGATGTTGTTTCCTGGCAGTCCCCAGATCCCAAGGACCCTGGAGTGCCCCCCCCCCCCGGACAGAGATGTTCCCCACTCACTCGCTGTCCCACTGAGCAGTCCAGTAGCTCACTCTGGTTTGTTGGGGGAGGTGGTGGGGGGGCAGAAGGGCAGCTCAGTTCATGTTTCTGTGCAAGCTTTTCCTCCTTCTTATTTTAGTGTGGAAATGTTCAAACCCCACGTACCTTTGCCTCTGTGGGGTACTGGGGAGTGGTTCTGTTCCTCCAAAGGTGATTTTTATGCTCCTTTGATGTAGTCTATTTCGTTTGGTGCCAGGGAGAGGAAATGTGTGGCGTCTAGATTGCAGCCATGTTTACCCGGAAGTCTCCCAACCCTTTCACGAAGTTATTCTTTCTAGAAATTTTGTAGTGAAGTAGAGGAAGATAAGTAAGATGATCTCTTAAAGTAATCACTGGATCAAGGAAAGGTTGTTTTAATATGAGGGACAGTTTTGCAAGTTTCTGGTCCCCGAGGAAGGAGCTAGTAATGAAGGAGTGATTAAAGAGTGAGAAGTAATCAATGGAATGACTTTTATCAGGAAACCTGAGAGAATGAGATCATGGTCAAGTGAAGGTTTTAATTTTCCAGAGAAGAGCCACCTCATCTTCTGAGGTGAGAATGAATGAGAGGACATTGAGTTGGTTAGGACAGTGGTGTCAAACTCAAAAATAGAAATATGGCTACCAAAACTATGCCTTGTATGCTGTATTTTTTTGTGTTAAATATTTCCAAATTACATTTTAATCTAGTTTGGGCCATATTCGAGTGTGTGCCAGGCCACATGCAGCCCATTTGCCATATGTTCGATGCCTAATTAAAACATACAATTGTTTGGGACCCTAGTAGATAAGAGATAGATTAGCAGCACATAAAGGATGGCCTCATTCTTCTGGTGAAAGAAAGACCACGGGACTCAGGGTCCTGATAAGGAACAAAAATAAGTTTGTGATATAATTAAGAAATTGGAGTGAAAGAAGCATAGGAGTTCATGACCAGAGAAGATGTCAGTGGTCATCACTTTTCCCAGTAGAGGTGTAAATAGGATCATCCCCTTAGGTAGATGTAGTAGCATGGAGGTGGGGATCACCAAAAAGGAACTTGATTAATAAGGATATTAGAAGGGTCATCAGTCACAAATACTGAACTCCTCAAGCCCAGTCATAAAGGTTAAAATAGTGGGTCTACTTTTAGCCAGGTGCCTAGGATGTAGCATGTCAAGGAATGCCCTAAAGCTTGGTAGGTGATAGCAACAGGATATTGTTCTAAGCAATATATTTAGATTTGTCTTCAGACAGGCTTTCTACCCCAAGAACACAGAAGTCATGTTTCTGGAAGGGAGAAGCACACCATGTATTGCCTTTTCATCAGGTACAAATCCTCAAATCCTGTTTATTGTGAAAAGAAGGCTGCATTTAGAATGAGAGAGACCTAGATTTCAACTCCACCTCTGACACTTAATTACATCTGTGACCACTGGCAAATTTGTGCTCTCTCTGATTCTTATTTTTCTTCTTTGCAAAATGGAAATGATATTATCTATAGCAAAGTTATGAAACACAAGGTCCCCTGGAGCATGTCGCCACAAAATGCCTGAGGATGGGCTGACCAATATTAACATGTAATTGAGAAAAAGTTGTCCAGAAAAGTGAAAATATTATACAACATGAATAATGTTCATTTGTGGTTTTCTAAATAAATATGAGCCTGTAGCGATTTGTTTCTAATTGATATTGACATCACTGGCCTAGAGAACTTAGCTCCTAGGATTGCTTAAGCAGGGGTCCCCAAACTTCGGGCCACATGTGGCCCCCTGAGGCCATTTATCCGGCCCCCGCTGCACTTCTGGAAGGGGCACCTCTTTCACTGGTGGTCAGTGAGAGAAGCACTGTGTGTGGCAGCACCACAAAGTGAGGCATCGCTCACTTACAGGACTACTTCCGGTGACATAATCGTTTGTGTGGTGCCTTGTTCTAAGAGTAGCTGAACAAGAACGAGGCTCTGCACAATGGAAGACGTCAGCATAGTGAGCAGCGATCTGGGGGAGGGGATTCTGCACTGTTTATACTGCTGCCCGGTATAGTGGTGGCAGTGATGGGCCTGTGCAAGGTGTGACAGGCCCATCCCAGCCAGTGCTGCAGCCTCCGTTATCCCTGACAGCAGTATACAGATTTGTTTGTAGTTTTTTTTTATAGTCCAGCCCTCCAATGGTCTGAGGGACAGTGAACTGGCCCCCAGTGTAAAAGTTTGGGGACCCTTGTCTTAGAGGATCCAATGAAAGATTACATTATTAAATGATGTTAATATTATAGATATCAAGTAACATATATAAAAATTTTCATAGCCTGAAATGATTTAAATGACATAACTTTTGGGGAATAACATCAGTGTAATATAATGTATATAATATGTATTGTATTATAATATTTATTCTGTAACCATTTAATATATTACATTGTATATATTTATTACATATGTATATATCTATGCATTCACATACATATAAAACATATATATGATATGCTTATCAACCCCTAAAGTAATAGGCAAATATTAGCTGTCATCATTACCACAATGATGTTTTGTAATCTTGCTATCTTCCAGCTGCTTAATTCTGGTCGTTAGGGACTGGTTTTGCTTTTCAGCTTTGTCTGCCCTTCTATTAGATGCTTCCAGCTCTTTCTCCAATTGTGAAGTCTTGTCTATCAGTCTGCTGATCTCTTTCTCCCATTTTTCTTTCCAAAAGGTTTCCATCTTTTGGGCATGCTCGCTATCTTCCAGCTGCTTAATTCTGGTTGTTAGGGACTGATTTTGCTTTTCAGCTTTGTCTGCCCTTCTATTAGATGCTTCCAGCTCCTTCTCCAATTGTGAAGTCTTGTCTATCAGACTGCTGATCTCTTTCTCCCATTTTTTCCCAAAAGGTTTCCATCTTTTAGGTAAGCTCCAGTTTGAGATATTCCATAGCTTGTGGATAGTTTCCATTTTGGGAGGCATGTTCTGATTTTGTTTGCATTTCATCCTCATTCTCTTCTTTTCCTTGGGTACTCCCTCCATAAAAGTTTTCAATAGTCACTTTCCCCCCCCCCCCCCCCCTTTCTTCTTGGAGGCTTGATTTTAGGCCATGTGAGCCATCCCTTTGGTGGTTTTATTCCACTTTCTTTTTTTGGTCTTGGGTCTGGGTGATATGGGTGGGTCTTCTATGAATTTAGGTTGCCTCAGACTAGTTCTTCCCAGCCTCCAAGGTTTCTTAGAGCGTGGGCCCCTGTGTTCAGCCCAACCGCCCAGGCGATCAGCGCAGCCCGCCCAGGTGTTCAACTCCACCCAGGTGCTCAATGCAACCGCCCCAGAGCTCAGTTCCTCAGCCCCCTGATATCAGCACAGGATTTTTCTGTGAAACCACCCTGAGAGGTCATTTCCTTGCAGTCTTTAGATCCCAAGGACTCTGGTGTGCCCCCCCAGACAGAGACGCTCCTCACTCACTTGCTGTTCCAGTGAGCGCTCTGATAGCTTACTCTCCTTTGGTGGTGGTGGGGGGAAGGGGTGGCTCAGTTCACGTTTTTTTGCGAGCTTTTCCTCCTCCTTATAGTGTGGGAATGTTCAAACCCCATGTAACTTCGTTTCTGTGGATTAATGGAGAGTTCCTCCATTCGTCCAAATGTGATTTTTATGCTCTTTTGAGGTAGTCTCTTTCGTTTGGTGCTGGGGAGGGGAAGTAAGTCTCATCTAGATTGCAGCCATGTTTATCCGGAAGTCCGGCTTGATCTTAACTTTTCTTTGCAGGGACAGAGAATTCATGCAGGCCTGGAAAAGGGGGGGTGGTTTTTTGAATAAAGAAATAAGGAGAAATATTTGATATTTGAGAGATTTAGTAATCAAATTGTATAGGAAAGGGAGACTCTTCAAGGAGAGTAAAGTTTGCAGTGCTTTGGAATTGGAAGTGTGGTTGTCATCAAAAGAAATAAGAAAGTTGGGAAATGGGGTAGATTTTGGGAGAAAGATAATTTCTTTTTTGGACATAGTGAGCTTGAGCTCCTTATGAAAGATACATATGAAGACATCTGATAGGGACTGGAAGCAAGACAATGATAAGTGCTATATATGTAAACTTGGGAGTCATTTATATGGAGTTGATAATTAAATCAATGGAAGATAATACCATGAAATAAAGTATAAATTGAAAAGAGAAGAGGACCCAGGATAGAGCCCTGGAGGACATCTACATATAAGTAGCAGAATATACATGATAATTTAGTAAAGGAGACTGGGGACAGATCATTTAGGTAGAGGGACCCAAAGAATTCCTAGGAAAGAGATGATATCCTGGAGGCAAAGGTGGTCAGTGTCAGAAAAAATGCAAGAGAGATGGGTCATAATGAAGAAGGAAAATAGGTTATTGAGTTTAGCATTAAAGAACTCATGGCACCTTCCTTTGAAAATATCTTCTCTTGAGTATTGGGATCAGAAGCCAGATATCAAAGGGTTACAAAAGTGAGTAGGATTTGAGGAAGTAGATTCAATAAATGTAAATAACTTTTCTTCTAGTTTGACTGTGAAAAGAATATAGGAAAGGAGCTTGAGACAATGGTCAATGGAAAGGTATTTTAAGGAAAGAGGGGACCAGTCACATTTGTAGGAAGTAGGGAAAGAGTCCATTTATATGAAGAAGTTCTAAATTAGTGGGAAAGAAATAGATCTTTGAAATGGCAAGTTCCTTGAAGAGGAAAGGGAGTGGGATGTAGGGCACACAATGAGCTATTGACCTTCAGTATGAAAAGGATCTTTTTCTTCAATTGAGAGAATAGAAGGTATTGCTAAAAATTTTGGAGCATGTAAAGTATTGTTCAGTCATTTTGGATTCTTTATGATCCCTTTTTAAGTTTTCTTGGCAAAGATACTGGAATGGTTTGCCATTTCCTTCTTCATTTCACTTTATAGATGAGGAAACTGGGTGACTTGCTCAGGTTTAGACAGCTAGTAAATATCTGGGGTTGGATTTAAATTCAGATATTCCACATTCCAGGCCCAGCACTCTATCCACTGAGCTACCTAGCTACTCTAAAATAGGAGAGGGATTTCTTAATCAATGGCTTCTTTTCTGGGTGAAAGAGTTTTCTGATGAGAATGTGATAGAGAGAGGGTGGCAAAGGTTGATTGAAGAGAGAAAAAGTATTTTGGGGCATTATGAATAGAGGCACAACCTAAATAGAGTGACCCTTTGGGAAGAATAAAGAGTGCCAAGTAGTAGTGATGGGCCAGTGAAATTAGATAAACTGAATTTGTAGTGAAGCCAGTTTTCAGGCTTGTGTGACATACTACAGCAGCACCGCAATGTAAATAGAGAAGGCATATGGGGTAAGTAAGGGTTAGGAAGTTGTCAAGATATGAACAGAATAAGACAAAGGGGTAAGGGACTTGATGGTAAAAATATTGCAAATAGAAACTAACTCTGGGGTAAGCATTTCAAAGGGATGAAAATGAGCACAGAGCATGGCTGTTGGACAGAAACAATAGGGAGGGGTGAAGTGAATGGAGGTCCCAACCAGAACACAGGAGAAATGAGACAGCAGAGAATTGGAAGTCTAAGAAAGGAAGGTGAATTTGGAATCATGGAAGTTGATCATGAGTTTGCCTTTCACCAGTTTCACATTTTTGGGGTAAAAACCTTCTTATTCCTCTTTCTTATCTCTCTCTATTGTGTATTCACAAAGCCTTCCTGGACTTCTTCCTGATTCAATACTAGGCCTTAGGGATTGGTGTTATAGCATTCCATGTCTCTAATTATTTCACAGCTTGTGTTTAGTTGAATGAACTTAGGCACTTGGAAGGAAGTAGAACAGAAGCATAAGCACAAAGTACCACTTAGGCAGTGAGAGTTTACTCTGTGTGTGTGTGTGTGTGTGTGTGTGTGTGTGTGAGAGAGAGAGAGAGAGACAGACAGACAGACAGACAGCCTGACAGACATAGGGAGAGAGACAGAGAGAGTGACAGTGACAGACGTAGACAGTTGAGAATACTTCTAGCATTTTGCTTTAGGATGTGAATGGAAAAGACTCAGATTCAATGTGTATTCTCAAGTTAGTTATTGTAATAAAGTATCTATGTAAAGACTTTTATCAGAGAAAATAATGATCTTAAAACACAAACATCTATTTCCCTCTGAGTTTGAGGCTGAACCAGGAGGGAGGAGTAGCTCTAGGTCAAAGAGCAATATTTACCTGTGCTAAAGATGGAAAGAGAGGAGGGATCTTCAACCCCTTTAGCATACCCAGATGGTAAGTCAGTCACATCTAGATATGATACTTTCCAATCACAGATTGTGTACTTCAGCACTTCCAGATAAAAGTCATCTATATTTTGTATGCTTTTCATTCTTCTTGGTCCAGTGTTAAATATACTTTTCTCCCCCCACCTACTTTGTTCCCTTCTCTGATTTTTTAGCTAGTTTTTTCTTTTATCTAACATGTTATATTCCAAGTAAATCAGGTAGATTTGCTTTTCCTCAACTCAGACAGTTCCATTGTTTCTTTGTTTGAATTGAAAATTAATCCCCCAGCTTTGTTGAATTTCAGTTTCAGTCAGGCCTCTTGGCTTAGCTGGCTCTTTTTGTAAATTTAGGATTTGAAAGCTGGAAAGGACTTTAGAGGACTTTAAAGGACTTCAACCCCCTCTCCTTATAGATAAGGAAACTGAGACTACATGAAGTGATAAAAGTTTCTTTAGAAAGAACCATGAACCATATCTTATAGAAGAATGTTAACTGAATGAAAGGGATGAATCATAATTTTTTTTAAAGAGAAGTTTTTGTGCTCTATTTTGAACTTTTTATTATGATAATTTGGACTCGGTCTATTTGAGTCAATTTGATTATTTCTTAACTTGTTCTACTTTTCTCCTTTTGCTTGGCTCAGATATCCTACTTTTCTGAAATCATTAGCAGATATGCCATCAAGAGACACAGAAAAAACTGATTGCTACAACCTCCCCTTATTCTGAGGCTACATCATATAATTTATAATATGAGCCTGTAAAAGAAAAAAAAATCAGGTCAAGCCTATTAAACTAGGTTGGCTAATTATTTGCTTAGTATTCTAAGCTATTGTTTGTGATTGGAAGAGAGTTGTACTTGGTGTGACTTAAATACTAATGATTCTTTAGACTTTGCTTTGAATAGTCCTTAGGTCACTCCTCTACAGAGAAAACTTTAGTGACTCCCCCATTACCTATTGGACAAAGTTCAAACTCTTAAGCCTCAAATCAAGGCCCTTTAAAATTAGACTCTAAACTACATTTCCCGCTTAATCCCCCATATTATTCCTTTGATAATAATTCATGTTCACTTTTATACTTTAAGGATTATAAAGCATTTTGCTCTCACTAATTCTTTGTCTTAGATTAGGTGCTATTTTCCTCATTTAAAAAATGAGAAAACTAAGTATCTGAGAAATTAAACCATTCACCTAGGGCCATAGTTAAATTACTGAACATAGCTTCACACTCAGCTCTGTTGGCTTCACATTGAAATAAAATTGTAAACTGAGGAAATTATTTCTTTTGCAATGATTGCTGTACTATGGCTGGTTTTGACTGGAGAACTACTAGAGGGGAACCTGAAACTTGCTTATTTGTAATGGAGCTAGGAATGAGAAATGCTGAGGGATGCTAGTACAGGGATGCTGGTACACAGAGGGAATTGCTCTGGAGAATGCTCTGGGGTTTGCCTACTGATCCCTACTGATGGATCAGTCTATTTCCTAATCTCCTCCTACCCTCTTCCTATCTCCCTCCCTCCCTTCTCCAACCCTCTCCTCCCTGCCTCACTCACCTCCCAGTTCTTCTTGAAGCCTTTGGCTTCTTCCCTCCCCCCTTGAGTAAACTATAAAGATATTCTTTTTTTCCCTTTTTTAAGTCAAGGGGTTTATTGGGATAACAGGATAGGAAACTGAGGTAAGAGGGATAAGGATGTCCCTAATCTAAAATAAGGGAGAATTGAGGGTTTGAGAAAGTAGTCCAATCACAACTGCGACTCTAAGACAGTTAGAGAGATGGAGGACAACAGCTGTTTAAAATCTTTCTTCTTCACAAAGCCAGCAAGGTCTCTCAGCTTAATCCCAGAGAGAAACAAAGTTCAAAATCTCTCCTTCAGCCTGGCTTTCCTCTAACTATTGGTCAGTCTAATCTCAGAGAGAGCAGAGGTTTCTCCCTTGGTCAGAGAACCCCAAAACCAAGTCAGTCCCACAAGGGTCCTGAGCCAGCCTCAACCCCAGAGAGAAACCAAAGTCCAAAAGTTTCTCCCCTGGTCAACTTCAACTGCCCAGAGCCAGAGAGACAGAGACAAAGTCCCAAGTTTCTCCTCCTGGCCAGCTCAACTACCTCTCCTCCTGGGAACGGTTTGAAACCTTCTTCTTGATTGACAGACAAGTCCCCAGCCTTGGTCTGCATCTTGGCTTGTCTTGCAAAATCTCTCTCTCTTCATGTCTCTATCACAACATCCAGTAACTTCCAGGCATAGTCTACTTATCCCACCAGTATACCTTGTACTCTCTTACCTTCATATTTCCCCCCTCCTTTGTCTTTTCATTGAATCTCTATCAAAATCCTACTTTCTCCATGAAGTGGTCTTTGATTACTTTAGCAAGAAATGATTTCTCTGATGAATTCCTGTACCTACTTATTGTCTAAATTAGCATTATATTTGTGCAATATTGATTTGTATATACATCTATCCCCAAGTAGATTTTAAGTTGTCTCAGGGCAGAAGCTACTTCTTGCTTCTTTTTTTGACTGCTTAAAACACCTACCTCTATGCTTTTTATATAGTGGGTGTTCAATACATTTTTCAAATAGTAGATGTCATTCAAATGTATATGTAGCCTATGAACTAGCGGTAAGGAAGCTTTGCCCAGTGTAAATGTTGTTGGTTAGATGTGTTTTTTGAAAGAATTAGGCCTTTTTTTCTTCATACCACATGATCTGTAATTTCTATCTACTTCGTTTCATTAAAATCCATTAAATTTAGAAAAAAATTTGAAGATTAATAATGAAGATTTTGTTTTGAGATTGAACTTCAAAATGAAGGTATAATCTATTTTCTTTAAGTAATTTACTAAATTTGGTTACATCATTTATCTTCCAAAGTAACCAGGCAGAAACACATGAAATGTTATGTGGTAGAGAAGAAATGGAGACTTCAATGTGATTTTAAAAATTATCATTTTCCTAAGGAGGTTTATAAAATCAGGTAAATAATTTTCTCCCTGCTAGTATTCTTAGTATTTACTCAGTCTTTTTTTAATAGCCCAAAGAAGCATAAATACTTTGAATAATTTTGTCATAATTCCTTACTTATCATTTTAAAGATTTTATATTCACATCTTCCTAAAATTCAGGTTTGTTGTGTCATTCCATGAGTGAAAATTTGATGTGACTGTTACCTTTTAGTAATAAATGTCCCAGCTTGACATTCAGGACCTCTAAAATTTGACTGCAGTATCTATTTCTAGTCTTGTTTCATTGTTTTATTTCACACTATGGTTTAGCCAGGATGAGTTACTTCTAGAAACTTCTATATCCTCTCAGGCCCTCACTTCACCCTTTACATTTGTATGCACCATTTGAGTACCTAGAAATATTTAATTTCTCATAGAAGAAAAATTAGAATTCAGCAAAACTGGGTTTATGAACATATATACATCATTTCGGAGAAACCAAGCATCAAAAGAAATAAAAGCTAATCAGATACTTCTATGAGCAGAATGCAGGTGAATATTGACCTAGTGGGTAAGTGAAATGGATGCCTGAGGTTTTAACTTGAAGCTAGAAACTTTGATAGATCTCAGTCAATAAAAAGCCCTCTAGAAACAGGAAGAAAACCTTATTCCAGGGGCTAGACTTAGAATAGAAGAAAGTACCCAAAGCCAATTAATTTAATTAGTTTGAACACAGGCTAATCAGCCTGAAATAAAACAAAATATGATTGATAAACTTGTAAATGAATTAACTTGATTATTTTTCATAGACACATTCTATAGCAATGGGAAACAGTGTAGCATGGTGGGGGACAATACACTAGCTTTAGAAGTCAGAGAATCTGTATTCATATCTGGCATTTACTGTGCATGTGATCCTGGACAAATCATTCACCTTTGTTGGGCCTCAGTTTTGCACCTTTAAAATTAGGGAGCTAGACTAGACACCTTTGAAGTCCCATACTCCTCTGAGTTTAGATACAGAGATGACATTTTCTTTTACCCCTACAGATATTGCCAGTTATCCTATAGATGCATGCTGTTGTTCATGAAAAGAATTAGGTGAGAATATGTGCTTTTAATGAGTACAAATCCACCCTCACTTCTATAAAAATAAGTGAAAGCACATATTCTATTCATGTTGGATGATTTATGTTTTTATGTAATTTGAAAAAGTTTAAGCATTAGATTGATTCTATCCTGTAAAAAATATTTAAATTTCTCTTAATAGTGAATTTTCTTCTTCCAGCTGATGGCCACAAAATCCAATTTGTCTATTATATTTTTTCTTTTGCCATAGAATATGGAATAATATATGTGTGGTTTTTGCAATGTAGTTATGCCAAACTTGAATAAATTTGCCTTTCACCACTCTTTGTAGATTGTTTTAATTGTGTAATGGAAAGATCACCAGGACTGGGGGTCAGGTCACCTGAATTCCAACCACCGCTCAACCATTAACTCATTCTATGACATTGGGCAAACCTCTTTATTTTTCTAAGCTTCAGTTTCATCCTCCATTAATTAAGGTCAGGTCGGATAAGATGATTTCTAAGATCCTTTCTAGTGTTTATTTCTGGGCTTTAGCTTTTTTTTTTTAGTTTTGTTGTTTAGTCATTTTTGATTCTGACTCTTTGTGATCCCATTTGAAGTTTTGATACTGGAATGATTTGCTATTTTCTTCTCCTGATTATTTTACACATGCCCAAACTGAGGGAAATGTTTAAGTGACTTGCCCAAAGGTACCCAGCTAGTAAATGTCTTAATCCAGATTTGATCTCAGGAAGATGAGTCTTCCTGACTCCAGACCCAGCATTCTCTTTTCCTGAAAACTATTTGTACATCATTTGTTATTGCTTTTATCATTATAGGCAGCCTGGTATAGTTATTGGAGTCAGGGACACACCTGGATTCAAGTTCTGCCTCTGATGTCTATTGGCCAGCTGACCTTGGGCGAGTCATTCCATCTCAGGAAACTATTTAAGACCATAAATGGCAGAGAAAATGCTGATCTCTAATGACAGAGAAGGTCTCTAACAGGAAGTTTCTTATTCTGTGAAATCACAAATCTGATCCAAAATGCAACTGTGGATTATCTTTTTATATATTCTATTTTGTAGGTTGTTGTGGTAAAAGATGGGCAGCCCATTGAATCAGGTGATCAATTTTGGAATTGCAAGTATATTTTGGAAAGGCAAGTGAGAAGGCTCATACTAGGCTCTCCTAGGCACGAAAACTACCTAAGAAATTTCTTCATATGGAAGGAGATAGGAACAGATTTTTAGATAATTTACACCACCATCTAACTTCTTAACTTCCTAACTTAGCCTGATATTCAAAAGGGTCTCCACAACTTGACTCCAACCTCACAGTTCCCCCAGGTGAATGAACTCCTCTAGCCTTTCTTTTCTCTTTTCCCTAATTATAACTTGAGCAGTTCTTACATTAGGATTTTTTATTCTTCCTTTCCTGGAATACCTTTCCTTCCTACATTTTCCAAAGATAATCAAATTATCAAAAGGCTTTGATGGTCTTTCCTGACAAATTACAACTGACCATATAGTACAGAATGCTAAAAACTATGTGATATGTTCAGTGAACTTGAAGTACTTTGGAAAAAAGAATACTGAACTCAAAAGGAGCTTTAAATGCATGTGTAGCATGCTCTGAAGTCAGAAAATCAGCTTCTATAAGTAACCAGGAAGTCTGGGAGGAGCCTTAAGGCACATGGAATGTAAGCCAATAGTATTTAAACCCTTTCCTTATATACATATATACATATATATATATACATATACATATCTAAAATCCATACTAAGTATCACTTCCAAGGCAGAAGAGTATAAGGGATAGTCAGTTAGGGGGCAAGTGACTTACTCAGGGTCCAAAGTCAAATTTGAACTCAGGATGTCCCATTTCCAAGCCTGACCATTTATCCCCATTTATTATTATGAGCCACCTAGCTGCCCAATCAATAGTATTTTAATTGAGAACACTAAGAGAATGCTATAAAAATATAGTTAAAGGTCTAATAGAGGCTTATCTTTTTAGATTTATTATACCAA
The DNA here is from genome assembly GCF_027887165.1 of Monodelphis domestica. NCBI lineage: Eukaryota > Metazoa > Chordata > Mammalia > Didelphimorphia > Didelphidae > Monodelphis > Monodelphis domestica. The sequence goes on from NC_077234.1 coordinate 155,428,562, forward strand.
CATTAAGTTATCTCTGATCATATTTATGTATTTTTTCTTAGTGTTTTTACATGGTCAGTAATCACCACCTGATTTACTATTTTTATAGTACTAACTCCTGTTTTTAAAAATTTTTTTCTGAGTTAATGCAAAGTGACCTTCAGACTTTCTCCTGTCCTTCCTCCTATTTTGCCAATTTTTTATTTTTTCAATTTTTCTTTCTCTCTTTTTTCTCCCTTAGTCTCCATCCAGGCATGAGAAGAATATGCAGGAAAAGAAGTATTAAATTCTGTAGTTACTTTTCCTCTCACTCTTAAATTGTCGATCTTGTCTTTAAACTTTGTTTAAATTTACTTAACTGTGCCTTTTGGGGGAGAAGAGATGCTTATCAGCTAAATTTTATTTGGAATATTGCTGGTAAAGAAGCAGAAGATAAAGAGGATTAAGGTACCAAGAAAGGATTATAAAACCAACACAATTACTTTCCTGTGTCCAGGGACAATCCCCAGAAACTAGCAGCTAGCACAGAGGTGTTGAACTAGGAACTAGGGCAAAATGGAACAATAGAAACAAGGCTGGATCTAGTCAGAAGAATTAGTTCGAATCTTGGAACTTAAACTCTCTGAAAGTAATTTTCCTCAACTGTAAAATGATGGTGTCAGACTGGATAACTCCTAGTTAAATTACAAGCTCACTGAGGGCAGGGATACCTTTTGTTCTTTTTGGGCCTCCTGTGTTTAGCAAAGTGCCTGGCACACAGTAGGCACTTAATAAACAATTGATTATTGTTTTAAGGTCTCTTCTACTTCTAAGTACAGTGTATCCATCCCCAAATTACCTGTTTTTTTTTGGAGGGGGCATATCTCATGGTTATATCTATTAGGATTAAGCTCTTTGAGTCAGGAGCTGTCTTATTTATGTCAGCATCCTTGGAGCATAGCCTAGAACTAGATTTGGTAATAAAAGCATTTAATACGTATTTGTTAATTTTGCTTATTGAAATCTTTGAATAAATGAGGACAGTTTTTTTAGCTCTTCCTGAGTTAGAAGTACAATTTGATTTTTTCTGGTTTGGAGTATTTAAAAATTCTACCTTATAAAATAACAAACAATGCACTTTCTTGGTGAATTTGTAGTTTAATTGATGTAAGCATTCTTTTCACCAGTGTGCATTAAGCCATTCTATACTTGCTTATCTTTGGAAAATGTCAGAGGGAAAGCATTCCAGGTAAAGAAGAATAATGCATTCTAATATTAGAGATGCTTAAGATATAGTTAGGGAACAGGAAATAGAATGGCTGGAGAAGTGCATTCACCTGGGGGTTGGGGTTGGGGCCAAGTTGTAGAAAATCTTTTGAATGCCAGGTAAAGAAGCTAGAATTTCTTCATTAGGGCTTTCGGAATTCCTGCATGTTTTAAAAAGGAAACTGACGTGATGAAAAGGGCATGTTTAAGGAGATTAATCTCATAGTATCACAAATCACAGAATTGGAGAAGTAAAAGGAACCCAAGGTGTCAATTAGTTCAACCTTATCGTACACACAAGGAATCCTTACAAGATACCCACAAAGTAGTTTTATCTTTGAATTAAGATCTCCAGGTACCAAGAAAGGATTATAGAAGCCTTGGTTACCAGAGCAGAGGCCAGAGCAAGAGGGACTGGTATGTTGGCCAGGGAGGTAGCATAATGTGGAGAAAGAAAGTGAGGATATGGAAACTGGCCATTTCCTAACTTGGTTTCCCACCTTTTCAGTTGTCCTTGATATATTTATTACCTTCTCCTGTTAAATATGTAAGCTCCTCAGGGGCAGCAATACACTTTCTTGTTTGTATTTGTATTTCCAAAGTTTAGCAAATTATGTTACTCATGGTAAGTGCTTATTAAATGCTTTATCTATCTGCTTCCCTTTCTTTTCCCCTTTGCCTCTTTTTCTGCCTTGTCTCTGAGTCCAACATGGCCTCAAAATCCTTTACCTTCCTGGTTGACTTTTTCTGAACATATTGCCATTTGTCAATGCCCTTCTTAGACTGTAGTGCCTAGAATTCAGATCAAACCAGTACCTCAGATGAAGTCTGATAGGAGTAGAGTACAGTAGGATCAACACTTTGCAGTTCCTAGGACATATGCCTCCCTCATTGTAACCCAATTATGTGTTGGCTTTCTTGACTGATCCATCACATTGCTGACACGAGTGTGTAGTCCACTAAAACTTTAAGATCTTTAAAAACATGATGTCTACCATGCTTTCCCTAGCATGAATATTGTGGTAGATGGATTTCCATATTTAATTTTGTTTTATTAATTTCACACCAGTGGTCTAGCTTGTCAAGCTTCCTTTGGATTTTGATTCTGTCATCTAATATTCTGAAGATTTGATAAGTGTAGCATCCATGCATGCATATAAATCAATGGGGGAGAAAAAAGTTTAATGGCAAAGGACTAACCACTAATCCTCCTATCTTGTTTACAATGAACCAACCATTAACTACTCTTTGATAATGACCATCTATCTCTATTTGAATGTATTTCTCTTTAACCTATACCTCTCCAACATCTCCACATACCCAGAATTCAGAAGAAGCTAGTACCACAGATGAAGTCTGAAGGGAATAGAGTGCAGTGGGACTAACATTTTCCCATTCCTTGGACCTGTGCCTCTCTCAATGTAAATTAAATGTGTTGGCTTTTTTTTTTTTAAACTGATTCATCACATTGCTGACATTAGTGTGTAGTCCTCTAAAACTCCAAGATATTTAAAAAATATTCTTTACCAATAGCTTAACTAAAATCTAAGTAAATGATATCCATATCAATCAATCAATCAATCAATCAATCAATATTTGAGCACATACTTTGTGTCAGATATTCCCCATATATATTAGTTTAGTAGTTCTTTCAAAAAAAAAGGGAGTGTGGCACACCATGTTCTTGAAGGGAAGCTGAATGTTTGCAATCATAAATTTCCTTTTTAGTGTTCACTGGCTACCTCTTCATGATTTGTTCTAGTTTTCAGAAAAATCAAAGTTAAAATCAGCAGTCTATAGTTTGGATTCTGTTTTCTTCCCTCTGCTGAAAATTGGAACATCATTTGCCTTTCTTCAGTCTTGTGGTAACTCTCCTGTTCTCTCTGACCCTTCAAATATTACCATCAGTAAGTTATCAATCATATTTCAGGACTTGAGGATATACTGCATCTGGGCCAGGTGACTTGAACTCATAAAAAGAAGCTAGCTGCTTTCTTACTTCTTCCTTACTTATAAGCCTCTTGTTGGTCATTTCTGTTCTGCCATCACTAGAGTAAATTTCATTTTCCTTCCTAAAACTAAACAGACTGAGCAGTCTCCTTTTTCTCTGTTGTTACTTATTATCCATTCCACACCAAAGAAAGATCCCATCCCTTTTTTGATCTCCCTTCTCTCCACCCCCTATTTAAATTAAAATCCTTAGCTTCTCTCATTAGCCTTGACTCCTTTTGAGAGACAGCATTCCAGATAGTTTTTAAGGACTGTGACACACATTTATTTTGTCTTTTTGGGTTTGAGTCCACCTTTTCCATATTTCTTTTTAAAAAATAAGTTGACTTTTGAGTTTTTACTGTATTGTCACTAGTCTCCTTGGATAAATCCCATTTTGTTTCCTCATTGATATTATATTCCATTATATTCTTAGGATTTCACTCTTGAGTATTTCTCAATCCTCCTGGGTTTACTTCCTCTGAGACAAAATTTACTACAATGTAATCCTATCTATTTTTTCTTTAAACCCAATAATACTTAATTTCTTAAAGTCACGATACACATATTTTTTTTTTCAAACACTCATAAATGTAAGAAATTAAGTACTGTTTTTATATATAATTTCTATATGTACACACACACGCAAACACATATCTTCAAAATGAGCAATACTATTCTAACACATCTCCATTTTTGTCCACATTATTTCCTTTGGATGAGAAAGATTCCTACAGGGATTTACCCCACCATGTCTCCCACTGATATCCATGGGGTCAAATTTGTTTCCTTTTATTAAACCACTAGTTCTTGTTTGTGGCCTTCATTTTAGTCATTTGTGTCTAGATGTTTGAGGTCATTTGTTTAACTGATGGTTCTATTTTTTGGACTTTATTTCCTGTGAAATTTTGGGTATCTCATCTACTATTCTCCTTTTTTTTTGTGGCTATACACACACACACACACACATATGCAGTCTTCTTTCTAGGTCTGCCCTCCTCCTCTTACTTTTAAAAACTCTTTTGATTATATTTACAAGATACCAGGCAAATGTATTCTTAACAGTTTTATAAGATGCTTTATGTAAGATGGATTAGAATAGAGAGGCTCAGGTCATAAAAAGCTGCAGGCTATCACACTAGTCAAAGTATGAAATGATAAGGATAGTGGCTATGGGAATTGAAAGGAAGAGATATATTAGATGAACTTTATGAAGGAAAAATCAATTGCTGAAAGCTGGGGCAAAGAATCATAGATGACTAAAAAGACTTGACTTTGGGAAACAATATCCCATTGACAATATAGAAAAGTTAGGGAGGAGAAATGGAAAATGATGAATTAATTTTTTTGACATGTTGACTTATAATCAATCAGGGAATTTCTTAGTGAAAATGACTAATAGGTATTGGGAGAAGCTGACCTGGGGCTCCAGGGAAGGGGCAGAGATAAATGTCTAGTCTAGTCTCAATGTGGGGTTCAATTTCTAATTATCAGAGAGTAAGGAAACAAAACAGTGGATTAATTATGGTAGACATGCATATTTTGAGTAATAGAAGGAAAAACTATCAAAGGAAAACACACATTAAACAGTGTGAAAGGTAGAAGAGAGCCAAGGTCATCCATTTGGTCTAGTACTTTTCTCTTAGATGACCATCAGACCATCAGACATATTATGACAAGAATATCATTGCCTGTCTTGATATTAATGTCAAATTATTTACTCAATTAGTATTTATTAAACACCTACTATGTGCAGAAATTGTGCTAAGCAGTGGAAAACATACAAAGAATAAAAAAATCCTATTCACAGTGAGTTTACATTCTAACGGGGAGACAACTACCTATAAAATTATATCCAGCAAAAATAAAAAGTTAATACACAGAAAAGTAATAAATACAAAGTAGTTTGAGAGGTAAGATACTAACAACTGGAAGATCATGAAAGACATCTAGGAAACATTGCCTGAGTTACATCATAAAGGATGAGAAACTATTAGGCAGAGGTAAGGAAAGATGCATTTGAGGCATGAAAGAAGACCAATGCATAAATATTGATAAAGGGAGATGGAGTCTTAAGAAAGGGACAAGAGAAAGCAAATTTACTGGATATCAGAACATGAAAGGGAAATTAATGTCCAAATAAAGTTGGAAAGTTAGATTGTGGTCAGTTTGTGAAGGATTTTAAAAACTAAAGGAGAAGTTCTATTGTAAAGGATAATTTAATAAATAAATTAAATAATAAATAATAATAAATTAATTAATAAATTTAATACATCTCCATTTTTACACTATTTAATTCAGAAGAAATAGGAAGCCACTAGTTAGTTGAGTTGGAACATATTACAACTTCTTTTAATAACTCATATGGATCTATCACTTGTGACTTATTTTTATTTTCAGTTATACAATTTTTAGAATAATGAATTTCACAAGTTTACTATCTGGTGTGTGAAATCGTATTCCCTTTCATTTGACCCAAGTTACTTCTTTCAAGCTTCAGGAGATTTTAGTGTGCTGAGATAAGAAGATCAGGTATATTAGTGATGACCTTTGTGATTTTATAGATATTAATCACATATCTTTTTAATCTTTTTAGGATTGAAAAATAATTTTTTTATTTTATTTGTAAATGGAGATTCTATTTATTCCTTTTTTTCCTCTTTTCTATGTATGCCTTTTCACACCCTTTCTTACCAGAGTAATAAAGAAAAATGGTTAAGCAAAACCAAACAGCAGAGACACTGCATCTAAAAGCATTTGTAACATTATATACTGATAGTTCTTTACTTCACTACCAGTAGGAAGGGGATATATTTTCTTATTTATCCTTTGGGGCCCAAATTAGTCTTGATTATTACTCCATATTTAGCTTCATTTTAGGGTTTTTCATCTTGTTATTGTAGTCATACATTTTGTTCTTCTCTTTCTGTTTAATATATTTTATACCAGTTTAAATAAATTATTCTATGCTCTGCATTCCTTATATTTGGCATTTCTTATTATGTAATCAAGTTCCATAATGATATTCCATATATATATGTATATACATGTATACATATGTATTTATATATATATATATAGCCATTCATGTATGTTTGTGTATTACATTCCTAATCGATAGGCATCCACAGTTTTTTACTATAAAAATATTACTATGACTGTTTTTGTATAGATAAAGCTTTTATTTCTGCTGTACCACCTCCTATGGGAAACCTAGCTCTAGGGAATTTTAGTTAAGTTTATAGATTTTCTCTCCTTAACCCCCAATGTTCCATATCATGAAAAAAACATTTTTTTTGCCTATAATCTTCTTGCTAAATCAGTTTACATTCTCCCTATTTTGTGATATGAACTTTCATGATATCCTAAGTATAGGCACCAATGAAGTGAAACATTGGTATTATTTAAATATTTATAGATTCCTGTTGTACTTTCCCTTTTCTTTTTACTTCATTATACAGACTTATGAGAGGAGTCCACCATCTTCTCAGGACCTGTTCCTTACATTTGAACTCAGAAAGATGAGTTTTCCCAACTCTAGTCCTGACACTCTATCCATTGTATCATCTACATTTGTTATCTGTTATTTTTCTTTTATTCAAAAAGTTATAATCAATGGCAATTTCACATCCATTTTTATTTTAAAATAAAAATGAAACCTGTGGCTCTACCATACTTGATATCCATTTGACTTCTGCCATCTTTATTGTCATCTTCCATGCCTGTGGTTGCATGAATCCTCTGAACCATTGTCCCTGCCATCTGAAATGTATGCACTCTTTGGACTGCACTAGACCTATTGGCTCTGGAGGTTCCCCTCTGGGATAAGTGTCATGATTGGTTAGTAGGTTATGTGCCCCACTGTATCTAAGTGACTCTAGCCATGTTGTGTTTTACATTTTTACTCTGGATATCTTATTTTATGCCTATGCTCCCTCACTTTTCTTCTCTAGAACTATAAGGTAATCAGTATTTCCTTTGCTAACAGAAAGTCAATTCTCCATCAATCAGTCAGTTTTTATCTTGACCTTTGTGACTTCTCCAGACAAAACATCCATCCTTTTTTAACTACTGTATATTTTGTCTTATGCTATTAAAATATGAACTCAAGCTCAGGGATTGTCTCACTTTTGTGTTTGTATTCCAAGCATTTAACATATTGCTTGTCACATAGCATGTGATCAATAAATATTTTTCATTTATTCACTTGTCCATTCATCCATTCAAGGAGAAGACCCAGATCAAAGGTGGTAACATGAGGGTAGGAGTAAGAACATGTTTGACAGAAGACCGAGGATCACAGCAATCTCAGAATGTTGAGAAAGAAGGATGAGAATGGAGAGAACTACTGTTTCTGACACACATTGACTTCATGATTCTTTTCAAATCTGTTGTCTTTTCAGGGTTCCTGGCAACTCTCTAATACTTTAAATTGCAGAATAGGGGCTGTTTTGTTGATGAAGGGATTTTCCTTAGGGGAACTTCCCTATACTGAAGGAATTACAGGTTGGGACTAAAACCCAAAACTCTACTGGTGAACCACAGAATGTGGTTGATGTAGATTTTAGCCAGATATTTAACAGAGTTTTTCTGTGCTTTCCTTTTAGAAAAAAATGTAGAGTTACAATCTAGATCATAATACACTTAGTTGGGTTTAGACTGGCTGGAACCAAAGTGTAGTCTTTAATGGATTAATGCCAGCTTTGAAGCATATTTCTAAGGGACTGCTTCAGGGATATGAGATTTCACATTTTTGACTTCAACTAAAGGCACAGATGTATGCTTTATGCTGATGATGCATAATTACGGAATATGTGTCATGAATTATAATTTGGATCTAAAAGAGTTTAATGGGCTAAAAAGTTGGACCAAATCCAGTCAGAGGGTATAAGTTAGGGATAACCAAAACACCTAGTGTATAGGTTAAAAAATCACATTCAAAAGCACAAGGTGGACCAGGAATAATTAAATATCATTTTGTCAGATATTTGAGTTTTAGAGGACTGAAAGGTTAACATGAATGTATTATGACAATGTGCTTAGATATGTATAGACTTAAGAGAACCATAATGTTTAGGAATGTGGAGGTAATATTTCTCATGCTTTCCTCTAGTCAAATCACATGTAGAGGTATAGAATCTATATTATTAAATTGTACAATATCCAGAGGAGGGAAATAAATTCATGGCATATAAGGACTAGGGATTTCTGGACTGGAAGAGGAAAAAGTTAAAAAGACTAGGACAGTACTATTAAAATGTTTTCAGAATTTGAACATAGAAAAGATTAATTTTTTGTTTTTCCCCTAGAGGGCATAAATATGAGTAATGGGTAGAAGTTTTAAATTAGCCAATTTAGGTTTGATGTCAAGAAAAAAACAAAAACAAACTTCCTAAACATTAGAACTACTAAAAGTAGAGAAAGTTGCTTTTAGAGGTAGTAATCTCCCTGTAATAAAAGTCAGCAAGAGATGACTGGATGGCTATTTATTTTTATAGGGTCATAAATTGAGACCTGGATTTACTCTCCATCTAGTTCAACTTCTTTCTTTTACAAAAAAATAGGCTCAGAGAAATGTCTGTCTGGTCACTTGTCACCATAGCTATAAAGCATTTTTGTTAGGATTCCTTCTCAGAGCTTCCTAATTCTAAGTCCAGAAGTATCAACTCTAAGACCAAGCTGCCACTCTAGACACTAGGTCTTTCTGGCTTCAGAGCTATGTTGGAGTGGACAAGGCTTTTAGGTCAAGTGAGATTCTCATCTTCTATAATGTAGACCCTGATCTTCACTATACCTCTGGTATGTCATAGAAACTATTAAAAAAAAAAAGCTTAGACTGGATAGCTTCTGATCCCAATTCTGAGATCAGTGATTGTGTGCCACTGCTCTTCCTGAATGATTTATTTTATGAGAGAAGGACATAGAAACAAGAGGCTGCAACCCCCCACCAAAACTTCCCTGCTTCTCAGTTTTGCCTAGTGTGCTAATCTGTTTAACTTCAGTTCTCCATGGGAAAATTAAAAGCTATTCTGAGAGATATTTTTATCTTTATTGTACACTCACATGTACATTTTAATGAGAATAATGGTTAGAAGAAAACTTCAAAAAATAGTAAACTAGCGTGTAACCAGTCTGGGGCATTTCAGAGCATTTTCAGTAGTGGGTATTTTCTAAAAGGATTACATGCCAAAGAAAGAGGAGTATCAGCAATATTTTGAAGAAACTTATTTTTGCCTCCTTTTTCTAATTTTTGGTTTTACATAATTATGTGATTACATGTTCCAAATATGAGAGCAGTTACTGAAATAAACACTGGTTTCTCTGAGTAGGGTGTAATGAAATACAGTAGTATTTCTCATAGAATTTAACATTTCCATCTCTTCCATGAAAACCAAACAGAAATGAAAATGAAGAAACAAAAAGGTACTTTATTGAGGAGGATACTATCTCTCTGGGAAATAGTATAAAGAAATGCAAATGGATGGAGAGGTTGACTATGGAAAGGTTGAACTGGTGTGAAAATTTTGAAATATATTCAAGGCTCCAGATTTAGAAAGAAGAATTGCTTACTTATTTTTTATAGAAGTATCTTTTTGGTAAAATCTTCTGGTGTTAAAAATTCATTTGTGTTCTTAGGTTCTCAAAGTCCCTCACTTCAGCATCATAGTAATTTTTTATTGTAAAGAGAGATTTGTCATGTTTTTGGTTTGACAATCCCGGTCGAAGGTCAGAAAAATACAAGCCTCTGTTTATGGTTATTTTTTATCAGTCCCCTGATAACACTTTCATTCAAAACAAAAGATATTTAATAAAACGGCACAGTAAATGAAGTGATAATATGCTTCTTTGTATATTTATTATGAACTCTTCCATTGATTATTTTACTTACACATGCAACATGACTGGCCAGGACAAATATTATATCAGATGCTCTAAAGCTGTTTTTGTCTCCTGGCAATGCTGTGGTGTTGCTTTTAACTGAGTATGTTGTCTTTACTGGGTATAGTTTAATTGTCTTTTAGCCCCTGACTTTTTTCCCCTCTACCTGTTGATGGACTTTCCCTCTTCAGGGTCAATTGCTATCATTCTTGGCCCCTTTCTTCTACAGTGGAGTCAAGAAAGCATCTTTCTGACTCAGGACAGGATTATTGAGAGTTTTGATTTCTTCATCTGAGAACTGCCTATTCATATCACTTAACCATTTGTCAACTGGACAATGGCTTGATTTTTTGTAAATTTGACTTAATACCTTATATATTTGGGAAATTAAACCTTTGTCAGAGAGTTTCATCATAAATATTTTTTCCAGTTTGTAGCTTTCCTTCTAACTTTGTTTACTTTGGTTTTGTTTGTACAAAACCTTTTTAATTTGATGTAATCAAAATCATTCATTTTACATTTTGTAATGCTCTCTGTCTCTTGTTTGGTTTTAAATTCCTTCCTTTCCCACAGATAGGATGGCATCTTTTCACACTTAGCTTAAACCACAGATGGTTTTTGTATTGTTGTAATAACTTTATCTACCTAAGCATAGCTAGCTAAAATCAGCTAGTTTGTCCTCGGATAATACTGTCTTTTCTTTTGTCTCCCTCGACCTGGTACTAATTTGAATTCTGTTATTTCAGACAATATACTCAAGGGTAGAAAATTCCCCTTTAAACTTCAGTAGAGATCCTGTGTCTTAAAATAACTCATATTCCTTTCCCTCAAACCTCCTCCCCAACAAAATGAAACATTGCCCTCCCCCCATTCCAAAAGCCACAAGAATTGTATGTAGGATAGACTTATCAAGCCCAGTTTGCTGACAAGATTCTCTTTGATTGACATATCAAGTTGAGCAAAAATAAAAAAAAATAGTGAAAAAAGGGAAAAAGCAAGTTCATTGTCTTTTACCTTTCTGTATGTATATCTGTAAGGCAATAGCACCAGAAAACTCTTTTCCTATTTGCTGCCTGCATTATAACATAATTATTGCAATTTTTCATATTTCATAATTCAGATTTAGAGCTGGGAGAGACCTTGGTGCAATAAATCTTAACATTTGGGAGTGTTGTGAATCCCTTTGGCAGCCTGGTAAAAGCTATGGACCCCTTCTCAGAATAATGGTTGTAAATGGATAAAATAAAACAGGATTATAAAGGAAGTTTGTGACAGAGGCTGGCACATAAGAAAAGTGCCAGGCTGAAAAGTGTGTGGAACTGATCACTGTGGCTACCAATATAATTTTTTAAAGATCATGATCTCAAGATTCAGAACGTTTGAAGTCCAACTATCTCATTTTATAATGGGGACAAATGAGGCTTTGACCTAGTGACTTTTCTGATGTCACACAGGTGACTTTTTAATGAAGGTTAATTTTTATAGTTAGAAACCATGCCATATACACAATTCTTTTTTTTCTTCTATCTAATAACATGTACTTGTCAGGCTTTATTGTTGTTCAGTGGGTTATCTTATAGTTTCTTTTTTTTTTTTCTCCAACTCATTTTTTTTAATTTTATAGTATTTTATGTGTTCATTTCCATGCATTTTTCATTAAAGACAAAGATCATTTTCTTTTCCTCCCTCCCACCCCCCGCGGCCGACGCGTGATTCCACTGGTATCATATGTGTTCTTGACTTGAACCCATTGCCATGTTGTTAGTATTTGCATCAGAGTGTTCGCTCCGAGTCTTTCCTCTGTCATGTCCCCTCAGCCATTGTAGTCAGGCAGTTGCTTTTCCTCCGTGTTTCTATTCCCTCAGTTTGTCCTCTGCTTTTGGATAGTGTTTTTTTCTCCTTGATCCCTGCAGATTGTGCAGGGACATTACACCACCACTAATGGAGAAGTCCATTATATTCGATTATACCACAGTGCATATACACAATTCTTTAGGTCACATACTTCTGGTTTTGTTGTCTATGTGTTGCTATTGTGTGTGTATTGGTTCTTGTAGAATTACTTATTGAATTCTGCTTTTACTACCCTCTACTAACATCCTTTTCTGCTTTTTCACTGTGGTTTGGAGGTGGCAATGATATTGGCAAGTTCCACCAAGATGGAAAGGTTCTAAGTCTGAGCCTCTAAACAGATGGTGGGCTTTTCATCTAGGAGTCGGCTTAATTAAATGCAGAGAAGCTTGTGCTCACATTATGGTAGGATGTGATAAGTTTCTTGGCTGAAGGATTTCTGGAGATCTATCTACCAAGTCACAGAGAGTTTGTGATATGTGGAGCTGGAGGGTGGTCAAAGACCAACAAAATCATAAAACCTTGTAATGTTTGATTTACATGATTTAGTTTCAAAGACTTCTTCCTAATTAGTCATAAAGTTGTTTCGCCTCTGTGAAAAGGTAATGACTCCTCTCAATTCTTCTTCCAGCTCTCTTGGGAAAATATGTATGGAAGAAAGGACTTGAGTTAGAAGAGAAAGAGGAAGAAGAGGAGGGGTCATGATGGAGGAGGAGAGGAGAGAGAAAGTTTTGGGAAAGAAGTCAGTGAAAGAAGTGAAAGCTGTCACAAAATTGCTTCATCACTTCTTCAGGGTGTTATCAGCAAGAAATACAGACTGAGTATGGAGAGTTAGGGTTTACATAGAGGGCAATGTTTGTGTTTCTGTTAGGACCAAGTGACTACTATCTGCTTTCAAAATCCAGGTTATTTTCCCTTGAATAAGTGAAGGCAAAGGGCTTGAGAAATGCCTCTTTATTTCATATGTATTATGAAATATTGTTTAAAAAAGGAAGGAGAACTTCAGTGTGAAAATAAGCAGATGGACCTGAAGAGGCAGAGGGGAATCCCAACTTGTTTCAGGAAGAGAGAGGATACAAGCAAGTCCCACAGGGGAGGAAGGGAATAAGTACCATGGAATAATTGATCTTAAGAAATATATAAGGCTTTTATAGAAGAGATTTATACATTATGAATTAAAAACTTATTTTTAAATGGAATGATGCTTTATACACAGGGGCTTTTATATGAGAGATCATTTAGTAAAGACTTTGGAAAGGAAAAAAAAGTAGTAACTGGTGACATTTCACCAAGGGAAATTGAAGCAGCTATTTATTGATCTGATTAAAATAGTAGAGATGAATGATGTTTTCCTTGGGCATGTAATCAAGATAAATCAATGAGCAAATATTTATTAAGCAACTACTGAGGTACTGAGCTAGGTGCTGGGGATACAAAGACAAAAATGAAATAATCCTTGCTCTCTCAAAATTTACTTTCAATTGGAAAAAAATAGCACATATGTATATATATATATGCATACAAACACAATATACATAGAATATGTGAGTTAAGTCAAAGAGAGCTGGGTAAGACATTTGCAGTTGTTGAGGGGAGATCTAGAAAGGCTTATTGGGAAACATCTTCCTTGAATTGACAGAAGGCAGTGAAAGCTTCTCTGCTGTGGAGGTGAGGAGGGAGTGCTTGCCATGGTTGCGGGTACCATTACAAAGTCTATGAGATGGAAAATGGAGGGTGGTGATGGAAGAACAGCAAGGTCAGTCTGGGTAAACCCTCAGGTGCAGAAAGGAGAGTCAAAGAAAATGAATCTATAAAAATAGGCCAACTTATAAAAATTTAAAACTCAAATAAGAATTTAGATTTGATTTTGGAAGTAATAAGGAGCCAACTGAGTTTATTGTAGGGAGTATGGCATTGGCAGAACAATGATTGAAGGAAATAACCGGCTGTTGTTATAGTCAATGGGCAGGAGCAGATTGGAGGATGGGAGCCAATTAGTAGACTGTTTTAATAGACTGAGGGGATGAACTGTGAGGCTATAGAGAAGGGGATGAGTAAGTATGAAATTATGAAGAAATAAATGTTAACATTTGATAACTGATCATGTGGGGTGAGTGAGAATATAAAGTGAAAGATGACAATGGTCCGTGTCTGAGATAATGATAATACCTTTAACAAAAGTAGGCAAGGAAGATGAAACAGATGATCTGGGGGAAGATAAGAGGTTTCATTTGAACTTGTTAAGTCTGACATGCCGCCAAAAGACCTTGTTTGAAATATCTAATAGAGAACTGAAGGATTGAAACTCAGGTGAAAGAGTGTGGCTTAGGAGTTTTGTGTAGAGGAATGACAAATCCATGGAAGCTGATGAGGAAACTGACCCAGAGAAGTTAAGTGGGACCAGGACAGAACCTTGAAAAACACCTAGAGTTAGGGACATGGCAATAATGAACCAGAAAAAGAGACTGAAAGGAAGGAATCAGACAGATAGAAATAGAACAGGGCAGCTTACAGTTGTGCACACACACACACACACACACACACACACACACACACACACACAAAATCCCAGAGATAAAAGGATATTATATGATGAAAGGTTTGTTAACAGAATCAAATGTAGCAGAGAGGTCAATAGCATTGATTACTGAGAAAAGACCATGAAATTTGGCAATTAGTGGATTGGATCCTTTATGACTTTGGAGAAGGAAGTTTCAGTGGAGATGTGATTAGGGAACCCTCCCTCAAGACGTGTCAAAACAGCTGATTGCTATCCATTTATGAGAATTCATGTGTGCATAATTTTTTTAAAGCTGCAAAAGGAAAGAAAGTTCTAGGTAAGAAAATGAAGATCCTAGATATGTAATTCATGTTTTCATCACTACTGCCTTTTGAAACCCCTTTGAAAGAAGGGGTTTCAGAAAACAGGCATATTTGGACAGTGAACAACTTCCTAGCAGAGCAGATATCAAAGAAGGGAATTTAGACTTCTGGAATTTTGGATTCCTTGCTTAAAATCTAGGACTAGCTACTGGAGAACACTGAACAAGGGCAAATAAAAATGAATTTGTCTGAAGTCTTTTACATGTGTCATTTCAAAAGAATTTTTAACTAAAAAGGACAAAGGAAAGAGAAAACTGCATATGTATATTCACTAAGCCATGTCCCAAAGAAATGAGCTCAAATATAGCAAAAGAGCTCTGAAAGTTCTTGTTTTATTAATGGGAAATAAAATCCAAGAAAGAAGATAGTGATAAAACTCAATAACTTTAAATGTTCCTACACAAATTCTCAAAGTATAAGTAACAAACATTGAACTACAAATCCTCATGCAAGAAGACACATATGCATAAGTTATGAATGGATAAATCGAATTACTGGAATAAATTTCTGGGAAAGTATTTGTTGTTGTTTGGTCATGTCTGACTCTCACACTTGATGATCCTGGGGACCACAGCATGCTAATACTGTCCATGATGTTTTCTTGGCAAAGATATTAGAGGGATTTGCCATTTTCTTCTCCAGTGGATTGAATCAAATGGAAGTTAATGACTTGCCTAGGGTCACACAACCAGTAAGAGTCTGAGGTTAGATTTGACTCAGGACTTCATATTCCAGGCCCAATGTTCAATCCACTGAGCCACCTATCTGCCCTCAGGAGAATATAGAATATTCAAAAGAAATGAGATAGGTAAAAGGGAGAGCATGGCTGTATTGCTTGTAAAAATGATGTACTTGTGAGAAGATCCAACAACAAGAGGAAGGTAGCATGAAAGAGAATATATTGATGAAGAACAAAAAGAGTAAAAACAGATAAGGTATCTTTAACTAAATGTACTACAGACTGCATAGACAGAAAGTAGATATGGATAAAGAATTCAGGAAATGTATCATAAAGCCAACATAATGGAACAGTTTAGTAAAAGTCCTCTAACCATCTCTGGGATTTTTCTCTCCCAACATTTCTCTCTCTTCTTCCCTTCCTCCCTTCCTCTTCTCCCTTTCCCTGTCTCTCCTTATCTTTTCCAATTTTCCTATTGTTTTCCTCTTTTCTTCTCTTTAAAGCAAATAACTAATAATTTCTTCATTTGCTTTTAGTGATAATTTCATTCATTAAGAGATGTAGCAGTAGAAAAATGGAAATTTCTGGTATGGTTATTATCTAAATAGAGGAAGAAAAAGGTAAGTTGTCTGGAGGGACCATTTTGGACATGCAGGGAATTCATTAATCAACCAATTTTTTTATGAAAGAAATATATGGAAGATGAAAGCAAGGAGACTTAATAGAGAGTGCATGCAAAATTGGGACATGGGCCTATAAAATTAAGGTCGAGTGCTAAGCAAATGCTGTGGGTAATGAGGAAAACTAAAGGCAAGGAAAGTTTTTTTAGTTATATTTAGGAAAAGAGAAAGATCAGCGAAGAGATAATTTCATTACTTGGGGTAGATGAGATAATGAAAGTAATAACTGGGAGGCAAGAGTTCTGGATTTTTACTCTTCTTTTTTTATTGTCTGCCCAGGAGAGTAATCATCTTTTGTCTGGAAGGTCACAACAGAAGTGAATAATAGGGAGTTGATACTCTAGATAAAGTATTGTGTAGTAGGGAGATTCTCTGGTAGATTGGAAAAGGAAAACCTTTTTTTTTATCAAAAAAGGGAAGAGAATGGAGATTACATACTATAGAACTATTTTCTTGACTTGAATTCTTGGCAAAATTCTAGACTATATTATTGAGATCTATGATTTTGTTGGTTGTCATAGGTTCTGATTAAAAAGGGGTCATTATTAAAGGGGTCATTAATGGACATATTAAATGAAATGGTTACCTCAAATTCTCTGAATGGCTAATAATAATAATGATAATAGTTAACATTTATATAGCACTTACTTTATGCCAGGTACCATGCTTGGTGCTTTACAGATAGTATATCATTAGATCCTTATAATAGCCCTGTGATGGAGCCCTGGATGCTATTGTCATCCTCATTTTAAAGATGAGGAAACTCAGAAAAATTTACTAACAAATAGAGAATTCTAAAAGTAAACGGGCTATTTTTGGAGAGTTTGGAGGATCCCTCTCAGAGATATTCTAGCAAAGGCAAAATGTCTGATTGCTGGGAATGATATTGGGAATATTTTGTTTCAGGTAATAGCTTTCATTGGCACTGAGTTTCCCTCCCACTCTGAGTTTTTGATTCTTTTAATTAAAGTAGTTGAGTACTGAGTCTAGACAGAACACTAAATATTTGTATCAGATGTGACAGCGTTTTATATTTAGGGCCCCAAGGATCCTTACTTCAAAGTCAATTCTCCTTTTACCAAAGTGACTTTTTCTTCCTAAGGTAATAGAATATCTAGCTAAGTGTCTACAATCTCTATTTAATGGTGATGATTTTGTTGTTAGAATCTTTCTTGATGTTAATTGCTTCAACAACTTTTATCTTTGTGACTGTGCTTTGGTAACTGGGGAAATTGATCAATACTTTGTAATATGGTGTCAAAACTGTAAAAATGAAGAACAAATTTCACAAATATATGAGAGCAAGAATGAATCAATGAAAACAAAGCATTTATGTGCAAAGCACTGTCCTAATCGGAGAGGACACAAATAATGCTCTCAAGAAGCTCACAATCTAAAATTTCTTCTCCAATAAGATTGTACAAAATAAACCCATTGATCTCTTAATCTTTGGTAGTAAAGTTGGGGTTCACTGAAAATACTCTCAACTATGGCTCAGTAGATAGACGATCCATTCATTGCACATTTTATGATTGTTTTAGTATCTTCCTCCTTTCCTATATGTGGAAAAAGTGCTTTTGTTCTATCTGCTGGGTTGTTTTTTAAAGACACTACAATGCAGTAATGACTCTTCATAGGACAATGCTTGTTATAACTCCCTAGGAAGATGTACTACCATTTATAATTACACTTTACAGTTTTATATATGGATCTGGCTTTTGAGCCATTTTAATCATATTTCTGTCAAAACCAACTTGATTTAATATCTTCCTGTAGGCTATTATATGTCAAGTATCTTAGGGAAAGTCAGATATATTCGGTTTCTCTGAATTCCTTTCACTGGTAAAATTTGTTATCATGTAGGGAAAAAAAATATGATCCAGTTCGTTTGACAGGATAACTTTGTTAGCTCCTGTAATGTTCTCTGAATAATGGTACATTATTTCTGTACTTGCTGTTTTCTTTTATAAGGAATAACACTAACATTCTGTAGTTGTTTATGGCATCATAGTTCTACTTATATGCTTCTTCTATGTACCCCAGATTTAGATATTTGCTAACACATTATGTTTGACTCTATAATCAAGAAATGCATTCAGTGTCATATGTGACAGTGTTTTATATTTAGTGCCTTAAGGACCGTTATTTCAAAGTCAATTCTCCTTTTACCAAAGTGACTTTTTCTTCCTAAGGTAAAAGGATAGATATCTGGCTAAATGTCTATATAATCTCTCTTTACTGAATAGTTATGATCAAAACATAGGTGTCTTAGCTTCAGGGAATATAGCCCATAGAAATCCTAGAAATTCCACTTCTACTCTTGCAATATGATGGCTCTTGATGCCAAGAAGGTGAGGATATGAAACGGAGGGCATCATTCTAAATACTATTTGTTGTATCAAGCAACCAACATTTTCTAAGCATCTGCTGTGTCTTTAGTTGTGCTACTAGGTGCTAGGGATACAGGGGCAAAATAAAAACTGAGTTCAACCTCAGGAGTATACAGGCATATAGGGAGACGATATGTATACATAAGTATTTTCAAAACAAATATGAGGAATCTTTTTTAAAAAATCAAATTTATTTTTCAATTTTTGTTAACTGTTTTCCACACAGGTTTTTC
This sequence comes from Monodelphis domestica, assembly GCF_027887165.1. Taxonomy (NCBI): domain Eukaryota; kingdom Metazoa; phylum Chordata; class Mammalia; order Didelphimorphia; family Didelphidae; genus Monodelphis; species Monodelphis domestica. The sequence continues at coordinate 155,447,370 of NC_077234.1, forward strand.
AGAAGTTATATGATCCAAATTGTTTTCCTCTCTTCTTCCCTCCATTCTCCTGGAGCTTGGAAGCAATTCAAAATGGGTTATATGTGTATATTTACACAAAACATATTTCTGTATTATTCATTTTTGTAAGTGAATAATAATCTTATAAAACCAACCCCCCCAATATATACCCAAATAAAGAAGTGATAAGTTATCCACTTTCATCTGAATTCCTATTCCAACAGTTCTGTCTCTGGAGATAGTATTCTTTTTCTTAAGTCCCTCAGAATTGTTCTGGATCATTGTGTTGCTCTTAGTAGCTAAGTCTATCACATTTAATGATAAGAGGTATCTTTATTTGAGTTAAATCTTAAAGGAAAGTATGTATTACAAGAGGATGAAGTGAGGGAAGAGCTTTATGGGCATGGGAGACAGCCAGGGCAAAGACAGAGATGGGAGATGTAATGTTACATATAAGGATCAGCAAGAAGATTAGGTTGAATGGACCACAGAGTGGAGATGTGGCTAGATATGCAACAAGGCAAGGACGATTTTGACTGTTCTCAGTTAGACATTAAAACTAAAGAAATGTGTTTGAAGTCTTCTGGATAACATCTTAACCTTTGCCTCCAAATACATATACATTTAAAAAGAGCAGACTTCTTCCTTCAACAAATTCAACCTCCATAATTGTTAAAGGAAAAAATTCAGAATTCAGATGAAGACTACTAGTCCAGGAATTTTTTGTTTTAGCCTTTAGGTTTGAATATCACTTTGTTATCACAATTTTGCAAATGAAGGACCTCACACTCCCTCAAATACCCTACTTTCCTCTATGTACCTTGTGTATTTCATTCTAGTGACTTATTTTACCTCAAAGACAAGCACCTCAGCTATACACAGATGATTATAGCTTTGCTATTGCCATTCCAAACTTTCTCTTTCTTTCTTTAGTCCCCCCTGCCTCCTCTTCTAACCCCTGTGGTCTTTGCATTTTACTTTATTGGAGGACATTGAGGCCATTTGATTTCAGTTTCTTTTTCCATTCTCTTCAAAACCCCTTGACATCATTCCTCACATTTTGCTCCTTTTAAATGGTAACAAAATGGCACTAATTCTTACCTTGCTTATGCATTTGATCTTATGGCTGCCCATCTTTTCAGAAAAACATATTCTTAGTTATTCATTCCCAATCTTAAGCCTCCATTCTTTTCCTGTCAACCTATTCCTCCATTACTGCTTTCAAATACACCCACTTTCTCCCCTATCCTTCTAAAGCAAAATAAATTTCATGAAACTTTCCTTAATTCTCTAACCTTCTAGTACCTGCTCTCCCAAACAACCTTATATTTAAATACTTTTGTTTTTGAGTTTATATTTATGATGTCTATACTTGTCTGTCATTAGAATATAATCCCATTGCCAGTATGGTTTGTTTCATTCTTTGTTGTTTACCTTTCATTTCAAAGAGGACCAGTGACATCATGGGATAATGTCTCATTCATGAACTGGATTTAAGTGAGGTCGAGTTGCACACAGTTGTCAGCCTCACTCTCTTTTCCAGAGACATAGAAGTTCATTGGCAAGACAAAAGTCAGGATAACAGGTGATGGCCTGGGATGAAGTGGATGATCTTGACATTTTTGATGTCTGAGTAAGCTCTAAGTGCTCCAATGTGGATACTTCAGATACCTCCATGGCCATTGGAACACATTCTTCTCACCTACCCATTCCTTTGGGGAAAGTCTTCACATGCTTGGAGTAGACAGCCCCCACTTTGATGATGGATTCAAGGTCTGCCAGTTATCCTCAACTTGGTTTAGTCCATCTGCTGAGATGATTTTACCTGAGTGTGACTTCAGCATATGCTACAGCTTCTTGGAGCCATAGGTGAGAGTTAGTTAGTTAGTTAGTTAGTTAGTTAGAGGTGGACACCAAAAATGGATGAGTGTTCCTGAAAAAGGTTCAGCAAGCCCCCACACAAGAGGTGGTAGTCCTCCTAGAATATACCATACACCCTATTCTTTGTACCTATATCCTTAGCACCTAGGACCATGGTTGGCACATAGTGATCACTTAATAAATACTTGGTTAAGGACTGCTATGTGACTCAGTGGATGGAGAGCCAGGCCCTAGAAATAGGTGGTCCTAGGTTCAAATCTGGCTTCAGGCACTTTCTAGCTGTATGACCTTGGGTAAGTCACTTAACCTCAATGACCGAGCCTTTACCACTCTTTTGCCTTGGAACCAAAATGTAGTACTGATTCTAAGACTGAAGGCATGGGTTGATTGATTTATTTGCATGATAAACAAATATTCAACTTCCATGTTCATTGAAAATGAAAAATTTTTTTTCTCATCACAAAGGGTTTTTTAATCATTCCATCTTTTTCTTTTCTTTAAGAACACCAACTTTATTTTTCATGTTTACATTAACCTCCATTTTCTGTACCCCTATTTCTTTCTTAGTCTATGGAATCAGGAATTCCTCAATTCAAGTCTCATCTCTAACACATATTAGTGGGGTCATCTGAGCCAACTGGTCATCGTTTAGCACTACCAGATAATTTTCTAAAATGAAAGAATTATAGGGAAGTTGTCTTTCTATTGAAAATTCTGAACCTAAAGGAAATCAGAATTCTTGAAAAAAATCTCAGTTTGAATTTTGAGTTCCCTGTGCCCATAGGAATATCATTTATATTCTATGTGTGCTTTCTGTATCATCTTCTTTTATGTTATAAAGTTCCTAAGAACAGTGACAGTATTTTTGGCATGATTCATAAGACCAGGGCTATAGATTTTGAGCTAGAAAAAAGCTCATGAAGTCCCCTCTCTCATTTTACATATGAGGAAATTCATTCTTAGAGAATGAATTTCCATCTCAAGATGGACTTGACTGAGATCATACAGGTATTAAATGTTAAATCAGGGATATGAACCCAGGTTCCCTGTTTTCAAATGCCATCACTTTTTTCCATTTCCCTATATTTTAGCTCCAACTAAACCATTTTGGGGGTCGAATATTATTTTTTGTGACTTGCCTTCTGTTGTGATTTTCTAGATGAAGTACACTACTATGGGGCTCCTAAGCTATAATATACAGTGATAACAGTGTATTAGATTCTCCTAAAACTTTGATAGACTTCCTCCTAGCTGTGTCTGCTCCCACTGGGAATCTCTAACTTAGGTTACCTCAGGTAATCACACCAGCTGAGAGAGAAGGAAGTGGGAGGGAAATGAGAGAGGAGAATTGGGTGTCAGGCTCACACTACACTTACAATGAATGAACACTTAATAAAGATTTTTCATGATGATAATAAGGGTTAGAGTGATGAAGCACTTTAAAGTGAGGACTGGATTGTGAATTGCTTTCTAAGTGATACTTCAATACCTTTTTAAATCTCTAGGTTTGCTTATCCACAAGATCTCATTAGAAAGTCCTCTAAGTATCTTCTGATTACTTTCTGACACAGAAGAGAATTGTTTTGTTTTGTTTTGTTTTTTTCTATATAAAATGTAATACCCAAACCAGAAGGGAGCAAAAGCACCTGAATTCTTTGGACAAACCATGATCATTTTCTGTTTTTGGTGTACTGTGTGTGTTTTTTTTAACCTTCATGTTTTAGTCTTCAGCACAAGTATAGTCATATTTGTTTATGAAATTTCTTGCTGATTTAGAAGGATTCAGATGCCCAGAATCAAAATTCATTAGCTAGGCATGTAACTCCTCTGATTTGAGGTCATATAACTCAGGCTTCACAAACATAAAAAATATTTTGGTAATTAACTTTTCCCTCATGTTTATATAAATTAATTGAACTTAAATTTGATCAGAGGCTGCTATTAAACTGATGAACATTTTATTTTTCTGCAGTGTTTGCAGCTCAGTGTATATTATGACCACGATATATATAAAAATGGAAGACTAATAGTATGATATTTGAGATTAATTTGGTGGTATTTGCCATATTCAATTAAACAAAATCTATAATTATGCAAAGGAAAGAATTTAGATGTTTTGTATAGTGTATATTTTAATTATAAAAACAACTTTCAAAAACTTTTCTTTACATTAGTTCTCGTGATTTAAACTTATTTTAGAATTTTATACTCTGTAAATTTCTTTCTAAAAAGAAGGATAATAAGGACTTTTTCTATCACTTTTACTCTATTTGAAAGGAGTGGAAATTTTTTAAAGAATCATTAAAGATTTGGATTGTCAGAGATTTTACTTGCTTAATAAATCCTCTTCATTTTACAGATGAACAATTTGAGACCAGTTACAAAACTAGTGCACCAGCTACTAAACTAATATTCTGTCTACTACTTCATGTTTACTGTTTTTCCCCATTCTAAAAATACATTTATCTGTACATAAATTTGGGTCTTCATTATAATTGTGAATTTTAATTTTATCTTTTTCCACAAATAGTAACTGAAATCTATATAAAACTTTAAAGTTGTTGCAAAGCATTTTATATATATTATAAATTTAACACTTAGCATGGTGTCTGGTACTTTAAAATAGTACGACTTGCCTCCTTTGAGTCTCCCTAAAATCCTATGAGAGAAACGCTATGGGTATTTTTTATCCAATTAACTTATGTGAAAACCAGATTCAGAGAGCTTCTGGGACTTGTTCATATCTACATAGTCAGTGTGTCCAAGGCAGTATTCAATTCTAGGCCTTTTTGACTTTATGCCCACTACTCAATGTATTGAGCTATACTGCCTCTTTAATGAATTGTATTTATTTTATTAAATAAAATGAATACCATATTGTCAGTATTAAAATCAAATCTGAAAATAATCTCACTGTGCAAGGAAGGAAAAGTTTTGTAGCCAACAAGTGCATGCTATTATTAAATCTAAAAGAGACTTTTAAAAACTATGTATCCTTTGGTAATATTTTTTTAAGTTGTAAAAATATAGAGGCATTGATCAGTAGATTGTGAACTCCTTAAAATTAGGGGCTTTTTATTTTATTGTATTTTATTTTTTGGTTTCTTTGTATCCCCAACCCTCATTACAACACATGGCAAATATTTTTTTTTTACAAATTCTTCTTGATTTGTTCACTTAAAATATAATCTTGCGCATAGCCAAAGAGCCCAAAGAAACTCTGATGTCACATAATTCCAGATGGGGAAATCATAGGTGCAACAGCTGCATCTTTATATTTTCATTGTGTTCAGAGACTCTTATTGGTACTGGGGTAGATGGCAAAGTTTAACTTATCTAAAGATATGGCTTTTATAAAGCTGAAGACCTAGTGGGGAGAACTATGTAGCATGTAGCATTGCATGATAATCTGTGCCTCTGCAATAAATTTAACTGAAATCTTGAAACATTTTTAGACCTGAAGACATGAAGAATTGTATTAATTTTTCATATCTAGTTGCAATTCATGACAGTTTTCTGTTTTTGTTTTTTGGTCTGTTTAAAGCCACTAGCTTCAACTTAAATATCTTTCCTCTAAATAATCCCTTCTGATGGGTTCCTTACACCCATATTCATAGCTGCTTGAATATACCTAGAGTCCCAGGACCATACTGAGTGCTAATACGTAGCCTTCTAGGCTAGTATTTTTCTGCCTACCTTGCATTTCAGGCAATTTCTAGTTTTACTGAATTCACTTTAGTCTCCCTGGGTATATCAATGTTAGTTTTTTTTAAAGGGCTTATTTCTTAAATAAAAATGGAATGCTTGATTTTTCATCTGTGTTTCATCTGTGAACTTCTTACTTTTCAGTTTACTCTCAAAATATAGCTATCAAATTAGACACCGTTGAGTGCCTTCCAAAGAAAAGTGGGTTTGCACATTCAAAAGTGAGTCATTTCATTTGGTTTCTGACTTTACTCCTTATTATTACCATGACAAGTATTTTATCACAAATTTTCTTCAGGTTTTAGAAGAGGTTGCATATAGTTCATTGAAAATCTTTGAATATAACTTGCACATGCCACCTTATAATTATGCGCCTGCCCATATTTTCTGGGAGATGACTTTATTAAAAACACAGAAACTTAGTGGTGCTTAAAATATTAATACAATATTTTAATAGAATTTAATAGAATAGTACTCAGAAATTTAGAATGACTAGACAGTCATCCATGACATAGTGTACTCTATTCTGTTGCCAACATATGGGCATACAATTTAAATAATTATTTTCTTTTTTTCCTAGTAGACAGTTCTCATCATGTCATTCTGATCACAAACACTTAAGGACTCTCCTTGCCTAGAGAATGAAGTCCAGCCTCTTGATTGGAACATTCATGGCTCTCCATGTTCTGTTTCTGATTTACATTCCAGACTTTATCATCCTATTCTTCTTCTCATAGTCTGCAGTCCTCCCATACTTGACTACTTACCATTTCCCCCCACCTCATCCTATCCTGTTTCCTCAGTATATTTTCCCATACTTCTGACTGTAACTGGAATATATTCCTTTATTTCACAAACTTTGTTGATGTAGGGTGCACTTTTCCACCATTGCAGATGAAGTTTAAGTGTCTTTCTTATGGCACATATCTAGTAAGCTTCTGAGGCACGATTGGAACAAAATTTTCCTGTTTCCAAGTTTAGACTCTCCATTATACTCCATGTGGCTTTTATTGCTATATTCCATATGTATATAAGCTTTATAAGATTGAGGATTCATAAATAGAATACACAAGCTATCATTGGTTTTCTCTCATTCTTCCAAAGTGACCAATACATCACCTTTTTTTGCTCATATATTATTCTGATGTCATCTTTGATTCTGTTTCTCCTTAATAATTCTGAATTTATAATGTTTTGCTTTTTATTTATAACATCAACCACAGCACTGTGTTCAGTATCCTGGGTGCTGATTGGCTTAGTGAATGTGGTATTGGTCTGTTTGCTCTCCTGCTAATTCGTGGCATTTCACCAATGTGGGGGGCTTTGAACTGTAACTCCTGTGATAGGTGAGGGATCGTTGTACCTAAAATTTAGGGAGGGGCTACCTAAGATTCTCTTTATCAAGTTTTCCAAATGGTCTAATATCTTTTTTGCTGTTCTTTCTCTTATTCCCCCTCCGTGGCCTTTTTCTTTGACGAATTTAGGGAATTCTTTCCCTCCTTTTTATTTTTGGACTGGGGGTGAGTGGTGAGGAGGGGGTAGAAGAGTGGAAAGAGCAGATATTTATAGTTCTGCATATGATCTAGGTCAGCTGGAAGATTTTTCTATGTTGCCTTTGTTCTAGAGTTAAAAAACTTTCATTGTCAACTAATGATGAAGCTGTCAAATGAATATGTTTGGGGGATTAGTGGTAGATTGTTTTTTTGTTTTGTTTTGTTAAATATGAGAGCATTCCAGATGAAATGGGGAATGAACATAATTAATCCCTTATAGCACTTCAAAATAAATTTATCCAGTATAATTAACAGTCCAAGTGTTGCTACTGTAGAGGAACCATAAACAAAACCAGAAAGGGGAAATTGAACAAGATGAGCCCCTCTCCATGATACAAGAAAAGTGCATTTCCAGAATAGAAAAAAGAACATGATTAAAGAAAACAATTTTAAACTTGTATAACTATTTAGAATTTCAGAGTCATAAAGGACTTTAGCAGCACCTCTTTTCTTAATGCTGAGCTTATATAAGTCTGATACTTTATTCTGTATAAATTAATACCTCCTATTAATTTACATGTTTGTGCAACATATATATGTATATATTAATGTTTCATCAATATGATGATCTCTTAAGGGGTTCCTCTTTAAAAGAAGATCAGCAACTTATAGAGGTATCTAGAGCATTGGGAAGTTAAGTAACTTTCTTAGGGTCTTGTATCTACTATTTGTGCCTGAGGTAGGAGTATCTACAAAGTCCTGATTCTGAGACCAGTTCTCTGCTCAATACATTGTGCTTTCTTGCATTATGTATTATGTTTCAGAATTAATAACCAGTCAATTTCTGTATTATAAAATAAATAAAAGAGCATATTTATTGGTCTTACCCTTTCATTTAGATCAAAACATAAAATCGAAATGAATATATCTTACAAAAGAGAGGTAAATCCTAAGGCAACGGTGAACTTTAATGCCATTTTCTAAGCTGTATATTGACTTCTTTTTTTATTTGGGCCTGTTATTTATTGGAATATTTTCCCTTACTGCATATGATTTTCATTTCACCTTTCATACCAATATCATCTTTTCAATTCCAGCTGTTCATATCCCCCCATTTAGAGCTTCACTGGGTTGTAAATGCTGGATGAAATTCCCATATTGGAGATGAAATGCATTATGTCTTCTTTAATTGAAGGAGCTATTTTGGAAGGAAACCACTTAACTCTGAAATAAACATGTATTAAAATACCAAGGCATCATGAGGAAGGTTAAGGATGACTGGAGTTATAGAATTTCATTTTAAAATATGAACTTTTGAGTCAGATATTCATGATCAGAGTGGAACATTTTGTGTACATTGTGAGAAATTATTTTATATAACCATAATAATAATTTAGTGATAAATATAATATAATATTAAATGCAATTTGTTCCTATTCATTTAAATAATGTTTCTTCGCATGTGGATGAGTCTCTCTTTCTTGTAATCCACAAGTATCTATATTGAGTGGCAGAAATTATGTTGATCATTTTTCTTTCAGTAATGGCATTACTCTCTGTTGCTAGTAATATCTCCATGGTGTCTCTACACTTAATAGCTCCCACTGCCCAGCCCATCAACATAGTGTGGATTCCTAAGTACTTTAATCAATGAATCTCAACAAATATTTATCAAGCACTTACTTCATGCCAGGCATTATACTAAGCTCTGGGAAATATAAAGATAAAAGAGGAAACATCAACAGCTGGCATACTGGAGAGCCCCAGGATGTTCAGGTGATGTCATAAAACACAGCATATCGCTGGGCCTAAGGATGAAGATCCTTGCTTCTGGGATATAAAACTTTCTTTTATTTTTCCTCAATGACTCATATAATACTTGAGTATATTAAGTCCTTGAATTGTCACGGATAATTCTGTATTTTTTTTGGTAAAGTTCTAGTGGGCAAAGATTAAAGAGAACTTCTAAGTTCCCTCAGTAATTCTGTGTTTAAGGGAACAAAATTATAAACTCTTGAGGTAAGAAATTATATTAAGCATTCCTACTCAGTACATGTTAAAAAATAATTCTCCACTAATGGAGAAGTTCATCATATTTGATTGTGTCACAGTGTATCCATCTCTGTGTACAATGTTCTCCTGGTTCTGCTACTTTCACTCTGCATCAATTCCTGGAGGTTGTTCCAGTTCACATGGAATTCCTCCAGTTCATTCCTTTCAGCACAATAGTATTCCGTCACTAACCTATACCACAATTTATAGAACCTAGAATTCTTAAAAGTGCAACTATATGAGACAAATCTTGGAAGATATGTGGAAGCCAGATTGTGGGCGTCTTTAAATTCGAGACTTAAGAGTTTGTACCTTAAATAAGAACCACTAAAAGTTTTTTATGAAGTAGAGTGACATGGTATAGAAGTAACCTAAACTTGGGAGGTAGCTGTGAGAGAAGAGTGAGGGGAAATGGATATAAGAGATCTTTAATTGAGGAAGTTGATTTGGCAATGGAGATTTGAGAATCATGTAATTATTGATCAGATAAGTAATTTGAAAAAGAGTCAAAAGGCCAAATAAAAATCTATTAACTTGAGAAATCATTTAAATATTCAGTTTTGAAAAGTTTCATGTAACCCTTTTAATCCCCTATTGGTTCACACTAGCTCTTAAAATAACTATCTCATCTGTTCTTTTTGATCTGCTAACCACTTACACCAACTTCTCTAGCTGTTCAGTCCTCCTTCCAGACCTCAAAACTTTAATAATAATGACCTACATTTGCATAGCAGATTCTATTTTATTATACTTTCACATAGATTGACTCATTTGAGCTTCACAACAATGCTGTAAGGAAGGGACGATGTTTATCTATGAATCCTTTTACAGATGAGAAAGTGAAGGTCTAGACAAAATAAAAGATGTGTTCAGTCACTTATTGAGCAACAGGCATGGAATTTAAATTCATGTCCTTGTATAAGTTAATACTTTCCCCAATTCTTTACCAGAATTCTAAGAATGTCAAGACATGAATTTTCATTTCCTATTGCCTTAAAGAGTTAATCTTTGCTTACTCCACTCTCCTCAGATAAATCTATAATGTATTTTCCAGTTCTGCCACTTAGTACTCAACTTTATAAAAGACACAGTGTTAACATGTTACATTAATTATTGCAAATATTTTGGGCCAGAGGCTTCCTAGAGGCTGTCATTCCCTGCTGTATGTTAAGGTGTTAAGCAGAGGCATGAACACATTGAAAACTCTAATTAATAGTGAATAATTATTCCTTTGTACACAGAACTCTATTGTAATTTTTAAAATGTGGTGGTATTACAAAAGGAAATGGAGAAAATGAACAATTAGGAAGGAGGTTAGTTTTCTCTAAGTTTTGCTATTGTAATATTAGGTGTTAAGTCAGTTTTGTTTCCATGCAACATATACAGCAGAGACTCAAAATGAAATATTGCTCCCCTGAAGTTCTAAAATGCAGCTATTAATCACGTCAACTTTTCATGAATACATTTTGTAACATAATTTTTGAAAAAGTGAAACTTCACTGAGCACTCCTGTGCATCTGTGAGGGTATAGTAGTCATTTGATTTAATAGATTATGAATGTTTTGTTTACTGCCTTCTTATGGGTGCTTTTCAAGACTCAATTTATGAAATACATGAAAAGGTACATTGTTAGAGTCTTATTGTGTCTGAATAAAGTAATATTATGACTCTATTTTGGTTCTTGAATTTAATTTCTTTTCCCCATATGTTTCCTTAATCATGCTTATATCCTTCAGATAGGAGAATGCATTGTGTCAAATGAGTTGTACTCTATTTAGAGAATACTAATATGGAACTAATATGTAGGGGGAAAAGAAACTATACAAATAACATGAAGATAACTACATTATGTTAAATAGGCAGATTAGAAAAGCAAATCATTTCTAAATAAAATAATCAAAAGCAAATTTGTAGTCTTTCCACAAAAATGAATTATTTTATTTTAGCTGGAATTAGTTAATAAAATGTCAGTTTTCCCATTTGTACCTCATTAATATTCCTTTAAAATATAACACTGAAAATTTCTAACATTGTCACTCCAGAGATAATTACTTATATTTGGATAATGACTTAAAAGTATTGATTAAACACTTACGTGCCAAGCATTATGCTGTGCTGAAAATACACATATAAATAAGCATGCTCATGATAATGATTTATTTACAATCCAAAAGTACTTGGTTGAGAAATTTAAATGTTTTAAGGATATTTTACTCTAGTTAGTGCACATTGGATGTAATTCTCCACCCTTCAGCTTGGAAATTTTTTTTCTTACATGTAATGATTCTATATTTCTCAAGTTTTACACTGTCTACAACAGGTGCCTCTACTTTCTTTCCTCTTACTTTCTTCTTAACTTAATAGAGAGAAAGTATTTGCATTAAGTGGGATTAGGAAAGACTTTCTTTATAAGGTGAGATTTTAGTTGGCATTATAGAAAACTATAGGGGAAGATGAGGAAGGAGATCATTACCAGCATGGGGGCACAGCCAGTGAAACTCCCCAGCCAAGAGATGGAATATCTTATGAAAGGGAACAGCCACGAGGCCAACTTGACCACTCTTCAATCTGCCTTCTGACTTAAACATTCTACCAAAATCCTTCTTTCTAAAGTTCCCAGTGATCTCTTAATCATCAAATCTAATAGTCATTTCTTAATCAACTTTCTTCTTGACCTCTTTGCAGAGTTCAATACTCTTTCATCACCCTCTTCTCTTTTATATTCTTTTCTCTCTAGGTTTTTTGAAATTTTTTCTTTCCTCATTCTTTTCCTACCTAACTGACCAATCCTCAGTCTTTGCTAGAGGCAAATATCTCAGAAACTATGTCCTGGACCCTTTTCTTCTCTCCTTCTATTCTACTATTTGATAATCTCATCAACTTCCATAAATTTAATTATCCTCCCTATCCAGATGATTATCAAATATAATTATCCTCCCCTCTCTTCTGGACTCCAGTCTCTCATTTCTAAATGCCTTTTAGACATCTCAAACTAGATGCCCAGTAGACATCTTTTCCTCAAAAAGTCCCAAACTGAATGTATTATGTATCCCCACCCACCTACAGCCTTTTCCTCTTCCTAATTTTCCTGACACTGTTGAAGGAGGATATCACCATCAACCAGGTTCTAAATCAACCTTGACTCTTCACTATCTCACCCTCCATATCCAATCTATTGCCAAGGCCTGCTGATTTTACCTGTATAACATAAATCACATACACCCAATTCTTGCTTCTGACACTACCAAAATCTTAGTGCAGACACTCATCAGTTGATAACTAGAGTATTATATTAGCCTGCTTGTTGATTTTCTAGTCACAAGTCTCTTGCCTGTCCAGTTCAACCTCTATTTGGCTGCCTAAGGGATGGTCCTAAAGCACACAATTGACTGTGTCACCCCCTCTACTCAATAAATTGCATTGGCTCCCAATCTTCCTCCAAGACCAAAATAAAATCCTCTTTGGGCATTAAAAATTTAATAACATATTCTTCCCATATATTTACAGTCTTCTTATTTCTCTTCCTATTCTCAGAGAACCAGTGACACTGACTTTCTGGATGTTTCTTTTATAGATCATTTTGTGTCCTGGTTGGGCAGTTTCACTTATATGCCTATAATGCTCTCCCTCCTTACCATCTTCTGTGGCTTTCTACAAGTACCAAATAAAATCTCACTTTCTACAGAAAACATTCCCCAATCCCATTTACTGCCAAAGCTTTGCCTCAAATTTATCCTATATCCTTGTATCCTTGCTGTATATAATTATTTACATATTGTATCTCATATACTATGAGTTTCCTGAGGGCAAGGACTGTTTTTTTTGTCTTTTTTTTTGTATCCTTAGGACTTAGAACAGTGCTGGGACATATTTGGTAGTTGCTTAATAAATGCTAATTGGATAATTGATGAATTATAATACTAGTCAAGGATAATAACATAACAGAAAAATTCGCTCATTTTGGTATCATTTAAAAATAAACCTTCCACTCTAATTTCTTTATTATGCAAAACCAAATGTTTGGTTACAAAAATAAATCAGGTGACTGTTATATTTGTAATCGAGTTTTATAGGCCTAAGAACAAATTTTAATGAATTCAACCTTATAGTCTATTTTAGGCTCTAATTCTTTCCAATTTTCCTCTGTTTTTACTTTTATTGAATTTGGTGTTTATGGTTGAATTGAATAAATTTTGAAAAAGGCAAATATTTATATTTTTACATGTTGGAGGAATGTCATAAATATTAAAAGGATTGATAAGACTAAGAAACTAAGATTGTGACTCACAACATGAGGATATGACTTTTATAATCTCCCTTTTAGGTCCTTGAGATAATTGTTCATTTTATTTTGGTTTAGGGTTGTAATTAATTCCCTAACTCGACTACAAAGTCTTTTTCTTACTTTTCTATAGACAAATCCACTTTCTTTTTTGACTTCTCTTCTACCCATTACCTCCATGTTTTTCAGGCTCACCTACCCACTAGCCTTGCATCTCATTCCCATCTTTCCTTTGAATCCAGAAAAAAAGTGTTCTCCTTACATGGTCAAACTTTCTTCTTTCAAATAGCAGCAGATATCCTTCCTCTTAAACAAAGCTGCTGCTGACTCATTCAAAAAGTTAGAGCAAAGTTTCCTTAGATGCTCCCCATCCAGAAATTTCTGGCCATAATTCTATTTGTGTCTCTTATTTATTTCATTTGCTTGTCCATTACACCCCTTATTCGATGTAAATTTTTATGGTCTTAATTTCTTTAAGCAAAATTATCTCTCTGGAATATGTATTTAGTTTTTAAGGTCATCAGAATTTGCTTTTAAAAAATTAAGTGAATTATCATTTTTAGATAGATGATATTTTACTTAGGAATACATTTTTATATTCTGTTTCTTCTCTTAAAAATATAGAGAGCAATCTCTAAAAGGTATCACTCACTGTTCTGTGGATTAAGCAGGTTAGCCTATGTCAGCTTAATAATCAGGAACTACTTCAGAATATCACCATGATATTTTTATTAATCATTTTGAGAATGTCAGTGATCCATAGACAATGCATTACTATATGTTCCCAACTCTCTTTTTCAATTTATGTGCCTGTACTTTTATTATGCTGCAAGCTATTTCCTTGAATACCATCTTCTCCAAAACTTGATTTATAAGTCTTTGCTATTATTATAGTCTTTGGTGCTTGGGTGCACACTTAGGCTCCATTGTGTAAGAGCAAATTTCACTTACTCATTTATTAACTGCTCTGTTACTACATTAGCCACAATTTCTGAGAGATCATTGACTTCAATATTGTTTCACCTTTTGGAATTGCAAACCGTTTTGAAATATCTTAGGTACCCTGTTAATAGAATATTCAATAGACTACTGAGACTGAATTTTGAAAAACTAGGCTGTGATATGCTAACAGAAGGCATATAGCTATAAAAAAATAAAGGGATACTATGTTGAGTTGCTTACACAAATACGGTGTTTTCTTTCAGTTATTACATATACTTCCTTGTCATGGATGCTGCATTTGGAATCATTTTGTATTAAATTTTTTTTATGAATAAATGCTTACAGATTTTAGTGTGGTTTTATCTGAGGTAAGTATAGATCTTATTAGTTATTAATATGCCTTTCTGTGGTACCTTTAACCATCTGGAAAATACAAGTAAAGACAAAAGGGAGGAAGTATGATATTATGGAATGAAAAGAGTATTTTTGGAATGGTAATGCAGGGACTGGAATCTTAGCCTGGATTCAGGAAGACCTTACTTTGAATCTTGCCATAGACCCTACCAAGTGACACTCTTAGTAAGTCAGATAATGTCTCTCACCTTCTTGCTTTCTCATCTTTAAAATAGGGTTAAGAATAGCACCCATTCCAAAGGGCTGCTATGAGGATCAAAGCATATAATACCTTTAAAGTGCCTTGCAAACTTTACAATCCTTATAAATGTTATTTATGCCTATTGTTATTAATCTTCAAAAGACCTAATTTCAAATATTGTTTCAATTGCTTAATACCTGTGTGACCTTGGGCAAGTCCCATGCTCTGCAGACCTTAGTTTCTTCACTTATAAAATGATGATATTGGATTAGATAGCCTACTTTTCCCCTCCAGCTGTAGATCTATATGACTATGATTTTATAACACTTTTAGAGCAATCCATCTCAAAGGAAGCCTTTGAATGGTTATCCTGGAATATGGAAGGCTGGAATTGTATGTAAGTGAAATGATATGTAAATGAAGACCTAATTTCTTGATTTAAAAAGAGGAAATAACCAGAATGAATTATAGTGATATTTTAAGGGAATATATTCCAACACTACCCTTCATTGTTAGAAATATTGTTATCAACGAAGTAGCACAGTGGATAGAGTGCTGGACCTGGATTCAATAAGACCTGACTTCTAATGTGGTCTTAGGCATTGACTAGCAGTGCTGTAGCCTTGGTGAATAACTTAATTCCCGTCTGCCTTAGTTTCCTTAACTGTAAAATTGGGAGTAATAATTGCACCTGTCTCCTAGGGTTGTTGTGAAGACCATATGTACAAATGATGTTTGTAAAAGTCTTTTCAAGAGAAACCTAATAAATGCTTGTTCTCTTCCACCCTCTTCCTTACCAGAGTTCAAGACACTTTGTGAAGTTCTGTTGTGCTCTTATTCATATGATACTGTGCCTATAATAAGGTGTCAGCTTCCTAAGAACTTACATGCTTTCTGGGGAAACAAGACAGTAATACAGCAAAAGTTAAATGATGGTTTTCAAACATTTATTAAATGCCTTCTAAATTCCAGGTTTTGAATTAGTGCTAGGAATCGAACATCACAAAAGAAAAAGCTCTTGCCCGCAGGGGTCTTACATTTTATTGGAGGAGATAACTTGTCCATAAATAAATCTATACAAAGTAAATAAAAGGTAAATTTTTTGGTAATGATGGAGAGGAGGTGGTGGCACCATCAGCCAGGTGATGAAGAATTAAAAAATAAGCAGTTTAATATTTAAATAAAAAGAAGAGATGTCACAGAGTAAAGAAATACAGGATTCATTGCCAAATGAGGTGGGTTTAGAGAAAGGAGAGGTAACTGTGGAAAGAGGCTTTGTAGAGTCTGGATTTGAAAAAGGCCTGGGATGAGCAGAATTTGGAAGAGTGGAAAGGTCTCAGGAAGGCATTATAGGTGGGACAAATGACCTTGTACAAGGGCAAATCCATTATGTTCAGAGAACAGTAGACCTATTCAGTAGATCTGTTGAGCTCTTTATTTGTGGCATAGTATAGCAAGGAGCCAAGGCAGGAAATTTATATGGAGTCTTATTATAGAGGGCCTCGAATGTGAGACTAAGAAAGATTTAGCCATTTTACGCTTTTTTTTTTTAGCAAAGTTTTTTTTTAATGCCTTGAGTACAGAGTCTGTGCCTTATTTAATTTGTGTTTTCTTAGTGCCCAAGATGACATCTTATACCTACAAGGATAGTAGGTACTAGATTAAAATTTGTTAAATTTTCATTTCAAAGAGTATGCACTGGCAGGAATATTTAGGATTGATGGCATTGGGGAAACCAGGAGACAAGGAGGGTAGTTTGTGGGATAGACCCTGAAATAGATTGATCCTGATTAGAATAGAAAATATGGAAAGAAAGTGTTTGTAAAAGATATTACAAGGGGAGGAGAATTGAAATGACAACTGAATTTATAGCTGTGGCCAAAAAAATCCAAATTTCTGGAATACCAGGTGGATAGGGTAACCTTTAAAACTATAAAGTAGCAAATTTAGGACAAAGTAGAGGATGTATTTTATATAGGGGATATTGTATTCATGAAACTTTTTAATCTGACAAGTTGATAACTAAATATATACAAATAAATTCTTTATCAACATATTCATAATGCATTAACATTTTAACTTCTCTAATTACATTTAATTCTGGAAGATTTAGAATTGGAAGGGACATTAGAGATCATTTCATCGAACTCCCCCATTTTACATATGAGGAAATTAAGGCCCAAGGAGGTTTAAGTGACTTTCAAGATGACACATGCAATAAAGTTGCACGGTTGAATTTAGTCCAAGACCAGATTCCATTTCCAGTGTTTTTTCTTTTCACTATATATTATTGCCTACAAAAAAGCTTTTAATTTTTTTCAAAATTAAGAGAGAATATAAAATCATTTTATGATAGTGTCACATAAAAATGAATAGAGGTCCTAATGTTTAAAGGATAATAAAATAAAGAATATATTCTCCTTGGCCTTTTGTGACTTGTGTTCATAACCCAAAATTGTTACTTTTCAATGACTTCTTGCCAGATAAGACATTAATGTTTATTTTGCAATCTGAATTCTAGTTATTGAATGTTTAAATGATGGAAACTCTACTCCTTCCTCCCCCATATGATAATTGACACCCTTGTGGAGATTTTAGAAGAGAAGCTCTAAACATCATTCTTTTGGTATCTCACTTGTCCTTTGACAGACTGGTCAAACCTCACACCCAGAGTTGGGCATTATCTTGTTTTTTCACTCTGGTACTTTTCTCCTTGAATTCATACAATGACTAGAATCTCTAAAGCTGTCAATCTGCCACTTTTCCTTAAGCACTGAAATTAATTTAAAGTAAATTCATACAAAATACAATTTAAATAGTACTGAATATAAATCTCTCAGGGTTTTATTCTACTTTTCATTTACATTCAACTACACTCAAGGATTATTCTAGTCATTATAACCCAGGCACTTTAGGGAATGTTTATTTCATTTAATTAGAATCTTCTTTGGTATAGAAATACAAACACATAGCAAAAATACACAGAGTGCCTCTAGCTTTAGACATGTAGCTTCGTTAAGCACAATAGATATTATGGGAATAAATAGAAATACTGCGATTTATTATTTTGGCAAAGCATCTAATTCCCATATACCCAGGAGTGTCTTAGTTGTATTCTGTTCTTTTAAGCTAACACTGGCCATTAAATGTAGAACACCTAGAGTGGCAAAGCAAATTAAATATGGTTTTTCATAAACAAGGGTTCCCTTTTGTCCCATTCTTGCTTTCCTTTTCAAGGAAAATGATAGGAAATGTTATATATAAAGCTATTATATTCATGTCTGACATATCTCAATGTAAGAAGAGAAATCACTGTAAATTGAAGACAAAAATAAAATTTGAGTTGACAATGTTTGAATCTCATAAAATTGTCAAACTACAGGGAAAAGGAGAAACATATTACAAAGAGGTTTCTTGAGATATTCTATTTTTCATTTTCCTTTCCACTTTGCTTGATGTGCTATGATGCCAAGTTTCATTGTTGTTGTTGTTGAAAGATGTGGATCATAAAAACATATAGATCTAGAGCCAGAAGGAAATTTAGAGGTTCTCTTTCATACATGTTACAGATGAAGAAACTAAAGCCCCACATTAAATAATTTGGCCAAGGTCCCACAGAGAGGAAACATCTATGGCTAATTTAAGTCCAGGTCTATGGTATGGTTACCATTTTCATAATGACATTTTGATGATTTATTTCAATAAGAATGTTATTTAGCTATGAAATAGAATTGGAGGAAATGTTAAACTTATTCATTTATTTATTTAATGTGAACTCTGTCTCTATTAAATTCTCATTCTATTGATCACCAGAGCAAAAAGGTTATTGTGAGTTCTCAAAAGTATTAAGAATATGAGCATTTATTCTGGTGGGTCCTGCCAATGAGGGCTTCAAATGTGATCCTATTTTCTGAAGGCAAAAATGGCTTTCTATCTTGAGGTTGATGATGATTATTTTTGGCCTGGGAAACAGAGGAATCTGCCCATTTAAGGTTGATAAGGGTTGTGCCTAGCATTAGTGGAAGCAATGGATTATAGATTCTTAGAAGGATTGAATAACTTCAGTGTGGCAATAGACCTTGATCATGAAATGCATATTTCAAGATATGTGATCTTGTTAGTTTGAAGAACCTCTCCAGTTACACAAACGAAAATCTTTCAGTACTTGGTAAATGGTCTTCAAGGTAACATGAACACATTTCCTTATGGACAAACTGGTGATGATCCTTTCTACTTAGCTGGACTGATCTGTGGATGACAGACAATTTTACATTAGTAGGCTTCTACTCAAAACAATCAGAGTTTGTTAACACCTGCCAGTATATAAGTTTTGTCAGCCATCCCCACACCAAAATAAGGTATTGGAATAAGGATTTTATGAAGATTTTAGAATACAGTTTAGATTTTATACTAATAACTTCTTAAATATAAAGAATAAAAATAATTTTAATCATTTTTAGTCTATTCCCCACCCCCACCCCCCATTACTCCCTTCCCCTCCCAGACTTGTGTTTAGGTTGGCTGTGTCACAAAGGTACCTTTTACTTTTCAGGGATATATCTAATGTTGACTAGTGACTAGAGACTGCCTTCAGTTAATTTGGAAAAGTCACCTTCCTCTGTAGCCCATGTGGAAGTAACTAACAGTCTTTCTTTTCTAAATTATAAGGAAGCTAACTAAAAATAATTTTTTAAAATGGAAATCTTCATAAATTAAAAACTATAAAGGCAGTGATATTAAGGGTTATCAATTAATTATATTATAGAAGTAACTAGTATCATTAATTATAATTATTATTCAATAAACAGAAATAAGCAGTAGAAACAGTCCATAATTTCATAGTCTTCCTTACAATTTTTTGAGGAAGACCCTCATTCAGTGTATGTGGCAGCAGACACTGATAGAACTTAATACCTATTGTTTTTGGGTCAAGATAGCAGTGATGAAACTAATAACATATAGACTGAAATATCATATTTTATTGATAAATACAAATTGAAGTATACCATTCTTGATTTACTCCATGAATTTTTATCTAGTGTAAGCAATATGTTTTCTTTCATAACATGACAAACATAGAAATATGTATTATATGATAATATATGTATAAGCTATATCAAATTACCTGCTTTCTCAGGAGGATAGAGTGATGAGAGCAAGGGAGAAAACATGGATTGCAAAATATCAGAAAATGAATATTAAAAAATTGACATAATATAAAAAATAAAAATAAAAATTGAAAAATATTTTTGGTGGCCATATTTATTCAATTTCCTGATTATACCAATGATTAACATTCAGTAATGTTTCTTTATTATAAAAAATGGCAACTTGTTCTAGGAGTAGGAGATTTTTACTTAGCAAGTTAGTTGTTTTGGTCAGGATCTAAGTCCAATGTATCCAGTGTAGAGTTTTTTTTGGTGTGTGTCGATATAGAGAAATGTCCTTGTTCTCCAGAGCTCTGCTAATTGTTGAAAGTGGTAGTAAGATTACCGTTAGTGACACCATCCTTAGA
This sequence comes from Monodelphis domestica, assembly GCF_027887165.1. Classification (NCBI taxonomy): domain Eukaryota; kingdom Metazoa; phylum Chordata; class Mammalia; order Didelphimorphia; family Didelphidae; genus Monodelphis; species Monodelphis domestica. The sequence continues at coordinate 155,467,835 of NC_077234.1, forward strand.
TGGAAAGGATGCTGCTTAGCCCCTAATGCTTTTTATAATGTCTTAGAATGTAGCTAAGCACCCTATCCCTAAGAAATCAAATTCTACTTGACAAAAGGTTGAATGAAGGAAGGAATGATTGAAGGAGCATTTATTAAGCACTTAATATGTACTAGGCACTATACAAGTATACAATCAAATTACTTTTTAGTACCAGTGTAATGTGCTTAAAAGGAGAGATTAGTTTTTACAATTCTTGCTCAATGGCGAATGTTGTTCAATGCAAGAATGGCTAGGGACACAAGAAGAGTTACAACGGGCTGCCATATAATTAAAATGTATGACTATCTACCAAAGTATTTATTGATTAAAAATTCATAGGAAGTATTCAGCCTTTACAGCGAACCTGACATATTGTTGCTGACATATTAAAGTTTGGTATTCAGATTTAATCACCAAAGTTGCAGTAGCATAATACAGTATGTGTCAGAAATGTCTCTTTAATTCTATTAATATTCATATATAAGTTTCAGGTAACTTCACTTACAATTTTACTGTTTTCTCTTTGCAGATATGCAGTCTGAATTATCATCAAAGGGATCTACTTTATATTTTTCTAGGGAGAGAACAAAATTCCTATGGTCAGAGTATATACTTTCTCAGAATTTTTCCCTTCTTCTAAATCTCAGCTTAGTTGCTTTTATTTGTCAGAGAGCCTTGAACTTATATCTTTCTAAGGTTACCTTTGTATCTCTCTATTGTAATATAGTGTCATTTGTATTTGCATTGTTTAATACATTCTGATTTTTAAGCCTTCGGCTTTGATTAATGCTGTCTTTTATTTCCTGGGCCAATCACTAATAGTGGTACCTAACTTTTATGTAGCACTTTAAGGTTTGCAAAATTTTTACCTGTATGCATCTCAGTTGAACTTTACTATCATATTGTGAAGTAGATGCTATTATTAATTCAATTTTACAGATAAGGAAACTGAGGATGAGAGAGGATACATGACTTGCCTAATAACATCTCCTGGATAATAAAGATTCAAATTGAGGTCCAAGTTCAACACTCTCTTCTGTGTCACCTGACTGCCTCAACAGTTTTCACAGAAAGTGCCAATATAGTGCTGCAATTTAAAAGTATGTTTGTGGAAAATAAACTTGTTAAATGGAAACTAGTAATAGGGATTATTACAATCTATAGTTTGCAGTTCCTTTCCTCAAAGTTAATCCTCTTCAAGAATAGAACACAATAAAAATCGTACTCTTCCTGAACTGTGTTATTTTGCTCATTGACTTTCGGAGACTTTAGAAGCTTTGACAAACTTGCCTTGGCAAGAATCTGTTTCGTGGTTTGGGGTTTGCCCTTGCTTTCTGCTTTTTCAATTTCTCCCAAATCTGTCTCCTGGTATTTCCTGTTGCTGATTGCAAATGTACTTCTGGGCCCACTTCTTATTTATTTTCAGACCCAATAGAGCTGACTGAAAAGTAAAACTTGGACTAGAAATGGACATGAGAACTTGATCACGTTTAGTTAAGGGAAAGGCGGGGAGTGAAATTAGTACATGAAAAGAAGCACCTACATCTCCAGGGGAGGGGATCGAAAAAAAAGAAACCTTTGTCCCTGGAAGGAAGGGAGATTTATCGTGCAGAATAGGAAAGCTTTTCTCAACCTTTTTGTTCAGTGAAATGTCTAACTCCCTGGCCTCCAAAGAGGGATACATTCTTGACTAGTGATGATCCAGTCTCCCCGTGAGAATCTCCATTGCTTACCTTCTGAGGTGGCCCATTCTACTTTTGTTATCTTTAATTGTTAGGAAGAATTTTCTTTTATTGAATACAACTTTTTCTCTTTCCTTCATCCAGTCACAGCTTCTAGTCCTTCCCTTTGGTCTCAGCTTCATTTCTGACAGCCTTCATAATACCCAACCTCACGTTTTATTATTTTCATACTAGAAATTCAGACAGTATGCAGAGAGAATGGTTACTGATAGGTATTTGATGGCTAATATGCTTCAGATAAGCCAATCTGGATCATTGTACTGTTATCAATAATGATGATAGCTAGTATTTCAATAGACTTTTAATATTTTCAAAAAGCTTTTTATATATATTATCTCGTGGTTCTTACAAGAGTCTTTTGAGATAAGTGCTATTATTATCCCAATTTTACAGATAAGGAGAGGGAAGGTTGAGAGCTGTTAAGCATGTTATCAGGGGGACACACAGTTAAAATTTATCTGAGGTAGGATTTTAGAATAGATCGGGGCAAACACAAGACTCCCAAGGTTTGGAGGTATAATGACGATGAGCAAAGCAGGTGAATGCAAATTGTGTAAGCACAGAATAAATGGCCTGATGCCCTGGGTAGGAATCTTAAGGAGTAACTGAAGGGAATTTCTTTTATGACCAGGGTCTTCAGAGATGGAGGTATAAAGCAAAGACTTAAAAAAGGGCCAAAATCTCATTAGACTCAACAACCATGGTGACTCTAACATATCTTAGGAACCTAAGTCTGGATTTCTACTGAGAAAGGACTACAGTGAGTTTTACCAAAAAATTAGGATAAAAAAGACAAATCAGTGACATGAATCATAAAAGATGGGTCTAGCTATATTTATGGAATTCATTTTAGCAGGTGTTCATTAAATGGCTAGCTGCACAAAGCACAATGGATTAAAAAAATGAAAATTAAACTTTGCTTTACCCCAATGGTATTTTGTAGGTAACAGAGATAACATTCCATAGGAGAGGTTGGAAATCTAATCTGTGAGGAGAAGAAAAAGTTGCAACGTTATCATGTAAACATACAGGCTAAGTATTGGAATGCTAAAGAAAATATAGCCTAAGAAGTAGGAGATGTATCAATGTAAATCTTGATTAAATTGATATTATGTACATATATATATATATATCCTTAATATATAGCAACTTCAAGGACACAAATCTAGAATTGTCATCTAGAAAATCATATTTGGAAGACAGTTCATAATGTTTCAAATTTCTTTTGTGTTGCCATGACCAAAGATTTAGATTCTGACCTCCAAATGGATCTTTCTATAGGTATCTTGTCTAAAGTGGAGGAAATATTATTGTTGCTTCTGGATGTATTGATTCTGTACTCCCAGACAATAATCATTCCCAGAACTTTCCTTGTTTTTAGAGGCAGTTTTTGGAGAACCTGGCTCTTGGCCCTGTGTCTCATTGTTGGCCTCTTTTCCTAAGAAGAGTGGTCCTTGAACACTGGACTGGCCAAAAAGGCAATTAACAAAAACTTTAAAGGGGGTGAATATACTGAATTGTGGCTTTAAAGTGCAATTCCAGTATATTTTATTAAATGTTTCATTTATTTGATTCTTATCATAGATTTATAGAGCCATACTTGGCTCTACTTAGACATGACATAATTCATTCTTTCACCCCATGTGGAAATCCCTTCTACAATATTCTTGATAGATGGCCATCTATTCTATGCTTGAACACTATTCCTAGGAAAAACACTGTCTCATAAGGCAGACCATTTCACTTCAGGCTCCTCTAATTGTTATAATACTCATCTACCAGTTGGTCCTAATTCTGTCCTCTAGGGCTATGTAGAATCAACTTATTCCTTCTAGATAACTCTCCTTTACCTCTCTGAAGTAATTGTGTCTTACGCTTTTTTTTTTTAATCTTTAGGCCAAATGCTAGTTCAATTGTTTTTCACATGTTATGATGCTTGAGAGAGATTGTTTGAGAAAACTTCTAATCCTTGTTCTGTTCTTTTGGACTGGTTTTTATGAAAAGTCTCTTTTAAAATGTGGCTCCCCAAACTGGTGCAAAAGCCCAAACATCATCTGACCAGTACAGAATACAGCAGAACCAAAGCTTGTTTTATCCTGAGTGCTATAATGTGATTAATGTAGCTTAACATTGCATTAGCTTTTGGGGAAGTTACCTCAGACTCTTGGCTCATTATGGCATGGGACCCTGGGTTTTCTCTGGATACCCCACACCTCAGAAGTATTTCAGGTTAATAAGAAAGGATCTTTTCCTTCCTTGAATTGATAGGGGAAGACCCTTGAGAGGAATATTCTCCTTGGATTCTCCCCTAGATTTTGAAATGGCCTGTTATGCTCTGATACCATTGGTCTGTATCTAGGACATTGACTTGTCACCTAAACTATTTCCGGTCACCCCTTGTGTCTTTGAGACAAAAAACATCACTCTAGCCCCAGTCAGATAACAAAAATCTCCCACTGCTGCCCAAACACATTCCATTCCCTCATCCCTGGTCACAGAGCACCTGTTGTCAAAAGGGTATATAAAATCTAGAATCCATCTCCTCTAGGAGCAATGTTCCACCTTCACTGACCTCCCAGCCAATTCAACATAAATATCAAGTTAATAAATTCCTCTTCTTAATTCTAAGCTAAGTTTTGGAGTCTTTCATTCTTACAAAGAGTACCTTTTACAAACTTGGGGTTCACCTCAAGTTCCCCCAAACAATATTGTACCTATAGTTGAAGAAAATGCCCTAGCCTTTTTCCCATGAAAGACTATTTCTTCCCCATTCTGGATTTCTGCATTTAAAATTTTGAAACTAAATGTATAATATTTACATTTTTAGCTTTATTATTAATAATATTAATACATGACTGCCATCTATATACCATATGCCAGACACAATATTAAATATTTTACAAATATTTTCTTATTTGATCCACACCAGAACCCTATCCCTATTTTATATATCCCTATATAATATATCCCTATTTTATAGCTGAGGAAACTGAGGCAAATAAAGTTTAAGTGACTTGCCCAATATCATATAGCTTGTCAATATCCAAGGCTGAATTTAAACCCAATTATTCCTGACTCCAGTCTCAGTACTTTGCTGCTCCACCTACCTGCCCTCTATTAAAAATCATTTGTTGCTTTGGAGTCCTCGTTTTATCTGCCGAGATCCTGTTGAATCTTCCTTCTATCACCCAACATATTAACTCAGCCTCCCCCATTTGTGTTGTATACAAAATTGATAACAGTATTAATTTATTCAAGGCATTGATTATATTGTCGAATAGTACCAGTCAATTAGCAAGTCTTCTCCAATCCCATGCCTTATTTCTCCCTGTTCCCTTTCCACTTTTTCTTTTTCCTCTTTTTCATCAAGAAGAAACTTCTACTACATAGACACTGGTGTATTAATCAGTACTCTTCTGATTGGATTATTCAACCATGTATGAATCCATCTAACAGTAACATCATCTGACTATATTTTAAAGTTTATTATTAGGAGTATCTAAGACCCCAACTTGTCTTCTTGACTATACCATTGTCCCTCAGAAGTTTATTCCTCTCAATCATCAGCTTCTATCTTATTCAGGAGGTTTTACTGACTTCTCTTTCTCCTTGTAAAAAGAGAAGAAAGCATTGTCTATATTTTCTGCCTCAATTTCCTTACTTTTCATTCACATCTTAATTCTTGCATTCTAGCCTCTGGCCTCATAACTTGATTTGAAGCTGATCTCCCCAAAATCACTAGTAACTCCTTAGTTGTTAAATCCAATGACTTTTTCCTTTGTCCTTATTTTTAGTCTTAATAGAACTTTTCACTCTTCTCAATACCCTCTTTTTCCTGCAGTCTGACCTCTCCTTTCCTCTTCTCTTCCTTTTTTTCTCTTCTTACTCCCCTCTTCTCTCCTTTCCTTTTTTCCACTTTCCCTTTTCCCCCATACTGTTTTGGTGAGCTCATCATCTTTAGTGGACTCATTGAGCTCTGCTCAGATGACTCAAGAATCTATACGTGTAGCCCTAATCTCTGTCTCACACTCAGATGTGTACGTCTGCCAGATGCATGTCTCCTACACAACTTGAAACTCAACCTATCCCAAGTGGAACACATAACCCACTTTTCTCTCCCACCCTCAAACCCATCTTTCCTCTAGCATTTCTGCTGATGGCACCATTATTTTGTCAGTCATTGAGTTTCCTTGACTTGTCACTCTACATTAATCTCTTCATCTAACTTTTTGTTAAATCTTAGTTATCCTACTTCAACAACATTTTTTTCTCTTATTCATTCCTTCTTTCTCCTCACATAGCTATCATCCTAATTCAGGTCCTCCTTACCACCCACTTGGACTTTTGAAAGAGCCTTCTAATTGGTCTCACTAATTCCTGTCTCCTTTTTCTTCAGGCTGTCCTCCTTCTACACAGTTGCTAAAACAGAAGAAAAATCAATAATTTACAGTTGGGCTGCTTTTTACTTTTGTTTTTTAGTAAATTTACATAAAATGTATGACATAGATTTGCTACATTTACTATGAAAACCTTATGAATAAATTTATTGAGTATTCACAATCTAATAACTTTAGATGGCTGCAATTGACTCTGAAAATAGCCTATGAAAAAATCTTAATTTTCCTTTTAAGGATGTGACCATCTATTGAATGCAATAAACATTGCAGGGCAGCTTCTAGGATAATTTCAGTGCTACCTAGCCAGATGAGCGGTAGGTATTTGTGTTCCTCCCTCAGCTTACTGAGCAAGGAAAACAAGGTGGCTATTAGCGAAATTCTTAGAATTCCTTTTTTCTTTAAAAAGCAAAGGCTAGGTTAGAGCGATGCTAGTTTACATGCTGAAAGAACAACCTAAGCCCACTTTTCTGACCTCCTTGCTATTATTGTGGAAAATAGAATAATAATTTAAAAACCTTCTTAGAAGTGCTTGCAAGAAGTTAGTAGATATGTCAGTCTATTATGTCAGTCCTTATTCAGTGCTCAAAGCATAGCTGTTTGTATGGTTCACTTTGCCCTTGTTCTTTACACAAAGGACTCAGTCTGAAAGGAAATGATTGAGAGTGCTCTAAACAGAAACTGGTATGTTGTATGATTCAAATGTGGAGGGGGAATACTTGGGAGCTAACTTTTCTTTTATTCTTCAAATTCACTACACTTTGACATTCTTCCTTGTTCTTTTAGATCTGAAACTACAGTTGAAATGCTTTTCTTCCTTAGTTCTTTTCATCAGCTGCTCAGTGAGACTCTTACTAATAAGGCTAAAGGTTTAACTTGCAGGAACAGAATTTTGTCATGCAAGCAATTTTCTAGACAGCCAGCTTGTTCCAGCAGCCATGGCACAGTTGATGAGTGAGCATGGGAATCAGGAGGGCACTGGAGAAAACTCAATGAGCTCTTCATTGGTGGAAAGGGGGAGCCAAAAGAGCAACCAAGTCAGAACTTTGACATCGAATTTCATACGAAAGTGACTGGAATCTTGAACATTTTACTTCATTCTATTGTTAATGGTGTGGGGAACAACAGGTTAATTGCAAATGGCCTTGAATAAGGACTAGGTCAGCATTTGTTGAATCCAAATATAGAGAAATACCCAAATACCCTAAACTGAATGTGTCCAAGGAAGACAAATTACTGAAGAGCCATTAAGTTCCCAAACAAATGAAGCATACTATTAGCTGAATGCTACTTCTGACTTTATTTAAGGAGTTTTGTGGATTTTGGCAGAAGTATTTTTAATGATTAGAAGCTCTTAGGGAGTTTCACAGAGATCTTAATGAATTCTGCCCCTTTGCTCACATTATTTACTATTCGTTAGATGTCATTCCTTTGTTTCCCTGCATGTTGAATCCCTAAGCATATGTTATAAACATCATTCAAATGATGCTTCTTTCTTGTTCTGTTCCCTAGTGACCTACAAAAAGCTTGATACCTTGGAAAGTACAGTTATTATAGATTTAAAGAGCATGGGTTTCAGTTCTGTCTCTGATGTTTATTACCAAGGTAGCCTTGGACAAATCCCTTAACTTCCCTGGGCCTCAGTTTCTTAATATTCAAAATGAAAGGACCTTCCACTTATAGATCTCATAATTCTCACAATCTCACATAGCATTTTATCTCATGCTTCTTTTATGAATTTATTAAGGAATGCTGTTTGTTATAATCAGCTGCCTTTCTCTTATTTGCCTCCTAGATTGAAGCCTCTGCTGAGATAGGGATCATGTAAACCTTATGTTTTATCTAGCACCTAATACAATTCTCTTCACATAGTAAGTACATGATAAATATTTGTAAAGTTGAATTTATCTCATTTTTTCAATAATCAGACATCTTTGCTAAACATGGTCCTTTGTGAATTTCTCATTTATTCAAAAATCTATGATTTTATTTGTGAGAATACTCTGAGCCTGAGTGCAGATCTCAACTTCACCAGATCTAAATAGATGATCTCCATGAATTGCTTAGCTGAGGAAAAAACCTGTACTTGATGACTTTAGAGCTTCGTTGCACATTCTAGAGTTTGTTTTCTTTCCAGAATAGTCTTTGATAATGCAGTTATGTCTACGGCACTGCTGAAGACAACTTTAGCTGAAGAGAGTTGATGATAAAGGTAAGAATCTTTGCTCTTGAGACACTTCCAAATTTTATGGAAAATGGAACTCAAATATACATTAAATCTATTTTCATATAGATATGAAAATAAATCAGGAAGTGAATGCCAAAATCTAAGAGGTTACAAGATGGCCTAGGGATGTGGTAGACTTAGTCTAAGAAGATATTGTGTTTTGAATTTAGAGTTGACATTAGGAAGAAAGAATAGCATGTAGGAAGAATAAGTTAGAAAGGTTGGTGGAAGAGGATGAGATTGTAATATTGACTACATCAGAATTTTTAACTCTGCTTGTCTGGAGACAAGAGCAATTATATATCTTTGGAAAGAGATTAGAAATGATTTAAATCATTTTTACTTTCTTTTATGACTGTATCAACATATTTTAAGATGTTACAATGTTATTAGCACAGGTGATAAGAAAATGAATGTAGATCAGTGATTTATAACCTTTGGGATATGTCCTCTTACTGGACATAGAATTTACCAAGGAATCTTTGAATCTATATATCGTTCCACAAATGAGCAATATGCCTTTGCTATCCTAACAAATATTTATCAGAAGTATTAACAGTTTTCAAAAATAAGTAGATGCTATTGTGGCAGATAAATACAAATTTATTTAAAAGCATTTAATATTTTTCTCAATCAATGAACTAGCTTCAATAATTTCACGGGGCACTTGGTCAAGATGCAATTATTACTATTGATATTGACACTTTCAATACTTTTTATGATCAAAGAAATTGTTTGTAGATATTTAAAGTCATATGATCATTATATTACATTTTTATATTGCCAATAATATTGGGGAAGTGTTGGTATTTGTTTTATGGAATACAATAAAAGACTATTTAGCTGGGAACAAAATAAATAGAAAACTTAGTCATTATTTTTCTTATAGTAGACTACACCAAAAGGTGAAATTATAATTCTGAGTGCTCATCCTTTCAGTAATGTAAAGGATCATCACTGCTCAGAGGACTGGGTGAATTCCAAGTTGAACACTGATTCAAGGAGGCAGTGGGGGAGGAAAGTTGAGGAGATGGCACCAAACAATAATGGTTAAAGGAAAGAGGGAGAAATGAAACCCGAGACCATATAATACAATCAGCATTTAAGGTCTGGGTCTGACTAACTCTTTCACAGATGTCTTTCAGGCTGTATATTATCATATTATGACCTTCCTACTTCTTCTTTCTCTATTAATGTTGTCCTTGGTTACATTTTAGCCAAGTTTTTCTAGTATAAGCATTTTATAGGAACTAGAGGGAATATATTCATCGTAAGGCTTGTATTATTCTTGTTGATAGTACTTACCCTGCGGAAGTCCACAATTCTGATCTAATATCTGAACCATCAAATAAATTATTAGACTATTCTTGTGGTTTGTATTATGAATATTTAGCGTATTCTAATCCCTTTAAAACTGATAGTATATAAATTATATCTTCAGAGAACCAAAATTGCAAGGGACCTTACCAACTCTCTAGTCCAATTTCTTTATTTTAGTTAGTGAACTGAGTTTGAAATGAGATACTAGGTGACTTGCCCAAGGTCAGATAGCTAGTAAGTGGCTGACCTAGGATGTGAACTTGTGCTTTCTGACCCCCTATTCTGTATTCTTTCTGCAGTTATCATGTTTCATATACATGTGTATATACAAAGGATCAGAAAATGTAACTTGGTAATTGTTTCCCAGAATATTTAAACAAATATCCCAATTATTCTTCATAAAATATATAGCTTACCATGAAATACATAGTTTATGATTTGTACCTATTCTTTAGAAACATAGAGGTCAGAGTATTCATAGGACCATAGAAAATAGGAGAGAATTTAATAGTTCTTAGGTTACTACTTCCCAAGAGCAGTCCCTCTCTAGATATATCTCAAGATCTTTATAAAGGACCCTATGGAACTAATGTAGAGATAAAAGGATCACGGTTATATTCTATAAGATTGTAAATAAACTAAGTCACTTTATTTATATATATATACACATATATATCTGTAAGCATATCTTGATATATATATATGTATATTTTGTGTATGTAGTATAATCTAGTGGAATTAGTGGCACACAGGCTTTGGTCCTTTAACTCCCTAACAGATTCTTTATCTTCGTGGCTTTAAGATTCCTCCAGAGTCTTCAGGGCTATGCCAATCTTCAGGAAGCTTTGACAAGTCCTCTCAAGTTGGAAAAGTTTTGAATAAGAGATAGTGATAGGCTGCTTAGCTGTCAACCAAAGATCAGCACCACAAAGCTCATAATCTTGGTTTTAGGGTGAAAAAATTTTCAGGTATAGCAAGTCCCAGAAAATATCTAGTGTATTTTATAAGGGCTGTAATATGTGCCTCAGTGGAGAAAATCGTCACAACAACGAAGAAATGATTTTTGAAGTATTGAATAAAATCATGACTCCTGGTTCTAGATGATACTTCTTGGGACACTAATGGCCTCTCAGGGACCAATATAAATCATAAGAGGGATAAACAGGAACATGGAAACACTAATTCCCAAATCTCAATCATAATTGTCTTTGATATTGATCAATAAATTGCCTTATTTACATTATTGCAATTTATTTTGCCTGAAAAAGCACTATTGCATCCCATCATTGTTTATGCAGTTACTATACCAAGTTCACACTCAAGTTATAGAGGCAGCTAAGTGGTATAGTAAATAGAGTGCTGGTTCTAAGGACATACCTGAATTCAAATTCAGACTCAGACATTTACAGCTACGTTATTCTAGGTAAGTCATTTAACTTCTGCCTCAGTTTCCTTATTAAAATATAATAATAGCAGCACCTTCCTTCTAGGAGTTTTTGTGAGGGTCAATGAGATAATATTTGTAAAGCACTTAGCACAGCACCTGGCATATAATAGGTGCCATAAAAGTATTACCTTTATTAGTATAATTATGAATGTATTTTTTGCAATTTGTAGCTGATTTTTCTTAATATATTTATCTACAGTGAAAGTCTAAATGATAGGATACAATGAAGTGAACCAATGGCTCTAGATTATCCACTAACTGGATAATCAACTGCTAAATAATCAGTGATGCATTTCCATTTGTATTCAGTATAGGAATTTTTGGAGAATAGGAATCATACACTGAGGGGAGAAACTTATTAGAAAAGCAGATGAAACCTCTGTTTTGCTATTAGCTGTCCCATCTTTGGATATGCAACACCACCTAATTGAATGGCAGGCACATTTATAAATCTTGGAGAAATCAAATGAAAGTTGTGTTTGGTTCTTTGTTTCATTTGATCATTTGTCCTTTCTCCAATAAATATTTAAGTGCCTTCTATGTCCAAAACACCATCCTAGGTGCTCAGGATGAAAAAGCTGAAAGAAGGGCTCATTCAATCTGGGTTTTTCTAGTATGGAACCAAGGCAATTTGAATTGCCTCTTTCTTCCAATGCTTGAAACAATGATTAGAGGCTCAGTATAGTCAGTGTTAATTTGGAGGTAATTATAATGGTGGATATGCTGCTCAAATATAGGATTTAGAACATTTAAACTATGTTCTTTCCAAATCTGAATCAAAGAGTTGAAATCTAAAACGGAACAGTTAATGGAAAAGGAGGCAAGAATAGATTCCCAGGGAATCTCTATGTTTTATCTCTGTTTTATCATTTTTAATGAAATAAAGAGTAGCATTGCTTTGCTCCTGCTCCCCTCTGAGAATTTGCACAGCAGCACAACAGCCAAGTTATTTTGTGTGAAAAGGAATAGCCTGGCCTGCTGAGAAGACATAATTGTTTTGTCCTGAAAAGTCAATAAATAAAAATTATATGCTTCTAACCTCCAATTGTGGTATTTTATGTTTATATCTTCTGAGTTTAGCATAAAACCAAGAAATTTTGAAAGACTAGGGAAGCAATCTTATAAAGTTTAAAGATTAAAGCTTTATTTTTAGAATCTGTTAAAGGTGCCAAAAGTGATTTTCACTCTTTTCTCCGAATTTAATGTTTTACTTAAGCATATTTGTGATTTAAGAATTTTGAGTCTCACTTTTAGGAAGATCCAGAAAACTCATTGCAATGTGGGCTTGCTGAATTTGTAGCAGGATGAACTGTTGAAACAAACTTTTTAGTAGATAAACTTGTTCCTTGTAGGGTAAAACATGAGGTTTCCTAAGGAAATGAGGTTTTGGAAGCCATTAATTCCCTAAATGGAAGAAGTGATTTGGATAATTTGTAAATTGCCAAGAACCATACCAAGATCAAAGCTTGTCTTGGGGAAAAATTATTAGATAAGCACTTATTAAGTGATTAGGTATTACGGTAAAATTCAAAATAAATAGAAAATGGGCCTTACCTTCAAGGAACTGATAATCTAGTTTAGGCTGCAGAGAATCATCCAAATCTAGTATAGAGGCATTCGCTGGTTTAAAGATTGAATTCTTGAGGTTAGTATAAAAATTAATAAGCAAATACTCTGCAAATCATAATTCTAGCTTCTGGTGAGGCAAAGATATAAAATTCTTTATCTGCTGCTCTCAAGGAGCCAACATTCAATTCATATATGAGTTTTGGAAAGAAAATGCCATCTCCTATCCTTAAATAGAATAGAACTTCAAAGAATTTATGAATTAAAATCACAAGCAAATCCAAGTTCAGGATGTTGGTAATCTTTGGAGAAAACTAAAAAAAAAGATGGGATTCCTTTTAAAAATTTGGATTAGAAATGGAGGATATTAACCTGAAGCTTTGTAGCTCAAATCTCTTTTTTAAAAATTATATTTTCCCAATTTACTTGTAGATAAAATTTTTTACAATTGTTTTCTGACATTTTGAAATTCAAATTCCCTCGTTCTCTCCCATTCCTTACTCCTACCCAGATGGTGGGGAATATGATATAGATTATACATGTGCTATTCTACAATAAATATTTTCATGTTTGTCTTGTCTTGTTATGAAAGAAGCCCTATCCCTTAGATAAGAAGACAACTGATGAAGGAAACAAAGTAAAAAATGGTATACTTCAAACTGAATTCAGATTCCCTCAGTTCCTTCTGCGGCAGTGGATAGCCTTTTTCATCATGAGTCCGCTGGAGGTATCTTGTGTCTTTGCATCACTGATAGTAGTTGTCATTGACAGCTGATTATTATACACTTGTTATTACTGTGTACAGTGTTCTCCTGGTTCTGCTTGCTTCACTTTCCCTCACTTCATTTATGTCTTTCCAGGTTTTTGTGATCATCTTGATTGTCATTTCTTACAGTGGCAATAGCATTCCATCCCAGCATATACTAAAACTTGTTTAGCCATTCTCCAATTGATGACTCATATATCTCAACCCACATCCCATAATTATACAATCAAATTAGTTTGAGATAAATAGGCATTGAAAAATGCTAGATCTTCCATGCTTTAAGTTACTATTGGAATCAGTACACATTTGAATAAATAAATGCTTATTGTGTGCCAGGCACTGTTCTGGATGCAAGGGATGCAAAGGCAAAAGTAAAACTCCCCTTCCTCTCACGGAGTCTGCATACACTATGGAAAACAGCACATATCATCGGGATATGCTCCTTTGGACTTCAGCAAAATGGATGTTTAGAAGGGGCAGAAGATAGATAGAATACATTGAATGCTCCTTGAGGGCAGAGTCTTGTCCTTTGCCTTTTTTCCCCCCTTATCCTCAGCACTTAACACAGTACCTGGCACACTTAATGAATATTTATCTGAACTATGATGTTACAATCTATATTTGATGGTTTTACTATCCTTAATGGCAAAAGCAGATTGTTAAAAAAAATTATGGATTTTTTCTTTTTTCATCAGTTTGATACCAATTTTCCCCTCCCCATTTAACAGATTTAATTAAAATGCATGTAGTGGAGAAAATATTTTATCCACTCTCAGAGGCCTGATTTTGTAGGGCTTTGCTCTGAAACTTTAGGAGAACAATATATTTACTACACATCAAGTGGATGATTGAAAGATTATACAATTTCTGCCCTTTTGCCACACTTAAGAAACAAAAATAAGATAAGAGCATCCTGGCACAGATGGTATAAATGAAATCCTAAGGAAAGGTTAGAATGAATGTATTCTTGAAGAATTTTCTGTTGCTAGATGTTTTGTGAATGTGGTCAGACTGGAAAATCTTTTTGGGGGGAATCTGACCCAGAAAGGAAAGCTTTATGAAAGTGTGAATCCCAAATATATCAAGTCTCCTATCTTCTGACATCCACCTAGCTGCACTGGGTATTTTACAAATAAAATACTAAAACTCTTTTCCCACTACTTATCCATAATCCGAAAGGGCCATATAGGAAGCAAGAATGATGCCTTCACTTAGAAACTACTTTGTATTGCTGATTAAAAACCTTGTTATGGTTCTGTAAAAGTGTTTTAAAGTTATATTATGGCTGGCTTTCATTTCATAATGCCAAACTCTTGAAGGAAGCAGATTTATCAGAAATAGCTTCATATCTAATCCTTTTTTGTGATTCCTGCTAAGGGACAAATTAATCAGTATACACTCAGGAGAAAATTTACAGTAAGTAAATCAGTCAGGTAGAAAAAGATCTGATTGAAAAAGGCAATTTCAGGATTTCAAACGGACTAGCTGAGATACGCTACCATATGACTTCATATTTCTGTTCAGCTTAACATGGAAATGAAGGCTTTCCCCCTGTTATATTGTAATAGTTAATGGTGACATTCTAAAAAAAAAGAAAATAGAAAGGAAGATTAAGAGCTGAAGTTAATCTACGTCTACGGGTTTTTGGTACAAATCTATAGCATTTCTATAGCTCTGCACAAGTCTTGAAGTTGTCTAAATGACAATTTAGATCAGTGGTTCTCAACCTTTCTAATGCCGTGACCCCGCAATACAGTTCCTCATGTTGCGGTGACCCCAAACCAAAAAATTATTTTGGTGGCTACTTCAAAACTGTAATTTTGCTACAGTTATGATTCAGAATGTAAATACCTGATATGCATTATGTATTCTCTTTGCTACAAATCAAACATAATTTAAACAGTGATTAATCACAAAAACAATATTTAATTATATGTTGAGAAATATTAATCCAGCAGGAGGCAGCCTGAGCGCTGGGGTGGGAGGTAAGTCCTGCCTGGGGAGGGGGTCCGCAGATGCTACCTTCTTCTTCCTGTCATCTCCCTCCAGCTTGAGCTGAGGCTTTACTTTGCTGGGGTTACTCAGCTTAGTTATCTGCACCAGGAGTTATCTGCTCCAGAACTCATTCTTAACCCCATCCAGAGCCAGCACCCGGGTGCTCTCTCTGGGTCTCTGTTTGAGTCTGGTCTCCAGGCAACAGGGTAAATCCATTGCCCTTCATAGGGGGAGGGCTGCTGATAGGTAACTAATATTAGTACAATGTGTGGGCAGCAGGGTCCCCGTTCTTTCTGAGATCTTGCTGTAAAGTAGTACGGTTTCTCAGTGGCTAAAGCCATCAGAAATATGTGTTTTCCGATGGCTTTAGGCGACCCCTGTGTTTTGGTCGTTCGACCCCCACTGAGGTCACGACCCACAGGTTGAGAACCGCTGATTTAGATTCAGGGAAAAAAACCAAATAACAGTGAATACAGTGTCCCTCTTTCAAATTTTGCTTTTCAAGGGCATGATCTTCTTTCTCACCTTCTCCTGCCATCATTTTATAGCCATTCTTGAGTCTTTCTTTTTTACTGCCTCTCATATCCACTGATTTGCCAACTCTTGTTGAATCTGTCTACACAGTATTTCTCTCATCTCTCTTCTCTGCATTTATGCAACCACTACCTTAGCTCAAATATTTGTCACTTCTTAATTCCATTAAGGTAGTAGTTTCCTAATTAGATTCATGATTACACACACTCTTCTGTCTAACTCATCCCTACTACTCCATAAAATCATCTTCCTAAAGGAGAGGTCTGATCTTGTCATTCCTCTGTTCAAGAATATTTAGTGGCTCTTTATTAACACTTGACATAAATATGAATGGACATCTAGGTGATGTAGTGACTGAAGAATGGAGGCGGGAATCATGAAGAACCATCTTACTGAGTTCAAATTTGGCCTCAGATACTTAATAGCTGTGTAACCCTAGTCAAGTCACTTAACCTTCTTTGCTTCAGCTCCTTATCTATAAAATGAACTGGAGAAGAAAATGACAAACAACTTCAATCTCTTAGCCAAGAAATCCCTAAGTGGTGTCACAAAGAGTCAGACAAACAACTGAACAACAGTAAAAAAAAAAATAAGAACTCCTTCCTTGGCTATGTTTAAAAAAAGATAGAAAAAGCCCTTGATAATCTGGTTTCAGCTATCTAGCCACATTCATTTCATGATATTTATCTTCCATTCTCTTCCTTGCTTCTCTTTTGTTCCAGTTCCAGTGTCTTTTTTTGCACAGGTTATTTTTGTGTGCCTATATTGTACCTTTTCTTTGAATTTCCTAGAAGCCAGAGTTCTGTCAAAGATCAGATACAACACTTTCAGAGGAAACCTTTCCTGATTGTTAGTTCCCTCCACCCTTTCTTAGATTTTCTTACATTTACTTACATTGAATTTCTTCCATGCTCTTTTTCTTCATAAGAATATAAATTCCTTGAAGCCAGGGACTAGTAATATTGCATACATTATTTTACTATAATTTGCTTAGCCTTTCCCTAATCCTTGGGCATATGCTTTGTTTCTAGTTCTTTTCTACCACAAAGTAGTGTTTCTACAAATGTTTTTGATGTATGAGAAATCTTTGACCTCCTTGGAATATATGCCTAGCAGTGGGATCTCTGGGTTAAAAAAAAAGTATAAATGCGTTAGTCACTTTCTTAGTAAAATTCTGAATTGTTTTTCAGAATGGTTGTACCAATCCATTGGTCTACCAGTAGTGCATTAGTGTTAATATACCAATCAGTACATAAGCTTGTCTTTATATAACCCCTTTAGCCCCGGCTTTCCATCTTTTGTCCTATTTGACAGTTTTCTATATCAGATAATACTTCAGAGATATTTATTGATAACTTTTTCTTTGAATATTTTTTCTGCGATCACCTTGCCTTCTCAATCAGTCTCCCCCCCCCCATTGTACATATGTGACTTTTATGTGCTATTAAGTTTAGCATATAAATGTGAGAAGATTTTTTCCTTCACCTCCATCCTCAATACCAGGCCCTTTTGATCACATACTCAAGACCTCAGGCATATTTGTAACAGTACTCATTATGTGTACTCCATTCTTGTTGAAGAGAATATCATTCTTGTATTTTTGGTACATTGTTCAGAAATTCAAATCCCATTCTCAAGTACAACCTTGCTAATTAGGTGTTCACTTCCCAAATCTTATTACATTTCTGAATCCCCTAGTGCATTCCTGAAACAATTGGCAACAGTGATAAAAATAATACCGATGGCCCTAAATTCTTCAGTTTTTTTCTCAGTATTTAATAATACTTAAGCAGCATTTTCTAGGTGCATTTTTTACAATAAGGCAGAAACAACTGTTTCTTAAACAGAAGGAATGGGTAATGGTATTACAACACATCTTGGAAGGCTGTATTCCACATCATGGGTATATTGCCTTGGAGAAAATATTAGACATGGTTCTGATCAACAAATAGCTATCACTGAACTTTCCAATGGGTTCCTACCTTCTATTATTCATCTCTTCTTTTTAATTTTTGTCTCTACTGTTCAACACAGTGCCCCAAGGGAATTATATAGGATATATATGTGTATATGTAGCAGTGTAAATGTATAGATGTATACATCCCAATAAACATTTATTAAACATATGTATGTTTAATAAATGGTTATTGATTGATTACAGTGGCCATTACTTAATGCTTCTCTTCTAGTGAATGTATATTGTAAGGATAATTTTAGGGTCATGACCTAATCTAATTTTGATTTTTGGTCGCCAGGGGATATCCCAAATAAAATACCCAAGTTAGTTTGGAAATTTATGGTGGTTTAATCAATTCAGAGGGAAGAAATCAAGGAGAAGAGACAGGGAAAGGGTATTGGATTTCTTCCACCTGGCCTGTGCCAGGGGGAGTTCAAAATCCTCTGCCACAAGGTTTCTGAAGAAGATTAGAGGCTTCTAAGTGGATAGTGTTTGAAAGGTAAAGGAGAAAGAATCAGCCCTAACTCTGAGAGAGCTTAGAGAAGACTCTTCACCTGAACTAGGTTACTAGGCTTCCTCTAGTATGGTATCAAGGGAAACTCACCACTAACCTGGACAATAGTTGCCATCACGCCGAGATGCTGAAATGCTCAGCAAGCGGCTGCCAGCCACCTCTCTGCCGCAAAAGAGGCCAGAGAGAGGAAGTCATATGAAATATATAGATGGTTTTACATCACTTTTCTGCATCTGACATGTACTAATGCTATCTTAGGCTTGACTTAGGACAGCCCAGGGGTCTGTCAGCTGTTTCTGATTTGTCATTTGCTAGCACATGTCTGTCATAGGCCATCCTCCTAAATACTTAATCCTTAAGTATGGGTGTAGACATTCCTAATTTTGTTAGACTAAGTAGGGTGGAGTAATCTAAAGTTCACAATATCACTTGTTAAGAAAAAAAAAAGAAGCTGCTTCCTCCTTAGAGAGTCCTCCAACTTATGGGAGATATACCTCTTGTCTCTTATACACCTCCAAATGTTCTGGGGTTCTTCCATGGGAGGGTAGGAATTGTGCCTTATGCAGACTTGTGTCCCTTTCAGGCCTAGCATGATTTAATATATCTAATGTTTAACAAATGAGCAAGTATATTTTCATGTACCTATTGTATTATCAAAGATTCTCTCCTGTCCATGGGTAGATATTCTCCATATGCCTTCTTTTCCTCCCTCCGTCCACCCCTCCTTCCCTACCTTTCTTCCTTCCTTCATTTCTTCCTTTGTTCATTCGTTCGTTCCTTCCTTTCTTCCTTCTAGATCATTCTATATACAACTCTTTGACTTATACTGGATTTTAAAGAAAGCTTAAAGCACATATTAAAATGGAGACAGTTTGACAATCAATTAAAGAATGAATAGTACGAGAGAATTATCCTTGCAAATCATTGTGGATAAATTCATAGTTTCACTTGAAGAATAAATATACCTAAACATACGAAAATATATGCAGTATGTTAACTTTTGAGAAGCACTGTATGAGCTAATAGCTCCCCATAAATAATGCAGCATGTGAAGTAATGTAGAAATTGAAACTTCAGTATCCAAGGACTGCCTTGAGTCAAGTTTATGTCCAGTTAATGAATGCCAGAGGCAAACCTAATTGCTTATTAGTGAATATACTGAGCATCAGCTCAGAATTAATGTTAGGTACAGAGCAATAAAGCTAATGAAATTTTGGCTGTTCAGATTTCAAAATATTTAGGGGTCATATCATCTCTTACATACTAGTTTAATGACTTAAAAATGTAATAGTTTGAAAGAATTTTTTGAAACTTTCCAAATGTATACATAGCATAACTTTTTCCAGTTGTTGTGTATCATTTACTTCTTTAAAACTTATTTTAAAAGCTCAGATTTCCTCTTGCAAATAGTTTAGATACCTACCAAATTGAAAATATTTCATTCTGTTAGTAGTTTGCCTATTGGAGAACCACATGGAAATCAATCAGAAAAGAGTTTTTAAAAATCTATGTATAGCTAGGTGGTACAGTGGATAGAACAATGGGTTTGGAGTCAGGAAGATCTTGAGTTTACATCTGATTTTAGACACTAGCTGTTAGACCCTGGGCAAGTCACTTAATCCCTATTTGCCTCATTTCTCACCTGTAAAATGGGACACCCTGGAAAAGGAAATGGCAAACTATTCCTAAGAAAACCCCATGGTCAGGCCAATGGGGTCATGAAGAGTCAGACACAGATATAGCTAAATGACTGAACAACATGCTACCATGAAGACTCAATTGAGATAACTATGTAAATTCATACTAGGTTCAGAGAGTTCTGAATTCAATATTTAGAGATGTCATAATTGTTGGCGTTGGTGAGATTTAAGATGTGATGATAGCCTCTTTAGGGAAGAAGGTGGAATGAAGATTTGGATTGAAGAATCAGTCAGTAGGCACTTAAGTGCTTTTCTAGATGCCTCTCATTGTGTGAAGTGCTGGGAAGTGATGACTTAGGGGGCTAGGGTATTTTAAAGAACTCTAACAAGTATGTTGGAATTCCCAGGCTTGAGGATTAGGATGGAATACAGAGCAAAACTGTGAACCAATTTCTTAATTTCTTAAGAAAAGAGGTAGGGG
Source organism: Monodelphis domestica (assembly GCF_027887165.1). NCBI lineage: Eukaryota > Metazoa > Chordata > Mammalia > Didelphimorphia > Didelphidae > Monodelphis > Monodelphis domestica. Next base: position 155,488,439 of record NC_077234.1, read on the forward strand.
CATATGGACATTACTGGAATTTATCTGATAGCTCCCACCCAAATCAGAAAGGGGGAAATGGGGTTAATTTGAGTTAATTTTAATCTTCACAGTACCTAATAGTGCCCAATCTCCTAGCCTCTTATGAGACTCTAGGTAGTACAATTATTATTATTTCTAATTTATTTATAATGAGGTAAAATGACCTATTCTTTGCCATACCACGTAAATGGTTTCTTATAGACAATATCAGCTTTTTGTATGCATTTTATTTTTTATTGCCTCCCCCCGTGCACCATGCTCTTGATGGATTTCAAATTTTAATTCTTCAACAAACTTATTAAAATGTGGAAATTAGACATATGGGAAATCCATATCAATTTTTAAAATAGGTATGGCAAGTATTTTCTCTGTGTTATGAGAGAGATACTTTGCATAAAAAATCATGAACATTTTGCATATTTCCCCTTACTATTTCTATTTATAGTATTATAAAATAATTTAATTATTACATTTTTAGTTTTTCAGATATTAAAAAATAATCCTGGATTTACATATTTTTCATTTGTGGATATTGTAATGATTTGTTTGCTTATGTTAATAAAGCATATTCTCATCTTTATTGCTGTCATTGAGGCTACAACTACATTATTGGCATCTTTAGAAGTATGTAGACAAAATTTAAAAATATAGTGACACAAGTAGAATCACATTTCAGCCATTTTTGTCTTCAGAATCATTAAAAACAAAGATGCTAAAATAGGGGCTCTATTTAAGTCCAAGAGAAATGAAAAGAAAGCATAAAATAGTGAAGTCTCTTTACAGGGTATAACACAAACTGCACAATATATTGCAGTAACAGTAAAAATTCTTCTACACAATGACAAATATTTCCAACTCTTGAGATCAATATGTACTTTGCAATATGTCCTAATATATAAAATCTGAGATAAAAATATTAATTTGTTACACCTCCTTGAAAATATTTTATTTACTGTTAAATTATTTCTACATGTCAAGTTTCAGCATTTCAGTTTTGGCAAAAGATTGTCTATATATATTATCCTGCCATGAAAGTTATTGAAATTGATTAGTTAGATGAATAAATAATCCCTGGTAAATCTTATGAAACCTAAATGGATTTCCTCCTATTCATCTTAATTTTGCCTTGACTCATATATATATATTAAAACAGCAAGCTATGAATTCTACAGTTCCAGTCATTTGTATCATAGAAAGAATTGTGGATTTCAGGCCAGAGAATTCTAATCCTAGCTCTGCTACTTCCTAGATGTATGACTTTGAATTAGTAATTTAACTCCTCTGTTTCCTAATTTGTAATCTAAGGGTATTGAATTATATAATCTTTAGCATCTCTTGTATGTCTAAATCTATGATATATTTTTATAGATACAATACAATTATAGGTCTTACTAATTTATTCTTTTTTTCTCCCTGAGAAATTTCATTGTCAGGGTGAAAAATAGTTCTCTTTTGACTTTGGAACATGAACACTTCTAAGATGATGTTTTAAAGACCAATTCCGTTGTTCTTTTTCTCACTGAGCCCATTGGAAAGAAGACAACTACGTTGAAAAGGACAGTAGGGTAGGATAGTAGACCATTCAGCCTTCACATAAATCCTAGACTTGGGAATCTATTTGGTGTGCCTAGGTATGCTTGAGGAGGGTCCCCATTGTGTCTCTGAACAGGTATAAATTCACCTTACTTTGAGAGATTCACATCCAGCCTTTGACTATTTTACCACGAGTGTAATCTTGGGCAAGTTTCATCTCTAATCCAGTTTCCTCATTTGGAAAATGAAGGAGTTGAATTACATCACATCTCAGGGCTCTTATAACTTTAAATATATTATCCTATGAAAAAATGTCTGTTTTTAAATCAAGACTAAATAACTGTGACAGGGGAGGAATACAAAATGGTAATAGTGATAGAAAAAGTTATTGGACCAAATGCATAATAACTTCTAAGCTAAACTGAGGAATAGTGAACTGCCTTTTACCGTCACTATGAGTCATGGGGTCCATGTAAGTCCAAAAGGAATATGGGACATAGTAGAGGAGAAGAAAGCCATTTGACTCTTTGACTTTCTAGCAACTCTAAATTCTTTTACCTTCTTGAATGGAATGTGGTTGGAATGGAAAGTAGCCAGAATCATAAGTCCCAGAGAAAGAAAGAGGCATAAAGGAAAGACAAAGGAGTTATTTTTATAGTTTGTTTATTGATCATTTATAACTTTAGTAGTCTTTTGCATTGTTTATTTTGTTGGAATAAATAAAACTGGTCCAATATTTCCTATTTTGTTAGTCTGCTTTCTTAGGGGCTAAGGTTTTTTTTTCCTTTTAATATCAAGATTTTAGAAACAGAAGATTTTCCTGCTGGATGTTCTCATAGAGACATGATCCAAAAAAAGATGATAATAATTTATCTAACTGAGAAAGTCATCAATATAAAACCAGGTCAGTTTTAGCTTAAAGCTTTTGGTCTAGAATATAAGCTATGAAAATTTTGTAGCATTTTGGCTTCTTGAAAAGACTCTGTAGAGCTATGTTTTAAAAAAAATTCTTTTAGTACTTAAGTTTTTTTCCCTTAAAATTGGTTATGAAAATTATCTGAAATATATATTTATGTATATGTGTATTTGCTACTATTTGCATATTAATACTTGTACATATTATCTAATAACCTTAACTAATAATATGAGATTAAAAATAGCATGGAGATTACACTGGGATCCAAAAGGCATTATCAATGGAGCATAAATTCTTGGCACATCCTACCAGTGCAGAGCCCATGATGGATTGTGTGTGTCCATCACATGAAGACAAGTCTAATTTAATTTGTGGCTAGAAGGAGCCGGCTATACCCTTTCCTCTGCTTGTGTTGTATTATATCTGAGTTCCACTGAACCTTGATCAGCATTATCTTACTGTACCTCACTGAAACGAGAACCCCTTGTTGTCTTTCCACATTGTTCTGGGCCAGAGCACTTCTTTCCCCCTTCTTCTACTGGTTTTGCCGCTCCAATATTTATTTTGAGGCATTTCTGTTCTTCTGTTGTTGTTTGGAGGGGGTTTGTGGACTTCAAGTGTTTCTTACTTGATCCTCTTGCCCTGATCTCTTTAGTCATTTCTGGCTCAGTTACTGGAATCTGTCAGCTTCCATGATGCCCAAGACTAGTTAAATTTGGAGTGTTAAATTACCATGTGACTGATTACCACATGATGCTTTCTCTGTTTCCTAGTGCTCACTGTTAAAGATAGATCAATGAATTCCTCTTCCTCCTCCTTTAAATATAATTTAAATATCACCTTTAAATAAAATATACTTTTGCTACTTATGTCTATTAATCATGTCATTTTTCTACTACTGCCTTGTTTTAGGTAATGATTACTAATCTTTTTTTCTTAGTTCACCTAAAACAAAACAGATTTTGCATTAGCCCTTTGCTTTAGCTATGTTTAACTTTTTTTACCTCAAGTATATTTCCTGGTAAAATATAATGTTGGAGCCTGCTTTCTCCTCCATTCTATTATCCTCTGCTCTTTAATAGATAACTTTAACCCATTCAAATTCAGTTATAAATGACAATTATTTATTTTGTTCCAAGATCATCTTTTAAAAAAGTGAATTTCTGTTGATATCTTTTTTTTAAATTTACCATAGTTTCGCCAGTGATGTTCACTTTCCTATTACCAGAGAGCCATCTGATATAACCAGTAGTATTTTTTAAAAAACAAAAAGAGAAAACTCCCCAGCATAATTAATTAATATTTTGAAAAGTTCTGTTAAGTATGTGTAGTATACAAAACTTATAGACCTCTTATCTCTACAAATGGTAGGGCTTGGATATCTTCTCATAGATTTTCCTTTGATCCATTCTTGTTTTCTATAATTTTGAAATATTCAGTTTTAAATGTTTTGTATGTGTGATTTTTTCCATTTCATTATTAGTCATTTTAAATATATATAATATGTATATTATATATATATAATAGTGCCGTTGGCTTTGCTCACTTTGTATTAATTTATTTTATATATATATACAACTTTTTATGGCTGTTTTATCATATTGATAATTTTTATCATATAGTAATTTTTGCTTATGTTCATATACCACAATTTGTTTAGCAGGATCATCTTAACCAGAAACCTTTCATGTGTACTTTTGTTCCTTTAAATAAGACCTAAAGTGTTCTATAAAGCTCTGATTAGTGATTAGGGTGTATTGCAGGTCAAATCATATGCATATTATTTTATCTTGCTTTTCTTAATACCACACGAAAGAGGCACGTTTCTTTGCTTTACACAAACTGTACTCTGTCTTTTGATTATTTTTTTAATGCTAGCATCTATTACTTACCAGATTTGAAGTACACATATTTTGATTCACACACACTGTCAATATCACTTCTTGAAGTGATGAATGTACCTATTTTACCTGCTTTATATGCTTCTTAATCACTTATATTACATATATACCTAATGTGCATTTTCAACATACCTATGTATGAATGCGGTCTCCTTCAGGGGAGGGACTTTTAAACTTCTGTCTGTGTATTTACTAGAGATGAGAAGAGTGCTTAATGATCTCTGAAAGAGAAGGAAGAAGGCTATTATCATCAGGGTTATAGATAACAGGAATAAAACCCAGAAAGTTAAAGTAACTTCACACATTTAATGTGAACTGGTGTAGTGTTGGGATTATCAAAGAAGTCTTCCAGAAATCAGCTCAGACTAGGATAGGCTAGAGAAGTTTTAATCAACATTCCTGAAGTTCAGTCCTTGTTTTGATGTTTGTCTGACTTCAGATCAACTGATTTGTGCCTCAAACTTAGTTGCTCATTTTAAAAAATGTTAAGTATTTATACAGAGCTTTGAAATAAACAAGAAACATGCCAGGAGCATGAAATAAATATTTTGCTAGATATTCTTTGATTAAAGTATATTTGGAAAATGCATCCTGCTAACTTTTCATGAATAACTATGTGTTTTTTAAAAAAAATTTCCAAACACCGAGATGGAACAAAAGAAATAAACTCTCAACAGCTGTGCAGATGGGATGAGTTGTTTCTAAAAAGAAGAAATTAAGAATCACTAATTTGATATCTCCAAGGAGACTAAACATGAAAAATGCAAGAATGCACTATATCTATGGATATAATTTATTTTAAAAGTACTCAAACCAGACTTTCTTCACTCTAGAACTTCATATTTAAAGAAGGCACAAGTCTTATGTTTTCTTATCTTGTCAATAAGAAACTTTCTATATATACACATATATAAAATATACTTATGTATGTATATCTGCATGTACTATACATACATCTGTGCAGGCATATACATGTATATTTATCTGTATAAACTAAATTAATTCCAGTTCATCACCTTAGGAAATCTATTTCTAATACTACTCTCAGTCTATTAGTACACATCTATATTATCTATAGATATGTTTATATATATATGTGTGTATGTATGATAAGAGAGTAATTAAGGAGAGAGAGAAACAGATAGACAGACAGATGGGGAGAGGGAAGGACAGAGAGAGGATTGGTAAGGTAAACAATGTTCAGATTACGGAAATCTTATAGTTATAGAGTTGGATGTCTGGGAAAAACAGAATAGTTGCCTCAGGATTAAAGTATTCTCCATGCATATGTTCACTCAAAATAAAGATAGCTCATGAGACCCCAACAGTGTTTCATTTTTCCTTAGTCAATAATAGGACATCACTAGTTTAAAGCAAAATCATTGAATGAAATATCAAAATCGTAAGATTCAAAATAGAGCATTTCTTCATAAACCGGTGGTACATTCTCCTACATATATAGGATATCCCCCAAATCTTGGTATTATTTCAATATTCACTTCTGCTACAGAATCTCCCACTTTCTTTTGGTGATAATGCAGCACAACTCAAAGAACATGGCATCTTCATTGAGATCATTGAGCTGGTAATTCTTGTTGAACTCAGCTGAGTGGTCCTTTGATATCTTGCCTATCAAATCATTTCATCTGTAACCTTCTAGGGCAAACTATAGCCCAGGATCAAATCTGGCCCAGCATCTGTTTTTATTAAGACTAGAGAGCTAAGAATTATTTTTACACTTTTAAATAAAATGAAGCTTTATTTAAAATGCAATAAACCTTATTAGCCCCTGAAGAGTACGAAAGCAGACAATCCAAGTACAAAAGTGCCAATGCTTTTTTCTAGGACACATTGGCTAGAATCTCTCTTGATTCAGATCAGACCAAGACTTCTTTAGTTATAGCCTCTATACTCAGTATAAACTTACCAAAGCACACCATTTTAGAGATAGCCAAAAATGGAAGGGGGCTCTTGGAAGCATTCAAGGAAAGGCTAGAAGAATACTTACTAGGAATCTTCTAAAGGAAATTATTTTTCATTTGTGAATTAGTCCAAATGATCACTAGATCTCCCTATAACTCAGAAATTCTATAATTAATCAATTCAGTTTACAAATCAGTTTTGTTTTAAAATTTCTCTTGCAGGAGATAATTAACCTAAGTAATATCTTCTGGCTTAATCATATGTGTCAGTACAGGTAAATTCTAATGATTTTTTTCCCATTTGAATAAGTTTATTTAGTCAATTTAGAACATTATTCCTTGGTTACAATAATCACATTATTTCCCTCACTCCCCTCCACCCACTCTTCCCCCAGCCAATACATAATTTCATTGGGTATTACATGTGTCCTTGATCAGAACCCATTTTCATGTTGTTGTTTATACTAGGATGTTCATTTAGAGTCTACATCCCCAGCCATATTCCTTCAACCCATGTATTCAAGCAGTTGTTTTTCTTTGGTATTTTTACTCCCACAGTGTTTCCTCTGGATGTGGATAGTGGTTTTTCTCATAGGTTCTTCCGAGTTGTTCAGGGTCACTGCATTGCCACTAATGGAGAAGTTCATTACATTCGATTGTACCACAGTGTATCAGTCTCTGTGTACAATGTTTTCCTGGTTCTGCTCCTCTCATTTTGCATCACTTCCTGGAGGTTGTTCCAGTCTCCATGGAATTCCTCCACTTTATTATTCCTTTGAGCACAATAGTATTCCATCACCAACATATACCACAATTTGTTCAGCCATTCCCCAATTGAAGGGCATCCCCTCATTTTCCAATTTTTTTCCACCACAAAGAGTGCAGCTATGAATATTTTTGTATATGTGTTTTTCCTTATTATCTCTTTGGGGTACAAACACAGCAGTGCTATGGCTGGATCAAAGGGCAGACAGTCTTTTATCACCTTTTGGGCATAGTTCCAAATTGCCCACCAGAATGGCTGGATCAATTCACAACTCCACCAGCAATGTATTAATGTCCCAACTTTGCCACATCCCCTCCAGCATTCATTACTTTCCTTTGCTGTCATGTTAGCCAATCTGCTAGGTGTGAGGTGATATCTCAGAGTTGTTTTGATTTGCATTTCTCTGATTATCAGAGATTTAGAACACTTTTCCATGTGCTTATTAATAGTTTTGATTTCTTTAACTGAAAATTGCCTATTCATGTCCCTTGCCCATTTATCAATTGGAGAATGGTTTGGTTTTTTGTACAACTGGTTTAGCTCTTTATAAATTTGAGTAATTCGACCTTTGTCAGAGGTTTTTGTTATGAAGATTGTTTCCCAATTTGTTGCTTCCCTTCTAATTTTGGATGCATTCGTTTTGTTTGTACAAAAACTTTTTAATTTGGTGTAATAAAAATTATTGATTTTATATTTTGTGATTTTTTTCTAGCTCTTGCTTGGTTTTAAAATCTTTCCCAAAGATCTGACAAGTATACTATTCTGTGTTACCTAATTTGCTTATAGTTTTCTTCTTTATATTCAGGTCATTCACCCATTCTGATTTTATCTTGGTGTAGGGTGTGAGATGTTGATCTAAACCTAATCTCTCCCATACTGTCTTCCAATTTTCCCAGCAGTTTTTATCAAAAAGTGGGTTTTGGTCCCCAAAACTGGGATCTTTGGGTTTATCATAGACTGTCCTGCTGAAGTCATTTACCTCAAGTGTACTCCACTGATAGTCCTTTCTGTCTCTTAGCCAGTACCAAATTGTTTTCATGACCACTGCTTTATAGTATAGTTTGAGATCTGGGACTGCAAGTCCTCCTTCCTTTGCAATTTTTTTCATGATTTCCCTAAATATCCTTCATCTTTTGTTCTTCCAAATGAACTTTGTTATGTTTTTTTTCTAATTCCTTAAAGAAGTTTTTTGGTAGTTCAATGGATATGGCACTAAATAAGTAAATTAGTTTGGGTAGGATTGTCATTTTTATTATGTTAGCTTGTCCCACCCATGAGCAATTAATATTTTTCCAATTCTTTAGATCTAGTTTTAATTGTGTGGAGAGTGTTTTGTAGTTGTGTTCATATAGTTCCTGTGTTTGTCTTGGCAGATAGATTCCTAAGTATTTTATATTGTCTAGGGTGATTCTAAATGGAATTTCTCTTTCTAATTTTTGCTGTTGAGATGTGTTGGAGATATATAGAAATGCTGATGACTTATGTAGGTTTATTTTGTATCCAGCAACTTTGCTAAAGTTGTTAATTATTTCAACTAGCTTTTTAGTTGATTCTCTGAGATTCTTTAAGTAGACCATCATATCATCTGCAAAGAGTGATAGCTTGGTCTCCTTATTGCCTATTTTAATACCTTCAGTTTCTTTTTCTTTTCTAATTGCTACTGCTAGTGTTTCTAGTTCAATGTTAAACAATAGGGGTGATAATGGGCATCCTTGTTTCACGCCTGATCTTATTGGGAAGGCTTCTAGTTTATCCCCATTGCAGATGATGTTTGCTGATGGTTTCAGATATATACTGTTTATTATTTTTAGGAAAGGCCCTTCTATTCCTATACTTTCTAGTGTTTTTAATAGAAATGGGTGTTGTATTTTATCAAAGGCTTTTTCTGCATCTATTGAGATAATGATGTGATTTTTGTCAGTTTGCTTATTAATATGGTCAATTATGTGGATAGTTTTAATTCTAACTAATTTTAAAGCTCTGTGTGCATTTGAATTTACTGTAAGGTAATTTAAAGGATGAAATGTGTTTTTCTTTTTCATTTTCAAAAAGGACCTATAACATGAAGGGTGAAATCTTGACTTATTCATGAATTGGATTTAAGTGAGGCAGAGTTGCACAGTCATCAGGCTCATTCTGACTTCCAGTCATCAGTATCCTATGAGATGACAACAATCAGCATGATTGGCAATGGAGATGTAGCAGAAGACCATGGCATCTTGGATGTGTGACCAAACTCTAAGAACTCCACATCACTTGCTTCAGCTGCTTTGAAGGCTGTTGGAACAAGTTGTTTACTCATCAGCCCCTTCTGCTAGGGGTTGGAGTATTCTCCACAGGGTTGGAGTAAACAACCCCCTAAGTCACTCACAGTTTTGAAGGCTGTTAGTTACCCTCAACCTGGTTTATTCTGATTGCTGAGATGGTTTTTACCAGGCTATGGCTGCTGTGTGCACATTATAAGCTTCTTGAAGCTACAGATGAGAATTGGGTGAAAGGTAGACATTCAAGGTGGGTGATCAGCCTCCAAAAGTGCCTCTCACACCAGAGGTGCTTATTCTTCCTGAATATCCCATATTCCTCCAATTTTTTGTCCTAAAGATCCCCTACTTTTCTCTTGTAAAGGAGAAAGTTTATTACATTTTCAGTTCTCTGGGACATTCAGTGATTTCTTGCTTATCCAGATTTCAACTTCTTTTTAATAATTAGTTCTTTTATATTATCATTTTATATCTTCTCTTGGATTGATTAATTTTCCTAAGCTACAAATCTTTCAGTAGTTCTTGGTAGTCTTCATTTTGCCATTTCTTATTATATAATATTAAATTTTATTCTCATTCCTTATTTTTCAATTATTCCCCAACTGTTAGGTACGAGTTATATTTCTGCTTTTCTACTATCACAAGGAATACTGCTGAAAATTTTATAGTACATAACAGTACAGGGTTTCTGTCTTTAATGTGCTTCAGAAATAAATACAATATTTGGATTGAGATTCAGAGGATATACACTGTGTATTCAATTTCCTCATGCAAAAATGAAATTAATTTAGACAGGACCACTTAATAGCTCTACCAACAGCACATCAGTGCTCTCAAGCATTGGCTCTGACTTTTTTCATGTAGTTTGCAAATCTTATTTTGTAATTTGTATTTATTTATCTATTAGGGAATGGCTCTTTTCTTATACATTTTTATCAATTCCTTGTATATTTTGAAAGTTTCTATGCAAACTTATATTTTGAAAATATATGCCATGTAGATAACTTAGAGATATTAGACATTAAAGAAGAGATCTGGGCAATTTTGAGCAATGTTCTAGGTAAATATCATTACTCTATTGGAGACAAAGAAATGTCATTTGAAAGCAGACTCTTTGAAAAAAGCTATTCTTTTATAGAGACTGGGCCTGAAGATGGGAAATCCTGGGGTCACATCTGGCCTCAGACACTTCCTTGTTATGTGACCCTGAGCAAATCACAACTCTAATTGCCTAACCCTTACTGCTCTTCTGCCTTGGAACCAATATGTAGTATTGATTCTAAGTCTGAAGGTAAGAATTTAAAAAAAAATCTATTCTTCTATTACAATAAAATATTTTAATAAGTTGAACCAACAAAAAAGACCCTAATAAAATGATATTTCAATAGTGACTTATTTACAAATTTCCCCCTCCCCTGATTACTGGTTTAGTTTTCATTTTATTTTAAGTAACACTTCTCTTTTTCTTTTAAAATGTTTTTGTTTTTACCTTTTGTTTTTCTCTTACCAATATTCTCCAGTGTTATTCCTTATGACAAAGAATTTTTTAAAGAGAGATAATTCAGCAAAACTAATCAACATAAAGTAGATGTCTTATTATATAAATAATATTATATTATTATATAAAATCCACCTCCATAGTCCTCTACTTCCAGATAGAATTGTACCTGAGTGCCTGCTCATTAATAGCTCTTATTTGCTAAATATCTGTTATAATCTCTTAGAATAAAGTATACAGCTTGGGAAACACAGAGATCTGTATCTAACACTTTGCTGATGGTACAAATACAGTTACTAATTCTGAAAAAAACTCTGACTTCAACTCTTTATGTCCCCACAAACAACATAGATTGACTTCTGTGACATCTTCATCAGTTGCCCTGGTTAAAACATCATCTGGTGCTGAACCTTCAGTCAATGAGCTTAATAGACATTTATCATCAATAGAATTCTCATTCTGGGCATTTATTAAAAGCACCAACAAAATTAAAACTGGAAAATAATTTTGTCAACAGATTCCTTTTATTTATGATTTTAGCCACATTTGAAATAGATGGATCTGCAAGAGGAAAATGAAGACTTTTTTAGTACACTGTCTTTCTGACATCTTGCTTGGCAGATAGTTTTTGTTTAGACTGAAATGGAAATATTTTTTATAAATAAGGTAATGAAAATAACCATTAAGTGGTCAAATGGCTAAACTGCGTTTTTATTGAATATCTAGTCTTTCTCACCCTCATACTGTTTTACTTACAAAAGATATGCTAACAGAGCTGTACTTTAAGCTTTCTCCTTCCTTTTTTGAATCTTAGGAATAACTGCTTTCCTGCTCAAATGTTAGGAAACTTTAGTACTTTAAGTAACCATAACAACAATAAAAATAGCAATGGTTAATATTTATATCACACTTAAGATCTGGAGAGTATTAAATTCTCTCTTTTGATGTATGACAATATTGGTGGAAGTATTCTCCCTATGGATGTTTACTTTACTGCAGTTCTTTTTTGCCCCAAACTCATCACATGCCAGTCAAGCCTTTGATGGTGAATCCCTCTGAAGATGGAAGCTGGTTCTTATATGATAGAACCATGTAGCCTTGCTGTTTTCACCTGTTGTTTTCAACCTGGTTGGACCTAAAATTGTACTTCACTTGAATATAGCCTTTAAGGGCTTCAGGTCAGCTCCAGAACGATAAGAAATCCTAGGAAAACATTCATGGCAGAACTAATAGGATATCAGACATTACTGATTCACACAGATGGACAAAAGAGGTTATCCACAATTATAGAATTTTTTAAAAAATGGGTTGACTTTGTAATATTTTTCCTTTATCAATCTACAAAGCTATTCAGGCTTACTTAAGGAAATATCTTCTTGTTACATCACCCCTTCCTTCCCGACAAAACAAACCCAAGATGAGAGAGAGGATTATATGTTTGCATTCTTTTCTAAAACATTAGAAGGTATTTCCCACTGTGTTTCCATCCATGCTCCATTCATTTGTCAAAGGAAAGACAGCTTTGAAACAAATAGTGTTCTAAGATCAGTGACATCACAGACATGTTCCTATTCCTGAGAGGCTTTTAAGTTTTTGGGTTTTTTCCAGGAACATAATTGCTTGCACTTCCAGTAATCCAAGTCATTTAAGAAATAATGGTTTAGTAAAGATCACCTAATCGATGATATGTGTGAGTTTATTCTAAACATCTGGGGAAAATTCTTCACAGTCCATTTCTTTGGTGCCATTAGCAGGGTCAGTGCTCTGCTACACACGCTTTCCATGGAATGCATGTCTATACCTTTGACGTTTTCAAGAACACAATAAGTAAATGATGTTCATGGAGCTTTAACAGTTTGTTCAATCACCGGGGCTGGTTTTTATTCATTTTATTCCAGGTTAGTGTGGCATGTATGGGACGATGTATCCTCTGTATCTCTTTTCCTTTCTCTTATAAGTTTGCTTTATGATAGGGAGAATGCCCTAGATACCATTAAAGCAGTCATACCCTACGTCTTGTTAATAAAACCAACACATACAACGTTTTCCTCTCAGGCTGCTTTGGTTTGTTCACACCTGATATATTAGGTCCATGAGAAGTGTGGGAAGGGAGGTTCACTATTTAGGCATTTGGGGAAAAAAAGGGTTTTGGTCCTTAAGTTTTTTTTCCACCTGCAAGACTAGAGAAGCTCTCAGGAGCACATGTGGCTATGACAGCCTGAGCCACCTGACCTCTCTTTTCTCATCATTGTGACCTGTCTAGAAGCAGCAGTTACCTAATATTATTCCATCAATATTAATTAGATTAATTATATATAATAATAGAAATTAATTATATAATATAATATTATATATAACAATAAAAATTAATTAATTAAATATATTTGGATGATATATTAAACCTCACCCCCAAGGCATGAATAATAGCTTTCACGTGGCTAATTTTTAGGGGCATCCTATTTAAAAAAAAACTACTAGGTTGGTTTAATTCTGAGCTTTATTTTGACCTTTTGGGATTTCTTTTATGCACCATTGATCACTGAGAACTTCTTCAGATTCCTCACTGTGTCTACTTCTGTATTGTACTCTGACTTAAGGAGACAAAGGGTTTCCTGATGAGGTCCAGGGTCGGACTAAATGAATTTCAGGATTACTGCTAACTCAAAGGTAATAGGATTCCATTGACATAAGATAGAAGGGCTGGAGCTGGAAGCTGGAAGGTAATGAGACATCAGTAAGGACAGGAAGCTTTCCAGGAATGATCATTAGGAGAAGCAGGAGATGGAAGAGGAAGTAGGCTAGTTTGGCTAGAAAATAGATTGTGCAAAGGGAGTAATATGTGTTCATCTTTGAAAAATAGGCTAGAGCCAGATTATGAGGGACACAGGATTTAAATGACAAACTGGATTTGATCTTTGAGACAGCAGGGAACCAGCTCCCTTCAAAAAGAAATGAAGTAGTCAGATCTTAACTTCGAATCAGAACACAGCTTTATGTTATGACCTACATATCTAAAATGGGTTTGATACTTCTGTCTCGCATCATAACTGACACTGCTAGGAATTCACAGGTTGCCAGTATGTTTGGCTTGTGTCTAGATACCTTCATCAAAAGAAAACAAGACAAAAGGGAAAGATCAACCCCGAAGTGACTCACCTAACTCATTCATAGTTCAAACCACTTTGTCAGTATTTTAGCATTAATTCATGAAAAAACTAGACACGTCAAGAGTTGGTTATCAAGTCCTGGAGGTGAAAGTTTTGTTGTGTAGCTATAAATACCACCATAAATTGTGACTACATCATAAATTGTCAATTCCATCTATACTTAAATATTCTCCTCCTGGTACTCTTATTTGTCTGAGACTTCCTGCTTAAAAATGTTTGTTGTTTGAATGATAGCTAGACATAGATACAGATCAAACACAACAGAGGGGAATAAATGCTGTACAATCTGTATCAAAAGATTGGGTACCCAGAAGATACTTTTTCAGATTCATTGAATTATTGAGGTTGCCCTCATTGTATTAAAGTGCAAAGGATTCTGCTTCAATATAATGCACTTCTCACAATTAGGGCTATAATGAAATAGTGAAAATAAATGGGATGCATTCTAAGAACCTGAGTTCTCATCACTGGAAAGGCTGAAACAAAAATTGGTTGGTCACTTGTCAGGATCATCATAAAGAAAATGATGAGTTTATTGCCCAGCTGAGTCCAGTGTAATTGGGAGGTGTTTTTAAAAGTAAAATACAATATAGTATAGCTAATGCTAATCTGTGGTTTTCTAAGTTAATATGAGGCAGGAGAGTTCACTCTTTGAGTTTGATGCCACTGGACTAGATGACCTACAATGAACTTTCTGTCATAAATTTTCATTATTATTTGAATATTGTTATAGCTCAAAGTTGGACACATTGTGTGATACTAAAATGAGAAGCAATGTTTTATGGTGGATAGAGTGCTTGACTCAAAACCAGGAAGAATGGGTTCAAATCCCACTTCTGATACGTACTGTGTGACCATAGGTAATTCATTTAACCTCCTTAAGCCTCAAGTTTCTTATCTGTAAAATGGAGCACAAGAATACCTGTAATTCTTACCTCCTAGAGCCATTCTAAGATACAAATGAGATAAAATATGGGGTGGTCCCCTAAAAGCTTTGAGCTTTGTTCATCTTTAAGTGCTACATATATATCAGCTATTATTGCTGTTAAAATTTTTTAAAGCTACTGGACCCCTAAAGTTCTGTTACTTAGGTTCCTAAAGCCACATAACCACACTCTAAGGGCCATCTGTCAGCTTCTGACCTCGTTTGGCACTTGTTTGGCACTCGTTTGAACATCCATGCCAAATTAATCAGAAAATAGTGTTTGATAACAGAAATGATAACCATTTACTATGT
This sequence comes from Monodelphis domestica, assembly GCF_027887165.1. Classification (NCBI taxonomy): domain Eukaryota; kingdom Metazoa; phylum Chordata; class Mammalia; order Didelphimorphia; family Didelphidae; genus Monodelphis; species Monodelphis domestica. The sequence continues at coordinate 155,503,661 of NC_077234.1, forward strand.
TTTTAAAACAACTTAAATATCAAAAGATACCTTCAGTCAATAATAACTGAGTCATGCATTAGAATTTCACATAAACCTCTGAGTCATGAATTACACTGACAGGAGAATAGAATTTTTATTGAATAATGAAACTAGACCTTGCTGCTCTTGCATTATGAGGGGGGAACTTTCAGAGTTTAACACACTGTTTTCCATCTTTTTATTTTTCAGGCTTTAAAACTTCTTATAAAGATTAATAGTAGGATTGGTTGTTTCTTTTTAATGTGAAATTTTACATTCTAAATTAGACACTGTATTCTTTGTCCTCTTTTCTATGAACAATATTTTCAAAATCAAAATAACTCTAAATTTTCTTTAAAAGAAAAAAAAACTCTTAGGAAAGGATAGCTTGACATAGATTTTTCTATTCATTCTTTTGTAATTAATAGCTATTCAAAAACCTTCCTCTATATTCATAATAACCATTGGCCTTTTCCTGCTAGAACTGCTGGGACTCAAAATACATAAATGCACAATTACAGTAATATTCCAATTGGAACCTTGAGGATTATTTATTCTACAAACTTCTGACTATAAGGAACTCTCCTTTTTCTTATAGGCAGAAAGTTCTACCTCCCTTGCTCCATGATCTATGTCATTTAGAACCTAAGCAAAATCCTTTCCTTTACTACCAGTGATTATCAAACAGCCCTAATTATACATAGTTCCCATTCTCTTCTGCCTACCCCTTATCCTTCAAACTCTTAAAATAAAATTCTGCTCTTATTCTAGTCAATGACAACTACTGATCCTTAGGTCACTTTTACACTGTCTTCAAAGATTTCAGTTGACTTTCCACTCCAAACTTCATTGTCATCCTTGATGAATTCAATATTCAGAGTTTTGACTCTTTTAACCTCCTGTCACACAATTTCATTAACCTCCTCAATTTTTATCTCCTTTCTCTCTCACTATTCTACAGCCATCTAAAGGGACAGTCAGACTTTAGACCTCACTTTCACCTGGACATGCTTTATATTACAATTCCTTTTTAAAAATTATTATTACTAAGGGGTCACATGGAAGTGAGTGTTATGTTCAACTTCTTGTCTAGTGTGATTCTTCTCCATATCCTTTCATAAATCCATTTTCACGTGTCTCCACAATTATGGGATGCCTTTCTATAGATCTCTTGACATTGCATGGATGCCAGTAGAATATAAGGGAGGATACCTCAATTGTCCTTCACTATTGATAGAAAACATCCACTTCCTTCTCCTATCTTATATCTCTTTTATGCTATCTTTCATCTTGCTCCTTCTGAACAATTCCTTATTAATTAATTAAAGTATATTCATGTTAGCAATGTATCTCTCCATTGACTTTTGGGTTACCTTCAATCTTATTTGTATGTGGTATTCCATGAATAAATCATATAGTTTAACTAAGAAACTTGAGGTCATTAAAATGTTATTTAATGTTCCAGTCTACTATTGTTACATTGTTAAATCACAATACTTTTCCAAATAATAGGTAGCAGTTCTTCAATTTATCTGTTCAATTCAGTATCATTCTCTGGAAAGCAAATATTCATCATCCATTTGGTTTTTCATATGTGATAGTTCTACTCATACTCATTATAGATATGACGTAGCAGACAGCAGTGTTCCAAGGCTTTAATATATTCCACCAGATATTCAAAACTGGAACCTCTCCAGACATCAAATAATTCAACAATTTGTTAAGCTCCTGCTGTGTACCGGGCACTGAAATAGGTGCTAGGGATATAAATACAAATGATGAAACAGAGAAATAATCCCTTTTAAGAAGGAGCTAATATTCTATTGGAGGAGACAAGTATAGACACATACACTGAATATTAAGTGAATAAAACATGAAGACACGAGACATGAAGCAGAAAAGAACTATTAGGAGACTGTTGTTAGTTATCTAGATGAAGACCAGTGCTAAGGAGGCAGCTATGTGATTGGTGAAAAGGGCTAAGATTTAAGAGATATTGTGAAGGCAGAAACACCAGACTGGCAATTGACTAGCCATGTAAGATGAAGGAGAATGACAAGTCAAGGATAATGCTAAAGTTCCAAGCTTAAGATGCTAACAGATGGTGGCTTTTCAAAGGATAGAGAGAAGTTTGTAAGAGGGTTAGATATAATAGAAAGATGCTCAGTACAGATGTGGATATATTGATTTTAACTTGTCTCTTAGACCTCCAGTTTGAAAAATTCCGTAGGCGATTAGTGACAGGGAATGGAGCTCAGGAGATGGAGTGAGGCTGGAAATATAGATTTGGTTTTCATGATAGTTAAACCCACAGAAGCTGCTAAGTTTCCTGAGAGATTCACTTTAATGCAAATTAGAGTGACAATGAACTTTCACCTCATACTTTTAAAATCACCAAAGTGGACAAAAAAAAAGAAAATGACAGATCTTGGAGGCACTATAAGAAAACAGGTTCATTTCACTGTTGGTGGAGCTAAAAATAAAGTGTTTGGGCTATTCTGAAAGGCACTTTAGGACTATACCTCCAAGATCACCAAACTATGCATACAGTTTGATTTAGCTATATCACTATTAGATCTTCTCCCCAAAGAAATCAAAGTCAAAAGGTCATGTACAATCATATTTTTGGCACCTCTTTTTTGTCATGGCAAAGAACTAGAAAATAAATGTTTTTCTATCAGTTGAGGAATGGAAGAACAGATTATAACATAGAAATATAATACTATTTTGCTTTGAAAAATAATGAAGGGGAGGATGTCAGAGAAACCTAGGAAGATTTTTATGAATTAATAGAGTATGAATATTAATGAATAAATAGAAAAGAAGAACAATTTATAGAGTAACAATAATTCCATTTAACCCCCTGCCCCCAAAACAATTTTGAAAGACTTTAGAATACACAGAATTGTAGAGGGTCAATGAGAAAACATGCTGCCTACTTCTTGACTGAGGGTAATGGACTTTAGATGAAGAATGATATACATTTTTAGACAGGGCCTATAGTGTCAAAGTATTCTGCCTGAATATGCATATTTGTTACAAAGTTTAGTTTTTATCCTTTTTATTGGAAAGGAAAAATAATTACATGTTAATAAAATAATCTGTAAAGTGAATGCCTTAAAATTACATCAACTCTTGGTGAAACTATGAAGGGGTAGTTTGTTTTAGGCACATCCATCTGTTCTTTATAGTTCCTCATTGTTCTTCTAGGTCTTATAACCCATAGCATCCAGTGGCGTCCTTAAGCCTAATTGATATACTAATTCCTATTGAGATACTAGTTTTATTGATTGAATAGTAAATTACCTCAGAGCTCATCTAATCTAATCCCTTCATTTTTGCAAATATAGAAACCAAGGCTTAGAGAGATTTAATGTCTTTCCCAAGATCATACAGGAATTAAGTAATAAAAAATCACAATCTAAGATTTCAACCAGTGTTTTCTGTCTTCTAATTAACCTCTACTATTATATCCCATTGTTTTGATTAACATGTCTATTTTGGAATAACTCATTATTTTCTCATAACTTAATTTTGTCATTTAAAAATAATCCCTTGAGATCAATATTTCAATTAAAGTGCTGTGGCTCTAATGGTAGAATTTCCAAGTGCTGTCTCACCTGACTGGGAGATATACAAAATGTCTTAAAATAGTTGGTTTCTCTAACTATTCCTAATGCTGATCCCATTCAGGACAATAAATGTCCATATTTTTTGTCATTTCTTTTTTTTCTGATGATTATTTCATTTAACTTTTGTTTCCAAATATCCCCAAAAACCTTAACTAACAGTCAGGCAGTACAGATAACAGGTTCTAACATTCAGATGTGGGTAAAATATATACACTGACATGAGATTTCCCAATACTCTTCCAGTGAAAGCTCAAGATTCAAGTGGTACCTGATGAGATGCTGCGTCTTTTCTCTCCCAATTTCAGATTTAGCTTTCAAAACATTTACTTAGCTGACAGCAATATGTAGTCTGTAGCTTGATAGAAGAGGGAACTATTTTGCTTGTTTGCACAGACATAGGCATGACAACCAGAGTAGGTCAGATATTGATTAAATAAAATTCCCTCCTCAGTTATTTTAGCATATTATGGCCCCTTATTGAATGTTAAGTTCTGAGTTATGTAATAATAATTTCTATATTCATTTTATCTCTTTTTCTAGATTGGCAACTGAATCAAGGAAAGGGCTGCCATATTTTTTGCTCCTGTATCATGATGGGTAGAGAAAGGATATTTACTGTAGGAGGATTATTACGGTGGGATACAGCAACTGCTTGGGTAAACACATATAGGAAGTCAGGGCAGACAAAATATCAACAAATAAACATACAAAGAGGCAGAACTAATACTCCCCAAATCAGGAAATTGCAACAACAAGAGATTGGAAGGACAAGACTAATTCAGACTCTACAGTATTGCTTTTTTTTTTGCATCATAGTAAAGAAAATATGAAAGGAATTGAGGCAAATAGAGAAAGAGCTGACCTTGGAATCAGGAAGAACCAGAGTTCTAATCCCTATCTCTGATCTATACTGACTGGAGAATAGTACACAAATTGCTTAATCTCTGGTTGACTCCAACAAACTAAGAGTACAGATTGCTTTTCTACACTTAGGGTTTCCTCTGTAAGAGTTCCCAAAAGCAATGAAATCCAATGAAATTACAAGTCTGGTCTTATTCCATCTAGTAAGAGAGGATGAGGCAGGAAATTGTGCTAAAGACTTTACAAATATTATCTCATTTGATCCAGTAAGGTGAATAAGGATTGAGTATTAGTATTAAATTAAGAATGTATCCAGTCTAAACTTTGAACTATTTTATCATCTTTCATTTACTATTCTTTCAATTTATTTGAATCTGAATTTCTACACAAATAGGAAAGACTACCATAAGGGATATTATGCAATTGATGGTTCTCTATGAAGACCATATAGAAGACCTTTGGAAAACCTGTGAGAGGGAACCTTCACTTTCTCATCTTCCACTGTGCCAAGTACTTGAGATATAATTCCTTTTCTTAAGGATAGTATTCTATGGGTTAGAGGTGGGCATAAGGGGAGGAGATGTAGACAGACACAAGTATAAATAAAACATATATAAAAACACAGTAATTTTAGACAAGAGGGCATTGGCAGCCAGGGGGTACCAGAAAGGGTTTCATGCAAAAGGTAGTGTTTGAACTAATTTTTAATGAATTTTAAGATATAAGGGTGAGGAAGTTGTGTATTCCAGGTATGAGAAAACCTTTGCAAAAGAATAGAGACAGAAGATGGGAGTGTGGAAATGATGCCTCTCATTAAGCCTGTTGTCCTTGGAGTTCAGAGTGAGGAACACAGCGTCCTTTTTAAACAAACTGGTGTCGGATTTTGAATTTTAAAATTTTAAAAATCAAACAATAATTTAAGTTTGTTTGTTAAAGCAATAAGGAGCCAGGAGGAGCTATTGAAAAAAGGAGAGACATAGTCAGAATTGTGCTTTAGGAAAATCACATTAGCATTTGTATAAAGGGTGGATTGGAGTGGTGAAAGACTATAGGAGGAGCCTGGAGAACATCTAGGATACTATTATTGCTAAAGAGAAAAAAGAACAAATGTAACTAGTCATAGAGGCAGAAACAGGATTTGGAAAATGATTTTAAAGATGTGATGCAAGAGAATGAAAAACTGAGGTTGGAAACTTGAATAATTGGAAGAATGGTTGTAATGTCAACAGAAATAGGCAAGTTTGGAGAAGTGGTAGGTTTGGAGAGGGATAGAAAGAGATCATGAGTTCTGTGTTGGATATATTGAATTTAAGATTCCTACAGAGCATAAAGTTTGAAATGTCCCCTAGGCAGATGGTGATGGAGAACTAAAACTCTGGAGGGAGACTAGGACTGGGGATCTATGGATCTGAGAATCATCTGCAAAGAAATAATCATTAAAATCATGAGGGCTGATGAGATCACCCCTAGAATGATCAGTTGCATTTCTACTGGATTCTACCTTCACAATATCTTGCTTGTGCCCCCTTCTCTTTACTCACAGCAAACCCTCAAACTCATTATTTTTCAGTTAGAGTAATCCAACAGGCTCCCAATTAGTCTCACTCTATAGTCTTTCCCTTCTCCAATCCACCCTCCACACAGCCACCAAAGTGGCAACTTTCATTGTATTGACTGACATTTCTATGCTCAAATAGTTTTTATTGCCTCCAGGATAAAATAAAAAACACCTGGTAGGACTTTAAATTCCTTCAACAAGCTTATCATGGATGACTTTTTTTGAGGATGTTATATACTCTTCTCCTTCAAGTGCCCGGTGTTTAAAGGAAATTGGCTTAGTTGCTCTCCTCATACCTGGCATAGTCTCCCTTCTTCCCATCACCTCTCAGAATGGGGATCAAGAATCATGGATCAGTCTTGGCTCATCCAAATGTTCCTCCTATATGAAGTATTTCCAGCTCTCCTCTACCTGCCTCCAAGTTGTTAGTGCTCCCTCCCTCTATCCCATTTTATTTACTTGATACAGATTTCTACACTGACACTCCTCATTGAAAATCAACTCCTTCAGGGCACTCACTGACTTTCATTTTTGTCTCTGCATTCTCAGGGCTTATCACCTAGCAGACAATGGGGCTCTCAGGGTTATTCTCTTGCCTTTAGGCAGCTGAACTCATCATCAGGGTTGATAATTAAATAATGAAATAAGGGGAAAAAACTATATGCAAACTTTACTCTCCATTATTCAGGGATAAAATGTCCAACATGTGCTTGTTCTTCTGTAAATGACCATTTTTTCCTCCTCAATTTAAGTCATTAACTCCTCCCTTGGGGATAGAGAGATGAGAAAGAAAGCACATGCCAGTAAGTACATTTGGTGAACATTTTGGGAAAGGGTTTGGATTCTTGTGATAATTCCTTGTTAACATTTTAAGAACTTAATGAGAAATGGATGTGTCCATGAAGCTAGGAAGACAAAACAATGCAGTAGTAAAATTATAAAGAAGAAAATTGTTATTCTTTCAAATTGAAAAATAGTATTTTTTTTTCATTTTTGAAAATCTAAATATGTAACTAATTTTGTTTTACAGAAAGTTAAAAACTTGTTTCCACTTTTATTCTTATTACTTGAGAATGGAAATTTAATTCTATATTTTTACATTTGGAATTTTGAATATGCCATTTGAATTGTATGTGAATTGCACACACACGTGTATTTGGCCCCATTTAAATGCACTTGTGCATAACTATTACACTTTTTCCTATAGAAATTGAAATATAAGTGTTTGGTTATTAAAATGGCTGAAACATCTTGGAAAAAAATGAAGAAAATATATTTGTCAGTTATTCCAATGGCATAGAAAAGGGCTAAGGTACGATCTAATGTAGTATTGAATCCTTTTGGAAGGTCTTCAGATATTTTTTTTAAAACCCTGAAAATAAAGAAAGTAAATAATAGAATTTTCTTTTTTTCTCTTTCTTCTTTCATGGGATAAAACATTGCAAATTGCATTATGACGTAGTTTGAACATTAGGCAACTCTAAAGCTTACTGTTATGGCAGGAAATCAGACCATTAAAAGTGAAATATAAGCCCCCAAATGAGGCAGACTTTGTTTGGAACATGAATTTAGAGCTTATTGCTAATTGACACTTTGGTTAAGTACTGGTATACAATCTTGCCTAAGACATTTTTGCAAATGGAGGCTAACAGGAGTAGAAAATACTAGACTTATACAAAAAATAATTATCCCTTCTGCTTTCATAGAATCCTTTTTTTCAGAGAACAAAGTACTTTATAAGTATCTAAGTGCTTCACTCAGTGGCAAAAATGCTCTACTGCCTACTTGGTGCTTTATTGAATAGAATGGGGCCTTTCTTTGCTTCTTACAAGTTAATTAGACATTACTTAAAAGTCCTTCAGTTTTGATGAAATAGGGAATATATGAAACCAATTTAGTGACTACATAATGAGAAGGCAGTGGTTTTCACTATTACTAGTAATTTGAGTAATGGAGTTATTTCCTGTAAGAATATGCTTCTAATTAGCTACAAATTGAAAAACAATTTTTAGGTACATCAATTACTTTCTTCATCTTTCTCTTATTCCACATTTTGAGTTCATCATCAAATTTCATCAGTTATGTTAAAAAGTATTGATCACAATAAGGTAAGTTGTCTTAAACATGTTAACTAGAGGTCATTTAAACACCACTAGTCCAACAATTTACTGTTTGATTGGTCTAAAAGCTGGCAAATAGATTCATCACTTCTAAGAAATAGGAAGTGGCAAAACCAATGATTTTTTCAAAGAAAATGATATAAACAAAATAAAGAACTGCAAAGGCATAGTGGAAAAAGAATATAAGAATTTAGAAATTTAAATAAGAAAACTATATATGTAGAGAAAATGTTACAGATAATAGTGTGGGGAAAAGTCTTCATAGATATGCAGAAAGATATGATGGAAGGCAATTATAACATGTGTATCATTAAGAAACATTCCAGTCATGGTTAGACTTACCCTCTGACCTCTACCAAAAACATGACTAAGGGAGGTCAGAAAAGATTCAACTCCAATATTCTTGTTTGTATGTGGATTAGGTCAAATGGCCCCCAAAGCCCTTCCCTACTTAGAGTCTTTGATTACATTCTATCTTCATTTTAGGTTTTGGCTGTGGGTGTTTTATCCCTTTCTTAAACTCTCAAGAGGCAGTAGTGGGATAATAGAAGACTGGCCTTAGGGATTGGAAGATTTGGGTTCAAATCCTACCTCTGATGCATATTGACTGTCTGACCTCAGATAAATCGCTAAATTTCTCACTGCTCTTGGCACCTCACTAAGATGCTATTGACCTGCTTTGATGGAGAGCATCAAGAGTTCCCGCCAATGAAATCCCATTCCCAGCTCTTCTCTAGTCTCCTTTTCACATTAGCCAGTCTGCTTGGCATGAAGTAGTATGTCAGAATTGTTTTCATGTGTATTTCTCTAGTGATTTAAAGCATTTTTAATATCATAGATTTGATTTCTTCATATCCTTTGACCACTTATCATTTGAGGATTATATGTTTTTATAAATTAGACTCATGATATATATTTGAGGTCTCTATATTTTTGAAAAATGAGGTCTTTGTCAGAAGTATTAATGTAATTTCCCCTCTCAGTTTTCTGTTTTCCTTCTAATTTAGGTTGCATTGATTTTGTTGTGCATAAAGTTTTTAATTTATTGTGATCAAAATGATCCGTTTTACATCCTGTAATGCTCTCTATCTCTTATTCAGGCAATTCCTTCCTTATCCATAGATCTGGCAGATAAACTATTCCCCTAATTTGCTAATGAGATCATCATTCATGTCTAAATCATGTGTCCATTTTAACTTTAACTAGGTATACAGTGTCAGATGTTGATCCATATTTTGTTTCCACCATATTGTTTTCCAAACAAATTTTGTCAGATAATGAATTCTTGTCTCAATAGTTTGGATTTTTCAGTTTATCAAACACTAGATTCCTATGGTCATTTATTAATGTATGTTGTGTGACAAGGAAATCACTTTAAAAGACTGATATATATTAATTTAAGGTCGCCAAGGAATTCAGCTATGTAATTCCTAAATGAAAACTCAAGTCAGCCGTCAACCTTTTATAGAGTTTAATTACAAACAGGAGGAAGAAAGGAATTAGAGATATAGAGAGAGAGGGAGAGAGAAAGGGGAGAGAAGGGAATGGGGCTTAAATACCCCTTCTGTTTAGGCTGGGCCAAAAGGCCCAAGCCCTTAGATAGCTGAGGCAAAGAAAGGAGATTAGTCCCTATTACTCACATGACCAAAATGGAGAAACAGTCTCAGCGGCCTCCACCTCCAGCTTCCTTCAGAGCAGCACAACCTCTCAGAGCCAAAAAACTCTCCAACCAACCAGAGCCAAAACTCTCCAACCAACCACCCTCAGTCCTCAGACCCCTCTATCTTTAAGGAAACCATCCAAGTTCCCTCCCCTCAGTTCTCACATCTACCAATCACTGTCCATCATTTTCCCTGTGCCAATGGTGGCTCTAGCTTAACCCAGGACCGCCCAGAGGTCTGTGGCTTTGCACATGTCTGTTGAAGGTCATATTCTCAAATAATTAAATCTTGATCTTTTGCTACAGCCCTTCCTAAATCCTGTTACCCTGAGTAGGGTAGAGATTGGAATAATTAAATTTTGATCTATGCTGCAGCCCTTCCTAAATCCTGTTACCCTGAGCAGGGTGGAGATTGCAATTTCCAAGACCTGGTTCTGTCATTCCAAGTATCTCCATTGTATCAATTCTAAAATCAATCATGACTCAAAGAAATTCCTGTTCTATGCTTAAGCATAGGTCAAAGCCCTTTCCATTGTTCAGCAAAAGGTTTCTGTCCTAAAGTAATCTTAAGAAGGGAGGAGGAGGAACCTCCCATGCCAATGGGGTTCATATTCCAATAGAGTTCCCACTCTCAATAGGAAATTTTTCAAGTATGAAATTTCCCAATGGTGAAATTTCCAACATTTATAAGTCTAAGAAATTTTAAGGTTTACAGTTGTGTGCCTAATGTATTCCATTAATCCAAGATGATTTCTTAGCCCATAACATTGTTTTGATGAATACCACTTTTTAAAACTGTTTGAGATATGCTATAACTAGTCCACCTTCCTTTCCATGTTTTTCATTAATTCCTTTGACATTTTTGATAGTTTAGTCTTCCAGATTAATTTTGTTATTATTTTTTCTGGCTTTATGAAATATTTTTTTTGGTAATTATGGCACTAAATAAGTAAATTGATTTGGGTAGGATTGTCACTTATATTAACTTGAACTGCATATGAGCAATTAATGATTTCTTTTTGTTTAGATCTTACTTCATTTGTGTGAGAAGTGTTCTATAATTGTGCTCATGTAGTTCCTGGGTTTTGTCTTGGAAGGTAGTGATAGGTACTTCATAAAGGTTTGAGTTGAATTGAATGAATGAAACCGAGATCCTTCTACATACATTCTTTCCCTATGGTCTGGGTTTTATCTATATCTTGGAATCCAAGAACAGGATATAATTTCAGAGATTCTCTAGAACAAGTCAAGAATGAATAATTTTGATAACTTTTACTGTTTTTTTTTGCATGTGTGTATGTGTGCATGTATGTCGGTGGGTTTGTGCTGATGCTTGTTTAATGGAATTAGAAGCCTATGGGTGTTGGTTGGTTTCAAAGTTACATAAATTACCTTGGCAAAACTGATAATCCTTACCTGAATGAATCAGCTGGCCATGATATCATAGATTTAGAAATGGAAAGGACAAGGAAAATCAAGTCCAATCTTTTACCCACCCTTCTCATTTTACAAATAAAGAATGCAAGTCCTATAAAGGATTCTTGCTCAAAGTTTTGTTGTTGTTGCTGAATCATTTTAGTCATGCCTAACTCATCATAAACCCATTTGGAGTTTTCTTGGCAAAGATACTGGAGTAGTTTGCCATTTTCTTCTCCAGCTTACTTTACAGAGGAGGAAACTGAGGCATAGTTAAGTGACTTACCCAGAGTCACGCAGCTAGTATATATCTGAGATTTGATTTGAAGTCAGGAAGATTAAAATGGCTGATTTAAAGTCCAGTGCCCTATCCATTCACAACCTAGATGTCCAAGGTTATACAAGCAGTAAGTCTCAGGGTTGGAATTCTAACCCAGCCTGGATATTTTGATTTGCAATTCATTGTTCTTTCTCCTGTCACCTTCCTTACCAAACATTTCATTTTTACCAATAAGCAAATTAAGCATTTACAAAAATTAAGTAATTTGTCTCAGGTCAGATGAAGCTTGGACCTTAGTTTATCTTGTAACCCTGAAATTCTGTTTTGAAATGTAGTTTTTAGTTAATTGCACTAGCTGTTTTACCTTGGTCAAATTCCTTAATTGCTCTGAATCTCTGTTTCCTCATCTTTAAAATGGAAATAATATTTTTTGCCTTTTGTTTAGGCTGGGCCAAAAGGCCCAAGCCCTTAGATAGCTGAGGCAAAGAAAAGAGATCAGTCCCTATCACTCACGTGACCAAAATGGAGAAACAGTCTCAGGGGCCTCCACCCCCAGCTTCCTTCAGAGCAAGCTTCTCAGAGCACAACCTCTCAGAGCAAAACCTCTCCAACCACCCTCCAGTCCTCAGACCCCTCTATCTTTAAGGAAACCATCTCAGTTCCCTCTCCTCAGTTCTCACATCTACCAATCACTGTCCATGTCTTCCCTGTGCCAATGGTGGCTCTAGCTTAACCCAGGATCGCCCAGAGGTCTGTGGCTTTGCACATGTCTGTTGAAGGTCATATTCTCAAATAATTAAATCTTGATCCTTTGCTGCAGCCCTTCCTAAATCCTGTTACCCTGAGCAGGGTGGAGATTGCAATTTCCTAGACCTGGTTCTGTCATTCCAAGTATCTCTATTGTATCAATTCTAAAATCAATCATGACTCAAAGAACTTCCTGTTCTATGCTTAAGCATAGGTCAAAGCCCTTTCCATTGTTCAGCAAAAGGTTTCTGTCCTAAAGTAATCTTAAGAAGGGAGGAGGAGGACCCTCCCATGTCAAGGGGGTTCACATTCCAATACACTATCAGTAGGAAATTTTTCAAGTATGAAATTTCCCAATGGTGAAATTTCCAACATTTTTAAGTCTAAGAAATTTTAAGGTTTACACTTTTCATAAGGATTTTGTAAGGATAAAATGAGATAATGTATGAAAAGTTCTGTGCAAATCTAAAAGCACTAAAATGCAACTTTTTATTACTGTATAAATTCATGCTCTTTACAAGCATCAATTCTCTTCTATTTTGAAAATGTATCAAAGTTCAGCTATATAAAGGCACATGACATAGCCATAGTCTAATTAGTTAATAAATTAATAAATTTATATAAATTAATAAAATTCCAGATTGCTATATCTGTTCCATGTAATTCCATAGTAAACATTCTTAAAATCATAGGATAATGAATAATACTCTCCAGTAAGGAGAGAGTGAGAGTAAGGGGGTGGCGAAATAAACAATTATATATGTTCCAAGCACTATGCAAAGCATTTTTAAAAAACCTTATCTGGTCTACAGCCATACTACCTTGAGCGTGCCAAATCTCAGGAGCAGAGAGAGGGTTGAACCTGATGACTACTTGAATGAGAGACAACCTGGAAATACCTGCTGCAGCAGGCTTAAATTAAAAAAAAATATATCTGATCCTCACAACACCCTGGGAATTAGGTGCTATGTTATTCTTATTTTATACTCAAGGAAAAACAAGTAGAAGTTAAGTGACTTGTCCAGTGTCACCCAGCAAATACATATGTGAGGCAGAATGTGTTCTCAGGAAACTGAGAGGCAGAGGGGTTGATTGACTTGCCTGGAGTCACTTAGCTAATTAAAATTCAGAGCTAACCAGAAAGCAGTGAGTTATGAGGCAATGTAAGGGGAGATTAGATGATCACTTGATGGAAAGTCTATAATCACCTACTCTATTCTAGTTATTGTGCTGGGTGTTAGAGATACAAAGACAGAAATGAAACAATTCCTGTTCTCAGAAGGTTTACATAATCCTGACAGATAGATACAGCTTCACTCAATTACATAAAGAATTAGTAGAAACAAAGTAGTTGCAAGATAGAGACAGCGCCATTAAACTGAGCGATCTGGAAAGACCTTCTCTACAAGGTAGTTGTGATTTGAAAGGAGCCTGAAATTTTATGAGAGAAGTGAGAAGAAGGGAGTGTTACAAATAGGTGAGACAAATTATACCAAAGTGCTAAGATCAGAGATTAATTTTTGTAGGGGAAAGGAGTCATGTGAGAAGACTGGCTTAATTGTAATGGAAGGTCTGTGAAGAGGAATAATACGAAATTGGTTTGAAAAGTTAAGTAGAAGCTGGATTTTCCAAGGCTTTAATTATGAGGCATCCTGTTGAAAAGGGGATTTATACTTCAGGTAAAAAATTGAACTAGATGACCTCCAGGATCCCTTCCTATTCCAAGTTTCAATGATTCTATGAATAAAAACAAGGTAAAATGATATCCATTTAGTTATTTTAAAATATTTTATTGATAGTTTTACTTTTATATTGTTTAGATTTTCTACCAAATCCCTCTCTCCATCAACTTCCAGAGGGACATTGCTTATAATAGAATTTTTAAAAATAAGTAAAGAGAGAAAAATTTGACAAAAGTGATCAATTCATCCCCCAAAATGTGGCATTATATACATGTTCCCCCTTCATGAATCCCAACCTCTGCCAAGCAGCAAGAGTGGTGTTTTCTCATATCTCTTCCTTGGAGCAAGATTGTTTTTCATAATTTAAAAATGAATATTTTTTGTTGTTTTGTGGCAAGGCAATCAATGACCATTTATTAAGCAGTTATTATGTGATAATTGTTGTGCCTACAAGGAAAGGCAAAAACATAGAGAAGCTTTGAGTTAAACCAATGGATTCTGTCTCAAACGAGTTATTAGGTAAGAGATATGCTAAATTTCAATTTTCAGTTCAATTTCAATTTCAATTCAAATTCAATTCAAAAATTTCAGTTCAATTCAAATTCAGTTCAATAGTGAACATAAAGATATGATTTTTCCTAGGCAAGGTCATGGACACTGTGAAATCTATCCATGGATTCCTTGAGAGTTCATGATTCCTGGTCACCAAGCATATATTAGGCTTTTACTATTTGCTAGGCACTATCATCATTATTGCAAATTCGAAGAAAAACAAAACCAGCCTCTCTGCTCTCAAAGAGCTTACAATCCGAGGGGTAGACAATATGCAGACTGACTCTCTGCAGGGCAGATATAATAAGCAGCATAAATGGGAGATAATCTCCTCTGGAAGGCATTAGTACTGGGGGGAGGGCAGGAATGAACAGAGTTATGCTCCAAAGGTGTTGGGAGAAATAAATTCTCTTTTTGGAAAAGCTAATTGATATTAAGTAATTAAATGGTACTGTGGTGCTAGTCTATGTCTCCTTAATATTTAGGGGCTCTAGACACTGGCAGTAAAGAATAGACACTCTCTGAATCTCTTCTGGAACCTGAAAGCCTAAGGGGGAGATAAAGTAGATCTTGCCCAGAAAAAGTAGGGCCAGAGAATATTAGTTACACATAAAATTGTTCCTATTAGCTCCTGATTATTCCTTTTATTTCTTCTGGTTTGGTTGTGATTTTATCTTCTTTGTTAAAACAAATGCCCACTTTATCAGGTTAGCTAAGGGATCATTTAATTTGTCAGTCTCTTCAAAGAGCCAGTGTTTAGTTTTCTGTCAGTTCTATAACATTTTTACTTTATACCTCAGATTTTTTCTCACTCTTAAATGGAAAGATTCTATCAATAAAACTAGGTAAAAGGATAGGTGCTTAGCTATTTTCTAAGTAAGCAGTGAGTTTCTTTAATTCTCCCTTCTCTCTGTTTAATTCATGCTACACTCTCACATCTGTGCTTTTTGTTTCACCTATGAGCTATTCCCTCCTCCATCCAAGTCCTGGCTATGCTTTAAGACCCAGCCAAGTTCTTGCTGCCTTTATGATGTCCTAGCCCCTCCCCCCCACTTTTTTTTGATTCACACAGTATTAGAATTTATTTTCTGTCTCAATCAATTTTGGCCTGAGCACCTTTTTCTTCTTGGTAATCTCTTGTATAAGAAGTGTTTTGTGAGAAAATAAGCTCTTTAGGACAGGATTCCCCCCTCCCCCTTGTTCTTGGAATCCCCATAGGAGGTGCTCAATAAAGACTTATTGAACTGAATTAAATTGTTAAAGGTTATAACTCACTTATGGATGGTTTGGTGAAAGAGGGGTAGGGGGAAGGAGCAAGCTGTTAAAAGAGCTTCTCTTCCTGAATCTTATATTGCCATTTGCCTTATTGCTATTAAAGTAATGAAATTTCTGGTTCAATACTCACAATGTGGATGCTCACAGTCAGAAATTATAAAGGAGAGCCTCAAATTGGTTTCCATGTTGGTTTAACAATCATACCAGTGCATTGCTGCCAACCCTGTATCACAAGAATGTTTGCCAAGATGAAATTTGCCAATGCATAACTAAATAGCATCAATCTGTGGTTTGTGGATGCTCGTACTAAGGGTCTAGTATTGGGAGCACTGTCAGGTGCAGAGGTGCTGTGGAATCTTCCTCTGCAATTCTCCTTCCAGCCCCCCTCTATTTCAGACTGATATATATGCATTCTAGGACAGACCCTCAATCAACAGAGCTCTGGGGTCAGGGTGAATCCTGTTTAGAGCTAAAATCTTACTGAATGATAATCTTACTGTATGTTTTTAAGTTCCATCCACTGCCCATATCCCAAGGTCTTGTTTTCTGCTCTGTACTTCATATTTTCCGTTTTTCCCCTTCCCTTATTTTTCCTTCTGATGATATCTAATGATATATAGTTATATTTATATAGCACTCCAAGTTCTATAAAGCTTTTGACACACAGGAGAATAAAGAAAGAAGGGAAGGAATGAGTCTTTCAGCAATTCCTACTGTGTGCTTGACACTGTACTGAGCACCTTACAAATATGACCTCATTGGATCCTCACAACTTTGCAAGCTTGATGTTATTACACCCCCAGTCCCATTTTAGAGATGAGGAAATCAGGGCACAGAAAGTTTAGATGACTTGCTGAGGTCACACAGCTAGGAAATGTCTGAGGCAGGATTCAAATTCAGATTTTCCTGACCCCGAGTCCAACATTCTGATCTCCTATCCTATTTAGATGCACCTTTGTTTTATTTCAAATATTGATAATCTCTATTTCTGAGAAGTAAAAGAAGACACACAAATCTACTATATAGAGTCACTCTTATGAAGTATTTTTTCCATAGATGTGAGATATACACAGAGGAAGGACGATGATACTAATGATTAAAAGCTAGACTGGAAAGATTGACAGAATAGGAAGGACATTGAATTTGAGTCTAAATTCTGATACTTCCTATTTCTTGGACCTTGGGCCTCAGTTTCCTCTTCTGTAAAATGAAGGCAATGATAATTTATAAACTATCTCCTCACAATCATTTTGAACTTTTTTTTTTTCTTTTACATTTACTCAATAGCTCTGTCCCTAATTTCTATGGAGTTGTTTTTATTAATGCAACTTGAGATTTTATTGCTAGAGGGAACTCTCATTGAGGAAATTCCTTGTACCAATGCTGGTGACTACTTACACTATATATGATAGTTTAAAGACCATTGTGGGAATGATTTGAAGAATAAATGCTTTACCAAGGGTCACAAGTCAATAAATATTTAGGCCTGCTTTCTACTCACTACTTCATGCTGGTCCTTAAAGTGTTGATTATATAGATTATAGCTATTTCAACAGTCAGTTTATTATACAAACTGTGGAGGACAATAACAGTTGTAATTTATGTGTGTTTGTCAGACTCTCTTAATGTTTGTCTTATTGTGACTTTTGTATTGATTCTTAATAATTTAATTTTATTATAATAAATCAAAATAAAGTTGTTAAAAATAAAATAATAATAATAAATTTTATTTATTTATTCATTAGTTCCATTAAAATATCTGGTTAATTCCCTTCATCATTCCTTTCCCCTATTAGAGAAGGCATTGTTAAAAAAGATATGTATATCTTTTTATATCTATATCTATATCTATTATATATGTATACATCTTTTTAAATCAGTGTCTAACTTGTTTCTATTCATATCAGTTCTCTCTCTGGAGGTGGACATACACAAGTCATTCTTCAATATTTTTGTTGCTCTATATAAACTTCTGCTTGTTTCATATTTCATTATTTCATGTAGGTCTTTCCATATTTTTCCAAAATTAACTTGCTTGCTATTTCTTATGGTACAGTAGTAGTATTCCTTTAAAATTATATGTTACAATTTGTTTAGCCATTCCCCAACTGATGAGCTACCCTACAATTAATTTTCAGTTCTTTGCCACACAAAATGAGCTGCAATAAATATTTTAGAACATATAGATTCTTTTCCTTTTTTCCTCATCACCCTAGAAAATAAACCTAATAATAGTATTTCTGGGTCAAAATATATACAGAGATTTTTAACTCTTTGAGAAGAGTTCCCAGGTTGCTCTTCAAAATGGCTGGATCAGTTCATTTCCACCAACTGTATCATCAGTGTATCCATTTTTCCATATCTCTGCCCACATTTGTCATTTTGACCTTTAAGGCAAAAATTCGTTCAATTCATTTCTCTAAACTCACCTTAACTATGCCTTTAATTAAATCAAGCATCCGTAAATATGATCGTATGAATGCTCCTTCTTTGGACACATATATTACCTCCTTTCTAGCTTGTGACATGCATATGGCATGCTATGACATACAATAACACAGTATATCCATGTTACACAGTGAAACACCACATGTGGTCATACAACTACATGCCTACAGCATGCCCTGCCACACACCAACATACCTATGCCCATACCTGTACCATATGGCAGCCTAAGGCACACCTTCCTATACAACACACCTAAGACAAGTGCCATGCAATGACATGCCATGACAAGCACTGCCATGACATGCATATGTCATGCCATGTTGCACGACACACAAGGACATGCCATGCCATGTCTGTCACACAAACACGTACAATAGCATAGTTTGTTATAGAATATGCCTGTAACAAGACTGTGTCTTGCAATTACATGCCTAAGACACATTTCAATTTCCTTTTTTTTTGGTTTAAATTCTTTCTTCCTCAGCACCCTGTGGACCAAGAATCTATGGACCCCTCCCATCATTACCATTCATACCTCTATCGTTGGAGTTTACATGAAAAGACATAAAGAAGCATAAAATCATATAAGAAAAAGAACATATCCTTGGACAAGGTTTTTTAGATCCAAATCCTATTCAGTGTAGGAAAAATCAACATTCCTCCTATATTTTTGTGCTTTATGTCCATTTTCATGAATTCTTCATGTCACAACATTCTTTGCCTACATATATATCTTCCAGGAGATAGATATAGGACTTAAATTAATGACTGTTGGGTGTTTACTATAATATAGATTACTCTGTTTTATATTGTATTTTTTCATAGTTGAAAATCCCATGTTTTTGACTCATGGTTGATTAATTTGGATCCTTTATAGGTAGATATATTGATTGATTATACTTGTTATATAGTATAATATATAGCACATATTACATTGTGCATTTGTGTATATTCCATTTTTAATGGCGTATTTTGTTTTTTTTTAGAGATGCACGTCTTTCAGTTTTCCACATTTATTATTCTTTTAAATTCCATTCAGAAATCAAAAGGCTAGGTTGCCTTTGTTTGAAAATCACAATTCTTCCATGCTGTATCATTTTGTCTTCAGTTTCCTAAAAATCTTCCACATGTGGATCATCCAACTTGGTCATGTCCATCTTCCTTATTTTTTTAAGTATTAGTGTTATAAAGTCCAATTACTTAAATTCTCTATAACTAGTTACTTAAAATTCAAAAGAAAACTCGATTTTTGCATTTGAATGTTTCCACATTTCCTTGCCTCTGCCTCCTCACATTTCTTTGTTTTATGCTTTTTTTTCTTATTCTTTATTTAGGATGAAAGTCTGGTAATAAAGAGAATAAGCCACATCATTAATGTACTGTACAGTTTGTGTCAGCAAAATGTGAATTTCATAAGGAGATAAAGCAATTTTCAGAAAAGACATGGAAAGAGTAATTGAATGTGGAGATTTCTTCTAAAACACTTGTTGAATTGAGTGCTGAATCTATTTTACCTATACTTAAGTATAGCTAAATAAAAGTAATTCAATGTGTTTTATAATCTGTAGTGTGTACAGTTTGCACATATTAAAATTTTAGTTCTTAAATTCTTACATAAAATTCTAATATAAGTGAAGGGGGAGTAGCCATGTCCATGCATATATCAGTTCTCTGGAGTACCCTTATTGCTCTTTCCAGGTAATTGATTTTCACAAATCTCTATCAACTATTCCAATATAACATGATTACCTAAATATAAAGCAACCCATTTCTAGGGAGCTAAGGTGATTGAAGGTGATCACTTTTGAGAGATATCGTAGAGAGAAAATTCATGATACAAGGATGAATGGGATGAAAGTGAAATGCTTTTTACAAATTGTTTCTAATAGCATGAAAGATCCCAATATTTTTTTAGGTATTAGATCTCCTGAGGAAAAAATCCTTTAAGATCAGTATCTTAGATTCAGATTCATGACGGGAGATCACCTTCTATTTTACTTTTTCTTTATGGTCAGAGAGGCAGACTAGGGAGTCTCTACTCCTTCCAGTTAACTTGGTGCCAAAGTCAGAGGCAGAAAGCTGAGTTATGTGGGTCACAGAATCTATTTGGTATAGCTGATATCCTCTTCCATTTTATTTTTTTAGAAAATCAAGATGAAGTATCATTAGAAAATGTTTATTTGAGATGAACTGTTTGTTCCTATATGGTTAGTGATCATTGTTTGGATGGATTTTTTGGCTTAATTAGGCTTTTCATATTTGCACTTGATCTGTTTAACCACATGAGTATGAAGAAGTTAGAAATTCTTCCACATACATAGAAATGGAGTTATTTGTGGTTTCATAAGATATAAAATTTGGGCAATTATCTTTTTTTAATAAAATACTCAGTGTGATTAGTAATAAAGAAGATATGTATTGCCATATGCTCAGAGTTTAATAGTGATAATATATTTTCCTGCTATTATGTAAATTATATAAAAATCCTAGGTTATGATACTATAATAAATATTTAAAGGAGGTTTCAGTTGAATGGCTTTTTATAAGCAAGAAAGATGCAAACATGTATTCAGTATGTTTTATGGCAAATTTCTAGCTTCCAGAATTGCTAGCTATGTGAAATGTTTATTTAACATGAAAGGAAGCAGGTTCACACAGGATAAATGCCTTTGAGCTAAAGGAAGATCAGAACTAAAAGAATTTTGAGTGATCTAAGAAAGGTGCTGTTTCTTACACATTTTTCTTTGCTTCTTCCTACATTATTACTAGTTTTCTTATAAGGTATGGAGGTGTTCGACTAATTAGGCAGATGTTAAAGAAGTGAGCATATGTGTTTTTATTTATTGTGTTTAGTATTTTTGGTAAGTAATCTTTATTTTTGCCAGTAACCTAATTTGCCTCATAAGTTTTCTCCAGCAGACACTTTCTGAGTATATATGAAAACCTAAAAGATTTGGTTAATAAGAGAAAAGATATTATATTTAAAATCTCATTATTGGTTTTGGGGTCTAGGCTGTGTTGTGCCTATTTAAGTGAAACTGCTCTTTCATATCCTTCTCTTCATTAATTCATTGATTCAAAAAACATCTTATGAACAGAGAAGCATTTTGCTAGGAATCCTAGGAGAGAAAGATAAGTAGCAGTATGACAATCCTTGCCCTCAAAAAGCTTATACTCCAGAAGAAGAGATAAGACACAAGTACAAAGACATATACTTTGCTAATAAAAAAGTTTGCTGTATTGGAAGAAGTGTTTTGTTTTGTTTGTACTCTTAAACCAAGAGATCAACTCTTTGGGGAGGTATTTAAAATTTTCTCTTAGGTTAACAGAATAAGAAGGTTACAGGGTAAATTAGCTTTCACTGGGGTCAGTTCTGTGAAAGGAAGGATATGATACAAAGCCAAATATAAGAAGGAGGCAGCTTTGGGATCCAGAAAGGGACAGGACCTTTCTCTTTGGGAGTTTGTTCCCTGACCTTTGTTTAGTGAGCTATAGATGAAGTGATCCAAGATAATTACATTGAGGGAAAAAGAGAGAACCTTTCCTAGATGTGGACTCCACTGTGTCAGATTGAAAGCTAGTGGAATTGATTCTTTTAAAGCCTTAAAAGTCATGTTTTGAAAGTGCAGGTTTGATTATGTTACCAACCCTACTCTATTCCTCACTACACAACTCAATAAAACCCAGTAGCTCCTTATTATCTCTAGAATAAGTATGAAATTCTCTGTTTGATGTTAAAGACCTCCATAATGTAACTTCTTCCCTCCCACCTTTCTAAGGTTCCTACATCTTATACTTCACCACATACACCTTAATCCAGGAGAGTGATGCTGTACTTTGTTCTTTCTTTGACAAGATAACAAGACCTCCATCTCTCAGCTCCAGGCATTTTTCTCTGACTATTCCTCATGTCAGGAATGCTCACCCTTCTTGTCTCTATCTCCTGGCTCAAGTCCCAGCTAAAATTCCACCTTCTATAGGAAACTTCTCGGTCCCGCTTAATTAGAGTGCTTCCTCTCTATTCATACTTCCTATTCATCCTGTATATCACTTGTTGGTAGATAGTTCTTTGAATGCTGCCTCTCCCATTAGATTGTGAGCTCCTCAAAGAAAGGGACTATATTTAGTCTTTCTTTATATTCCTGGTGCTTTGCACAGTGTCTCATATATAGTGGGTGCTTAATAAATGCTTATTTTATGGACTGATAGTCATTAGACTAGAGTGCCCTTACTAGAAAGTTCAAGGCTGAGAAGAACTTGGTGTAGTTAGAAGGAATTTTTAAGACTTAGAAAACAGTACATAAGTCATGGCCTATTAATAATTAATGAGTGAAAAAGTATTTACTAATTGCTTTTATAAATCTATGTAAACTGTATATTGTTAGCCATTTCATCTAAATATATGCTTGTCCCCCTACTTCCTTTCAGCATCCCCTTGAACTGCTTGATAATACATTCCCTTGAAATATTTAAGAGAGAGATATGATTTTATAAGGGAGTAGGGGAAAGTAAAAGGAATCTTGTGGTCTTGCCCATACAGACAACATGACACTTGGGAAGAAAAGAAATGTGGAAGCAGCTTGACACTTGAAGGGGATACCAGTGAATTGGCACCACGGTCTCCTAGTAGGAGAAAAAAAGGGATATGTTTATTATAACTTAATACCTAAGGCACCCTAAATCAAAATTAAAAATAAAATGGAAACAAAAATATCCAGGAGAAAGAATGAGATTTTATAATAAAGCATTGAAAAACCAGCATGTCAGTGACCCTGTTGGCATCCTACCTTGGCATAGTGCCCATGTATACATTGTTTTAAAATTTGTTTACATTTGGCATCTTCTTCCTTCAAAAATTCTCAAATGTAAGATGCTTTACTCTCTGACTTTGGGGTCAAGTTTTCCTTTTTCTGTGCTTGATGAATACAGAAAGTATGTTTTAATTTAGATTTCTCATTTTTGACAGACCAAAACACAAAGAACACAATTTTAAACTTAAATACCTGCCCAGCTTGGAGAAAGCTTCAAATCTCTTAATGCAACTAATATTCCTACAATATGTATTCATCATATCTATCTATCTAATCTGTCTTGACTGTCTATCTGCTTATCTATCTGTCTGTCTATCTATCTATCTATCTATCTATCTATCTATCTATCTATCTATCTGTCTATCTATCTATCTGTCTGTCTTTCTGTCTTTTTGTCTTTCTGTCTTTCTGGCTGTCTCTCTAGTGTTCTATAATTGAGTATGTTGTGGTTATTTTTATTCAGGAACTTTTCAGTTGTATCCAGCTCTTCATTACCCAACTTGTGGTTTTCTTGAAACATACTAGAGTAGCTTACCATTTCCTTACTTAACTCATTTTATAGATGAGGAAACTGAGTCAAACAGGGATAAATGTCTTGCCCAGGATAACTAGTAAGTGTCTGAGGCCAGATTTAAACTCAGGAAGATGTTTACTTAGCTCCCCATAACTAAATGCTCATGAAAAACAAAAACAATACACAATACACAAAATACAGATTTGTTCCTTAATGGTTCCTTTTCTGCAAAAGACTTTTTTAGGGGGGCCTTTCTGAAGGGAATCAAAAGGCACTGTAACATATTGTGGATAAAAAAAATTTGATTTTGGAATCAGGAAGATGAATTCAGATTCTGCCTCTCACACAAGCACAGTGAGTGGAAGGGATTTGGAGTTAGATTTGGACTCAAGTTCTGCTCATATCCTTGTGATTTGATAAAATCCTCTCTGGATTTTACTTTTTCTAGTACAGAAGAAAGAAGAAGGGTCAAACTAGATTACTTCAGTGGTGCCTTGTAACACTAGATTTATGATTCTATCATCTGAAGCATACATAGGCTGTATCATTCTGGACAATCACATAACATCTTAGCATCTCAGGCAACTCAACTATATCAATAAAGGGAGTTTCTTCATTTGAAGTTTCCAGGATGGATGAAATCACAGATCAGGACCAAACAAAGACAAAACCAAAAAACCTACTTCAGAGAAGATTGACTAGTAGGAGAAAACAGTTAATCTAAGGGATAGTTCCTTTTTTTTTATTTTAGGGAGGAAAAGCTTGAAAGAGGCAAAGGATAAACTAAGTGATTGGTTATTGTGTTCTCAGCTTTCAAATATTAATCAATAGTATATGCCTAAAGAAAGATGACTTCAACATTTTGGATGGTTTTGGTTGTGCATTTGGATATATTGAGTAAAGTCTTCACTGACATCTGCACAAAGTAATCTCAATGTCATTGATCATAGCTCTTTGTGCAGTTCAAAGAATTGTGCTGGCAGAATTATTTCTTATTTTGATGAGTCGGATTATTATCCAAAAGTTAACCAAAGTTTAATAATTTACATGTCATATATATATATATGTATATGTATTTTACATACATTATCCCAATTGATTTAAGGTTGGTAGAGTTTAAATGACTTGTCCAAACTCACTTAGCTAGAAAGTATTTTTGGCAGGATTTGAACGCCGACTTTTCTATCTCGAATTCCAGCACTCGATCTACTGGAATAGTTACAGGAAAGGCTTATCACTCATATGCCAGTATCTGAAATGTAAATGAACGCAGAGGTGAGGGGGTGGGTAATATCTCTCCACCCTCTCTGCCCCTCTCCTTTCCATTAGCTGGAAATGTCAGTAACCATATTGTTGACTTGGGAAGTGCAGTTCCTGAGTACTAGGAACTGAGAACTGAGAACTAGAACTAGGGAGACATGCCTGGGAGTTAGAGAGGCAAACAGCGACAGGCTATGAAAATATCTGAGGCCACTGGGAACCCAAATATAATGACTGCATATACTCACGTAGGAAAGCCTGTTGTCCCGTGTTTTTCTCCATTGTACACTCATACCGATAGCTCATCTCTGAATTTAGTTTAGCTATATTATATGCATCACTGTGTTCAGAACAATCTTTAACATCTTCAAATGCTTATATGCAATAGAAAGAAACTAGTACATGTAAAGACTAAAATGAATATCCAATGGGACTAAGTGTTATATTGTATTAAGTTTTATTAAAAGTATCTAAAGTAAAAGAACTACCTGAACTCAGCCCCAACGGGAGACAAAGAGAGAAAGCAAGGTGGAGCCTCAGGATTTATACAAACGTGACCACTCAAAGTAGGGGAGAGATTAAAAGGAATTTTGGGAAATCCTAAAGGACTTCTGGGAGATGAAGTCCAAAGTTCCAGAATCTCCATTTATACATAGAAAAGGATAGAAGGAATGAGTAAAAAGATGTGCCGCCACCTCCTTAAATGGAAAATGGAGGCACTTCCCAGTTATCTTCATGGCATACCCCAGCCTGAATCTCCCTCTCGTGCCCCATTAGAGAGAGTGCTCCCAAACCGAATGCGCTGACGGCTGCCCTCCCTCCCAGCGTGGTGGGTTCCCCTCCCTTTCAGCTCTTCTGTTGGACGTCAGACTCAAATGAGCGCTCCTGCCGCGAGTCTCCCTCATTCCTGTGACTTTGTAGACTCAAACAGTCTCTCTGGTCCCCCGTTCCTGGCAGACCCTCAGCCATATCTACTGGCTTTTCCAGGCAGCCAGCCCATTCCTTGAGATTAAGGACTGTCTCCCTTGGTGTATCTGTATCCACCATCCTATCCTGATGGCTGCTGCGTAGTAAATAGTTTAGAGGGCTTTTTCATTCACTATTTCCTCGTGTCCCCCTCCTCCCTCCCTCCAAACCTCTCTTGTTTCTTCCTCCAGTCTTTTCACCAAGGCTGACCCATCTACCTTTTCCTCCTTACATTTTCTCAGATCTCCCCAGCGATAGGGGTGCAGCCATTGGCCCAATGTCTCCTGCATCTTCAGCTGGAGCCCTCTAGCCCACTTGGTTACTGGACGCAATATGGTGTGGCATGTTGTCATAGGATGCAGGCATATGGTGGCAGGTTCTCAAAATGATGCAGGGGTGTTGTTACACGACAGTGAGGTGAGACATGTTCTCATTACATACATGCTATGGTATGTTGGCTTACCACACATGGTGTGTCATGTTCAAGATGCAGGCAGGTTAGTATATGAGGCAGAGGTGTTATTCAGCATGACATGTTGTCAAATGCAGGTGTGTTATGTGACTCACATAGTATGTTTGGGATGCAGTCATATTGCCTTATGTTTGGCATGTTGTCGATATGTCATGATCCAAGCATGTTTTAAGATGCTAATGTTATTTGGCATAATGTTATTTAACATGGTGCATTGTGGCAGGTTTTCATATGGCGTGCACAATGGGTTATGTTGTCATATGACAGGAATATTATAGCATGTTACCTTTTGACTGGTCTGTTTTGTGTTTTATCACACAGGCATGTTGGTATAGGAAATGGGGAGTTTGGTCATGTTTGTATGATACAGGCAATTGTCTCATGAAAGACGTATTCTATGTGATGTGATGGTTTGACACATGTCATATGATTCAGATGTATTATGTGACATGACATGCTGTACATCCTTATATGATAAGGCATGTATTATGATGCAGGAATGTTGTGTTTTATTATGACACAGATTCATTTTCTTAGGTTGCAGGTTTGGTGTTATGGGGCATGGCCTGTTAGAGGACACATTTGCCTTTATATGGCAGTGAGCTGCGACATATTCTTGTTTAATGCAGGAGTGTTGTGTTATGTTATATGACAGGGCAAGTTTTAGCAAGGTCTTGCATGATGGGTGTGGCATGTCATATTGTCACGTGACAAATGTGTTGTGGCATTGTGTCTAATGATGCATGTCATATATGATGTGTTATGATATTTTCCCAAATGATGCAGGCATGTTTTAATTGGTATGGCATATTATAGAAAGCCATTAAAAGTCATAGATATGTCCTAGGACACTGGTGTTGTGTAATGTTTTAAGAGGCATGTCTGTTGTGGCATGTTACAACCAAAATCAGACTCTTGTCATATAACACAGCCACATTGTAGTGTGTTGTCTTAATGCAGGTATGTTGTTGTGACATGGAGTTGTGGTATGCTATTTCATGACACAGGTGCATTTAATGATTTGGTGTGTTGTGACTTTCTCACATGTTGCAGCAATGATAGAGTGAATTGCCTTAAAAAAGGCATTTTGTGGCATGTTGTCTTATGATGTAAGCATGTTCTTTCCTGTTTTATGACAAAGGCACAGTATATGACATGACAAAACTATTGTGTATTTTGTGTGATATAAGCATGCCATGATATATTGTCATATGATACAGGCATGCTGTATGACATAGCAAATGTGGTATTGCTAACATGACACAAGCATGTTGCATGCATGTGTTGTTATTCTACACAGTGAGTTGTGGCATGCGCTATGATGCAGACACGTTATGTGATATTGAAGGTTACGGTGGGTTCTCATATGACAGGTATATTGTCTTACGATGCATCTGTGATTTGGCAGGTTGTCTTAGGATACAGGTGTGTTGTTTGAAACAGGAGTGCTACATGGCATTGGATGTCATGGCATATTGTCATATGATGCAGGTTTGCTACCTTATAAGGGGTCATTGTCGAATGTTGTATGATACATGCACAGTGATGTGTGTTTTAGAATGTATAAAACAGGTGTTGTTGAATTCCACAGGCATATTTTGACATAAAAAAGATGAAGGCTGTTGTCTTATTCTGAAGGCATGTTATAAGATGTAGAAAGCCTAAGCATGTTCTCACATGACCTAGTGTGCTATAAATTGACCTGTAAGTTATTGCATTATGAAGGTGCATTATAGCATGTTATCATATGTTGCATAAGTGTTGTGACTTATTGCAGGTGTGTTGTTTCACTGAAATTTTGTGCAGACATATTGTAGCATGTTGTTGTTTGATACCAACATGTGATATAATGTGATATGATATTGGTGTTATTTTATGAAGCATGTATCCCATGGCATGTTTCATGACCAAGAGCATGTTATTTTATGACACAGATGTAATCATATGATTGGTTTATTTTGACATTTGTCTTAGGACTCAGGTATAACATCTTGTGACAGAGTTTTTTTGTATGATGCAGCTGTACTGTATGGTCCAGGCTTATTGTCATAACAGATTTGTGACATTTTGCATGACATATATGTTTGATTTTATGATGTGGTACATTGTTGTATGACATAGGCAGTTGACTTATAACTCGGCATGTTTTTGTGTGTGTTGTCATATGACCCAACCTAATTATATCTGTTGTTTTGTTGTGTGTTGTCTAAGTATACTGGTATGTTGTAGTGTGCTATATGCATGTTTCTGTATGGTGGTATCATGTTATATAGCATGACATGTTGTGACAGGTATAATGCAGACTTGTTTTATGATGACATGTTATTGTATAATAGACACATCTATGGTATTATTGTGTGACCTGTGTGGCATAACATGTTGTATGATACAACTGTGTTATGTTTTTTGTCATGTTGTTGTATGATGCAGACTATTGTATATTTTCCTATGAGGAATGCCTATAAATATATGGTGTGTTTGGGTCTCAAAACAGTAATGAGTGTTATTACATGACTCAGGTGGATTGTTACACAATGTGTCAGGGCATATGACACATGACACATGATGTGACATGTCATATAACAATGACATGTGGTATTATATAACAATATTTTTATGGCATGATTTAATATTATACCATGTAGGCACATGACAGATTTATTGTAGTATGACACAGGAACCTGGTGATGTGTTGTCAAATGAAAGCTGTTTTATGCTCTCATATGTCACCAAATTGGTATGTGGCATAGCGTTTGTTGAGTATTGCCATGTTTTATGTTTTCATATGAATATATACATGTTGTTACACGTCACCATATGGCACAGACTGTTGCCTTGGGAATAAACTATGTGTTGAGAGGATTCAGGTGTGTTGGTGCATGTTGTCATGTCACTAATTTGTTGCAACAGTTGGTGTATGATACTGGAGTGCTTTTACATGTTGAGTAGTTGTGTGGCATGTCTGTGATGTAGAGGCATGTGGTGTGTTGTGTGATAGACCCGTTGATACGATTTTGTGTTATAACGTGTTGCTTGACACACATGTGCTTCAACATGTTAGCTTTATATAGGCATGCCATTGCATGTTATTGTGTTAAGGAGAGTGAGAGAAGAAAGGAATGAGAGAGAAAGGAAGGAAGGGATGTAGCAAAGGAGGGAGAGAGGAAGGAGATAATACAAATGTGAACTTTTATTGATAAAAATTTTAAATGCAAAGATGAATGAATTAGATGGTTGAAAAAGGAACACTCTATACATAACTAAATTCTTATTTGAATGCCTTTAAATTTTTGAGAGCAGTTATTTTTACTGTATTCACCATCTTTTCTATTTCTGAACAAATTCATCAACTGATGGCCATTTTTCTACTCATAAGATTCTCTCAAGTTATTTAACTCTTTGGGTCCATGCTTAACTCTCTCCTCTTTGTTGGGCTATTCCAGATCTTTGCCTCCACAGGCAGCCTTTGAGAACTAACTCATCATTGGACGAGAACTGACTATAGAAAGCTCAATTAAAAGGTCTACTTTCTCTTTTATATTTTAGCATAAAGAAATGTCAACTTTAGTCTTTAGATTGTTCTAGACATATCCAGATTCTCCTCTCTCCTCTCCAACATGCTAGATCAAATAAGGCATTTCCAGATGAGAATACATTTTCATCTTTATTTAGTCTTCCTACTTTTGACTTATCTCCTTAATTCTATATGTGCTGGTCTTCCCTGTATGTGGGCAGATTCCAATGCCCCCATCCCAAGTCTTGGTAGAAAGTTTAATGAGTTACTGTGATCAGAAAACAAGATATCTGCATCTCGAGAGCAACCGCTTGGTGATCAGCTTCTCTGAATTCAACTAGGCTTGATCTTGAGCAACATATCTGCAACCTGTTACTATATCCTTGCACAAAATCTCACCAGCACCTGCTAAAAAGGGGATTTCACTGGTGGATCTTTGGAGAATCCACATCATCCACATACCATGATAAAGACTGGCTACGTTTTCATTGGTGGGGTGAAGTCATGACTATATATCTATATCTTTTAGTCATATGATGTCTTTTCTAATGGGGGGAAGGGAGGGAGGGGGGCAATTAACCGAGTATTAAATGTTACAAACAAATAAATAAAAATTTAAAAATCAAATACAAATCCACCCACTATATATGCATATATGTATATATATGTATGTATGTGTATACACACACACACACACACACACATATATATATATATATATATATATATAGAGAGAGAGAGAGAGAGAGAGAGAGAAAGAGAGAGAGAGAGAGAGAGAGAGAGAGAGAATAAATAAATAAGATAAAACAAACCAAGTGAGAATAGGTCCATAACACACTGGGTTGGGAGAAAAAGTTAGGATTCCAGAGAAATTACTGATTCAGAGGTGGGATAGATAAAATGTTGGACTAGGAGTCAGGAACACATGATTTCAAGACCTGTCTCAGATGCATACTAGTTGTATGGCCCTGGCACATCACTTAAGGTCTCTCACCCTCAGTTTCCTTAGCTGCAAAATGAGAATAATAATATCACCTATCTATGGCCTTTGCGAGGATCAAGTAAGAGAATATGTAAAGTCTTCTGCATACCTTAAAGTGTTGTAATCATCACCTCCATTATCATCACTGGTTTAAATCTAAATGTGACTTAAGTTTCTTCTTACAGTCCAAATTTCTTTGTCAGTTAGGATGGTGCTGAGTCTACTTCAGTTAATATTTGTGCCTCAGCTAATTTCCCCACTGCTGATTTGGTGTAGATGTTACTCTGCAAAATGAAGGTAATCATTGCCACTTCACAGATATTTTCCTTACTGTAATCAGGGAGTCGAAGTTCCTAAAGCACTTTGTAGATGCAAAAAGCTGCTGTTAAGTGCCAGAGAGCATTTTTTAAGAGCTTGCCTTTTCCTGCATTTTGTTTGCCTAGCAATTCCACAACCTCACGTGGCAATTTAGTGCTGAAAACATAACTATCTTTGCAGTGATAATATTATTTCTTCAATTGAACGCAGATTTCTTTTCCTCCCCAGACTTAAAGATTTTTCCTTATTTGTTGCACCTCTAGAGCTTATTTGGCAAACAACCTTGTGTTGAAATGATTTCCTTATACAAGATTTCTATGTCCATTTCACTTAGTAATTAAGTTGCTGTTGTTTTTTTAGAAGCATAGATAGCATATTAGAGCTGGAAGAAGCCTTCGGGATCATAGCATCCAAGCCCCTATTTAATATCGATGATAGAACTGAAACTCAGAGAAGTGATTTCTTCAAGGCTCTATAAAACCATTTAATTTCTAGGCTGGATTCCCAACTCCTCGGTCACTTTTTCTTTTATACCATGATGCAAGCTGAAATCCTGGAAAAAGAATTCCCCGTAGTTGTGTTGTTCCTGTCAAAATTTGCCAAACATTAATTTTCTCTGCACAGTGAACTAAAGAGTAATTCATTAACTTAGTGGGGAACTTGGACTGAATTTCAATTAGCATTATTTCAAGATATTCTCTGAGAACTGGCTATAGGATGGCTTGTTTATTTATTAGTAGTGAGTTAATCATTCCCTAGCTGAAAAGTTATTGGTTTTTGCTGAAAGAAGATAAGTTTCTGCTTTCTACTCCCAGAGAACAAAAGGAGGAAGAAAAAGGGGCCCCTTGGTGGTGACTCAGTAGATGGAGAGGCACATGTTAGCCATGAAGGAAAATTTCATGACAAGTTTAAGGTGTTTAATCAGAGTATTCCCAGATGAGTCTTTGACTCTTTTCTCTCTTGTTGAGAGATACTCCCCAAAGTAGTAGAACTATTAGCTCTACAAAAACGATTCTAATATTTGTAAAATTTCATTCTTTCTCTCCTAAACTTCAAACCTGTAGCCTCCAGGGTATTTTTACATGGAAACCACACACTAACACTTCAAATTCAGTTTGTCCCAAGCCATTCTTCTTGTTTCTTTTTGAGCCTATCTTTACGACTTCTCTATTTCTATTGGGAGCACCATAATTACTGGATGCTGTATGGTCAATCCTTGATGTTATTATTTAATCATCCCTGTCTCCCCTTGTAGCCATTCAGGTAGAAAATCTCCATAATATCTCTGTTATTTATTCTACCTTTATTATTAATTATTTGATAAGAGCCAACCATTTAATTACAAACATTATGAAGTGCCTACTCTGTGCTAGCCACTTTACCAAATGCCTGGAATACAATGAAAAAACCCATCAACCTGCACCTTCCATATTGGAATTAATATAGTGTATTGGTTTCAAGGCAGAAGAGTGCTAAGACCTAGGCAATGAAGGGTAAGTGACTTGCCCAGGGTCACACAACTAGGAAGTATCTAAGGTCAAATTTGAACCCAGGACCTCCCGTCTCTAGACCTGGCTCTCAATCCACTGAGTCATCCAACTGCCCCCCTGGAATACAATTTTTTTAAACATTTAAATTAAAAATATTTTAATAACAAATTTCCACATATGTTTGTGGTTATACAATCCATATTGTCTCTATCCCTTCTTCCTTTCCCCTCCACTCCTGAGAGCTGACAAGCAATTCATTCTGGGTTATGTATTATCATCCAAACCATATTATTCATTTTTGTAGGTGACTCTTATAGAACCAAACCCCCAAAACATATCCCCAAATAAACAAGTGATAAATTATATGTTTTCATCTGCATTCCTACTCCCACAGTTCTTTCTCTAGAGGTGGATAGTATTCTTTTTCATACTTCCCTCAGAATTGTCCTGGACCACTGTAGTAGCAAAGTCTATCGTATTTGAATATTCCACAATATTGCTGTTACTGTGTACCATGTTTTCCTGGTTCTGCTTATTTCACTCTGCATCAGTTCATGCAGGTCTTTCCAGCTCTTTCTGAAATCATCCTGCTCATCATTCCTTATAGCCCAATAGTATTCCACCACCCTCATATACTACAATTTGTTCAGCCATTCCCCAATTGAGGGACGTCCCTTTAGTGTCCAATCCTTTGCCACCACAAAAAGAGCAGATATCAATATTTTCTAGTAATAGGTCCTTTCCCATTTTTTTTTACCTCTTTGGGATACAGAACCAGTAGTGGTATTACTGGATCAAAAAGTATGCATTCTTTTAGAACCCTTTGGCATAAACCAAATATGATTTTTTTAAAGTAACAATCTCTTCTTTCAAGTAGCTCACATTCTAAGGGAGGAGAAAACAAGTGCGTACACATACACCCACAGATTAAATATGAAGAGAATAAATGCAAACAAAGGATTTCAACATAGGGTCATTTGACACAGAGTGTGCTAGCACTGAGCAAGGAAGAGGAAAGACTTCAATGAGAAGATAGTGCTTGTACAACTCAGGGATCAGGAAGGGCTTCATTCAAAAGATGGTACTTGAGGTGCTTCTTACAGGATAAGACGAATTTTA
Source organism: Monodelphis domestica (assembly GCF_027887165.1). Taxonomy (NCBI): domain Eukaryota; kingdom Metazoa; phylum Chordata; class Mammalia; order Didelphimorphia; family Didelphidae; genus Monodelphis; species Monodelphis domestica. The sequence continues at coordinate 155,537,338 of NC_077234.1, forward strand.
TAGATAGTGAAGAGGAGCGAGTTCAGTCCATGCAGGACGGGGGAAACTAATGCACACGTATGGATATGGGAGGGGGAGTCAACATTGTTATGTTAGGACAGCAGAAAAGAATAGTTTGGCACTTAAAATGGGGTGGGGGACAAATGCACTATGTGCCTAGAAAAATTTGTTGGGACTAGAAAATATAAACTTTAAAGATGAAGTAGAAGAGTATATATTTCATCATATAGTCCATAGAGAACCTGAAGATTTGACTATGGGAAATGACAGACATTTAATTAACGAAAATTGCTTTGGCAACAAATTAGATGATGAACCAGAGTGGCTAGACAGGGCAGGGAGACCAATTAGAAGGCTGCTGAAATATTCAAGTGGAGAGGTGAAGAGTAGAGGGATTAAGGTGATGGGTGGGTAATTTCTGCTGGAGTAAGTATAAAAGAGGGCGTAATTTTGAGCTAAAGGTAAGTTCCATTTTAGATGAAATCCAGTAGGTATTTGGTGATGAGAGAATGGAGTTTAGGAAAAAGACCAGGCTAGATATGAGATCTAAGAATAATTTCCATAGAAAGAAAGCCACGGGAACTAATGAGGTATGCATGCATGTGTGTTTGAGAGAGAGGGATGGAGGGAAGGCAGAAGAGGAGAGGGAGAGATTTGGGGAAACATCTATAATTAGGCAAAGGAGGATGTGAAGCAGAGAAGTGCTTGCAAAGGAGGATGTGAAGCAGAGAAGTGGGTGGACAGCAGGGGAAAAACAGAAAACAGAATCATAAACCCAGAAAGTAGAGAATAACAAGGCAGAGAAGCTGGTCAGCAAGGTCAAATGAAAACGATAGATCAAGAAGGAGGAGGGTAGAGAAAAGACCAGCAGATCTGGTAAGAGATGCTTTGGAGACAACAGTTTTGGTTGTGCAGAAAAGCTAAAAATCCAGATTACAATGGACTGAGGAATTCTAGGTAAGGGAAGCAAAATATGTGGACAGTTTTTACTAACCTCTGCAAAGAAGGGAGGGGCTTGTTATTTTCATCTCTCTTAAGGGCAGTTTGCTCATTTTCATTTCAGTGATTGATTTCACTTTCAACATTTGTTGTTCTTCCATTTGCATGGTTAACCTGTTGAGTTTTTAACACATCTTTTTTTAGTGCCAGCTCAGTGCCAGCTCAGATGTTTACCTCCTCCATGATTTAAATTTTAAATTAAAATTAAAAATTTAATTTTCCACCTCAGACCTCACATAATACTGTACTTGAACTGTTCAAAGAGTCATACATGACTGAAAAGTGAAAACAAAATCATGTACCCGCCATGTTATATCCAAATGTTATATCTAGTCCTCATCGCAACTCTGTAGGTGCTATTTTTAATCTCATTTTTGCAGATATGGATATTGTAAATGACTTGCCCAGGATCACACAGCTAGTGAGTGTCTGAGGCTCTATTTGAATTTAGGTCTTCCTGACTTCATATTTAGCACTCTTTCCCCTTTGTTGCCTAGATGCCTAGAGATTAGAATGAGTGCTCCTAGTAGGGTCAAGGATACTTCTTCCCTTATACATTTCCAGAGCTATTGCTCATGCATAGCACAGTCTCACATCTTGTTAGGTTTATTTCAGGTTGATATTTCTAGGGAGCATTTCTGGAAAAGATGACTGTGTAGTTCATTTTTTGATTGTTTAAAATCCTGAAATCTCAGAGTTGAAAAGGACTTCAGAGGCCATTTAATGTAGGATTCTTTTGTTAATACGGATGGCCAATGATAATCCAGCTTTTGCTAAAAAGCCTGTGGTGATAGAGAACCCACTACCTCATTGAACTCATAAGAAGAGAATAAGTAGAGTTCTTCCTCCACCTGATAGTCCTGAATTTGAAGAGAACTATCCTTCCATCAGTTCTTCAATGTCTTCTTCTGGCTAAACACTCCCACTTCCTTCCATTAATCCTTGTATGGAATGGTCTAAACTTCTTTCATTATTCTCTTTTGCATGTACTAAATTTTGTTAATGTTAATTAACCTAGTTTTGTTATCTTACTTTTGGGTTATCTATATATTTAACAAGGATTCTTTCATCTAAGGTATTGAAGAAAATGGCAAACATCACAGGGCTGAGGATAGAACCCTATGGCATTTCTCACACTCACACACACACACACACACACACACACACACACAAACATTCCTGCCCATGACACTGACTTACTAAATTCTTTTGTTTTAGTCATTGTTCATGCCATGTAATATATTCGTGTATTTGAATGTGTTAAGTTTCAAATCTAATGGAAACATTGAATATTGAATAATTTGGAATGTTATAAATTTGGCTACAGGATGATAATTTTTTTCACCATAGCAACTAAAAAAATGCCTCTGAAGGTAGAGTGGGACTGAGATATGTGTCCTTAAACAAATGAAATTATTTTTGTTTTCAAGAAGAGTAATCTTTTAAATTTAAAATGTTTGAATGAGAAAAAGTAGAAATAGCTATTACAAACATATTTGTACATAACATGGAAGTGTAGTGGAAAAAACAATAGATTTGGAGTCAGAAAGCCCAAGTCTGACTTCTAGCTCTGGATATTCATTATCTGACAACAACACCCATATAATTGTATATAGATCAATTCACTGTTTTGGGCCTCTATAAAAAGGAGAGTTTAAATTAAATAATTTTTGAGGTCCTTTCTATTGATTATAGTCTATCTATTATGAATATCTAAATATAAAATTTGTAAGTATAGATGCATCCACAGGAGCTAAATACAAGATAATTTAGGAGGGAAGTCTATATCTAGCATTTAGAGAAAAACAAAAAAAAACTATGAAAAACAAAGTTTGCTCATGAAGGAGGCTTCCTATAGAAGATGATGTTGGATATGTACCTGAAAGAAGAAAGAGACCCCATGAGATGGAGATAGAGATGAAGAGCATTCCAGGAATCAGGCAAAGGTACTGGGAGAGAAGATGAAGTATCTTGTGGCAGAGTATGGTACGAAGCTTCCTCACCTCCTCATATCCCCTACAAACAACCAAAAATTACTAGAGAATCAATGCTAAAAGTGGCAAAAATACAGACAGGAGTCAGGAGTGAAACTGAACAGCCCAGATAACTAGGGAAGACAGTTTCTGACAGCCTGCCCTTAGACCCTGGGGCAGGAACAGAGCAAACAGCGAAATCAACAAGGTAGCCTCAAGTGCTGGATTGGCAACTCACTTATTTGCTAAGACCTGGAGTAGAAGGCATTGGGAATAGTTGTGCCTGATGAAGCCTCAGTTCCAGAGACCCTCCCAAGGCCAGGGACTGAAGTGAGTCTTTGAGCCAAGCCCTAAGGGAAGAAACTCAAATCTTGTTGTCAACAAATGCGGGACTTTGGAGATCTGAGGAGCTCAGACTAGACATCTGCTTTATCCTGCGCTGTGGCACTAGGAGAGGAGGAATGAGGAAGCAGGATGCAGAGGTGAGTGTGGTTGATGAGGGATTGGGGGGACCCTCAGCTGCGGTCACTCACAGGAGAGTGCAGTCCCTGGCTACTGCTATGGGAGAGGGAGGTAGACTGTCAGCTTGCAGTTGCAGTTGCAGTGGCAGAACTGCCAAGGGATTCTGGTTTGAGCACCTGAGATCAACCATAGACTCAGGTTTGAGCAGGGGTACTATAAAAACTGGAACACAATAGGAATCTTAGGATTCCAAGAAAAAAAAACACCACAACAGTAAATCTATTGTTCTGGCCACTAAAATTTAAATAAGCAAATACTAGCAAGCAAAGGAGAAAGAATCCATAAAGTCAAATTATTTGATTCCCTTATGGGAAAATGCCATTAATGGCCCCTGGAAATTATGTCAATGGCTGGGAATTTTGAAGGGGCATGTATGAATGGAAGATTTGAGGTCTAGGTGAATACAAAGGAATAAACCAAAATGGTAGTGGAATAGACCAGGAAGTGGGAGGATGGAATGGCTATTTTATATACAGGAGGAATGAGTAGAGGAAACTCCATGTAGAGGGGAGGATGGAGTGGAGTATTGTTATTACTGGAACTCTACTCTTATCAGACCTGGGATAAAAAGAGAATGATATACATTATTATAAGGGTAAAAATTTTAATATACAGAGAAACAGGAAGGAAGGAGGATGGAATAAGGGCGGTACTGGGAGTCTCCCTGGGAGGCTGAGGGAAAAATTCCACAAAAATCATACTTTAACACTCATCACACAATGGAAGTAATCCTGCATTCCTGAAGGGTTATGACATTGGAACAAATGTTCTACTAGGTATGACCAACCTGGAAAAACTTGGTTTTGGAAAGAATATGATCCTGGCCACAGATTTTTGTCTGCTGCCTAAAGACCAATCTAATTAAAGATAGTCCTAGTAATATATGTTAACTGAGGACGAGATGGACTGACGTGATCAAATTAAATGCTGATAGGAACGTGAAGAAACAGGTCTAACATCACACTGATAGAGTAGCTATGAATTTATTTTTTTAGAAAACAAGATGGAAATATATTTTAAGAACTGTAAAGTTGTTAATATTCATTGGTCTAGGGATTGCATTACTAGGATTAGGTCCTAAGGGCATTATTGAGACAGTGAAAAATTATATATGTATGAAAATATTTATAGGGGTTTTCTTTGTAATTGAAAAACAACTGGAAATGACACAAATGCAATGATTTGAAGAAAAGGCTAACTAGATTGTGATATTTGAATTAATGGATTGTATTATTATTAGAAACAACAAATATTGGAAACATAAAGAAAAGAGAAATTTCTGAAAAGATGAAAAGAGAATAAGAATGATGCATACTATGATTACATTAAAAATAATAGCCACAAAATCAAGAGAAAAACATATGAAATAAAACAAATCCAAAGAGGACTAAAAACATTATATTTTTATTAGCATATATATATATATACTTTACATACTTTAAACAAATTTTAAACAATGTTGTTTGTAATTTTGGATATATTTTTCATGCATTTATTTATTAAATTTTGTTTTGTTGGTGCTAATGGTTATTGAGTATATAATTTTTAAAAATTGAAAACTGAATCTCAACAAAATGAAAATAATCATCTAGTCTTTGTACACTTAGACTTTCTGGCAGGCTTGCATACTTGTTTTTCTTTATCAAAGTTCTCCCTTGTGTATTTTGTTCCAAAACCGAAAGGTCCCTTACCTCTCCTAACTAATTGCTAACTCACTCAGACCCTCCCCTAAAACCCTGGTTAACATTTTTTGTATTGCAATCCAAGTCCAAGGAGTTCCATTGCATCCACTGAATATTAATTCTTTTCATACATTTCTGTTTCCTTGAGGAACTCAAATTATATAGATATGGGTAATAGTGTGAATGAAGGTATAAAAATGAAATAGTACAGGCTATAGATAATAAATGGAGAGCAGTCTCCAATTTGTTGAACCATAGAATAGGTAGGCAATAGCAATAACACAAAAGTGGAAGTCACCTTGGGGGGAATCACAGAGTGCAGTAAAGGGAACAATATCTGTTGAGGCTGGAACTATAATTTGGAACTGGGTTGGGTAGCGTTTTAAAAGCTAAATAGAGGTGTTCATAGAATAAAGGAAGCCACTGGAGTTGGTTGAAAAAAGTAGTCATGTGGTCAATCCACACTTAAGGAAGACTAGTTTGGCATCAATATGTAGGATGAACTGAAGTGGTGAGACTTAAAGCAGGGAGATCTATGTTGAGATTGTTGCAATAATTGAGGCAAGAAGTAATGAGGGTCAGAACTGAGGTAACAACTGTGAGATAGAGCAGAAGGATTGTATGTGAGAGATGTTAAAGCTAGAAATGGCAAGATTTTGTAATTGATGGAAACATATGCTATAGTCAGGGATGGATTGAAGATTGAAACATTTTTTAATAATAATTTTTTAATAAACCTAGTTGGGGAATTTCCTCTAATTTTGTTCAGCAGTTTAAAAGTTTTGCAAAGAGTCAGATGATATGTGTAATAGGGGGTTGAAATATAGCAAAAAAAAATTGCAAAAGGAGTAGGGAACAAGGGACTCGAGCAGAACAGAGCAATGTAGAGATGAATTGGATGACTATTAGGTAGAGGTTGGAGCGTGAGAGAATTGAAGCCAGAATAGGGTTAATTCCCTGAGAAAATATGAAGGAGTGGAGGGAATGGCAAGCTTGATGAGGAGGAAGAGTAAGATGAAGAAGGAGAAAAGCAAAAGATTTCTAATTTGAGATGTGGAACAGGTGTGGGTAATGGCAGTATCTAGAATAAAATGGTCCCTGTGTGTGGCTAGTATGGAGTGGGGTCATGAGCTTTAAAGAAGCTGAAGAAATGGGAGGTTGGGGAGTATTTACATGTATATTAAAGCTTCCTCGAGTTGGAAGTGGGAAGAGAAAAATGGTAAACCATGTGCTCATCTCTTTTAGAAATGAGGTGGAAAAAAAAGAAATGAGGGGAAATAACCTGGGAATTGGTTTATAATATTTACTATAGAAAATTATAATTGTATGAACTTCAAAATAGGAGAAGTTATAGAGAAAGACACCTATCCTTACCCTTGATTCAGTACTTTATGATACTGATTTCTTTCATAAGAAGTTTTGTTTTAAGGGAAAGTTGGCTTAGGCAGAAATGTTTCACCTTGAAGAGTCTTCTTGCTGTGGATTTTTCTAAAATAAATACCAATATATAGAGGATGCAGCACAAACTACTTTGCATCACTAGCTCCAGAATCCAGTTCTGGATATCTACCAACAAATTCTGGAATCCAGAGCAATTTGAGTAATATGAAATCAGATAGATTTCTCTGAGTCAAAAATGGAGAAGACCCATTCTTTTTCTCCCCTTCCCTATTTTCTTATTTTCTTCTTTCTTTCCCTTTCTCTCCTTTCTTTTTCCTTTTCTTCCCTCCTCTTTCTCCTTATAATATCACCTATATTGTTTAATAGGCCTAAATGATCTGAATTCCTAATATCTGACAGAGTGAGTTTCATAGGGTTGACAAAAGAATCTTCTTACATAGCTCTCTTGAAGTAAATTACTAATGAAATTCTCTCTCTATAAGATGTATGAGGATGGGACCAAGATCCCTTTCTTAGCCATTAAAGCTGTATTAGTTCCTAAAACACAACCAACTGGAATTAGTATGTAATTAGTAAGAAAACAAAAACCTCAATGTTCCATGGGATATTACATTTTATTTTTTCAAATATCTAATAAGTGTTTATGGAAGGCTAAATATGTGCCTACTATTCTGGTCTATGGCACACAAAATAAATACTGAACAACTTTTCTTATAGACAATTAAAAAAAAAGTATTAAAACTGTGTTGGAAGGGACCTTAGAGGAAGCCTAGGCTAAGCTCCTATTCTGTGGATTATAATATTTTCTATTAATAATTTTCTGAATCATAAAATCATGTAAAACAACATTTTTAGAATAGCTCTTATAGATTAGTAATATATAATCATGTATTCTTACAAAATTTAAAATTGTTGCTACTTCTTATTAACTGGAAACAGAACCATTATTAAAATCATGTACAGCAATTTAAAGGGTCACTTGAAGTGCTTTTATCCTTCTAAATCAACTAATAAGTAATTAACCCAGTGATTAGATCCTACTTTAGGGCATAATTTATAATAATGAAATTTAATAGACTTAATTAGATATTTTTCTTGAGAGCCAATTGTGTTTCTAGATTTTTTTGTATTAAAATGTGAAAATACCCTTTCTTATTAGGGGGTTAGAGTGGAAAGAAGTACCAAAAAGCATGGTGTCTAATTTAATACTGATTTTAAAAACCAGTGACTGAATCATATAACTTTTCAATGCTCTATACTGTTTAAGGGATAATTAATTATTCAGCCTGGGAGACAAATGGTCAGCTTGCTCTGATTGATGGTATTATTGTTTGCTGCACTTAATGCTTTATACTTATCAAATAGAATCAGATATTAATTGTTTTACTAAATCTAGGACTAGATTTTCTAAACAGTGATTATCATTTATATAGCTTATATCAAATAGTCACTTTCTGTAATTATGAAAATAAAGTTTCATTTGACTTTATAATTTCATTTATTATGGACATATATTAAAAAGTGATTGATTATGGATAGGAGTAATATTTTCACTTATCCATTATATTCCTCAAAACTCTCTTCCTCACCATTTCATCCATTACTAACTTTGATGTGCAGTGTGAGCTTTTCTATCACTCTGGTCAGTACAACCTTTCATCTTCATTGAACCACCTGGGTCATCATACCTTTGATTTTTTTTCTATCCCTCTGCATCCATTGTGATATAGTGAGAAGAGCACTAGATTTGAAATCAGGAGAGTCCTGGGTTCCAATTCTTTCTCTAAAACCTCTTAAGTCTGTGACCATGCAAAAGACCCTTTAATTACACAGCCTCAGTTTCCTCATCTGTAAAACTAGAGCATAATGTCTTTAGTGACTTCCCCAAAGGGTCCTTGAACATCTCAATTAAATTAACATATGTAAACCACTTTGTAAATGAAGGACCTAAGGTTCTTCAAGAAATCTGAGCTCACCTTGACTGGGTTCTATCCTGGCTGCTTTAACCCAAAGTATTCATTTTTCTTCCTTTATTTCATTGCCCCCACCCCAATTAATCCAGGAAAGTCTGCAAGATGAGACAGGTATAGTTTATATTGAAGGTGCCTCAATTATGTTTGCCAGGATCTCCAAATTTTGCAGAGGCATCAAACACACACTAGGATTACCATTTCACAGCAGAAAGCATGCATAAGATGCTAAGATTTCACTTCACCCTATGGACAAATGAAGAAAAAGCACTCAAATGACCCATCAGTTTTTCTCCTTCCTCCCACTTTCAGAAGGGAATTAGACTTGTAGTATTTCCCTCTCATTTAGGAGCATCCTCTTCCCCCAAAAGACACGTTTTGAAGCTTGATAAAAAAGCAAACCCCTTCTCATTGGACTGCTATTGGCTGATTTCATAACTCACTAGCTTTGCTTGCCAAGGATGATGAATAGGATCCATAAGGATCGTAATCTTTCTTTCCCAAGGATCAGGATGCATCAGAACTTTCTCGATTGCTCAACTCTCCAAGGAAGGAATTCTAGGACTTTTGAAGTCTTACCCTTTAGGCTACTGTCAAAGCTAGTCTCACCCAGGAAATCTCTCTTCTCTTCTTGAAGGCTAGGTTATGAGATCATGTTGTTGGAATTCACAATTCTACCTCCAGTACAAAAGGGAGTTGGGATGGCGTCTTCTATAAGTTGTCACAACTGCTTCAATGGTGACTAAGTATGGGAAGGAGAGAGAAAAATCCCATTTCCATCTTTTATTTCGTTTTGTGAGAAGATTGTAAAGGAAAAGCACCAACTCAGTTGTCGAGAGCTGAAAGCTCTGAAAAACAAATGTTAAAAAGTGTTTTTACCTGTAATTGGCAAAAAATAAAATATTTTTTAAAAAAGAGCTGAAAGCTCCAGGGAGTGAAGATAGTTTGCTTTTTATAGTAAGGGTGATTGAACTTGTTAGGCAATCACAAAGAGCTCCCTGAGTTCTATAAATTATCTTTGAATATATCTTCTGAAATGTCTATTTCTTCCTTAAAATCATCACATTCTATCTGTTGCTATTTTTGCAATTTTTTCTACATTCAAAATTACTCCCATGATCCTCCCCCTTTCCAATCTTTAATGGCACCATTCTTTCCCTCCCATCTTTTTCTTCTTTTTATCTTGTCTACTATAAATGCTTCTTAACTGCTCCCTCTGCCATTAGACCTTTCCTTTCCATATGTCACACTTTTGCCAAAGTAATCTTCATAAAATACAGGTTTGATGAAGTCACTTGTCTGTTCAAAAGGCTTTATTATTCCAGCTACTCACAGCCTGAAAATCAAACTTTACTCTGGATTTCCTTTATTTTTGGCTTACATAGAGAATTTTAGATCATATTATTATTACCCTTAATCTATTTTCTACCCAAAATGTACTGAAAATTATTCACCAAATACTTCTTGTACTCTTCATAATGAATATGCATAGAGTCCCTCTGTTCTGAAATGCATTTCCTTTTTTGCCCATCGAAATTCTTTTCCTTTAAAGATCCAGGTCAGATATGACTCCTGACAAGGCCTCCCCTGATTTTTTCTCAGTGAGTGTAGATCTTCCCACCCCAACTGCTTATTCCTCTATGTTTGACCTCACTTATCTATTTCTCTTACCCTCCTGTGCATTTATTTCTACTTGTCAGCTATCATGACTAACTGTGGACACTGAGCACAAGGACTATCATTCCCTGATAGCTAGTTTAATATCTTGCTAATAGTTTGTGCTGGATAAATGTCTATTGAATTTAATAGAAAAATATTTTAAAATAACTTATTTGCTCTTTTAATTATTTTGTGAACCCAGAGTAGATTATTTTATAAAACTATAACTTTGATGAAAGGAAGCAACATGGAATACTGGACAGAAAACTGGTCTCTTAGCCAAGAAGGTCTGGTTAGGGTCCTTCTTCTGACATATAATACCATGGGAAAACCCTTTAATCCCTCTATGCCTCAAGCCAGAAGTGTCTAACACAAGGCAATAGGCAAGGGACCTCTCATGGTCCACAACCTTCTAGAGTGTATTAGTTGACTGCCTATGAGTTTTTTTAGTTAAGTATTCCTTTTTACTAAATTAAAATTAAATGATAACTTATTTAAAAAGCAAATTAAAATATAACTGGGGAATATTTAACAAAATAAATAAAAATACAACAAAAAATAGATAAAACTGTCAAAATGATCCGTTGGGGATCCTTATGTTTTATTTAGTGTCCCCATTTTCTATTTGAGTTAAAAGCAGTGCTCCAGCCAACTTTCTTGTTATAGCCAAGTTTTCTATTTATGTATTTATTCATCATCATTATTATTATAAACATATTCAGAGATAATATTTAAATAGCAATTTAAAGTTTTCAATACACTTAAATATATTTTACATACACCTTATATAAATTATCTTACTTGTTCCTGACAACTGTGAAGTAGCTTCTATTTTTATCACCATTTTACAGATGAGGAAACTGAGTCTAAGCTAGGTTAAGTGACTTCCCCCTGAGGGAAACAAATCTATTTAGTGTCTGAGACAAGATTCAAACTTTGGTCTTTGTATTTTCAATTATAGCAGTCTCTCCCCTAAACCACCTAAGGGAACCAGTGTTGAGCCCAGTGGAGCTAGAGCCCTTGACCTCTTTCTCCCAAGAATCTCACTCAACTCTAGACTCCAGAAATGCTTGTGAACTAAGTTAATTTCTGGGAGATCCTGGTTATACTCTCTAGTAGTTCTTTATGCCCTTATCTGGGAGCATAAGGGGGGGAAATCACTTAAAGCGTTTTATTTCAACTCATGGCTGGCTGGATTACAGGGGTCGAGGGGATATGGTTGGGGATGCGGACTCTAAATGAACATCCTAGTGCAAACACCAACAACATGGAAATAGGTTCTGATTAAGGACACAAGTAATACCCAGTGAAATTGCACATTGGCTGCAGGAAGGGTGGGTGAAGTGGAGGGAGCGAAATAAAGTGAGTATTGTAACCAAAAACAATAATAATAAAAATCACTTAAAAATAAACTCATGACTGTTCGATATACTTCAAAAGGGGAGTGTTGAGGAAAGATAGTCAATGAACAGGTATGTGAAATATAGTACAATTCATTATTTCCTCCACACAAAAGGAATACTTAACTCAAGAAAAGTCACAGGGAGTCAGTTAGGAAGGATTTATTAGAATTTACTTTATGCCTTAAATCCTGGGAAAACAAAGGCAAAAACATGGCTCCCATCCTCAAAGAATTCACATTCTAAAAAGGAGAAGAAATAAATAACTTGGTATATACACAATATATATCAAGTAGATGGAGGATAACCTCACTGGGAAAGGTCCTAAGGTTTGGGGGGCTGGGAAAGACCCTTGCAGAAGATGGGATCTGAGCTGAATCTTGAAGCAAACCATGTAATTTAAAATTCATAGGAGAGAAGAAAGAACATTCTGTGCATGTAGAATATCCAGTGTAATCAGGTGGTCATTAAGCATTTATTAAGTACCTGCTATGTGCCAGCCACTGTGCTTAGTACCAGTTATACAAAAAAGGCAAAAAGAGTCCCTGATCTCATTTTCTCATCTAATCAGTGAGACAAGATGTAAACAGCTAGATTCCTATGATATGTATGATTAAGGTACTCTGATGAGGAAGATATTAGTAGCTAGAATAATGGGGAAAGGTGTCCTGCAAAAGGTAAGTGGGTTGAATGAGAATGAGTAATTAAGGATAATACTAATGTTAGATGCCCGGGTGATTGGAAATGGTTACTTGACACTAATAGAAACATTGAAAATATGGGATTTGGGGGAGGAAATGGATTTGTTTTGGACGCGTTGATTTTGAGATGAATGTCTAATTTGAGATGTGCAGAAGGCAGCTCAGGAAACTGAACAGGAACTGATATCTAAATTTCTCAATGTGTAGAGAGAGATATGGATATAGATAGATTGGAAAATCATCTGATAGAGATGATGTGTGAGAGTTAATGAGAGAACCTAGAGAAATAGTATAAAATTGAAAAGAAAAGAGGGCCAAAGGCAGATCCTTGGGAGATACCCAAAGTTAGTTCAAGTGACTGCGAAGGAGGAGTCGTGAAAAAAGTTGGAGAACCTCATAAGAGCAGTTTCTGAAAAACAAAGGAGAGATGGTCAAAAATGTCAACAAACACATATTAACCAAGACTATGGTAACTTATAACTACTTTAAATTTAAATATAGACACATAAAACCATTTGCAGGTCTGGTAAAGTGTTATTTCCCTTTCATCTTGGCTCTGTACATCTCCCTCGAAGTCCCTGTTTTCTGACAAGTCTGGTGAAAGGACTGGGCTCCATCTCTTAGAGGTGAACATTGCAGAATACTTTTCATGTTGCCAGGCACTTTTGGATTGGATGACCCAGGACCTCAACTTCTTGCTCTCACAAGGTTGTCACTAAGACTGGAAATCACTTTTTAGGATATCTGTTCAGTCAAATATATTCAGGAAAGAACCTGAGGACCACCCACAACCCTTCCTCCTCTCCAGTCAAATTTGTGAGGCAAGATGAAGGGACCCCACAGGATTTATGACTTCAAAGTGCCAGTCCCTGAGCCACACATGCCACCAGCAGTAGCCAAGAAAATTCCACTAATCCTCTAAGGTTGGCTCTTCTATTCTCTGGTTATTATACTCTAATATAAAATTTCTGAAGGACTTATGAGAAAGAAGACTATCCACATTCAGAGGAAAATCTGTGGGAGGAGAACAATGAAGAAAAACTACTGCTTGATCACATGGGTAGATGGGGATATGATTGGGGTCATAAATCCTAAATGAACATCCTAGTGCAAATATCAATAATATAGAAATAGGTCTTGATCAAGGACACATGTAAAACCCAGTGGAATTGTGCGTCAGATATGGGAAGGGGTTGGGGGAAGGGGAGGGAAAGAACATGATTTTTGTAATCTTGGGAAAATGTTCTAAATCAATCAATTAAATAAAATAAAAAAAAAAGAAAGTGGACCAGAACAAAAAAAATAAAGGAAAGCAGACCTTTTTTTGGATCATTACCTCTTGGCTAGTACAAATGATGTCCTTCTCCTTTTATATATCTTAAAAATGAACAAAGCTTCTACTAAGTTCTAAAATGAAGTTATTAAGTCTAGAATATGAGCAAAAACATAGAGAAAAATATTGGGATGTGTAGGTTTTAATTCTAACAAAAATATTTTGTATAACTACTTAATATGCAATAAAATTTTTGATAAACAGAAAAAAATAAAATTCCTTCTCTCCCTAATCCCAATTCCCTTTTCCTACTTCCTCCCCATTTTCTCTCCTTTCTCCACTTCCCATCCTCCTTTTCTCCCTCACTCCATAGATAAGGTGTCACATTAGAAGGTTGTTCTCTGTTGTCCTCAGTCATCAATAGTCTCTCCTCGATGAATAGCTCAGAGTTTGAAGTTGACATGAAGATGAAAGTATATGGATAGACTAATTTAAACTTCCCAGTCACTGAGCTGACATTAGGGATAGCCAGAAATGGACCATTGATTATAGAGGACCAGATCTGATTTTGTATATATGAAAGGCTATCATTTTAATCCTCTCTAATATGAAAAAGTTTTGCCAAATATGCTGGTCTTAGGTAATACTGTATTGAATTAGATTTCAGAAAACATTTGAAAAACTGAGAAAAGAAATTTGGTGCTATTAATTGAGACACTGGAAATGCAACACTTCACATTACCCCCAAACCTACAAATATTTCTATGTAATGTATTTAATAAAATCAAAGACAAAAGTAGCATTCCAAAATGTTCATTATTTGTTTTTGTAAAAACAAAAAAGTCAAGCAAAATCCTTTTTATTTCTAATAAAAAATATATGGTTTCATTGTGTGTTTTAAAAATAATAAATACGTGGAAATATGTATACCTCTTTTTAGCCAATATAGAATTGGTGACATCAACAACACTGAGCAGAAAGATTAGAGGAAGATCCCCAGATTTTGACAAAGTGGGGTTTTGAGAATCATATGAATCCTTAAGTCTTATCAAGGCTCTTGTTAAGCCACAACTGAATGAATCCTATAATTTGGGTAGACTTATGAAATTTGGTAGATTTTGTTTTTTTATCAAGCAAAAATGAGATTTTAGACATTCTGGGAAAGAAAATATATACTTGCCTAATGTTCTGTTCTTGTTGAGTAGTAAAATATATGACTGCAAGTTGACATTCCAGTGGTAATAATGTAAATCTGATGGTCTTTGGCTCACACCAGGTCATGCGTGACCATACTGCACAACTTAAAATAAGTCATAATTCATAGAATAACCTTTTGTAAAGGGGAAAATAAAAGAAGACATCAAGTTTCCACTCTTCCTCCAAATTTATGGGAAATTTTTTTTCATAGAAAACAACATGATTCCCTCTTCTTTTTACTATCCTATTTTCAAGATTGGGGTATTTAGCTAGCAACAACAACAACAATAATAACTACTACTATGTTCCAGCTACTGTGCTAAGGGCTTTACAAATATTCTCTCACTTGATTTTCACAACAGCCCAGAGAGGTAGATGTTATTATTTTCCCCATAAGAAATGACTATTATTAAGGTATTAATGCATATTAATGATTACTGTTTTATATGAGAGCTCTCTTTTCACTCTTCTCACTTTTGCAGTTGACTGCTATATGGTTAAAATCTACTTTATTTGTATGCTATTCAATATATTTCAAATTTTAAAGTATTTTTGACTATTGATACTCTAATATATGAGTAGTTTATGTGTATGATAAAACGAATGATCTACTCTGCCAGCTTAATACAGAATGAATGGGGGAAAAGGAAGAGAGATTTAAAAAGGATACATAGTCTTTCATTTGGACATTTTTCAAATGCTTTTTCCTCACAGTTTCCTTTGGACCAGAACTTTACCTTAATAATTCTGAAACATGAAAGATATATGATTTATTATGCAAAAAATCTCCACCAATTCAGATTCTGACCTCAGTTTCTTTTTGAAAAACATTTTAAAACACTCATTATATTACAGGCACCATGAGAGGCATTCAGTATACAAATAAAAACATGAAACCAGCCCATGTCTTCAAATAGGAGATAATTTATATATAAGTATATAACTATATACAAAATCAGTAATAGGTGGTGGAGCAGGGGAAAGATACTAGTAGCTGATGGTAGGGAATGGATCAGGAAAATCTAAATGTAGATGGTGGAAATTGAATTGAAATGGAAGGATATTAGGAATGATGAAAGCTACATTTGTGGAGGGAGTGATTCTAAGTATGAAGAATATCTAGTGCAAAAGTCACAGGCATAGGGTAAGCCAGGTATGAGGAATACCAATTGAGTCAATTTGGACCACAATGTGTAGGGAAGGTTGTATTATGCAATAATGTTGTAAAGGTAGGTTGGATCTGTTTTGAAAGGCTTGTAATGTCAAATGGAGGAGGTTATGTTTAGCCCTAATGTACTAGGGAGCCACTGGAGTTTATTGATCCTTGAGGGAATAACATAGTCAAATCCCAAGTATCTAGTGCAGGAATGTGGAGTTTAAGAGATATTTGCCCAGGGCTACACACCCAGTAACTATCATAGGTAGGACTTGAACTCAGACAGATTTCCCTGTTTCAGAGTCAAGTTTTTACTACACCATGATCTCCTATCACTTGGATGTCTATGTTGACCTGTCATTGAAAGAAAGAAAAATTGTGCTTACCATGTGTGAGGCACTGATTTAAAATGCTACATATCCAAAACAGAGATGGTGAGACACTTTCTGCTCTCAAAGAGCTTGAAATCTGTTAAAGCAAGAGAAAACACATATGAGAATGATAGTTAGAGAGGTGCACGTTGAGGAAAGTTACAGGGATTAGGCGTGGACCCATCGGAGAGCAGATTGATATACTCTTTTCAAAAGCAATGGTGATATGAGTTTGTTACAGTTCTAGAATTGGAAGATGAATAGGATTGGGGGAATGTTGGTAGTGTTAGCCACTGTGATGGAGACATGAACAGAGAGAGGTTTTGCAGGACTTGTGGACCAAGATGCAAGAACCAGGGTTCCAACAGAATGTTCCCAGTTGTGGGCAGTTTGAGCTGACAGGGGGAGGGGGCTCTGTCTCTGACTGGAGGTCACTCTCTCTCCCTGGAGGTTGGAAGCTGGCTGAAAGACCTTTGTGAGGCTGACTTGGTTTTGGGGTTTCTCTGACTCTGAGCAGTTGAAGTTGACACTGAGAAGAGAAACTTGGCTTTTGGAACTTGGTCTCGGTCTCTCTGGCTTTGAGCAGTGGAAGCTGACCAGGGGAGAAGCTTTTGAGTTGGTGGTCTATTTGAGAGTTGAGCTGGTCATGAGAAACTTAGAGACTTTGAACTTTGTTTTTCTCTGGGGTTGAAGATGGGGAAGGACACTAGCCAGGCTGAATTTGTGAAGAAGAAGAAAGAAGATTTTGAAAGGGCTGCTGTCCTCCATCTTCCTAACTGTCTAAGAGTCACACTTGTGACTCCCTAAACCCTCAATTTTATCTCATTTAGATTAGGGAAATCTTCATCCCTCTTACCTCAGTTTCCCATTCTGTTATCCCAATAAACCCCTTGACTGAGAAAGCAACTGGAATATCTTTATAGTTTACTCAAGTGGGGAGGGAAGGAGCCAAAGGCTTCAAGAAGAACTGGGTGGAGAGGGTTGGAAAAGGGAGGCAGTGAAGGGGGGGAGGAGATTAGAAAGACAAATTGGTCCATCAGACATCAGTAGGGATCAATAGGCAGAACCAGAGAGTAAACCTCAGAGCAGTCCCTTGTGTGGCAGTATCCCTGTGTGGCATCCCTCAGCATTTCTCTTTTCTACCTCAATTATAAATAAACAGCCTCAGGTTCCTGTAGTAGTCCTCTCTAGTCACAGTCAGAGAACAGCAGTCATTGTAAGAAGAAATACTTTCTCCTCAGTTTACCTCTCTATTTCAAGAAATAATAGTTCAGTCAGTTTACTTCTTCTATTTCAAGTGGCACCCCAGATGTCTCTATGTCTCTATCACACCACCTGGTGAGAATATAGGTTATAAAATAAAAACGTGTAGGACCATCTATATAGGGAGGAAGTAGGGTGTCAGGGTGGGAATTTGGAGTCAAATGGGTTAAATCTTCTTTGACTCTAGTGTCAGAGTGCGGTACCAGGTGGTCTGCTGGGAAAAATGTATTAATAAATTTATGGCAAATGTTTTTATGTTTAATCATAAAGTTTGGAATATTTTTCAATACTTACTCAACTGGATATTTTTATTAAGGGAAATGATAGAATGTCTACAGTAGAGATTTTCAAAATGTACACATGGGTGGAAAGGAAAGCCATGTGTCCTCATTTCCCAGGAATCGATCATATTGAAAGCTGAAAGGGCTTTGCAACTGATCCTTTGGTGAAATGGAATGAATGCTGCCTTGTTATTCCTGTGGCCTTGCAGACACATTAGCGTCACCACTACCCATTCCTCATGTGGTGTATGCAGCATGATCCCTTTCCCTTTGCCTGCCTCTCTTTGGAATAGCATGAACTATAGAAGTCCTTTGCCTCCAGGACAACCCTTTTCCAGGGATGAATTAGGCTTCTAGGTACCAAATCAAGTAGTCAATGACCTGAACTGGTTCCTCTCTTCAGAGTTCATGGGATGAAGGATAATAATGAGGGGCATAAAAGTGTGTTTAGTCTTTGCTACTAAAACTTTCAGGTTTCAGAGTACCTTTTAGCCAGTTTTCCACTGTTTCTTCATTTTCTAGATGGGGTTACCTTGTGAACTCTCATCCTAGAGCTTTGCTTTTCAATATCCCATGCCAAATATTGTTGTTGTTGTTCTCCTCCTCCTCCTCCTCCTCCTTCATCTTCATCTTTTTCTTCTTTGTCTTCTTTATTATTATTATTATTATTATCATTATTATTATTATTTTGCAACAGGATGGGTGCTGGAGATATGACAACAGGAATTGACAGGAATTGACTCATTGAGTCATCTTTGGTGACTCTAATTTTCTCCCAACTTGGGGTTTTGGTGGTAATGTGGCTTGATGTGGGGGAACTTCACAGTGAAGTTACTACATATATATATATATATATATATATATATATATATATATATATATCCTTCCCATTGGTCTGCCATGGTCACTCACACTTGTCATATCTTCTTTTGTGGTTATTTTTACCTTTCTGAGTAGGCTGACCAAAGCAGGGACAAAGTTTCTAGGATTTGGTTAAATTCCGCATATTTATGATGTGATGGGATAATTTAGGAATTTTCTCTTTCTTTAGTCCCCTCCCCATTGGTACACATTAGTTTCTCAGCTTAGCTGTCATGAACACAAACAGGATTGCCATATTAGATCATAACAACTTTATGATGGGGGCAGCATGGCAATGACAAACTCTGGGTTGCTTGTAGGGGAAAAATTTGAGGTTGTGGAAGAGGGAGAATATAACTTATTTATGGAAGGTTTGTGGCAATAGGCAGCAGTGGACATGGGGGTCAATCAATACTTGACCTAGTTTTTACCCAAGTTGACTCCAGTTGTAGTAAAACTTGTTAACATTACTACAGATGTTAATTGCTTTTAGACAAGGTTCTCAATAGGTCATGATATTCAAAAGACTCTATTTTGCTGCCCAACAGGCCTAGTAGAGAGTGAGAAAATTTTAATCTTAGTGGATAGCACCCATAAAAGGCTTTTAGCTACAATTCCTTAATAGCAGAAACTGGGCAACATCTAATGGAATGATGAGAGGTCCTTTGTTGGTGTCTAGGAGATCTGTTTCTAAGGCTTCTAGCATTGGGATTTTGCTTTAGTCAGTCTCAATTGCTTCAGAAATGTTTAGAAAATGTGGGAATAATAAAGGAAGTAAGTTAGAGAAGGATTTACTCAGAAGTAGGTCAGATTTAAGCTTTCTTGTTCTCTTATATAGCCCTGATTAATTATAATTCTTTGAAAAGTTATAGGAAATATAAGGGAAAAGAGATTGATGTCTACAGAAAGATCATCTTCATATGACTTTATTGGAACAGTATAGTATTTGTTAGGAACAAAAATGCTTCTGCTTGAGGGAAATAATTTATGGTACACTTCAAACAACTAAACAACCATTTAAAAATATGTGTATTTTTAAAAAACAAACTTCCACCTAGAAATAATTCAGATAACAACTCTCTTTTCGTACCTCCTTCCTTTTGTTCCTTGTCTATTCAAACATGTTTTTATGTATATATTTTCTCTTCTCATTGTTCGTATATGTATACTTTGAACTTTTAGTTGTACTTTACTTTTAAAAATGGATAATTAATGTTGAAAACAATGGAAGATTTTACATTTACTTCCAAGGTTTACTTCTAAGGAATTACTTTACTTATTAGGGCTGTTTTTTTGGTATTTTTTTTCTTTGAGTAAGTTTTCTTTTTTTTTAATTCCTTCTTGCCCTCTTACCTCAAGATCAGTTATTTCATTGCCCTAACTATGTCTCTAAAAACAAGATATGGGAAAATAACCAGGATGATAAATGCATTTATGTGTGTTTTTAATATATAGTCAATGTGCACTTGGGGACGATCT
This sequence comes from Monodelphis domestica, assembly GCF_027887165.1. Lineage (NCBI taxonomy): Eukaryota > Metazoa > Chordata > Mammalia > Didelphimorphia > Didelphidae > Monodelphis > Monodelphis domestica. Next base: position 155,557,526 of record NC_077234.1, read on the forward strand.
CTGTGAATATCCATGATGTTAGGATAAATAGTGTTCTGGATGAACAGGAAACCAGATGGCAAATTTCAAAAGACTATTTTCTGTGTTCCCAGGGAGAAGAACATGGATGCCATCAAACTTTTAAAGGAGCATAACCATTTTAAAAATCCAGTGATTTCTGCCTCTAAAACCCTATTTAATTGAAGTTAAACTTGATATATGATAAACCCGATAAACTGAATTTGTGCCTTGATATATGGAATTACTAACCTGAGCAAGTCATAAGAGCCAATATGTATCTATATAGATTGATAACTGTTTTGCTATAAGAACCATTTCTCTGAAACAGAGGAGTAGATAACAAATGATTCAGCACCTAATGCAGCAGTGGTGTAGCATACATGCCTATTCTTTTGTCTTACTTTTAGGTCTGAAGAAATAGAGCCCATACAAAATTATCAAAATTTTTCCTATTAAAGTATTTATTCACTTTGTTTCATGATAAATTGGTCTACAACTCCAAGAAATCTGGTGACAAGTTTAATGTTTGAGAAACTAAGTCATAGAAAAACAAATCTAGAGTTGGAAGGGACCTAAGTTGGCATCTAGTACAATCTCCTTAAATTATATATGAGGACACTAAGGTTTAGCAAGGTGAATTGTTGTCATCTCAAATTAGATTGTAAGCAAGAACTCCTTTCTTTCTTTCTTTCTTTCTTTCTTTCTTTCTTTCTTTCTTTCTTTCTTTCTTTCTTTCTTTCTTTCTTTCTTTCTTTCTTTCTTTCTTTCTTTCTTTCTTTCTTTCTTTCTTTCTTTCTTTCTTTCTTTCTTTCTTTCTTTCTTTCTTTCTTTCTTTCTTTCTTTCTTTCTTTCTTTCTTTCTTTCTTTCTTTCTTTCTTTCTTTCTTTCTTTCTTTCTTTCTTTTTCTTTCGTCCCCAGTATTTAGTACAGTTCCCAGAAAATAGTATATGTTTAATAAATGTTTAGTGATTGCCTGATTTGCCCAGGGCTACAAAGGTAATAGTTGTAGGGTTTGAACTCAGATCCTTTAATCTGAGAACCAGTGCTCTTTCTACCATACTAAACTGCCTTTGAAGTTAAAAAAAAAATTCTGGCTTACCAGTAGCGATAAAAAGCAATTTCAGCAGCCTATGTCTTCTTTAGCAATAAGATTTTGAATTAAAGGGGATAACACTGAGATTAGAAAGGAAGGGGCATATGACAGTTAGGTGATAGACACCATCTAAAGGTTACATATCCTATCATGTGGACTATATCTAATTCAGGTTCAACAAAAATGATCAGCTATCTAATGCATTTATTGTGCTAGACTCTGAGGATTTAAAAGGAAATAGATCTTTCCCAATAGTACCTTATAATGTTTTAAAGCACCATATTACATATGTACAGATAGAGTGTTATGAGAACAAAGGAGAACTCTAAACAGAATTCTGTAGGAAAATTTGAGAGGAGAGAAAAACACTTTGAGCTGGGAAGTTCAAGGAAGGCATCATAGAGAAATGGAAATGTGAACTGAACTGTGAAAGAAGAGAAATATTTTTTTCTTAAAAAGTCTTATTTTTTAAAGTTGCCAAAGACTTTTATTTTATATATTTATGTATTTTCTATATGTTAATACAATTTAAAAATTAATATTTCATTTTAATGAAATTAATTACATGTATATTTTTTTAACATTCATTTGAAAAAAAATTGAGTTCCAAATTCTCTTCCTCCTTCCCACCCTCCTTCCATCATTTCTTTCCCCCTCTCCCTCCTCCCCGACATAGCAAACTATCTGGCATAGATTTTACATGTGAAGTCAATTAAAACATTTTTCCATATTAGTCATTATGTGGAAGAGTTCTCAAACAAACAAAAATAAGAAAGTAAAATATAGTGTGTTTTGGTTTGCATTTAGAATCTATCAATTCTTTCTCTGGAAGTGTATAGCATTTTTCATCATGAGCCTCTGGGATTGTCTGGACTCACTGTATTACTGAGAGTAATAAGGCCAGTCACAGTTGTTTATAAAAAAATATTGGTTTTATTATGTACAGCGTTGTTCTGGTTCTGCCCAATTCATTTTGCATCAATTTCATTTACATTCATGTAAGTCCAGATTTTTCTGAAATCATTCTTATGATTTCTTCTTATGAAATTCTTATAAAATCATTGTCATTTCTTATAGCATAATAATATTTCATTACAATCATACACTACCATTTCTTCAGCCATTCTCCAAATGATGGACAACCCTTCAATTTCTAATTCTTTACTGCCACAAAAAGAGCTACTATAAATATTTTTGTGCAAATAGATTTTTTTCCTCTTTTTTATCTCTTTAGGGTATAGACCTAGAATTGGTGTGACTGGATCAAAAGGTATGCAAGTTTTAGAGCCTTTGGGAATAGTTCCAAATTGCTCTTCAGAACAGCTGGATGAGATCACAACTCTACCAACAGTATATTAGTATCCCAGTTTTCCCACATCTGTTCCCACATTTATCATTTTCCTTTTATATCACATTGGTGAATCTAACAGGCATGAGTTGAAACCTTAAGAGTTCTTTTAATTTGCATTTTTCTAATCCAGAGTGATTTAAAGCATTTTTCTATGACTACAGATAGTATTGATTGAGAAGTATTTTGATTGAAGGAGATAAAAAGGCATTATATTCTTCACGTGGATGTTGGTCTGCAAGAATACATGGAACTGGGGGAGGAAATGATGCAGGTCGGCTAGAACATACAGTCTGTGAGAGTAATGTTAAATAGCATGTGTATAGTAAAAATAAATAAGATTGATGTGGTTAGATATGTGCATTAGAGGAATTATTTTGACAATGATGTGATTAGAAAGGGGATATATTTGAGGTGGAAGACTAGTTAGACTATTTCAGAAACTCACTGATGGATGAAAATGATGAAAACATTGGGGAAGAGGGACCATTTTATCTTAAAATTTTTGATAGAGGATAGGAAAGCAAGAAACAGTCTGACATGTAACTTAGGCTTTTAGAGTACATTTTTAAAGGTTCAGTGAAAACACAGGTAAAATCCCATCATCTAAAATTCTGCAGGGGAAGTTCCCTGAGGAAGGATAGGAAACTCTCCATAGAGAAGCAATAAGAAATACAGACAAAACTTTTATGAAGAAAAAAATGGGCAAGAATGTTATATACAACAACAAAAATATTGGTTGAAGCATGACTTCTGTATATCAACTTCTAGAAAAAGAACAGAGAAGTAGAAATAAATAAGACATAGTTTTATATATTCATGTATCTTTTTTGTCATATGATGCCTTCCCTGATGAGGGGAGGGGATGAAAGGAGGGAATTAATTGGGTATTTCAATGTAACAAATAGACAAATACAATTAAAAAATTTAAAAACTATGGTTACTTAGTATCTTTGAACAGGAAGTGGCAGTAACAAACTTGTAATTCTATGGTTTCATCCATGATGCTAGACTAAATTAATAATAAATAATTATTTAAAAATAAAATTAATAAATCAGTTATTAAGTGCTGACTTTTGTTAAATATTTGTTGTTTAATAATTAATCTATATAAGAACTTTATAGCAATTCAAGCTATCTGAGAATGTATTGGACTTCCTTGGGAGGAAGCATGGCATCCTTCTTTGGCTTTCTATCAACTCTGGAGTTCATACAAAGCCCCTATGAGCACTTGTTAGGTACATCTTAGGAATCATTCTTTTTTAGGAATGATTTGTCCTAGAGGGACTCCCTAAACTCTTCTCACTACGAGATTCTGTGGGATTCTTTGGTCTAAGTGTGTAAACAAACATATAACGAACCATTTAATTTCAAATGGACTCCATCCTTCAAATCTGTGCGAATGGGGTATCAGAGTATTGGACTAGGAGTCAGGAAGATCTGAGTTCAAATCTAGCCTTAGGCACTTAGGATATCTCCTTTATGCCTAGATCATATATCCATTTTGATATTATTTTGATAACTAGCTGTGAACAGGTTATTTGATTTTTCTTTGCCTTTGTTTCATCAAATACTAAATGGAGTCAGTAATAGCACCTCCCTCCTAAGGTTGTTGTGTAGATCAAATATTTATTTTTGGGAAAATGTGAAGCACAGTGTCTGGCATGTAATAATTAACGATATAATATCAGCTATTGTTGTGGTGGCTGTTGTGTTTGATACTTCAATCTCAACCTGTCTCTGAGACTTAAATCAGAAAGACCATTCAAGAGGCTATTATAGTAGTCCAAGTGTGGAATGATGGAAACTTTCATCGGTGGTGGCAGTGTTAGAAGAGGGAGAGGAGTTGGTACAGAAGGGATAGAGTTAAGGTGGAATGACAAGACTTGGCAACAGACTGGATAGTGAGGGGTGAGAGAGAATTGGGAGCTGAGGATGACCCCCAAGTTGTTAGCTTAGGTGTCATCAATCATAATAGAGAAGTTGAGAAGAGGGGAAGATCTAGGGAGGGAAGAAAATGAGTTTATTTTGTTGAATAGAAGATGATTCCTATCTCTTTCTTCTTTGTTTTTTCCTACTCTCTTGCTCCATTGTAAATCCACTGGCAAAAAATCTTGTTGAACATTTATATCCAATTCACTCCATAAGAGTAGACAAGTTTCCTGTATAAACAGTTACTATGCTTTCACTTTTACTTTTGTCTAGTTTTCATGTGTAATTCCTATAGGTGGCACAATTGATAGTCTGATCTTTCTTTGGTCAGGTCTTGAGTTCAAATTTGACCTCAGATGCCTAAATTGCTGTGTGGCCCTGGGCAAATCACTTAACTTCTATTTGCCCTAATTTTCTTGTCTGTAAAAATATGGCTAATAAAATGATCTGTTTCCCAGGTTATTATGAGAATCAAATGAGATGATAGTTATAAAGCTCTTAGTACAATGCTTGGCATATAATAAAAGACCTACCTGGCAAAAGTTAGTGATTGAATAATCTTCAAGAGGTTTTTAAATTTTCTCCAATGACCAATAACAGGCAATAATGCACTACTAAAACAAATGTCAATAGACTGGAAAAAGTCAATATTAGTTTAACAAGATTTGCACATTTCTTTAGAAAATCTTAGAACTTGGTTTTGTGCTTTAAGCAATGTCCATACGTTACCCTTTCCAGGATCTGTGACTTTTGTGGATTTGGGCACTTAATATGTGTCAATTTGTTAAGCACTTGCTAAGTGCAAGCACTGTGCTAGGTTTGGGAAACAGAAAGATAGAAATGCAATTGTCCTCACTTTTAGGAATCTTACTTTCTGGCAGAGGAAACAACCTGTACCTTATTAAAATGCATAAAGTAAACACAAGAAAAACTTTTTTCAAGGCAAACAGCTATTAGCATCTGAGGGAATAATGAAAGTTTTCATGAGAAAGTGACCCTTGAATTGAGCCTTAAAAGCAAATAGGAACTGTATTCTCAGATGCAGAAGAAAAAAGGACTGAATTTCAGTAATGGGAGACTCCCAGCAAAAACATGGAAGCAGGAGAGGAAGGTATAGAAAGGAAGAAAACTTGTCTGAACTTTATAGTGCACAAAGGGAGTGATTACCCAAAAATCTGGACAGGGAGGCTGGAACCAAGCTAGAAGGACCTTAAAGGCCAAACAAATCAGTATGTATTGGATACCTGCATTTATTGAGCAGAAAGGCGACAGGTTAGATCTTTGCTTTTAGGAAACCCACTCCTTTCACCATACAGATGGCAAGTCCTTTAAGTATGATTAGACTCTCCATAAATTGCGGTGACTAACAGAGCCAAGAATAACAAGCCCCTGGCAATTAACTTCTTGAAACAGACATAGAATCCCTATTTCTTTGGGCCCACGCTCCAAAGACTTCCAGGCTGAAAGGACCTGCCAGAGTCACTGTCCACTGCCACAGCCTCTGAGAATAATGCTGATCACATTTAAATAGCTTATTGAAAGTGATTTCTTCACCACCATCCCGTGAGGAAGGTGACTCAAATATCTGCATTTATCAGTGAAGAAACTGGGGCAATGAATTAAAATCTGAAAGCTAGGTGGCTCAGGGCAGAGCATGATGGTCTTGAAGTCAGAAGGACTCATCTTCCTGAACTCCAATCTGTGCTCAAACTTTTACTCCAGGTAAGCCACTTAATTCTGTTTGCCTCTGTTTCCTCATCTGTAAAATGAACCGGAGGAGGAAATGGCAAGCCATTCTAGTATGTTTGCCAAGAAAAATGGGGTCCATAAAGAGTCAGATATGGCTGAACAAAAATTCAAATCATGAGAACAGGTTCCCCCTCTCCCCCTACACAGAAATTACTGAAAGGCATCAGAACAAGACTTAGGGAAACAAGTTTTATGCCATTCATTCTAAAAGAAAAACTTTTGATTGCTTTATTTTTTTTAACCATTTTTAACCTCCAAAGTGTGCTTTGATTTCCCAAATTTTCTGCATTATTCACCTTTATCATACTCTCTGAGTGTCAGATTCATTTTCTCCTGATATCTAATGCTGAACATCAGCAAACAATATGATAGACGGATGGAGGCAGGCATTCCATTCCTTGAGATTGACAGTTCTTACAATTGTCAGCTCTCCTCTGAAGGTCAGCAGTGGACATACTTCCGTCACCGGAATGTCTCGTCTGCAGATTGGCTTCATTTCCCATATCAACTGGCTCAGCTTTCTTATTCATTTCATTTAATCCTTCAGTGATAGAATCGAACCAAGCATTTACAACAAAAACTTTTGCAAAATGGGGTCTCAATGCTTGAATAAGTGAATAAGATAGAATGCCGTCTCTAAGTAAGAAGGAAAAATTCTATTTTAGAATAGATAGACTTTTCTACCTTTTCATTCCAAAGCATGCCCAAGTTAAGGCACCAGGGAGGAATCTTTCATATTCGAAGTACTCTTGTTGGTGGGAACTTTGGTATTTCTGAGAGACTCTAGTAGCTGAAATGTGAAACATGATGAGATTTTTGCTTTAAATGAGACAAACTCTCTTTGGAGAGGAATGAAGACAGACGAAGTCTTTTTGCAGATGGAAGTTTTCTGGAAGCTTGGAGCTCCTGTTAGAATTTCCTGGGACCTCCTGATCCCACAGGGTACATAAAAAGGAGCTGGCAGAATAGGTAAGGGAGTCAGAGATTTACTGAAGAGTTAACTAAATTGGCTTTTAAAATGGCTTTTAAAAATTGATAGTTTAAACATTGCACTGACCTATACGTCTGAAACTTTTCTAACTGCTATTAGATAGTATTTATAAAGTGGGAAAAACACTTACTCTGGAATTAGAAGATTTTGGTAGGGAGGCTGAGGCAAGAGGATTGCTTGAGCTCTGGAGTTTTGAGCTGCAACTGGGCTGAAGCCAATTCATGTCTCATTCTAAGTCCAGCACCAATATAGTAAGCTCAGTGACTTGGGAGCGGGGTGAAAGACAAACTGCCAAAGGAGGGGCAAATAAGCACAGGGGGAAAACAGGTCAAAGGTGCCATATTGAATGGCCACAGTACTTCTAACCTTGGTGAGATAAGGAAACCTACTTTCAGAAACATCGAATCAAATCTTGTCTCTGAATTTTATTCCCTGTAAAACCTTGGGAAAATCAGTTTCCCTCTTTGGGTCTCCTTTGTGAAACAAAGGGTTGGAAGAGATGGCTTCTGAGGTCCATTTCAGCTCTAGATTTCTGTTCCCAAGAGTTGTTGTACTTCTTTCTAACAATTATGGTTTCTTTAAAAAACTTAATTACGTAGGTCAAGTTGCTGATATTACCAAAGAAAAGAGAATAAAACTGATTTTCTTATTAACCATGATTTATAGAAATAGCACGAATTCCTAACCTTTGTGGTCTTAACCAATATGATCATTTTTTTCCTTCTTTGGCTGCCTCTCCAGTTCTACAGTAGTTTCTTGACACAATCATTTACGGAAACAGGGCATAGTTGCAGCTCTCTTTGGTTCTATTTACCATCCCTTTTGACTTCACCTTTAACTGGCCATGGTTCCCATAGGAATATTCTCTCCTATTCGAATGTAAGCATCTTGAAGGAAAGGGATGTCTCTCCCGTGTGTTTGAATAAACAGAACTTAACATAGTATCTTCCACAGAGTAAGCATTTAATAAACACATTTTTCTTTCATTCATTTTCTTGGTGCTGGGAAGGTAGAGCAGCAAAGGACCAGAGAAGAAAGAGAGTGTCTAGGTGGCACCCAGGCTATTCCAGTTCTGGAGATCAGGAGTTCTGCTATCTCTGCCTACCTCCCCTTTCTCCACTGTCTGGAGTCTGAGTCTTTATGACTCTGGGTAGAGGATGGAGAAAAACTGCCCCCCAGGGGAATGGAAATTTTCTGTCAGAAAACAAGCAACCTTAATATCCATCCTGTCCCACAATACAGAGCATGTACATGAAAGCCTAAAAAGCACACGACTAGAGTAATGAAGCAGATCTATCTCTATAGGAAAAGTGGGAGACTTAGCTCCCTGTTTCTATTGTTTTATAACTGGTCCATGTTGTTGGAAGGAACTATTTACTCCTCCTCTTACTCCTACTACTACAGATTTTTTTCTTTCTTGTAAACTCTCTAAGGTTAGAAGGATCTGAGATATTTATGGTGTTTTAAGTACTGCCTTCTAGAGTTGGAGATTAAGGGAGGATAGAAATGTGAGCAGCTAGCTGGTATACTGGATAGAATATCCAGAATTAAAAAGACCCCAAATTAAAATTTGTCCTCAAATACTTCCTAGCTGTGTGACCCTGGGCAAGTCACTTTACCCTGTTTGTCTCAGTTTCCTCACCTATAAAATGAACTGAAGAAGGGAATGGCAAACCACTCCAGTATCTTTGTCAAGAAAACTCAAAATAGGGTCAAGAATAGTAGGTTACAGCTGAAAAGGACTAAACAACAACACCAGAGACGAGCTGAGTTCTAGGGAATGAGGCAAAATGTTCTAGGCAAAATAACCAAGATGGATGAAGGGCAGACAAAAGAAAGTTGGTGGGAACTGAGTCTATCATTATCTTAAGCAAAGGGACTAAGTGAATATCAGAATTGAATGTAGAGTGGTCAAAAGCTAGAAAAAGTTGTTTTGTGTGTGTGTGTCAGATAGGTATAATCCAAATGTTTAGAAGAAAATCTTGTTAGGATAGCCTGGTAGACCTTTCTATAAAACTGGTCTAAAGATTGAAGAATCTTGAGAAGAAAAATTCTTGAAAACAGAGACGCAGACTGGCAGCGTTACATATTTGAATTAGATAGCTTGAACTTGGCCTTATATGTTGTCTGACAGATAGTTTAGCTGACTTGGGGATATTGAAGGACCTGAAAGAAAATTGACCTTTCATTCAAAGGATGGGGAAAGTAAGAAGGCCCATAACCCAAATGATCCCAGGACCAACTCTTAAGGTGTTTGTAAATTTGTATATCTTACCTCATACGTCATGTGTATCTCTTTTCCATCCAATCCACCATCTTGAATTTTCCCCAATAACCTAAATCTTATCTATTTATCAATTATATTTGTTTATTCATCTATCCTTTAGAGCTCAGTTCCAGCTCTCCATTGAGCATTCTTTAATCAGTTCATAATGTTAAAAACAAAACACAAAAACCTATTAGAAAATTAGTCAAAATAGCGAAAGTCCTAAGGGTTAGAATGTAAGCCCTTTTAAAAAATATGGTGATGCTAGACCTTCTTCCTTTGCATTTTTCATTAATTCCTTTGATATTTTTGAGCTTTTGTTCTTCCATGAATTTTGTTACTATTTATCCATTATTACCAGTTCAGTAAAAATTATGTTTGGTAATTCAATTGGCATGGCATTGAGTAAGTAAATCTACTTAGGTAGAGTTGTAATTTTAATTAAATTAGCTCTGCTCACCTAAGAAAAATGAATATTTCTCCAGTTATTTATATCTGCTTTTATTTGTATAAAAGTGTAATTTTGTAATTATATTCACATAGTTCTTGGGTTTGTTTTGGCAGTTATACTAGATATTTTATTCTATCTATGGTTATTTTAAATGGATCATTTTTTATTACCTCCTCCTGCAGAACTTTGTTGGTGAGATATACAAATTTTATTTGTGTGAGCTTATTTTATATACTGCTACTAAAATTATTGATAGTTTTAACTAATTTTTTTAGTTGAATCTCTAGGATTTCCCATGTATACTGTCATATTGTCTGTGAAAATAGATATTTTACCCACTCTGATTCCTTCCATTTCTTTTTATTATTGCTATTTAAGAATTAAGATTGTTTTATCCTCTCATTTGTGTTCTCGGTGCTTCCCATAGTGCCCTACACCTAGCAGATGCTCCATAAAAGCTTGTTAACTGATTAAAGGAAATTTATAAGAAAATAGACTAAGGCGGTTCTATAATTTTGTCATTGAGAGGATATCAGTATATTTGTGAACAACAACAACAATGTTGAATAGGAATAATAAATGAGATTTGCATAGAGCTATGAAGTTTTCAATGCATTTTACACATAAAATCTCAATTTATACTCACAGCAATCCCTAGAAAAAAACTACCACGGATATCATTATCCCCATTTTCCAACTGAAGACACTATAGTAAAGTGATTTTTCCATGGTCACGTAGCTGGTAATGACTGAAAGTGGGAATCAAATCCAGGTCTTCCCTGATGCCAAATCCAGTGTTCTTTCCAGTGAATTAACAAACATTTGTTAAGTATTTACTACGTGTGAGCTACAGTGGCAAAAGCTGGGTATACAAAAACAAATATGGAATATGTCATGCCATGAGAGTGTTTATTTTCTATCAGGAGTCACCACATATACTTTTATATATAACTATATAAAAAATAAACGCAGGGCAATTTTTTGGCCCAGGGGCACTGAGTTTGAGGATATAAAGAGACGCAAACAGGATTGAGTACAGCTGACTTCATCTCTGTGGTTCAAAATGATCTTTAAAAAAAAAGATGCTTCCTCATGGTAGAGGAGCAGTGCCTTCAATCAGTGCCCATAAAATAGATTTTTATGGATAAATAATTGCATATCTGTCATATGCTCGTCCCATATGCATTCTAAGGGAGGGCACAATTCCAAAAGATATTTTAACCAATTTTTATAATACTGCAGTGAAAACACTGAACATTATGTAAGTTTTCTTTCTTCTTGTAAGTCAATATACAATCTGTCATCATAACTTATATGATAAGCAGAATGTCAAATAAAATGGCAGTATTTTCAAAAAGTCAAATATGAATGAAAATGGTCTTGTCCTAAGATTGCACACCCTGTTAAGACAGTGACAATCTTAGATTTAATCTGTACATCTTCATCATACCCTAGAACAGTGGCTTCCTTATCCATAGGCATACACTGAATAACAGTGTTTGCTAAATTGCCTTGAAAGTCATCATTTGGAAAAATCACTTTGCTTATACCAATGGTGTCATCATGATAGCATTTCTGAAGATCTGATGCCTATTTAAAATAAAACTAGTCACTTTTCTTCCATCTGAAATAATTTGAGGCAAAACTTTAAACTGCAAATTGTTTATCCACCACCACCTGAATTTTAACATTTTAAAAAATAAATGGGATATCAGAGAAACTTACTCCTACAAAATTGTTTAGTTACTTGCGGATGTGGATACAGTCATTGAGAAGCCCTTCATTTTGTCTTTGCATATTAACATTACATTATTGAGTATCATCCATAATTTTTCCATATCTTTCCTTAAAGCTCTAAAATACATAGAGACTAAAACCCAGAAAATTATCTGCATGATACCATAGACAGGTACTTGGTTCTTAGTCTAGACACTGACAGCAAAATGTTTATTCAGCCCCTTCAAAGTACTAAGAATAGGGGGCAGCTGGGTAGCTCAGTGGATTGAGAGCCAGTCCTAGAGATGGAAGGTCCTAGGTTCAAATGTGACCTCAGACACTTCCCAGCTGTGTGACCCTGGGCAAGTCACTTGACCCCCATTGCCTAGCCCTTACCACTCTTCTGCCTTGGAGCCAATACACAGTATTGACTCCAAGATGGAAGGTAAGGGTTTAAATAAAAAAACAAAACAACAAAAAGTACTAAGAATATAATGAATCAGGTCCTACCTGTAAGGATCTTATATTTTATTGAGGCAAACAACATCTACATGTGACCTTGGTTAAGTTATTTGACCTCTTTATTAATTTTAAAAGGAAACCGTTTTTACCTCAAAGGTTTGTTTGAAAAAAATTAAATAAAGAGTTTAAAAGACATTTTGTCACTATCATTATTATTTTTATTATTTTTGATTATCTTATTTTCATCTTTTGTCACTAGTTTCAAATAAAAACTGTTTTAAGGGAAATCACATTCCTGCAATGATTCTTTTGTATATAAGGCTCTAATGGCTGTTGTTTAGGAGGATAAAATTACTCCTTTATCTAGTTGATTCAAGTATCAAGTATATGTCTGATTTCTAGAGTGTCATTTAAATAATTCTTTGTACAACTTTTGTAACAGACTGCAAAGCATATAATCTGTAGGTAATTGTGATCCCTCCTGCTTCCATTTAAATTTGGAACTTTCATGATCACTATCATTCTTGGGAGGAGTAGCAACAGTAGTAGTGAGATCATTTACTACACTTATGCCAGAGAGAAGAGAATGTTTTTGTAAGAGTTTCAGGAAAATTGTGGTGGCAACATATTTAAAAAAATTAAGCCATTTGAAAATAATTATTATAAGATGCTCTATGTAAACCTGCTTCCTTTTGGAAAAGGAAAAAATAAGAAAGACCTAAATCAACTATTTAGTTTAGCTTCTAAACCCATTTCAAAAATTTTATTCTTAAAGGTTAATTAACTCGATTAAGTTAACTAAACTGTTAATTAAAAGTGCCTGGGTTTCTCAGAAAATCTATTTGGGACTCATTAATTTGCTAACTTCATATTATATATAGCAGATTTTAATTCTTTTACTTTGAGGACAAACTGATAATGCATCTTCACTTCAAAGGTCTTAACCAGTCATTGTTGATTCTGGTTGCTAAAATTAGTGGATTTTTTTTTCAAGCCCCTTTCTATTGTATTAGAAACCAACATTGTATGACACAAGTAAGACTCTTGATATCATACTTCTCAGATTTGGGGAAGGACTGATATTATATCACATGTTATATCATAGTTTTCAATCAGGAACTCTTGTTTATGCTTCTAACAGATTTTATCAGGCATGAATTCTTAGAGTTTTATTGCATTCTAACTGTGAAATATTCTGTGTCGAGTGTTTCATATCCCCAAAATGAGAAAAAGAGAAGATAATAATATATCCTTATTTTTCCAGCTTTAACTATTGATATATTATCAAAAGTCTAAGAGTTCTGACATGCATTTTCAATAGCATACTATGACAGTGTCTAATGACCTGGAATATTACAGGTTAAATATTCCAGGAGTTTGGACCTACAGGCTTGGGAGAACAATGCTCTGACCCTGATCTCCCCTGTCAACTCTTTTTGATCTCACCTAAAAGCGATCAAGTCTTACTTGTTCTTGTTGTTTAGTCTTTTCAGTTGTTTCTGACTCTTTGTGATCTCTTTTGGAATTTTTCTTGGCCCAGATACAGGAGTGATTTGCTCTTTCCTTCTCCAGCTCATTTTATAGATAAGAAACTGAGACAGAGTAAAGTGACTTGCTAAGGGTCACACAACCAGGGAGTGTCTGTGGCTGGTATTTGAAGTGAGGAAGATGAGTCTTCCTGACTTCAGGCCAGGACTCTATCCATCCCATATTACCATGTCACCTGGCTGCTATTTCTATATCTATATTTCTCTATCCCTCTCTGCATCCCTCCCTCTGTCCATTCCTCCCTCTCTCCCTCTCTCCATCCATCCACCTATCCATCCATCCATCCATCCATCTATCTATCTATCTATCTATCTATCTATCTATCTATCTATCTATCTATCTACTATCTATCCATCCATCCATCCATCCATCCACCCATCTATCTACCCATCTATCCATCTATCTTTCTATCTATCTATCTATCTACTATCTATCCTTCCCTCCATCCATCCACCCATCTATCCATCCATCCATCCATCTCTCTCTCTCTCTCTCTCTCTCTCTCTCTCTCTCTCTCTCTCTCTCTCTCTCTCTCTCTCTCTCTCTCTCTCTCTCTCTCTCTCTCTCTCTCTCTCTCTCTCTCTCTCTCTCTCATCTCTCTCTCATCTCTATCTCTGTGACTTCGTCTCTGCCTGCCTGCCTGCCTGCCTGTCTTTCTCTCATCAGAGTGGTATAGACAGCTGGCCTTAAAATGAAAAAGAGATTTGGGTTCAAGTTCTACAAGAGACACATACTGACTGTAGAACTTTGGGCAAGGATCACTCAACTTCTCCTTGTACCAGACAACTAAGACTGTAAGAGGTTGAGAAGATACTGAGCTGCATTGGAGAGAGAATTTCCTTATTAGAGAATTCCTTAGACCAGGTGAACCAGAGTTCTAGTTCCTATCCCTATCCTGTTTATGATCTCTGGGTCCTTTTAAGTTTTAGGAGGGAAGTGGAGGAAAGGGATTCAGTCTTAACCAAACTTTGTATTTCATATACAAATATAAACTTATTGATTTAAATTAAAACAGACTGAAGAAATGTCAGTCTTGTTGAGGGAGGGCTTGCTCAAATAATAACATTTTTGCTTATGTCTTTTCTTCTCACGTAAATCATCCTCTAATTAGAAAATTCTGTGTGCGCTACAGAATTCAGTGACTGGCTGATTGAATTCAATTCAGCCAACAGTTATTAAGCGCTAACTTTATGCCTGGCATGTGGGTGTTGGAGCTACAAAGACCAAAAATGAAAATGGCTTCTGCCCTTCTGACAGTCCTCACCACCTGTACCATCTTCTTGTCCTGTTGATATTTTGTTTTTGGTGTTGAACTTAGAGTACTGTTGACGGGACGATGATTTATAATTTTGTTTTGTATCTGTTGTATATGTGGACTCTGGGAACAGCGTCAACAGAATAAAGAAGCTTCTGGATGACATCTTCAAGGACTTTCAACAAAGAGACATCCTGTTGAGTTGATTTTGCCAGTCTTTTATGCTCCTTGTGTTCTTAGGCAAAATGTAAACAAAAGACAATATGTGAATATCAGCAACAGTAAATGGTTCCACTCCAAGAGATCATTACTAGGATGTGATTTTTATTTTCTCCTAGCAACTAAAGAAAATCTTATAGTAAGGCATGAAAGAGATATGATCTGTGATATTAAAGAGTACTAACCTTGCTGAAATCATAAATCCTTAAAGTATTAAAATAAGAAAAAACTCTAGTTCATTATATTGTAGCTAAATGGCATAGTAGATAGAGCTTCTTGGAATCAACAAGACCTGAGTTCAAATGTGTTCCCAGACATTTACCAGCTGTTTGACCCTGGGCAAGTTACTTAACCTATTTTGGCCTCAGTTTCTTTATCTGTAAAATAAGAATAATAATGGCATCTATTTCACAGAGTTGGTGTGAGGATAAAATGAATTAATAATTGCAGTGTTTATTTTAGCACAATGCCTGACACACAGTAAGTACTATAGAAAAATGTTGTTCTCTTTCATTACTTCCCAAGATTCATGATCTTACTGATGGGAGTATTCCCTCCAATGCCCAGATCCCCACCCACCCCTACCTTCCCATCCTGTGCAACTCTTGCTGATGTATTCCCAATAATATGTCCCAAAAGATCTACCCTCAACTGCAGAGGTCTTCCAATCCAGATCTTATACCTCTCTCTCTCTCTCTCCCTCTCTCTCTCTCTCTCTCTCTCTCTCTCCCCCCCCCCCCCTCTCCTCTCTCTCTCTCTCTCTCTCTCTCTCTCTCTCTCTCTCTCTCTCTCTCTCTCTCTCTCTCTCTCTCTCTCTCTCTCTCTCTCTCTCTCTCTCTCTCTCTCTCTCTCTCTTTCAGAACTTGGAACCACTTGGAACCATCCTCATAGTCATTCAGTCTGATCCTTTCCCCAAACCCCTTACATTTTATATTTGAAGGAACTGAGCCAAAGTCTCCCAAAAGTTAATTAATTAGTCTGAAGTTACATAAATGGGAAGAAATATCAGGAAGATATTATAGTAATCTTGGCAAAGTGAAATGATAGTATATAATCGAAACATTAAAAAGCACTGAGATTTAGGACTGAGATGGAAGTATTTTAGACTTTTCCATCTAGACTAATAAGTATATTTCAGATGAAGAAATTAAGGGTCAGAGGTAAAATAAATTGTTCAAAGTCATATAGAAAGTAAATTGGTGCTAGATATAGAATGGAGAGAGGCTAGATTATTAAATTTTTAATGTGAGTATTTATAATGTCAGCAAACAATAAAAATTAAAGTTTGTTGGTTTCCAGTCATTCATTTAAGAAAGTGATGGAGAAAATATTGGAAGTGTGTCTGTGTAATATTAACTACCACATTCCTGTTAATAAGTGTCCAGTCTGGGTAGGTTCAAATAACTCAAATTTCATTAATTAGAGGTTAAGAAGAACAAAGAACAAAGTCTTTGCTCAAAGAATTTTTTTTAAACCCTTACCTTCCTTCTTAGATTCAATACTGTGTATTGGTTCTAAGGCAGAAGAGCAGTAAGGGATAGGCAAGGGGGTTAAGTGACTTGCCCAGGGTCACACTTAGGAAGTGTCTGAGGTCAAATTTGAACCTAGGACCTCCCATCTCTAGGTCTGTCACTCAATCCATTGAGTCACCTCACTTCCCCTTCTAACAATTTTCTTTCAGGAATATATGTAATTGGAAAAAAAAAAAAGAAGTGATCCAGTTGTCTAGTGATGTGGGAATAGTTATTTTGATACATGTAATGTAATATTAAAGTATTATTAAGAATGACAAGAATGAAAAAGAAGTAAAAATAAATAAATATAAAGAAATCTAGGAAGGCTTTATAAAATAATAGAAATGGGAATAGAAAAAAAAAGAATTCAATTATAAGGAAAAGTGAATCAGAAAAAAAACTTGACAGAGCTTTAGGGTAAGGACATGGAAAACTTGGACATTTTACACATTAAAACTCATTTATGTAAAGGAAAAATAGTTATAAAATAAGAATAATTTTTGTTTATATTGTTTATAATCTGGTTTTTCACATATATCTTCCACAAACATTAAACCATGAATCTCCCTATACTGTCAAATAATATATAATATAAATATTAATAGTTCTTGTCTTAGGACAGAAAATTGGGCTTACTTGTAATATAGAACCTGATGTTAGTATCACTGAAAAACAGAATTCATCTCCATGTCATATAATTTGCTTGTTATAGAGTTTTCAGTTCCAATCTACTCTTTTGATATTTAATTATAATCTCCAAAAGACTCTGAATCCTGCCTTGTTACTTCATCACAGGATGAGGTGTGTCTTAAGGACATCCACTGGCCCTTTTCCCTTTCCATTGGCTGGGCCAATGTCATCCAAAATGGTGACTAAAGCTTGCTGATTTGATTACCTAATCTCTCCAGTGGTTCAAATGGCTAGTAGGCTCTACCCTAAATCCTATTATCCTTTCAAAATTAAAAAAGAAGGGAAGCTTGTACCCAGTTTCATAGCCTAAGGGAGAAACTTTCTCATCCTAAAAAATCAAACTATTCTTGGATGTCAAAGGGGGAAATTATTTCACAAAAGTTGTTAAAATTTAATAGTAATTTTCCATAATGAAGGCAGTAATCTTTTGTTTAGTCTCTTGACTCCAATCTCTCCTCAGTCCAGTCTGTCCTCCACTTAGCTATCAAAGTGATTGTCTTGAATTATGGGTTGGACTGTGTCACCTCCATATTTAATAAACTCCAGGATTTCTCTATTACCTCCAAAATGAAATACAAAATCCTTCCTTTGGTTTACTAAATAATTTATTGACTGGTTTCTTCCTTCCTCTCTAGTCTTTTTAACCTTTTGTTTCTAACTCTAGTAAATTCTAGTTAACTTGACATTAATTAATCCCACATTCTGACTTATTCCATGCTCTAGGGAGTAGCAACTTATAAAATACTTGTTAGATTGTTAATAATACTTTAAAAAATTTCTCATGGTGCTTGGCATATTGCTGGGTACACAGCTGTTAAATAAGAACATTTTGATTGATATTTTACCTGGAAGAAATCATCAGCCAATTATCATTGATTTATCACCTTGGCACAAACTAGTCGATAAATAATCTATCATCAGTACAGGTCTGATCCGAGGGAATATGAAACTTAGGAAAAGTCTATTTTTGTAGAGATGGGGACAAACGCAGAATTTAGACCTGAGGGTGTATCCTGGATAGATGGAGGGATGATACAGTTTTCCTTTTTCCCACTTGGAATACTCCCTTCTGAACCAGGTTTTCAGAAACCTTTTTCTCTCTCTGAGGGAGCTGGTCCACTAATATTTAGATCTCTGCCTTGGGACTGAGCTTTTAGTTTCATGAGTGAATGGCACATTCTAGCCATGCTTCATATCCCATCCAGCCATTTATCAGGAAATCTAGTCCTACCTAGTATCTCCCATCTGCTCTGCTTTCATTTGCATTCTGTCTTCTGAACAATTTTTTCTTATTTTTTTCTCAGTGCTTAATACAGTCCCTGGTACATAGTAGGTACTTATTAAATGTTAATTGAATTTATCTTGTAATAATAATAAAATAAAATCAGTAATACTTATGCTAATGGAAATTATTTGAAAATTCTAGGCTTTGTGGCTCCCTTATCATTTTTTTGGTTCCTTGATCTGAGGCCTCATGAGGTGCAATTTGTCTCTCAAGGTTATTGTCAAATATCAAATTAGATAACTTTTGTAAAATGGTTAACAGGGTGCCTAGCACATAGTAGGAGCCTAATTAATGCGTCGTCACTTCTTGAACCCTGCCTTGTCTTCCCTACTCACTTCTAAGGTCTCTTAGGACTCAAGATATAAGCCAACTTCCTGCAAGGCTCAATGCCTTCAGTAAGGCACCCCCACCCACACATACACTTTTTAATGTTTCTATCTTTTCCCCATTTATTTCATATTTCCACTCATACATTTTCTTTGGCATCGCCATTTGCGACTTCTCTAAAGTAAATATTAAAAATCCATATCATTTCCCTTTTTTATCTTTTTATGTTACAATGATCTCTTCATTGCCTTTTTCAGTCCTCCTCCTTTTTGACATCTCGGTAAGCCTTTAACTCTGTTGATCATTTTCTTCATGATATTCTCTTCTCTTTAAGGTTTTTAATTGTAATTAAATTTATTTTTCCAGATTACATTAATAAAATTTCTAAACATTTGTTTTTTTTATATTTTGCTACCCCTGTTCTCTCCCCCACCCATCTCTGCCCCCTTTGCCCCTCTCCTTATCCCACTCTTCTCCTTTACCCAAAGAATTCAGGTAACATGATATAGGTTATACAGACATTATCTTATATATTTCCAAGCTTGGTTGTTGTGAAAAAAGACACATATTGTTTATCCTACAGAAAAATTAAGGCTCTTTTTACTATTTTGCAGATGTCTGGGCAACACTTGGGCTATCTCTCTGTAAACCCTCAGTTTTGCTCTGTGCTTGCCAATTCCTCCTTTCTGGTCACTCTTTTCCTTGTAAGTTGTCTTCGATAGTACATTGATTGCACCAGTCTTCATTGGTGATATGCCATAGCCTCATTCCAACCACCACCCATCCTTCCATTGTCCTGTAAATCAACTCCAATTGTGAGTCTTCAGAGGTTGTGATATTCTATCATTTTCAGCTACATTGCTTCATGGAGAGAGGATTGGCGTTCACAAGATGGGTTTTTGTGGCAGGGATTATCGGAAATATGGTGCTCTTTCCCCAGCTGAAAAGCAGCCTGCTTTTGTGACTTGTAATCACGAGGGGTTTAAGAGAAGCCTTTCAGACAACGCCTCCCTACCATAATCGTATGCTCTGATTTTATCATGTTTTAAAACATTTCCAACTTTTAACTGTGCTCATAATAATATTGACCTGACTTAGAAAACAGATTTTTGACAGTGTCTTAGGCTAAGCGGATGTAGCCTTGTTCTAAAAGGATAACAAGACAAGGTCAAGAATAGACTAATTAAGGAACACTTAGAGAGTTTCATGCTTATGAGCACAAATTGTGACATTTAAGCGTGTCTAAATTATGTTCAAATCATTGAAGGTATCACAACAAGGAGCAGAATGCAGAGCAGGTAATTAATAATCTATCATTTTCAGTTCAAGAGGAAATATTAATTGCACTTAGAAGAGAAGTACAGAAATTGTGTTTGTTATAATTAATTTCTTACAACTCTAAAATTGCATGTGAAATTTGCATTATTATATACATTTGCATAAACAAAAGCATAACAAATCCAGCTGAGACTTGAATGTCCTGTCTACTCTGATACAAATATATATAATAATAATGCAAATTTTATTCTCTTACAGGATGAATTTTCTTTGAGCTTATTTCATTCCAGAGTTACTAGCCATACTTTACAGAGGCAATGTAAGAAACTTTTTAGACCACATTATTAGTATGGCGATGACCATTTTAACTTAGAGCAATGCTAGCCTTACATAGAGACCAAAAAAAATTAATTCTTGCACTATACTGAGTAAGTTTTTTATTAGGATTTTGCAAGTAAAATAGTATTTTCAGGACTAAATTACATATTATCCATCTTTTTCAAGGATATCAAAGAACTATAAGATGAATCTCATTCTATAGCAAAAGCTTTGAGTTTAGAACACCAGTCTAGGAAAAATTAAAGGTGTAGATTATACAAAAATAATGGGGGGCATGAATTGACTAAAATATTAAAAGTGGAAATTATAATGGGGAAGCGTCATGAAGGATATCACCAGAGAAATATATGAAAGAATAGAAAAAAGAAGGGAACAAACATTTATATAGTGACTACTATATGCCATGTTCTGTGCTAAGTGCGTTTTACAAACATTTTATTTGATCTTTATAACAACAACCCTGCAAGGTAAATACTATTATTATCTCTATTTTATTGCTGAGGAATTGAGACAAACAGAGATTAAGTGACTTGCCCAGGATCACACAGCTAGTTAGTCAGAATTTGAATTTAGGTCTCCCCAATTCTAGAACCAGTGCTTTATCCACTTTACCACCAGCTGCTTCTCTGACCCAAAAAGAAGTCCATTGTGTAAGAAGCCTAAGAGATAATGGTAGGTTCCTCATATACTCTTTTAGTATGTAATCAATGTGTAAGAATTATAAATAAGAGCTTAGTCCATTGAATGACTCCCTTAGTTCAAGATGGTGGGCAAAAGTATTATAGCATGAAAAGGAGTGGATGGGCCATTGACAAATCTAATGATTTTCTCAATTATTCTTCTTGATCTCTCTGCAATATTTGACTCTGCTATTCTCTTCCTGGATACTCTGTCTGCTTTGGGTTTCGGTGACCTTGTTCTCTTCTGGCTTTCTTCCCATCTATTTGGCCACTTCTCTGTCTGCTTCTACTGGTTCTTCATGCATATCACACCTTTCATGTATGCCAAATCTGTGTGTCTTTTGGGGTTTATCCTTGACCTCATTTTGCTCTGTTCTGTCTCCCTTGGTGTACTCATTAGCACCCGTGGGCTCATCAGCTCTATGCACACGATTCTCCTAGTCCCTCTCCTGATCTGAATTGCTATATCAATGACTAGACATTTCAAACTCAATGTATTGTAATGTAAGAACGAAAGATCCAGGGGCTTACACTGAGAAGCCAAGCTGAAGGAGAGATCAGCTGAAGACCAGCAGAGGAGGGGCAGAGAAGAAAGAGAGAAGCTCCAACTGTCAACAGTCTTCCAGCCTGGGAGGTGGAGGAGGAAAGAAGGATTTCCTGGAAGCTGAAAATGGGCCCATCCATATGGGACCTGTTATTCCTTCTGGAACCCAAAAACACCTCCACTAGGACTTTTCAAGAACAACTACCTGAATTCTAAAGGGGGTTTTGGATTTGGATTTACACTGGCCAGAGCCATCCAGATCTTTCCTTGAGATTTCTCTCTCTCTGACCTGTTCCTGGACTCCTGAATTAAAAGGTAGTTAGCTGAAGAATAGAGATCAACCAGCAGCTGGCCAGAAGAGGGTTCAAGGCACTCAGCCTTGAACCCCGAGGACCTGGTGGGCAGCCTGCCAGAGGGGACCATGTTAGGGTTTCCTACTCCCTACTTTCCATCTTCTCCTTCCCTGTGTGAACCCAAATAAATTGTTTACTACTTTAGAATTAGGTCTGGTTGGTTTCTGACACTAGGAAAGGGGACAGAAGATTTGGGAAGAATCCCATATCTCCCCAAAAAAGGGAAAGTTAGCTCAGGATCCCAGGGATCCAAACTGCCTAACCCAAGGAACAACATCTCTCCTTGATAGTGGGGGTGATCCCAGGTTTCTGAAGGGAAATGACAGTGGGTGTCCTCCATCTCCCAGAACTATTCTCTGAGGAAACATATTCCCTCTGTCAGGGGGACAAGACTTGGGTACCTCTCTCCCAGAAAAGAGAGGGGAAGAAGAACCTTTTCTCTCCCTCTCTCCCCATCTCCTCTCTCTCCTTCCATTCCCCCTGTTCCCCTCTCAGATCCTTCTATTATAGTATCCAACCAGGAGCATGCTAGTGAATGTTTAATAACTGGCTCTCTGGGTGGGGAGAAGCAGAATTTTAAGTTTTATCTACATCATTAACATTTTCTTTATTACTTTCTTAAGTCTAGACAATGAACAAAACAATAAAGGTCTGATTTGTAATGGGATCTCCTGCATTTTTAAAAAAATAAAAAACTTTACTTTCCATCTTAGAATCAATATTGGGTATTAGTTCTAAGCCAAAAGAGTGGCAAGGGCTAGACAATGGGGGTTAAGTGACTAGTCCAGGGTCACACAGCTAGGAAGTGTCTGAGAACAGATTTGAACCCAGGACCTCCCATCTCTGCGCCTCACTTTCAATTCACTGAGCCACCCAGATGCCCCCTCTCTTGCGTTTTGCAGCAAATTCACTAATTTATATGTTATAAATTCTTACACTGAAAGTTTAACAATTTGCTAGCAAGCCAGTATGAGCAAGATCCAAAAGACACCTGTGTCCAAAATAGAATTTGTCTCTCTTCCTCTCCAAAATGTCACCTTTCCTAAACTTTCCTTTTATTGTCAAGGGTTGTTCTAGTTGGTCCTTTGTTTTCAAAGGCAACCAATGGCATCATGAATGAATGAGTGATGTCTTGACTCCATGAAATGGATCTAAGTGAAGCAGAGGTGCACAGATTAGCTTCATTCTCTCTTCTGAAGTCATCAAAGTCCAATGGCAGGACAACTATCATTTTCTCAGTCATCCAGGTTCCCCACCTCATTGACTCTTTACTCTCACTCATCCCCTATGTCCAATCCATTCGAACCTTGTGTCTCCCTTCACAACATCTCCATACAGCCACATGTGGAATTCACGTTTCCTTACCACTTCCGGGGGCTCCATATTCCAATTCATCCTCCATTCAACTGCCAAAAGAATTCTCCTAAAGCACTCATATGACCACCCCTTCCAGTCAATAAGTCGAATTGGCTTCACATTCCTGCTGGATCAAACGTGGTCCCTTTTATTTGTCATTTCAAGCTCTTTCTACTCTGGCCCCTTCCTGCCTTTGCCAGGCTTCCTATGCCCCTCTCCTCATACAACTGTACTGCTTTTATTGCTCTTGCTGCTACCCACAACAAATTCCCACCTTTGAGTCTTTCCATTGACCCTGTGGGCTGAGTCTACCAAGGCTGCTGTCTGGCTCACAAGTGACAATAGTGATGTTGGTGGATTTTAAAGCACATGTGTGTGTGAGGCTTGTAGAGCCACTGAAGAATTTGTCTGTTTTCACTGTGGGATCACAGATAAAAGAAGAAAGACTAGATTATACCTCAATAGAGCTCCTTTGATTTGAAACAGAAACACTTTATCTGGACCAAATGCATTGAATAAAATGACAGAAACGCTCCTCTTTCTCACTTCTGCCTTATAGTTTTCCTCTCTTTTTCTTTTTTTTTCTAAATACTAATTTTTTGTAACCTTAAAACATCAAGTTAACTCCCTCCTTCTCTTCACTTCCCCCATATAGAAAAGGAATATTTAACACTATATGTGTGTATGTGTGTCTTATTTTTATTTATCACATTTTTTTCTCTGGAGCTGGACACACACAAGTCAAGTCAGCCTTAATTCTACCTTCTTCAAGAAGCCTGCTATTCATCTGCTCTCTAAGATTATATTTCATCTATTCTGTATACATCCTGAACCTCATATTGATACAAACTCCATAAGGTCAGAGACTGTTTTGACCTTTTGTCATAGTCCTGTTGCTTAGTATTCTGCCTGGCATATAGTGCTTGACAATTTTTTTTTATTGGTTTGAAAACCTAGTATGAACTTGTATTTGGTTTTTCCAAATTTTTTTCTTATTTTTTAAAGTGTATTATGAGACAAGGTTCTCTACTGAGAGGGTTAAGAAATAGGGTGTAAAAATCATGATATTGTGATTTTTCAGCAGAGCAATATCAGATACAATAATAATGACATTAGCTCACATTATGTAGTCTTTTATGATTTATAAAGTGTTCTCAGCCCCTGTATTTGTTAAAATTATTCCTATTTTGCACATCAGGAAACTACAGCTCAGAGGTTAGTGGACCCATCGTCTATCCCATTCCTCCTTGGTTATAAGAGAGCATTCAGTTCTCTTGACCCCTAGTCCAAGGCTCTTCCTGTTGCCTCTTTTTTGGTGGATAATTATATTTTCCTGTTTAACAACTATTAATTGGTAAGCCAAAGCAAAATGTGATGCATGACTTCTTATTTAGAATTAGAATGTATAATCTACAAATAAATTCTGGTTGGGTTGTATCCCTTCCATTGAAATAATTCAGAGTATAGCAAGTCTGGCTGTGTCTCTGGGGGGACAGTCCTCTTTTCAGTGACTAGACCCCCAGGTGTGACATATTGACCAAGAAACATGGCAGTGGGCATGAAGAAACATCCTATTTCTCTACAATCTACCTAAGATATAAACTATTTAAAGATGCTGTACTTCTGTGCACACCTCATCGACTCTGATAGCTTCTTCCCTGTCTTCCCCAGCTGCTTAAAGTCCTCCCTTTCTTCTTCATCTCCATTTCTGCCCCAGCCAGAGTTCTAAGTGGTAGTTGTGATTATGGCTGCCTATTAAGACAGTATTTTGTGTGGAAAGATTTCCCTTAATCCTTTCTGTAAGATTTTGGGTTATATTTATTTTCCTACACATAGACTTGGTAAGATGTGCTAACAACATAACAGGAGTAAACAGAGGCTTAGAATTGAACAGAAACAGAGATTTTATTCTTTGGTGATGAATTGAATTTTCAAAAAGACTACCTCTTTCTTCTCTTGTCCACTGTGCCAGACTGTGTAGGCTCTACATAAGGTAGGGCCAGAAACAAATAATTTGTATTCTAAGCAGTGGATCAGCTTTGTCTCTAATATGGAAAAAGAAATCCCTTGTAGTACAAGGAAGTGTGTACTTGTAGTAATTATTCAGAATTACATATGTATATTATTCATATAATAAAGTACATTGTTTGGAGGAGTGTACACTTTTATTAGGCCTTATATTAATTCTCTGTGAGTGACTATCTATTTCTGCTGTTCAGAAAAGACCAAGGTTTTTACTATATACTCCAGCACCCTTGAAAATTATGTCCGTTGGTTCTTTAATCACATTTACAGAATGCTAATAATTCCAAGTAGCTTAGCCTTAAATTCTGTTCTAAAACCAATGGGAAAATGCATTAAAAAGTTACACTTTTTCTTCTTTCCTTATTTTTTATTATTTCCCTATCTTTTTTTTATTATAATTAAAGCATTCCAGATTGCATGTCAATGTAATTTTTTTTTTGAAAAATTTATTTAATTAATTTAGAACATTTTTCCCATGGTCACAAGATTCACGTTCTTTACCTGCCCTCTCTCAATGCCCCTCCTGGAGCTGATGCACAATTCCTCTGGGTTTTACATGTGTCATTGATCAAACCTCAATATAATTTTTGATATTTGTTTTCTGATATTTTGAAATCCATGTTTTTCTCTCTCACCCCTCTCACTTCCCTAAGAAGGCTGGTAATGTGATACAAGTTGTACATATATTATCATATAATTCATGGTTCCATGTTTATCATGTGAAAGAAGACACATATTGCTTACACGTTTATGTGGAAGAAATAAAGAATGATATGATTTGCATTCCGACTCCTCCTATTTTGTACTGGTGGATATCCATGTTTTGTTACGAGTCTCTTAAAATTGTTCTAGATTCTTGCCTTGCTGATAAAAGTTGTCATGTACAGTTGATTGCTTCTTGTTCTTGATGGGTAGTTGGTGAAAGGATGAATAGAAATAGCCCTGAACTTAAATTCAGGGAGACCTGAATTCAAATTCCATCATAATTCCTTACTATCTGTGAAATCATGGATAAGTAGCTTAAAGCATTTGAACCTTGATTTTGCTACTTGTCAAATGGGAATAATAATATTAGTACTTCATAGGGTTATGAGGATCAAGTGTACTAATGTAGGTAAAATGCTTTGCAATTCCTAAAATATTGTCTACATGTCAGCTATTATTTCTTATCATGTTTATCAAAGGAGGCAACACTTTTGTGGATTAGCATCATTTTGGGGATCTTGGATTGCCATCTTTTAGAACCCTAAATATTGGAAAAAACAAGTTCTGATTTTTCACCTAAATTATGATACTATTTTAAATGTGATGTCTAGTGCCTAGGCATGGTCAGAATGTTAAAGAAATTTGTTTATTTAAAAAAAATAATACCTAGTACTTTAAGGTTTACAAAAGACTTTACAAATGTTCTCTCACTTTATCTTTACAATGACCCTTGGAATTAGGTGCTGTTATTGACCCTTTCTTTTAAGTTAAAGTTTTTTTTGTTTTCTTTTGTTATTTCCATATTATTCAGTTTTAAAACCAATATTAATTAAATTAAAATAAAAATTAAATTAATAAAACCAATAAAACCATATTATTCAGTTATAAAACCAAAACCCCTAAACATATACCCAAATAAACAAGTGATAAATCATATATTTTCATCTTCATTCCTACTCCAGCAGTGCTTTTTTTAGAGGTAGATAGCATTCTTTTTCTTAAGTCTCTCAGAATTGTCCTGGATCACTGTATTGCTGTTAATTCATTATTCCACAATATTGCAGTGGCTAGGTATAGTGCTCCCCTGGTTCTGCTTATCTCACTCTGCATCAGTTTACATAGGTATTTACAGCTGCTCCTTTTGAAACCCTGTTCAGCATTCCTTATAGCATAATAGTATTCCATTACAAGCATATAGCACATTTGTTTAGCCATCCCCCAATTGAGGGACCTTCCATTGAGTTCCAAATACTTTGTCACCATCAAAAGAGCAGATAATTTTTTTTTTTTGTTCAAACAGATTCTTTCCCATTAAAAAAAAAATCTTTTTGAGATACAGACATAGTAGGCTATTACTGATTCAAAAGCTTTGCATTCTTTTAAAGCCCTCTGGGCATAATTCCAAATTGTCCTGCAGAGATCACTTTCAGAACTCCACCAGCAATGTATCAGTGTCCCAATTTTGCTACATCCCCTCCCAACATTTATCACTTTCCTTTACTGTCATATTGGCCAATCTGATAGGTGTGAGGTGGTACCTCAGAACTTTTTAAATTTGCATTTCTCTCACCAAGAGAGATTTAGAATATTTTTCATATGATTTTTGTTAGCCTTGATTTCTTTATTTGAAAACTGCCTATTCGTATCCTTTGACCATTTATAAAATTGGGGAATAACTTGGATTCTTATAAAGTTGACTTAGTTATTTATATATTTGATAAATAAGGTCTTTATCAGAGAAATTAGTTATGAAAAATTTTCCCAGTTTGTTGCTTCCCTTCTAATCTTGGTTGCATTGGTTTTGTTTGTACAACACTTTTAAAATTTAATATAATCAAAATTATTCATTTTACATCTTATAATGTTCTCTATTTCTTGTTTGTTCACAAATTCTTCCTTTCTTCATAGATGACAGGTAAACCATTTTATGTCCCCCTAATTTACTTATAATAGTACTCTTTATGTTTAAATCATATACCCATTTTGACTTTATTTTGTTATAGGATGTGAGATATTGATTTTAACCTAATTTTTGACATAGTTTTCCAATTTCCCCTGCAGTTTTTGTCAAATGGTGAGTTTTTATCCCAAAAGCTGTGTTCTTTGGGTTTTTCAAACACTAGATTACTGAGATAATTTACCCCTAATCTATTCAAAGGTTCATTAGCCAGTACTAGATTGTTTTGATGACCACTGCTTTATAGTACAGTTTTAGATCTGGTACTTACTTTTCGGCCACTCTCCTATACATTTTTTTTCATTAGTTCCCTTTATATTCTTGACCTTTTGTTCTTCTAGATAAATTTTGTTATTATTTTTCTGGTTCTATAAGATAGTTTTTTTGATAGTTTGATATGGCATTGAATAAATAAATTAATTTAGGTCAGATTGCTATTTTATTATATTAGCCTACCCATGAGCAATCATTTCCACCCACAAATGTTGAATTTTGAGTGAAAAGTGTTTTGTAATTGTGTTCATATAATTCCTGCATTTCTCTTGGCAAATAGATTTCTAAGTATTTTACAATATCTAGGGTGATTTTAAATGGAGTTTCTCTTTCTAACTCTTGTTCCTAAGTTTTATTGGAAATATATAGAAATGCTAATGATTTAGGTGGGTTTGTTTTGTATCTTGTAATTTCACTAAATTATTTCAAGAAGTTTTTTAGTTGATTTTCTAGGATTCTTTAAGTATATCATAATATTATCCCCAAAAGAATGTTGGTTTTGTTTCTTTATTGCTTACCTTAATTCCCTCAATTTCTTTTTTCTTTTCTAATTGCTAAAGCCTAGCATTTCTAGTACAGAACTAAATAATAGTAGTAATAATGGACATACTTATTTCACTCCTGATCTTAATGGGAAGACTTTTAAGTTATCTTCATTGCAGGTGATTCTTGTTGATGGTCTTAAATAAATACTATATATTATTTTAAGGAAAGGCCCTTTTATTCCTATGATATCTAGGGTTTTCAGTAGGAATAGGTGTTTTTTTTTTGTCAAGGGCTTTTTCTTTAACTGTTGGGATAATCATGTGATTTCTGCTACTTTGATTATTGATATGGTTAATTATGCTGATAGTTTTCCTAATATTTAACCAGCCTTGCATTCCTCATATAAATCCAACCTTCCTCTAATGAATATATTATATAGTGATATATATATTGATGTAGTCTCTTTGCTACTATTTTATTTAATATTTTTGAATCAATGTTCATTTCTTGAACTGTAATTTTCTTTCTCTCTTTTTGGTCTTCTTGGTTTTGATATCAGCACCATATTTGTGTCATAAAAAAGAATTTGATATGTAAAAAATAATCTTCTTTGCACATTTTGCCAAATTGTTTGTATAGTATTGGAATTAATTGTTTTTTAAACATTTGATAGATTTCACACATGAATCCATCTGATCCTGGGGATTTTTTCTTGTGGAGTTCATTGATGGCTTGTTCAATTTCTTTTTCTAAGATGGCATTATTTGTCTTTTATTTCTTTTTTTGTTAATTTAGGCAATTTATGCTTTTGTAAATATTCATTCATTTCACATATATTATCAGAGGTATTGCCATATGATTGGGGAAAATAGCTTCTAATGATTGTGTTTAATTTCCACTTTATTAAAGGTGAAATCATCCTTTTCATTTTTGATACTAGTAATTTGATTCTCTTCTTTCTTTTATTTAATCAAATTAACCAATGTTCTATTTTATTTGTTTCCTCCCCCATATAGAACCAGCTCCTAGTCTTAATCTTTTACTTTCAATATTATTAATTTCTTCTTTGATTTTTAGGTTTTCCAATTTTGTCTTTAATTGGGGATTTTAATTTATTCTCTTTCTAGTTTTTTTAGTTGCATGCCCAATTCAATGACCTGCTTTTCCTCTATTTTATTAACATAAACATTCAGCATTATAAATTTCCCCCAAGTACTCTTTTGATTGTATCTCCTAAATTTTTATTGTTGCCTCCTCATTGTCATAGTATACCATCTAATGAGGCTAACATTTAAATATTACCTGTTACCACTCTCATCTTCCCCTCCACGTAACATTTTCCCTCTTCCAGGTCTCTTTATGTGATCTAAATTTTCACATTTTACTTCTTTCTTCCCATTTCTCTTAGTGCAATACTCTTTTTTACCCTTAATTTTTAAAAATGTCATACTAAACAGCTTACTCCACTACCCTTTGCCAATGTATATGTCTTCTAACTACTATGATAATATCAATTTTTAAAAGTTACAGATATCATCTTCCATTCAGGAATATAAATAATTTGACCTTATCAAAGCCCCTAAATATTTTCTCTCTCTTATTTATCTTTCTGTACTTCTCTTGAATTTTGTATTTGTACATCAGATTTTCTATTTAAGTCTGGTATTTTCTTCTTGTATTATTTCTTGTTGCATTATTAAACTTCTACTAATGTATCTGAGAAATCTTGTACAAGTGGGAGACTCCGGAGGACCAGATACCAACAAGGGTCCTAATATTCCAAAAGGAAAAAGAATGGGTACATTAAATAATCTGCCATTGAGCTAGATGCCAATTTCAGAATAATATTCTTGAATTCATTATTAAGGGATGGTTTGTGTACACTTAAGAAAAAAGATTTCATGCCAATAAAGCAGTATGGATTGCATAAGAACAAGTCATAGTAGATTAATTTTGTGCCTTTTTTACATTACTAGAATCATAGCTCAGAATAATGTTACATTAAAAATACTTGAATTTCAAAAGACATTTTATAAAGTCTCTAATGATATTTTCCCTGAGCATAGGTATGACCATCACTTTAATATTTAATATACTACTTAGGTTCTCTATTACCTCTAAAACAAAACAATGCAACTCTTTGGTACTTAAAGTCTTTTACAGCCTTACTCTAGGCAGACTGCAGGGCACTAGGCAAGCCTTTTAACCTCTCAGTTTCCAGCCTTATGACACATTGCCCTGTTATTAGAAGCCTTATGTGAATAC
This sequence comes from Monodelphis domestica, assembly GCF_027887165.1. Lineage (NCBI taxonomy): Eukaryota > Metazoa > Chordata > Mammalia > Didelphimorphia > Didelphidae > Monodelphis > Monodelphis domestica. The sequence continues at coordinate 155,588,633 of NC_077234.1, forward strand.
TCTCTCTCCTTTCTCATTCCTTTATACTGGTCACCCCATTGAAATCTCTAATTTCCTCCAAGACTCAGCTCAAAAATTAACTTCTCTACCTGTAGCTTTTTCTACCTACAAGTGCTGGTACCTTCTGTCTCCAAACCAAATTGCATTTATTTCGTATCTATTATGTTTACATGTATATAACAGTATATAACAGAGCTGGGCTCCAGAAGCATAGAGATGCCCTTTTTTAGTAAGGAATCCAATTCTATGTTCATATTCAGATTAGACCAGGTTCATTGAAAGGAGGAACTTGCCTTCTAAAGAGAGGAGGTGGGTTCCTTTTCAATGTTCCTGGCTCATTGAGGAGGAGCTGGAAGAACTTAGATTTGACTCATGTTTGGGTCTTCCCACGAGTGAATAGAAAGGTACTCGTGGTATAATATGGGTCAGGTTTAGGATTATTTACTTTACAATAAAGACATACTTTGAAGCACTCTTTCATAGGCGATACCTATAGTAATATATAACTCTTATTATCTGCTTTTAAGAGACTGAAACTTAATACCTCAAGACTTTAGACATTTTGCAGAATTGTCTAGTAACCATTTCATTCTCTTCTCCTCTTCGTACTTGTCTAATTGACTCCTTCAGGGTCCGTGACTTCTGTTTAGATATGGACTCATTCTTCTTTTGGTAAATCTGTCTTCTGTAGAGCGTGAGTTCAGACTTAAAGCAATTGCTCCAAAGCCTTTGGCTTACCAAGTTCATTCTCGGTGGCAGAGTCTATAAACAAGTTATTCCCTTTCTTACAAGATGTGGCATTTCAGTTGCTGGATGGATTTGCAGTGTAGGAGCAACATAAAGCACTTGTCATAGTGCAATGGGCATAACCAAGGATCCTAGAAACTACATTGTTCCTGAAGTAGCCAGTCCACAAAAGTTCATTCCTAATTATACTATTTGCTCTTTTATATTCAGAGAAAAGAAACACAAAATCAAAAGAAGTGGCAAGAGATTTGACATCATGACTTAGAGCATGCTTAGCGCAGTGCCTGACACATGGCAGGCACTTAATAAAGACTCATTGGTCTGTTGACTGACCAACATGCTCCAGTTGCCATTTGTGAGCAGCTACCATTGTTATGGGGGAGGTGAGAGAAGCTTCGTCTCTCTCTCTGTGTCTTTTGAAGGCTGAAAGAAAGTCCCTTGCATTTGGGAGAAGAAAGAAGTTGCCCAAAGCATAGAAATTCCTTGTAAGCCTAGGTCTACTGGTGGACTCTTCTTCTTGACCCAGTGGCTAATCCTTGATGCATCCTCTTCTCCTTGTTGCTATCATGGGTACAGTGGGATGACTGCATCACTCCAAGCATTACTAGTATTAGCTCAGGGTCCTACACAGGGTGGGGGATCAATTGATCATCCCTATTATACTTATGTATGTCCATGTTATCTTTCCCCAAAGGATGTAAGTGTTATAAAGGCAGGAAGTGTTTTACAGTAGAGCCATTTATCTGAAGTTTCAATTATCTGTGGTCAGCCTGAAGCTCAGGAAGTGTACCAGCTGCAGAGCTCTGCCCCCCACTTCTGCTTTCACTTTTTTTTTCACGTATGTGTCTATGTGTTGGAATGGGGCTCTATGGAGCAACAAGCCATGACTTGCAGCAAGTAGAGAAAGTGCATATACTCTATATGGGGTCAGCAGGGGCCACAGCTTCAGTCATCCTGGTTGAGTCTTGAAATATATCCCCCAAGGATAAGGGGCCCCACTGTATTGTTGTTTTTGTATCCCAGCCCCTGACATTTTAATGTTTCTTGATTGATAGCAGACAAGATGGAACTATGTGGACAAGGTGATAGCACAATTAGCTTAATTGGTATCTTATGGACTAATTAATTTACCTTCAAAGAGTATATTTTAGTTGATGCCAATTTGGAGGAAGTTCTCTCCTGGTGCTAATGCAGGAATGTGTCTGACCAATTGTCTGTTCAAATTTATATTAATGACTTGGATGGAAGTATTTATGTCATGTTAGTCAATAAACATTTATTAAGCATTTACTAGGAGCCAGCCAAATGCTAAGTGACTTTGCTAAGTAACACAGAGACACACACGTATTTTCATTTGTTCCTCATGGCTCAGAAATGGAGATTCTATGATTATTCTCATTTAACAGATGAGGAAACTGAGGTAGAATTTATGTGATTTGCCTGACTAAAATATATCTCAGTTAGAATTTGAACTCAGGTCTTCTTGATTCCATGTCTGACACTTATTTTACCATTTGCCACCTAGTAGCCTATAGCAACATGACAGACATATTTTGATGCTCATATTTTAATGTAGTATCAGTTGTAAAGTTTAAAGTCCCATAGATCAAGCTGGATAGAACATTTCACAAAATCCCATGTTTGGAAAGTACATGAAAGACCTTCTGTCTTTCTGTAGCTTCTACCCTTTGCTCTCAGGGTAATGAGAGCAAACCTGTGGTACTTGGCACAGCACCAATCACATGCCAGATGCAATAAAATGAATGCTTTTTTCTTCATAGATATCTAAGCATCTGATACAGAGAGACCTTAAAATAAAAATAAAAATGTATAATATATGTATGTATTAATTTATCCTATACCTGTGGTTTTTGTCAATATGGGGAAATCCCAGAGTAGAAATTCTTTCTGACACTGTAATGTAATTTGTAGCCTTTGCAAGTTCCCTGGGGATACTGAGTGGCTAAATGATTTACTGAGGGCTGATATGTAGCATCAATGAGTCTTAAATTCAGATCTTTCTGGCTCCAAAGTCAGACCTCTGCACACTATGCCATTCTGTTTCTTAATTATAATAGCAATGATAACACACAGTCTATAGTCCTTTATGATTTAAAAAGCTCTTTAATTGCACCAAGTCCCTCTGGTAAATAAGAATAACATTCAGTCCTTGGGTTTGATTTTGGTTTTTGTCTTTTCATTTTGAGAAGGACCAGTGATGTCATGGAGTGATAATCCTGGGAGTGGGTGAATTGGCTTTAAGTGAGGCAGAATAGAACAAAGCCACCAACCTCATCCTCTAAGTCCAGTGACAAGTCAAAAGTCAGGACGACTGGAGATGACCCTGCATGCAGAGTATGGACTTGGCATCTTCCATGTCTAAGCAAGCTCTAAGCACTCCACAGTGCCTGCTTCAGCTGCTTTCTTGGCCATTAGAACAAACTGTTATCTACGTAGTGTGCCGGGGGAAGTCTTCACGGTCTTAGACATCCTCCTAACTCTGACAGATTTGAAGTTGAGACGATTTTACCAGGGTATGACTGCTGGGCATGCAGTAGCTTCTTGGAGCCACAGGGGAAAACTTGGCGAAATTAAAGGTGGACATTAAAAGTAGAGGAACAGCCCTGAAGCTCCTATATCTATGATTTTTATAAGTAAAGAGGGAACTACCTATGCCAATGAAAATTATTAACCATCCTGAACCTTTTTAGTCTTTTAAAATTTTTATTTTCCCCAATTACATGTAAAAACAGTTTCCAAAGTATTTTATTTAATTCTCTTCCTTTATCCCCTGACACCCTCCACTTTGAAATAGTAAAGAATCTCATATAGATTTTATATGTGAAATTATGTAAAACATTTCCCCATATTAATCCTTTTGTGGAAAGAAACTTGACTAAAAAAATTAAGAAAGAGTGAAAAAAGTTGTCTTTGCTTTGGATTCAGACTTTATTGGTTCATTTTCTTTTGAAAGCAGCTTGCATTTTTTTTTATCATGAGTCCTTTGGAGTAGTTTTGGATCACTGTATTGCTGAGAATAGCTAAATTATTCATAGTTGTGCATTGTACAATATTCCTGTTACTGTCTATGATTTTCTCTTGGTTCTGCTTAATTCACTCCGCTTTAGTTTATGTAAGTCTTTCCAGAATTGTCTGAACTCACCCTACTTGTCATTTTTTATAGCACAGTAGTATTCATTACAATCATATACTATAACTTACTCAGTCATTTCCCAGTTGATGGGTATTTCCTCATTTTCTAATTTTTTTGCCTCCACAAAAGAACTGCTTTAAATATTTTTGTACATATAGATTCCTCTGCTTTTTTAAAAATCTCTTTGGCATACAAAACTAGTAATAGTTTTGGTGGGTCAAAGGTTAATTACTGTTTTATAGCCCTTTCAGTATAGATTCAAATTGCTCTGCAGAATGATTGGATCATTTCACAACTCCACCAACAGTGCATTAGTATCTCAATTTTCCTATATTCCCGCCTAGTTTTGTCATTTTTCTTTTTTGTCATAATTGCCAATCTTGAAGGAAAGGAATGCTACCTCAGAGTTGTTTTAATTTGCATTTCTCTAATTAATAGTGATTTAGAGCACTTTTGCATGACTATAGAGAGCTTTAATTTCTTTGAGAACTTCATGTTTATATCCTTTCAGTATTTATCAATTGGGAACTGACTTATATTTTATATATTCAACTAATTTCTCCAGATATTAGAGAAATGAGGACTTTTTAAAAGAGACTTGTAAAATATTGTTGTTCCATTATGATTACTGTGTATTTCTCTCTATCCTATTTCCCCCTGTTTAGTTTCTGGCCACTAGCTCCCCCAAGATTCCCTCTTTCGTATCAGACTCAATCCCCATTTTCTTCTCCTTTTCCCCCTCTTACTTTCCTGTAGATTGACAGATATCTATAGTCAATCAATTGTGTATGTTCTTCCCTCATTGAGCCAGTTCTGATGAGAGTAAGATTCACACGTTCGCCTCCCCATCTTCCCCTCTACTGTGAAAACTCTTTCATGCCTCTTTTGTGTGTAATAATTTACCCCATTCTGCTTTTCCCTTTCTCCTCCTCCCAGTGCATCCTCTTCCTCATGCCTTAATTTAATTTTACTTTTTTATATCATCCCATTATATTCAACTCACACCCTTGCTCTCTGTCCACGTGTACGCTTTCTAACTGCCTTAATCATGACAGAATTCTTTGGCATTCCCAAGCCATCTCCCCACATAGGGATGTAAATAGTTTAATCACAGTGAGTGGCTTTTGATTTCTCTTTCCTATTTACCTTTTAATCTCCCTTTTGAGTCTCATATTTGAGAATGAAAGTTTCCATTCAGCTCTGGTCTTTTCTTCAGGAAACTTTTTAGTCTCAAGAGTTTCCTGGAGCCCTAAAAGGTTAAATAATTTTCTATCATCATAGGGCCAATTTGTGTCCTAGATAGGACTTGAAAACAAGTCTTCCCAACTCTGGGGCTGCCTCTGTCAATCTACAGAAGCACCCTGTCTCTCACTGAGATCTGGGAGCTATAGTTTATTTTCCACATCTTAAAGTGAGATGAAGTTGAACCAATTTTCTTTCCATTATCTCATCCGTGGGTAGCTCTCTGTCTCTCTGTCTCTCTGTCTCTCTGTCTGTCTCTCTCTCTCTGCCTCTCTCTCTCTTTCTCTTTGTCTCTCTCTCTCTTTCTCTTTGTCTCTGTCTTCCTCTCTGTCTTCCTTCCTTTCTTCCTTTCTTTCTTTCTTTCTTTCTTTCTTTCTTTCTTTCTTTCTTTCTTTCTTTCTTTCTTTCTTTCTTTCTTTCTTTCTTTCTTTCTTTCTTTCTTTCTTTCTTTCTTTCTTTCTTTCTTTCTTTCTTTCTTTCTTTCTTTCTTTCTTTCTTCTTTCTCTCTCTCTCTATTTCTCTCTCTTCTTTCTCTTTCTCTCTCTCTTTCTTTCTCTTTCTCTCTCTTTCTCTTTCTCTCTTTCTCTCTGTCTCTGTCTGTCTGTCTGTCTGTCTGTCTGTCTGTCTGTCTGTCTGTCTCTCTCTCTCTCTCTCTCTCTCTCTCTCTCTCTCTCTCTCTCTCTCCACTTTAATAAAAAAGCACATAGGCTTTAGTAGTCGCCCCAGACTGGAAGTCCAGCCGCGAGGCAACCAGAACAGGGCACAAAGCAGTAGTATCCAGTGCTGGCATCGGTTTGCATGCACATTGCTGAAAGTACTTATTTGTGGTATAGCGTAGTCAAATTGAAAGATCATTTTCCTTGGTAGAACTGCGGTAAAGAAAATGAGAGAGCACAAATTTATTTTAACTACACCAGCCGTGGAGCAGCTATAAAAAGTACCCAATAGAAAAGCTATAAAAATGCAAAGGTAGCAAGCAGAGCGGCCTTAGCAAAGCAGGTTCTGAATGCAGATGCTGCCTACGTGGGCATGAATCAAGTAGTTAACTCGTCTTAGAAGAGACTGTGGTGGGAGGGCAAAAGGAAGCCCCAAGAACTTGTCCTAGTTCACTTCCAATAAACACAAGGCCTGAGAGTAATTAAGCTAAACCTGAAAGAAAGCAGGCTAGAAAGGAGCAGGAATTTCAATGAGGCCTTCAGGAGGAGACCAACACTTCTTTAGTCTGCAGATGGCCACTTTGCCTTTGTATGCACTACAGCTGATGCTAGAAATGGGGGAACAGGCTAGTCCCCTCATGGAGTATTTAACAATAAAACTCGACTGGGTATACTAAAATGCGTTCGTGTTCAGGGACTCAGAACAAGGGGGAGACTGGCCCAGTGTGCTAACTATTAGGCACTGGGCTGGCTTGAGGGAAAATTGAGAAGGAACTAAGACTTTTCCAGACACCCCCCCCTGTTTATTGACTCTTTCTCTACCTTTCAGAAGCCACAAGCAATCCCAGGCAAGGAGCACATTCTCTTGGCCTCGCTGCAGGTGTCTCTTAACTTCCCTACTTCCTTTATTTCTTCCTTCTTCTGTCTCCAACCCATTGTTTTCCTTTCCCCCCTCTCCTTCCACTCCCCAATCCCAGGTCCTGACCACTGTGTGACATTGAAAGAGTGATTAATTCTCAGGCACTTTAAAACAAACAACAAACCCAAAATGGGAAGCAATCAGGGAATGCTGCTTCTGATTTCTCTTGTTCCTCTTCTCCTTCCCTTTTCACCTTTAGCACCATTTCTACCCTCCATGCTGGCATGGAAGTCTCTCAGCCATCTTTTTTTTTTTGCCCTGGAGAAAAAGGATAGAGAATCCATCCTGCCTTTTCCAAGGAGGTTTTGGAAAATGGCATTTTTAAGGAGAGACAGAAGGCCTCTAACAGCTGGAGGGGCCACCAAGATCAGCTAATCCAGCCCCCTCGTTTTAAAGCTGAGGAAGCTGAGGCCCAGAGAGGGAAAAGAGATTTATCCAAGGTGACTGCTTAGAACAGAGGAATGATTCACTCATGTTGGAATTTCAAGCTTCCAGGGCGAAATATTTTTGGCCAGGAGCTTTCCTGGCAGCCTTCAAACCATATCATTCAAGTGGCTGCCCACTCTGCTTAGGCATAAAGCTAGCCTTGATTAGAGGCTTGGGGTAGCAGTAATATGTGGTCTCTGAAGAATTTTTTTTTTTATTTTAGTCGTCAGAAGGAATTTTGAAGGTATGTTTGGAATCTGGCCAGTGGGTATAAGTCCTATTGATATTTGTAAGTGAAGGTAGAACATATTGAAGATGACTGAAACTGTTCCTGCTTTGGAATGAGAATTGTGTTTTGAGATATTTGTTTCTTTCCAAAACACCCTAATATTGTGATGTTTATAAAAATCATCCAGAATAACAGGAAACTTGAAAAAATTACAAATAATTTCTTATATATAATCACAGAATGCTAAAACTTTTAAGAAATTTTAGAACGAATCTAGTCACTGATTTTAGATGAAAAAAAAAAAAACTGAGGTCTAGAGAGATAAGTAATTTGGCTAAGGCCAGACACTAGCTGTTGGAAAAGTAGGATGAGCTATTTTTTTGGTGGCATTAATATACCAAATAAAAACATAAGCAACAAAAACAAAATTTATTAATTAAGATTTATAAATCAGCCAGCTGTGTGACCCTGGGCAAGTCACTTAACCCCCATTGCCTAGCCCTTACCACTCTTCTGCCTTGGAGTCAATACATAGTCAATACATAGTATTGACTCCAAGACAGAAGGTAAGGGTTTAAAAAAAAGATTTATAAATCATGATCTGAAAATATGTAGCTAATTTCCTTCTCCTTTTCTCATGAACTATATTGTGTTATTTGTAGTAACTTCTTCAAATCTAGGAACTAATAGGTTGTTTTTTACCTTCTTTCTTCCATTTGATAAATATTGATTTGTTCTGTGTTTCTACTGAAGCTTGAAATTCATATGACTTTATATGCTAGAATGATCAATTCCGTTGACATTATACTAGCTATAGGATTTCCCCCCCTTTTTAATTGCTGTTGGAAAATTTGGGTTGGTAGTTATGAAGATAACAATGTCACTTGATATTTATTCAAATTCTTGATGATCAAATAGAATCAGAAAAGGCGATGAGAGAGTCCAAAATGTATCCCTTAAATTAATCTTAGCATTACTAAGATTTAGAGCCATATAGGATCTCAGAGGTTACCTGGACCACATATTAATACCTAATTTATGCTTGTTTGGTTGACAGATTGAAACCAAGACTCAAGAAAAAGAAGTAACTTACCCAAGGTTACACATGATGTCATGAGCAGAGTTATATTTTGAAACTTATATGAACTCTTCATTTTATGGTATTGCCATTAGTCTTATTTAATGGAATCTTAGAATTTCAAATTTGAAACAGAACTTGGACATCATTCAAGTTGATTCAATGAATGCTTATTGAATTAAATTATAGTAATCACCTAATTCAAATCATTATTCTTGGCCTCTTTCCTTCTGTCTTTCTTGGAAACAGAGGGATGTTGATCGCTGCTCCCTATACAGTATCTAGTCATCGTAGCACTGGACATATATCAGTGGAGTGATCTGAGAGGCAATGGAGGGACTCTATCTTACTCTTGTTGAATCATGAGACCTAAAATTCTTCCACTAGAGAGTCATTCCTTTATGATTTAAATGATTTAAAACAAGGTATTCGGTCCAAATGAAAATATTTCTAGAGAACTCTCCGTTCACACTTACTGGGGATTAAGCTGTCCGTTTTGAGAAAGGCAGGAAGAAGTGGAATATGAGGTCTGGAGAACAGAAGATGTTATATGGGTGAGAAATGGCTTGAGTGGAACATTCTAGTATGGAATCCAGGGCAGGAAGGAGGCAATATGAGGTCTTATTTGGGGAAGGAGGAGTCTTCCTGAGAGATTATGGATGAGTTTGAAAAGGATGTTGAAGGGTAAGGAAGATCAGGTTCTCCTAAATACACTACTATTTTGCTTAGAGTTCTGACACTTTTAACTCTTTCTCCTTAGAATGAATGGAGGACCATTCACAGACAATGGACGTCAGATTCATGTATTAAAATATAAATAATAACAACAATAGTGGATTGGTTAGGATTAATACAGTGCTTTAAGTCTCACAAGACAATTCATATATTTTATTACATTTGATTTCCACGGCATTTCTCTGAGGAAGATGCTATGTATTCAGCTAATATATATGATATAAATCCCTCAGTTTATAGGTCAGGAAAATAAGGTTAAGTGATTTACTTAGGGTCATACAGTTAGCAAAAGTCTGATAGGAATTCAAACTCGGGTTTTCCTTACTCGAATATATATTGACATATATCTTAACACTTTCTTTTTGTTTAAAAAGAATAATACACAGCCAGATGGGAATTGCCATGATGATTACATGCAAATATATTTTGTGCAACCCTGAAAAGGGCTGTGAAACTAGAGTGTTCATGGTGGGACCTAATCCATGTGAGCTGATAGTGCTTGGATGGTTAGAAGTGAAGCCCATCATTGGCCATCCCCCATGGAAGATGGAATTCAGCTGTGCGGTCTCAGCTATGTAGGCTTACCTTAGGCACCATCTATAGGACAGAGCTGTAATCATCCCCAAGTCCCCCTCTTCATAAGAAGTGGGAGAACGGGATCATGGACCTGCATTCCAATCCATAGCCATGCCATGGGAGCCCTTATTGCCTTCCTTAGCATGTTAGGAGCTGGAGCCCTTTAAAGCAAACAGAAAAGAGTCATGGAATAGGTTAATAGCACACTTTAAGATACTGTAAACTTCTTAGGGGAGGATGAAAAATAAGGGATAACTAGAAAAGGAAGGAGAAAGAGAAGAATGGCAGCACCAAGAAAAATCCATCCTGAGGATGGCAGCCTAGAAGAATGGATCTGGACACTAAAAATGAGATCAATCAGAGGAATGTCAGGGAGGAATTTATTTTCTCTCTACATTATATTATGAAACTTATTTTTTCCTTCAGGTACTTATTTGACTCTATCTTCAGTTCAGGTGTGGGTTGAACCTCCAGAGCTTTTCTTCATTGTCCTGCCCCAATGGAGTCTGCCAGAGATCCTTTTGAAAACAAGGGCTGTAGGGATAGTCATTAAGTGTGATTGAATATTTTTTTAATGAGAAATGAGTCAAGTATTAAAACAATAATGATGCTAATAAACTACCTTTGTAAATAACTTCATTGCTTCTGAATTTTTTTTTGCAAAGAGAAGCTAAGATATTTCCTATTATTTAACTTCTTCATGTTTTTCATAAATTTATTGTTATGCAAGGCAGCTATGTGGCTTAGTGGGTAGATCACTGGAATTGGAGTCAGGAAGTCCTCAGTTCAAATACTGCCTTAGATACTTTTTAGCTGAATAATTTTAGGTAAATTACTTAATCTCCAACCTGCTAAATTTCCTCATCTGCTAAGTGGGGGTAATAGCACTTGTATCTCAGGGTCATGGTAAGAATCAAATGAGAAATATATATATACAAATGACTCTGCAAAATTTAAGGTACTATAAAAATGCTAATATATTTATATGAGCTTTAATGAGAATGGGCACTAGTTATTTATATACAACTAGAAAAAATAAAATTTCAGCAAGAGGAAAAATAATAAGTGACATCAAGGGGAAAAAAAAAACATTTTCATCTTATCTCACCACAAAGGGAATACCCTATTGCAGAGTTGTTACAAGCTAGCAAAATTAGAAGTAAACATAAGAATCCAGTGGTATGTTCAGCTGTTGTATCTGGAAATCAAGTTATGGCTTATCTAAGGATCCTAATCCATGAGATCATGGAAAATAGTCTGAAAGAATAGAAAGAAAATAGTCTGAAAGAATAAGAGGAAAATAGCCTGAAAGCGACAGCAATTAAGGGTGAGAAGAAGGAGATCACAAAAATGTTTTCTAGGGTAAGAAGCTAAGAAAAACAGTGAGTTGGTGATAGGGTTAATTTTTGGTTTTGTTTTTTTCCTGATAACAGTATAGATCAGAAGTTTGAACTTGGGGCCTAAACAGGAAAAGATCTTATTCCTCTGGAGACTGAAAGTGGGCTGAAAAAAATCATTCAGTCTTGTCCTGAAGGGTAGAAAATAAAAATCCTAACACAGAGTTGCAAGCTAGAAAAAAAGGATTTGGGGACTAAAACTGTTATTGATCAGGGAGGGTACCTGGAAGGAATTGTTTTTCTCCTCTAAATCTGAGATAAACTAACTGAGCAGTCTGAGTTCACACCTATTGTTTACCTCAGTTTTATCTAGTTTCTGTTCACAAGTGCCTTCACATATTTTAGTAAAATGCATTTTTAATTTTGAACTGACTTGAACTTGACTATATTTGCTAGACCATGCAGGGAAAAGATATGCCCTCAGAGAAAACAAGAGGTTCATACTCAGAGGCACAGTCTGATGGAAAAATCATTCTTATTTTTTAGGCTTTAGTGAAGTGAATAGTGAAAAGTATAATTAGACAAGAAACTAACTTGGGGAAGAACCCTTGGATTCAAGTACCTGTAATCTTCATAGGCAAATCTTGGGTTCAAATTCTTGCCATCAGTGAACTTTATTCTTGGTTTCCTTTGCTATGATTCTATTGTCCTTTCCTTCAAGGTTTTATGGAACTTTCTTTTGTCTTCACGCCCATTCCTCGGCATAGTGCCTGGCATCTATAATTGACTCTTAAAGGTTTATTGATTAACTCTTCATTGACTCACTGACTGTTCCTATGAATTTTTCCTACATTTTTTAGTTCTTTCTCAAGGGCTAACCCCTAAGTTAGTAAAAATGGATGGAAAAAAGATGACTATTATCAGAGTTGTACACAGGGATTGAATTCCTGTGATAGCAGTGTTAGAGAAGGACAGACTTTTAAATTTGACAACTCTGGAATTAGATACTGTAATTATTTTATAATATATCAGTTAATCAGCAAGTATTTATTAAGGGCCTACTGTAGGCATTGTGCTAGGTGCTACAGATATAAATTCAAAGAACAAAACATGCCCTATTCTGGAGAACTTTCTTTTATTGGCTTGGAGCCTTATTGAAAGCAAACGATAGTTTGTAAATGGAAAAAAATAATACCAGAAAAAATACTCTATTTTCCTATACTAATTTTAGTTATTAGACAAAAAAATTTTTTTTTTGTGAGTCTTGGAACGTATACATATACATGTATAGATATCATGAATACATATCCTACAATTCCCATTTTTATCAATAATATATTTTTAAAGATAAAGCGTGTTTAAGTTCTTTGGATAATATAGATTCTTTTACAATTCTTCCAAACATTCTTCCAACAATAAAAAGACTAAGCATCTGGGCAAAATGCCCAGAACACTCTCACTACAGGAGAATATTTCAGAACTAGGGCCATTGTGGAGAATAACTTATTTCACCAAAACAGCATTTTTTTTTGTAACTGAGAAAACTAAGGTCCTCATTCATTTGCCGTTTTAAAACAATTCAGATGATACAATGTAGGAATTGATAAGTTCTATCTCTTTTACTGATATCTTTCTGTACAGCTGGCTTTAACTTGCTCATGGAGTTTTTACCATAAAGGTTGAAAACATCAATAAAGCCCTTGTGCTGCTTTAAATCTATCTGGCAGGTTTTAAGCAAGTCTTCCTTGAATCAGATGGTATATGGTTTTGTATCGCTATCCCTCAGAATTTCTAAATTCCTTTGGCTGTTCATCCCTTTCCCTGTAGAAGTCTGGTAATAATTGGTGAGATTACATTAGCATCACAGAATGTACTAGGATGTAAGTTGTTTGGTTCTGTCAGGTTGCATTTCTTTGTCCTCTGTTCATAAATCTTCCATAAAATTTGTTGGTTTCTTTATTATTTATTTTTGTTAAATTGATAAAATTTGTCATAAATAATAAATAATATACATGTAATATTTAACAATAACATTATATAATAAATAATGAATAAATACAAATAATAAATAAATATAAAATAAAATAAAACATAATAAAGAATAAATAATAATGGCTTCTTGATATATTTTGTTCTATTTTTATTTTATAAGAAATATGATTGGGCCTTATAAAATATTCCTGTACTTTTCAGCAATTTGAGGGTTAAAGGGGGGGATAGATAAAGCTTTTAATTAGTGTTTACTATGTAGGAGATGTGGCAAAATAGGGACACTAATACACTGCCGGTGGAGTTGTGAAATGATCCAACCAATCTGGAGGCAACAAAGGGCTTTAAATGACTGCCTGCCTTTCAATCCAGCTATACCACTGCTTGGTTTGTACCCCAAAGAGATAATAAGGAAAAATACATGTACAAAAATATTTATAGTCACCCTCTTTGTAGTGTCAAAAAATTGGAAAGTGAGGGGATGCCCTTCGAATGGGGCATGGCTGAACAAATAGTGTTTAATATGTGCCAAACCCTATACAAAGTACTAGAAATACAAATGAAAGGGGGAAAAAAAGGATCCTTCCCCTAAAGGACCTTATCTTCTAATGGGAGAAGACAGCACATAAAAGAGAATTGGAAAGTGGGATAATACTCAATGAAAGAGAGTGGAAAATGGCCAGAGTATTGATTGGACTTGGAGTCACCAAGGTCTGGGTTCCTATCTTGCCTTGGACACTAGTTGGGTGGCTGTGGGTGAGGACCTCAACTTCTCACTCTTGTAGTACCCAGGGTATAGTCGTTGTTATCAGGCTCAGTTGAGGTACTTTTGCAAATTTAAAAGCGTTTAAAATTTTTTTAAAATCATATAAATATCTATTATTACTTTGTTCTGATGATGCTTCCATTGTTCTGTTTTTAGACTTCCTCTTCTAAAACTGTCTTTAGAATTGATGACATATTGTGTGTGTGTGTGTGTGTGTGTGTATCCTTAACTTTGACGATATATTTAATTTTGAGATATGATTAAGAATTGTGGGGATCAAGGCTAATGAATAGAATCAGTTAGAAATTTGGTATTTGATATTCCGAAAAAGTAGGGCATCTAGGTGGCACAGTGGATAAAGTGCCGAACCTGGAGTCAGGAAGACCTGTATTCAAATCTAGCCTCAGGACACTTATTATCTGTGTGACTCTGGGCATATTATTTAATTCTGTTTGCCTTAGTTTCCTGGTCTGTAAAAGGAACTAGAGGAAGAAATGGCAAATCACTCCAGTATTTTTTGTCAGGAAAAACCCTAAATAGGTCACAAAGAGTTGGACTTAGCTGAACAATAACTAAAAAAAAAAATGTTTATAAAGAAATTAAATAGAAACATGGTGTAACCTATAAACTGGCTGAGAGGCTATCCAAAAGGGGATCTCAAAAAAAAAATCACTGGCAACATTATTAGACTAAGTATACAGTCATCTACGCCAGTTCTTCTCTGCCCCTTTCTCCAATAGCAGCTGCTGCTTATTGGGAAGAAAGAGGGAAAAGGGGAGGGGGCACATGTTGGGGGTACCTTCTAGCTCCAGGGCTGCAGCAGGCACCCCATTTTCCAGATCTACTGAACGCAGTCATTATCTCCTTTTTGATCTTATACTCATCCTTTCTGTTGGTCTCTTATTTTAATTTCAGAAGCTGATTTAGTCAAATGTTCTGTTGCCTCTGCCCAAACTCTCTCATTAGCAAAGTCCTTTCTTGGCTTTCTGGAAATTGGTTGACCTGTTGCTCTTGGCACGTGGCTCCAACTCCTGACAAAGTTTGGCTCTGGCTTTCCGATACCATTGACATATTCTTTCAGCTTTCCTGCTCACATTTAGAAATGGATTCTTTTTTGTGTGTGTGGAGGAAGTAAAAGACAGGGCAGGCTCCAAAGCAGGAGCAGACAGCTGTTTTGTTCCAGGCTGGCAGTTGGTCAGTCAATAATCATGTATTCAGCACCAGGTTCCTGTCACTTCTGAGTTCTGGGGAGGCAACAAAAAAGGGCGCGTGTTTAGCTCCAGTCCTTGGTGTGCTTATTTCATTTCAAGCCCACATTTTGACCGCGTCTCAAATCCTCCGCAAATGTAGCAAACTCTAATGAGGTCATCGGGATTATGAAGTATCTGTTGGTGCTGTCAAGCCTGTGGCTCTCCGTTCATTCGGACAGCTGCGCTAAGCCTAGTGGACTTTCAATCAGGCTTCATTGAACAACTCTGGGAGAGTCAGTGGATCCTAGAGTTAGAACATAACATCAGCCTTCGTATTCCTGCTTTAGGCAAGTGAAAAACCTGTCAACAGTTTGGTCAACTAATTGTTCACTTATCTCGGAACCTGTCAGCTACACCCTTAGCTTTTTGTCAATCTTTTTTCATTTGGGTAATAGGAAAATTTCCATTCCAGGAAGGCGGGGGAAGATGCATTTACACCAATATCACGCTCAGCAGCAAGGAACGCTTGAGAAGACTCCAGGAAAACACGGGGCCTCACTGCAAGATTCTTTGGAGGAGTTTACGCTCTGGGTCTGACTGCCTTGTGGGGAGACTTCCATCGAAGAATTTCTGTTGGAGATTTCCTCACCAAGCCACGACGGAAGGAGTTCAAGATGGACCAGTGTGGCACTGAATCCCATTCCATACGGAACAATGTTATAGCGCTTCTAAAATTGAGCCGTTAAAACATTCATTTTCCCTTCCCAGGTTAAAATGTGCAACAGGGAAAATGACTGGCATAACAGTCATATGAAGATGTTCTTTCTAAAAGGTTTAATACTCTCCGGGATTTTTTCCAAAATATGAGCTCATTGTAGTAACTACCTGTCACAAAGCCAGCGTTGTTTCGTTTTCTTCTCATTTTGTTTTTCCTTCACTTTCGTCATCGTCCTTCCAGCATCCTTGACTGATCAATGTCCAAGATGCTACGTGATACCCGATGTGTGCTTTATTAGGTTTTTATATGCTTTCACATCTGGACCATATATTATGGCTGTTTCTAATTCACCTTTTAGTTTAAAGCTTTGTTTTTGAGGTACTTGGGAATAAATCTTGAATGTTTCAGTGTACTGCTTAAAAAAACGAAAACAAAAAAGATATAATTTGAGAGGTCATGCAAGAAAACTGACAGAGAGATTTAAATTAATACTCTACTTCAAGGGGATAATAATGTATAAGTATTCCACGTGAGAAAGACATTTTCAAAATGACCTGGGGGGCAACATCAAGATTCAAACTGGATATGAATTTTCATCTTGTTAGAACAGCTTAGCTACTGACTGAATTGTGGTCTTGAAAAGAGATTCCATAAGCTTGGCTCCTTTTTTCTTGCCTTTACCTCTTGGTATATAACCTTGGGAATCACAGATATTGCATTCAGTTGTGGATGCCACCTTTGAGTAAAGACAACTCCAGGAACCTGGAGTGTTCAGAGGAACCCCAATTATCTAGTTCTTAACTGCTGTTCTGCCTTGGAATCAGCACTAAGTATGGCTTCTAAGAAAGAAAGTAAGAGTTTAAAAAATGTTTAAATAGAAAAAGTGAAATGGTTTTCCAATTGAAGCAATGGGTTCCCCTTAACTATGGGTCTTGAGCAAAGACTGAATTGACTGACTACTTATTAAATATTTGGGGGTATTCTTTCCCGTTCAGTTTTGAATTCAATTAAAATAGTGAGTGGCAGACCCTCAGGGGGATTACTAAACCATACATAAAGATCCCTGAAAACTTCAAAGGGATTTACATAACCACATTTCGACATTCTCTGTGTTCTATTTTGTTTCTATTTATTTTGTTAAATATTTCCCAATTAATTTTTTTTAAAACCCTTACTTTCCATTTTGGAGTCAATAAGGTGTATTGGCTCCAAGGCAGAAGAGTGATAAGGGCTAGGCAATGGGGGTCAAGTGACTTACCCAGGGTCACACAGCTGGGAAGTATCTGAGGCTAGATTTGAATTTAGGACCTCCTGTTTTTAGGACCCAATTAAATTTTAATCTAGTTCCATCACACTTGGGAATATCTTCAAAGGCAACTTATTTGTCACCCCTGGATTTAATGACCTTTAAAGTCTCTTCAAATATTTGATTCTGTGATTTTTTTTTTGGGGGGGGTGACTCTGTGGACATGTATGTCTATGTCGGAATTTGAGAAACATTGTCTTGGTAGGTGGAGATGATCAGACAATCAGGCAACAGTCATAGCAGCAAGCTTCAGTGACTTTGAGGTCTCTGTCCTGCATAGCTTGTCTCATTATTTAGATAGTTTTTGAACTTCCTTGGCTCCCCTTATTTTGAATATTAACCTTTGTATTCCTGACCATGATCTTGATTCTTTTTTTCCCTTTCCCCCCTTTTTTATATAGCATATTTTCCCATGTTTCCATGATTCATGGTTCCCTCCCCTACCCAGCTCTTTTCTCCCTCCTCCTGAAGCCAATGAGCAGTTCCACTGGGTTTTACAGGTATCATTGTTCAAAGCCTAATTCCAGGTTAATCATATTTGTAGTAGAGTCATGATCTTGATTCTTGCTTGCTAATGCCTATAGAGTCTTTGGAATTAGACTTCGTGTGTTGGTCTTGAATCTTGGCTTCGGCTGTATTTCAGAAGTATGGTGCGAAGAGAAGAACACTGGCTTTGTAGTGGAGACGTACATTTCAAATCTCAGGTCTGCTATGTATTATCTCAGGGGACCTCAGTTTCTTCAAGTGTCATTGAGGAGGATGGTTAGACAATTTATTATCCCACCTAGCTCCAGAGTCTATGCAAATGAAAAACTAGGCTTCTTAGCCAGAATCCAGATGCAGATTCCTAGAGCTCCTTAGAGAAAAGGCTAAGTCTCTTCACCAGAGAAAAGTCACTTGATGTATTTGTTAATATGAATTATATTAGGGCATATGTTATTGAAATTATTTAAATAATTTGTACAAAATTTGAGGCATCAAAATAAAGGAATCTATTCATAATCTTTCTATGAGTTGTTCAATAGTTGGATAAAAAGCGAAAAGTTTACATGTATTTCCTGTTACCAAACATTCATGGAACCTATTCTGTGGACCAAAGATATCGGTGATAGTGTTTTTAACTCCTTATTCTAAGTGTCACATGGACAACACTTAATAGTTAAAATTATATTGTTTGTTGGCTTCCTAATTATACACAAAACACATTTCCCTGAGTAGCAAATGGATAATAATCCCTGTATATCCTGAGGATAATTAATTCAGCTTGCGTTACATGTATTGGAAATGTGGAAATATACATATATATATATATATATATATATATATAAATAGTTTGTAATCAAGGAAGAACAATCAAAATGAACAGTGAACAAAAATAAGTGTTCAAAATGAAAATGTTGAAAAATCAGGGAAGTTTCTGTAATTTTAACACCAGAATTGGCTTTAAAATGAATCGTCTATTGAAATAAGTGTCCAGAATTTATCTTGTTTTTATGTTACAAACTTAAACTAGTTTAAGAATCCTGATTTGGGAAAGGAGCCCCTCTTGTGGTAGGATGATAGCATTACAGTTTAATTGCATTTGGGGGAATTTAATATTGCTAATTCTTTATATGTCATGTAAATAAAATTTTCTTAGGGTCATATTGAACATATTCAAATGTTATATAATATTGTATAATAAGTACATCATATATTCCATAATATAACTTTGTTGACAAGTAGAAAAACTTAAATTGTAGTAATACCTCTCCTAATTAAATCAAAACAAAACGAAACAACCACCAACACCACAAAGGTGGCTTACCTAAAATACTGATGGAACTAAAATGCAGATTAACATTTATTAGTGTTATAATGGTCCAAATAATTTTCAAATGTTTATTTTTCCATTTTATCACTGATTGATTAAATTTCTTAAAGGTATGTAGTAATTATTTAAAATTAATTTTAAAAGTAATGCTTATTTAAAATCGAGACTAAAGTTTTGAATATTTGACTGACCAGATGATACTAAGAAGGGTAGTATCAATAACAAATATCACCTTTGAATGAATCATTCAAAGAATTTTGGAAGAGTATTGTGCACTAGTACTCTTTTGTCACTTATCAATTATAGACCATTTTATACTTGACTTGTGTATATATGTGTATATTCACAAAATATGCTTAGATGTATGTATAAAACAGTGATAATACACATATGCATATATTTTCACACATAGGTGTATATATAAACATCCATATATACAGATGCATAATGTATCATTACTTAGAAGAACATCTATGAAGCATCTGTGAATCTAATCTTTCCAAATCAGAATTTTTGGTTTGTATTCCCTAGCAGTGACTGAAAAGGTATTCAGACACATCATGAAGATATATGCTTTGATGGTATTTCCACTACTTTCTTCAAGACTCATCTTCTTTTTTTCATATCCTCTTTAAAAACTATAGACCTTGATTGTTCCTCTTATGATTATTGGTCTACAAATAATTTACTCAAGGAAAATAATCCAGTACTTGAAGAAAATTATACTGCTACCATGTTTATATGTATCTTCTCTTCTTCTGGTTGAATATCCTAATTTCCTTCAACCAATTTCATATTGCATGGTCTTCATTCTTCTTCGCATCTTGGCCATCTTTCTTTTGATCTGATTAGCTTGTTTGCATCTTTTCCAAATGTGATGTTCACAACTGACTATAATACTTCAGAGGAATCATATAATATCTGAATATTTTGGATACTATGACTTCCTTCAATATAGTTGGATATTGTATTACTTTATTTGGCTGATATATTACATTTCCTCCCTTATATTGAGCTTTCTAATTTACTGAAACTCCAGATAATTTTCACACAAACTGTTTATGAGGAGACATGATGATGAGATCCAGAGGAAAACAGTTGGGTGGGAATGAAGAAATGACTGTCCTGGGTATCTTCTTTAAACTTTGGCTCTAAGAGGATTTCTCCATCAGTACTTGTTCTAATCAAAAGGAGAATAATGGATCCTGGGAGAAAAGTGTGTAGCCAGGTGGGAAATGAATCTTTGATTATTTAACTGAAACTTAGATGAACTGATTGATATAACCAGACATGCTTCTCAAGGTCTAATTGTTGACATTTTTGTGTTATGGTCTGTTATATTGAAATAAGTATTGACATTCCTATAGAGGTTTAGAGACTGAAAAAACTGAAAAAAGCCTGAAACTCGTTATCTCCTCTTCTCAACCTGTTGACCTCCCTGGTTTCTTTAAAGTCCTGAATAAATTTCCACTTTCTAGAGGAAATCCTTTGTAACCTCCTCTTAATTTCAGTGCTTTCCTTCTTTTAATTATTTTCTATTTTCCTTTATATAGATTGCTTTGTATATGTTTGCCTATTATTTCCCTCATTAGATTGTAAGCATCTTGAGGGCAGGGACCATCTTTTGCCTCTTTGTATTCCTGGCACTTAGCCCAATGCTTAGCAAATAGTAGGTGCTTAATAAATATTTATTGATTGATTGACTGTGTGAAACTGGGTAAGTCACTTAACTACTCAGAATTTTCAACAACTTTCTTAAGAATAGAAGTTATAGAAATATTGCTAATATCAATTGCTGGAGGGGTACCTTATCTTGGAATTTCTTCATCACTTCTCTCTCTTTAAATATCACAAGACATTTTACATACATTTTCTTCATCTGCTTTGTGTGTAATTGGAAATCTTATGCCTTTGAACTACATTTCCCAGGAGCCCACTGACTTCCTGTTGTTAAGTGTTGACACAGACAGGAGATAAATAGAGTGGTCTTCCATGGCTAGCCCTCTTTGCTTCCTGGGTTGTGACTTTGGTGGAGCAGGCTGTTTGAATAGGTAGATTAGCCATGGCCATGTGGTTTTATTTTGTTACCTTTTTATTTTGTTACTTCTAGTGATTATTAATAAATCATATAAGATATAATATTTGAAGTTATTGTATATTAATTTTAATTTTTACACTTGGTCCATAATTTCCAGGTTTATCTTTCTCTGGCCACACAATTCCTTAATGCTTTTCTGGTTCATCATCTTCTTTCACCTTTATTTGGAGACATATTCTAGAAAGCATAAATTTATATAAAATTGGAAAAGATTTGGTAGGGCAAAGCTTTGCAGAAAAACACCTGGAGGTCATAGTAGAGCACAAGCTCAATGTGATTTAATAATACAACAGCAATATTGTTTTTGAAACTTGTTTTGATACTGGGAAGAATTAAATTAACATGTCATACTTAAGTCAGAAAATATTCTTTCCCTGTCACTTTTTTTACAACTGCAGTGCATAGTAGAATAGTCTGCACTATTTGAAAATGAGATGGAAAATATGTTCTCTGATGAATTGATTTGTCACCCTTAGAATTCCCTTAATCAGGTTAAATTATCCTAAAGCATGAGAAATATTATTCTAAGAATTTTACAGATAAATCATTCTCCTCCACAAAGAACTGAAAAATGGAAAATTGTCTCAAATTGTAAAAAAGACAAAGTTCAACTAAAAATCATGGCATAGCTTATTGACTATAAGGCTTATTAGGAACAAGAAAAAGGTATCAAAAGAGGGTATGAAATTTTCTTTTCTGGATACCTTTAAAATAAAATCAGAATTCATGATTAATGATTTCACTTGCTGGGAGTAAAAATCTAGAACAAATGACTTCTTAGGATTCATTCCACTTTTTTTGATTGTAAGATTTTTTTGGTTATTCACTCCTTTGGGCTCCCTGTATGCTCTGAATGCTGCTAAGCTGTTTTCCAACCATTGTTTATCCATTCTTCCTCCTACTATTTGGAAGTCTATTTTATGAAAGGAAACAAAACATTATGAGGGGAAAATAAAACCACATTTCACAATTTATTAAGACATTATAATGAAAAAATATGTTTTTAAACATTCATTTACTTATCATCAAGTAAAACCATTTTAACAATCTGAGAATCCAGAGAAATATCAGGTCTCAGGCAGCTCCTTTTACTGTACACTAATCTCTGGGGAATTAGAACTGAAAACTTTACCAGCAGCTGAATCAGAAAAGTGATGGAAGCTGTCAACATGGAATACTCGAAGATATTTATTCATTACCACAGATTTGTTATTTTCCTGGAGAAATCCATGGTTAAGTTTACGCCTTCTATCTAGCAATTAGAAGTAATGTTTTTCTAAAAGGCTTTTATTAATGTTGAAAGTATTTATATTGGTGAACAGATAGTATATCACCGTCAAGAACTCAATTAATTCACCTGTCATATTGGATTCTGATGAGTGATTTATAGAAATAAAGTGATTATGAGACTCTAGTATTAGTTTTCTGGCCAGTCATAGTGTTTATAAAGAACTTCACTGGGAAGTTGCAAATTCGAGAATCCTAAATACTGAATGCATATATCCTTTGTCTTTAAAATTTTAAACAGGGAAAATACCACTAAGAGACCTGTAGGAGTGAGAATTTTGGAAACCCTTCTTCATAAAGTAATTTATTCACCTTCTTTGAGAGGAAAAATAGTTATATGCATTTTAATGATATAAAATGTTATCTAATAAATGAGATTAACAATAATAATATATCACCAAATATACAAATAGGTATATGATCTCCTTGAAAGAGATATTCTCTCCAGTGATAGAGTATATAATTCATCTATATCTCAACATCTTTTAAGACTCTTGTTCATATTAATATATTCATGACCAGGCATCCATTTATCTAATTATAATTCATGTCTTCAGCACATTCAACTTTGAAAACCGAAATGATGAGGGGTTAAGAGAATTCTGAATTACCTGTGAACAGCCAACTAGTATCTGAGGCAGGATTTGAATTCTGGTCTTTTGATTTTAAATACAGTTCCTCACACTTGTTCTCTACTCTTTTCATATGAAGAAACCTCATATTTCCAATGACATAACTTTTTCAAATACAGAGCCCATATTTTTTACATCTTTTGTTTTCTGAGTCTCTGAGTCCTACATGCATAGTTGGTGCTTAGCAAGTTTTCGAAGAGTGTATGGATATCCCAATGCAATTTGTGTCCAAGATATTCATTATATCTCTGAGATAAGTGGTTCTATGACTTTGTTAAATACCCAGGAAAGTCTGACATCTTGAAAATACTTAACAAATAAACATAAAATAAAGGTAGCAAAATGTCTTACATATTAACATCGAGGTTAATTTGCCCCCTCCAACTTTTTCCCTTTCTGTACTATGGTACCATTCTGCCCACTTTGATGTTTGTACTACAGGGATTTCAATATGTACAGCTACATATGTTTAAATTGTGGGTATTCATTTTGGTTCCAGGAGTTGGTGGGAGCTTGTAGACTGATTGAGAGGAAGCCTGTTGGGGAGTGTTTATCTTGATGGAGCCTCTGTTAATCAGTTCAAGGTCTCTCCTTCATTTACAGGTTCAATAAATCCATTTTATCAGCTCACCCAGGCATGTTTAGGATGGAGAGCTGATCTATGGTAACCAAACTCCAAAGGTTAGGTCACTTAATCACAGAATGAGAGCAAAAAGGGTGTCTTTCTATTTAATGGACATTTTTATCAAATGTCTTCTCTATTCTGGAGAAATGGTGAAATTTTTGTCTCAACAACTGAGAAAGTTGAATAGAACATTTTTCCCCTGGACAGTACTGGAGAAACATTCACAAATTATTTATGGTCCAACTCTCCTTTTTTATCCCCTGTATTCTTTCAGTCACCAAAAGCTTCTGTAATTATACTACATTGTATGAAGCATTAATTAAGTTATATTAGTTACAATCTAGAATTATATCTTTCTAATGAGTTTTTAGGGAGGCACTCTTGCCTACTTGATGAGATTTGGGAGATACTCCAGTCTCCTAAGCCACACTTACCCATTGTCTCTTGGGAAGAATAGACATCTTCCTGGGAAGAACACTATAATGGCTAATCTCATTCAAGTTGTATTGGCTATCATTAACTTCCTATTCACAGAGTGAGATTTTCTGCACTTGTCATACATTTTTGTACGAAACACCCTTTGGGACCTTCAGTGCCTAAAATGAATATCTGTCTTATTAAATAACAGAACTGAAGTTTTATAGTATCTTGAGATCTAAGAAAATCTGTACTGGTCTTCATGAGAGAAATTTGATACAACCAGAATGTTCATTATTAGTAGGGAAATGAAAATCGTTATTGAATTCCATTGTTTTCAGTGATGCAGTAATTGACAAAGTAGAAAAGTTAATGGAAACATCTTGTCTTCAGTGCAGAGGCAGGTTAAGATGTCAGTGTGTAGGGGGCAGCTGGGTAGCTCAGTGGATTAAGAGTCAGCCCTAGAGATGGGAGGTCTTAGGTTCAAATCTGGCCTCAGCCACTTCCTAGCTGTGTGACCCTGGGCAAATCACTTGACCCCCATTGCCTAGCCCTTACCACTCTTCTGCCTTGGAGCCAAAACTGGCTCCAAGACAGAAGGGAAGGGTTTAAAAAAAAAAGATGTCAGTGTGTAATATAATGCCTCTATAGACATTCTTCACTTTTCTATGTACTGACTTTTGTAACTGTGCTTATTCCATCTTGCTAAATAAAGATCAGTCCATCAATCAACATTAAGCACCCACAAAACCAGGCACTGTGCTAGGCACTGGGGAGACAGAGTAGATGAAATTGTTCCTATTTAAAAGAGTTTACATTTTAATAGGGAATATAACAAGGATGTGTGTCTATATGTATAAATAGACCTAAATATAAAGTAGTTAAGTACAAGGTAGTTGGGGAAAAAGGCAATAATAGCT
Organism: Monodelphis domestica; assembly: GCF_027887165.1. Taxonomy (NCBI): domain Eukaryota; kingdom Metazoa; phylum Chordata; class Mammalia; order Didelphimorphia; family Didelphidae; genus Monodelphis; species Monodelphis domestica. The sequence continues at coordinate 155,613,493 of NC_077234.1, forward strand.
AGAGGAATAGAGACTTCATAAATAAAGTAGGGTTTTTATATGTCTCTCTTTTTTTATTTTTTATTAAACCCTTACCTTCGTTCTTAGAATCAATACTGGGTATACTGGGTGTTGGTTCTAAGGCAAAAGAGTGGTGAGGGTTAGGCAATGGGGGTAAAGTTACTTGCCCAGAGCCCCACAGCTAGGAAGTGTCTGAGGAGAGATTTGAACACAAACATCCCGTCTCTGAGTCTGACTCTCAATCTGCTGGGCTACCCCGCTGCCCCCTTTGTATATGTCTTGAAGGAAAAAGAGAGAGACTCTCCTTGGTTGAGGTGATGAAGAAATGGGAAGACTTATATAAAAGCATGGAGTAGGAATGTCATATGTGAAATCCAGAGGTAAACCATTGAGCAGAACTGAGGACTATAAGAAGGGAGTATTTTGATCCAGATATCTGATATTTTTTTACTATTTTCTCTGAATTACAAATGAAAATAATTTTTATGATCATTTTTAAAAATTTTGAGTTCAAAATTCTTTCTCTCCCTTCTTCTCTACTCCTTCATTGAGAAGTCAGGTAATTTGATATAGACTATATTTGTAGTCATGTACACTATATTTCCATATCAGTCATGTTGTAAAAGAAAACAGAACAAAAAACTCTAAGAAACAGAAAACTTTAAGAAAATATACTTCAATCTCTATTCAAATTCCATCAGTTCTTTCTCTGGAGTTAGATAGCAATTATTTTTTCTGTTATGAGTCCCTAGGAATTGTCTTAGTTCATTGATTTGCTGAGAATATCCAAGTCATTCACAGTCAAACATTGTTATAATATTCCTGTTATTGTCTGCAATGTTCTCTTGATTCTTTTCACCTCAATTTGCATTAATTCATGTAAGTTTTTACAGGTTTTTCTGAAATCATCCTCCTTGTAATTTCTTATAGAACAGTAATATTCCTTCACAATCATATGCCACAGCTTGTCAGTCTTCCTCATTGATGGGCATCTCCTCAATTTCTAATTCTTTGCCAACCCAAAAAGAGATGCTTATAAGTAAGCATTTTTATACATAAAGTTCCTTCCTTCTCTTCTTCTCTTCTTAAAACATCTCTTTGGGATACAGATCTGGAAGTGATATTGCTAAGTCAAAGGTTATACAGAATTTTAGAACCCTTTTGGAATAGTTCCAAATTGTTCCAAAGAATAGTTGGATTAGTACAAAACTCTACCAATAGTACATTCATGTCCCAATTTCCTTATATCCTTGCCAACATTTGTTATTTTCCTCTTTTGTCATATTAGTCAATTTAACATATACAAAATGGTATCTCAGAGTTGTTTTAATTTGTACTTTTCTAATCAATAGTGATTTAGACATGGATTGAGAGTCAGGCCTAGAGATGGGAGGTCCTGGGTTCAAATCTGACCACAGGTATTTCCAGCTATGTGACCGTGGGCAAGTAATTTAACCTAGTCCTTACTGACTTTCTGCTTTAGAGCAAAAAAAAAGTTTTGATTCTAAGATGGAAGGTAAGCATTTAAAAATGGTGATTTAGAAAACTTTTCATATGACTACAGATAGTCCATCCCATCTTTATCAATTTACAATTTGTGACCTCTCTCTATTTATACTCCTTTTAACTGCTCTAGTAATGATAATATTATTAGGAGTTACAAATATGATCTTCCCATGTAGGAACATATACCCCTTTAATGTTATTGAATCCCTTATTTTGCCTTCTTGTTGATCTTTTTATGCCTCTCTTAACTCTTATATTTGAAAATTAATCAGATTTTGCATTCAGCTCTAGTCTTTTTGTCTGGAATGCTTGAAAGTCCTTTATTTCATTAAATATCCTTTTTTTCCTCTGAAAGATTACACTGTTTTGCTGAGGAGGTGACTCTTGGTTGTAATCCTAACTCCTTTGCCCTCCACAATATTATATTCCAAGCCCTACAATCCTTTAACGTAGAAGGATCTGAATATTATGTTATCCTGATTGTGACTCCATGATATTTGAATTTTTTCTTTCTGATTGCTTGCCATATTTTCTTTTTGACTTGGGAGTTGTGGAATTTGGCTATCATATTCCTGGAAATTTTAATTTTTGGGATCTCATTCAGGAATGTGATCAGTGGATTCTTTTAATTCTTATTTACTATCCAATGTTAGGATATTGGAGCTGTTTTTCTTGATAATTTATTGGAATATGATATCTAGACTACCTTTTGATCATGACTTTATAGAAATCCAATAATTCTTGAATTATCTTGCATCAGCCAATATTTCATATCAGTTCTTTTTCTAATGAGATATTTCATATTTTATTCAATTTTTTCATTCTTTTGAATTTGTTTTATTGTTTTTGATATCTCATGGAGTCATTAGTTTCCAGTTGCCTAATTCAAATTTCAAAAGAATTATTTTCTTCTATGAGATTTTGTCCCTCCTCTTCCATTTGACCTCTTCTGCTTTTTAATGAGTTCTTCTCTTCAGTGAATTTTGTACATCTTTATCCATTTGGCCAATTCTACTTTTAAAATATTAAGTATTTTTAAAAATTCACATTTTTTTCTTTGAGGCTTTGAGAGTGGTTGATTTGACTTTGTTTTTTTCCCCCTGAGTTTTCTTTTTGATCTTCCTTGCCACCATAGTAACTTTATATGGTCAGTACCTTTTTCAATTCTCATTTTTCTAATCTATTTATTTACTTTGAACTTGGTTAAAATTGAGCTCTGCTTCTTGTGTTGGTGGGGGAGGAGCACTGTCTCAAGTTTGAGGTATTTTTTTATTCTATAGCTTTCAGAGATAGTTCTGGAAGTCTGGAAGTCTTTTGTTCTTCCAAAATGGTATGAGGAAATCTTATGTTGAGAGGAATGGTCACTGATCTCCTGGTCTATGTTCTGGTCTATAAACAATCATAAACATTATTTTTCATCCTGTAACTGTGTTCAGGATCCCTGCTCCTACAGAAACAATGTAGATGAAGAATTTAGACATTCTTGGGAACACTTTTATGAACTTGAGGTTCAAGAGTCACTCAAAAAACATGATATTTTATTTTATTCTTGAGGCAATAGGAATAAACACTATGCCTCTGCTCTCTTGGAAACAAAGAGAAGCTTCTTCCTCAGTTTTTGCCTATAGGATAAAACCAAACCCAAAACCTAGGCATTATACCAAATCACAGATGAACATGAACAGAGATTGAAACTCAAGAACTCTCTTGTCCTCTGAAGCTGTTTCCTTCTGCCATGTAAATAATCTAATGCAATGGGGTTGCATATGTGGTCTGGCTTCTCTGGATGCTTATGATCTTTAGATATCAACATTTGTGGGTCTGTATTCAACCACTTCAGTCTCTGATTTAGAACTTTAAGGTCTGAGAAATAATTTCTTTTCAACAACACTCTGAAGTATAGATTGTCCATGTATTATTATCTTAATTTTACTGATATAGGAAATTGAGACACTGAGATAATATACCATTCTGACAAGAAAGCTTTAAATATCTGAGGTGGAGTTTAAGGCTGGATCTCTGGAATCCAAGTTTCTTCATCTGTGCATTATTCTGTACTGTCTCTTCATGACTGGTGGATCTGTTTCTCTACATTTTCTATGGATTCTTCCTTTCCTTATTGCATGATCAGAGGGGTGGAGCAGCAAAGACCTCTTACATATTTATTTTTAAACTGTTCAAAATACATCACTAAAATCGTATTATCTAGGGTCATCTATGAGTTGTTCAATGGCAAATTCAGTTTTGTCTGTCCTTAGTCCTTATTTTCTTTTACATGTATGCAGTATTAAGGATGTTTGTCTACCTTTTCCCCCTTGATTTAAAACATTTGGGGGGAATCCTTCTTTGTGACTTGAATAATAGGTTCGTATGTTTGGTCATCTTCCAAGCTTGTGTCCTCAGCTGCCTTCTCCTATCTATACTCTCTCATTTATCAATTTTATCTGTTTCTGATCATTTCTATCCAAGTTACTTCCAAATCTCTATCTCTCTATTTTCATTATTAAATCTTATGATTTTGTTCTAATATTTATTGGAAAAGTTTTTACTTCATTCTCCTTTTCCCTCATCCAAGCAACTACTATCCAGAAAAAGGAAGCTTTTCTAACTTTTGTTCTAGCCTATTTCTTCTCCTTCTAAATTTATCTCAGGTAATACTGTCAGTAGACACATACTCCAAGCCAGTCAAGGACAGAGGATGTCTAAGGATGCTGCTAGCATTATTTTTGTCATAGCAATGGACAGAAAACAAAATGGTTGATCATTAATTGAGAGATGGCCAAGCAAATTAATGAAATATTATAACACTATTTAAAAATAACAGATATGGGAGACTCAGAGGAACAGGAGAAATCCTATGAAATGATTCAGAGTGAATTGAGAAGTACCAAGAAAATGATTTATATGATGACCATAATAATATAAAAGAAAATAACTTTCAAATATCTTATAATGCTTATTAAATCAATGAATAATCATGGCCTCAAAAACTGGTGATGAATCACGACTCTATCCTTTTGGAAGAGAGGAGATACACTAATAGTAAAGAATGAGACATTCATTTTCAAATATTGCTAATGTGTCAACTTATGTTTGCCTACCAATATATTTACAAAGGAGGACTTCTTTGGGGTGAACAGAATTTAGTCATTTAGCATTCATGCAAATGCATAAAAGCATCAATAAAGTATTCAAATATGCAAAACAAATGAACAAACATCATTTTTATAGCTATTTTATTAATTTTATACTTAAAAAACAAACCATATAAAACAGATCACCATTTATACAATACTCTTTCTTTGAGTGTTGAAATAGTTGCATTTTTGTTAAAAATACCTAATAAATTTATTTTTTAAAAAACTGCAATTTTATTCTTTATTTCTTGGTTCAGCTTTTCACTCCTTTTAGTTCCTGTAGTTCCTTTTAGTTCCTTTTACTTCATGTGTTCCTGTAGTTCGTGTCTTGTTCTATTTTCTTCTGCTCTTATATGTACTCTGAGTTCACTGCATTTCCCATTGTTGTTAGATATCTCTAACATCTCACTAGTCCCTCATATACAACATGCCCAAAGGAATTCATTATATTACGACTAAGATCTACCCTTAAGAACATTTATTTTTTTTGCTAACAACATGCCCATCCTTTAAGTCATCTAGGTTTGAAATTTATGAATCATTTTGGCTATTTTTAATACTTCTCCTTCCAACATATAATTACATGCCAGCATAGTAGCTTGTATCACCACTCCTAGTGTCTAATCCTTTCTATTCTGCCATTCTAGCAGGAATCATTATGTTGGCTATCTAACTCTTTTCCCTGGGGATTGTCTCTTCCCAATCTATTCTTCACCTTGCTACAGAGAACATCATTTTGCTTTTCTGTTCTAATAACTTCAGTGTCTCCTGCCTTTAGCCTACATTCCTGGCCATTTGAGTTGCTTATTCTTCCCATTCCTCATCCTGTACTTTTCTAACACAGTACTGTTGTTTATATCATCCCTGATGCCTTCAACAGAATACCACCACTCTTCTCCCTCATTCCCTCACCTTTTGAGATTGATTCCTTAGGATGGCTTTTCTGATATCTTTTCGCCACTGTTGCCTTGCATGCCGTGTTAGTAGTGGCAGGAGCCCTCCAGCTGAAAGGAAATCAGAGAAAACAGAACTGTGGGGTAGCCACTTCTAACCTATAATAAAAAACCAGCATGTGTCTATAAAACAACTTAGTGCAACAAATTAATAGAACTCTTTGGTAAGCTTAGATACTCTAACAGCAGTTTTCAAAATGTCCATAGCCTACTGGGGGTCCCTAAAACTATTTTAGGAAATCTTTGAGGTCAGAATCATTTTCATAACAACACTAAGTTGTTATTTGCCTGTTAAAATACTATATACCCCATTTTCAATTACATATTAGTATGAGGCTAGATTTTTCTCGATCTACTTCAATCAAAACAACATCACAATGGATTGAGTGCAGAAATAGATTTGAGAATTCAACTACCTTTTATTAAGCTAAACATTTAAAAGATTTGTAAAACTATGTAAAACTTCACCACTTTACTATTTTAGAAAATATAATTTTTCATAAAGATGTTTAATATGTTGGTGGTTCATTATTTTTCACATAAATATTTAAAAAATATTAATTTCTTTAAAATACAGTAAATATGGACAGATATATCACTTGCAAAGCAATGCTCTTTTGGGGGCATCTCAGTAGTTTTGAAGAGTGTAAAGTAGTCCTGAGACCAAAATATTTGAGTATTACTGGTCGAACAAAAACTATTTTGTGAATGTATTATTTTTGTTCATTTTGTAGTGGCCAGAAGCTTTGTGTTAACTCAATTGTGTTTCCTAGAAGATAATGACTTAGTCTTGACCACCAGGCAGAGGGGTTTTTCTGGTTTGGAATTCCAGGACTCAGGCCTTGGCTCTTGGTGTTTACTCTCTTTGAAGAGAGCAGAGAATCCTGTTAGCAAAGGTGCAGCTGCCAATAGCCCTAGTCACAGCCTTGGTCAACACTTATGACTCTAAAAGGAAGAAATTAATTCCTTTTACTGAGGCATTGGTTGAGCCTCTCAGTCCTTGTGTTGGACTAAATTAGAGTGCCATGATAATCAGGATTTATGGACAACTGTTGTAGTTACTAGTCTTAACTTTACTTTGCAATTCATGGATCAAGCAGAATAGAAGAGATCCTCCCATTGAACCATGAGGCTACTCTGCTTGTAGCTTGTTGCATTGTAGTCTTGAATCATGGTGCCATACTCATCAGGATATTGGGGTGTTTGCTGGTGCAGTAGACTATTCTGAATAATGGTTCATGAGTTTAAGGGTACAGAGGGGAGTTATGATGGTCATAGGAATCCCTTCTACTTGGGGACACAAATCAGAGTCCCCAGTCTTTCTCTCTCTGTCCTCCTTACCTATGGAAGTACAGTGGCCAAGAAACTTAGTCACAGCTCTTCATTAGGTAGCTTATGACCTAAAGGGAGAAACTTATGCCCCAGGATTGACCCTTTCATCTAGTTTGACTGGATTCTTTCAGAAGGCAAAGAATCTAGAAGTCATTACAGGAAGCTGTATTTGCATGACAATACAGATTAAAACCAGAAGTTAGTGGTAGACAGTGGTGATTCCAGAAAGAGTGCCACCAGAAGATGCAACAACAGTGAGTCCTAAATGGGAAAAGGGGAAAGAGAATCCCAAAGAAGAAATTAGATAATCCCTGAGGAACAGAGAAGGAAGTCTCTGGGCATCAAAAAAGAGTATGATAGTCAAGACTACTATACTCAAGTAGTCTGGGAATTGTAATTGTTCCACTGGTTGGGATTTTGTGTGGACTTTCCTCAAACCATCTTGCTCAGGATGAGATATTGTCCTTTAGCAGTAAAGCAATGATTAAGTATTTCTCCCTGACTTTAAAGGGAGGGAAGGTGTTGCTGCCTGAGTATCTGTGGCACTTGGTTTTATTTCTAGATGCAGGATCAGTGGAGGTCAATATATCATGATCAATTTTGGGGCTGTCTGGGTACTGATGACTTCATGCCAAGGATGATAGTGAATCAGAGTACATGGTCAGGTGAGAGTCAGATGAGTCTAACTCTCATGAAGAGTTTCAATAAACCAATTAGTAAGTCTCCACAGCAAACTAAAACAATATCACTAGTCAGTATAACATAATGGGTCCCAACTAACAAAATGGAGTGTAGGAACCGTGAAAAAAATCATATACTTGCTTGGTTTTATTTTTTGATATTTGATTCTGTCATAGACATGTGTACTTCTTCTGAGACTCTGACCAAGGTCTGCCAGTCTCCCTTGGCATCAGTGATGGGAACCTAATCAGAAACAACTGAATAAAATTACCTTTTTTTCATAAAGCACAGTACCTCACCTACATCTCTGACCAGTGTCATATGCTTTTTTCTCACCCTGATGTGGAGATTCTGATCTAGAGGATCCCTTGGTTTCAGTCTTCCCTTCCTTTCCCCCAAGATATCTCCTTAATTCTTCCTTTGGATGAAAGGAATAAAGTCCTGTTGCTCTTTTCTCACTTTTCTTTCTAGAGGGAATGTTTCTTCTATCATTTACTGCTCTGTCTAATTCTTTAAAAATTCCTTTATCTCTTACAATTAGACTGTGACATAAGCTTAGAATCTGGTTGCTTCCTAAAATACCATCATGTCATAACTAGCTTCAGGCTTTACCTCCCCCAATTTTCTCCAGATTTAGGTGTGGTACTTGTTTTGACTTGAAAGTTGCTTCAGATTCCTCCAGATCATTAGCTCTATGAACTCTCTTCTCAGTTACTCTGCTTATCTTATACAGGTATTCCTTCCACATCACGACTTTCCCCATAGTGGTTTGATATTTCAGGGGTTAGCATAAGAAATTAAATGGGAATTTTGTAGAAGCTGCTGATGAAATGTGAAAGTCAGTAGATGATATAGAAACAGTTCAGAAACCCAGAAATGCCCCAAAATATACATAGTATTATATAATATCAACATATTTTACCTATTAATATGACAAATGAACATAGTAAATGCTCTATAAAAGAAAAAGAAAAAAAATTAAAAATTTTCTTTGGTACAAAGGGAAAACCAAACATTTTTACACTGATTTTCTACATCTTGGAGATTCTGTGCCCTTAACCTTGTGATGTGAAGGGATACTAGTATATACAATGAATGTTCCCTTGCCTGCCCAGCCACTATTCAGAACTGCCACATTCTACCAAACTATGTGGCCTACCACGAGCTTCTCAAACTTGGAGGGAATCATTCAGTACTATAGATCTCATTGAGGAAAAACACGATTCCCTGTCATAGTGCTAATCTTGCCAGGAGGCAAAGATTATAGTGGATAACAAATTTCTTTAACTTCGAAACAATCCATTATTTCTTAAATCTCTTAGATTGCTCTGGCATTGTCTGCCTACTTTACTAATAATGTGTACTATGCTGGTTTGGTTGTGTCTCATCCTTCTACTACATTTTAAGTATCTGGTGTGAGATATGACGTCAGGGAGACTTTGGCTAAAGTTTGCACTGCACTTTAAAGAAATGATCGCTTTAGAGCCTCACAATCACTGTATCTGTGTGTGTGTATGTGTGTATGTGTGTTTGTGTGTTTTTGTTTGCATTAGCCATTATCATCAGATAAGGAAATTGAGAAAAAAGAGATAAAGTGACTTGGTGGTCACACAACTAGAAAGTAGCAAAAGTTCAGTGGAATGTGAAAGGGTATTAAAGCCCAATTATGGAAATCCTTAAATGCCAAAGTAAAGAGTTTTTTACAATAATTTTAATTCTTAAAAGCAGATATAATTCTGGAGTTATTTTATAGCTACTATAACCAATGGTAGCATTTTCATGTTTTAAAGTATCGCATATAATTATTGAATAAAACATATAATATTGTTGAAATGGGCAGCAAAGAATTTGCAGTCTAGAACTATAAAGAAATTCACAGTCCAATGAGTCCAAACCTCTCTTCAGATAAAAGGAAATTGAGATCCAGGGAGATTGCGTCTAAGGAGATCTAAGGTCACAATGGTAATCAGTGTCACAGGCTGGATTTTATCTCAGTTCCTTGGCCAAAAGAGCCAGTGCTCTTCCCACTGTACCACTTTACCTGGATGAGTTAAATAGGTATGTGCCTTGCATTTTTGGTTTTCAACAGAAACATGGTGTAGTTTGTTTATATTTTTTCACCATTCAAGTTTTCCATTAGTCAGCTGCCGAGAGACGACATCTAAACTGGTACATTAACCACTGTTGCTGCTTGTAATCCCTAACCTGTGAATTCTCTAAAATGCACATCCTAGAGCTTCTACAGTTGATTTTTATCTTTTAAAACTAAGCTGGGATGTCTCTCTACTTTTCTTTTTTTTTACAGTCTCACATTATACCCAAAGCTAATTGGTATTTTGATTGAACCAACATAAGAATAAAAATACCAATGAATCAAAGGAAATTATTCTCATTAAATGGAAAACCAAGAAAGCAGTGGTTTCTAGAGCAAATATTATTCAAAAATATTCTCATTAAAAGAAATTGCCCTCTCTGGTATAATAAAATTCATCTAAAGAGAAGCATCTGGTGAAATCATATAACTTACTGTAGCATAACATTTGGGATGAATTAAGTTATTCCATTGTCGCAAAGTGCTTTCTTGGCTTCTCAACATTTTCCCTACATTTAACTTATCAGTGTCTCACAGTACTCCAGTGTGCTCATAGTTTCCTTATTATTTCTTTTAAGGCATTGTATTGTGAAAACTACAAAGTGGTACCAGTTCTTTGAAGGGATAAAACTGCTTTCATATAAGAGAATTTCAAGCCTATACTTTGGACCATAGATGTCTATTCTGTTCTGTGACCCACTTGCCCAATTTGGTACACGAATAGCTCTGCAGACTGAAGTACAAGTGCCCAAACAAATGGTTCATGAATGTACTGAGGGGAGGTGTGCAGGGGCTAGTGGGGACTGGGAGGAGGCAGTAACCTGGATCCAAGCTAGGCTATGCAGGTGGATTTTCTTTCTGTCAGTGCACTGGCTAGCTCCACTAGAGCACAATCATTTCTTTCCTTTCCTTCTCAATAGATCTGTTCCAGGGGAATATCTGTAAAATAAAAAAAGTTAAAAAGGCAAGCTCAGCAAAGAACCCAAAGAAAAATCTCATCAGGCTTCTCTTTAATGAAGACAATAATCTTTCTGAATACAGTATTTAGGTAAAACATAGTTTTTGAAGTGTTCTCAATGCCTTTTTCTGCCAAATAGGCTGGTAAAATTTCTTTTTTTGAAGGGAGTTGTTGTATTTAGGCTAGATCTGTGTTTTTCTTGCTATAGGGAGTTTCAGAAAAGAAAGCTTTCTCAACAAAATCAGATCAATAACTATTCTGCAATTTATAGTCTTGGGTAGTTGACTGGGGCATAAAGAGGTTAAATAATTTGCCCAGTATATATAAGAAGGGAAAACTTGTTCCTGACCCTGAATTTAGTGCTGTCCTCCCTACACAGCCCGTCTTTTCAAAAGTCAAGCTTTATATTTGTTTTATAGTTACAAAGTACATTGCTTACTTAAGCAGTGCCACTATCTTGAAAACTATCAGGACAGTTATTCTGATTCTCATTTTTTAGATAAGGAAACCAAGGCTCAGAGATGAAATTGACTTGCTCCAAATTATCTAGTTTGTAAATGGCAGAGCTTGGATGTACACCTAGATTTTCTGACAGGGTTCTGACCTCCTCCAGAAAATTGTCCGTGATCTCCTTAATCAGGAATGGCCTTTCTAGCTTGACTCAAATAGCATTCTTCTTAAAATATGGTCCCCAAATTTTTCTTATATACCTTTATTAATTTTTATTTTAATTATGTATTATTTTGTGTGAGTCATTTGTGGTATGAATCCTATCCACTTACAGACTTCATAATGTCTTATTTAAACTTTGGTTTGTCCACAAGTACCTACTTCACCAAATAGGCACTTAATAATAAATATTGGAATAATTAAATTGGATTCTGAAGTCTCACATCCTTTTTATTATGCCCTTCTGCCTCAGGCAAATTGCCTTTTCCACGTTTATGAGATGAACAAAATTGTTAAGGAGAACTAGATGGAAATGATTCTTGGAGAACTCTATATCTGAAATCTGCTCATTTGACAGATCGTTAGAATCCCGTAACAACTGGCGTTCCATGCCCCATGTGCCACAAACTTTGCGCCTCAGCCTTTGGACTCCAAAGCCACATGAGGGTACACCGTAGATGAAACTGCACAAAGACAATAGTCATTCTCGGTCACCGAGAGACTACTACCAGAATACCCCAGTCCTTCAAGATTAACCCTAAAACCCTGGCAGGGAGTCAACTGCCATTTTGTGGACTCACACTGCTAGTTCATGTTGCCACCTGCTAAGTGAGGTCTTTCCCAATTTATCTAGTTATTGCTGCCATTTCCTCTCTGAAATTAGATTGTATTGATTTCTGTAGAGTTTGTATTTATTTCCTAATGTATTTGTTGGTGCTCCCTACCCCCAACCTTACAAAAGAATGGATGCTCCCTGAGGGCAGGGATTATTTTATTTTTGTGTTTGTTACTCCACATTTTTTGCATGTAAGAATAACTTTTATATAATGCTTTAAAGTTTACAAAATGCTTAGATGAGGTAATTAAACATTTATAAGTGCTCTATTATATGCCAGGCATATAGTGCCAAATATTTTACCAAAAACTCATTTGATCCTCCCAATGACACTGTGAAGCAGATGCTAGTATTATCTTCATTTTACAGTTGGCAAAACTGAGGAAGTTAGTGATTAATTGACTTGCCCAGGTTCACACAGCTAATAAAAATCTGAGGCTGCAATTGAACTTGGGTCTTCTTTACCTGTGTTCTATTCATTACACCACCTTAATCCCCTCTTTAGTATCACTTTTTTTGCCTTTAATAATTCCTCAAGATACATGCTATTACTATGACCATTTTACTGATGCAGAAACCAAGGCTGAGAGTCATTAAATGATTTGTCCAGTTTTTCACAGCTTGTTAAATATCTTCCCTCAGATTCTAGTTCAGGTTTTCCTGGTTCTACGTTGAGTGCTCTACCTACCAGGATCCCTTCTCTTATATATGCTCAATAAATGTTTATTGAATTGAATTCAAAGAAGAAATAGAGGTCTAGGAAACATAATGATTTGCCCCAATTATAGAGCCAGTTAGCTACTGGTCATGTCACCTCCCTAGTTAATCCCAGTGCTTTCTGGAAGAGAAGCAGTGGTTATAGAAATGTATGGGAAGATGCCAGTTGATAGGGATGGAGGCTGCAGAGATGAGAAATCTCTTGCTAGAAGGGAAAGGAATGATAAAGATGAAATAATTCCAGTGTTTCTGTTGTTTGATTTGTTGGTGAAATTGCATTTTCGTACTTCATCTTTCATAAATATTTGCAGTAGCAAATCCCCACTGGAGAGAATGAGAACTTCTTTCAGGTTTTTGTAAAGTGTTATCTAGGCTGGAACTTGGAAAAATAGTTTTAAGTATGATATCTGGGAAAATTAGTTTTACTTCATATGGGGAATGTTTGCTTCCATATATGCATTTTGGTTCTTGAGTTTATTATTTATTTTTGTTGGGGAGGATAGCTTGTATCTCTTCACTGTAGTACAAAAACCCAGCTAAACATAACCTAATGGACAGAGTATGTGCCAGGGATTCTGAAACACCCCTTATCACAAGCCCAGAATACAAACCTCCCCATCTAACAACCGCATCAGCAAATCATCATCCTGTATGATGTCCAGTGTTGCATTGTAGAGATCCTACGTACAACCATTTAAGAGACCTGAAAAACAAATGAATGCCTGTTTCCATTTAAAATTGCTTCTGTGCACTAGCAAAGAAGAAAAGCTCTATTTTCTTTTTGATGTAATCCTGTGTTGCTTCACTTGTGTTCTTTTACAAAACCAATGAACACTAATGATGAATCTAGGTTCTGTCTCTTTTGCTCTGAGTTCTTAGATAAACTGATTTTCGTTTGGTCCCAGTCACACAAGCCACAAATTAGGAATATTGTTTAAAGGAGTTTATGCTGTTGGATAATATTTAGAAATAACGATAATGATAGTAATAACTACAATTTATGTAGAACCTATTATGTGCCGAGTATTGTACTAAACACTTTCCAAATATTGTCTCAATTGATCCCAAAAACAACAAACTGAGGATTAGTTTTGAGAAGAATAACTTGAATTCTATCCATAATTCAACATGGTGAGAGAATAGGTCATTGACTATCCTCTAGCAAGCTAGCCCTCATTGGGCTTAGGAGTCATTATCTTGGCTTTCCATTACACATACATTTTATCCAGAGAATTGCTTCAGCATTCTCTCTGAATATTCTATCCCGACCCCAAGTTGCAGTGGCACGTTGGGTCCCCAGAATAGTAATCCATTACTTCTCAGGATTTTAGGGTTAATTGTAGGGACTGGATTATTCTAATATGAGTTACAAGCTCTGGTCAGTCTCAATTACCCAGTTAGCATCTTACTAATATCATCAGCCATTTGACATCCATTAGCTTTTACAGAATGACATTTGCTGAGCAGATATAAGGAGGAATAAAATTTTTTAAATCTCCGCAAATGAGAGAGTATGATTCTCTGTCTGTACTCATTCTGTTCCTGGGAAGAATGGGCTCACACTTAGAGTGGTTAGTACAAAACATTACTTACCTGTCATCCTTTGTGCACACACTCCAGCTCTGGGGAGAATGACCTAAAACTCTGACAAAAATAATAAAAATATGTAAGAATTATGTGGGACTCAAGGGTTGCTCTATGCCTGGTTCTAGAAGTCATTTTTAATTTCTTCCCAGAGTCACCACTAAGTTCACATTAGGGCAAGGTAGCCCTCAGTTCAGCAAGGCTAGCTACTTTCTGCACTTGTGACCACTGGCAGTCTCTGCCACCCATTGAGGTTGTTGTATCTCTTTTTTATTTTTAATTGAACTATTTACTTTTTTCTTCTATATAATCTTTTTAAATTTTTATTTAATTGATTGATTTAGAACATTTTTCCAAGATCACAAAAATTATGTTCTTTCCCTCCCTCACCCAACCCCCTGCATATCTGATGCACAATTCCTCTGGGTTTTACATGTGTCTTTGGTCAAGACATATTTCCATATTATTGATATTTGTGTCTCTGATGGCCCTTCACAAGCTTTCAGGCTGACAGCATCATTACCTGTTCAGTTTTATCTGTGACTATTTGTTAACCTGTAACTGGGAAAAATGATATAGGAGAAAAAAGAGAAAGAGATGTCTTGTGTTTACAAATACATGGTTGTCAAGTCATCCTCTTCACTGGAGAGTTGCAGAGAGTAGAGCAGGGAGAGAAGGGTAGGAGAGACAGAGGGACGTAAGAGACATGGGAGATAGACAGAGATGATTTGCTCAAATGTATTATATCTATATCTATCTATCTATCTATCTATCTATCTATCTATCTATCTATCTGTCTGTCTGTCTGTCTGTCTGTCTGTCTGTCTGTCTATCTATCTATCTATCTATCTATCTATCTATCTATCTATCTATCTATCTTGTGTTCTAACTGACTTTGCTCAGCTATTAGTTCTCCTCAGCCAACTAGAAAATATTTATAATGTGAACATTCAGGTCCCAGAACTGTCTCTGCAGAGTTCCACAGATTCAATTGGCAGCATGGCGGAGAATTTTGGGCAAGTCCTGTACATCCCAGCATCCCAGGAGGAAGGGCCATCACACACATGCACCAATACTTGGTTTCTCATTGACCAGGACCCCATCACTCCATACTAATAAGTTAATGCTTTCAAAAGACATACACATATAAAAATTCAAATGATAAATATTTTTGAAATGATTCTTTCCTAGATTATGAATGTATGGAAAAAAGTTTCACTTTCATTGGATAAATAAGCCTATAGGAATATGCATTGATTTCATGCAAATATGCTATTGTAATTTTATACTTAAATAAATCAGTGATTAAATATGTGGACATTCATATATATGATTAAATACCACATAACACTTTTATGTATTTATGACATATATTTATTGTGTATATAAATAGGTGTTCATATATATGATTAAAACAACACACATATTTATAACATATAAATATATGAGATTAAACCCAACATAATATATATTTATATATTTACAACACAATAATCAGAAGATTTGAGAGCCTGAAAGATTAGATGTCAACTTGTCTAATAGATTTATAGTTGAGGAAATTGAGGCTCACAGAGTCCACATGGAGGAAGTGTGATGTAGTAGAAAAAGAACTTTGAGTTAGAATCAAAGGACCAGAATTCACATTTCAGATCTGTCATCTTACCTATAATAAGATCTTTAGTGAATCCCAACTTTCCTTGGCACCATTTTCCTCATCTTTAAAATAAAGAAGTTGAACTCAATGGCCACTGTGGCCACTTTTAACTCCATATTTTTGGTCTTATGACTGATCCAAGGCTATATACCTACTTAGTGGTGTAGCTGGGACAATAACTTATATCTCTTAGTTCCTACAGTTTACTGCATTTCCTAGTTCCATCTTATAACCTTAAATCATCATAATTATTATCATTAAAATTTTGATACTCTGACTCTTTGGTAATGATTTTTCACATTCAGACTTCACATAGTGCTTATTTTATATCATTTTAAGATTTATTCAGGCTTAGCATGAGAAATAAATGGGATAAAGCCTGAGTGGAAAGAGCTACTATGGAGTGGATAATCAGAGAAAGAGAAATGAGAGAGAGTTAGCAAGACAATCAGGAACTTGTTGAGCGTTGGAATTTGAGAGGATAGAATATTGTTGGATAAAAGGAAATGATCAAAGGGTTACACTGTGCAAGTTCATATATAAACTAATTCATGTTTGTTGAGTGACTGTTGAACCTTATATTCATAAAACTCTTCCCAAGAATGTTGAATTCTTCATCTTCATTGTTTCTTGTAATCCAGTTATATTTTATTATATTCAGGTAAAATATTTTTAGCTATTTCTAATTCATGATAATTTTCTTTGTTTCTAATTCTTTGTTACCACACATACAAAAAAGTGCTACTTTGAGGATTTCATTAAATATGGGATCCATAATTCTCTCTTTCTCCTCCCTATTCACTCACCCTTTACCAAGGTATGTTTGTCATTTTCAGGTGCTTTCTGGAATGGTTCATAACCTCATCAAATGTGTGTTTATGTTCTTGCATTTTACTCAGCTCTTCCATAATTCATTATTCCCCTCATGTGGCATTTTTACTACATTTCTACATCTGAGATGAAAACTTAAGTTGTTAAGCATTTCTCATATTAGAAATTTTGAACAATTTTTCAGGTGATTGATAATAATTTGCAATTCTTTTGGATGTAGTTTATTTATAACCTATGAACATTGAAAGGTTTTTTGGTTTTAGTTCCCTACATAAATATTGAGTATCTAATTTTTTTTTAATTTTAATATTATTTTATTTGGTCGTTTTCATACATTATTCACTGGAAACAAAGATCGTTTTCTTTTCCTCCCCTCCCCTCCCCCCCCACCCCCCCCGCCTTTCCCTCTCCCATAGCCGACGCATGATTCCACTGGTTATCACATGTGTTCTTGACTCGAACCCATTTCCCTGTTGTTGGAGTTTGCATTATAGTGTTCATTTAGAGTCTCTCCTCAGTCTTATCTCCTCCAACCCTGTAGTCAAGCAGTTGCTTTTCAAGGTGTTTTTACTCCCACAGTTTATCCTCTGCTTGTGGGTAGTATTTTTTTTTAGATCCCTGCTGATTGTTCAGGGATTGCATTGATACTAATGGAGAAGTCCATCACCTTCGATTGTACCACAATGTATCAGTCTCTGTGTACAATGTTTTCCTGGTTCTGCTCCTCTCGCTCTGCATTACTTCCTGGAGGTTGTTCCAGTCTCCATGGAATTCCTCCACTTTATTATTCCTTTTAGCACAATAGTATTCCATCACCAACATATACCACAATTTGTTCAGCCATTCCCCAATCGAAGGGCATCCCCTCATTTTCCAATTTTTGGCCACCACAAAGAGCGCAGCTATGAATATTTTTGTACAAGTCTTTTTGTCCATTATCTCTTTGGGGTACAAGCCCAGCAGTGCTATGGCTGGATCAAAGGGCAGACAGTCTTTTATCGCCCTTTGGACATAGTTCCAAATTGCCCTCCAGAATGGTTGGATCAATTCACAACTCCACCAGCAATGAATTAATGTCCCCACTTTGCCACATCCCCTCCAGCATTCATTACTTTGCATAGCTGTCATGTTAGCCAATCTGCTAGGTGTGAGATGATACCTCAGAGTTGTTTTGATTTGCATCTCTCTGATTATAAGAGATGTAGAGCACTTTTTCATGTGCTTATTAATAGTTTTGATTTCTTTGGCTGAGAATTGCCTGTTCATGTCCCTTGCCCATTTGTCAATTGGAGAATGGCTTGATTTTTTGTACAATTGATTTAGTTCTTTATAAATTTTAGTAATTAAACCCTTGTCAGAGGTTTTTATGAAGATTGTTTCCCAATTTGTTGCTACCCTTCTGATTTTGGCTACATTGGTTTTGTTTGTACAAAAACTTTTTAATTTGATGTAATCCAGATTATTTATTTTGCATTTTGTAATTCTTTCTAATTCTTGCTTGGTTTTGAAGTATTTCCCTTCCCAAAGGTCTGACATGTATACTATTCTGTGTTCGCCTAATTTTCTTATAGTTTCCTTCTTTATGTTCAAGTCATTCATCCATTTTGAATTTATCTTGGTGTAGGGTGTGAGGTGTTGATCTAAGCCTAATCTTTCCCACACTGTCCTCCAATTTTCCCAACAGTTTTTATGAAATAGTGGATTTTTGTCCCAAAAGCTGGGATCTTTGGGTTTGTCATATACTGTCTTGCTGAGGTTGCTTGCCCCCAGTCTATTCCACTGATCCTCCTTTCTGTCTCTTAGCCAGTACCAAATTGTTTTGATGACCGCTGCTTTATAATATAGTCTGATATCTGGGACTGCAAGACCCCCTTCCTTTGTATTTTTTTTTTTCATTAATTCCCTGGATATCCTTGATCTTTTGTTCTTCCAAATGAACTTTGTTATGTTTTTTTCTAAATCAGTAAAAAAAATTTTTGGAAGTTCCATGGGTATGGCACTAAATAGATAGATGAGTTTGGGTAGGATGGTCATTTTTATTATATTGGCTCGTCCTACCCATGAGCAGTTAATGTTCTTCCAATTGTTCAAGTCTAGTTTTAGTTGTGTGGAAAGTGTTTTGTAGTTGTGTTCATATAGATCCTGTGTTTGTCTCGGGAGATAGATTCCTAAGTATTTTATTTTGTCTTGGGTAATTTTGAATGGGATTTCTCTTTCTAGTTCTTGCTGCTGAGCTGTGTTGGAATTATATAGAAATGCTGATGACTTATGTGGGTTTATTTTGTATCCTGCAACTTTACTAAAGTTGTTGATTATTTCAATTAGCTTTTTGGTTGAGTCTCTAGGATTCTTTAAGTAGACCATCATGTCATCTGCAAAGAGTGATAATTTGGTCTCCTCCTTGCCTATTTTGATGCCTTCAATTTCTTTTTCTTCTCTAATTGCTACTGCTAGTGTTTCTAATACAATGTCAAATAATAGAGGTGATAATGGGCATCCTTGTTTCACTCCTGATCTTATTGGGAATGCATCTAGTTTATCCCCATTGCAGATGATATTAGCTGTTGGTTTTAGATATATACTGTTTATTATTTTTAGGAATGACCCTTCTATTCCTATGCTTTCTAGTGTTTTTAGTAGGAATGGGTGTTGTATTTTATCAAAGGCTTTTTCTGCATCTATTGAGATAATCATGTGATTCTTGTTGGTTTGCTTGTTGATGTGGTCAATTATGTGGATAGTTTTCCTAATGTTGAACCAGCCCTGCATCCCTGGTATGAATCCTACTTGATCATGGTGGATGACCCTTCAAATCACTTGCTGGAGTCTTTTTGCTAGTATCCTATTTAAGATTTTTGCATCTATATTCATTAGGGAGATTGGCCTATAGTTTTCTTTCTCTGTTTTTGGCCTGCCTGGCTTTGGAATTAGTACCATGATTGTGTCATAAAAGGAGTTTGGTAGGACTCCCTCTTTGCTTATTATGTCAAATAGTTTGTATAATATTGGGGTTAACTGTTCTCTGAATGTTTGATAGAATTCACTGGTGAATCCATCAGGCCCTGGGGATTTTTTCTTAGGCAGTTCTTTGATGGCTTGATGGATTTCAATTTCTGATATGGGATTATTTAAGAAAACTATTTCTTCTTCTGTTAGTCTAGGCAATTTATATTTTTGTAAATATTCATCCATATCACCTAGGTTGGTATATTTATTGCCATATAGTTGGGCAAAGTAGTTTTTAATGATTGCCTTAATTTCCTCTTCATTTGAGGTGAGATCCCCCTTTTCATCCTTGATGCTATTAATTTGCCTTTCTTCTTTCCTTTTTTTAATTAAATTAACCAGTACTTTGTCTATTTTGTCTGTTTTTTCAAAGTACCAGCTTCTAGTCTTGTTTATTAGCTCAATAGTTCTGTCACTTTCTATTTTATTAATTTCTCCCTTAATTTTTAGGATCTCTAGTATGGTTTTCTTCTGGGGGTTTTTAATTTGTTCATTCTCAAGTTTTTTTATTTGCATTTCCAATTCCTTGGTCTCTGTCCTCCCTAATTTGTTAATATATGCACTCAGGGATATGAATTTTCCTCTAAGTACTGCCTTGGCTGCATCCCATAAGGTTTGAAAGGATGTTTCGCCGTTGTCATTTTCTTCAACGAAATTGTTAATTGTTTCTATGATTTCTTCTCTAACTATCCGATTTTGGAGTATCATGTTATTTAATTTCCAATTAATTTTTGATTTGGGTCTCCATGTACCCTTGCCGATCAATATTTTAATTGCCTTGTGATCTGAAAAGGCTGCAGTTAATATTTCTGCTTTTCTGCATTTAAGTGCCATGTTTCTATGACCTAGTGTATGATCTATTTTTGTGAATGTGCCATGTGGTGCTGAAAAGAAGGTGTATTCTTTTTTGTCCCTATTTATTTTTCTCCATATGTCTATTAATTCTAATTTTTCTAAGATTTCATTCACCTCTTTTACCTCTTTCTTATTTATTTTTTGATTTGATTTATCTAAATTTGATAGTGGTTGGTTCAAGTCTCCCACTAATATGTTTTTACTGTCTAATTCCTCCTTCAATTCTCCTAGTTTCTCTATTAAAAATTTGGATGCTATACCATTTGGTGCATACATGTTGATTAGTGATATTTCCTCATTGTCTATACTTCCTTTTAGCAGAATATATTTACCTTCCCTGTCCCTTTTGATCAGGTCTATTTGTACTTTGGCTTTGTCAGATATCATGATTGCAACTCCTGCCTTCTTTCTATCAGTTGAGGCCCAAAAGGTCTTACTCCAACCTTTAATTCTAACCTTGTGAGTGTCAACCCGTCTCATATGTGTTTCTTGAAGACAACATATGGTAGGGTTTTGGGTTCTAATCCAATCTGCTATTTGTCTGCGTTTTATGGGTGAGTTCATCCCATTCACGTTCAAAGTTATGATTGTTATTTGTGGATTCGCTGGCATTTTGATGTCTTCCCCTAGTTCTGACCTTTCTTCTTTAGCTATATCCTTTTGAACCAGTGATTTACTTTAGGTCAGTCCCCCTAGTCCCCTCCCTTGAGATGCTTCCCTTTCTAGCCCCTCCCTTTTTATGCTCCCTTCCCCTCCCCCCTCTCCTTCCCTCCCTTTTTGTACTCCCTCACCCCTCCCCCTCCTTAATTTTCCTTTCTTTCTTGCCCTAATGGATAAGATAGAATTCAGGATCCCACTGGATCTAGATGTTCTTCCCTCTCAGATTTGATTTCACTGAGAGTAAGGTTTAAGTAATTCCACTTCACGCTCTCTTCCTCTCCTTCTCATATGAGAGTTCTTCCCCTCCCCTTCCCATGTGTATCTTTATATGGGAAAGTTTATTCTATTGATTCCCCCCCTATTTCTTGAAGTTAATCTTAGTATTATCACGGTTCCCCCCTCCCTTTTCCTTTTTTTGCCCCAACTTTCCCCAAATCTTCTTAATTCCCCAATCTTTCCCTATGCATGTTTCTTCTAACTACTCTTATGAAGCAAACAATTTTTGAGAGTTACACAAAACATTTCCCCCACATATTAATATATATAATTAGATGTAAATGTAGTCCTTATAGAAGAGAGTTTGACTTAAAGAGAAAGATAAGATTTATCTCCTTTTCCCTTTCTTTCATATTTACCTTTTCATGTTTCTCTTGCTTTCTGTGCTTGGATATCGAACTTTCCACAGAGCTCTGGTCTTTTCTTAGCAAATGCTTGGAAATCTTCTATTTTGTTGAATGCCCATACTTTCCCCTGGAAGTATATAGTCAGTTTTGCTGGGTAGTTGATTCTTGGTTGGAGACCCAGCTCTCTTGCCTTTCTAAATATCGTGTTCCATGCTTTGCGGTCTCTTAGTGTATTAGCCGCTAAGTTGTGTGTGATCCTTATGGGAGCCCCCTTATATCTGAAGCTCTTCTTCTTGGCTTCTTGTAGGATTTTCTCCTTTACTTGGAAGCTCTTGAATTTGGCAATTACATTCCTAGGCGTTGTCTTTTGGGGATTTAGTATAGAAGGTGTTCTATGAATCCTTTCTATTTCTATTTTGCCCCCTTGCTCCAGAACGTGGGGGCAATTTTCTTTTATAATCTCCTCTAGAATAATATCCAATTTGTTGTTTACCTCTGGTTTTTCTGAGAGACCGATGATATGGAGATTTTCTTGTCTTCCTCTGTTCTCCAGGTCCGTGACCTTCTCAGTGAGATATTTTATGTTTTCTTCCAATTCATTAATTATTTGGGTTTGCTTTATTGATTCTTGCTGTTTTATCATCTCACTTTCTTCGAGGTGCTTAATTCTGGTCATTAGGGACTGGATTTGCTTTTCAGCCTTGTCTGCCCTTCTATTGGATGCTTCGAGTTCTTTTTCCATTTGAGCAGTCTTATCTGTCAGACAGCTGATCTCTTTCTCCCATTTTTCTTTCCAGAAGGTTTCCATCTTTTGGATAAGTTCCAGTTTGAGATCTTCCAGAGCTTGTTGATAGTTTCCATTTTGGGAGGCGTGTTCTGAATTTTTTTGGATTTCCTCCTCATTCTCCTCTTTTCCTTGGGTACTTCCACCATAAAAGTTTTCAATAGTCACTTTTTTCCCTTTCTTCCTGGAGGCTTGATTTTGGGCTATGTGAGCCATCCCTTTGGTGGTTTTATTTCCCTTTCCTTTTTGGTCTGGGGTCTGGGTTATAAGAGCGGTTTTTCTGTGAATTTAGGTTGCTTCAGACTAGTTCTTCCCAGCCTCCGAGCCCAGGTATTCAGCTCCGCCCAGATAATCAGCGCACGTTGTTCAGCGCATCCCGCCCCAAGTCCAGGTCCGCTGGATTCTCCAGTGAAAGCGCCCTGAGACGTTTTTTCCTGGCAGTCCCCAGATCCCAAGGACCCTGGAGTGCCCCCCCAGACAGAGACGCTCCCCACTCACTCGCTGTCCCGGTGAGCGCTCAGGTAGCTCACTCTGGTTTAGTGGGGGAGGTGGGGTGGGGGAAGGGCGGCTCAGTTCACTTTTCTGTGCAAGCTTTTCCTTCTTATTTTAGTGTGGAAATGTTCAAGCCCCACGTACCTTTGCCTCTGTGGGGTACTGGGGAGTCCTTCTGTTCCTCCAAAGGTGATTTTATGCTCCTTTGATGTAGTCTATTTCGTTCGGTGCTGGGGAGAGGAAGCGTGCGGCGTCTAGATTGCAGCCATGATTACCCGGAAGTCTTTCGAGTATCTAATTTTTATCAAAGCTGTTTTGATGCAACATTTTTTTCCCAATCAACAACTTCTCTACTTTTATTACTTGCTTTGATTTTGTTTAGGTGAACCCTTTTTGACTTCATGTAATCAAAATAAATGGATTTACCTTTTCTGTTTATCCTTTATTCCTCATTTGGCCAAAAGCTATCCTTTTAATTAGGGTTGTGAGAGATATCCACTAGTATTTTTAAAAAATATTATGACTTTTAATTTTGTTATATGATGTCAGATGTTAGTTTAAACCTAATTTCTGTCAAATTGCTTTATAGCTTTTCAAGAAGTTCTTGTCTTGTTCTTCTTCATGAAATTTTTCGTGGATTCATGAGACACCCAGTTCATGATTTTAATTCTTCCTGATTCACTTTTATCTACTCTCTTACATTGATCTTATTCTTTTGAAAAGTCCACACCATATAATTTTTGATGATTACTGTTTTACAATATTATTTAATGACTTTATGTGCTATTTCAACTTCATTTTTTCTTTTTAAATGAGACCATCTAAAAACTCTATCCTTTGAACCCATAGTCCATAAAGATCTTAGGTAACCTGTTCGAACTTATGTCACAGTCTTGTAGGCAATCTAGATTTGCTCAAAAGAAAAAAAATCAGCATGGTTCAGCTCCCATAATATGGTGTAAAAAAATTGCTAGAAGCCAATTCTAGGCAAATAGTTCTTGAATTTCTTATACCAACTTCCATATTCATAATGGACACAATAATATAACAGAAATCAGTATTTGAGCATTTCTATCTGATTTGTACTGCAAATACACTGAGAAAATGACTTTCTAATTATAATCTGAAAAGAAAATAATGTAATACCAATTTTTCTCCAGCAAATGCCTGCAATCCTAGAGCATCCAAAAAGGAGTCTCCCAAGTGGAAGAAATTTCCTGTAGATCATACTTCAAAATAGGATAATTTTGAGAACTTTTGCAGTTCTTAAAGTTTTTAAAAATTTTAAATAAACATTAGACATATTTAATTCTTATATATATATATATAGTTTTACATTTTGTTTTAAGTGATATCATTAGCAAAACCTTTTAAACCTCATAAAGTGAAAAATAATTCCCCTTTGAAAAGCTATTAATTTGGCAAAATCATGCATAATTTAAAATGACTTGGTCAACAACAGATATTTAGTTAATAAACATTTACTAAACTATGCTATATCTAGGCACTATGCTAGGGACTATGGATATAATAGCCAAAACAACTACAGGTCTTGTTCTCAAGGAGTTTGCATTCTTCTCGTGGATGGGTTGGTTGGGAGGGGGAATAGGAATTTGGTACCATCCTGGAATACAACCTGCATCCTGATGATACAAGGGGATGGAAGAGGGAGAGAGTATAGAGAGTAGAATGAAAGTCTGGAGAAAAATTGTAGGTGAAAGAAATTTTCATTTCATTAGGATATATTATTAGTCCCAAGTACTAGGGGATCAGGAGGTTCACATTTGTTAGTCACAGAGCAGAGGAAGAACTAGTTATCAAGAAAAATATTAAATGCCTACTATTTTTCATGTATTTAAGGGACTATCTTAATCCAAATTATGGTAAAATTCTGTCCATTTATGGACACATTGTTCATAAAATTTTCTGAAACATGACATGGTTATGCTAGAAGTTTTTTGGTCAAAATGATAAAACTAAGCAACTTTAGTGACAGCAACTAGCATGTTTAGCTTTTAGGACAGAGTTTGATTTGGGTGAATTAATTGTTAACCTATATTTTATATGGCTATATTAAGGTTTATTTCTGAAAATTCACATTTTGGTAGTGACAAGAACACTGAATATTGCTGAAATATGGTTTCAAATCCTGTTTCTGATATTTATGATATGTAGGGTATGTAATTTAATTACTCAGAAAATCAAGTTTTCACATCTGTAAAATTATGAAATTGAACTAGATAAAAAAAAATTTAGATTGCTTTCCCCCAGATTACATGTTGATACAATTTTTAACAACATTCTCTGACATTTTGCAATCCACGTTCTTTCCCAGCATCCCACCCTCCCACCTCCACCAAAATGGAAGGTAATATGATTTTTACAAAATGGATATGTCTTGGTTTCTTTTCAGAGCATAATTAGAAGGTCATTTTCTCAATATGTTTTCTGGACAAGTCAGATAGAAATGCTTATATACTGATTTGTTATACTGTTGTGCCCATTATGAGTATGAAGTTGATGTTAAAGATACAGTAGCTGCTCCCTTAGAATTGACTTCCAGCAACTTGCCTGGAGCATAGTATGGGAGCTCATCCATGCTGGGTATTTTTGAACTTTTCAACAAATTTAGACTGCCTATATTATTGTGGCATGAGTCTCAACAACTTCTTTTTTCTGAACAATCAACATACATTTATTAATGGCTTAGAATATGCCTGAATGCAAATAAAACATTCCTTACTTACCCTCAGGGGCCAGGGAAAAGGAGATAACAGTGCATATTTAAAATGCACAGAAATGGAGAGGGGGAAAGGAGAAAAGGGAGAAGGGGAAAGGGTTTAGAACTACTATACTAAAACTATCCCAGAGCATCAGTAAAAACCAAATTGGAATCAGGAAAAACAACAATAAAACTTGAGACAAAAGCTTATAAAGCTTAAAAGCAGCAGAATACAAAAAAGACACACAAAAGTGTTTAGCATGTATAGGAATATATTAAGTTAGAAATAAGACTGGTTTCTAGAGTTAGTTGCAAGAAGGGAATTTTGAGATAAGCCCTGAGAGAGAATTCTGGGTAAGAACCGAATTGTAGGAGTCTAGAACTGAAAATAACTGATCATCACTCCCTTCTTGGATTTGATCTGAGCTGGAAGTGGGTTTTGTCTCTTTGCCTACAGTTTCAAAGTTCTGAATGTTTACTGCCTCTATGCCGCCATCTTAACTCTGCCTCTGCTTACAATTTCAAGCTGAAGGAGTGATTTTGTTCCAAGAGATTCTCCCTGGGAAGTCAGGATTTCATGGAGAAATCTCTGGCATGCAGATAGGGGATTTATTTGGAGAAAACTAAATTCCCTTGAGTCTAAAGATCATCTGCCAGTGGTCCAGCTGCCAGAATTCCTATTGGCTAAGATAACCCAAAGTTTTCCATCTATAACTTTGGTTTCTTAGTAAAGCAGCCAAAACAAGGGGTTTCCCCCTTTCTTTATTAATTACTGCTGGGAAGATTAGGATCAGTCAGATAGCTTTAGGAAAGGCTTTTAGGTGGGACAGGGAGCTCCCAGAGAAGAAACAGAAGGCTCCCCTTGAGCAGGGGACTTAGGAGCTGGGTGGAGGTAGTTTGAAGAGTTAGGGTCATATCTACCAATTTCCCTCATTCCTTTTATTAAAATAAACATTATTTCCATAAGCCAAGGGTTTGGTGCTTAATTAGCCCGGAGGAGTTCTGAGGTGGGCTGTAACATCTAATATCCCTCTAGGATAGCTCAGCATTACACATGTCTACATGGCACTATCAAAAAACTGAGAGGAAATTTAAAAAAAATTGCATTTGAAATATTTATAAAATAAAAAGGTCTACTAACATCTACTTAAGCAAAATATAGATTATGCCACAGAAATAAGGAAAACAAATATTTGAAAAGAAATTATTACTTTTAGTTCAACTGGGCCAACATAATAAAAATTAAAATAAATACCACTTAAATTAATTTACAGATTTATTGCTATACTACTCTCAATTTATAGAGCTAGTCAGAATATGAGAATTTATTTTGAAGTATAGAATGCATAGAATTTCAAGGGAGTAAAATAATGAGAATGAAGAAAAACAGCATTTCCAGATCAAAGAGTTATTATAAAATATAAATTATCAAAGCTATTTGTTACTGGCAAGGATCAGAAACAAGATAATTCAACATTTCAGTATTTAACAAATAAGACATAAACTACTTTGGGAAGATCTCCCTTTTCAGCATAAACTATTAAAGAAAACTTTAAAGTATTTTAGAATAAAAACAGAAAAAGCTTTTAATCAACATTTTATACTTTAAGTCACAATAAACTGCAGATAACTATACTAACTAAATTTAAAAGGTCACCAAACTAACAAATTAGAATGAAATGATATATTTTACAGAGAGGGCTGAGGGGGAATGCCTAAATGAACAATAGTTTAAGTGATTACAAAAGACAATATAGATAATTACAAGGAGTTTTTAAACGTTTTTTTTTTTCTAGGAATAAAATAAATATAAGTAGAGTCAGAAGCAAAACTGTTACATGACAAAAAGTGGAATTAAATATCTCTAGTAACAGTCTGATATCTAAGGTATATAAGCAATTTACCTAAATAGCTTAGACTGAGAAATATCCTACAATACATAAATGAACAAATGGCACAATACAGATTATACATGTATTCTTAAATGATACACATTTCCATATTCATCATATTGTGAAAGAAGGCACATATGACTTACACTAGAAAAAAATAATGGAGGAAATAAAGTGAAGAATGCCATGCTTCAGTCTTCTTTCTGACTCCATCAATTTCTTCTAGGGCAATCAATAGCTATTTTCATCATGACTCTTTTGAAGTTTTCCTGGATCCCTTAATTGCTGATAACAGTTAAGTCATTCACAGTTGGTCTCATACTTTCTTGCTGCTACCATGTACAAATTCTCCTGGTTCTACTCACTTCACTTTGTATCACTTCATATAAATCTTTCCAGGTTTTTCTTAACTCATCCTGCCCATCATTTTTAATGATACAATAGTATTCCATTACAATCATACACCACAACTTGTTCAGTCATGCCCTAGTTGGTGAACATCCCTCCAGTTTTCAGTACTTTTCCATCACAAAAAAAGACTGATATGATTATATTTGTACTGGTAGGTCCTTTCCTCTATATTATATTTTGGTTACAGAACTAGTAGTGGTATTGCTGGGTTAAAAGTAGGCACAATTTTATGCCCCTTAGGACATGGTTCTAAATTACCCTGTAGAATGGTTGTATCACTTCATAGCTCCACCAACAGTGCATCACTGTCCCAATTTTCCATGTATTTTCCAGTATTTGTCATTTTATTTTTTTGTCTTGTTATTCAGCTTGATAGAAGTGAGGTGGTACCTCAGAGTTATTTTATTTGCATTGTACTAATTAATTTGGTGCTAAAAAGTATAGATAAAGATAGTTTGTTTTTTTATATAGCCAAAGGTAATTTCTTTATATGAGAATTATCTTTTCATATCCTTTGATTACTTGTCAATTGGGGAATGCTTTGTATTTTATAAATTTGTCATAGTTCTCTATATACTTGAGAAATGAGACCTTTGTCAGAGACTCTTGCTATAAAAAGTTTCCTCCAGTTTGTGATTTCTCTTCTAATTCTGTCTGTGTAAACCTTTTTTAATTAAATGTAATCAATGTTATATATTTTATTTTTCCCTTTTAAATATTTATTTATTACCCATTATCCATTACAACAAATTTCCACACACATTTTCTCAAGTTATATGATTGAACTTATCTCCCTCCTTCCTTTCCCTTCCCCCTCTCTGTGCTGGCAGGCAATTCAATCTGAGTTATACACATATTATCATGTAAATATCCATATTGTTCAATTTTGTGAATAATTTTATTAAACCAAAACCTCAAAACATAAACCCAAATAAACAATTAAAATATTGTATGCCTTTATCTACATCCATACTGCAACATTTCTTTCTCTGTAGATGGATAGTATTCTTCATCATAAGTCTGTCAGAATTGTCTTGGATCATTCATTGTATTGTTGATAATAGCAAAGTGTATCACAGTTGATCATTCCACAGTGTTGCTGTTACTGTGTATAGTATTTTCCTGGTTCAGTTTGTATCAGTTCATGCAAGTCTTTCTAGCTCTTTCTGAAATCATCCTTTTCATCATTCCTTACTGCACAATAGCATTCTGTCACCATCATATATACCACAATTTGCTCAGCCATTTCCCAATTGAGGGACATGCCCTTAATTTCCAATATATGTCACCACAAAAAGAGCAGATCTAAATATTTTTGTACAAGGTAGGTCCTTCCCCCCTTTTAAAAAATCTTTCTAGAGTACAGCCTAATAGTGGGATTACTATATCTCATAATGTTCTCCAGTCTTGGTGGGATAATAATTCTTATCTTATTCATAGATCTAACAGGTAAACTATTTCATAGTCCTTAAACATTCTTTTATTTCTAAATAATGTATTCATTTTGAATTTACAATAGTATAAGACATGTAGTGTTGGTTTGTGCCTAATTTCTACTATACTGTTTTCCAGTTTTCCTGGTAGTCTTTGTCAAATAACGAGCTCCTCCAAAAGCTTGGATCTTTGTGGTTGTCAGTACTAGATTACTATGATCATTTACTACTACTGTATGTTAAGTGCCTAATCTATGCCATTGATCCATTACTCTACTTCTTATCGAGCACCAGATTGTTTTCATGATTGCTACTTTATAATACAATTTGATATCTGGTATAGATAGCTAATTCATCTCCCTTCATATTTTTTCATGATTTCTGTTGATATTCTTGTCTTTTTGTTCTTCCTGATGAATTTCATTTGTCTTTTTTCTAGCCCCATGAAATTTTTGGATAATTTAATTGGTATAGCACTAAACAGGTAAATTAATTTAGATTGATTTGTCAGTTTTATTATCTATACCTAGAACTTTATCCACTGTACCACTTAACTGCCATAGAATGAATAGAAGGCTAGTATTTTCACAAATTCCATTTTATTGTTGACCCTAGAAAGTTCTGGGCAGCAAGGTGATGAAATGGACAGAGTGCAGGCAGAAGGCTCATTTTCCTGAATTTAAATCATCCTGAGTTCAAATCAAATAAATTCCAGACATTCAGACATTTCCTAACTTTGTTATCCTGGGCAAATCACTTAATCCTGTTTACCTCAGTTTCCCCCTATATAAAACGAACTGGAGAAACATATGGCAAACTACTCTCGTGTCTTTGCCAAGCAAATCCCAAATTGGGCTACAAAAATTTGGACAGGATTGAAAACAACCAAAAAACAATACAAATGTTTGAAAACTGAACAACAACAAGATGATAGATATTGAATCCCTCAGGGCCTATTTCAAGGTAAGATTTTTGACTATCTTAAATTATTTTCTTAACCGAGAGACCAAGAATACTTCACTGTCTAAAAAGCAACTGCAGGTATTATAATGAAATGTGGATATACATAAGAATAGGAACTCTGGGGACCTTGTAGCTTAGGTACCTTGAGTTGACTTATTACTAGCTGCCAATAATGTGAATGTTTCTTTTTGACTGAGGGAATTTGATCAACATGTATGACCATTCATTACTGGAAAAACAATTTTCTAAAAAAAATTTCATTTAAAAACGATTTTACATTAATAAATGTGGAAAAGCAATAACAACATCAAAATGTACCAGGCACTGAGCTGGATACTGGTGATATGACAAAAATAAGATTGTTCTTGCCCTCAATTCAGAATGCATTTAGAGAGGCTTTATCTGGCTTTTTCTCTTTAGTGCTTCTAGGAACTTGAGAATTATTTCCCAACAGTTGAATGAGGGAAATTTTAATTGAATTAGTCAATTTTTCCCAAGTAGGGTATAAGTTTTAAATATGTTACTTTTCACAATTCTAACAACAGGGTTCATTTTTATTTTTTTCTTAAAAATTCACATTCCTTCATGGATGAGTCATTTAATTTCTTAGTACCCCCAGGCAGCTCTCTAAAGACAATCAATGGCAGAGAAGTGACTGACTGGATATGCATTGGCAGATGGAGTTACTCTCTGGGAGTTTTCCTATACCAATGCACTCACAGGTCCAGTCAAAAGAAGAAAAAATCACATGGAGGACCTAGAAATATTTTACAATAACTTTTTTTTGTTGTTGAAAAACCCCCTAGATCTGTAATCTTATTGGTAAAGGGAACTCTGGGTGAGAAACTTCTTCTATCAATTCAGTTAGAACTTGCTCTACAATTTACAGTTTTAGGGAATTTAGTGATGTACCCAAAGAAGCAAGTCATTAGAATTGGGAATTGAAACCAGAAATACTATGCACCAAGAAAGACTCTTTGTTGTGTCACATTGGCTCTTGTTAGTGTTTTAATCAAACAACATCTTTATTACCCTTTTTGTAGTCATATGCTTGATGTTATCTACTGAGCTGGGAATCTCTTTTGGTTCTCCTTCCAAAAGATTTTGTAAAGTAGCAAAATGACTCTCAGATGTAGTTATTACCCCTGTAGTACTTAACAACCCAAGAACTTATAACATGCCAGCTCAGGACCACATTATTATGAAGTATGAAGTGGCAGTGCATTTATTTTAATTATGATGGCGCTCTCTCTCTCTCTCTCTCTCTCTCTCTCTCTCTCTCTCTCTCTCTCTCTCTCTCTCTCTCTCTCTCTCTCTCTTTTCTTTCCAAGAATGTTTAGAAGAAGGTGGTCTTATTTCAGAAAGTAGTATTTTCAGGTTAACACAGTTCAGGTGATGTAGAAAAAATTAGATCCCTTGGATGCTTAAATTATTTTTCATCTGAAAAATGAATTTCTTTTCAGTAGCTTTTGATCAGGCTTCTTTCACTTTTTTATATAGCTAAAGAAAAAAGCAAAGAATACTGACAAGGTAGGTCATATATATATATATGTATGCATTATGTATACATGCATATGTATGTTCATATATTTACTTACTTATTTGAAGAAAAATAACCCACAATTGAGTTCCAAAATGAAATTACCTCATCCTCTTTTGTTGTTCAAGGGCACAACAATTAGAGACTTTTGTAGAGAGGTGGAAGTATTTTAATATTTGATGATGTGGGTATTCTCATTAATTTGAATTTTCTTCTAACCTCTTGCTTTCAGTCAAGGTAGAGAATATAAATTCTGTCTCTCAGGGTTTCTCAGCTAGTTTTATTCAACAGTTCATTTTTCATTATTTCAAACTATTTATTGCATATTATTGAGGATGCTTAACTGATAGAAAGTCTTTTAAACCAGTGATTTATAAGAGAGGGAAGAAGTTGAAAAGGATTTGGGAAAAGGTGAATAGTCATTAAAATAATCAAATAAGAAAACATTTGCTACATTTCAATTTAATTCTGCAAATACAGTATCTGTAGCAATTGTCCTTCATATTAGTCCTGTAATTCCCTGTCCCCAACTACTTTGCATATATTTTGTATTTAGTTAAATGTGTGTGCATGCTGGCTTTCTCTCTCTCAGTTTCTCTCTCTCTCTCTCTCTCTCTCTCTCTCTCTCTCTCTCTCTCTCTCTCTCTCTCTCTCTCTCTCTCTCTCTCTCTGACTTTTTCTCTGTCTGTCTCTGTCTCTCACAGGCACACACACAATATCAATCTTTCCTTTTTTCTCTTTCTCTCTTCTTCCCATCCTCCCCACCTTAGAAGGAAAACTATTTTATTGTGTCTGTATCCTCATTACCTAATACATTGTCTAGCACATTGCACTTAAATGCTTACTAAACTAAAGGCACTCTGCAGAACACTGATGAGTGTACAAAGATAAAGATTCGTAGTGCCTCACATCAGAAAATTTACAGATCATAGGGAACAGTATACACGCATACAATTAACTACACATGCAGTTGTACTATAACAACTTATGTGTTCCTAAAAATCAGAGGGCCAAGTAAATGAAAGCTGTATGATGAAAACCACAAGGCTTATGGGCAAAAGGAGATTAGGGGGCAACACTCAAACATTTCATCCATACCACATTGGAAAAACAACAACATAAGAACCTAATACAAAAGGTAGCAGTCTCATATATCTTATTTTCTTCAGAAATACATATATACTATAATAAATCTTGGTAGAATTGAATTAATGTCTACTGCCTTTAACCATGGGGTGCTGTGGAGATGGGGTGGGAATGGAGTGCTGGGTTAGAAACAGCACTTCTCTACCCATCCTGATATACCAGTATATGGTTGTGATGGAATACTACTGCGCCATAAGAAATGATGAATAGGCTAATTTATTATTTTTATAAGGAAAGACCTATATGAAGTCATGAAGAGCAAAACAAGCAGAAGCAAGAGGGCATCATATAAAGCAAGAAAAATATAATTTGAAGAATGACCTGTGAATGTCCACCTCCATAGAAAGAATTGATAAATCAAAATAAGCAAGATATAGTTTTATATTTATACATATATCTTTTGTCAAAGGATCCTTTCTCTAATGGGGGTGGGAAAGGGAAGAGAAACCAGGAGATTTTAATGTAATAGATAAATACATTTAAATTTAAGAAGAAGAAATACAGTGGATATGGTCATTTACCTTGGAAAAGAACTGTTTTTGTTTCTGGAAATAAACTTTGGAGGGGTTGCTGCTTATGAGTTATTGAGAAGTGATATGATTTTCTTTGTTTTCACTTGCTTTTTTTAACCAGCTGAAATCATACACAAGAAAATATAAAAGTTGAGTTCTGCTCAAAACATTTTCTAACATATTAATCTCTTTGGAACAAATTCAAAATTTGAAAATAAGTGTCAGCAGAACTTACTGTTATTTAAGGTAGCATGTGACACTGCCATGAGAGCTTTTTCAGAATGCTTTCTGTTCAGCATTTCAGTGGAGGGGGAGGAACCAAGTTGGTGGCTTAGTAGCAGCAAAAGCTGGAACCACTCTGAGAATCCTCTCAAACCCACCTTAAAATAGCACCTTAAGATGACTGGAATCACAGAACCAACAAGGGGATGGACTGAGGTAATAACCCCTGTGGAAAACTACTTGAAAGCTAGGCAGAGTGGGTGTATTTTCATGGGGAAAAGGGTAATTAGAGGTAAAACTGCACACAGATTGGCACAGACCACTCCTACCCTACCTAGCTCACCAGGTTTCCAACATGACCACAAGCCAACTTCAAAACCTCAGAACCCTTCCTAAGCCAACAGCAGAGTATCCTATGCCTCCCCTTGAAGTCCCAAGCCCTGACAGGAGCCTCAGTGAGTCCTGGAAGTCTGTAGTGCTTAACCCATTCAAACCTGTGGTGAAGCCCCTAGCCCAGGGGCAAACTAACTCCCAGTGCTCTGAGTCTTGCAAAATGTCAGCAGTTTCTAGAGGAGACTGAATCAGCAATTCCAGTGCTCTCACCTTGGAAGAACTAAAATTAGCAGAAAACCAGCACTAGAGCCAAGGGTAACAGCAAGGAAAAACTAAAGTTTAACAGAGTGCACTCTCTAACCTGAGAACAGAATCCATCTTTTAGATATAAGTAAAAGTAAAAAAAAAATACAAAGGTTAGGAAAATGAGCAACATCAAAAGAAACATGTGGCCATAGAATTTTATGTGGAGACAAAGAAGAGCAAGGCACAGACTCAGTAGGAGATAGTGATATAGAAGTAGCCACATGTAAAACTTCAAGGAAAAATGAGAATAGGTACTCAAAAAGAATTAAAAAGTGAAAGAAGAGAGGTAGAAGAAATATGGGAAAAAGAAACAAAAGTAATGTAAAAATAAAATAACAGCTTAAAAAGCAAAATTGAGAAGTGAAAAAAGAGGTACAAAAATCCAAAGAAGAAAAGAGTTCCATGAAAAGTAGAGATGATGAAATGAAAAAGGAGGTTCAAAAGGTCATGGAAGAAAATCATTCTTTAAAAATTAGAAGTGGGCAAATAGAGGCTAATGACTTCATGAGACATGAAAAACCAATAAAACAAAATCAAGGAAATGAAAAAAATAGGAGAAAATGTGAAATATCTCATTGAACAGAACAAATGTCCTAAATGACCTTAAAAATAAGTCCAGGATAGAGGTATTCTAAGAATTATTGGACTACCTGATAGTAATGGTAAAAAAAAAGGTTAGATAGCATATTACAAGAAATTCTCAAAGAAATCTGCTCTGGTATTCTTGAACAAAAGTAAAATGGAAAAAATCCACATATAATTTCCTACAATAAATCCTCAAATGATAACTCCCAGGAATATTATAGCCAAATACAAGAGGACCATGGGGGAACATACTGTAAATAATCAGAAAGAAATAATTCAGTTATCATGGAGTCTTAATGAGAATTACACAGGATCTGGCAG
Source organism: Monodelphis domestica (assembly GCF_027887165.1). Lineage (NCBI taxonomy): Eukaryota > Metazoa > Chordata > Mammalia > Didelphimorphia > Didelphidae > Monodelphis > Monodelphis domestica. Next base: position 155,649,029 of record NC_077234.1, read on the forward strand.
TTTCTAAACTGAAGGATTGGAAGACCCAGAATATGATATTATGAAAGGCCAGGGAACTGAGTTTACAATCAAGAATCACCAACCCATTAAAACTGATTATATTAATTCAGGGAAAAATGGTCATTTAATAAAATAGAATATTTCCAAGCATTTATGATTAAAAGACTACACATGAATGGAAAATTCAATTTCCAAATACAAAAATTCAAGAGAAGCATAAAAAGAATAAGAAAGAATAATTTAGTTGACTAAGTAAGGTTGAATTATTTATGTTTATACACGGAAAGATATTTGTGACTTCAAATTTATCATTATCAAAGCTCTTAGAAGTATAAGCTGTTTAGGATGATATGCAAAAGTATCAAGGGGTGAAAAAAAGAGGATTTCACTGAGAGAAATGGGAAGAGAAATGTAAAATGGGATAAATAATATCACATAAAGAGGCATAGGAAAAAAACTATGGCAGAGGAAGGGAGCTATCAGAGTGGTGATGGGTAATACTTTCATCTCACTCTCATCAGAATTTGCTCAGAGAAAGACTAAAAACCACACTCATTGGGATATGGAATCCTGCCTTACCTTATAGAGAAGCAGGAGGGGAATAAGAAGGGACTTAGTGGGAAAGGTAAGGTGGGATTGGGAGGCCTGAATAAAAGCAAAACACTTGGGAGGAGGGACAGAGTGAAAGGAGAAAGGGAAAACAAGATGGAGATTAATACAGAGATAGTATTCATAACTGTACATGTGAATGGGATGAACTCCTTCAGGAAATGGTAGCAGAAAGCAGAGTGGATTAAAGCACAGAATCCTACAGTATAATTGAGGGAGGCAGACATACACAGAGTAAAGGTAAGGATATGGAGCAGAATCCATTGGGCTTCAACTGAAATAAAAAAAAAAGCTGGAGTAGTAGTCATGATCTCAGACAAAGCTAAAGCAAAAATAGATCTGATTAAAAGAGACAAGTCAGGTAATTACAAATTGATGAAAGGTAGTATACACAATGAAGTAATATCAGTACTTAGCATATATGCAACAAATACTGTAGCCTGCAAAATTTAAAAAAAAGGTAAGGAGGAATAGATAATAAAACTATATTAGTGGGGGAACCTCAATATTGTTGATGCAAAAATCTCAAAATACTAGCAAAGAGACTACAGCAATATGTTACAAAGATTACATATTATGACCAGGAATGAAAGGCTAGTTTAATAATAGGAAAACTATCAGCATAATTGACGATATCAATATAAACTAACAGAAATTACATAATCATCTCAATAGATGCAGAAAAAGCCTTCAATAAAATATATACCACTATTCCTATTAAAAACCACTAAAAAAAACATAAGAGTAAATGGGCCTTTCCTTCAAATAATAGGTAGTATTTTTCTAAAACCATCAACAAGTATCATTTGCAATGGGGATAAGTTAGACTCATTCCCAATAAGATCAGGAATGAAGTAAGGATGACCATTATCACCTCTATTATTTAACATTGTATTAGAAATGTTAGCCTTAGCAATAAGAAAAGAAAAAGAAATTGAAGGAGTTAAAGTAAGCAATGAGGAAACTAAACTATCACTCTTTTTAGATGATATGATAGTATACTTAGAGATTTCAAGAAAATTAGCTAAAAAACTAGTTGAAATAATCAATAACCTTAGCAAAATTGCAGGATATAAAATAAACCTATGTCAGCTTTTCTCGATATTTCTACCAAAGTCTAGTAGAAAGAGAAATTCCATTTCAAACCATTTCAAATCTGGACAGTATAAAATACTTGGGAATTCATTTGCCAAGACAAACACAAGAATTATTACACAGTTACAAAACACTTTTCCCACCAATAAAGTAAGATCTAAACAATTAGAAAAAAAACATGAATTGCTCATGGGTAGGCTTGGCTAATATATAAAAATGACAATCCTACGTAAATTAATTTACTTATTCAGTACCATACCCATTAAACTAACAAAACAACTATTTTTAAACAACTAGAAAAATAATAAAATTTATCTGAAAGAGCAAAATGCAAAGAATATCCAGGGAATTAATAAAAAAAAGTGAAGGATGGTGGCCAGAAGTACCACATCTTGTACTGGTTAAGAAATAGAAGGATCAAAACAATCTTTTATTGTTAAGAAATAGAAGGATCGATGGAATAGATTAGGGGTAAATTACATTAGCTATCTAGTGTTTGATAAACCCAGATTCTAGCTTTTGGGATAAGAACTCACTATTTGACAAAAATGGCTGGGAAAATTAGAAACAGTATGACAAAAATTAATATAGAACAATATTTCATATCCTATACCAATATATGAACAAAATGGATATATGATTTAGACATAGAGATATTATAAGTAAATTATGGGAACATTGAATAGTTTGACTATCACCTGTGGAAAAGGGATGAATTTATCACCAAATGAGAGATAGAGATTATTGAAAAATATAAAATGAATAATTTTGACTATATGAAATTAAAAGGCTCTTCTGTAAATAAAACTAGTGTAACCAAGATTAGAAGGGAAACAAAAAAGTAGGAGGCAATTTTATAACAATTTATTTGATAAAGATCTAATTTCTCAAATATATAAGAACTAAGTCAAATTTGTAAGAATATAAGTCATTCCCCAATTGACAAATTGTCAAAGGATATCAACAAGGAGTTTTCAGAAGAAAAAAAAAACTTTGAATAATCACATGAAAAAATGTCCTAAATCCATTTTGATTAGAGAAATACAAATTAAAACAATTCTGAGATGCCACCTCACACCTCTCAGATTGGCCAACATTGCAGTAAAAGTGATAAATGTTGGAGGGGGTTTGGCAAAATTGGGACACTATTGCATTAGTTGTAGAGTTGTGAACTGATCCAACCATTCTGCAGGACAATCTGGAATTATACACCAAGGGCTGTAAATGAATGCATACCTTTTTATTCAGTAATACCACTAGAAGGTCTGTATACCAAAGAGTTTTTTAAAAAGATGGGTGAAAGGAACTATCTATACAAAACTATTTGTAGGCGCTCTTTTTGAAGTGGCAAAGTATTGGAAATATAAGGGATGTCCATCAATTGAGGAATGTCTGAACAAATTATGGTATATGATGGTGATAGAATACTATTGTGCTGTAAGAAATGATGAACAAGATGATTTCAGAAAGAACTGGAAAGACCTAAATGAAATGATGCAAAATGAAATAAGCAGATCCAGGAGAACATTTTACACAGTAACAGTAATATTGTGGAATGATCGGCTGTGATAGACTTATCTGCTCTCAGAAATACAATGATCCAGGGCAATCTGAGAGTCTTAAGACAATGAGCGCTATCTACCTTCAGAGAAAGAACTTTTGGAGTCAGAAAGAAGATGAAATCATACAATTTTTCACTTGTTTATTTGGGTTTTGGTTTTGAGGTTTTGGTTTTACGTATTTTATTACAAAAATGAACAAGATGGAAATATATTTTTCAGGATAATGCATGTATAATCCAGATAAAATTTGTTATTGCAGGTAATAAGCAAAAATAGAATGCTATTCTTTCAGATTATTACAGAGAAAATATTTTTTTATCTAATAGTAGATAGAGAACTTTTTATTAAAGAGATGGCATTTATACTGGGCCTTGGATGATGGGTTACAAATTGGATAGGCAAGGTTCTTGGGTAGCTATCAGAGTGAGCAATTGATAAAAGGCACATTACTCCTCCATAACATCTGTTATCCCACTCTCTCTGTCAGATTATATTAAATTAGATAAAGCATTTATTAAAATGTACTATGTGTTGGGCATTATACTAAGTATTTGGAATGTGAATATTAGTTTTATAAAAGATACTTCTTTCCTTCAAAGAGCTTACATTTTAATGGAGGAAGAAAACATATAAAAGAGGGACAAAGAAAGAGGAAAAATATGTTAAGGTTAAAAGTCAAGAGAGCTAGAAACTATTGTTAGAAATAAGCATGAATGGGATGGATACTTCATCAACTGGAGCTTCTAATTAAGAACTCATGCAAAGGAGGAGACCAAAAGCTTTTTTAATTCATAAAGATGACATTTATGTAGTTAACAAGCAACTAAAATGAACATATGTAGGTCCTCTTTAGCAGCCCTCATTGGCCTTTTTGATACTTCTTACTAATTCTTAGAAACTTAGCTTTTTTATACCCCATACCTCTCCCAGAGAGACTTCTAAACTTATACAGTCATTGCTAGCAAAGTAGTTGCTAAATTGTAATTGGCACAGTAGAAGAGAACTTGTTTTATAGTAAAAAAAAAAACCTGGATTCATGTCTTTCTTTTAATATTTACTATGTGGCCTTGGGGAAGTCAATAATATCTATGAGTTTCAGTTTCTTCATTGGTTAAAATGGATTAGGTGGCCTCTGAAGTTTCTTCCTGACATACATTTAGAATGTGAGAAGAATATCCCTAACTATATCTAGCAATGGATCTGTTTGTTTCACTTGTCCTGTTCTGTTTTCCAGTACTTGGATTTTAACATTTTATGTGTACAGATCTAGTTCCCTCTGTTTTAACTGAGATCTTTGTACTTCATTCCACTATACTCTACCTCAGATGAAATGCTTTCAAGTGTGTATTTTCTGCTTCCTGGAATATTTGGAGTAATTTTTATTTTTTTTTAACATCTTGACATGTATCCCTGTCTCCTATAATATTCTCTCTGGTAATAAGGTTTCAATTAAAAAGATGTAACATTTTATATCCTCTTTAATAAACATGATTTATAATTTAATTTAACAAGACTATATTTGCACCCACAATCAGAAAAACATTATACCAGATGCCAGAGAAATACAGAGTTTAAATAAGACACAATCCATTCCTGTTAGAGATTACAGTCTGGTAGGGAGATCTGTTGCACACATTCATAATTATATCTGATAAATACATTGGTGAGGGACAAAACAAAGAACTTTGTGACATCTTCTGGGAAAAAAGTTTAGGCTGTTAGCAAATGCAGTGATCCAGTAAAGGCCTATTGAGAAGATAAACATTTTAAACACAAGCCAAATCCAAAGAACATTTGTTAAGCAGCTCTTAGGTGTTAGATGCTATGCTAAGTCCTGGGATACAATTAAAAAGAAAGACAATCTCTACTACCCTCAAGGAGCTTACCACTTAAAGGAGGAACAACACACAAGAGGAGGAAGGAAAGGGCTGGGGGATATCAGGCTGTACCAGTGTGGAGGCTTCTTGGTCCATCCAATTGAAACCAGGTAGAGAAGAACATGAATAATCGAGTGAGCTGAATCTAGTTTCTGCCCTCTATAAAGGAAGGTCTTGGGAGGAGTTTGGTACTCTGCTCCCTAGCCCTCCAATCAGAGAGGAGAGGAGGCTGAGGAAGATGGTGTCAAATCAATCTCAGATTTGACTTAGCAGCATGGTGGTGAGTGTAGAGGAGATGAGCTTATCATGGAAAGGGCATCTTGTTCATGTAGTTGAAACCCAGAAGAGCATCAGATGCATTTAAATTTTAAAGCCTGTATAGGAGTTAAATTTTTTTAAAAAGCTGAGCTTGAAGGAAGCTATAGGTTTATAAATCAATGTGAACAGTGGCATAGAGTCTACAAAACATAGAATCTACCCAAAGGATCAGTTGGGTTTGAATATATATATATCTGCGATATCTATATATCTTGCAGTAGAGAATAGTAAGAAATGAGGTTGGAGAAATGAGATTGCTATCAAGTTTTGGAGGGTATTGAATGCCATGCAAAGGGATTTATACTTCATTCAGTAGACAAAAGGAAGCTTCTGAAAATGTTTGAATAGAGGAATGGCATGAGGTGTTATTATGGCTAAACAATAATAATTTAGGACACCAAGATACTCCTGGTTAGCTATTTCTAGATATTGTATAGAAAAACTTGAACTTGAGAAAAACCTTGAAAGTTTGACTTCAATTTGAGATTTTTAATGTAAGCAATAAAAGGGTAATATTATAGATTTTAAACATTATTGTGCATAAATGACACAGCAGTTTTGATATGTTTAAAAAAGAAGAGCAAACTATATACTTTAAAATGTGAAAACCTGGCTATGCCGAATAGTTGGCACATATTGATTAACTACTGTTATTTATCATTCGTTGACTTTATAAGGCACAGCAGTGTGATATTTCCAGATGACAGTGGTTAGAAAAACAATATAGTGTTATTAGTTGATGAGTCCTGCATTGTAATTGCAAATGCATGAGAGAGCCCTGGCAGCTGTACTTGAAATGCAAAGCGGGAGAGATCTGTAGGGGCTAGTTATCAGCATTAGACTTTTCAGGGCATTGTACAGAGGAAGATTGAGCTTCAAACATGAGACACTGACAGCTACCTGATGTCTCATTTTGTTAATGTAGCTAGAAAATGAACCGATCATAACAATACCCCAGAAGACCAAAAACAAATGTTTTAGTCAATCTGGTGAACTTTTCACAGGATGAATGTTGTTATATTGGAAGTGTGTATATGCGGGGTGAATCTTCATTTATCTACCAAATTTAGCATGTATAAATGTATAGCCTGAGTTTCCTTTTCTATCTCATTCTTATCTTAGGTTTGTACCTTAGTACTACTTCTAACTTTTATGTCTTTTACAAATTGGGAGTAGGAAAGAGGGATTTGTGCACATTGACAACAATGCATCTGTTCTTTTTAATACTTATTGCTATTTAAACAAAGACACTAAGCCATTTGACATCATTGGTCCCTAACTACGGTTGTGGGATGTAGCATTGGTATTTAGTATTGTGAATGTTTCCCTTTAGCATGGAGTTCAGTAATTGATTCATAGATATTCAGAATCAATAGGAAATGTTTAAATAAAAGATTAGTGTTAGAAGTTTCTGGGTTGCCAAAGCTTTCCTGGTCTTTGAATGGGAATCACCATCAATCAATTCCATTAACTGATGCTGAAGATATGATACTCCTAATGCTTATATAGGAGTGTTTTAATAAGAAGGTTCAAGTAATTCATGTTGGTCCAAATAAAATCTATAAGAAAAATCTTAAAAGTGCCTCTAGATTTTCTGAGTGAGAGTTCCATTTCCCCCATTTTAGAGATGAGAATGAACTGAGATATTCAGGTTAAATGATTTGTACAAGGTTATTTAGCTAGTAACTATTTGAGGAGTATCTGAAGCAAGATTTGAATTCAGATCTTTGTGATTCCAGGTGTAGCATTCATTACAAAATATAAATAAAAAATGCTTGATAAGCCATAGAAATGCAAAATAATTTCAAAAGTCACAAATGAATAACTAACTTTCCTCAGTGAACTCAAGTTACCTATTCCAAAAAATATATATATTTCAGGTACTGAAAGAGCTTGCAGTTTACATTGCTGAGCCAGTATATGATCTAATAATAATTTTGTAGCATGAGAGTAAAATGGAAAGAAGTTTTGGTTCTTCAGATTATAGTATGAAAAGTTTGATTATAATTTCTGGTAAAAATTCAAAGACACTATATTTAAAAGGATGTTTTTAGCATTGTGAGAGTTGTCCTGAACATCACCAAAAATGCTTGGAGAGATAGCAAAGATGTTGAAAAAAATCAGAATATTAAAAAACATCTGCACAAGCAAGAATGAGTAATGGTGGCAGAGGTAATGTCTGGGAATATTTTACAGGACATTTGTGCTTAAATATGGCTTGTCCTTGATAATATCTAGTATTCCTTTCCCCTCTTAGAGTCTCTGATGCTTTGAATTTTGTATCTTCTCTAGATGAAGGAATATCAGAGAGAGAAAGATTTTAAGAGGAAAATATGATTTTTCTAAAGCCCTCTATTATTCAGTGAGAGTTTATCAAAAAATTATGAAAACTCCATTTAGCCAACTATTCCTCCAGATCTGAATCCACTTAACTGTATTATCATCTATTTAACATATTTTTGTCTCATAATAATAGCTGGGTATACTTTATTGTAATTTAGGTAATAATAACTAATAAAAATAACCAGAATTTACTTAGCACTTTAATATTTGCAAAACATTTTATATAAATTATGTCAGCTGAGTCTCACAACAGTCCTATTAGCTAAGTGCTATTATTCCCACTTTACAGATGAGGACATTGATGTAGGCAGAGGTTAAATGACTTGTATAGGGTAACAAAGCTAACAGTATTTAGCTTTATTTAGACAGTATTTAAACTTAAGTCTTCCTGATTTGAACTCTTACCCACTGTACTGCTTAGCTATATGTCTAAAGCTTTTCTTGATCCACTAGCCTAGAAACTCTTTCAAAAAAGAATATGAATTTAAATTGATTTGGTCTCCCAATAGACATTCACTGTGTCCTTTTAATAAACCCTCTTAGAATTTTGCCAGATTAAAGTTAGGCTTACTGATATAAAATTTGCTCTATTCCCATCCCCCCTTTTTTTGGTGGCAAGTGGCAAGAAGTAAGAACATTACTGTTCTCTAATCTTGAGGGGTCTTTCCATTATTGTCCATGAGATTTCAAAAATCACATGCAATAGTTCTAGTTTTTCAGTAACCTAGAATGTAGTTCGCTTGAGCCTTATATCGTGTCAGTTCTTTATAAGTTGTTTTTTCCCCCATAATTTTGAAAATAAAGATCATTCTCCTTGTAACCAAAAAGAGAAGCACAACATGATTCAAGTAGGTTTTCCTTCTCTCTCCCAAACAATATCTTGTGTGATGTTAGTCAGAGAATCATCAGAGTTATATCTGTAGAATTGATCAAGGAATCCTGTATAATTTCATTTACTCATAGGAGATACCTCGTTGGAGTCTTTGATTATATTTTACACTCCTGAATCAGAGAGACAGAGAGAGAGAGAGAGAGACAAAGAGAGACAGAGAGAGAGATATTGAGATTCATTTATCTATGATCTATACATATGTGCATACATATTCACAAATATATACATATACATACATACATAGACATATACACACATATTTGAGGGGAAACTTAAATGGCACAGTAGATAGAGCAGTGCCAAGCCTGCAGTTAGGTAGACTCATCTTCCTGAATTCAAATCTGGCATCAGATACTTACGGTTGTGTGAATCTGGGCAAGTCACTTAACTGTTTACCTTAGTTTCCTAATCTAAAATGAACTGGAGAAGGAAATGTTAAACTGTTTTAGTATCTTTGTAAAGAAAATATCAAATGGGATCACAGTAGGACAATCGAGTGACAACAACAACAAAATAGTCATTGGATGGCACAACAGGGTTCATTAACTTGGTCTGCTGCACTTGGAATTTTTAACCAGTGAATGATATGAGGCTATCCTGTCCTCCCAAAATAATGTTGTTTATTAATGTGTCCTTGAATCTGCCTCACACAAAATCTCTCAGTAAGTCCTGACACTTTTTTGGGAAAGTTGTTGTTTCCATGCTTGGCTTCACAGTTTGTCCCTTGGACCTCCCCCAGGCAGTCCCTATTGATGGATATTTGGAAAGAGGAGGGAGATTTAGATATCTCAACTTCCTTCTCATTACTTCATCACAGGGAAGGAGGATCTTTACTAAATTATGGAAATGCTGACCTGTCTTACTTTCAAACATCTTAGAGTGTTTTTGTTTATAGATATGGGCTTTGAAAAAAAGACAAATGATACCAGCACATCTTTATATGCCTTGAGGCCTGGACTATTTCAGCCTGACCTTGGAAAGTCAAGGGTCTTGGGGAAAATGAATTATTTCTCATAGAAAAATTCCTAATAAATAATATAACTCAGCATTAATTTTCCTCACTCTTTAAGTGTATATTTTTGAGATAGGCATTAGAGATGGAAGGGAAATAAGTTTATTAGGAGAAAACTAAGATTTACTTATAAGTGTGGAATACTGACAATTGTATCTATTTCAGTACTTATCAAAATGCTTTGAGAATGGTCATAATAATGATTTCTCATCCATAATATTAATTAAATGCCTACTATGTGTCAGATACTTGGGAAACCGAATGAATGAAGCATTCTTTAAGATTTTTTTAATTGTAAACATATTTTTCCATGTTTCCATTTTTCATTTACTTTCGTTCCCCTCTCCCCTTCTGAATCCTACAAGCATTTCCATTGGGTTATACAAATGTTATCACTTATAACTATTTCCACATTATTCATTTTTGCAATAAAGAAATCTTTTAAAACCAAAACTCTAAATCATAAATCCTTATAAACAGCTGATAAGTCATTTGTTTTTCTTCTGTGTTTCTACTCCTACGGTTTTTTTCTTTCAGTATGGAAAGCATTTGTTCTCATAAGTCCCTTGTGATTGTCTAGTATTAGCAAAGTCCATTACCCTGTATTGTTCCACAATGTTTCACTTTCTGCATACAATTTTCTCTTGGTTCTGCTCATTTCACTCTGCATCAGTTCTTGGAGGTTCTTCCAGTTCATAGAGAATTCCTCCAGCTTATCATTATTTACAGCACAATAGTATTTTATCACCATCAGATACCACAATTTGTTCAACCATTCCCCAATTGATGGACATCCCCATTATTTTCCAGTTTTTTGCCATCACAAGAGCACAGCTATGAATATTTTTGTTCAAACATTTTCCCTTATTATCTCTTTAGAGTATAAAACCTAGAAGTGGTATTGCTGGATAAAAGGGTATGCATTCTTTTAAAGCCCTTTGGGCATAATTCAAATTGCCTTCCAGAATGGTTAGATCAGTTCACAATTCCACCAGCAATACATTAGTGTCCCAATTTTGCCACCACCCCTCCAACATTTATTATTTTTTCTTACTATCGTATTGGCCAATCTGCTAGGTGTTAGGTGGTACCACAGAATTGTTTTGATGGGCATTTCTCTAATTCTGAGAGGTTTAAAGCACTTTTTCATATGTTTATTGATAGGGTTAGGGTTAGGTTTCATGTTCCTTGATCATTTCTCAATTGGGGAATGGCTTGATTTTTTGTACTTAGCTCCTTTTAAATTTGAGAAATTAGACCTTTATCAGAAATTTTTGTTATAATTTTTCCCCCCAGAGGGTGTCCATTGATTTGGGAATTGCTGAACAGGTCACAGTGTCTGATGGTGCTGGAATATTATTGTGCTGAAAGGAATGATGAACTGGAAGAATTCCATGTGAATTGGAACAACCTCCAGGAAATGATGCAGAGTGAAAGGAGCAGAACTAGGAGAACAATGTACACAGAGACTGATACATTGTGGCACAATTGAACATAATAGACTTTTCTACTAGTAGCAATGCAATGATCCAGGACAGCTCTGAGAGAAAGAATACTATCCACATTCAGAGAAAGAACTATGGGAATGGAAACACAGAGGGAAAACATATGATTGATCATCTAGTTCATTAGTGACATGATTTGGGTTTTTATGTTAAAAGATTACTGCAAATATGAATAACTTGGAAATAGATTTTGAATAATGATGCATGTATAAGCCAATGGAACTGCTTGTCAAATCCTGGAGGAGAGAGGAAGGGGAGTTATCATGAATCATGTAACCATGGAAAAATATTATAAATCAATATAATAAATAAATAATAAAATAAAATAAGAAATTTCCCCCAAATTTGATGCTGCCCTTTTAATTTTGGTTGCATTGGTTTTGTTTGTACAAAACCTTTTAAATTTAATATAATCAAATTTATTCATTTTACATTTTGTAATGTTTTCTATCTCTTGCTTGGTCTTAAATTATTTCCTTTCCCATAGATCTGAAAGGCATACCATTCTATATTCACCTAATTTACTTATAATTTTCCTCTTTATATGTAAGTCATTTACCTATTCTGAATTTATCTTGGTATAGGATATGAGATGTTGATCTAAACCTAATCTCTCTCATACTGTTTCCCAATATTCCCAGCAGTTTTTGTCAAATAGTGGGTTCTTGTTTCAAAAGTGGTATCTTTGGGTTTATTGAACACTATCTTGTTGAGTTCATTTACCCCAAGTCTATTCCACTGATCTACTCTTCTATCTCTTAGCCAGTACCATATTGTTTTCATGATCACTGCTTTATAGTACAGTTAAGATTTGGTAACAATAGACTCCCATCCTTCACATTTTTGTTATTTGTTCCCTTGATATTCTTTTTTTTTTTTTGCAATCAGATTTGAGGATGTCTACCTATAACAGGATAGCTCTTTTTTTTTTTATTTTTAGTTTTTAAAACATTATTTTATTTGGTCATTTTTATACATTGTTCATTGGAAACAGATCATTTTCTTTTCTTCCTCCCCAATTCCCCTCCACTCCTTCCCTAGCCGAAGTGTGATTCGTCTGGGTATCACATGTGTCCTTGCTCTGAACCCATTTCCTTGTTGGTATTTGCATTAGGGCGCTCATTTAGCTTCTCTTCTCAATCATGTCCCCTCAACCTCTGTAGTCAGGCAGTTGCTTTTCCTTGGTGTTTTTACTCTCTCAGTTTGTTCTCTGCTTGAGGGTAGTTTTTTTTTTCTTTCTTGTAGATCACTGCAGGTTGTTCAGGGACATTGTAAAGCCATTACTGGAGAAGTCCGTTACGTTCTCTTGTACCACAGTGTGTCAGTCTCTATGTACAATGTTCTCCTGGTTCTGCTCCTCTCACTCTGCATCACTTCCTGGAGGTTGTTCCAGTTCCCATGGAATTCCTCCACTTTATTATTCCTTTTAGCACAATAGTATTCCATCACCAACATATACCACAATTTGTTCAGCCATTCCCCAATTGATGGGCATCCCCTCGTTTTCCAATTTTTGGCCACCACAAAGAACGCAGCTATGAATATTCTTGTACAAGTCTTTTTCCTTATCTCTTTGGAGTACAAACCCAGCAGTGCTATGGCTGGATCAAAGGGCAGACAGTCTTTTAGCGCCTTTGGGCATAGTTCCAAATTGCCCTCCAGAATGGTTGGATCAATTCACAACTCCACCAGCAATGCATTAATGTCCCTACTTTGCCGCACCCCCTCCAGCATTCATTACTTTCCTTTGCTGTTATGTTGAACAATCTGCTAGGTGTGAGGTGATACCTCAGAGTTGTTTTGATTTGCATCTCTCTGATTATAAGAGATGTAGAGCACTTTTTCATGTGCTTATTAATAGTCTTGATTTCTTTAACTGAAAATTGCCTATTCATGTCCCTTGCCTACTTATCAATTGGCGAATGGCTTAATTTTTTGTACAACTGGTTTAGCTCTTTATAGGTTTGAGTAATTAGACCTTTGTCAGAGGTTTTTGTTATGCAGATCATTTCCCAATTTGTTGTTTTCCTTCTAATTTTAGTTACATTGGTTTTGTTTGTACAAAAACTTTTTAATTTGATGTAGTCAAAATTATTTATTTTGCATTTTGTGACACTTTCTAAGTCTTGCTTGGTTTTAAAATCTTTCCCTTCCCAAAGGTATCTGACATGTATACTATTCTGTGTTCACCTAATTTACTTATAGTTTCCTTCTTTATATTCAAGTCATTCACCCATTCTGAGTTTATCTTGGTGTAGGGTGTGAGGTGTTGATCCAAACCTAATCTCTCCCATACTGTCTTCCAATTTTCTCAGCAGTTTTTATCAAATACTGGATTTTTGTCCCAAAAGCTGGGGTCTTTGGGTTTGTCAAAGACTGTCTTGCTGAGATCATTTACCCCAAGTCTATTCCACTGATCCTCCTTTCTGTCTCTTAGCCAGTACCAAATTGTTTTGATGACCGCTGCTTTGTAATATAGTTTGAGACCTGGGACTGCAAGGCCACCTTCCTTTGTATTTTTTTTTTCATTATTTCCCTGGATATCCTTGATCCTTTATTCTTCCAAATGAACTTTGTTATCATTTTCTCTAATTCAGTAAAATAGTTTTTTGGTAGTTCAATGGGTATGGCACTAAATAGATATATAAGTTTGGGTAGGATGGTCATTTTTATTATGTTAGCTCGTCCCACCCATGAGCAATCAATGTTTTTCCAATTGTTTAGATCTAGTTATAGTTGTGTGGAGAGTGTTTTGTAGTTGTGTTCATATAGTTCCTGTGTTTGTCTTGGCAGATAGATTCCTAAGTATTTTATATTGTCTTGGGTGACTTTAAATGGAATTTCTCTTTCTAATTCTTGCTGCTGAACTGGGTTGGAGATATATAGAAATGCTGATGACTTATGTGGGTTTATTTTGTTTCCTGCAGCTTTGCTAAAGTTGTTGATTATTTCGATTAGCTTTTTGGTTGATTCCCTAGGATTCTTTAAGTAAATGAGTTGTTCCCTTGATATTCTTGATCTTTTGTTCTTCCAAATAAACTTTATTATATTTTTTCTAATTCTATAAAAAGCTTTTTGGTAGTTTTATAGGTATGGCACTGAATAAATAAATAAATTAGCTAAGATTATCATTTGGCTTATCCTACTATTGAAGCTGATATTTTTCCAATTGTTTAGATCTAATTTTATTTGTTTGAAAAGTGTTTTGTAGTTTTGTTCATATAATTCCCGAGAAGCAATTTTGTTTAATAAGAAACTTATCTTTTAAGACATAATGATAAAAACTTCTCAAGACTGCAAATCATGTTAGGATATTCAAACATTTCCCTCACTTACTACTGTTCCCATGATTTCATCAAGCAAGGTTATTTCCTCCAATGAGCAGACTGCATTCCTGACTACCTGTATTCTATATATATAGAATTATATAAATTTGCCTTGGGAGCTTTTCTCAAATTATCCTGATAATGAACTTACCCTAACCCCCCATATAGAAGCCTCAACTAAGTATTTTAATTTGAAAATAGAACAGAAAATGTGAATTGTTCATGAAATCACAAATTTTGTTACATACATCTTGCATTTCCTTTTGAGTCCATAATTAATTGAAAATAACTTTCAATGCTCTACTGTTTGCATTTCTTTCCTGCCTTCCTTTTGCTCTCTTCTCTGAAACTAAAAATAATTTAATGACCTTTTCTTTTCCTTTTTTTGAAGACCTATCACTAATATTTTTCTCCTTCATATCTCCATATAAAAATTAACTTTTTTTTCATAAAAAGAAAAGGAGGAATATGGAACCTTCCTAGCAAATGTGCACATTTAAGCAAAAGGTGCCCAGAAGGACTTACACAAAAGGTCAGATAATGGTATGATACACATGAGGTCCTGTAGAGCCTTATCAAGTCAACAAACATTAAGTGGGGACAATGTGTTGGCAATTGTCTTAAGCAATGGGGATAGAGAAAGGCAAAATGATAGTCCCTTCCCTAAAACATCCTAGCTATGGAATGTCATAGTTTCTGTTTGGATTATCCTTTCTTGGAAGAAACAAAGTTTCTAGGAGCAGTAGCAATAGAGCTCCCTTTGATGCTGAACTATCTTAAGCCAACAGGAACTCAGTTTCTACAATACTACCTAAACTGACACTTTGTGTTGGCATAGATTCATTGGAGTATGCCTATGTTGGGAGGGGTTTGGGTAGTGCAGAAAGGTTGCTAAATTTATGAGAATTCTTTGTTTGTGTCTTCAACCTCCAGGACAGTTCCTTGTTTTCAATCTCTTTAAAGTCAGATCTGGAGTGTGGGGAGTATAATACTATTATTGACATAAAAGAATAAATTGAAATGCCCTAGTTTTGGGGAAAAGATGTGTACCAAATCAAATAATAACTAAGAAGAATACAACATGATTGTCTCTAAAAAAGAATCAATGTGTAAACATTAGAAACTATTGAACCTGCACTATCTCTAGCTGCTCTCTAGCCGCTTCTATTGTCAGTAGCTCTGTAATCATTGTTTTGCTATTAGAGATATGCTACAATCAGTAATTTCCAGAGCACAGGTACCACATTTTTATCGGCTCTCAAAGTGATGCCAAGTTGATAGCATGTGTTGCACATTGAAATGTGAAATACTTCAGTGGCTATTCTCAAGTCCCACGAGAATCAAAGACTCCAGCATGATTATCTATCCTACTACTGTTGACAGTTCTGAAAAATGAAATGGTTCCATTTGATATTGTTTGAACATCTTTACTGTTGTGTTTAAACTGATAGTTTCTTTCCCAGTGCCCTAACCTAAAGATTGATGAAAGAAATTGATGCAGAAAGATAACCATAGGGATGGCCTTCATTCATATTATTAATTTTTTCTTTCATATTTCCATTTGTAAATAATTAAGGAAATCCCAGCCCTACTCATCAAGGATAATTAGAATTAACTTGAGCATTCTTAACAATCTTTAAATGTGATAGGTGGCACAGTTATTAAATTTTATATCAAGTTGACAGATCTAATACTCACTAATTAAATTGATTAGCTTTATCAATATTTGCTCTGATTGATATAATTTATACCAAAGCCAAGGGAATTATTTAATATTTTGAAGCTTATTTCCCATTCATTGCAGCATCTCCCAGATAAAAAGTTCAGATGAGTCTTAGAAATAGAATTGTCAAGATTCATAATTCAATAGAAATTATCATCAAATAACATCCTTTAAGTGCCCATGAGTGTTTGGAGCTACTTAAAAATTCATGTGAAGAACAAAAAGACTCTGCCTTCACCACAGAGACAAAGGAAAGGTTTGACAGAATTCAGTTTAATTTCATCAGTCCAGAGAAATACGTTTGTTATTCAGGTAAAGAAAATAAAGGCTTTTGTGATTTTAACTCGTGATTGGACTTTCTGCACTGATCAAAAATGATTCTCTCTACCTGTTAATTGAATGCTCTCCTTTTCTCACCACAACTTAAGAGGAATATACTATTCAGCTATGACTTGCACCAGAGGACTGTGGGATCCCTTCCAACTCCAAGATTCTGGGTTACTATTCCCCCCTCCCAAAGCTAACAAACAGTTCTACTGGAGTATACATGTATCATTGTTCAAAACCTGTTTCTATGTTATTCATATTTGCAATAGAGTGATCCTTTAACATCAAAACCCTAATCACATCCCTATCGTATTATGTAATTGATCATATATTTTTCAAATGCATTTCTAGTTCCACAGTTCCTTGCTGGATGTGGATAGCATTTTTTTCTCACAAGTTCCTCTGGATTGTCCTGGGTCATTGCATTGTTGCTAGTAGAAAAGTCTATTACATTCAATTGTTACATAATGTATCAGTCTCTATGTACAATGTTCTCCTGGTTCTGCTCCTTTTGCTCTGCATCAATTGTTCGAGATCTTTCCAGTTCACATGGAATTCCTCCATTTCTTTATTCCTTTTAGCACACTAGTATTCCATCACCAACATATACCACAATTTATTCAGTCATTCCCAAATCGAGGGACACCACCTCATTTTCCAATTTTTTGCCAAAACAAAGAGCAAGGCTATAAATATTTTTGTACAAGTCTTTTACCTTATTATCTCTTTGTGATTAAAAACCCAGCAGTGGTAGAGCTTGAACAAAGGGCAGGCATTCATTTAAAGCTCTTTGCGCATGGTTCCATATTGCCCTACAATTTGGTTGTATCAACCAAGAATGGTTGGACCAATTAAAAACTCCACCAGCAGTGTTAGTGTCCCAATTTTGCTATATCCCCACCAACATTTATCATTTTTCTTTGCTGTCATATTGTCTAATCTGCTAGGTGTAGGGTGGTATCTCAGAGCTTTAATTTACATTTCTCTAATCAGGAGGGAGTTAGAACACTTTTTCATGTGCTTTTTATTAGTTTTGACTTAATCAGGTGAAAACTGCCTATTCATGTCAGTTGACCATTTGTTGATTGGGGAATAGCTTGTTTTTTTTTTTTTTTGGTAAATTTGACTTATTTCCTTATATAGTTGGGAAATTAAACCTTTGTCAGAGTTTTGTAATAAAAATGTTCTCCCAGTTTGTTGCTTTCATTCTAATTTTTGGTTGCATTGGTTTTGTTTGTATAAAACCTTTTAAATTTTATATAATCAATCATTCAAGTTATGTTTTACAATGTTCTCTATCTCTTAGTTGGCCTTAAATTCCTTTCTTTCCTATAGATCTGGCAGTTATACTATTCTATGTTCACCTAATTTATTTATGACTTCAATCTTTATATTTAAATCATTTACCCATTTTGAATTTATATTGGTATAGGGTGTAAGATATTAATATAAACCTAATTTTCCCTATACCATTTTCCAATTTTCCCAGCAGTTTTTGTCAAATAGTGAGTTCTTGTCCCAAAAGTTGAGGTTTTTAGTTTTATGGAATACTAGCTTGTTGAGGTCATTTACCCCTAGTCTATTCCATTGATCCACCCTTCTGTTTCTTAACCAGTACTGTATTGTTTTGATGACCACTGCTTTATAGTACAGTTTAAGATCTAGTACTGCTAGGCCCCAATACTTCACATTTAAAAAAATATTTTCCTTGATTTTCTTGATCTTTTCTTCCAAATGAACTTTGTTATAATTTTTTCTAATGCTGAAAAATGTTTTTTTTTTGTAATTTGATAGGTATGGCACTGAATAAGTAGATTAATTTGGGTAGGATTGCCATTTTTATCATTTTAGCTCATCCGAGGAACAATTAATATTTTTCTAATTATTTTGGTCTGGTTTTAGTTGTGTGAAAGTGTTTTGTAGTTGTGTTCATATAATTCCTGTGTTTGTCTTGGCAGATATATTCCTAAATATTTTATATTTTCTAGAGTGATTTTAAATGGAGTATCTCTTTTTAATTTCTGCTGCAGAATTTTGTTGGAAATATATAGAAATGCTGATAATTTATGTGTGTTCATTTTATACCCTGAAACTTTACTTAAATTGATAATTATTTACATTAGCTTTTCAGTTGATTTTCCTGGAGTTCTTAAAGTATACCATCATATCATCTGCAAAGAGTGATGATTTAGTTTCCTCATTGTCTACTTTAATTCCTTTTATTTCTTTTTCTTCTCTAATTGCTACTGCTAGAGTTTCTAGTACAATATTGATTGAAATAGGTGATAATGGGCACCCTTGCTTCACCTCTGATCTTATTGGGAAGGCTTCTAACTTTGAGTTCCCATTGCAGATGATACCTGCTTATGGTTTTAAATATATACTGTTTATTATTTTTAGGTAAGACCCTTCTATTCCTATACTTTCTAGTGTTTTCAAAAGGAATGGGTATTGTATTTTTGTCAAAGATTTTTTCTGCATCTGTTGAGATAATCATTTGGTTTCTGTTGGTTTGATTATTGATATGGTCAATTATGTGGATGGTTTTTCTAATATTGAACCATCCTTGAATTTCTGGTATAAATCCCATCTGATCATAGTGAATAATCCTTGGGATCACTTGCTGGAGTCTTTTTGCTAGTATTTAATTTAAGATTCTTACATCTATATTCATTAAGGAGATTGGTATGTAGTTTTTTTCTCTGTTTTTGACCTTCCTGGCTTTGGAATCAGTACTATATTTGTGTCATAAAAATAATTTGGCAAAACTCCTTCTTTGCTTATTTTGTCAAATAATTTGTAAAGTACAGGGATTTGCTGTTCTTTAAATGTTTGATAGAATTCACTTGTGAATCCATCCTGCCTTGGGGATTTTTTTTAAGGAAGTTCCTTGATGGCTTGTTCATTTTCTTTTTTTCTGAGGTGGGATTGTTTAAGAATTCTATTTCCTCTTATGTTAATCTAGGCAATTATATTTTTGTAAATGTTCACCCCTTTCACCCAGATTGTCATATTTATTGCCATATAATTGATCAAAGTAGTTCTTAATTGCCTTAATTTCCTCTTCATTAGAGGTGAGATTGCTCCTTTCATCTTTGATACTGCTAATTCGATTTTCTTCTTTCTTTTTTTATTAGATTGACTAGTACTTTATTTCATTTATTTTTTTCAGAGTACCAGCTCCTAGTCTTATTTATTAATTCAATAGGTCTTTTACTTTCAATTTGATTAATCTCTCAGTTTTTATCTGGGGATTTTTAATTTGTTCTTTTTCTAATTTTTTAAGTTGCAAACCCAATTTGTTGATCTCCACCCTCTCTATTTTGTTGGTATAGGCACTCAGTGCTATAAAACTTCCCCCGAGTATGCAGAATACTTTTAATGGCACCATTATAGCATTTGCATTATTTAAAAAATGTTATGTTTTCTCTAAGATCAGTCTATTAAAGTGTTAATGTTCCTGGTTAAACCCTTCAGTTGTATTAGTTAATGTCCTAGTAGAACAATATGGATGGTACAGGGGGTGAGACTGAAATGAACTATGCTCCATGTGGAAAAGGAAGCCAAGATAACAAAGTCTGTCCATGTACAAACTTCCCTAAGAATAAATTTTCTCCATAAACTTATTTCTTCTAAATGCCTTGAAGAGTAGGGATAAGGTAAGGTGCTCTAAAAGATTTTACCAATATCTTTATAGCCATGAATGTTTGTGTGTGTGTGTGTGTGTGTGTGTGTGTGTGTGAATAAGTGCATATACACAGGGTATAGATAATAAGGAACTTAAGAGCTAATGGTGTAAAGGGTTAGACTTGATTTGATCATGGAGACCACCCTTATGATTCCATTGGCAGAGCAAACTCCCAGGTTAAGCAATTCCTTGTACTAATGCAGGTTGGAGTCTTCTCTGCAACTTGTGGTCCTAGAGAGTTACCTGGAACATTGAGAGTTGAAGAGTCACTCTATATGTGCTAGATAAATGCCTAGACTTTCGGGTTTTCTGGCTTTTTGACCAGCTCTGAACAGTTTATCATGTGAGCATACAGGTGTATCTGTAAGAATGATAATAGTTGTCATAAAGTCAGGTCTTCCTAAGCTCTTTACAGTAGTACCTTGATACACGAGCACCTTAAGTCACAAGCAATTTAAGACAACAGTCATGCCTGGGATTTTTTGCTTTAAGTCATGATCAGATATTTGAATCACAAGCTTCTGCCACCCTCCACTAGATAGCCTGCCAAATGTTCAGTTTCAAAGTTACATGAGATTGGCTCATTCAATTTAGTGTTTATCTGGCTATGTGAGCATCTGTATTGTGGAATTGCTTTTTTCTTTTTTTTATCTTTATTATCAGTTTTTTTGGACAATTTTCTTAACTTTTAACTATGGGTTGTAACAACTGAGAAATTGAAGGAGTTACAGCAGCAGCAGCCTATGGAGGTTTTGCAGGAAATTAGTGGGGAGGAGCCCAAGGTAGATGAGGTAATCAGTACAAGGAGATTAAGGAAATGTTGAGCATTGGGGAAAACAATTAAACAGTTTATCGAAAAGACACACCCAGAAAAAGTTTCAACAGGTCATGCATTGGTAGCTGTGTACTGAAACTTGTTTCACACATTATTGTGTGTAGAGAATAAGTTATGTTAAGTGATAGCATGAAATGAAAATCTTCTCCACAGAGCATCATCACATGACTTTGAAGGTAAACAACATTTTATTAGCAAATGTATTTTTGACATTCTTTTTATTATCTATAAATATATTTATTTTTAATAACGTATATTTTAAAGCATATAAAACAAAACATTGTGTGTTTTTGGGGGGCTGAAATTGATTAGTTGCATTTCCATTGATTTAAATGGGGAAATTTGACTTGACACACAAGCAAATTGAGTTATGAGCTTGACCATAGAACTAATTGAACTTGTGTGTCAAGGTACCACTGTATATCCATCATTCTATAACCTCTTGATTCTCACCAAATCTTGACGAATTTGGGAATATAAAGAGTTTTATAAACAAATCTCTAGAGCAATCTATATCCTTATGATTATACAAGTCTCTGAAAGGTGCAAAGGAAGTGAGATCTCACTGAATTTATTGTTTATCATAAAATAGCATTTCTCTAAATAGAGTAAAGCCAAAACCATAAGTGGTAACTTCCATCTAATATTCTCTCATCTGTGTTAAGGTCATACAAGAGTGATGTAACTACAAACTATGCAAATTCATTGTAATTTTAAATGATGTCAACAGAAGAAGAAGAAAAAACTTACAGAGAAATAATATAGTTGGCATTGCAAAGAAGGATGCCTTGTATAAGGTTCAGGTGGAAAAGAGATTCACTATGTATAATAAAGATTTCCATATGTTCCCATTTTTGGATGATATAAACTGATTAGACTTAGCCCCCAGGCATGACATGATTTCCCCAGAGAAAGCCTAATAATTAATTTAAGAAAAACTAAATGGATGTAAAATACCTAATATCTAGATTGTGGCAAGCAGGTGAATGACAAGTGTATCGAGTTAGTACATATTTGGAAGAAAGTCAAAGTAGATGGACAATGAATTAACCAGAGTTGAATAGTAGAAAACTAAGAGAATGCATTTTCTTGAGAAATTTCTCATGCTTCAATAATTCTCAGCAGTTCTATGATCCCCAAACCCATCTTTTACCTACATCAGGATGACTCAAAGGAAAGGAGATAAACAAACATTTTTTAATCATAGGACCTGGCAATCTCCAAGATATCAAAGTTGTGGGTGACTCAAAGAGATAAAAGAAGGAAGGAAAGAAGGAAGGAAGGAAAAAAGGAAGGAAGAAAGGAAACAAGGGAGGAAACAAACAAGCATTTGTTAAGCTCTGACTATATGGCAGTTAGGTCATGGGGTAGATAGAGCACCAGGCCTAGAATCAGGATGATTCGTTTTTGTGAGAGCAAATCCAGCCTCAAATACTAAGTAGCTATGTGATCCTGGGTAAGTCACTTACTCTGTTACCTCAGTTCTTCATCTGTAAAATGATCTGGAGAAGGAAATAGCAAAGCGCACCAGCATCTTTGCCAAGTAAATCCTAAATGGAGTTATGAAGAGTTGGACATGAGTGAAATGACTGAAAAACCACAACTGTATATGTAGGTACTGTGTTAAACACTTTATATCTATCTCTTTTGATCTTCACAACAACCCTCTGAGGTAGGTTCTAGTATTACTGTAATTTTTTTTGATGAGGAAACTCAGGCAAACAGAGGTTGTGACTTGCCTAGAGTTACACAGCTAGTAAGAATCTGAGGCTGTATTTGAATGCAGGTCTTCTTGATTCCAGACTCAGCACTTTTATCTACTATGTCATTTAGCTAGTAAGTCGAACACAAGAAAAAGCTGGAGGGATATCCTTGAGGTCTGATAAAAAAAGGAAATGCTTGATAAAGTGACAGGATTGAAGACTAACAATCGAATAAGCTAGGTACTTCATCAGTAGTTCGATGAAATCTTGAATTTATTGATAACCAAACTCATAAGGGGAATACACATATTGAAATTATAATGCAAATGAATGAATATAATAGATAATGTTCATGTAGCAATTACTGTGTGGTAGTTACTATGCTAAGTGCTTTACAATTCTTAATGTTTTTGATCCTCCAACAATTCTAGGAGGTAGATGCTATCATGATTCTCATTATATAGCTGAGGAAACTGAGGCAAATAGGAGTTAAGTGATTTGCTCAAGGTCCCAAAGTCAGTAAGTATCTGATTATAGATTTAAACTCAGGTCTTCCTAACTCCAGAGCCAGAGCTTTATCCATTATACCACTTCTTCTAATATGGAAAATAACTTTTATCTATTCTGTAATGGTTGAACATGAATCATTTCCCATAAGATCAGAAGCAAACCAAAGATTTTTATTTACAAAATTTGAATCTAAACACAAGAAAACCCTTAAAATATGTGGAAAATGATGAAAAGATATTATATATGAAGCTATCAATCTATTTTATGAAACTTTATAAAGATATAGATATTTGTAATTCCACACAGACTTTAAAAAAATATGTTTGTCTGTGCTTTTTTCCTGATTTTCCTTCTGTTTTCTTTTATGCATCCTCAAAATTTGGTATGTTGTGTCATCACTATAATATTCTTTGATAAAATTGTTTATTTTTGCAACGATTTGATCCATAAATTGCACATTCTTTTTGGATTATATTTCATTTCCATTAAAATCTGAATCTTTTCTTCACCTTCCTTCTATTCATGATAATTGTTCTTACCTTGTAGTCAGTAAAGCATGTTTTTAATATGACTTAGTAGCTACTCAAATTCTGTAAATATGTAATGTAAATAGTCAACATAAGTATATGATATGTCTTCCTGTCTTCTCTTATGTCCACACAACTTCCTGCTTCTCCTTACTGGCTAGCTATACTCCCACCATCATCCTTTACTCTCCCTCCTCCACCACCAAAACCTCTAACTGCCCCACCTAGGACTCAAATAGAGGACTTCAATTTATTTAGTGCAGAACAGGTCTTCCTGTCATTTCCCTGACATCTCCACAACTCACATACCCCAACTCTCCCATTTTCTATTTTGTGTTGTGCATGGCTTTTAGGACAGTCCACTTGGCTGCTAATGTGATCTTTCTAAATTGTAGGTCACTCCACTAGGCAAAGGATGACAGTAGCTCCCTATTACTCTCAGGATCACATATAAAATCCTTTATTTGCCCTTTTTCAGTACTTGGTCTCAACATTTATAGCATTTTTATACATTATTTTTCTTCCACTTACACTATGATTTAGCAACACTAGCCCTCTTCTATTCTTCAAGAAATCAGGCACTCCGTGTACTGCTTTGGACCTTTCACTGTTCTGAATGGTCTCTCTTCTCACATATGGTTCCTGGCTTCCTTTAAGCCTCAGCTTAAAACTTAGCTTCTAGACAGGACACTTCTCTGTCCCGCTTACTTTTCAATATAGTTTACTCCCACAGTTTGGTACGATGTAGTGGCATTAGATGCTTCCAAGCAGTTATAAAGAGTTAGAATTTTACATACTTCAGGCTTATCTCCTGTTGAGGATAACATTTGTTGGTGTGAGCTGCAAGCTTATCCTCTGTCAGACCCTGAGTCTCAGATTTCACTGCCTTGCTGACCCAACTTCTATTGCCTGCTCGTCGGCTCTCTCTTCCCCAATGGGTCTAAGTCCCAGTTCTATAGACTTTAGACTATCTCCTGACAAAATTCTTTCTTCCCTGAACATCTTGATTGCCAATGAACCTTATTAATTCCTCAATCAGAACTTTAATTCCTAATCAGCTTGAACATAATGTAATTGAATTGACAGGATTTTAAAATTAGGAAGACTGTGATTCAAATCCTGACTCTTACCAGCTGTATGACCATGGGAAAATTACTTAACATCCCTGAGCCTGTTTTGCCATTGTAGGATGGAGATAATAATGTCCACAATCTCTTCTGCAATAATGATTATAAAATGCCTTGCAGAATTTAAAGTACTTTCATGTCAATTAGTATTATTGAGATCTTATCTGGTCCACTCATCTGTTTTTCTACCATGAAAGCTAAGGTCACAATATTCTTGGTATCTCATTGCCCCCAAATACACATTTTTGAGAGTCTAATGCTCAACTATTCTGATAAGGCCAAATCCGTTCCCCTCTCACAGAGTTTGGTACTGGGATCTATTAATTTAGTCAGGTCTGCAAGAATGAAATGACACACTAACTGATCCTTTAATTCCTCATCTAAACCCCTGCTAAATAGCGCAAGCAAAACTGCCTCTTCCCAATGTGAACTATCTCATAACTGTCAAAATTCATTAATGTAAGCTGCCAGCAACCACCCTCTTGTTGTGAGTCTGACATAGAGAGGTTACTGTGTTATGGTTCTGATTTGATATGAATTTCCCTTAAGGCAACTGTAATCTCCAAATTGTGGTCTCCTTTTTCTATGTGGTGAAACATTCAATCACAAGAAGCTCCTCCTAACTCTCCTATTACACATGTCTTAGAAATTCTATCTATACAAAGGGATTTAAACTAAGTGGTAAATGATATTTCACATTTGTTGCGAGGAGGGTTCCAGGAAATAGCTCTAAACTAAGCTTGGGGCAGGGAGGGCAAAGAATGTAGTAAGAAATAGAAATATGGGGCAATGCATGAGGCTTAAATGTGGTTTTTCTCTCTGTACATTTAATATAGAGCAGCTCCTTACTTTTTTGGATAAAACAAAAATTTGTTTATTTTGTAAGTTTAGTGTGGGAGATATATGGATTGATAGCCATTGTTCTTCAAAAGATGGGGAGGGGAGCTGTTTCAATGTGGTGAAATCTGAACATACCAATTTTGGCCCATCTTACATGGGCTATGACTTCTAGTAAAAGAAAGATGAGGGTATCACTGGACTCTGGTCTCCCCAAAGCTCATCTGGAACAGAAATGTCAAATATCTCCTTAGCTTCCTAGAACTAGCTTAACGTAGCCAGAGTTCACAAAGGTGGGCAAACAAGATGGTGCAAGGCATTTTGAGTCCAACTGAAGGGACTAGGCATGTATAGATTGGGGAAAAGAAAATTAGAAGATATGATCACATTCCATGTTCAAGTGTTGAGAGGCTACCATGTTGAGGAAAGATCAGAAATAGTAGATATGTTCTGTTTGACCCATAAAACTATAAACTATGAAAGGAAGCTACAAAAATGCCAATTTGAACTTGATATTAGAAAAACTTTTTAAACAATTCAACCCATATAGGGGGCAAGTAGGCAGCTTAGTGGATCCAGAGGCAGGTTTAGAAATGGGAGGTTCTGGGTTCAAATCTGATCTCTGATGTATCCTAGCTGTGTGACCCTGAGCAAATCACTTAACCCACTTTGCTCATCCCTTACCACTCTTCTACCTTGGAACCAAAACATAATATTGATTCTAAGATGGAAAGTAAGGGTAAAAAACAAACAATTAGAGTGATCTGAAAGTGCAGTGTGATGCTTTGGATGATGATGATCCCTCATCCTTTGAAGTGTTCAAATAGAGAATCAGATGACCTTGTTTACATCGTGTACAAATGAAAAAGCTGGACCACAATTGGAGTCCCTCCTCTCTTTCTTCTCTCTCTCTCTGGTTCACTGCAATATGGTTTCTGACTTCAATGTTGCACTGGCACTACTCTCTCCAAAGTTACCAATGATTTAATTGCCAATTCTAATGGGCTTTTCTAAGTGTGCATTCTTTTTGACTTTTCTGCAATCTTTGACACCATTGATTACCCACTTCTGGATACTTTCTTTTCTCTAGGTTTTTGTTATACTCCTCTCTGCTAATTTTTCTACCTGTCTGGCCACTTCCACTCAGTTCCCTTTTTTAGATCTGCATTCAGGTCTTGCTTCACTAATTCTGAGTGCCTCTAAAGGATTTGCCTTGGTCTTCTTCTCTTCCTCTAAACTGCCATGATTAGTCCAGTCATCAGCTCCCATGGAGCTATACAGATTATGATCAGACTTATTTATCTAGTCCTAACCTTTTCCCCAATGTCCAACTTCATACAATAAGATGCCTTTTAGACATTTCAATTTTGATTTCACAGAGATTTCTTAAACTCAACATGTCCAAAATGGAACTCATCTTTTCCCCTCAAACCCATGCCAGTTTTCAAATTTCTTTATTACTATAGCAGTCACTATAATTCTGCCAGGTTTCTAGATTTGCAGCCTTCATATAAAGGTAGCTCAATGGCATAATGGATTGAGCTTTGGGGCTGGAGTTGGGAAGGTTTGAGTGCTAATCTAGTCTCAGATGTTGACTAGCTGCTTGACTCTGGGCAGTTCCTTAACCTCTGTGTGCTTGATTTTCCCTTACCTACTTACCTTTTAGGGTTTTGGTAAGGTTCTAATGAGAAACTATTTGTAAAACAATTAGTTCTGGTAACATTTGTTTTTGTTTTGTCATTTTTCAGTTGTGTCTCACTCTGTGTGATCACTTTTGGGGGTTTCTTGGCAGAGATACTGGAGTGCCTTGCCATTCTTTTTTCCAGTTCATTTTACAGATGAAGAAACTGAGGTAAACAGGGTAAAGCAATTTGCTCAGGGACATACAGGTAACAAGTGTCTGAAGCAAGATTTGAACTTGGAAAGTTAAATCTTTCTCGAGTCCCAGTATTCTATTTACTACATGATCTACCTGCCCCATCTATAATATATTAAGCACATAATATATGCTTCTTTTCTTCCTTCTTTATCCTTTACTTTTTACTCATATTCACCCCACATATATGATCTGTTGCCAAATCTAGATGTTTCTACCTTTATTACATCTCATATATTCTTTTCTCTACAACCACACACAACTGCCACTCTGGCACTGGCACTCATCATATCAGATCCGCAATATTGCAAAAGATTTTTCTTTGGTCTCCTTGCCTCAAGTTTCTCCCCACTCAAGTGTATGCTCCATTTAGCTTTCATATTGATCATCCCAAAACATATTATGTTCTGCGTTCTACCTCTGAGGGTTTTTGACTGCCTACCTCCTCTACCCAATAAACTACAATATCTTCCTATTATGTCCAGGATCAAATATAAAATCTGTTAAACTCTTAAAGCCCTTTATAGCACTGCTGATGCTACCTTTTTAGGAGTCTTATATATTAGATGGCACAATGGACAGAATAGTGGGGAAAGAACCATGAAGACCTAAATTCGAATTTGATTTCAGACATCAGATAGGTCACTTTGCTCTAATTTCCTTATCAATAAAATGGAGGTAATAATAGTACTTTATCTTGCAGGGTTATTGTGAGGATCAAATGAGATAATATTGATAAAGTGCTTACCACTGTGTATCTCTTAGGAAGAGCGATATAAATGTCAGATAATGATGCTGCCAATGATGATAGAGATGCTATATCCTACTCTCCAGCAACACTGGCCTCCTAATAGTTCCTTGCTGTGTTAGTCATCTACTAACTCTATTCTTTGTCCCTCCTCTCACCTAGATTATTCTCCCTTCACAACTCTGCCTCCTGGCTTCCTTTAAGACCAAATCCCACCTTCTGCATGAGGCCATAGCTGGTTGACAACTGCAAGGAAAAACTCAATTAATTTGCCTTAAATTATATTATTAATTAATTTGTTAAGTTATAACTGTGTGATTTATAGGAAGAGATAGCCCTGGTTAGAAGCAGATTAGATAACTGTGTATAAAGGATAATAATCAGTAAGAATAATCAATAAATAATCATAAAGTATGGTATGTCAGAAATTAAAGGAAGATGAATTCTCTGGGTCTGGGCACCTTTAACCATGAGCATTGTACTCTCAGATTCAGGCCATAGAGAGGAAGGGACATTATGAAACTAGATCACTCTTCCTCAACTGCTGGCCATCTGGTCATCAAAGGAAGAATCCCTAATGGCGTCCCCCGGGGACTCCCCAACCCACAACTGAGAAGGGTCAGCTTGAGCCACACTCATCTAAGTACTACCTTTGCTTATATTTATATTATAAAGATCTGTAACTTCTAGAACTTGGAGCTGTGGACCCTGGCTTTTGTGATCTGCAACCTCTTACAATAAAGGCAGTTTTGCTCAAATCTTCGCTTCATCCATTTTCTTTTAGCACTGCCTCCCACCTCTTTAGAGCTTTCCTTTTGAGATTACCTCCCAATTACACTAATTGTAGTTCATATTTACATAGTTATTTGTTTTTTACATAGTTATTGATTTCCCTATTAGAATGTTAGCTCCTGGAGGACAGTGACCAGTTTTTTGCCTTCTTTGAATCTCTGCCACTTAACACAGTGCCTTTTGACAAGTGGTAAGAGCTTAGTAAATGCTTCCTCACTAACTGACAGAACTAGCTGTACTACAAAGTACTGTCAAACTTTCAGATTCAGTGATTCTGTAATCTTTGTTGACACCATAGAAATATTTAAATGTATTCATTAATTAAATTAAATATTCAAATATGCATATCTAAAAGCGAACAATACTTCTAGGAATGAGACCAGGCAGGGAGAAGACTATGACCTTACCCACTAATTTGGATTTGTTTCTAATCCTTTTATTTCTCCCTCTCCTTTGCATGGGAGACCAAAAGAGTTTTGACCCTAATAAAGCAGAAAATAACTTAACCCTAACAACCCTTGACAACATGCTACCAGTCTAGCTTCCACACAGTTTCTGATATTTTACTAATCAGTAGTTAAGGAGGAAACCATAAGACATGACGAAGACTAATTTGGGGTGAGGCCACTGACAAAGACCTTGCTTTTGATCACCAGAAGATAGAAGTTCAAGTAGATTTAAAGCAGAAAGCCCTGGTTAGGGCTTGGCACCTATAACAAGGAATCTCTTCAAGAAACACACTCATTCAAGCCAAGGCTTGAAGGAAAATGAAGACAATTTCCACTCCTCTCTCACCCTAGATTTATCAGAGGAAAAGGTACTGAATGCCCCCCCCCCCAGTTTGTTCTTTTTATTTTAAGCTTTAAAAAGAGATATCTGTACTTAAATCTAAAAGAACAATGGAAGCCCCACTCCTTTGCCTCTGAAGAAGGGGTAGTATCCAACACATCAGCTGAAGACTCCAGCTAAAGTTCAAAAGTAGAAGAAAAGAGAAGAACTTCAACTTAACGGAGGCAATAAACAATAAAAGGAACATTGATCAGTAGCTCCCCCATTCAGTAACAGCAGGGAGCAGTGACAGGCAGAAAATGAGTGTCCAGCAGAGACTACAAGCCACACATGATAAGAGAGGAGCTGACTTGGTAGTAACAATAGACTCACACTGCTAGGAATTATCAATATCCTTATAGAGTTAGAGAAATGGATGGGTTACATCAGGCCAGTCAGCCTTTATACGTAGACATTGGCTACCTAAATTTTCTATTTGTGTGTGCCTCTCCACCTGTGTACCATGATGACATGTATTCCCTACATTTATGTCATTTCACATATGTGTTTTGGCCATCCATGGTCCTAAAGTGATCTTCTCTGTCCATGTTCCTTACATGCTTTCCCTCTTCCCACTGATTCAGTGTTTCCTTCAGTCCCCAAACTTTTAAGGGAAAATAATTTGATTGCTACTTTTTGTTATGTTGTTTCATTAAGTAGTTTTGCTTTGAACAAATTGTGTACTCTGGCTAACTAATGTAATGAAATGAGCTGTGGATCTGAGAGGCTGCAGCACCATTATCTAGGGTAGTCTTAGGAGCACTCACTGTGTAATTTTGGGGGTGCTCTTAAGGGCTACCACATACTTTTCTTGGGATTTTTAAAAAGAATAGTATTACAAAATGGATATTATAAACATCAAATTCAATTTAAACTATGAGAGTGAAGAGAGTGACCCTACAATCAAATGAGTCTAAGAAATTATATCCTAGATAATACTATCATTTCCTCATCATGCCAGACAGAAATAGAAGCCATCATTTCCATGGTAACTAAAAGTGTTCTTCACATCAGTGATACAATTGCTTTCTTTCCCATCATTGCTATTTTCTGACTTTGGAGCAACAGAATAAAATCTGTTAATCTACCAGGTAGGTACAGTTGACTAATATTTCTCCTCAGGGTAACCCCAAACCAAACATTTAGGCATTCATTAAGGCAGACATTTTACATTTGACTGACTATCTTTGTGGTACTTATATTTGAATATTTTAGTGGTTCTGTGATCTCACTGATATGGGTACTCAGTGTAGGTATTCTCCAACCATTCCACTGGTGAAACATTCATTCAACCAGGTGAATTTCATTACTTTTTCCTCCACATAGGATCTGAATCTTCTCTTCCTCTTCATCATTTTTCCTTCCTTCTCAATCCATCGCAGTGTCATTTATTTGCATATAGCTAATGGCATGTAGATAATAGCTTATATTTATATACTGCTTTATGATGAAAAAACTTTACATGCAAAATGTAGAGTACTTGTCTGCAAATGTGCCTTAGAGAATTGTGAGGGACATTTTGAGTGAGTGACCATAATCACAAAATAGCATGTGTTTCTGGTCCCAAGACTGGCCCTCTACCCATCATGCCTCTCTGGTTCTCAAAAGTTTGAATAGGTAGGAAATATAGCAGAATAGTTTTGTTCCCCAGTATGAGTATCTCAGGCTAGGGTTCTTAGACCTTTTCTGTCACAGACCTCTGTGTCATTCTGATGAAACCTCAGAATTAAGTTTTCAAGTCCATAAAATAAAATACACATATTGCAAAATATTATATTATCTTTTTTTAAGTTCATGTACCTTGGGTTAAGAATCTGTAGCTGAATGGTAGGGGCAGGGAAATTTCAGTGTGTGATGCAGTCTTTTTGTTATTCAGATGTTTCAGTCTTGCCTGACTCTTGGTGACCCTATTTTGGGGTTTTCTTGGCACAGATACCAAAAGTGGTTTGCCACTTCTTTTTCCAGCTCATTTTGCAGAAGACAAAATGGGGAAACAGGGTTAAGTGACTTACTCAGGGTCACAGAGCTAGTAAGTGTCTGAGGTCAGAATTTCACTCAGGAAGATGAGTCTTCCTGATTTCAAGTCCAGTGCTCCATACACTGTGTCATCTAACTGCCCCAGTATTATATTCACTTGAATAGCGCCCTGGGAGCCAAATAGCTAGCTGTCACCATATATGCAGAATTTGAAAAGTTATCGACTGGTGACTCTTGTATCAATAGGTAATTTGTGTTACTATTTGTTGTTGAACTAACTAACTGGAATGTACTCTGGCTTGACTGTGACTGGAGAACTGCTACTAGTTATGGAGATAGAAATACTTTCTTCAGAGATACTGAGAGATACAGAGAGATGATGAGAGAGATATAGGGATGCTGATACAGGGGAATGCCCTAGGATTTGCCTACTGATCACTGTTTGGTGGCTACTGGATCAATAATTTTCCTAACTCTTCCCTCTTCCTCCCTCACTCCTTCCCTTAACAACCCACTTCTGGAAGTCTTTTGGCTTCCTCCCTCACCCCTGAGTGGACTATAAAGATACTCTTTTTCCTTTCTCAGGTAAGGTGTTTATTGGGATAACAGGATGGGAAACTGAGGTAAGAGGGATGAGGGTTTCCCTAAACTATAATGAGAGAGAATTTGAGAGTTTGGGAAAGTAGTCCAGTCACAACTGTGACAGAGGGACAGTTAGAGAGATGGATGGAGGACAACTGTTTAAAATCTTCTTTCTTCTTCACAAAGCCACAAGATCTCTCAGCCTAGTTTCAGAAGCCTCCCTCAAGTGTCCTTCAGCCTGGGACAGAAGCTAAATAATAGTTCTTAGATTTTCCCCCCTCAGCCAGCCATCAAGAAAAGTCTCTCCTTCAGCCTGGCTTTCCTCCAACTTGGTCAGTCAAACCCCAGAGAGAGAGACAGAATCAAATCCTCCTGGCCAGCTTCAACTCCCAGAGTCAGAGACAGAATCAGAAGTTCCAGTTTCTCCCCTGGTCATCTTCAACTGCCTTTTCCTCCTGGGAACATTCCATTTGGAACCTTCTCCTTGATTTTGCAGATCAGGCCCCTAGCTTGTTTCTTGCATGCTTGACTTACAAGTCCTCTCTCTCTCCATGCTTCTACCACAGTCTCCATTCCAGTAGGTGCTTTATTGAGTGATACCATAGAATCAGCTTTGAGATCTTTTCTCTCCTAGAATTATAGGCACAGGCTTTTTCTGACAGGCTATTCCACTTTTCATCCATGAGATTACTTTACAAAGCCATAAAAACAGTTCCCAGGAAGCAATATAATAATAAAATTTTATTCCATAGATTTTATATCTAAATCTTCAAATACTCATTTCATCAGCTCTCCACTCCTATTAGAATACTTAGAATAAAAAATGATTTATCTATATGAGGTGGAGAAGAAAAATTGTTAATAGATGATTCTGAGGGAGGGGGAGGACATTAGAAAATATTTCATGCTTTCCCTTCCATGCTTATCTTTATTTACAAGAAAATTAGAATGGCACTAGGACTGGATAGTGGGAGTTGGGAAATCAAGTCAGAGTGGGGCAAACCAATGGGTATTTCTCATATTTCTCTTTTGAGAATTAAAAACTAAAATAATCCATATAATCTCTTTGCTCAAAGAATTTATAATATTGTGATTGGGGTTCAGGTAAGTCAACAAGCATTAATATAATATACCAGACATCCTGCTAAGCGCTGGTGATAAAAAAAAAAGACAAATAATGTGGTCCTTGCGATCAAAGAGCTGACATTCTTATAAGGTTTTATTTCAGACATAAGGGGACAGTCAGAAAAGACCTCTTGCAGAAAGTAGGGTTTGAGTGTAATCCTGAAGGAATGGAGGAGGTTGGGGGGAGCAGGAATTAGTCCAACTAGTGATTTGTAAATAACTAATCAAATTACAAGCAAATAGGAAAAGTGGCCCTGGAGTTGAACCTTTAAAGTTTGTAAAAACTTTAGAGAAGTCAAAATGCTTCAAGAAATAGTTATAGATATGGGACATAAACATATAGAGAAATGCTAGGCCAGGAAAGGCCTAGAACAGTGATGGTGAACCTCTTAGAGGC
The DNA here is from genome assembly GCF_027887165.1 of Monodelphis domestica. Taxonomy (NCBI): domain Eukaryota; kingdom Metazoa; phylum Chordata; class Mammalia; order Didelphimorphia; family Didelphidae; genus Monodelphis; species Monodelphis domestica. The sequence continues at coordinate 155,683,170 of NC_077234.1, forward strand.
CTTGTGCTATGCCCCACTTTCCTTACCCTACACATGGGAGTGAGGAAGTGCTGCCATTGGGCTGCTGGGCAGAGGGGTGGGTGATGTGAAAAAAATGTCATCAGGTATGGTGAAGAGGAGAAAGGGAGCAGCTAAACCCAAGCCCCTCTGCCTTTCTAGTAACAGACTCTGGGTGGGGGGTATTCCACGTGCCCATAGAGAAGGCACTGCTTGCCATCTTTGGCATACCTGCCATAGGATCACCATTACAGACCAAGATGAAAAAAGAGAGACTAATTCAATTTTGTTAGTATTTAGAATTCATGAGGCTGAATAGTTTGTCACAAAACTGTGAAGGTTGTTTGGGGACAGATTCAATTCCCAACTAAAACTTTTAATATTTTTTCCTACCTAATAAGCAATAAGGAGCTATTAAAATTTTTTGAGTAAGGGAATGGAAGTGATTAGATATTGAATCATAGCTTTAAAGCATCTGGCCCAATTTTTTTCATTTTATGGAAAAGCAAAGTAAGACTATGAAAGTTTAAGCAATTTGATCAAGGTTACCTAGGCTATAACAGCAGAGGCAGGATTTGAATTCAGCTTTTCTGCCTCCAGATTGATAGGTGAAAAATATTCCCACTGAATTCTGTTAATTACTGTTGAATAATGCTATAATGCCACAAACATTCCAGAGATTACAATCTAAGTTTTATCATGTATAAGCATGGGTTCAGAACTCAGAAAAATTACTATGAACTCCAATAAAATTGTAACAAGGCTTATTTTGTTTCTAATTGTGTCAGAGAGACAGAGAAATTATTTTTGATCATACAGAAATCTTACATGTCCTTTTAGCTGATAAAAGTTAAACAGAATCATACTCTTTAACTTACTCTAAGGAACAGACTTAATAAAATTGATTTAGTTTTAGATTCAATAGACATTAAAGCTAAAGTTTGCAAGATTTAGAGTTTATGATGGGCTAATTGAGTGGAGTGATTTACACACCACAAAGATAGCCATGAGTTTAGAGCCATTTGGGATTCTTCCACAAATAAGAAAGTTAAATGACCAAATGAAGTCTTTCCCCCTTTTGGCTCTGTATCTCATGAATGTACCATGTCTTTACTTGATATTAATAGCCAATGGTTATTGAAAATTGCATTGGCACGTATTTATTTTTATTTTTTAAACCCTTTAAACCCCTTTAAACACTGTATTGCCTCCAAGGCAGAAGAGTGGTAAGGGCTAGACAGTGGGGGTTAAGTGACTTGCCCAGGGTCACATATCTGGGAAGTTTCTGAGGCTAGATTTGAACCTAGGACCTCCTGCCTCTAGGCCTGACTCTCAATCCACTGAACCACCCAGCTGCCCTGAGTATTGGTATTTATTGATAATTGTATCAACAGTATTAAACTTTGTATAAACATATAATCTGGAAAAAATTAATAAAAAATCCAATGAGCATGTTTCAAATAGTCAAATTACCTCCAAATCAGGAGAAGTGGCCCAGAAACCCAAATAATAAAGATTAATAAAAGAAATCAAAATTTTGATTAGAATAAGAGTAATTTTTTTTATCTACAATGCCATGTAAAATGTTAGAAAGTTTATCCTTATGTGATTATGAATGTGAGACTGGAGAGAGAAACTGAGGGCAAATGAGAGAAAGAAGAATCACAAATAATTCTGAATTTTTGAGACAAGAAGAATGGCTCATTGCATAATTTCCTCAGAATTGTTATGTAGTTTTTGCCCTCCTTGAGGTTGTAGTCTAATAAGGAAATTTTAGCATAGTTAAGACTTTATTATTCTTCCTTAAAATGGGTTAAGATAAAGTATATCACCTTTTACTCTTTCTTGTAGAGATGGGAGAATGGATATGGAGTACTATATGTATTGTCAGATATAGTCTATATTTTAATTTTGTTGAACTGCTGCACTTGATTTTTATCTGTACCAGCACAATAAAACTTCTACCTCCTGCTCTTCTCCCCTCCTGACAAACTGATATCCCATCTTCTGCCAATTGGGAAAGCCTCCATTGCAAAGAGGAGCAACGTTTTTTTCAGCCTTGGATCGCATCTCCTATACTTCTGTTCCCTAAGGGAAGAGAAAGAGGAACATTGTCAGGGATCAGGTCTTTTATCTCCCGAAGTACCCTCTCCTGCATAATCTCCAGTATCTTTTGGGGAGAGGAATGGTGTCTTCCACTCAATGATGAACATACTTTTGTTCAAATGCAGCACACCCAGTAATTTTGAACCCTTAGGGGTCATCATTCACACCCCTTTCTCCATCCATCATTATCCAATCCCTTATTTCCATTCCAAAGTTCCAACCAAACACTATCCAACCCCTCTATTGTGCCCTGGGGAATGCCTGTCTCATCAGCAGCAAGCATCATTTCCTTTCCCATTTCTTCTGTTTTCTAGCTAAAACTGAAATTTGGTTTCCCCTTGATATAGTTTTCTTTCTAGGGTTTTGAGACATCACATTCTCCTAATTCTCTTCCTTCCTATCAGACCATTCATTCTTGGTCTCCTTTGCTGAATCCTTATTCAGGTCATGCCTCAGGATTCCCCTCAGCGCCTTCTTCCCTTCTCCCTCTATTCTACTTTACTTGGTGATCTCATTAGCTGTCCTGGATTTAATGATCATCTTTCTATTGATGATTTTCAAACCTACTTATCCTCCCCTACATTTTCTCCTGGACCTCCAGACTCATATATCCACCAGCCTTTTAGACATCTCTAGCTTTTCCAAAACCAAGCTCAATAACTTTTTCTCTACACTCTCCTTTTCTCACAACTCCCTTATTACTTCTAAGGTTATCACCTTCCTCCCAGCCACCCAGGCTTGCAGTCTAGGCATCATCTCTGATTCCTTAACACCTCTTACTTTCCATAGTCAATCTGTTGCCAAGACATCTCAATTTCATTTTTGTAGCATCTCTCTAATAATCTTGTCTATTGATGTTACTATGGTAATGCAAGCCCCTATCACCTCATGCTTGGTCTATTGAAATGGCCTATGGGTGAGTCTACCAGACTCAAATTTTTCCTCGTTCCAATTCATCCTCCATTCAGCTACAGAAGTGATTTTCTTAAATACCAGGTGACTATGTCACTGCCTGCTCCTATGCAAAGCCACCTCCTCACTACCCTGAATCATTGCAGAAGAATTTTGGAAAAGGTATTTTGAAACACCACCACAATTTAAAATGAATAAAATAGTGGGGTTTAGATGGAGCAGTATAGCATTGAGGAATTATGAAGTTATCCTTCCATTAATATCTATGCTGACTAGAAATTTACTAGTGTGGCTCAATTTTGAAGGACTAGAAAATATATCTCCCATATATATATGCATATATATATATATATATATATATATATATCAACTCAGAAGAAGAAGAAATAGGATTTAGAATTCTGTACAAATGACTTCATTAGATATGAGAGTCATTTATTTTAAAAAAAGTGTTTATTAAATGCCTACTATCTGCCAGGAACTGTGCTAAGCTCTGGGTATACAATTAAAAAGCAAATAAAAATAAACCTGCTCAACCCAGTGAGCCTTTACAGAGCTTACAATATTCCAGAGGAGAAAACATGCCAATAACTATGTACCAACAAGATTTCTACAGAATATGTTTTCCAAGCATTGTTAAACTTTGGAATTCGTTCCTGAGAGGTATTCTAGAAACTCCTCTGTGGGTTTTTCAAAATAGCAGACCGTCTCATCCGTCTTCTAGATATTGTTTTTCTAACTGAATAAAGGGGGATAGACTAGATGACCTTCAAAGTTCCCTCCAGCCCTGACATGCTGACATCCCAAACCCCTTATTCTTGGCCTGTTAAATAATAATGATAAGATTCAGAACTCATCATAAAAATCCTTGCAGCCTAGGCAGTAAGCTTTTCCCCTCTCTTTTTTTGGAGATAAATGCACATTCATGAAGAAAAGCTGGATTATTCTTAAATCTAGTTCTCTGTACTGTCTTAGAAGAATCCTGTATTTACCAAAGAGGACACATTAGACAAGAAAATCACATTCCTACGCTTTTCTAAACCTGTCCCGTTAGACTTTCAACACTGTTAGTTTCTCGTTCCTAGATCCAGCAGCTAGATGTTGTTTTGTAGTTTTCACAAATAATTGTTACAGACTGTTCATTCACTATGTGACTGTCAGTGTCAAAACATTTCCTGATAACATCCATACAAGCAGGAATGGCTATTGGAATAAAACCATATTTTCTTGGTGTGATTGATTTGTGCTTTAGAGCTCATTTCTGTAATCAGATTTTTCACTGAAGGTATTGTGATTTTTCCTCCTGCTCTTTGGAAAGAATGTAATGGTCTAAATTATTGCCACCTTCTGAGAATTTTTCTCTTGTCAGGCTAGAAACAGAATATTTGTTAAACTGTCTGTAACTTCCGAGTGAATCCTTGCAATTCATATTTCATACTCTGTTCACTGTTCTGTAACTCCTGAAAACACTCAAATATAAGGCTTGTTATTATAGTCCGTCCAGCAGAAGTGTAGTCTTTCTGCCAGATTCTCTGTGAATACACCCCCTTTCCTAGTCCCTGGTTGACGGCATCGTAGGGCAGATGAAACAGAGAAACTCTGGCTGTGTTTGCACATTGGACAGCTAAAACATTCTAATCATCAGTACAGTAGGAGAGTGGACTCTGCAGGCGAAAGAGGTTATGGGGGCAGCATGATGGGGAGAGTATTTATTCTGTGAGATTCCTCCTGCAGCTCTGTAGCTGTGAGGAAACAAGTGAATGGAATGAATACTGATTGATCCTTCTGGGGGCCTTGCATTAGGCTGTGGCTCCTTTCTTTGCATCCCCAGAGCTTATCGCAGTACCTGGCACATAGCAGATGCTTAAGGAATATTTGTTGATTTAACTTGAGCAGAATATGTGAATGAGACTGGTGTAAGTGCCATCAGAGCAGCCACTGAGTGATGGCAAATAAAGCCCTTTTGTAAGAGCATGTAACATGAGTAGAGTTGAAGCAATTGCTTTAGACTGAGAGGAGCAATGTAGTTTTGGTTTATATGGTACATATACTATAATATAGTGTATATATATTCATATACACATATGTATATTTGTATATATGTAAGAGGAATACACGAGAATGAGTCCCTTTATCATATCCATCCTCAAAGCTGTCAATCAGAATTAGCCTGGCTGGGTTTACCCAATTCTGCATCCCTAGAGAAGAGAATGCCTGGCAGAAGGCAGTAGATGTAACACCATGAACTATTCTAACCAGACCTAGATCTGGGAAAGATTGTGAGATACGTGATGTTTTTTCTAATTTTCCTAATTTTCTTCTTCACTAGGGTTCTGATTCTTTTATATTTTGTTTTGACTGCCCTAGTCAATTCCCATTATGATGCCTCAGCCATACATATCTTCCTAAACTGATAGCATGGGGTACCATTTGCTTTTGTTTTATATTTCTCAAACACAAAATGAATCATAGTTGGGGAGTCTACCTTGGAGGTTCTGATCTATTTGGAGTCATTCTATAAAGGTCTTTTTAGTTTAGGCATGAATTGAGGAATATAAATAAGAATACCTAAAAGTATTTAAGCTATCCAGCTCTAATCTGTACCAAAAAGACATCCAGCAAAGTATTTTTAACTTGGCATAGTTCACCTGAGCCCACCTCTTTTTAGCCTTGCATCTTGAATGGGACTTTGTTTCCCTGCCCTCTACGTTAGATGCTGGGATGTTGTAGAGGCCAGGAGAAAACCAGAATAGAAGGAGTTGTAGCATTTATTTCCCTTACTTTAAGTTACCTATTGGTTTCCAGAAGTGTTGAATTACTCAAATGCAACTGAGCATGAAATATGAGTTAAAGAATTTTCAGTCTGTGTCCAACTGGAATATTTATTCATAATTAAAGAGGCAATAGAGACAAACACATTAGCCTTCATATTATAATACCATTTGGCAGCCAAACACGCCAGAAATCATGAAACCTGGGACATATTATGAGACTCATTCTATAAATCACTAGTTCTAAATAAAACCAAACCAAAATGCTCTCAGAAAAGTGACAATTAAAAATGAAATTAACAGCAATAAGAATGGTCAACAGTCTGGAGGGATGTGCTACCAGGAGAAAACCTGAAAAAATGAATATGAAGAAAGAAGAGAAACAAATGCTTGCAAATAGTAAAAGTACAATCATTTGGAAAAGAAATGTTTAGATCACTTGCATTTTGTAGTATAACTAGTAAAAATATGCAGCATAACTAATAGAAGTAAAATGAACTAGAGAAGAAAAAGAGGAAGATTTAAATAATCTATGAAATCTTGGTCTAATGGTGAAAGTAGGAGGATGTGGATGTCCCATCAGTTGGCTCATCTAAAATGGAACTGAAATAGGCTGCATAATTTATGGGGCTTTCCTATTACCTGAGTATCTGAGTATCATGGGTGGGGGCTATTAAAAGAATTGTGAAGAAACTTTCAAAGGTTGCAATGCTTCTCAAGCTATAGACAGGATCTTGATGACAATTAAAGCCCTAGTATAGTTTTAAGGGATGCAGGGCCTATGATGGAAACATTTTAGAAAGATCATCCTGATAACATTATGCATCTTAGTTTTGAAAGGAGACTTTCATTGTCTGAAATAGCAGGAAGCTCTTTCGTTAATCTAGGCTGCAGCTGATGATGGTTTGGAGTAATGTTTGGCAATACAAATAGAATGAGAGGGACAAACATTTGTGGAGGCATAATTAACAGTACTTAATAGTAAAAGTTGACTCTTATAATTGTTAAATTTAATTAGCACATATATGTACATGCATATATACATATATTCATATATATGGTTTATTAGTTGTTTCTGTGAAGTAGTTATACGGGTAATGTAAGTATTATTTCCTCCATTTTTCAAATGATGAAGAAAAGAAGGATGAGGTACAGAGAGACACTCTGAGTTGCCCTAAGCCATACAATTGGGACACACCATTGCTAGGAACTGAATGTAATTTATCTCACCTCAAATCGAGTAATCTTCCTACTATATGGTACTGCCTGAGTATCTAGATAACTGGGAGAATGGAAGTGCCATTCAAAAATGCAAAGAACATGGAAAGGGATACTAATTGCAGGAAGAGGTTGGTTAAATATTAAACATGCTTGAAGAAATTACAGGAAATAATAATAGCACTTATAGAACACTTGATTATGCATTATCTCGTTTCATCCTTACCACTACCCTTCATCACAGATAACATAATTACGGCTAAATTCCATATTATAAATGAGGCAATGCAGTGTGATGGAAACAACACTGAATTTGGAATCAAAGGTTGTGAGTTTGACTTTACCATTTACTACATATGTAACAATGATTGAATTACTTGATCTTTAGACAGTCATAGTTTCTATAACTGCAAAATTAGGGAGATTAGAATTAATGACCATGGAAGTCCCTTCTAGATCTCAATCTGAAGAACCTGAGAAAACTGAAAGAATTGGGGGATAGTTCAAGTGGAAGGAGGATGAAGAGGAGGCAGAGAGGAGAGAGAGAGAAGGGGGGAAAGGATTACATTTATTAATTATTTCATATGGAAATAGGAGAAATTGTATAAAACAATGGAGTAAAGAATTTCATGAATGCATTATTTTCTTATAACTCATATTTATGTATTGTTTTCCTACTTGTCCTCATTGAAGTCCAATTCATGGTGCCATTGAAGTGAAGTGGCCTTAATTTTATTTATCTGATCTTTAGTTTCCTCATCTGCAAAATGGAGATAATAATAATACACTGTTTAGAGTTGTGAGAAATGTGATCATGGGTTTAGTTTCCTTAACTTAATATTCTACATTAAAAAAAGAAATTAGCTAGAAGCTTTAGGAGGGCAGGGATCCTTCTTAACTTTTATTCTTTCACAGTGCCTAGAAGAATTACAACAGAGTATACAGTATATCTTAGAAGTGATTTAGGTAGGTAAGGAAAGAACTACCAGTTCTTTAGAATGACTAAACTGTTCATTCTTTAATAAACTTTCCTTTTTAGCTATCTTCCTCTAAGTCGTGAGGCAATTAGCAGAGCTAGCTATTTCTGATCATTTGTATTTGTCTCATCTGTAGACATTTGGGGGGCCAGGTCTCAATAGTTAAGTAAAAGACTTTGCTGGAAATTACTAGCATGAAATAGATGAATCAAAAAAGGTAACCTGAGTGCATATATGGGGTATCAACACCCCCCCCCCCAGCACCAAATGTGAAGGATGATTTTGCCACATAATAGTGTCCTGGCAGGCTGTCAGAGGCTGTCATTGCCATATTAATGATTATTATATTAAAATTGAGTTATAGATTGATTACCCATACACCATTTATTTTGTGCAGATGACTTATTCCTGAAGAGTAAGGTTATAAATTGCACAATTTAGTCTTTCAAAGGATGGAGAAAAAGTTTCCTCATACTTTGTCAGCAAGTGTCATTCTGCTTTGGCAAAGAGATTGGAACAAGCTAAGATTCAATTAAGAAAGCATTTACATATTCCACGGGGTTTAATCAGGGCCAATGTTGTTCATGTGGCAGAAACCAGAAATGGAAACTCTGATAATTTAAGTCGTAATAGGCTCAATGAAACCATGGTTTGCAACTAGTCACAGAATTTCTTATTGTGCTTTTATTAAAATAATTTGGAAATCAGTCCTTGGTTCATAGCAATAGTAGTGAACATTATCATAAATTTTCATTTAAATATTTAAATCTAATTCTATAAAGGACACCAGGAGAAAACATGGTGGATAACCAAATCTTATAAGAACAAAGCTTCTCTATACAGAGGGGCTAATAGAGTTTTTGGTATAAACTGTCTACAAAAGGGCAAAGGAGTAATAAATCATTTGCTGACATTCTTTGTTGAATTCCCTGTGGATTTGCAGGGCACAGAAATGTTAATTCAACCTGGAAAACTTCTTTTTAGTTGAGAAGTACATTATACAATCTATTGATTATCTATGGTTTATGTGATTTATTCATTTATTCGTGCACAGTCTCAGTACTTAGCTTTATTGTAGTGTGCCCTTAAAATGTAATGGGCATTTTGTATCATGTCTTATAATTTTCATCTATCAGAAAGCAATAATAAAAATGAAAATGGTCATAAAATTCCTGTTCATGTCATGCTAAAGAGGTTACTATAACACCATTATTTCATGAACATTACCCATTGAAATCTAATTTATCTTGAAAGCGATGGCAAGATCCCCATGAGGATGGACCTTCTCTCACTCTAAAATAGCTAGAAGATGCTTCAATTGATTTTACAATGTATTCAATTTTACACTATAAGAAGGCATCATCTGGCTTTATTTTCTTTTCATTTTATTTAAATTTAAGACTTTGATTTCAGGTAAGTTGGAGTGTTAAGAGGGATAATAAGATGCCCTTAAACAGGTTCATTGGGAAGTGTAGATAAGTAGAAGGAGTAATAGCAAGCCTGCAGCACGATGGTCCTAATTTAAAGTGTTTTACTTTATGTATGATGTATTTAAAGAAACGTTATTTAAATTTCTAATTACATTGTCAACCTCTTGACAACAGGCACTATCTTTTACCTTTATTTGTATCCCCAGAACTTAACACAAAAGCTGTCATTTACATCCTTCATGAGTGCTTATTGTTTGACTTTTCTTCTGTCTTAAGAGACCAAAAAGGCAAGTTGGAATGGTAGTATCTTTCTTCTGGATTCCCAGCTATCCTTTCTAGTTTCTAGTAGTATAAAGTACATTCTTTTAGGTTCCATCATTCTTTCAGCCACCCAGGCTTTAAAGCAGAGTCATCCTTACCTCTTTACTTTCACTCTCCCAATTCCTCCAACCAATCCTCCTCTTTACATAGACCAAACTCATTTGTTTTTCTAGTTCCCTTCTTCAGAACAGTCTCTAGTTTTCAATATCTGGAAACTGGCATTTATAGCTCAGTTTAATTTTTTTGTGACTGGGGGAAGAAATACTGTATTTATAAAGATGTCATAACACATCCTGACTCTTATTATCTTTTCCTGAAAACTACTAAAATATCAAACTAATATTTTTTTCTGAATAGCAACTATGTATTCACACCTTTCCTTTCAAACATCATTGATTTTTACCATAATCAAGTGCAAGACTTCTTACTTACCTTTGTTTAATTTAATCTTATTAAATATTGTCCAATATTGTATAATCAAGAATCAAGAAGGTAGCCTATCATGATCTCTTCAGATCCTGACTCTGGCATTCAATTAGTTATCTTTCCTACCTCGATGTCATCTGCAAATGATTATACTCATGTCATCGATGTCCCTATTTGAGTAACTGATAAAAATGTTAAAAAGCACAGGACAGAGGACAGCTGGGTGGCTCAGTGGATTGAGAGCCAGACCTAGAGATGGGAGGTCCTGGGTTCAAATCTGAACAAGTTGCTTAACCCCCATTTTCTAGCCCCTACCACTCTTCTGCCCTGGAACCAATATACAGTATTAATTCTAGGATGAACGTTAAGGGATTCAAAAAGAAAGAAAGAAAAAAGTATATGGTCATAAGCCTAGCTCATAATCAGCTAAAACAATAGCAAGTCTTAAAATTTCAAGTAGAAAAATGTATATTTGTAAATAGCCATATCACATTGATGATAAATTATACCATACATAAAAGTGAAAAAAATCCTGTGAAAAAAGGAATTTAACAAAATCCCTAGAGATTAAAGAACAGTAGTCCAACCTATCATATTCTCCCTATCCAGTAATTCTGAACCTTTGTTGTCATCGTACAAAACCTGTTCTCCATTTCTGCCACTGATTGTTTCATTATTGCCTCTGCCTTCAGCTAAAATTCCAAACTTTCCAGTCCAGATCCACCCACTCTTTCCACTATACCCCCTACTTATCCTTTCCAACTTCTCCCATTTTCTTGCATCTGCTGACTCCCTCCTCATGATGCACATTCCTGGGCACTCTGTCCAGCACTAATTGAATCTTTATTACTGCTCCTAACTGATTACTAATGGTGAGAGAGTCAGGAAGCCCCTTACTTCCCATTGTCATTTCCAGACTCCCTTTTCCACCAGTACTCAGTAACTTCTAATTCTTTGGGATTCACTTTATCAGTAATTATCACCTAATAAAGTATATGAGATGTATTATCTACTAACGCTAGGAACTCTCCTTTCCTTCCATAATGAATTCAATGCCTGGATCATGCTCTTTTTTTTTTCCTACCGATTTTCTGCTGTAGATTGCAACAAAATTATTGATGTGTCTTCAAATATTTTTACTCTTCTATCCCACCTCAAGTATACATATAAGTATAGAAAAGAGAAAAAAAAATGCTCCCATCTACATTGAGTCCATCATTTTTCTATCCGGAGGAGGTGAGCATTTTTTATCCTGAGTTCTTTGAAACTTTGCTCCGTCATTGTGTTGACTAAAGGTACTAAAGTCTTTCATAGTTGATTGTTCTAGTGGGAATTATTCTCTGATTTATGCCTGCTTCACTTTGTATCAGTTCATACAAAGTCTACCTAGGAAAACCTATCGTTTTCTGAAGCCATCCGCTTCATCATTCCCTATAGCACAATAGTGTTCCATCACATTTATATACCATCATTGTTCAGCTGTTCCCCAATTGATGGGCATCCTCAGTTTCCAAATCTTGGCCACCAGAAAAAGAACTGTTTTGTACAGATGTGTATTTTTTCTACAGCATAGACTTACTAAAAAATCATTTCTTGATTATTTATTACATCAAGGAAATAACCTAAGGAAACTTTGTAAAAAACTTATAGAAAAACAATTATGTTAAAATAGAATAAATAAGTCAATATTTTAGAAGAAATAATAATTTAAGTTCTTATTGCAGACTAACAATCATAGCTGCTTAAAAATGTAATGGACTCCTTTGGGTTAGGGAGTTTGCCATTTATAGAAATTATTCAAACAGATTCTGGGTATCTGGTTTTCAGAGATGTTGTCCCCATTACCCTTGCCTGGGCCAAGAGTTTAGAGCAGATGATCTCTAATATTCCTTCTAACTCTCATATAAAATGAGAGATAGAGCAAAACTAGGGACTGATATTTGCGAAAGCTTACACAAATAGTTCAAAGTAAGACTATGATTTTAACTCAGATCCCTTGGCTCTCTTTTCACAGAAATTTTAGGCTTTCTCATCTATATTAAGCTAGCCATTTTGACTTTACACATGTGATCAGTGGCTTAACAGAAAATAGAACAGCATAATAGCTTTTGTGTTTCAAAATCTATACATGCTCTTTGGAATTCATAGAAGAGTCGTGTAAAGTCATAAGTTCATTGATTTAAAGTGGTAAAGTCCTAAAGAGGTCATTTAGTCAATATCCTGATTTTATAGATGAGGGCCTCCCATTTCAGGGAGATTGTATGCTTCACCCAAGGTCACACAGTCAGTGAAAGGCTGAGCCATGATCCAAATTCTCACCCTCTAATCTCATAATTGCCCTTTCCAACAGTGATTATTAGAAAGCTAAACATCAGCTCCAACATATAACATGTATTCCTGGCTTGATGAATTTTTTTTTTAATTTTATAGTATTTTATTTGTTCATTTCCATGCATTTTTCATTAAAGACAAAGATCATTTTCTTTTCCTCCCTCCCACCCCCCGTGGCCGACGCGTGATTCCACTGGTATCATATGTGTTCTTGACTTGAACCCATTGCCATGTTAGTATTTGCAGGCTTGATGAATTTTTTAATCTTAGAAACTACTGCATTATTTTGAAGACATGTCACCATTTCCCCTAAATTCTCATTTATGCCTAACTTCATCATGCCTGGGAAGGTAAGCAGCCGCTTGGTCTACAAAAGATTAATCAAAGAGAATGTATTTGTTTGGCCACCTTTTCTTCTCATTCCACTCCCCCTCTACCCCAACCACTGGGGGGAAAAAGAAAAAAGAAAACCCTGTCACAAATATGCATAGTCAAGCCAAACAAATTTCCATATTAATGTCATTTTGCATCTTTAGTCTATCATCTTTGTCAAGAGGCAGGTAGCAAAAAAGACTATTTTGTACTTTCTAAATTTCTCTAACTTTCTTGGATACCCTTTAATTTGATATTATGTTTTATACTATGTGTGTGTGTGTGTGTGCATGTATCAGAAGCTTATTGACATACATTTAGAAAAAAAATTCACAAAATACACCAATGTTTACTATAGTTTTATGGTACCATTTTTCATTGTCCTTTGGGTGCCTCCCCATAGCATATGTATCACCCAGAGGTGGGGGAGAGTAGACAGCAATATTTTACTACTTAATAATCACAAATAAGAAATAGTATAATATATATCAACAAGAAAAAATAACCAGAAAAGGAAATGGATTGATTGAAAAGCAAGAGCCAGAAATGTTAGGCAGCTCTTGGATTGCCCTGACATAAATATTTTAAAACAAAATAACTAAAGGGAGGGCTACGGCTGGGAGTGTCTCCCCTCTAGAAGGTTTCTCTAGGATACAGACAAGTGTGGCACAGGATGAGGTGTTGATGGATTTTCTGCACCACAGGACAGATTGCCAGATCAGTGAGATCTTAGATCCTTTAATGACTGAAAAATGTCAGCTTATGTTTTCTTTGAAAGATCTTTCATTTTAAGGCTATATACTCCATATTTGGGAAGAGTGGCCTGTATATGAATGGGGAGGGCACTTTTTTGCTAGTCTTTTTTTTAGAGCTGGTAAGACAAAACAAAGTTTGCATTACCCGGTTTACCAAAATGATATCATTTCAGACAGTGATCAGCTCCAGAAGATGTAATTATTACACCCCCCACACAAATAGGAATCTGATAATTTCAGCTTTCTAAACAATTTCAGGACAGATCTTTTCTCTATTCAGATCTTCACAAGAGGCTGGCCCCTGTTGAACCACCATGACAGTGACTGAGTGGATAATTTTGAAAATAATCTTTAAAATAATTCTAATCTTCTCAAACAATGTTTTGACAGATAATGCCTATCTTTTATTTTAAGGTAGTGATTACTGTGCCACATTTGAAGTTCATGGCAGTAACTCTACATGCAATTTAAAAGGCTGAGAATCCTCAAATCGGTCTAAAGCAGGCATTCTTAACCTTTTGTGGTGTATCATGGAAACCTTTAGTAGTGTGATGAAACCTATAGATCTGTCCTCACAACAAAAGCTTTTTAAAAAGTCATAATTGAAGGCAATATTGCGTTCAATTAGAGCTTAGAAAAGCAGCATTTTATATTCTCTACAACCTTCAGTTAATAGTGAAATGTTATTATTGCTTACTTTTAGCAAAAAGTGTGACTTATATGACTTCATATATTTTTTTTTTTTACTTAGGCTTAAGCTATAGGAAAGAATCAATTTTAAAGAATCAATTTCTTTTTCTTTTGGGTATGATTAGTAGTGGAAGAACATTGGCACAACCATAACTAGCAAGGAGCTTTTATCTTTGCACCATTCATCTTCTCAACACTGTATCACCTTACCTCCATCAGTCCTTTGGTGGTAGAAGGATCCCTGGGAAACCTGTTACCCACCCTCAAATCTCCAGATTCTTATACCAGCTTGTCTTTTACAGGGATCTATTCCTCCACCCCCTCACCTGAGCCACTATCTCCAAAGGGCTAACCTATACCCATTGTCATATCCTACTGCTCTTCTGCCTTCTCTATGTTTTTGCTTTAGATAGAAAAATACTAGGTAGAGTTCTTAGAGCAGCAAGAAGAAGAGATGTAAGGAGGGGGGAAAACCAGGAAATAAATGCAGTGCCTTGAAAATAAAAGACATTTAGTAAAAGAAAGATAATTTTACTTCTTTTACCATGTTAGCCCTAACATGTTCCTTATTATTAGTAGTATATATTTTTATATAATAGAGATATATAGCGAATCCTTCTGATTTTCATTATTAAAAGGCTCAGAAAGTTAAATAATAAAAAAGGCATTTAGTGAAAGATTTAATGCCCCCGTTAGCCATCTTCTATAAATAATGGATTCCACGATAGGAAAATAAATGATCAGTGATATTTCACCTTTAATTAATTGGCTCATGGAATAACTGCTGAATTAATGAGAGGAGTGAGTTATATCACCTGTAAAGCTGATTTCCAGCTTATGTATTTTGACACATTCCAGAAGTTGTTTGGGCAACTGTATTGTTTTGTTTTGTTTTGTTTTCAGACAGTTGACTGTATGTAACCTTATATAACACACATCTCTTCACCTTTCGATATGCTGTGTATTGAATTTAGCAAAAATATATTATGATAGCCAAAATCTAAATTGATACCTCATGATCATTAGAGTAAATAAATGATGCATTAATTAGCTTTAGGTATATTTACTGTCTGTGAAATTCTTTTGCTCTCTTGACCAAAGATTGTAATAATTTCATTGTTCTAGTAGAATGAAAGCTTCTTGAAGGTAGGTGCTCTCACTTTTATATTTGTATCCTCCGTTCCGTGTAGGATGGTGAGCACATAAGGGCTAGTAGGCATGTAATAAATATTTGATTGATTCTTTGATTTATCATTTGATTGATTATTCAGATGTCTTATCTCTACTTTTACCTTCTTGTTCCAGAAACCTTTGAAACCCTCATCAAGCAGGCAGAGAATTACACAAGCACCTTATTCTGCAACACGTATAGGAACATGGCTTTAGAGGCTGCTGCCTCCGTTCAGGAGCTCTTTACAGACGTGGGGCTCTTTGTGTTTGGCACCGACATCAGTCCAGATGAATCTGTGAACAGATTCTTTGACACGCTGTTTCCTCTGGTCTACAATCATCTCATTAACCCTGGTGTGACGGACATTTCCCTGGAATACTCGGAATGCATTCGAATGGCAAGGCGAGATATTAACCCCTTTGGTAACATTCCCCAAATTGTAATGGGACAGATGGGGAGATCCTTGTTACCCAGCCGGACTTTCTTGCAAGCCCTTAATTTAGGTATTGAAGTTATCAATACGACTGATCATCTGCAATTCTCAAAAGAGTGCAGCAAAGCCCTCCTGAAGATGCAATATTGTCCCCACTGCCAGGCTCTGACTTTAAGTAAGCCTTGTATGGGCTACTGCCTTAATGTGGTTAGAGGCTGTTTGGCCAATGTGGCAGAAATTGACCCTCACTGGCGGGGCTATATCCGATCCCTGGAAGAACTCTCGGATACTATACATGGAACATATGACATTGAGCATGTACTTCTGAACTTCCACTTACTTGTTAATGATGCTGTTATGCAGGCTCACATCAATGGAAAAAAATTAGCTGAGCAGGTAAGAAGCTGCTTCCTCTATTTTATTCTTTATGCTAATTTATTTTTTTCCCTCTACATTCTCCTACTTCCTTAAAAATCCCCAATAGCAATAGAAATTCTTACTTGAAGTGATCATCTTAAACTTTTGTGGATATTTGATTATGAAATTTAAAGTATTAGATTCTAGATATTGATTAAACCTTACATATGTTTATTTTATCTTTACTTTTAAAATAAAATAATTGATTTTGTAATAATTTTCCATTTAAAAATATATTGGAGATGGACAGCTAAGTGGCTCAGTGGAAAGATCTAGGGCTAGATAGGAGAGACCTTGGGTTCAAATTTGGTCTCAGACGCTTTCTAGCTGTCTGACCCTAGGCACGCCACTTACCTTCGGTTGCCTAAGCTTTACTATTTTTTCTGCTTGGGAACCAATATTTATTTTAGATTCCAAGGCAGAAGGTAAGAGCTTTGAACATAATAGACTTCTCTACTAGCAGCAATACAATGATCCAGAGCATCTCTGAATGACTTATGAGAAAGAACACTATTCACATAGAAACACAGATGAAAAACAACTGCTTGATCAAATGTGTCAGTGGGGATATGATTGGGACCCTACATGATCCCCCTAGTGCAAATATCAATAATATGGAAATAGGTCTTGTTCAATGACACATGCAAAACCCAGTGGAATTGTGTGTCGGATATGGGAGTGGAGGGAATGAACATGATTTTTGTAATCCTGAAAAAATGCTCTAAATTAATCAATCAAATAAAATTCTAAAAATATATATGATGTACAATCCATTTTCTAAAGGTTTTCACATTTGAACTATAGTAATATCACTGTAAAATCTGGTCTTATATGTATCCTTTTTACCAATGGTTACCTCTTCTCACTGCTCATTTTCAAATATCTCTATGG
Organism: Monodelphis domestica; assembly: GCF_027887165.1. NCBI lineage: Eukaryota > Metazoa > Chordata > Mammalia > Didelphimorphia > Didelphidae > Monodelphis > Monodelphis domestica. Next base: position 155,700,388 of record NC_077234.1, read on the forward strand.
ATTGTCAACATGGAAATCTAGAGATCCCCAGTTTATTTAGTTGGGACGTAGAAACCCCAGGTTTTGACCTCGTCACTGGTAGACGTTTCCCCCTGAGGGAAGGTCCCTCTTCACCAGGCAATAAACATCCACTTCAGCTCTGGGGCAGTAGGTAGTGCATCAATCTCGCTTCAAGCTGAAGGTCCTGAGTTCGATCCTCAGTAAGGAGGGTGTGATATATGGGAAAGGCTTCTGGAGACAAAAGAGCTATTTGACTTTGGATGGGGTCTGTCCCTAGGTGGATGTTTATTGTCTGGTGAAAAGGGACCTTCCCTCAGGGGGAAACCTCTCCCAGTGACAAGGTCAAAACCTGGGGTTTCTACACTCAAACTAAATAAACTGGATCTCTAGATTTCCATGTTGAGATTTCCATATTGACAGATCTAAAAGTATCTGTGCATATATAAGAAGATAGAGAGGTGAACTCCGATAGAAAAAAAAAATAAAGGGGCAGTTGTGCCAAGAAAAAATCTTTTTTCTGAGATAGAATGGATTAAGGAAGAGACATTTAAATATTACAATAATTTAGACTGATCTATGTAGTTAAATTGACCTGAAATAAATCCCAATTTCTAAAAAACAGAAAATGCATCTCTATCTTGACTCTATTCAATCATTTCAGATTATTTTATGGATTGGATTTCAGATATATTTGTCATAGAATCTTCAAAGTGTGCCTCTGTGGTAATATTTATAATTCTCTTAGCTTTGAGAGTATGCACAGCCTCACTATCTTTCATTACTTGAAGACTCTTTTAATATAGAATCATAAAATTATAAGGTTTGAGAGTTTACTTAACTCACTTTTCTTTCTTTCTTTTTTTTTTGTGCAGGACCATTTCCTTAACCATTTCCAATAATAGCAGCTGCTTGTTTCCTTGGCAATATGTCTCCTATTGTTTAAGGATAGGAAGGTTATGTTGGTGTTTAACCTAAACCCTTCTTTCTAGAAGAACCCTCAACCTCTTGTCCTTTTTCCTGTGTATTTCCCAAAGATGCTTACTCTTATGCTATTATACTTGTGGTTTATTCTAACATTGAATTATCTCTCATTGTCTCTTCACTAACTAGATAAACTCAGTACCTTCAGCTTTTTTCATAATATTTGCAGTTTTAAAAAGCTCAATATCTTTGTTGCTTCCCAGTTCATTTACATTTATCCTATTTCTGTGGTTCTCTGATCTCTCTTTTTATTTTAAGTTTTTAAGATATTATTTTATTTGGTCATTTTCATACATTATTCATTGGAAACAGATCATTTTCTTTTCCTCCCCCCCCATCCCCTAGCCGGCACACGATCTCTTAATCATAAATATTCCCTCCCATGATGTGTATATTAACCTATACCTACCTTCCTGCAATATGGGACTTCTGTCCATGTCTGCTTACCAAGCCTTCAGAGAAAATCTGCCAATATGGGGGAGTTAGTCCTACAGAGCTGTTGATATTAGATGGGTACTACTAGAGCATGTTGTATTAGCCATCTCTGATTTCCATTCTTCTTGTATACCAGGTCCATCTATTCTTTAGAGCAATATAAACTCTTTGATAAAGCGTTCAACATTGATTTTGCTGTTTAATTCTATGTTGGTAATTTGCCATATATCCTACCTATTTATTCTCACCATGTGTGTTTCTATTGTAATATCCATAAAGAAAAAAGTTTGATATAGAAATCTTAAAAGATCTTTTCCATTTTTGTTTGTGACCTAATTTTATCCCTTAATTCTTTTAGAATGATCTATTATAAATAAATCTCTGACCAAGCTTTTTATGAATGTTTTTCCTTTTCTTTTAAACTCTTATCTTCTGTCTTAGAATTGATACTTAGTATTGGTTCCAAGGCAAATAGGGAACTGAGATTAAGTAACCTGCCCAGAGTCCCTCAACTAAGCAGTGTCTGAGGTCAAATTTGAACCCAGCACCTATTCTGTCTAAGCCTCTCTATAAACCAAGACACCTAACTGCCCTCTATTATATTTTTTTCTGTTCAGTGATTTTATCCAGTTCTCTTGTGCCTTATTAATGTAGGTCCAATTGTAAAATTATCAACTGTATGTCATACTTCCTTATTTTCAATATTTTCTTACAATATCTAATTGATTTTTATCTTTCTTTAAAACATCAATGATTTTGTTTGCTCACAAACAGTTGATTCAGAAAGGATTCCTACATCAATAACTAATAAAGTCTATATAAATTCTGGATATTTTGATTTCAACTTGTAGTAAAGGATTTAATTATTAAACTTTTAAATTATATATATATATAGATATAGATAGATAGATAGATAGATAGATAGATAGATAGTTTGACTCCCTTCATTTAACCTACATACAACAAACTCCCACTTAGATAAAGTGCCTAAGCAAGACTAAATCGTACCCATAGGATTCTGGAGGTACCTCTGTGGGAGTGGTGGATTTTACTGATGTTATAAGAGACAGCATTTTAGTGTATTTTCCCAAAGGCAATAGCAAGTGAATAATATCCCAATTATCATTTAATGAACTAAAAGCAACTTTATTTTACAAATGTTTTTTTTTTCTGATCATATTTAACAAGAATAGACATAATTGATATTTTCCCCTAATATCTATGGGTATTCTTTTCAACCCTGAGGGGTATGGACTGGAATTTAAGTCAATTTCTTTAATTCATTTGCCCCAAACAAGTTTATATCAAAATCTGGTACAGCTAATAGATGAATCACTGCAGCTTCTTTTTGGTTGCCTTTGATCCATGTTGGATCAAACATTGCTTGTTGTTTTGTTTCTTATCTTCTTGGCTGGCCACAAAATCTTTTGAGGAGTTCCTGGATTTCTGATGGTTCACCATCTCATTCCATCAATGCTTATAAGGTTGCAGAGGTCTCTAATACTTTTTTAACACTAAAAGTAAGGAAAAAAGAAACAAAAAGGAACAGAACAGAAGCCTTTATCCGCTGACCTCATGTTAGCTTTGGGTGAACATAGCCTTAAACTTCTTTCCATGTATGGGAAGTTAAGGCTATGTTGGTGGAACCAGGCAAGAAAGACAAAGAAGTTTGTTTTGGGTAGGCATTTCCCTTTGAATGGATTCCATTTCTGGCACTGCAACCAATCAGAAGTCTGAGTCTGTCTACCAAATCCTTAGCACACTTGAATCAGCTATAGGATGTTTGCATCCATTCAATGATTGAATCAGTCATGCACACTATTTATACATAAAAGGAGTGGAGCTTTACTTCTCCCACTTACATCAGTATTAATATTGGAGTCAATTGATTCAATCAATAAAATCAACTTATTCTACTTGAATGAACAGACACCAAAGTATGCCCTGACACCTTTGTGGGGGAGAAATATTGAATCAATCAATCAAAGGAATAGTGTGTGAACAGGTGCTGTGACCATCCATTTAATCAAGATATTACAACTAGAGGTGACAGGAAGACTGGTTGAATTGGTTGAGAGATTTGGTCATGCCCTAAGGGGCTTCCATAAAGCCCAGAAGCTCCTTCACAATCAAAGAACCCAGCATTTAGCAACTTAATAGTAGAAGCCTCTAGAAATTGAATAATTGAAGGCTTATCACTTAAAAAAGAGATTTGACTTGCTCTTTTTGGCCAACAAAGTAGAACCAGGAACAAAACATGGAAGCTGAAAAGAAACAACTTTAGGCTTAAAGTAGATGTTACGAATCAACAATTAGAGATGTCCAAAAGGGGAAAGGACTCTAGTGAAGTTTACCCTATAGAGTGGCTACAGGGCTAGAGGAACTTTAATTAGGTGTGACAGCAGAGATTGTTCTTGGATATGAGTCAGATGCTAGACAACCTTTGTAACTAACTTGTTTGACTTTGGTTGCCCTTCCCAAATAATTCATCATCAAATTGTCAATATGCTGACAGTGAATTTCTCTGTATTTATCTAGGCAATACCTTGGTAAATATTCATATAATTTTTTGGGATTGTCCTAGAAAAATTTTCATCCTGGCAGAAGCTGCTAGTGTGTATACTTTGATAGCATACCCTTTGAGAATCCGAGGTTCTCCTCCCAATTTGGAGTCATCTCCAAATGATCATGAGTCTTTGGAGCAGACGTTTTGTGTTTGGTTTAAAGAGTTACCCTTCCTATATACCACTCATATAGTAATTTTAAGGGGAAGGCAAACAAAGTACAACTTTAAGTCAAAGGAATGAATTTCGAATGGTAGAGGTAGAGATGGAAAGGATGTCAGAAGTCTTCTGGTCCAACAAAAATTGGGAAAACTGGGGGCTTTGGGAAATTATGTGACTTGCCTAAAGTCACACAGATAATAAACATAAAAAATATGGTTTGCAAAAAGGTGCTCTGACCTTAGAGCTAGTTCTGTATTATAACTGACTCTCATAAAAATAAAGCAAAAATGATGAGAGTTTACATTCTTGGTTCTCAGGATCCAAATTTATACCAATTGTTGAAGATTCCATTTTGATAATACCAAATTGTTGGAGATAAAAGATGCTATGGTTGAAAGAACATGAAGTTGGAAATAGGGTCCTTGTCTTATCTTTATTAGTATCACATGAAAAGAAAGATACAAAATGTTTGTAGCAGCATAGATTTGGAGCTAGAAGGGGCCTTGGGCATCATCTAGTCTGATTCCTTCATTTTACAGAGAAGGAAAGTTAAGCTACTGGCCAAAAATCAGTTAGCTTTTAAGTGGGGAGATCAGATTCTAACATTGGTTAATTTATATCAAAACCAGAACTTTTTCTTTGGCAAATGACCAAATCTATCCAGACCTCCATTTCTTATGTGTCAAATGAGGAGCATAGATTACATTGTCTCTCAGTTCTCTTCTCAGGATCTAAGAGGGTATGACTGTATAATGAGGAGAAAAAGAGCTGGATTTGAAGAAGTTTATCCCAATATTCCTAAAATCAGACTATGCAGCTAGTCATATATTTATTTCTCTTCCTCTTGAGATTTTGCATATGCATTCAGCAGTCTGAACTTTCAGCCTAATATGTTGTACCTCAAGGTTAAAGTTTCATTTTTATGGCTAGGTTTATAAATAGGATTTTTTTTTAAAAAACTAAAGATCTTCACTCTGTGATAGTCTTTATTCTTTGAAAGGGCATTTTCTTTGCTACCAAGGGGGTTTTCTAGAGTATAGTTTGAGTTAGTGTAATAGTTGTAGGACCATCTTGAAGAAAAAAAAAGGCATTAAAGCCAATAAATTTTACATGCTTCCCTATAAAAATAACGAAGGCCCTTCACCATGGGGATAGGAGTAAGAAGAGATCACTCTGAATTCCCTGCAAATTGACTCATTAATATTTATTTCTGCCAGTCTCAAAGTGATTTATAAACTGATTATCAAGCTTTGATAAGCAGTTCACACATCAATGAATTTAGCCAATTCAAAATAAATGATGATAGTCAGCAAATAATGACTTTCTCTTATATTCAAAGCAATTTCTCCAGGTTTAGGACTGTTAAATCTTTTCCACTTTAAATATATATTTGTAGTTTCAAAAATTCATATAGGAAAGTAAAAGTGTTAGATTCTAGTGTTCGGATATATCTATAACTAAGAGGAAGAGATCTGTGTTGAGGGAGAGCAAATCAAGATATATCCTTCTGAAAAAATCATAAGCACCTTGATGGAAGTAACATTCTTGAACAAAATCTAATTTTCCAGCCAAGCATTAGTCATAACTTTCATATTGACATTGCCACTTGATTTTCTAATTGTGATGATATTTGAGTAGGTCATATTTCTTATCAAAGCAGAACCCAGATCATAGAATTTAAGTCTAGAAAGGGTGTTACAGATTCATTTTCCTCCTCCCCAATTTAACAAATGAAAAAACCCCAAGGTCCCAAGAGTTGAAACCTCATAAGCTTAATGTCTCAAGAGAGGAAGAAGAGTAGCAATTCAAACACATCTAATTCATTCTGGCAAGAAATAAGAGTGGAATTTGGAGAGACTGTTGACTTATGTTATAGTGATGCTGAAAGAACACTGGATTTGTTTGGGGTTCAGAAATCTGTACATCAATCATAAGTAACACTTATTAGCTATTTAACAAATTTAAAGTCTCTGTCAGTTTCATGATTTATAAAATGGTATCATGCTTGCCAGTAATAATAATTGCTAGAATTTATATAGTGTTTTAAGCTTTGCAAACAATGTGGATATGTTAATTCATCTCATCCTCACACAAACTCTTATGAGGTAAATTCTGCTATAATTTCCATTTTATAAATGAGGAAACTGATGCTCACATAAGTTAAGCAATTTGCCCAGGGTCATACACCTTGTTGGTTTTAAAGATAGTATTTGAATAACTCTAAGTCTTTACTATACAATGTTTCATAAAGTTATGGAAATATTATTTTTCTGGCAATAGGCATTCTTCATAACTTTAGGAAAGATAATTTATTTTCCAATTGATATCTGATTATATCTTAAAGCTCCATTTGCTTATAAAAATAATCAAATTGATTCTTTTGTGAATTTTAATTTTCAAAGATATTTTATTTTCCCCATTACCTGTAATATAACAATTTTTGACATATGTATTCTGAAATTATAAGATACAATTATCTTTCCCTTACTTTTCTTCCCCTCAGAGATCATAAGTAATTTTATCTGAGTTATATATATATATATATATATATATATATTATGTAAAACATACTTCCAAATTGGTCATTGTTGTAAGAGAATACTCAAATCAAACCAAAACCCCAAAATAAAATCATAAATAAACTACTGTGAGAAAGAGTAGGCTTTGATTTGCATCCAATTCCATCAGTTGTTTCTCTGTAGGTAGATAACATTCTTTATTGTAGGTCCTTCAGAATTGTCCTGCATCATTCTATTGCTGAGAGTAGCTAAATCTTTCAGTTGGTCATCCCACACAGTATTGCTGTTACTATGTATACTGTTCTTCTGTTTCTGCTTATTTTGCTCTGCATCAGTTCATGTAGATCTTTCCAGCTTTTTTTCTGAAATTACCCTTCTTATCATGTCTCATAGCTAACAGTATTGCATTATAATCATATACCACAGCTTATTTAGCTATTCCCCAATAGAAGGACATCCCCTTGTTTTCCAGTTCTTTTCACCACAAAAACAAACAAACAACAAAAACCTGCTATAAATATTTTTATATAAGTAGGTCCTTTTCCCTTTTTGATGATCTTTTTAGTATACAGACCTGGTAGAGTGTATTACAAGTATATATATATATATATATATATATATATATATATATATATATATATATATATTATATGTATGTATACACAGTTTTATGCCCCTTTCTTTATATTTACAAATTTTCCTCCAGAAAGGTTTGATCATTTCACAACTCCACAAACAATTCATTAGTATTTCAGTTTGGCCACATCCTCTCCAACATTTATCGCTTTCCTTTACGTCATATTGGTCAATCTGATAAGTGTGAAGTGGTATCTCAGTATTGATTTAATTTCTTTAATCAAGATTGATTTAGAAATATTTTTGTATGTATGTATTTTTTGTATTTTTAGAAATATTTTTGTATGATTTTTGATAGCTTTGATTCTTCATTTGAAAACTGCTTGTTAAATATCCTTTGACCATTTGTCAATTAGGCAATGAATTGTGTTCTTAAGAATTTGATTTAGTTCTCTATAAGTTGAGAAATTAGCTCTTTATAAAAACATTACTATAATCCCCCCATTTTTGCTTCCTTTTTTACCTTGGTTATATTTGTTTCGTACACAACATTTTAAATTTAATATAATAAAAATGATTGATTTTACATCTTATAATGCTTTCCAGCTCTTGTATGGTCATAACTTCTTCCCTTTATCATTGATCTGTAAGGTGAACTATTCTACATTTACTAATTTACTTATCATACACCCATTTTGACCTTATCTTGGTATAGAATATGAGATATTGGTCTATATCTAATTTCTGCCAAACTGTTAACCCTAACCCTACAAGTTTTTTGTCAAATAGTGATTTCTATCTCAAAAACTGGCATGTGAATTTTTTCAAAAACTGTAACAGTTTAATCCTTTTTAGGAAGACTTGTTCATAAACTAGTAGTTTATTTGCATAGGCAGTAATAGCCTAGCTAAGTAGAGTGCATTGATAGAAATAAATATTTTCCCTTCAGTATCTCTAGTTCAAGGTCATTGACAGGACTTTTTTCTTTATCATTGTTTCTTTGGAATTTGAGAAAAGTTTTCTCTGAGTAATTAAAAACTCAGGAAAATGTTAATAGCAGCAGGAATACAATTTCCACTGTAAGAAGTCCCAGTTAATTTGTCCCATGAACATTTTGGTGTAGATGCGTACCATTATTCTAACCTCTCTTTAGTGTGTGGCATCTAAATTGCTTTGGAAATGCTGTGTAATCTAATTTATAAAACCTCCTAAAAGTGAGCACAAAAGCTGAATGCCACAGTTTGTTGTACCCTAATAGCACTAAAGTGACTAATATCTGATCAAATCCCCTCCACACACATATCCGCATGTGAAGAGCACAGAGATGGCATGGAAAATTGCCTTAAATTCCCACGAGTCTTTAGTTCTACCTACAGATGTAAAACTGAAATACAACACTAGAGCAATTACATGGTGAAATCAAGGCTCACACGTACCTGAATATTTCATTTGAGAGTCACAAAATGACAGTGATTTTTGCCTCTAATATCTGAATAATTGCCTCAATTCTTTGCTTTCCTTTATAGTGATGCATACTTTAGTGTATTTTGAAAGTTTTCTTTTTTTAAATTTGTTCAATGATCATTACTATATATTCAATTTCAGTACATTAACTCCATTACCATAAGACAGTCTGACTAGTTTGACTAGATTTCCTTTTTTCTCTGATGGAAATCCAAAGCCCAACTACCTGAAGGACTGTCATATGAAAATGAGTAATAGTAGTAGCTATACTCTCCCCCCCCAAAAAAATAATTTATTTTTTAAGGTTATAAGTTGAATAAATCTAATAGTACCTTATTGTCATGCCAGGGAAGACTATCTTGAAATTGTGTGACTATAACAGATTACTTTTCAAATAAAATTGGCTGCATTGTTTTATATAGAGAATAAGAAGGGGTTGTTGTTGTTGTTGTTGTTCAGTTTTTTTCAGTTGGGTCTGACTCTTCTTGACCCTATTTGGCATTTTCTTGCCAAAGATTCTAGAGTGATTTGCCATTTCCTTCTCCATCTCATTTAAAGATGGGAAACCGAGGCCAACAGGGTAAAGTGACTTGTCCAGGACCACACAAGCTAATAAGAATTTGAGGTCAGATATGAATTCGGGAAAATGAATCTTCCTGATTCTAGCACTCAATCCACTATGCCTGTTAGATATCCCTGATGATAAGAAAATCTGGGTTCAAATTTTGACTCTAATATAACTGGTACTCTGATATTAAGGAAATCCCTTAACTTCTGATTGTTCTAAGCCAGAAGCATAAAACACACCATGACAAATGCAGCCCACAAAGCTAGTTTGGCCAAAACTAGATTAAAATACATTTGGGAAATATTTAACAAAAATACAATGAAATATGACATTTTATAATGAAGTCAATATGTGGGGCCACAGGGATCTTGATGGACAATATAACTGCCCTCATTTCTATCTGAGTTTGCCCCCAATGCTCTAGGCAACTTTTTGGAGACTAAGAATTGCAGACCAGGAATATATTTATACTGAGAAAAATTTTCTCACTTACAAGTTCTTTATACCGGTGGAATCAGGGACTTTGTCTTTATATTTAATGGCTGAAAATTGAGCATTGAAAATTATTTCACTATTTTGGGGGTTTTAAATATTATTTAAAATCTGAAATCTCCCTCCAAACTATTTATATAGTGCAAAGTTTTAAGGGCTTTGTTTTCCATGTTTCAGCTTCTGAGAGATGGAAAAAGTTCTGTTAGATCTGTTATGTCAGCATAATACTAATAATTAACTATCCTATTTACAAAGAAGATTACAAAGACAGAGATTTTTAATATTCACAAACTAGAAGCTGAGAATCTCTACAATAATCATATTAGCCAAGAAAAAAATCTGAAAATACTTTTATGAGTTAGCTTGACATTAATTAAATTCAATAATAATTCTGGGCTTGTTTGTACAACTTCCTTAAAGCCCTAGGGTGCAGGACTATGGAATCAAACATTTTAAGAAGCATTCATCCGCACCAACCTTTAGGTGACCCTGAAAATGGTTTATTGTTGTTGATGCTGATGTCTGTGGATGAGTGCCCAAAAAGAGACTTTGAGCAAAGGTTTTAAATGTGTGGCATAATAGACAGTCAGTTTAACTTCATTAAAGGAACAGTCAAAGTCTATATTTATCTCTGTCTAACATTAGTTTAACGACTTTTCATTTTCGTTTACTCCTTTAAGAACTCAGTTTAGAAATAGACTGAAAATTATATAATTCTCTAATTTTCATTTCCCTTAACTTTCCCCTTTCCCTCTTCTTGCCTATGCCTCTCTCCCACCTTCCACCCAGGATTCCTCCTTTTCCCTTCCTCATTTTGTTGTTCTTATTGAATTAGAATCCTTTAAAAGGGGAGAGTCTTAAACTGAAGTCCACAAACTTCCATTGTATATATATTTTGATAACTATTTTTCATTATAAGAGGTTTCCTTTGTAACCCTACATATCTTCTGTTCTCAAAACAAAACATTATGCTGAAACTTTTCCAGACATCCGAAACCCCTTAACTAAATGGTTTTGAAGTTTCGTCCACATTCCAGTTCCTAGATTCTGAAGTATTGAAGACAAATGACTATCAGTTGATAGGCAAAAAGAATAATATAATATTTTCAGTAGAAAAGCCAGCTCTAATCAAGGTGTCTTCAGAGAAAGGATGTAAAAGAGTTATGAGCTGATTGATACAGAAAAGAATAGAGAAAATTAGTCTGAAGAGTCTGAAAAGAGAGATATGAGCGAGAAATGAGTCTTTGTTGTAAGTATGTGGGAGGTGTTAATCTACTCTTTAACACCTGTTCTCTAACTTTTTAACTGCTAAAAAGAAGACAGAGTTGGCAGATTTTTAAAGTCTAGTTAGCCTGTACAAAGGAGGATTAATAAAGTAAATATTCTGAGGTTGAACTTTATCATAGTTTAGGTCACAGTTGAAATACTTTAATATTTATGTCACTTTTTTTTTTGACCTGTTTTCTGTGGGAAGTTAACTGGGTTCTTTTTTGTTTGGAAATGACAACTAGTATTTATATAGGACTTTCAGGTTTGTAAAATATTTTAAATATGTTAAATTATTTAATCCTGGCAACAACGCTGTGAGGAAGCTATAATTATTACTCATTATTATTATTGAAGAAACTGAGGCAGATAGCAGTGAAATAACTTATCCAGAATGAATGAGGCAGAATTTGAAATCAGGTTTTCCTCAGTCCTTGTCCTGTACTTTTTTCCACTGTTCAATCAAGCCGCCTACAATAAATAAACAAGTATGTTTTGTTATAGAAAGACACAACTGATTGTGCTGAATGACATAGCTGGATGTAGCAGAAAGAAAAAGAGTCATAATCTCTGCTCAGCAATTTACGAATTCTATGACCCTAGGCAAGTCACAGAACCTCTCTAGGCTTCTTGTTCTTTATCAGTAAAATGAATGAATTTTTATTGGATGACCTTTAAAATTCTTTCCAAATCTAAAACTTTTATCTTATGACATATTCTTTTTAGTTTTTGTTGTTTTAATTTTGTAACCTCAATTTTTACATGCTTGAGATATCCTACTGAAACACTACCAGTCACTTGAGGCAGCCTAAATGAGGCAGACACCTAAATGAAAAACAAACAAACAAAACTAAATTAAACTAAAAACATTGGCCTGAGGCTCTGTTTTTGCCCTGGATTGATCTTGGATTGATTGAATTATGACACAGTATATAACTATATTCAGTCTAGTTTCCTTTAGGTCAATTTTTTTTTTCAGTATAAGAGTAGTTAAACAAATATGTTAACTAAGAGTTTATTATAATTTATGAGTCTACTTTGATATTCTGTCATAACCTCAGTCCAATTAGTTTAGGTTGACTTTTATTTTCCTTTGATTTCTGAAAAAAGAAAGTAAGGTTTTTATTTCAGCACGAGGAACCCACATGATTACATGATCAAATGGAATCAAAGGGAGTAAATTGAAACCCATTCGTCCTTTCTCTTTCAGTGTGATTCTGATCTATGCCCTCAAAACTATTAAACATGCTAAGGTCCTTTTTGGGGGGACTTTTAACATTATGGGGTCACTAGTACAACACATGAATCTCTCATTTGTTATCATTTGCTCTCCTTGTGCAAATGATCTGCCTTCATTTCTGGATATCTCATGCCACTGCTTGCAAACAAATCTTCATGGGCTACGTGCTATTGCCCATATTGCCATCATGTATCTCTCCATCATCATTTGAATCACCAACAATTTTGATTCTTCTGAGACTGAATTGTGGTATTCTATGATTTGGAGGCACCTAATACCACCAGCAGAATTTTGGTATAAAAAGACGAGCTTTTGAGGAGCTTGATATTGAAATTGCTATAACATTTCCAAGTATCATCTGTCCTACTTTCTTCCGACAGGTCAATTTTAAGTCCAGCTCTTTGAGTATTTCATTAGCTGCCCAAGACATGCATTTTAAGGCCTGTTATATGAGCTGAGGATCCACATGCATGTTGATCTGAACAACAGGAATTCTTTATCCTTTTTGTACTTCCTTATTAGATTGTTTGTATTCAGCCCTTGATGAATTCAGTACTATCCAACAATGGGAGCTTCTGGAGGATCTTTGGAGAAGCATGTCAATTGTACACAGCAGAGAGGAGCAAGGACCATAGATTTAAGGCTATAAAATAGTGGTATCCAACTAAAGTAGAATCAAGTTCATGAGGATCCCTGATGATTGCATACTGACTTAATTTTAAAGTGTATTTTAATTTTAATTTAATTTATAATATATAAATATAAAAATAATTTAATTTCATTTTACATGTAAATTAATTTTAATTTTAAAGTATAAATGCTATATAAGGCTATTATATTTTTATTAATTTTTTCAAACATTTCCCAATTACAATTTTTTGAACCATTACTGTCTGTGTGTGTTACTTTGAAGGTATCAGAGTGATAAGGGGTAGGCAATGGGAGTTAAATTTCTTGCCCAGGGTCACAGACTTAGGAAGTGTCCGAGGTCAGATTTGAACTAAAACCTCCATTTTCCAGGCTCTGCTCTCAATTCACTGAGCCTCCTAGCTTCCCCCAACCCTCTAAATGTTAAACTGGTGAAAGCCACTTGGGAGTGTCATGAGTGGCATGTTGGAAACTTATCCTCTACGGGAGCTTAGAGATCTTCTAATCTTAAAGATAAAAAAAACAAAAACAAAAACAAAAACAAAAAAAACTCTCATTTTATAAATGAGGAAGCTCAAAGAGGAATTATTTGATCAAGATCACATAGACAGCAAGCTGCAAAAATCAAAATTTGAATCCATGTTTTCTCATTGTTCATTTTCCATTATGAAATATTTTCTTTCAGTGGTTAACCTCTTTGATGTCCATATTTGTTATACTATATTTTATGCCTTGCCTTCATTGGTCATCAGAGCATTATTGAACAAAATTATTTCTGTGATTGCATCTATCCCACTGAAATGGGCTTGGATATGTGTTGTTGGAGATAAACCTATTAGAAGTGTGTTATACTTTGTTGAATTGAAAGCTTTTTTGTATCATAGTATGCAAAACAGTATCTTGTATTCTCTATAGTTTTCAGCAAACTGTGTCTGTGAAAATCTAACATCCATAAGAGGGAGTGTTTGGGAATGGGATAGCATATATCAACATAGACATATATATATATATATATACATGCACACATACACAGATATATGCATACGTATATTGTCAAATTCAATTGAGAGATAGTTTTACTCAATTAAAAAAATTCTTTGACCTGGGATGGCTTGTTAGTCAAGGGAGAGAAACATTCAGAGATGAAGACAATGTTAAAAACAAAAGACAACAATACCTTTTTGAAGGAAAAAGCTCTTTCCTTTCTCATATTTCATCAAGGATAATCATGATTCAACCTCATAAATATTTAAAAGGTGATGAAATAATAACCATATATTATTAGCTTTTTGCTGATATATTCTCTCTGTGCTAAGTAGTTGGGATACAATAAAGGCAAAAATAGGCCCTACCTTCCAGGATCTCACAGTCTGATTTAATGGATTTAATCACTCTTCTGCCATAGAACAAATACACGTGCTAAAATGGAAGGTAGACAACATGGAGATGGAGGAGACAACATGCAAATCACATTGCACATGCATGATGAATACAGGATTGGTAAGAAGTTAATTTCAGAGAAAAAGCTTGAGTATCAAGGGGTACTGGGAAAGATTTCTTGCAAAATATAGAATTTTAGCTAGCCTTGAAGGAGGACAGAGAAGCCAGGAGACAAAGATGAGGAGAGAAAACATTGTCAGTATGGGAGATGGCCAATGAAAATGTATGAAATCAAGAGATGGAAGGTCTTCTGCAAGGAATAGTAAAGAAGTCATTGTCATTGGATCAGAGTGTAAAGACAAGGAGGGGAGACAAGTGGGAGGGGACTAGAAAAATTGTCTAGGTTATGAAAATGTCAAAATTTGTGTTTTTTTAAAAGATGTTATCCATGAGGTACCTACAATTTGTTTGGTGTCTTCTGATTTAAAAATAAACCCTTTTATGTTTTCAAAATTGTTGTCCAACCCCCCACAGCAGGATTAAGTATATGTTTGAATTTAATTTCATTGTCAAATCTGTACCTTATATCATCTTCTTAAGTGTTAATTCTATTCATTTATATGGGGCATTTTTTCCTGGGTGGTCTTTTTCTCCCATGTACTAGAGAATTATTTTAACTACTGTGACTCTTTTCATTATCTGATTATTAATTTTTACCTAGAGATGTATGACTAAATGGTAAAGCAAAGCAGGATTATTCTTGTTCTTGTTATTATTACTTATACACGAAAAATACAAAAGTTAACCCAGTTTTGGCAGGCTACTTTCCTAAGTAGAAGAAACTAAGTATAAAATGGGCATTTAACATATTTTTTTGCACTCATGATAAAAGTTAATAATGTTCTATTTTAGCTACTTGACACTTCATATGTTTGCTTGTCAAATGTTCAGCAGGTTTACTTTCTTCTGATATTGTAACTTACATAAAATGTTTTGTCTTTCATCCCCCCTCTTCCTTCTCTCTGGTCCCTGTTAATAGCTGCCCCCCCCCAGATAACAGTCAAGGTTATTCTACGGATATTTATTAGTATTCAAGCTGAGCAGTTTGCCCATCCTGAGATCACTGACACCTCCTGAGGTCACTGACTCTATTTCATCTCCAGGTTAATTATGAAAACAAGCCCTTTGTAACTTTTCACTCCTACATAGGTACCTATGTCTAAAGTCACTGAGTGTCTTGAATATGTGCCAAGACTGAGTGGCCTCAAAGATTAATCATGAGTAAGGAAAAGACTATTTAAAAGACAGACACTTATACCCTGGCCAATTAGCACTCAGGCACCACTGAGTGCCAGGTCACTTGACACTCATCTTCAAGAACACCAGAAGATCCAGCACCTCACTAATAAGAACTGCTATTTCAGAAGTAGAGCTTTTTTCTTTGGGTAAATAAGAGCGATTAAATCTTGGCTTATTTGCTGCCCAAAGATTTGTCTTTTGATCTTCAACTAGTGTGAGGGCTATGCTCCTCTGTGCCTATATAAATTCTGCCAGGAGGGGCCTGGCAAAGTAGCAGAATTTATATAGGTCCAGAGGAGCATAGCCCTCAAATTCAGAGCTCTGAAACTCAACATTTTAAAGGGTGTGGAAAATTCATTGAAGACAGATAAAAAAAAAAAAACTAGTTAGTTGTCCTTGGTAAAGATGATATTGCATCATTATCAGAGCCTGGAGGAAAGAAAGGCAGAGTGGGAAAACATGCAGAGGTTTTACAGTAAAGAGAAAGAGAAGAAGAGGAGCTCATGTTGAGTCATCTCAATGACCTTATGAACCCAGGACAAAATGAGGGTTTAGGAATTATAGCTCAAATGTTGTGCTTCTACTGTCAGAAATGATGAAAATAGTTTGCTATCAAAGTGCTCACAAAACTGGTAATTTCCATATACTTTTTTCTAGAAATGCTCTCCAAATGATTTGTCTCAATTGAATCTCATACCAAATTTCCCCCATCCCCATTTTTCTTCTTTTTTGCAACTTTAAACTGTTGTGAGATAGCATTGCTCATCATCTACATCTCCTCTGGCAAAGTCTTTCAAATAAGTTTCTGATCCATTTGGACTCTAAATCAACGTTACCATTGTTTTGTGACCTAATCATTTCTTAGAAGTAAGCCCTTTGGCAAATAGGTGGAACATTTACTATAGTGGAGAGACACTTGAGGTAGGTAGACCAATAATCTAGGCAAGAAGAGAAGATGGCATGGACTAAGGTAATGGCTGGGTGAATAGAGATGGGAGGTCAAATATAAACTTATGAAAGTTGATGATTAAATTTTCATTTGAACATTTACACCTTAGATATTGGCAAGTGCTACATATTAGTACTTGGTTTATTGTTATGTTGATTGTTTCAGTTTAAGAAAGTGATGGAGAGACTTGGTGGGGATTAATGCATACTAAACAAAAGTGTATTGGAGGCACATTTCCACTCAAAAAGAGCTGGCTGTAAAATGTTTAGCACACCTCTGCATTCAGGAGATATTATGAAGGTAGAAATGGCAAATTTTAGCAATTGATTATAAATGTATAATGAAGAAAATAAAGCATCAAGAAGATCACTCAAGTTCTGAATCTAAGAGATTAGATAGATGATATTGGGCTTGAAAAAATAGAGAAAGCCAGTAGAGTTGAGGCCTTAGGGGACAGTTAATGAATTTTCTTTTGATCAGGTTGCATACGAAAAGTCTTTAGAATATTTAGTCTGAAATGTCTAGTATGCAGATGGTGATTTGGAACTAGAGCTTAGTTGAATGTCTTTATACGTAGCTATGTTTGTAATCCATAAAGAAATGCAAATTAAATCCATAGAATCTAATAAAGTTACTAACAAAGAACATAAAGAGAGAAGAGATCCAGGACAGGCCCTTTGTGATAAACCCATATTCAAGGGGCATAATATGGTCATAAAGCCAGTAAAGAAAAACAAAAAGTAATATTCATACTGACAGGAGAAGAATAAAGAGAATTTTTGTGTCATGAAAACAGGTAGGAAATATTGGTGGATGGGGTAGGGGTGGAGGTGAAAGTTATCAACCCCCAGATTTTGCATATATGTTTAAATGGATTGAATAAGGAAGACCGTCAGCTTTAGCAATGAAAGGATCATTGGTAACTTTGAAGAAATCAGTTCCACTTGAGTCATAAAGCCAGAAGAATGCAGAGGATAGAGGAATCAGTAAGAGGCAATGAGCTTCCCCCCCACCCCAGAAATTTGGTTTAAAAAGAAAAATGCATAGCATGATACCTTTTTGGCAAGAGATCTAGTGAAATCTTTTAAAAGGTGGAAGATAAGGTCTTGTCTGAAGACCAAAGAGGATAAAGTAATAGAGAAGATACCTGAGGAGTAGAGAGATGGGCCAATAGCAGAATATGTTTCCTGGAGAAGATTGTGAATAACATGTAGAAGTTGTTTTTGGCAAGGAAAATAGTCATTGTATATTATCAGAAACTAGGGGGAAAGAATATGTGGAAGACTATGTTAAGAGGTTTTATAAAAAAAGGGGGGAACAGAGGGAGCTAATGATGGATATTTTGAATTTTCTCAGGAAAAATAAGAATTAAGGCTCTCATCTGAAAGAATAAAAGAAAGAGAAGGTCTCAGAGATTTGAAGAAAGATAGAAAGGTTTGAAAATATTTTAATGCATAATTTTATAGTGTGAAGATTAAAATAGTGGGAGTTATAAACTGTGGCAGATAAAAGAGTGTTTGGCTTAAATTGTGACTGCAGAAATATGGTTTCAAGACAGTGTCTTGTTTTAAATCAAAATATAAGGTAGTCGCCAGGGAAAAATTCCCAAATATGAAATACATACCCTAGTTAACTGGGTTTTATAGAGATTTTAATTAATACAAATGAGGAATTAAAGAGAGAGAGAGAGAGAGAGACAGAGAGAGAGAGAGAGAGAGAGAGACAGAGAGAGAGACAGAGAGAGAGAGAGAGACAGAGAGAGAGAGAGAGACAGAGAGAGAGAGACAGAGAGAGAGAGACAGAGAGAGAGAGAGAGAGAGAGAGAGAGAGAGAGAGAGAGAGAGAGAGAGAGAGAGAGAGAGAGAGAGAGAGAGAGAGAGAGAGAGAATAATGAGAAAAAAGCTAGGCCAGCTTAGGCCATCCTTAAGAGAGAGAGATCAGTCAGTCTTCAATCCACTCACCACAAGATTTGTCCCAAGCTAGATTCTAGTGTTCAGAGAGACACCAGTTGCCTCCTCCAATTCAGCTTTTCCCAGCTGAATCTCCCAAGAGAGCCCCCTTCTCTCAGCTTCTGACCTCCTTTTAAAGGGAATTTTCTCCTATGTCACCTCCCCTAAGTTCTCACATCTACCAATCACAGTAGACGTTTTCCAAAGGACAGACCATTCTTATTTCACACCTAAGTAGACTTAAACTTTTGATTAAGTTCACACCTGAAAAAACCTCTGAGTAAGTTCTCACCTCTTTGCTCCTTGTAAATTGACAAGTTGCCTGACCCTTATAGGTACTTAGCACCCTTTTGTATTAGATCTAAAAATAGGCACAGCTTAAGAACTTTTGCCTTACTATAAGTATGGGTTTAAGTATTTTTCATTGTTCAGCAAGGAGTTTCTTCCCCTAAGGTATGCTTAAGTAGGGGTGGAGTAGAGGTCTCACATTCCTGATCTAAGTCCCTTCATTGTTTAAAATGGGGAATGGTCTTAGCCAAATCTTATGAAGTAGGGTCTGAGAATTTTTAAGATTAACAATAGAAAATCAATTAGGGAGGAGTAAAAAGATTGCTTTACTGCAGTGAGGACTCAGTTGAACTGAAATAAAAAAAAGTTGTTACTAAAAGATGATACTAAAAGATGTTGATATGAATGTGCTTTATTTATACCTTTAGAATATCAACTGGTTGGTCATTTGACAAAAGTCTCATTTTTATCTTTAAATTGGACCTGCATATATAGTATGAATACATAGAAGTATAAACGATCAGAAAACAATATAATTCTTAGAATCCTATGCTCCTCTTATTCACTACTCCACAACATAACTACAGAAGGAGAAGAGCTATTTTGTTTCTATGCGTTGCTTTAGATTTCCCTTGCCAAAAAATTTATGGTCCTCTAGCCAACATGGTGATGAAATCTCTGAACTTAGTTGCTTCTTAGACCACAGACATATAGTTTTATTTGTGATCACATACTCATAACGCTTCTCGCTTAATCTAATCTTGCAGAGTTTGTTCTCTTATTACTCTAAACTTCCTGAATTCTTGTTCTCCTCAAACTATGATTAGAATGAGGATGATCTTTATCTTCCTTCTGGAAATATCAGCATCATCTCAAACTATTATGGGCCATCAGACTAATAATAATGGCAGTTATATATGTCCAAAGGGCGATAAAAGATTGTTTGCCCTTTGATCCAGCCATAGCACTGCTGGGCTTGTACCCCAAAGAGATAATGGACAAAAAGACTTGTACAAGAATATTCATAGCTGCGCTCTTTGTGGTGTCCAAAAATTGGAAAATGAGGGGATGCCCATCAATTGGGGAATAACTGAACACATTGTGGTATATGTTGGTGATGGAATACTTTGTGCTCAAAGGAATAATAAAGTGGAGGAATTCCATGGAGACTGGAACAACCTCCACGAAGTGATGCAGAGCGAAAGGAGCAGAACCAGGAAAACATTGTACACAGAGACTGATACACTGTGGTACAATCGAAGGTGATAGACTTCTCCATTAGTATCAATGCAATTTCCCTGAACAATCTGCAGGGATCTAAAAAAAAATACTACCCACAAGCAGAGGATAAACTGTGGGAGTAAAAACACCGATGAAAAACAACTGCTTGACTACAGGGTTGGAGGAGATAAGACTGAGGAGAGACTCCAAATGAACGCTATAATGCAAATTCCAACAACAGGGAAATGGGTTCGAGTCAAGAACACATGTGATAACCAGTGGAATCAAGCGTTGGCTATGGGAGAGGGAAAGGGGGGGGGAGGGGAGGAAAAGAAAACGATCTTTGTTTCCAGTGAACAATGTATGAAAACGACCAAATAAAATAATGTTTAAATTTAAAAGAAAAAAGAAAAAAATAATGGCAGTTATAGTTCTAGGAGAGAGACAGCATGGCTCAGATAGAGAGCTAGCCTAAGGTTCAGGGAGATCTGGTTTCATCTCTTGCTTTAAATATATACTGTTGGGGGTGTGTGGAAACAAGATGGCAGTGTAGAGGCAGTGAAAGTTCAGACCTCTGAAAACACTTCCTCACCAATTAAAAACAAAATGCTCCTAGGGGAATGAAAATAAAATCTAACAACAGGGCAGAGCTAAGAAACCCTACTTTTGGATTCAACTTAAAAAGTATGTTCTCCCCCCTCCCCCCAAGCATGAATTCGAGAACACTTGGTTTTAAGGGGAAGGAAGAAGGAAGGTCCCAAGACCCTTCCCCCACCCACAGTACTGAGCCCCCAGAAGTGGCTGGAATTTCTGGACTGGCAAGAGTGCTAACCTGGAGGGTATACCTTGCAGGCAAAGCTGTGCCAGGCTCTGGGCTCCAAATACAGATTTGGAGGCAGCTCAAGGAGAAGCACAGAGGAGGCAGCCTAGTCGCAGCTGAGACACTCCATATTGCCCCCCCCAGTTGTGAGGTTTTGACTGCATAGCACAACCAGCTCTGCAATTCTCTTTAGAGAATTGATTTGTGCCCTATAGGGAAGTAGCAGGGTAACAAACAAATTGGTGGGGAGGGAAGTAATACAAGGGAGGGACAGGGTGGGGAGGTAGTTTAAAAAGACAGTAAGGAAAATAAGAGGGGAATAAGAAGGAAGTGGGGGTAAAAAGAGAAGTACAACTAGGGTGAGAATTAGGGGGACTGAATAAAAACAAAACACTGGTGTAGAAGGAAATAGTGAAAGAAGAAAGGGCAAGACTAGGAGTGGAAATCGAAATGCTGGGAAATAGACAGCTGGTAATCATAACTCTGAATGTGAATGGAATGAACTAACCCATAAAACACAAGCAAATAGCAGAGTGTATTAGAAACCAAAATCCTACCATATGCTGTCTACAAGAAACACACATGAGGAAGGTAGACACACATAGGGTAAAAGTAAGAGGATGGAGCCATATCTATTGGGCACCAACTGATAAAAAGAAGGCAGGAGTCACGATCATGACCTATGACAAAGCCAAAGTAAAAATAGATCTAATCAAAAGAGATAGGGAAGGTAATTACATCCTGATAAAAGGCAGTATAGACAATGAGGAAATATCAGTACTCAACATGTATTCAAAAGGCATAGCATCCAAATTACTAAAGGAGAAACTAGTGGAGCTCAAGGATGAAAGAGATAGAAAAACTATACTAGTGGGAGACCTGAACCTTCCTCTATCAGAACTAGGTAAATCAAGCCAAAAAATAAATAAGAAAGAGGTATGAGAAGTGGATGAAATCTTAGTAAAATTAAAGTTAGTAGATAAGTGGAGAAAAATAAATAGGGATAAAAAGGAATACACCTTCTTTTCAGCAGCACATGGTATAATCACAAAGATTAACCCTGTACTAGGGCATAAAAACCTTGCAAACAAATACAAAAGAGCAGAAATAATGAATACAACCATCTCAGATCACAATGCAATGAAAATAATAATTAGTAAGGGTGCATGGAGAGGCAAATCAAAAATTAATTGGAATTTAAACAATACGATTCTCCAAATTTGGTTAAAGAACAAATCATAGAAACAATCAATAATTTCATTGAAGAATATGATAATGATGAGACATCCTTTTAAAATCTATGGGAGGCAGCCAAAGCAGTACTCATGGGGAACTTTATACCCTTGAATTAATTTATTAACAAATTAGGGAGGGCAGAGGTCAATGAATTGGGCATGCAAATTAAAAAAACAACTAGAAAGTGAACAAATTAAAAATCCTTAGATGAAGAATAAATTAGAGATCATAAAAACCAAAGGACAACTTAATAAACTTGAAAGTCCAAGAACTATTGATTTAATAAATAAGACTAGATGCTGGTACTTTGAGAAAAAATAAAATGGACAAAGTACTAGTCAATCTAATTAAAAAAAGGAAAGAAAAAACCAAATTGACAGTATCCAAGAAGGAAAGGGAGGCCTCACCTCTAATGAACAGGAAATTAAGGCAATCATTAAAAATTATTGTGCCCAATTACATGGCAATAAATATGGCAATCTAGGAAATATGTATGAATATTTATAAAAAAATAAATTGCCTAGACTAACAGAGGAAGAAATACAATGCCTCAACCACCCCATATGAGAAAAAGAAATTGAACAAGCCACCCAAGAACTCCCTAAGAAAATATTCCAGGACCAGATGTATTCACAAATGAATTCTATCAAACATTCAAAGAATAATGAATCCCAATAATATAAAAAATATTTGACAGAATAAACAAAGAAGGAGTTCTACCAAATTCTTTTATGACACAAATATGGTACTGTTCCAAAGCCAGGCAGGTCAAAAACAGAGAAAGAAAACAACAATCCAATCTCCTTAATGAACATAGATGCAAAAATCTTAAATTGAATACTAGCAAAAAGGGTCCAGCAAGTGATCATGAGGGTTATTCATTTTGACCAGGCAGGATTTATACCAGGAATGCAAGGATGGTTCAATATTTGGAAAACCATCCACACAATTGACCATATCAACAAGCAATCTGACAAAAAATTACATATTTGTCTCAATAGATGCAGAAAAAGCCTTTGACAAAATAAAACACTCATTCCCATTGAAGCATAGGAATAGAAGGACCTTTCCTAAAAATAATAAATGGTATATATCTAAAACCATCAGCAAACATCATCTGCAATGGAGATAAAGCAGAAGCCTTCCCAAAAAGATCAGGAGTGAAACAAGGATGCCCATTATCACCTCTGTTATTTAACATTGTAATTGAAACTCTAGCAGTAGAAATTAGAGAAGAAAAAGAAATTGAAGGTATTAAAATAGGCAATAAGGAGACCAAGCTATCGCTCTTTGCAGATGATATGATGGTGTACTTAAAGAATCCTAGAGAATCAACTAAAAAGCTAGTCAAGGTAATCAACAACTTTAGCAAAGTAGCAGGATACAAAATAAATCCACGTAAATCATCAGCATTTCTATATATCTCCAACCCAGTTCGGCATCAAGAATTAGAAAGAGAAATTCCATTTAAAGTCACCCGAGACAATATAAAATACTTAGGAATGTATCTGCCGAGACAAGCACAGGAAATATATGAACACAACTACAAAACACTCTCCACACAATTAAAACTAGGTGTAAACAATTGGAAAAACATTGATTGCTCATGGTTAGGATGAGCTAAGATAATAAAAATGACCATCCTACCCAAATTAATTTACTTATTTAGTGCCATACCCATTGAACTACCAAAAAACTTTTTTTTACTGAATTAGAAAAAGCCATAACAAAGTTCATTTGCAATGAGAAAAGATTAATGATATCCAGGAAAATCATGAAAAAAAATGAGAAGGAAGGTGGCCTTGCAGTCCCAGATCTCAAGCTATACTATAAAGCAGTGGTTATCAAAACAATATGGTACTGGCTAAGAAAGGAAGAGCACTGGAATCGACTTGGGGTAGGTGACATCAGCAAGACAGTCTATGATAAACCAAAAGATCCCAGCCTTTGGGACAAAAACCCACCATTTGATAAAAACTACTGGGAAAATTATAAGACAATATGGGTGAGATTAGGCTTGGATCAACATCTCACACCCTACAGCAAGATAAACTCAGAATGAGTGAATGACTTGAATTTAAAGAAGACAACTATAAGTAAATTAGGTGAACACAGAAGAGTATTCATGCCAGTTCTTTGGAAAGGAAAGATTTTAAAACCAAGCAAGAGTTAATAAAAAAAACACGCAAAATGTCAAATCAATAATTTTGATTACATCAAATTAAAAAGTTTTTGTACAAACAAAACCAATGCAACCAATATTAGAAGGGAAGCAACAAATTGGGAAACAATCTTCATAACAAAAAACTCTGATGAAGGTCTATTTACTCATTATAAAGAGCTAAACCAATTGTACAAAAAATCAAGCCATTCTCCAATTGATAAATAGGCAAGGGACATGAATAGGCAATTTTCAGTTAAAGAAATCAAAATGATTAATAAGCACATGAAAAAGTGTTCTAAATCTCTTATAATCAGAGAGATTATATATATATATATATTTATATATATATATAGTTCTTATAAAAGGGAAATTACAATTTGGACACTCCACATCCACCCCACTTTCCAATTGTGCCATCAATTTGACATTAACAATTGAAAGTGAAACAGATTTCCATTGTGTTTGTCATCATTATCATTTCATTGGTCTTATGATAACTAATCATATATATAGCTCAAAAGACTGATAACTGTTGATGTTTGAGGAAATAATTGTATAAGTGCTCATTTCAATGAGTTCATTCAAGAATTTATAATCTTTCTCTTTGAATTGTGATTAGTATGTTTTTATATTATAATTCTTTTACTACATAATAAAGCCTTAAATGCAAATTATAAGGGCAGCAAGATGATCACATCAATATAAATAAAAAAAGCTATTATTTTTATAATACTGTGTACCAGGCACTGCACTAACACTTTACAGTTATTGATTTATTTGATTTTTACACTAACCCCAGGAAGTCGATGCCATTATTACTCCCATTTTACAGATGAGGAAACTGAGGCAAACAGTGGTTAAGTGATTTGCTCAGGGTCACACAGCTAGTAAGTTTTTGAGGTTGGATGTACACTCAAGTCTTTATGACTCTAAATCTACTGCTCTATATACAGTGCCAATGAGCTAACCAACAAAACAGCATTAAAAATAATCTGTCAGAAAATTAAAGTGAAATGTGAGACTTTTTAAAAGGGACAATTATGCACGATTTCTTTTCTTTATCTGAATAATTCAGGAAGAAATGTTTTGTGCCAAAGTATCTGATTACCTAAATCCTCCTCTTTGTTTTACATGTTTAGGCACCATATAGATATCTGCTGGATTATTGAAAGACTTTGTAGTTTGAAGGATTCTCATTGAGGAAAGAGGTTTTGTTTTTTTCCTTTGCCTATCTCTTTCATTTTTTGATGGCTATGAAAGAACATAGTGCTCTGCATATGAGATAATAAATATTTGTTGAATTGAATCACTCCTGAAATGTTTCTGAGAACTTAATCTTCTATAAAAAATTGTAAAAATGTAAGCTGTTCCAGCACAGAATTTTAACATTGTTTAAAAGGTTTGGTTGCTCCACAGAATGTGTGTATGTGTGTTTATGAATGCACATATGTGTGTGTTTGTGTCTATCTAGCCTTTTGGGCCTAATATATTTAATTTTTTTTAAATAATTAATTCCTGATGAAGATTAAAAGTGGGTAAATGATAAACTTTCATTTTAAATTTGGATGATTTAGAAAATAAGATATTGAAAGTTTTTCACCTTTTTTGGAAGAAAGAATTCTTCAACACAGTGCACAAAAGAATGAGAAATAAACAAAACTACGGATAGAAAAACAAACTATCAAAGATATTTCTTTGAATATTAGTCCTTGGCTTACTGCAGACCTTCTGGACTTAGTGTTAATGAATTTATTTTAAAATTATTTTGATAAATTTTCAGTATAATTGTTTTCATTTATAATCCTAAATACTTTATTTTATATTTTATATTTAGAAACATTATTCTAGCAATGTGTCCATAGGCTTTACTCAAATACCCAAGGGTTTCATGAAACAAGAAACTTTGATTTAAAAATCTTTGATTAAAAAAATCTATTTTCAGTAGCTATTATTAGTTGAAACTTTCCGAGGGACTCTGTGAACCCTAGCTCCCCCTACCTTTGATTATGCCAATATAGCCATTGATTAACTTCATTTTGGAAAAGAAAGCTAATGAGATTGGAAAAAAGAAGGAGATGGCCTAGTACATCTGATTTACACTGGAGACTGAATTCAATTACTGTAATTTGAGGATACTTAAAAGTATCCAATTGATGATAAGGGGGAAAAGTCTCTAGATAACAGAAACATTAGCTTTTAAGACCCCCATGAACTTGCTGTACTGTAGAGAACATTCAGTGGTTGACTTACAGAGATAAATGGGATTGAACTGCTCACCAAGTAAAAGTGAGTATAATTTAATTAAATGTGTCATTCTGACAAGAAGACTCACATCCAGAAGCAGTACTGCGATCACCCGATGCTTCAAGAAGGAAATTAAAAGCATAAAACTGGTTAGAAATCTCTAAAAGGGAAAAATAAAGGCGCAGTCATCCAAAGGCTCCACATGGAAACTGCCAAATGGTATCTCGTTAGAGTCACAAAAGGCACATATACCTCATAACAACCCAACAGGGAATAAAAAAAGTCTAAAGAATTTAATGGTTATAGAATTTATTTGTTATAAAATATACCTTTGGAATTGTATGTACAGATCTAATGATGCTGATGGTATTTCATCATATTACTCTGATAGGTATCAAGAGAGTTAAGAATGCTTTAAAAAAATATATATATATATATATTTGTGTAACATTTTAAGAGAGTAAGCCATAAGTGCAGGCTTTCAAAGAAGCATGTATATATTTTTAAACAGATGAATACATGAAGCAAAGACATGGATTTTTGCAATGGATCACAATAACTATATTTAGTCTGAATACTATAATCTATTTTTATATATCTGATTTTGAAATATTTAGTAATATTTCATTTCTTTTCTAGATTAATTTTTTAAAATAGTTTTATTCCAAGAAAACCTTATGGGGTTGGATCTGATTTCTAGAGACCATGGTTACTAAGAACCCCATAGATATATTTGCAATGGCAGTGGAAACGATCAACAATCATAAGGATAGAAGATGATAGTGGAGGATTGGCAGGAATTGCAAAATGAAATTAGTGATAGAATTTCAAATTGTTGTCTGATGAAACGGACCTGGCAATAATTTTATGTTCTGATTGCTCTTATATTTTTTGCATTTTGGGGTACTTAAAAGATCTGAGGTTTTGCAGATATGATTACTCTGTATATAGATAGAAATTGCTACCCTTCTTTGATTTATATGATCTTCAAATGATTGGTTTTGTCACCTGAAATTTCATCTTATACAAAAATGGTGGGTCTATCCAAAAATACTAGGCTGGTTCTTGGACTCATGGCATGCCATTAATCACTGAGCCTAAGTATGAATTATTTCTTTCTTGGTACAATTAGACCTCTCAGAGTTTGGATTCTACTGACATAGTGTTTGGATGTCAGTAGTCTATCTACACCACAGTGAAGTACTGGAGTGTACATAATGTCTTAGTGGATTATACTTATGCAATGTCAATAAGGTAATCAGATTATAGCTATTTGGTGGGTTTTATGACTAAGTATGCAGAAGAGAATTACAGAATAAAATCAGAATAAGTTGACTGAGAATCCTTATTACATGCTGTCTAATATATGGTTATCTAGCCTTTCCTTGCAGACAGCCATCAAGACATTAGTGTCTCATGCTTGGCACCTAGTTTTGCTGACTGAAGTGAAGTGGAAAAATCTAATCCCTCCTCAATTTTCAATATTTTCAAATGTTTAAAGAGCAACTTCATGTCCTCTACTCACCTATCCCCTGCTAAATGTCCCCCCAGTCCATTCAACCAGCCACATAACAGTATCTCAAAGTCCACCACCATTCTGGCTACCCTCCTCCAGATACTCTCCAACAGCCTTCCTAAAGCCACTAGAACTGGTCACAGTACCCAGTGTAATCTTATTGGAGTGGATGTATCACCTCCTTGACCTGGATTTAGAGAGATTCTTTTACTATTTTCTAAGACTGTGCTAACTTCCTTGACTTTCATAATCACATTGTTGACTCATATTGACTTTAGGATTAACTAAAGCCTCCATATCTTTTTCTTTTCTTTTTTTTTTAATTTGGTCAATTTCGAACATTATTCCCTGGTTTCAAAAATCATTTTCTATTGCTCCCTCCTCTTCCCCCTGCCCCTCCCCTCTCGTAGCCAACACATAATTTCACTGGGTATTACATGTGTCCTTGATCAGAACCCATTTCCATGTTGTTGATGTTTGCACTAGGATGTTCATTTAGAGTCTACATCCCCAGCCATATCCCTTGGACTCATGTATTCAAGCAGTTGTTTTTCTTCGGTCTTTCCTCTGAATGTGGCTAGTGGTTTTTCTCATAGATTCCTCCAAGTTGTTCAGGATCACTGCATTGCCACTAATGGAGAAGTCCATTATGTTCAATTGTACCACAGTATATCAGTCTCTGGGTACAATGTTCTCCTGGTTCTGCTCCTCTCGCTCTGCATCAATTCCTGGAGGTTGTTCCAGTCCCCAATGGAATTCCTCCAGTTCATTATTCCTTTTAGCACAATAGTATTCCATCACCAACAGATACCACAATTTGCTCAGCCATTATCCAGTCAAAGGGTATTCCTTCATTTTCTAATTTTTTTTTTTTTTTGCCAAAAATGAATCTTTTGGAGAAGGTGTCATAAGGATACCTACAGAAACTATACACTACATCGAAATATCCAGAGTGAACTTTGGGATAAAATGAACTTAACTGAAGGGGGTTGAATATATATCATTTATTCTAAATGTAAACTGTTATGCCAAAGGGGAATTCCCCCTAATTGGCTTTTTGTCAATGTGTCTATCAATCATTGTTTTTGTTTTCTTTTCCTTTTAACCCCAAATTGTACAGTGCAATGTTTTATACACCTCCATTAAGAAAATCTTTAGAGGTAAAAGCTGGTTATTTAAAATGATTCATTGGGGAGACTAGGCATGCTAATTTCCCCAAACCCTCAATTGGGGAGATTTCAACATGCTTGTTTCCATATCGAATAACCCTAAATGAAAGGGAATTTCTTTCCCCATTATGTCACTTTGTTTGATGTCAGTAATCAGTGACCTGGAGGTCATTTACCACAGACGTGTGTAGGTATAGACAAACCTTCAGAGAAAAGAAGTTGAAACCAATGAGATGAGAAACTGATCCCTCAGGTCCTGCCCTGCTGTGTGCTGCCAGGCAAATTAAGGAACTATAGTTGGTTTCTGAGATGTGATGTGGGTGGAAAAAACTGCTTATAAGGTGAGGAGGAGACTGTTTACTCTCCTCTGGCTGGAGCTTGGAACCTGAAGGAACCCATGTTGGTGGTGAGTCTCAATCCATCATGGCGGTCAATAGAGTAGGAAGCTAAGTAACTCTCTACCTCTATCCTACTTTTCCCTCTCTCTAATATTACTACTTTGAAATAATTAAATTACTTAAAGCTACTAGCAGTCCCATAATTTAATTTTAACTATTATAAAAGGGTGCAATACAGTATTACTTTTATGGCAAGCAATGTCGTGTAGCTATGAATCGTAGAAGGAAAAGTCAGGAAAATAGGAATGGAAATTGGAGGGATAATAATAATAGAACCTCCAACTAGTCTTGTAATTCAAATGAGGTAAATTATAATCCAAACCATAATACCCCACAAGGAACATGTAGTCATTTTGGGGAACCTCAGAGTAATGAACAGAGGAATGGCCAGAGGTACGGCCAATGGAATTAGTAAATTGATTCATCACTTGTTTATTTGGGTATATGTTTGGGGGGGTGGTTTTATAAGATTATTTACTTACACAAATGAATAATATGGAATATATTTTGTGTGATAATACATGTATAACCAATGTATAACCCAGATTGAATTGTCAGCTCCAGGAAGGGGGTAGGGAAGAAGGGAGGGAGATAATATGGATCATATAACTTTGGAAAGTTAATGAGGAAATTTGTTATTAAAGTTAAAAATATTAAAAAAGAAATACTAGATACCGTATTTTTCTCTTTTTTTGCTCTTTACTAATAAGTACTTATAAAGTTAGTAGAAAGTCTCCAAGATTAATTTTTAATCATATCACAGTAATTCTGCTAAGTCTTGGAGATATAAATATTTATTAAAAAGAGATATTCTTGATGTAAAGTGAAGTGATTAGAACCAGAAGAACATCGTACATAGTTACAGTAATACTGTATAATGAACAGTTCTGAATGACCTATACTCAGCATTGCAGTGGTCTAAGACAATCCCAAATACTCATGATGAAAAATACCACCTATCTCTGGGGAAAAAAACAATGGAATATGTATGAATATAGTAAAAACATTCTATATTTCACTTTCTTCATTTAATTTTGAGATCTCTTCCACAAAATGACTAATATGGAAAAATGTTTTACATGATCCACTTGTAAAATCTATATCAGATTTCTTATCATCTAAGAGAGGGAAGAACAAAGAGAGGGAGGGAGGAAGAGAATATGGAAATCAAAACAAAAATATTAAAAATTGTTTTTACAGAAATAATATGGAAATATATTTTGAGTGATAATACATGCATACATAACCCACTGCAGTTGCTTATCAACTCTGAGATGGGGGAGGGAGACAACATTAATCATGTAACCTTGGAAAACTTAAGTGTAAATTTGTCACTGGAATAAAATAAGGGGAAAAACTTGTTTTCATGTATAGTTGGGGGAAAATAAAATATTATTTAAAAATAAGACAATAAATGCCACAAAACAAAAAAAAGATAGTTCTTGCTTTCAAGGATCTTAGATTCTAAAAAAGGGAAAAAACACAAAAGAGAATTATATCCTAAAGAGAACATGCTCTGGGGGAAGTCATGTTTGCTAGCAAGTAGACTATGAGACAAACTAGATAGAAGACTACATGGGATATAAATTTGATGCAGGGTATGGCATCTAGGGCTACTCAGAAGATACAGTGAGCTAAGGGGATGAGATTGCACATACTCATTCAACAATCTACTGAGACAGGCCCTCAGGCAAGAACTCTAAAGATAAATAGATGAAGATTCCCCTCTTGGGATGAGGCATGGGTTCAGGAAGACATACTGGAGGTCCAGGTCCCTTCTCTGTTCTGAAGGGTAACACTTTAGGTGAGGAGGAGCATGTCAACAGTGGCAAGAAAATGCAGAGATGACCTAGGTGGATGGTTGGATAAGATATGAAGCTGAATCTTTAAAATAGAACATTGTTCACTTGGGCTTGATGAAATTGAATGTATCAAATGAATTCAAGTTCTTACTAGCCCTGACTTGTCTTGGTTTTCTGCTCTCAATTAGTCAGATGAGGTAAATCACACAGGTATTATTTTCCCTAAAAATTTTATTCACATAGGAATTCTGAGATCCAGAAAAGTGAAATGACTTTTCCAAGATGGCAGACCTTTCATTGAAAACATGTATCCTAACTCCAGGTCCAGAATTATGGATCTATGTTGATTAAGTTAGAATGAAAAGGCCCTTGAAACCCTAAAGTATAATATAAATATGAGCTATCATTTTTCACAGTATTCTTAAGATTCTTTGTAGGGGAGAAAAGAAAATATATAGAAGGGAAAAAATAAAGCGTACCAATCAAACTACATACAGACAGAAATCTTTCCATATCATAGAATCTGAAGGACAGAGCTCAACTAGTCCAACCAATACTTTATCAAGACTCAATTCTTTTACAATCCTAATAATTTTCATGTAGCTTTCTGACACTTATTTAGGAAGATTATATTTATTCTTTTGATTTTGTTTTATTGTTTTTGATTTCTCATGAAGTCATCAGCTTCTATTCACCCAATTCTAATTTTTTTTAAAATATATTTTATTTGATCATTTCCAAGCATTATTCGTTAAAGACATAGATCATTTTCTTTTCCTCCCCCCCACCCCCCATAGCCGACGCGTAAGTCCACTGGGCATTAGATGTTTTCTTGATTTGAACCCATTGCTTTGTTGATAGTATTTGCATTAGGGTGTTCATTTAGAGTCTCTCCTCTGTCATGTCCCCTCAACCTCTGTATTCAGGCAGTTGCTTTTTCTCGGTGTTTCCACTCCCATAGTTTATCCTTTGCTTATGAATGGTGTTTTTTTCTCCTGGATCCCTGCAAGTTGTTCAGGGACATTACACCGCCACTAATGGAGAAGTCCATTACGTTCGATTATACCACAGTGTATTAGTCCCTGTGTACAATGTTCTCCTGGTTCTGCTCCTCTAGCTCTGCATCACTTCCTGGAGGTTGTTCCAGTCTCCATGGAACTTCTCCACTTTATTATTCCTTTTAGCACAATAGTACTCCATCACCAACATATACCACAGTTTGTTCAGCCATTCCCCAATTGATGGGCATCCCCTCGTTTTCCAGTTTTGGGCCACCACAAAGAGCGCAGCTATGAATATTTTTGTACAAGTCTTTGTGTCCATTATCTCTTTGGGGTACAGACCCAGCAGTGCTATGGCTGGGTCAAAGGGTAGATATTCTTTTGTCGCCCTTTGGGCATAGCTCCAAATTGCCCTCCAGAATGGTTGGATCAATTCACAACTCCACCAGCAATGAATTAATGTCCCTACTTTGCCACATCCCCTCCAGCATTCATTACTTTCCTTTGCTGTAATGTTAGCGAATCTGCTAGGTGTGAGGTGATACCTCAGAGTTGTTTTGATTTGCATCTCTCTGATTATAAGAGATGTAGAACACTTCTTCATGTGCTTGTTGATAGTTTTGATTTCTTTATCTGAGAACTGCCTATCCATGTCCCTTGCCCATTTATCAATTGGAGAATGGCTTGATTTTTTGTACAATTGATTTAGCTCATTATAAATATGAGTAATTAAACATTTGTCTGAGGTTTCTATGAAGATTTTTTCCCAATTTGTTGTTTCCCTTCTGATTTTAGTTATATTGGTTTTGTTTGTACAAAAGCTTTTTAGTTTGATGTAGTCAAAATTATTTATTTTACATTTTGTGATTCTTTCTATATCTTGCTTGGTTTTAAAGCCTTTCCCCTCCCAAAGGTCTGACATGTATACTATTCTGTGTTTACCCAATTTACTTATGGTTTCCTTCTTTATGTTTAAGTCACTCACCCATTTTGAATTTATCTTGGTGTAGGGTGTGAGGGGTTGATCTATTCCTAGTCTCTCCCACACTGTCTTCCAATTTTCCCAGCAGTTTTTATCGAATAGTGGATTTTTGTCCCAAAAGCTGGGATCTTTGGGTTTATCATATACTGTCTTGCTGAGGTCGCTTTCCCCCAGTCTATTCCACTGATCCTCCTTTCTGTTTCTTAGCCAGTACCAAATTGTTTTGATGACTGCTGCTTTGTAATATAGTTTTAGGTCAGGGACTGCAAGGCCCCCATCATATGTGTTTTTTTTTTTTCATTATTTCCCTGGATATCCTTGATCTTTTGTTCTTCCAAATGAACTTTGTTATGGTTTTTTCTAAATCAGTGAAGAAGTATTTTGGTAGTTCAATGGGTATGGCACTAAATAGATAAATAAGTTTGGGTAGGATGGTCATTTTTATTATATTGGCTCGTCCTATCCATGAGCAGTTAATGTTTTTCCATTTGTTCAAGTCTAGTTTTAGTTGTGTGGCGAGTGTTTTGTAGTTGTGTTCATATAGTTCCTGTGTTTGTCTTGGGAGGTAGATTCCTAGGTATTTTATTTTGTCTAAGGTGATTTTGAATGGGATTTCTCTTTCTAGTTCTTGCTGCTGAGCTGTGTTGGAGATATATAGAAAAGCTGATGATTTATGTGGGTTTATTTTGTATCCTGCAACTTTGCTAAAGTTGTTGATTATTTCAATTAGCTTTTTGGTTGAATCTCTAGGATTCTTTAAGTAGACCATCATGTCATCCGCAAAGAGTGATAACTTGGTCCCCTCCTTGCCTATTTTGATGCCTTCAATTCCTTTATCTTCTCTAATTGCTACTGCTAGTGTTTCTAGTACAATGTCAAATAGTAGAGGTGATAATGGGCATCCTTGTTTCACTCCTGATCTTATTGGGAATGCATCTAGTTTATCCCCATTGCAGATGATATTAGCTGTTGGTTTTAGATATATACTGTTTATTATTTTTAGGAATGACCCTTCTGTTCCTATGCTTTCTAGTGTTTTTAATAGGAATGGGTGTTGTATTTTATCAAATGCTTTTTCTGCATCTATTGAGATAATCATGTGGTTCTTGTTGGTTTGCTTGTTGATGTGGTCAATTATGTGGATGGTTTTCCTAATGTTGAACCAGCCCTGCATCCCTGGTATAAATCCTACTTGATCATGGTGAATGATCCTTCTGATCACTTGCTGGAGTCTTTTTGCTAGTATCCTATTTAAAATTTTTGCATCTATATTCATTAGGGAGATTGGCCTATAGTTTTCTTTCTCTGTTTTTGACCTGCCTGGTTTTGGAATCAGCACCATGTTTGTGTCGTAAAAGGAGTTTGGTAGAACTCCCTCTTTGCTTATTATGTCAAATAGTTTGTATAGTATTGGGATTAACTGTTCTCTGAATGTTTGATAGAATTCACAGGTGAATCCATCAGGCCCTGGGGATTTTTTCTTAGGAAGTTCTTTGATGGCTTGATGGATTTCAATTTCTGATATGGGATTATTTAAGAATTCTATTTCCTCTTCTGTTAGTCTAGGCAGTTTGTATTTTTGTATATATTCATCCATTTCTCCTAAATTGGTGTATTTATTGCCATATAATTGGGCAAAGTAATTTCTAATGATTGCCTTAATTTCCTCCTCATTGGAGGTGCTGTCCCCCTTTTCATCTTTAATGCTGTGAATTTGCTTTTCTTCCTTCCTTTTTTTAATTAGATTGACCAGTACTTTGTCTATTTTGTTTGTTTTTTCAAAGTACCAGCTTCTTGTCTTATTTATTAAATCAATAGTTCTATCACTTTCGATTTTATTAATTTCTCCCTTAATTTTTAGGATTTCTAATTTGGTTTTCTGCTGGGGGTTTTTAATTTGATCGCTTTCGAGTTTTTTCAATTGCATTTCCAATTGATTGATCTCTGCTCTCCCTTGTTTGTTAATATAAGCTTTCAGGGATATGAATTTGCCTCTGATTACCGCTTTGGCTGCATCCCAAAAGGTTTGAAAGGATGTTTCGCCATTGTCATTTTCCTTGATGAAATTATTAATTGTTTCTATGATTTCTTCTTTAACTAAACGGTTTTGGAGTATCATATTGTTTAATTTCCAATTGGTTTTAGATTTGGTTTTCCATGTACCATTACTAATCATTATTTTTATTGCCTTGTGATCTGAGAAGGCTGCATTCATTATTTCTGCTTTTTTGCATTTGTGTGCTATGTTTCTGTGACCTAATGTATGGTCAATTTTTGTGACCAATTCTAATTTTTAAATAATATTTTCTCCCATGACCTTTTGAATCTTCTTTTCCATTTGGACAATTCTACTTTTTAAAAAATTTTTTTTCTTCATTGGATTTTTGTGCCACTTTTTCCATTTGACTAATTCTTCTTTTTAAGCTATTTTTTTGTATTACTCTTGTTCTTTCCCCCATTTTTCTTCCATTTCTCTTATTTGATTTTTAAATTTTTTTTTGAATTTTTCCAGCATCTGAGACCAATTCCCATTTTTCTTTGCAGTTTCACATGTGACTGCTTTGATCTCCCTGTCCCCTACTGAGTCTGTGGCTTGCTCTTTTTTGTCTCCATAAAAGTTATCTATATTTAGGTGTTTCTTTTGCTGTTGGCTCATTTTCCAATCTTTTTTTCTTTTATGTTTATATTAAAGGTGGACTATGTTTTCAGGATAGAGAGTGCTTTAACTTTCATGTTTGTTTGTTTGTTTTTTTTTCTCTGCTACCCTTAGCTCTAGTTCTGGTTTTCTGCAATGTTCAATTCTTCCATGGTAGTATGATGGCTTGTCTACTGAGAGCTTTGGAAACTGCTGATTCAGTCTTCTCATGGGACTGCTGTTGGTTTGCAAGACTCAGAGCATTATGAGCTACTTTACCCTGAGGCTAGGTCCTTCACCAAAGGCTTGTACCAGGGCATGGGGTTTCAAGGAGTGGATTTAGGGTACTTTGCTGTTGGTCCTGGAGTCTTGAAGTTGACTTGCACCCAATTTCAGAACCTGGTGCAGTAGGTGATGGGGTGGGAAACTAGTACTCCCCTGTGAGCAGTTTTACTTCCAGTTCCCCTTTTACCCATAAAATAGATACTTTCTGCCTATCTTTCAAGTTGTTTTCTGTAGGAGAGTTATTTTACTTTATCCCCTTGTTGGTTCTATGACCCCTATATTTGTTCTGAGATACTCTTTTAAGGTTGGTTTGAAAGGATTAGAGGAGTTTCAGCTTTCTGTGCTGCTGCTCTATCATCTTGGCTCTGCCCCTGTTAGGGGTATTCTTATACATCTTATCCTGGGGCAAAGACACAGATGTCCTGTGCAACCCTTATGGTAATGAAACTTGTCCACTGACCTCAGCAGATGCTTCCAAAACAATCTCTCCTCCTCCTCTCTCCATCCCACACC
Source organism: Monodelphis domestica (assembly GCF_027887165.1). NCBI lineage: Eukaryota > Metazoa > Chordata > Mammalia > Didelphimorphia > Didelphidae > Monodelphis > Monodelphis domestica. The sequence goes on from NC_077234.1 coordinate 155,737,154, forward strand.
TCCTTCAGCAACCATAGTTACCAACAGTCTGGAAAAAATTGCTTGTCCCCAAATTATTAGCATTGTCATGTTGTTCAACATGAGAAACAGATATAGCTTTATTAGTAAGAATGACACTAAAAATGCTGTAGTATCATTTGTTTTACCAGTGATCCCTAAAGATCACTGGACCTTTGCATTCTCTCTTTGTGTGTGTGTGTGTGTGTGTGTGTGTGTGTGTGTGTTATTACTGCTCTTCGAAAGTGAATTTCTTAAGAGCTGGGGCTAGTTTGCTTTTCTATTTGTATTCCCAGTACTTAAAGCAGCTTTTTTGCACATAATAAGCAATTACTAAGTTTTTTTAAAATTCACTTCCAAGCAGCCATTTCATTCTATTGTTGTTCTGTAACATCTGTATGTATTTCCTTCATGATGGCTTGCTTAGTACATAATAGATCATTTGTAACCTTATCAAACTGTTCCAAGAATTAGAAATTTTATTATTTTATTGTAAAGATTGACCATAGGTTTTAATATCTCTAGAACATTTAGAAGAAAATGATTGTAAGAGTAAATTATTATGATGAAACATAAATAGGCACTATTGAACTAACTGACAAAAATACTGGGATCAAAATAATTTCCATAAAATGTTCTAGGAAACCTAAACTTTTTAAAAATCTAATATTGTACTTGATCCGACTTAGATTCTTCATCTATGCTAGAGATAGGTTGGGAGGCAGGACAGTATTGCCTGACCTCAAAGACTATATGCAAAGCAAATTGTTCTATCAAAAGTTTCCTGATCTTCTATCAAAAGGAGTCAGTTCTTCATTTTCTTTATTGCCTTCACTTCACATTCTTTCTGCTCATTCCTACAAATTTGCATCTGTAGCCTTGGATTAAGAGATGGAGATGGAAAGAGTACACATATCAAACTCTAGCCCCACTACACTCCATCTCCATAACCAAGGGTAAGGAGTATTACTATTTCCTTTATTCAAGGAAGGAAGGTAGACGGGCTGATGCTAGCATAAAGGATTGGGTCTGAGTTGCTGGAGAAGTTGTAGGACAGTTAAACAAGACTGAAACCTTGCAAATGGTTTTATCATTTGGTTGAGTAGAACAAGAGTATTTATGCTTGGTAGAAATAAAAAAATTATAGACTTTTTAAATAGAACTCTTATTTTATAGATGGGGAAACTGATGTCCAGAGACATAGAGTAAGTAGCCTAATGTGCCTATTTTTTGTTAGTTGATTGTACAAAGCATAACTTATAAATATAAATGGTTTGCCCTTAAAGATTTGTTTCATATGCTTGAACATTAGTCCCTGAAGACCCAGAAGTAAAAAAAAAAGTTGCACACATACTTGTGAAGAATGGAGCATTGGATCTGAGCTATGATTCCCAAACCCCATTTATGATTTATTATTACATTTTGAGCAATATTCTGTTTTCTGAATTGGAAACACCCTATGCCCCTGCAGGTGCTCTCTGATTAGATGGTCCCATCAAGGACCTCCTTTTTAAATGGGTGCCTAATGTTTCATTACTTTCCAGCCTACTCTATATCATACTCTTGGGCAAAGTACCTTTATTCCTCCAGTATTTTCTTTTTCAGCTTCCTTGCATATGTCTCCTTCCTCCATTAAAATGTAAATTCTCTGAGAATAGGGATTGTCTCTATAGTTGTGTTTGTCCCAATGCTTGACAGGGTACCTGGCCCATAATTAACATTTACTAAATTCCTGACTTGTTGATGACTTAGAACCATCTCACATGAATGAATTCCTGATTTCCAAGTGGTCCTCCCTTGAAATATTTTCCCCAAGGAGTTCTTTCTTGTAAAGTTTTCAGATCCCTGAAAATAATGTCTTCCTAGCTAGGTTGCATAGTGGATAGAGCTTAGGGCTTAGAGTCAATAAGAACTGAGTTCAAAACTATCAGTCACTTATTAGCTGTGTGATCCTGGACAAGTCACTTAACCCTGTTTGCCTCAGTTTCATCTTCAGCAAAATATTCTGGAGAAAGAAATAGTAAATCACTCCAGTTTCTTTGTGAAGAAAACTGAAAATCTAGTCATGAAGGGTCAGATGCAACAGACAAGCAGAAACAGCAACAAGCTCAGTAAACTAAATGAGGCTGATAAGAAAAATACCTGGAAGGATGATGGTCTGCTTCATTTCACCTCAGCCATTCTACTGGCTAGGCAGTCAGAAAGCAGCATACATCACTTCTGGCCTCATGCAATTGAGGGATAGAGCTTAGATCCCCAGATACCTGCTTTTATGTGTATTAACACATGTTCCTTATTGTGTGTCCATATGCCTGCCTGTCAATGTTTCTGTAGGGTAAAGTAAAAAAAAATCAGGCACTTACAAAATGATAGGATTTGTCAAGTGTTATAAAAGTTAGAGATTGAAAAGGTCTTGAAAGATCATGATAAGAAGAGAGGAAGTTTAGGAAGTACAAAGAAATAGAAAATATAATAGCAAAAGTAACGAGTCTTTAGTTTTCTGACTCCTCTGTATTATTTCTTCTTTTTCTTTTGGACCTTGACAAATAGGGCACCAGCCAGGACAGTGGAATAAAGTGTTAGATGTTGCTGATCAAGAGAAAGAACTGCTTTTGCAAATGACTTCTGAACTTGAATTGCTCTGTGATGATGGACAAGTTCCTCGTACTTTTAGAACCTCAGTCCCCTTCTGTGTAAACTAGAGATATTCAATGTAATCCATACCATGGAAGACTATAATGTATGAAAAAGGGCAGTGGAAAATTTGAAATACTATATGCATTTATGATTTTATTATTACTCACCCATTTATAGATACCATTGTCCTGGTTTAAGAAAATGCAAAATTCTTCATCTTCAACTCTCAGGATCTGTGTCTATAGACATTGAAGGGACTTAAATGTTGCCTTCTAGATGGCACAGTGGATCTGAAGCTAGGCACAGAGATGTGAGTTCAAATCTAGATACTTCCTTATTGATCCCAGGCAAGTCACAACTCTGGCAGCCCTGATTTTCCTTACCTGTAAAATAGAGGCAATAGTTGTCCCAATTTCTCAGTGTTGGGGTAAAGATAAAATAAGATTTTTAAAGTGCTTTGCAAATTTTAAAGCTCTGTATAGCTATTAGCTAAAAGAAGGACTGAAGGTATTTAGTATAAAGGGAAAAAGAAGGAAGTGAGAGAAAATGGGGGGGGGGTTACCACTTCTTTGACAGAATTTCATAGTTTCTTTATCCCTGGAAAGCAGTTAATGTTCTCATCTTTCCAATCATGGGCTGCTACAGCCAGGGTACTTATGAGAAGAGAACATTGTTGTAGTCTTTGGATAACCAGACAAAATTTCTGCACATTGTAGAGAGTTGCCTGAGGATAGACTGACAGAGAAATCAAGGGCATTTTTCATAAAGGGTATCTTCTTAACAGTTAGATCACCATCAAAGTGGAGTGGACTTAATTTCAAAGTATGAATGAATAAAAAAAGGCATTTATTGAGAACTTCCTCTGTCTAAAGCACTGTGTTAAATTCTGGGAATATCAAACAAAAATTAACATAAGACTGTTCTTGCCCTTCCTGAGCTCATGCTCTGGTAAGGGAGGAAACACATGTGTGATGTCTTCATTTGCATGTCAAATAGAAAGGTCTCATGATCTTTTTTGCCAAAGCAGATATTAATGCCTCTTTTTCAACATCATTTCCACTCTCATCATTAGGCGTCCTCCAACAAAGAAACGTGTCAGAGATTTTGGAGAAGGGAATTTTCAGTCCATTCTAGTAAGGTCCCTTCCACTCTGAGTTTCTTTAACTCTGAGACTTGGCTATCATGGGGAAGTATGGACTCAGTAGGCAGATTTCTCATGTTTCACTGGTCTATTGATCAGGCTTCTTTGAGAATGGTGTCAGGGAAGTTGTGGCAACCATATTTCTAATGTGTCCTATGTGAGGGTTTCTGTTTCTCTTCTATCTGATAAACTGGGAATTTATATTATGAATTAAAGTGCATAAATCAAGTATATTCTTTATGATAAATACTTGTTAAATATGGCATAAATGCTCTCCAGAAACTTACCTTCTAGTGAAGGGTACACAAGTGGATCTAGTTGTATTTAGAAGTGATAGGGATAGTGGATGGAACATTAGAGAAATAGACCAACCCATCCTGGAACTATAAGAATGTACCATGATATAAAAATGTGCCCAGGATCAGGAGGAGTTGACTCCCTGTAATCATTCTCTCTGAGATACATCTCTTCCCTAATAGTTATTATTCCAGCAGTATTGAGACCCAGGCCATAAGAACAGGTAGAGGATCTCCTACTATGAATGCCTTTATTATATGCTTTGAGAAACATGGGTATTAAATCTTTCTTCACTGAGGCATTTTTTCCAGTTGATAATAGAGGCAAAAAAATCTTCTAGAAAGTTAATATTATAAATAAACTTGGTTGTAAGGATGAGAAAAAAGAAATCTAATAAGACTAATTCACAACAGAATATCCTGGGTCCTAAACAACTGTTGTTCAATCAGGGCTGGAATAAAGTTCAAAGGAAGGTCTTTTTATTGGTATGCATTCCCAGTGGACTGAATTTGGTACCTCTTGGGAGGAAGCATTTCCCTTGGCTTTTACCTGATGGGATGGAGGACTGAAAGGAATGTGTGTCAACACACCTGGAACATTTTCTATTTAAACCTTTCCTTCTAGGAATTTGTCTGCATGTAGCTATATAAGCTTCCCTTATTCATCTTTCCCTTCTTCCATTTTAACTCCTATACATTCGATATCCTACTCCCCAAAAGATTTACAAAGTAGTAGAAACAAGTTATAAGCCACTCTCTAAGGACTTTGTGGGACAGTGCAAACACATTGGCAATCATTTACCTCTTCTTGATGCCTGCAGGGTCAGTACTGCTGCTGATTAATCTCCACAGGCTAATTTTCATCTATAGAGAATGTCCTCCAAAGTTAGCCTCACTCCCACAAATGCCACACTATTGAAGTAGAGTTAAACTCCACTGCATTACCATATCAAATATGACCAAAGCTGCTCTTTGATATAAGTTTGTTCTTTTCCCTTGACATAGTCATTAAAAAGCAAAATTGAAAAATCCTCCCCTCCATCTAGGGCAAGAAAGACTAATGTCAATGAATCTATTTTCTTAGGTTAATAATCCCTCCAGGAAAAGACATTACTCCTCATCACTCTCCTCCACATAGCATCCTGCTCCACATCTAGAAAGGTGGGTGGAGAGAGGAATGGGGAATTTAGTGAGCATAAGGACAGAAAGGTAAAAAGAAGAAAGAATGGAGGAGAGGAAAAGAACAGAGATTAGACCACTAAGCTCCTGGATTCTCTGTCTTTTTTAAATGGAAATATTAAATTTATGACTTTCCTCCTATTATCCCCCTTTTAAACAAGAATAAAAATGGAGGAAATTTGATAGAAAGGGGAAAAAACTATGTTGAAAAGGGAGATGTTAACAGAAGGCAAATTCTACCTACCTCACTCCCCCCCCTTAAGGTCTTTAATATTAGAAAATGAATATATTCTTGAGTAGTAGGGGAAGATGATTCAAAATGCCCAGATTTACTAATGCATTGTTGGTGGAATTGTGAATTTACTTATTCAACTGGAGAGCCATTTGTTATGCCTCAGGGGCTATAACTTTTGAAGCTTTGGCCCAGAAATGGCACTACTAGATCTGTATCTAAAAGAGACTTAAAAAAAAGGAAAACAGATCTATCTGTAAGAAAATATTTACAACAGCTTTTTGTGGTAGCAAAATTGGAAATTGAAGGGATGCCCATTGGTCAGGGCATAGCTGAACAAGTTTTGGTATAAACTTGGCATTTTATGCTATTGTGCTATAAGAAATGGCAAATAGGATGCTTTCAGAAAAGCCAGAAAGACTTACAGGAACTAATGAAAAGTGAAGTGAGCAGAACCAGGAGAACATTGTACACAATAATAGCAATATTATATGATGATCAACTATGAATGACAGCTATTCTCAAGACTCAAAAAGAAAAATGCAATCCAGAAAAAAAAACAACAGCTGACAGTCTAAATATAGCCCGGAGCATATTTTGTTTTCTTTTTGTCTGTTTCCTTTTTTAAAATGACTAATATGGAAATATGTTTTATATAACTACATATATATAATTGTAATCAAATTGTTTGCCATCTCAGGGAGGAGGGTAGGAAGGAAAGGAAGGAAAGGACTTGGAACTCAAAATAAAAAAAAAAAGATTGTTAAAATTTTTACATATAATTTGTAAAAAAATTTGAAAAATGATGCCAGTATTTATTTTGTGTTATGCTAGTATAAATTCTATAGTATAATATTTACTAGGTTTCAGGGTACAGTGGAAAAATGTTTAGATTTTAATTAGTAACTAGATCCAAATATTATCTTTCCTGTACCTGAAGTGTGATTATGGGCAAGTCATTTAAGCTCTCTGAATTTTGGTTTCCTCATTTGCAAATGGGGATAAAAGGCAAATAGAAGGATTAAGGCATCGATTTTTGGACCTGGAGTCAGGGACATCTGACATTGTTTCAGGTACTTATTACTGTGTGACTGAGCAAATTATTTAATGTGGCTTCCCTCATCTGTAAAATGGGGATTATAAAAACACCTATCTTCCAAAGGTTTAGTGAGGATAAAATGAGATAATATATGTGAACTTTTTGCAAACTTTTTTTAATTTTAATTTTTAATTTCAAACATTGTTCCTTGGTTACAAAAATCATTTTCTTTTCTTCCCTCCCCTTCCCCCACCCCTCCCATAGCTAACACGTAGTTTGACTGGGTATCTCATGTGTTCTTGATCAGAACCTCTTTCCATGTTGTTGGTAATTGCAATAGGATCTTCATTTGGAGTCTATTTCCCCATTCATATCTCCTTCGACTCATGTCATTAAGCAGTAGTTTTTCTTTAGTGTTTCTACTCCCACAGTTTTTCCTCTGATTGTGGATAGTGTTCTTTCTCCTGTACCCCTCTAGGTTCAGGGTCATTGCATTACCACCAGTGAAGGAGTCCATTACCTTCAATTGTACCACAGTGTATTAGTATCTGTGTACAATGTTCTCCTGGCTCTGCTCCTCTTACTCTGCATCACTTCCTTTTTTGCAAACTTTTAAAACACTATATAATCGTCAATTATTAGTGTAATTTATGGTCATATGGGAAACTTCTTTAGTTATTTCCTGGTCATAAGAAAAGACAGAAATCCAGAAGCCAGAGAAGTTGTAGATCCATCAATAGAAAGTTCTAATAATTTTGAACTGAGGGAATGAATTAGAATTAATTTCAAGCATTTTAAAATTTTCAGTGAATTTTAAACTACTTGTGTCTCATAACCTATGTGATGCAACAGGAAGACAACTGTGAAAGTCTATGATTATTTTAATAACTGCACTAAATATATCCATTTGAGGCTATTATCCTGACAGAATCCTAATAATATTTATACTATACCTGCACTTATATATATTATAGACAGAGAACTCATTTATCAAAAGAAGATAATACCAGAGATAAGTAAAGGGTGGTTTATAGACATTAACAATTAGAAATGAATGAAATGAGCATAATTATAATTAATTCAGACTGAGACAAGGTCTTATATTCTTTCATTTTGCCACTATTACAAATGTTTCACATTATTTTTAGTTATTGTGGAGATAGAGGTCGAATCTCCACCTCATATATTGGCTTGGTTCTAGGACTACCACTGGCTGTCATGGGATATCAAGATTGGATCAAAGAGAGTTGTAGGGTATTAATTCTGATCTATATGTCCTTTCAGTCTTCATGTCTCTGTGAGGTATGATTGATCCAAGAGAGTTCTTTGGGTTTTACTCAATCTTTTAAGAGAGGATGTCTGACTGACTGTTTTTGTTGTTTGTTTGGATCCTCTAAATTGCTGAATCTAGGAGAAAACACAAGATGACAAAACTAACACTGTTTTCCAACTATAAAGATAGTCCTGAAATAGATTAAAGCTATGGTCCATTCCCTGAAAATAAAAGGTTATGACTCCTGAAAGATTCACAATTCAAGTAGATTTGATTGATTGTCATGCTGAGATATGAATCATTATTAGAGTTTTGGTAATTTCCACATATATTACTATCCAACAAAATGTTACTAGAAATTCATGAAAAATGTCCCATTTTGAAGGATAAGATAGACTTCCAGGTACTGTTGATGCATGATGACCTTGCCTGGCTACTTATTTCTTTGACTTTGTCTTTGCCATGACTCAGATGCTTCCACTTATAAATCATGAATTACAGTGTTCAAAAGTGGCACAGAGAATTTTTCAGTTAATAGTATATTCCTATAGCAAGATGAAATATACTTCCATAATTGCTTATTGCCATATTAAAATGATAATTAGAATTGGCCGATGTCCTTGATTACTTTTTAATGGACATGTGGAAGTGCTATAAAAATTTTATGGGTCAAATGTATTTAGTCAAAATTGGAATACTGGTAGCATATTGTACACAAATTGACCAAGGAATCATCCAAGACTATAGATCTGAGATAAAAAAAAACATGAAAAACTTACTAAGCCTTGATCTCTAAGAATAGTTGATTATTTCAAACTAGCAATGTTTGTATTCCACAAATGGAAAGATCAGGTATATATTTCTCTTTTGTGATTATTCTCTATTTTCATCTCTTGTCTATTTTCAAAGAGATGCCAAAAATATGGAGGAACTGTGAGAGCAAAGTATTTTATGAAAGCATTATATTCTTTTTTTATTTGGCTTTTCCTTTTCCATTCCTTTCCTTGTCTATTGCCTTTTTCCTTTGCCTCACTGTCTGCCTGTCTGTTCATCTGTTTCTCCTTAAGTGTATGTCAGAGCTAGACCACCAAGGTTATAATCTTAGCATGATAATAGCCAAGCCATTTATACCTCCAAGAGAGATGCTTAGCACATAAAGAAGTCACTCCAGACTATTTGTGTGTAAATAGAGATAGATGGTCACAGATATATTCACATGCTATTTCTAGAGCTATGATCCTATGACTCTTTTCTTTATTCTATGAGGCATCATTCATATATACATGCACAATGTACATATGTATATGCGTACACAAAGATATCTACACCAAGATGTGTAGGTGATGTAATGGTGTTATGAAAAGAGTATTGGGATCATAGCTCTAAATAGAGCGGGAGTGAACCTTAGAGTCAGTTTAATCGATTTTATAAATGAGGAAATTTGAGACATAAAGAGGTAAATCGACTTGCACAGGGTCACACAGATAAAAAGTGGCAGAAAGAGATCTGAGTTTTAGTCCTGCTATACTGGTCATATAACTCTTTAAGCCTCAGTACCCTGTTTAAATTTTTTTAATGTAAAATTTTTATATTTTATATAAAACATATACAATATAATAAAAAATTAAGAAAACCAAAAATATTTTTAAAAATAGGGATGATGATGACTACAGTCCTTATTTCCCAGAGTAATTGTCAGGATTAAATGGAATAGTGTATACTTTGCAAACCCCCTAATGTTATACAGTGAACTGTTAGCACTGGGGAGACTGCCTCTGATTAGCAGCAAAGGTTTCAGCCATTCAACTGAAATACCCCTTATTTCAGCACATTTCTCTTCCCAGTATCTCATTCTTCCATCAACTGGTGTGGCAGGGGTAGAGGTGTGGAGCAATGAATGAGAGGCTGGCTTCATGGGCAGTGTGGGGTACAGTAAAGTTTGTATTATGCCATATGCTTCCTATCTGAAGAACCATATGAGATTAGAGCCTAAGAACCTTATGCCATTAGGATGGAAGAATCTCAAATATGTAAGATTTAGAGCCTTGGGGTCATATTTTGTATTTCAGAGGACGAAACTGAGGTTCAAAGAAGTTGTAAATTTTTTTCAGGTCTTACAGGTTGGAAATGAGAAAGCTGAGAACCCAAAGCCCTCTGCCTCCAGATCTAGCAATCTCTTGACACTACCATAATTTATCCCATTTTTCCTCCAATTATTTCTAAATCATATCAAAGTTGATGAAACTCTAAAGGCATTTACTATGGTTTTAAACAAAATTTTAGCCTTATTCTAATCAACTAAGACTAGTTGAGAAAAAGTTGCCCTAATTAGATGAGTTGTATTTCACATAAACAGATATATTCATTAAAATTAGTTACGTTTCCATACAAGGGATTATATAAAATTTTATTTACCCAGAAATATGAAATTATATATATGTATACATATATTTTAGATTTAAATATTTCTAAATCATTTGTGTATTTATATGTTCCCATATGCACATGGTCTATAAATGGTAGTATTAGTAAAATTATATTTGTCTTTTACTGGTTTTAAATATGGCCAATTCTGGATACTCTCTTTGTTACCCCCCCCCCCCCTTGCTATTGTATAGCTTTCTCTTTTTCCTACTTGCAAAAATAAAACTAAATAGCCCATTTAGCACTGGAGGAATGTGCTGTATTTGTTTCTATTGCTGTTTAATGATCTAGTGAACCTTTAGCTCCTCCACTTGATTTTCTTAAATAATGATTGCTACAGCTCTTACCAGAAGGTTTGTGTTAAGAATCAGTGGTTTAAATTTTGTTTTCCACACTACAATCCAGTATATTAAATAAGAGCAGAACATATTATTTCCAAACAAAAGGGAAAAAATAACAATCACCCTCTCCTTTTTGCCCTCTGGAATATGTGATCCATCATCCTTCTCTCTTAGGTCCAGGGGAAGGCAGTTAAGTTGGGGAAGAAACTCGAAGCCATGCCATATAATAATAAAATAGTCAGTTGAAGGAATTGGTGCATATTAGATTAAAGAAACAAGATCTTGGTGGTAGGGGCTGTAGGTGGGAGAATAGAAGGAAGGGTGTCCTGGAGTTAACTCTAGGTCAATTGTGAGAGTCAATTGTTAAATTTTCAGTATGAACTTTTATATCTTGGGAACCACCAAATGCTACAAATCAGGGCTTTATTTATTGCTTTGCTGATTGCCTGGACTTCAGAAAGTGATGGAGAAAATGTTCATAATGCTGAAGTGTCTCAAGTATGCTTTTATTTTTTAATAGAACCAGTTGTTAAACATTTACCAGCATATCCCAGCTAGGGGAGCACATGATCAAAACCTTTTTACAAGTATTTGAAACACTCTCATGTAATAGGAAAGTTAGCCTTATTTTACTTGCAGCTAGAGAGCAAAACAAGGAGTCATGGACAGAAGTTGTAGGAGAGGTCAGGTGAAGTTTTGCATACAGAAAAGCTTTGCAGTTTGGAGCTGTCAAAAAGTGAAATGATATGATGTAATGAGTAATAAGTTTCCCCATTTCTGGAGGTGGGGACTGGTGTAAACCTCAAATTTCCTTAGACTTATAAATGTTGGAAATTTCACCATTGGGATATTTCATACTTGGAAAATTTCTTACTGATAGTCTATTGGAATGGGAACTCCATTGGCATGGGAGGTTCCTTCTCTTCCCTTCTTAAGATTACTTTAGGACAGAAAACCTTTTGCTGAACAATGGAAAGGACTTTGACCTATGCTTAAGCATAGAACAGGAATTTCTTTGAGTCTTGATTGATTTTAGAATTGATACAATGGAGATACTCCACCCTATTCAGTCCTAATAGGATTGAGTAAGGGCTGCAGCCTAGATCAAAATTTAATTATTCCAATCTCTACCATACTCAAGTTAACAGGATTTAGAAAGGGCTGGAACAAAGGAGTAAAGATTTAATCATTTGAAAAATATGACCTTCAACAGATATGTGCAAAAGCCAGAAACCTCTGGGCGGTCCTGGGTTAAGCGAGAGCCTCCATTGACAGGGAAATTGATGAAGAGTGATTGGTAGATGTGAGGACTGAGGGGAGGCAACTTGGATGGTGTCCTTAAAGATAGGAGGGTCTGGAGACTCGGGGAAGAGGATTGAGTTTTTGGTCCGTGTGGTTCCTGGGCTCTGAGGAAGCTTGCTCTGAAGGAAGCTGAAGGTGGGGGCCTCTGAGACTGTTTCTCCATTTTGGACACGTGAGTGAAAGGGACTGATCTCTTTTCTTTGCCCCAGCTATCTAAGGGCTTGGGCCTTTTGGCCCAGCCTAAACAGAAGGGGTATTTAAGCCCTATTCCCTTCTCTCCCCTTTCTCTCTCTATATATATCTCTAATTCCTTTCTTGCTCCTATTGTAAATTAAACTCCAAAAAAGGCTGACGGCTGACTTGAGTTTTTCATTTAGGAATTACATAGCTGATTCCTTGGCGACCTTAAATTAATATATATCAGTCTTTTAAAGTGATTCCCTTGTAACATTGTGGCGACCACGAAGGGATTCTAAAGAATCCTCTCAATAAAACTTTTTCCTTGCCTTTTTACTATACTGTTTCACCACTTAGTCCTTTTTTTTTTTTAAAAAAAAACTTGGCTTAAAGACACAGCTGCTAGAACACGTGAGTATAAAAAACTTTTTCTCTTTTCTCCTTAAGTTAAATTGGAATCAGCAGTTTTTTCTTTTTCTTCCCTTTAATCTTAAGGGACAGCTGGGTAGCTCAGCGGATTGAGAGCCAGCCCTAGAGGCAGAAGGTCCTGGGTTCAAATCGGACCTCAGATACTTCCCAGCTGTGTGACTCTGATAGACAGAAAACAGCTGTTTTTAAATCTCAGCAACAGGACTCTAAAGTCCTGGCTGGAAGAACTGTTTCTAAATATCCTTTCCCTTAAGGAACAACTTCCTGGATTAAAAAAAAAAAACCCTGTGGAAAGTTTGTTGCTTTGCCCTGCTCCCCACGTGTTTTGTGAAATTACAAAATATACATATAAAAATGAGTACTACATTCTTTGACAATTATATGGCAGCTGAAGAAGTAGGGGCATTGAGGAATGAAGGATACCTCCAAATTTTTATATTAATAGGTACTGTCATTTTTGTACTCCTCAATACTATATTTAGAGATGAAAAAATAAAAAATATTGAGGATAAAATAAAACAAAATGAGGATAAAATAAAACAAAATGAGGATAAAATAAAACAAAATGAGGATAAAATAAAACAAAATGAGGATAAAATAGAAAATATTGAGGATAAAATAGAAAATGTTGAGGATAAAATAGAAAAAAATGAGGATAAAATAGAAAATATTGAGGATAAAATAGAAAATATTGAGGATAAAATAGAAAAAATTGAGGATACAATAGAAAAAATTGAGGATACAATAGAAAAAATTGAGGATAAAATAGGAAATATTGAGAATAAAATAGAAAAACTTGAGGATAAAATAGGAAATATTGAGAATAAAATAGGAAATATTGAGGATAAAATGGGAGATATGGAAGATAAAATAGGAAAAATTGAGGATAAAATGCAAGCCCAATTAGAAGATCTAAAATGTTTCTTACAGGATCAATGGGCAAACACCCACTCTACCAGAAACAGACCTGTTTCTGAACCTTTGAATGAGGAAATTTCCTTCCCTGAAATAGAGATGGAAAACACCTTCCCTATAGCCCAGTTAACAGACTGCTTCTCTCGTGCAGTGCAAATCTTGTCTGAATTTAATCCCCAAAACCCTTCCCCTGCAATCCCAGCTTCTCATGTTCCTTCTCCTACAGAAAACCAAATTACAATGCAAGGGAGATCTTGTCCTCCTAGAGAAACCTGTCCTTGTCAAACTGACCCACAGGTGCAAAATTCAACTAGAGGCCTGTTTCCTCTAAGAGAAGTACCTGAAATAGGACGAAATGGGGATGTGGTGACTTTAAGACATAGGATACCGTTTACTCCCCAAGAAATAAATGAATTTACACGAAATATCCCCACATATGAACAAGATCCTTTTCTAGTAACAAAAAAGATGGGAGACATATTTTTTCAATATAATCCGTCTTACAAGGACGTTGAGAGCTTACTACAGGCTTTTTTAAGTGAACGTGAAAAAAATAAAATAATTGCTCATGTCAACAAAACCCGGGGGCGTAATGCAGCACATTGGCCATCTCAGGATCCCGAATGGGACTATAATAATCCTGAGGACTATCTACAACTATACCGTTGTAGAGAGGCCATCCTCACGGCCATGAAGGAATGTGCGGACAGTACAGATAAGTGGATGGAACTGGAAAAAATTAAGCAAAAGGAAAACGAAACACCCTCCAGATTTATGGACAGAATTATCGAGTTTGGGGACAGATACTTAGATTGGGACTTAAATAAAGAGAATAGTTTAAGACAAGTTAGAAGAATCTTTGTAAATAATTCTTGCAAAGTAATTAAAAATTATTTTAAAACACAATGCCCAAGATGGTCAGATATGGACCTTGAAGAATTGCGAAAAACAGCTATATATGTTTTTAAGGGAAATGAAGAAAAGGAGAAAGAGAATAATGATGACATGGAGGAAATGAAGAAAAAAATGAGATGTGTAATAGATAGGATAACTAAATTAGAAAGTGGGCATGATAATGAACCAACGACAATTGCCCCTCTCCAGAAATCCAATTATCAATCCATTACTTGCCACTTCTGTGAGAAGAAGGGCCACAAAATGATGGAATGTAGAACCTTTCTTAAGATGTTTGGAAGGAATACACAGTTTAATAATGGTTTTAGAAATAATAACTATAGAAATTATGATAATGGTTATAGAAACCAAAATTCTAGAAATTATAATAATGACTATGGAAATAACTATAATGAATATAGAAATAAGAGCTTTAGAAACCAGAATTATAGAAATAGGAATTGGGAATTTAATGACAATGCTCAAATTGACGAAAATTTTAATGATAATACTCAACAATATATGAGAAATGGCGCTCGTCCAAAAATTACTCGAGGTACTAATGACCCTCAGAGAGGTGCCCTTCAGGGGGGTGCCCAAGGAATATCCCAAACACAATGATGGTGCCCGGGGGGGGCTGGGGCACAGGAATCAGAGGATACAACCTTTGATTTTCCAGACCCTGATGTCCTACTACCCGTTGTCCCTATCCACTGCCCTCCCCATACTAATGAACCCCATGTTACCTTAAAAGTGGGTAACACCTATTATGATTGTCTATTAGACACCGGAGCTTCCTGGTCTGTATTAAAGAGAACACCTGATTTACAATGTTATTCTATTGGCTCAGAGAATGTAATGGGAGTATCAGGAATAACCCAAAGAGTTAAAAGACTTCCTCCTAGAATGGTGTCTGTAGGACCCCTAGAGGTACAACACTCCTTCCTTTTGATGCCTGACTCCCCTTTAAATTTGCTGGGGAGGGACCTTCTATGCAAACTCAGAGCCACAATAACCTGCTCCCCAGATGGCTCATTATCATTAGAAGTACCAGAGGAATCTTTAAAATTACTCCCTGTACTTCTCTCGGAAAACCAGGAGGCAAAAGAACCTTCCATTTTTGAAATACCTAAAGATATACCAGAGTCTCTTTGGGCCACATCTTCTTCTGATGTAGGCTTACTTAAATCTGCTGTTCCTGTGCAGATAAAAACTAAATCTAGCCCACCTCCTTCTATCCCTCAGTATCCCCTCTCAAAGGAGGCAATTGAGGGTATTACACCAGTTATTAACTCATTAATAGAACAGGGAATAATAATCCCTTGCAAATCTGAATACAACACGCCCATCCTGCCAATTAAAAAACCAAAAAAAGGACCCGATGGCAAGCACATCTATAGATTCGTACAGGATCTAAGGGCAGTGAATAATCATGTTATAAAGAGACACTCCGTAGTTTCTAACATACATACTATTATTTCATCTATTCCTAGCACAGCTACATACTTTACAGTAGTAGACTTGTGTTCAGCTTTCTTTTCCATACCAATACATGAAAACTCCAGGCATATTTTTGCTTTCACCTGGAAGGGCTCACAATATACCTGGTGTCGGCTGCCACAGGGTTATGTCGAAAGTCCGAGCTTATTTGAGCAAATTTTGAGCCAAGACACAGACAATATAACATTTAAAAATAGCAAATTAATCAAATATGTAGATGATCTACTCTTGGCTTCAACAGATGCAGAAACATGTCAAGAAGATAACAAACACCTTCTTTTGGAATTGCACAAAAGGGGACATAAAATCTCTAAGGATAAAGTTCAATGGTGTCTCCAAAAAGTAGAATATTTGGGATTCATCTTGACTGCGGGTGCTCGTTATATTTCTCAAAAACGAATTGAGAACATTCAAAAATTGAGTGCTCCTACCACTAAGAAACAGCTGAGAGCAATTTTAGGAGCAACAGGGTTTTGTAGACAATGGATTCCTTGCTATGGGGAAATCACTAAACCCCTTATAGCATTAACAAAGGATTCAGTTCCTGAACCCCTCAAATTAGAGCCTGAACACTTGTCAGCTCTAACAGATCTGAAAAAGGCTATCATGTCTGCCCCTGCTCTAGGCATCCCAGATTACAACAAGCCATTTACTTTATATGTGCATGAGCGAAGAGGAGTAGCCTCTGGTGTGTTAACTCAGACTTTGGGACCTTCTCAGCGCCCAATTGCTTATTATTCTGCCCAACTAGACCCAGTAGCAGCAGGAGCACCACCATGCCTTAGAGGAGTAGCTGCTACAGCCTTACTAGTAACAAAAACCATTGATTTAGTATTGGGATGTCCATTAACAATAATGTGCCCACATGAGATTGAAGCATTATTGGTAAAACATAGAACACAGGCATTCTCGGATCAGAGAATTACAAGGTATGAAATAACCTTATTAAATAGTGAAAATATTACCTTGAAACGCTGTTCAACTCTTAACCCTGCCACCTTGCTTCCAGATTTACCCACTTCAGGAGAACCACTACATAACTGTGAAACATTAGTGTCCATGGCAGAAAAGCCTCGAGATAATCTCTTGGACACTCCCTTAGACAATGCAGATCTGATTTTATTTACCGATGGTTCCTCTTTTATGAGGGATGGCATACGTTACACTGGAGCTGCCGTAGTCTCAGAATTTGCCACTGAATGGTCAGCTTCACTACCTTCTAACATTAGCGCTCAAGGAGCAGAACTCATAGCTCTAAAACAAGCTTGTATAATTGCCAAGGATAAAAAGGCAACAATTTATACAGATTCTAGATATGCTTTCGGCATTTGTCACTCAGTCGGGATGCTATGGCTCCAAAGAGGATTTTTAACCTCAGCTGGAAAATCCATAGCTAATGCAGAAATTATTAATGAAGCTCTTTCTGCTCTCAAACTGCCTAAAGCCCTAGCTGTAGTTCATTGCTCTGCCCATACAGGTGGCTCTGACCCTGTCTCTAGAGGAAATGACCGAGCAGATGCCGCTGCAAAACTAGCAGCCATAGAAGGACCTGGATTAATTTTAACATTAACAACCACTGATAATTTAAATTTATCACTCTCCTATAATGAAAAGGAAGTGGAAAAATGGAAACAAAAATTTAAAGCAAAACAAATTAATGGAGTATGGGTGTCACCTGAAGGAAAACCCCTGCTCCCTAGAAGTTTCTATAACCAAATTTGCCAATCTATTCATAAAAATGGTCATTTTGGCACCCAGGGCATCGTGGACTCTGTCAAGAGAGTATGGATAGCCCCTGGTATAACTACTGTAGCCTCTAAAGTATGTTCAGCCTGCCCTATTTGCCAGGCATATAACCAACATGCATATCGTGGAAAAGCCTTTGGGGGACGTCCTCTGGCTTACACACCTTTTGAACATCTACAGATAGATTTCATTACAATGCCAAAAGCTGGACGTTATAAATTTTGTCTAGTAATTGTAGATCAACTAACCAGATGGCCGGAAGCATTTCCTACGACCCGAGCCACAGCAGATTTTGTTGCAAAGATACTTTTAAAAGAAATTATTCCTCGTTTTGGCCTACCAGCACGTATTGACTCCGATAGAGGGAGTCATTTTACCGATTCTGTCTTAAATCAGATATATTCTTGCTTGGGGATAACTCCAAAATTCCATGTTCCATATCACCCCCAGAGCTCAGGCCAAGTGGAGAGGATGAATAAAGAACTTAAGACTATGATTGGCAAATTATGCACTGAGACCCATTTAAAATGGCCTGAAATTCTCCCTCTGGCCCTATTTTATCTTAGAAGCAGGCCTAGAGGAGACTTACATATTTCACCATTTGAGATGCTTTTTGGACATCCGCCTATACAGGCTAAGCCTTTCTCCCCGGCTTATACATCGCTATTAGGGGGAGATATTACTATTGCTTCCTATATACAGGAGTTACAGCACAAACTATGTGAACTTCATGAATCCGGAGCTGCAGTACAAGCTGGACCATTAGACTTTTCTCTGCATGACCTGAACCCAGGAGATAAAGTTTATATCAAGAATTTCAAGCGAACTGGAGCAACTGAACCTTCATGGGAAGGACCATTCCAAATATTATTAACTACTCCAACATCTATAAAGATTGGAGAAAGAGACTCTTGGATTCACTGTTCACATGTGAAGAAAGCATCTTCTGCTGAGACTGATTAACTCTATCTTATCATATGAATTGTGACTCTATCTTATCATAAGAATTGGAGATAATAATCCATAGACAAATGGATATTTTTTTTCAAGAATATATTGAATTACTGATTTTTTTCTTATTTTTTCTTATTTCTTTTCTTTTATTTTTTTATCAGAATATTTGATTTTTTTTTCATTTTTGTACTGAAGGTACACATAATTAATATTAATTTTTTTTTTCCCTGCAGTAATACAAGTTAATATATATACTCTTGCTATAATATCAATATATGCCTAAAAGCTTTAAACTATGGGAACCTGCCATTTATTGATAAAATATTATAGGACTGTGATTAATGTTTGTGTCTGATTCCAGGAAAAGGGATAAAAACAAGGAGCACAGACTAAACCTGAATAGTGCCAATAGAGCACACATGAAATATTAAAGTGAGACTCAAGGTTGCGACGCTTAACTTATGTTTAAGTCGTAGGACTTCCTTGTATCTACACTCCTTTTGAAGTACTCAAACAAGTACAAAGCTTGACTATCATGCTGGCTCCCTATATCTCTGAAGGAAAAAAATCAGACAAGGGAATGACATTTCCCCATCAAAATAGAATTCTAATTCTTTTCTTCTTATATTATGGCAACTTCCTGTAGTCTTGGCTACAAATGGCTAAGTGAAATATTACTGCATTCTGTCCTACATACTTGTGGGATAGAAATTACTTTAAACTGGACCTATACAAGGTCTATTTTGAATTTTTCTTATGTTTTTGATTATTTTTCTATTCTTTTGATAATTGACACATACACCCCCATAACTGAACATTGCATTCTGAGCTAAACTTGATAATTTTTTTTAATACTTACTTCAGGGGGGATTGTATTTTAATTTAAAATCTAAGAATTTTTGAATTTTTTTTGTTTGAGATTTTATTTTTATAAAAATCCAAGACTTTTGTTTAAGATTTTACTTTTATAAAAAATTCAAAGATTTTGATTTTGTTCAAGAAAAGATCTTCAAGAAAGAAGCTTGAAACTTTTATATCCAGAGAATGAACTGTTGCAGAAAGATGCCAAAAACCTACACTTCATCAAGAAGATTAAGAATGAACTTTCGATGTGATTGATTGGACTGAACTTTTGATTGAACATTTATTGTAACATTTATGCCAAAAGGGACTGCCCCTAATTTGGCTTTCTGTCAATGCGCCTAGCAAACATTGGTTTTGCTTTCTTTTCTTTTCTATTTCCTCTCTCACTATTCTAATTTCTCCTAGAAAATTGAATATTTCTTTAGTTAGAAGTGAATTTAGAACTACAAAATGATTATGTTAAATGATCAATGGGGAGACTAGTCTCCCAATGATCATCAGGGGGGATTGTAAACCTCAAATTTCCTTAGACTTATAAATGTTGGAAATTTCACCATTGGGATATTTCATACTTGGAAAATTTCTTACTGATAGTCTATTGGAATGGGAACTCCATTGGCATGGGAGGTTCCTTCTCTTCCCTTCTTAAGATTACTTTAGGACAGAAAACCTTTTGCTGAACAATGGAAAGGACTTTGACCTATGCTTAAGCATAGAACAGGAATTTCTTTGAGTCTTGATTGATTTTAGAATTGATACAATGGAGATACTCCACCCTATTCAGTCCTAATAGGATTGAGTAAGGGCTGCAGCCTAGATCAAAATTTAATTATTCCAATCTCTACCATACTCAAGTTAACAGGATTTAGAAAGGGCTGGAACAAAGGAGTAAAGATTTAATCATTTGAAAAATATGACCTTCAACAGACATGTGCAAAAGCCAGAAACCTCTGGGCGGTCCTGGGTTAAGCGAGAGCCTCCATTGACAGGGAAATTGATGAAGAGTGATTGGTAGATGTGAGGACTGAGGGGAGGCAACTTGGATGGTGTCCTTAAAGATAGGAGGGTCTGGAGACTCGGGGAAGAGGATTGAGTTTTTGGTCCGTGTGGTTCCTGGGCTCTGAGGAAGCTTGCTCTGAAGGAAGCTGAAGGTGGGGGCCTCTGAGACTGTTTCTCCATTTTGGACACGTGAGTGAAAGGGACTGATCTCTTTTCTTTGCCCCAGCTATCTAAGGGCTTGGGCCTTTTGGCCCAGCCTAAACAGAAGGGGTATTTAAGCCCTATTCCCTTCTCTCCCCTTTCTCTCTCTATATATATCTCTAATTCCTTTCTTGCTCCTATTGTAAATTAAACTCCAAAAAAGGCTGACGGCTGACTTGAGTTTTTCATTTAGGAATTACATAGCTGATTCCTTGGCGACCTTAAATTAATATATATCAGTCTTTTAAAGTGATTCCCTTGTAACACTGGATAACCGTTTCCTTGTAATATTCCAGAGATATTTTCTCTAGAATATCTCATAGAGATATGAATGCTAGTGGTTCACAGAATTAGAATTTTAGGAAAGGCAGGTAGAAGTAACACTTGAGTACAATAGAAATGAGGTAATTAGGTGTCGGCCTTATTCTGCTTTGCTCTAAGATAATATGGCTTTGATGATATTAAGCATACAATCTTTCCTTTCTCCTTTGAGGAAAAAAAATTAATCTCGTTGCATAAATGTTTTCCATTTGTATAGTTGTAAAACTTTGTATTACCACCTCTAACCTAACCACTCTGAGATAATTTAAAAAGTTATAATGATTCATTAGCTTAAATGTAATTTTTTTCTCTTGGAATTTCATGGTAATAGCCAATCATGATAATGTTACATAATGATCTTAATGATTTGTTTTAATCTTAATGATCTGTTTAAAAAACACTTACAGGCTTAAAATAAGCTTCAAATAATAAATCTGATATTTCATTTGCAATAATTTTCTATTGAAGTTTTCAGGATATCATGACTGTGTAAAGATTAAAATTTAGGGGAGATGGGGAGACTGAGGCAGGTAGAAATTAGTTTCTCTCTCTGCAAAAAGTATTATATTTTTTTAGAGGTTTATTAAAGGTTAAAGATTAAAGAATATACAAGTAAGAAACATGTGCCTAGGCCAGAGGCCTAGACAAAATAATCTCACATCATGCAAGAGACGCTCCTGCTGCAAAACGGAAGTCCAAAAAACCCAAGTGAGCTCTCAAAAGCCTTTGAATCAGCTTAAATACCTTCTCATCTCGGCCCAGGTGAGATTACAAGGCATTCTGGGGAAGTGGAGCAAAGGCTCGTGGGGATTGTAGTCCTGTAATCGAGTCTATTTTTTACAGCTGAGATATCCTCAGGTTATGATTTAAAATATATTATACTAAGGAAACATTAATTTTAGAATGTGGAACCCTTTTCCTTGAACACCTGACTGTGTGACTTAGTTTCCACATCTCGAAAAAGATGTGGATGATTTGTTGTGTTATGTGACCGTTATGAGGATAAAAATGCTTTAGATTGACAAATGTACTACAGATATTATCATTAAACATGATCTCTTTTGGGAGTAGTATTTCCTAGGAGAATAAATGGAATTAAACATTGTCTCTCCTTTTTTCAACTCACTACAGAGGCTCATAGACTTAGAGCTGGAAATGAATTTCGAGATCAAATCCAGGTTTCTTTTCCTTTTACAAGTAAAACAACTGAGGCAAGAGAAGTGACCTGGCTTTTCCCAAGGTCCCACATCTAGTAGGTAGCAGAGCTGGAATTTGTTTTCAGGTCCTCTCTCTGACCCTAGATCAGGCACTCACTCCATTAGAGCATGCTTGCTCACATTCAGTGTTACTCTCTTAATCTGCTTTTGATGCAAGTTTGAAGTTGTGCATTTAGAACAGGTTGTTTAAGTAAGGCTTGAGATCAGGACAGTCTGAGACAGAAATAAAATGTGATTTGTACCTTTTCACAGTTAACATCCATCGAATGGAAACAATGCTCATCAGTGGTTCAGGACTTCACTCAAGTGGACATAGCCCAGCTGTGTCCAGAAATGCATCTGGATGGCAGAGCAGCGTGGGGTGATTCTTAAAATATTAAGACGTGCTAAAATTAAAGAGCCCCGAGTCTTTGTGGGCTAATGCTTTTAAGCCATTGGGTTATCAGGAATCTGAGTCAACAACTTAAGCCTTCCATCCCTGGAACAATCAAATGAATGGAACAGTTTTCTTTGTATTTTTTGGGGGGTGAGGGGGGTGGAGAACTACTTTAATTTCCTGGTTTAGGTTCTTTTAGATAGAGCTCCTACCATGAAGGTGGGCTGAGAGGTCAACTGTAATGTTGCCACCTTGGCTGGATCTAATTCAGTTCTAGATCTCTGGTGGTCTCAGAAAGTGTGAGGGATTACATTTGTACTCTGTGGCTAATATGAAAGGATTGGTGCTCTCTGCAGCGTGCATCCTACAGAAGATCCGTGCTTCTGACTCAATACTGGAACTTTACTAATATGAGTTTACAGGCTAGTAAGGTATCTCCATCAGACACCTTAGAGTGATCACTCTACATTAACTAGAGAAGAAGTGTAATGCATTCTTATAGTGTGCTTGGAGTTAAAAAGATGGAGGTTCCAATATTCCTCTAATACTTATTTGCTGTATGGCCATGGGTTTGGTTATTTAACTTCTATTTGCCTCAGAAAATCCCTTAGGTCTTATCTACTAGTAAAATCTCACTTTATTGTCAGTCTTCCAAGATGAGGGAAGTTCTCCACAAAGATGAAACCAAAAGTCCTTTCTGTATTTCAATACTTTGTATAAAGCATTGAGCCAAATATTGTGGGAATACAAAGATGGGAGTTCCCTTCTTTCAAGGAATTGTTATCCTAGTGTATTGTAGTCTCCACACTAGAGTGATAAGGCATGAACACAAATAAATATAGATCTAGCAGAATAAAAGTGCCAAAAAGAGGTAAAAAGAGGACAGAGAGACTATTTCCAACTGTAGTGATCCAGTGGGTGTGGGACCAGGAATGGTTTCTGAGTAGGGAAGTTATGTGGATTTGGAAGATTACTCCAGCAACAGAACACAGGACTGAAATAGGATGTGGAAAGACCAAAAAGGAAGCTATTGCAACAGGCAGGGCAAGAAGTGATAAAGATATGAACTGTGGGTGAAGACAATGAAAATGAGAAGTTGAATACAAGACACTTCACAGACACACTTGT
This sequence comes from Monodelphis domestica, assembly GCF_027887165.1. Lineage (NCBI taxonomy): Eukaryota > Metazoa > Chordata > Mammalia > Didelphimorphia > Didelphidae > Monodelphis > Monodelphis domestica. The sequence goes on from NC_077234.1 coordinate 155,760,736, forward strand.
CAGAATGTGTTCCATTATTTATGCATGCCTATATTCAAGCTTTGTGCAGGCTTCCCCCCCCCCCTCACTTTCACTTTCATATATTTAGAGGAAGTAATTCTGGAATTGATTCCCTTTCCTATATTCTACATTCCATTATTTTTTCTCCCTTCTACTTTCTCTCCTTTACCTAGTTTTCCAGTTTTCATTTGAAATAGAAATCTTATTCAATCTAATAAAATCATTATGTTATCCTCACCTATTTTTCCCAGTATTTGGTGCTATTATCCATCTTTCTATTCTTTCCTAGCACTATGATTTCAAATAATTGTATTTAAGATTTCAGTTATTGTAAACATTTGGATTTCTTGAATTCTTAAACAAATTTTCATTTGAAACACGGATTTATGGTGCCCCAAATCAATAAATCTTATTGGGCAAAAGGTATTCTTTTCTTCTGCAGGTGCCTCCATTATTTAAATATACTAAAGAAATAAATTCATTGTTTCCAAAAATTCACATGAATATTTTTACACCATCTTGCTAATAATGGGTATTGCATATTCTTCCAAAATTTGCCTTAAATTCTTGGATTACAATATGCAATCTTTAAGAAGCCGTTTTGAACATAGTTTTCTTCTCAGTAGTGGTGAGAATATAAGACAATATCAAACTGTAGTCAGTTAGGGTATTCTTTAAAAATATTCACACTTAAATAGATGTCTCCTATAGTATTAGAATAACTATATTTCCAACTTCTTCCTGTATCGGTCCATTTGTATGTTCCAACACAAATTCAGACCCTGTCAAACTTGTTGTCTTTTCTTCAAAGCTCAATCAACTCACAGGCTCTGATGATTTTTCTGACATCCCAGTACATCATATTTTCCTTTGAATTCTTATCCTTTGTCCTTACTTGTTATGAAAGTATATTGTGTCTTGTGATGTCTCATTTAACTCTTTTATATGACTGTTCAATTTGTATGTCTTGTCTTTCTAACTAGATGGTAAGTTCCCAGAGGGTAGGAACCATATACTATATTTCTTGCTAGGTAGAAAGTAAGCACTCACTACACAGCTGAATTATAGGTCAATAAAGGATGGATTAAGTGTGTTTTAATTCAGTCTATTTCCGAGACCCTTGTTAGGTCAAATAGAAGGCCTTCCTACCCATCAAATTAACAACAAAATAGCAACTTTGTTAATAACACGATGTGAAAATCAAAGGTTGCTTTTAGAAAATAAATGCACACACTTGCATTATTGACTTAATCTTGCTATTTCTCTATAGAAGCTCTGAATCAAGTTCATGTACAATCATCTAACTCTAAACTTAAATATGGATTTCGAGGAAGATCAGATGCTAATGCTCCCTCTTGTGGTTTAAATGCAGGGAGATAAAAGTCATTTATGCAGATTCAGATCCTTCCCTGAAAGGGAGATTCAAAGACAATATATTTACTACTTGGAAAAAAAATTTGTTTCTATTAGACTTTCTATAAGTTGAGCTCTACAATGATACAATGATGGCAGCTATCAGAGGTAGGGATGGAATCATGTTTTGGGAAAAGATAAATAGGAATAGAGCAGATTATAGGGAGACAAAGAAAAGCCAGTAGGATAAATGAGATAAAATTCCTACTCTCAAAGCAAAAATTTCAGAACGAGCCCATTTTGGGGGGCTATTTTATAAAATATACAAAACTTCATCTCCAAATATAGCAGGGATTCCTCAAGAAATGTTTACTCCTATGAAAAGATGAAAAAGAAAAAGCTAATAAAGAATTGTTGCCTTTTCTACTTCATTGAGACCAGAATTTTTTCCCCACCAACTGTTGCTCAAGTCATACCTCTATATGTTTATGGTTGTACATGGTAGTGAATGAGCAAAAAGGGCAGTAATATTCTGTTGATATGCACTATAAAAAGGATTTTTTTCTACCTGTAAGATTTGGATCTAGTAAGCCCACTCTGGAAAGTGAGAACGAAATCTAAGTGTCACAAGTATCTGGAAGTTCAAGAGAGAGCTGAAAAATAAAAGTCCAACGGGGGAAAAAACCCCAAGTATAAACCATATTCACAGGTAGATAACCATTAGGAAGTTTCAGTAAAATACTACTACTACTAATAATAATGAAAAACTCAAAGATTAGACTTTAATAAACAATTTTTACTTTAACAGAAAATGAACCTAAAGGTTCTCTAAAGGAAACTTATTAAGATTATCCAAGAAACCATGAAACAGATATATTTTGACTATCAAAAGAAATGAAGAGAAGAAGTGAGGATAAAAAGAGAACAACTCAAACAATACATAAAATTATTTTTAAAATATTTGAAATTAAATTAAGTAGAAATTATAATTCTCAATTTAAGATTAATTAAGTCAAAGAACCATGATAGATATTCTTTCTAAAGAATCAAAACCTCTGCAAGAAAGAAGTACAAAGTGTAAATACTAAAATTCAGAAGCAAAAAAAACAACTTTGTAGAAGACAAGCAAAAAGCAACAACTTAAAACAAATGAATTCTATTTAAGCCAAAGTAGCTAACTTTTAATATAGAATACTTAGAAATATTTAGACATGGCTACCATACTGTTGATCCACCTTTGGTGTTACCTTTCACTCGACTTTCACTTGTGGCTCCAAGAAGACAGACCATAGTTAAAACTGACTTGATAGCTAGGCTAAACCAGGATGAGAGCAACTAACAAGACCCCATCCCTTTGGTGAGTTAGGGGGATGTTTAAACCAAGGAGGTAAAGACTTCTCCTGGCAGAATGTGTGAAGGAGAATAATTTGTTCAAATTGTCACAAAGACAGCTGAACAAGGTACTATGGAGCACTTAGAACTAAGTCAGGCACTGAGGACATCAAGGTTAGCCACTGCATCTTGGTCCATCACCAGACCTTCTGACTTTTGTTTGCCACGGGACTTTATTGACTCTGGAAGAGAGTGAGTTTGGCAATTTTCTGTACTTTTGCCTCACATATGTCCAATTCATGAACAAATCAAGATATCACCAATGAAGTCATTGTTCCTCTTCATGAAGGATAAACAACATTTTACAAAATACAAGGAGGAAATTCAAATGTGAAGAAACAACAAATTAAATATCCCAGGACTATTTCACAGTGATAAGGTAAGGAAAAAATAATGAAATTGGATAATAAAAAAAATGAACTAAAGCTGCACTCCAAAATTACATATCGTCTCAAAATGCATTAGTAGGGAGAATTCCTTCATGAGGAAGTTAGTTATACCAATGGAATCACAGAATGAGTTCCTATATTTATCCTTTCTTTAAGATCTATTGAACTCAGGTAAAGAAAGGAACAAAGGCAGATCATCAAGGAATAAAGGGGTCTTAAGAAGATAAAGATTTAGGGAAATTTAGAAAAATCAGGAGGAAAAGAGGAAAAGCTGAATTAATATTTCAGGGACTGAATCATGTGATCCCTTATAAGTTAATCAATCTGTTTCATAGAATGAATAACAGTGGGAACTTATACAGGGTGATTGAAGATAAAAGACACTGGGTAATTGGATGTACATTCTCACACAATTCATAAGAAATATTAGTAATTATGAGAAAATATAATTAAAGCAGTATATAAGAGAAACTGAACAAAGGGAACAGAAATCACTGAAAAATGATTGGACAACAACAAAAACAATGACATAGGAAGCTGAGAGACCAAAATAGTTCCATTGCTTCCATGTGCTATTGTTTTATTCATTATGTGATATTTCTAACATTGAGGTACTGCTGAAAGTAAGAAGAATGGGAATAAATTCTATAGAATTGAGAAAGAAGGAGGGATTTTATGTTTGGTATTTTAGAAGTTTCAGTATTGTCATAGAGGGAAAAAAGAAGGAACAAGCTATGGTAAAACAACTGAATTAGGCGATTCACTTACTAATAGATGAAAGGGGAATAGAAATGAGGAAATGGAAAGGAGTATTTCTTAGAAAGAGAGCTACAAAAGAATATACCAAAAGTAGGAGATTGGAAAGGAGGGAAGATTTTGAACTACATAGCTACATGAGCTATATACAGGGAAAAGAAAGGAAGGGTAGAAATAGCTAACTAAGCAACAATAAAAAGAAATTAAAAAGCAACTTAAGTAAGTTGGAAGAAATTTAAAAATTAAATAAATTCAAAGAAATTGGTAGAAGACAAGTGCATAGAAAATTTTTGAGAGAACCTGTTGAAATTGATCAGAATTTAAGTGGTTTAAATACATCTAATTGCAGGGCAAATGTATTGACTGTATCGACGTAAAAGATGAAGAGGATTAAACTTAACACAAAAGCAATAAATTGAAGAAAGCACAAACTGAGCAGCCATAATTTCAAATGTGAATGGACTAATATCCATTAAAATGAAATATTCCATTAAAATGAAAGATCATGGCAAAATTGTTAAGAATAATTACACATGATTTTCTGAATAAAAGGAACACATCTTAAAAGTGTCACACCAAGAATAAGAATGAAATAAAGGCTTGAACCAAAATTTACTTTGTATCAGATGATTCCAAAAAATGTTAGTTGCAGATTCCAGAAAAAGCAATAAATATAAATATAAATTCATAATATCAAAAAATACAAAGGGAAACTGCATTATGTTTAAGATTGTGATAGCAAAATAATCTCAATATTAGGGTTTTATTCAAAATCCATAAATTCTAAATGCACAATTAAAATATATTTCAAAATATATAGACTTTTGGATAAAGAAATATATCAAAGGTATATAAAATATGTGAAAATTCTCTAAATCGTTATTGATTAGAGAAATGAAAATAAAAAATATTCTGAGATATCATCTCACATATATCAGATCTACTAAAATGATAAAATGGCAAATTGAGAATTGTTGTAGGGAATATGGAAAAAAATGAGGGGAAATGAACACATTGTTGGGAGAACTGTGAACAGATACAAGCATTTTAGAGAGTAATGTAGAATTTTACTCAGAAAGTTATAAAACTGTATATACCTTTTAACCAAGTAATATCACTATTAGGTATATTTCCCAAGATGATCAAGAAAAAAGGAAAAGAAACTATATGTTCTAAAATATTTGTAGCAGCTCTTTTTTTGTGATAGCAAAGAAATGGAAACTGAAAGGATGTCTGTTAATTGGGGAATAACTGAATGAGTTATAGTATATGCTTGTAATGGAATACTATTGTGTCATAAGAAATAATAAATAAGATGTTCACAAAAATGCCTGTAACGACATATAAAGTGATGATGCAAAGTGGAGTGAGTAGAACCAGGAGAATGTTGTATACAGTAGCAACAATAATGTATGATGATCAACTGTGCATAACAACTATTAACAACAAGGCAAGGACATAGGACAAATCCAAGTGTCTCATGACAGAAAAAGATATCCACTGCCATAGAAGAAATAGAAGTCCAAATGCAAGTTAAAACATACCATTCTTCATAGGAATAGAAGGGTCATTCCTAAAAATAATAAACAGTTTATATCTAAAACCATCAGCTAATATCATCTGCAATGGGGATAAACTAGATGCATTCCCAATAAGATCAGGTGTGAAACAAGGATGCCCATTATCACCTCTACTATTTGACATTGTACTAGAAACACTAGCAGGAGCAATTAGAGAAGAAAAAGAAATTGAAGGCATCAAAATAGGCAAGGAGGAGACCAAGTTATCACTCTTTGCAGATGACATGATGGTCTACTTAAAGAATCCTAGAGATTCAACCAAAAAGCTAATTGAAATAATCAACTTTAGCAAAGTTGCAGGATACAAAATAAACCCACATAAGTCATCAGCTTTTCTATATATCTCCAACACAGCTCAGCAGCAAGAACTAGAAAGAGAAATCCCATTCAAAATCACCTTAGACAAAATAAAATACCTAGGAATCTACCTCCTGAGACAAACACAGGAACTATATAAACACAACTACAAAACACTCTCCACACAACTAAAACTAGACTTGAGCAATTGGAAAAACATTAACTGCTCATGGATAGGACGAGCCAATATAATAAAAATGACCATCCTACCCAAACTTATTTATCTATTTAGTGCCATACCCATTGAACTACCAAAATACTTCTTCACTGATTTAGAAAAAACCATAACAAAGTTCATTTGGAAGAACAAAAGATCAAGGATATCCAGGGAAATAATGAAAAAAAACACATATGATGGGGGCCTTGCAGTCCCAGACCTCAAACTATATTACAAAGCAGCAGTCATCAAAACAATTTGGTACTGGCTAAGAAACAGAAAGGAAGATCAGTGGAATAGACTGGGGGAAAGCGACCTCAGCCAGACAGTATAAGATAAACCCAAAGATCCCAGCTTTTGGGACAAAAATCCACTATTCGATAAAAACTGCTGGGAAAATTGGAAGACAGTGTGGGAGAGACTAGGAATAGATCAACCCCTCACACCCTACACCAAGATAAATTCAAAATGGGTGAGTGACTTAAACATAAAGAAGGAAACCATAAGTAAATTGGGTAAACACAGAATAGTATACATGTCAGACCTTTGGGAGGGGAAAGGCTTTAAAACCAAGCAAGACATAGAAAGAATCACAAAATGTAAAATAAATAATTTTGACTACATCAAATTAAAAAGCTTTTGTACAAACAAAACCAATGTAACTAAAATCAGAAGGGAAACAACAAATTGGGAAAAAATCTTCATAGAAACCTCTGACAAAGGTTTAATTACTCATATTTATAAAGAGCTAAATCAATTGTACAAAAAACCAAGCCATTCTCCAATTGATAAATGGGCAAGGGAAATGGATAGGCAGTTCTCAGATAAAGAAATCAAAACTATTAATAAGCACATGAAGAAGTGCTCCACATCTCTTATAATCAGAGAGATGCAAATCAAAACAACTCTGAGGTATCACCTCACACCTAGCAGATTGGCTAACATAACAGCAAAGGAAAGTAATGAATGCTGGAGGGGATGTGGCAAAGTAGGGACATTAATTCATTGTTGGTGGAGTTGTGAATTGATCCAACCATTCTGGAGGGCAATTTGGAACTATGCCCAAAGGGCGACAAAAGAATGTCTACCCTTTGATCCAGCCATAGCACTGCTGGGTCTGTACCCCAAAGAGATAATGGACAAAAAGACTTGTACAAAAATATTCATAGCTGCGCTCTTTGTGGTGGCCAAAAACTGGAAAACGAGGGGATGCCCATCAATTGGGTAGTGGCTGAGCAAATTGTGGTATATGTTGGTGATGGAATACTATTGTGCTAAAAGGAATAATAAAGTGGAGGAGTTCCATGGAGACTGGAACAACCTCCAGGAAGTGATGCAGAGTGAGAGGAGCAGAACCAGGAGAACATTGTACACAGAGACAAACACACTGTGGTATCATCGAACGTAATGGACTTCTCCATTAGTGGCAGTGTAATGTCCCTGAACAATTTGCAGGGATCTAGGAGAAAAAAAACACTATTCATCAGCAAAGGATAAACTATGGGAGTGGAAACACGGAGGAAAAGCAACTGCCTGAATACAGAGGTTGAGACGACATGACAGAGGAGAGACTCTAAATGAACACTCTAATGCAAATATTATTAACATAGCAATGGGTTCAAATCATGAAAACATCTAATGCCCAGTGGACTTACGCGTCGGCTATGGGGGGTGGGGGGGAGGAAAAGAGAATGATCTATGTCTTTAATGAATAATGCTTGGAAATGATCAAATAAAATATAATTAAAAAAAAAACCATACCATTCTTCACTTTATTTCTTCCATGAATTTTTCTCTAGTGTAAATAGTATATGTCTTGTTTCATAGCACAACAAACAGGGAAATATGTATTTTATGATTTTATATATATATATATATTTACATATATATATGCACAATCTCTTTCATATTACCTGCCTTCTTGGAAAGAGGGGAATGTAGAGTGGATTGAAAGAAAATGGGACATAGATTTCTGGACATAGCTAATATGAGAATCTTTTTCATTTGAATAAGCATGTTTATTATAATTTATTACATATTTTAATAAATTATAGATGTTACATTGTTCTTATATTACTTATTTGTATTTGTAACAAAATATATAGAAATCATATAAATATAGGAAACTAATGTCTCAATCAGAGCTGAATATATTTCACATAAAAAAGAAATTAGATTGAAGAAATTGATGGAAAAGTTAGAACCAAAGGACTTATGTCTTCTTAATTGGAATATTAAAGACTTAATATTTTAAAGAAATGTATGCTTTATAAAATAAACTAAGTTTTGGGGCACAGAAAATATATTAATACATATGAAAAAGAAATACTAAATAAATTTTTATGTCTCACAATGTAATTAAATTAATTAATATAGAGAACACAGGCAAGAGATATAGGCCTAAATGGAGAAAAAATAATAAAATACTAAGTTCTGTATGGATCAAAAAGTAAATCTAAGGAAAAGTAATAATGATATAAAAGTGATGAGACTGTACATCACAATTTTCTAAGACTTTCTAAAGTGAATAATTATATTTACAAAAATACACTAACAAATAGAAAAAAGATTAATATACTAATTATAAAACTGTAAACCATGAAAATTATACATCCAAAATAGGCACAAATGAATACATTTAGAAAATTAAAGAACCATGTAAACTAGAAAATAAAAAGACCAACACTATAATAAAACTAACTTTTATTCTTAGAAAAGAACAGGAAGAGATAAGTAAATAGAAGAATATAAATACAAAAAGAAGGGGAAAGGCTTAATTAATTGATGACAAACTTGTCATTTGATACATCAAAAGTAGGCAGTCAGAGCTCTCTGCTGATTCTTTTGGGGGAAAAAATGGCAAGGGTAACTGAGAGATCAGGACTGATGTCATTGACTTTATGCTAGTCCATTATAACATAGGTTAGCATCTCTAGCTTTCTCAGGGGTATTTGTCTAATTTTTTTTCCTCTTTTAGTAGAAGGTTGCTTCTAGAGAACTTCCTTAGGGGACACAAAAATAAGGCAACAGGGGAACAAAATACTAGTTCCTTACTACAGATGACTTTAATTCTTTTTCTTTTCACCTGCAAATTCTTTGTTGTTCTACCTCTGATGTCCATTTTCTTTAACTAAAATGCTTAATGAATATTAGAAAGCACATCAGGTGAATGAAGCTATGACCAAATATCAGTGTTCTTGCAAAGGCCAAAGAGCCTATCTGTTTTTTTTGTTGTTTTGTTTTGTTTTGTTTGTTGTGGTTTCATGGCATAAGCTGAGATCCACTCTCACTTATTTCTACATAATTAATTTGTATTCCTACAATTTTTTTTTTGGTAACATGGCCTCAGAGCTCAATTGTCCAATTTACACTGCCACTAACCACTTGAATTCCCAGAGGAAATCTGTTACCAGACCCTTTGTTTTGGCATTGATCCTAAATACTACTTTATGAAGAGTCCCTACTACATTGCTTCCCCTTAATAATCTAGGTGACTCAAATCTTTAGCAAGCAAAAACATTTCTTGAAAACAGCACAACAAGAACAGTAATAATAAAACATTTTCCTCAAACATCAGCGGCATAGTCTATGACAAAAATAGCCATTCCAGCAAGAAGGAAAGGTGGGCTTGAATTTATATTACTTTGATAGTGAGGCACATGTGGAAAAGAAAAGATGTGAACAAGACAATTCATCTATGAATGTTTTGACTCCTTTTAACCACTAGCTAGGATGAGGGGGGCATCTGGTACAGCACTCTTTAGTGGACAGTTACTGAATTCTTTCAGCTGGGGCAGAGACCTTTACTTAATTCTTGCTAAAGTCATTTCCTTTCCCAAGACCACTCCATTTAGTCTTAAAGTTCATGGTTTTTGTCCTTTTCACTTCCTATTCTTATTTGGGAATCTTAGGTAGATCAGTGGCTAGACAATGATGTGAATTCAGGCTTTGGACTGTAGGCACGTTCATTGTCTAAGTGGTATCTTCACATTTGATGAAGAATGTTCATGGTTTGCAGAGCCATTTGCAGTATCAATAGTTATTTCTTTATACTACGTTATAAATGCCCAGGTATTGGTGAAGCCTTTCTCTTATCGTCTCTCACTCAGGCTCCAGTCACCACTTAAAACACAACTGCCTGGGTACCTTAATCTCAAGCCAGTGTTTTAAAAATACTTTTTATTTGCCTGGAAATATGCAAACTGTAGGGAAGTTTTATCTTTGACAGATCTTTCATATGTACTATAATGGATACATCTACAGAGCAAATTCTATTGTGTCACTTTGGCGCTGTTCAGGGAAAACTGGTACCTCTGGTGTGAGGGCTTGATAAGATGCTCTCCACCTTTGGTGTCCACCTGCCACCCAGCTCTCACCTCTGACTCCAGGAAGCTATAGCATGCCTGGTGGCCACATCCTAGGAAAAATGTCTCCGCAGGCAGGCTAACCCAAGTTGAGCAGTAGTGAACAAGCTTCAAGCCCTTCAGTGAATTAGGAGGATGTCTACCCAAGCCACGTGAATATTTCCTCCTAATGAAAGGGGCAGACAAGAACATCTTGCTCCAGTAGCCACAAAGGGGGCAGAAACGGGCACTGTGGAGTGCTTCGAGCTTGGTTAGACATCATCCACTGCATCTGAGCCATCACCAGTTGTCTTGATTTTTCTCTTACCACTAGACGTGATGACTTTGGAAGGGAGAGTGAGTGTGTGCAATGCTGCCTCACTTAAACACAATTATATGTGAGTCAAAAAGGCATCACCAGTGATGTCATTTTGGTTCTTTTCTAGTTAGAAGTACAACCACCACAGTCTAGAATGTTACATATAGTAGACACTGACTGGTAGACTTATAATCATATAAAGGGAAAGCCCCCAAAATCCAGACAAAAGGCTTATTGAAAACCAAAGGATTTAGCAGGTAGAGGCATCTAGATTACTCAGGATGTAGAGTATAGTCCTAGAGGAAGGAAGACCTGAATTCAAATTTGATCTCAGACACTCATTAGCTATATAATGCTAGGCAAGTCACTTAAATTCTGTCTCAATTTACTCATATGTAAAATGAATTTTAAAAGTCTTTGCTCTTCTTGTGAGACTCAAATGAGATATCAGTTATCAAGAGAACTTAGTTCCTGGCACATAATAAGTGCTATAGAAATATGATATTTATTATTATTATTGTTATTGATAGTAACAATAGTAAATGGAACCCTTATAGCTGCAATACACTTCCATTTCCTACATGCAGCTCCTACTTAGGAAGGGACCCAAAGTCATCTGTGCACATTGGGATTCCCCTCTTGTAATTTCTGAATAGAGGTCTGAGATAGGAGATGCATTCAGTGGTCTTAAGAAGTCTATAAGTATCAGAAAAGTGTCATAACATGAATGAATGAGGGAAGGGCACATGAAGAATAGGGAAAGTATAAGAAAAGAGGCTGAATGGAATAGAAACAATGAAACAGACACTTTGTGGAAATGTGAGAATTGAGGTTTCCTAGAGCATCTCAAAAATATCTTTCAAGACAATATAAAAAGTTGAAAATCTAAGTGGAAAGCAGCGAGAAGCAAATGGAAGGGCTTTACGGACTAGCTAAGTAGTAGGCAGAAATGTAATTTTTTTCTAGGACCCTTCTGACAGATTGTAGAGAAGAAAGGTAAAAATCAGGAGAGCGAGGAGGAAATTACAGAATGAGTACAGGATGAAAAATGCCCAAAACATACCTGAGAGTTTTCTTGATAGAGAGGGAAATATAGTAGAAAGAATGTGATTCATTCACTCACATTGTTGGAGCTAAGGCACTTAGCTACCTTATAGAGTTCTCATTTGAGTTTTAGAGTTCAAATTCCATGTTAATGTCCCATTCATTGTTTTTCATGAGTTTGCAATGAATTGAAGTAAAATTTTCCTCTAATTTGTCAATATTTTAAAATGTGTAAGAATTTTTTGGTTAGTTACCACATTTTTGATATCTTGTATTTAAGGGAATGGGTGGCTATATGATGAAGTGGATAAGGTGCCTGGCCTGTAGTCAGGAAGACTCATATTCCTGAATTCAAATCTGGCCAAAGTCAGTAGGTCATTTAACCCTGAGATCTCAGGAGCCTCATCTCTAAAATGAGATAGAAAAGGAAATAAAAAACCAGTTTAGCATCTTTGTGAAGAAAATCCCAAATGAGGTCCTGAAAAGTCAGACATGACTGAAAACAAGTGAACAGTCTCAAATATGAGGGCAAGGCTTTTAGATTTGGGATACCCAGAGCCCCAGGTGAGATATGATATTGGAACAGGACTAAGAAAAGTTTCCCCCAATCAGGGCCCATATAGGTTGTTACCCTCCTAGAATGGTTTGTGAAGCTTGAATAGGGCTCTTTATCACTATGCTTGCTCCAACCCTTTACTATTGGAATATAATTAAACTATTAAAGATTCCCTTTATTAATTTAAAGAATAATATCTTTTAAAATGAAAATCCTCTTGTTGAAGATAAGTATATTAAGCTATTGATCATTTGCATCTAAACATCACTGATTATCTCCTTTATTTGGCAAGGTATTTTGGAAATGTTAGTTTGAATGGGGAAAGATAGAGGAAATCTATTGTAGCAGTTGTCCTCAACCTGGGGACCATTGGGTTTGCTTTAAAAAATACTGATAGCTATGATTCAATATCACTGTTTTCCTTTGCAATTCTTTTATTTTATGTATTTTAATACTTTATTGGACCTTTAAATGGGGCATGGCATGAAAAAAGTTTAAGAACCTCTGTTTTAATATCGGGAAATTCATTTTATCGATAGATCAGGGATAATAAGTTCAGTGAGTAGAAGGAAGATTTTTATGCCTAGAATAGTGGGTCATGTTGAAGAAAACAAGCCCATCTCATTATACTAGTTTGCTAAAGTTAATCCTGTGAACATATTGAAGACATGGAGCATCCAGAGATTGATTTTAAAATGGTATTGAATGAATAATTTCATTCTGCCTAACCAAAGTTTTACTCTAATACATTTCTATGATGAGGATGTGCGATGTGCAAATAAGTTCTCAAAGCTTATGCCACTATGTCAAACTACTTTCCTTGAGTAAACAGTACTAAAACTGTGTTTCTGCTTTTAAAAGGACTTTTCTAGCTATATCTAGAGACACTGAATACTAGTATGGTGGCTACTTAGTGCTGAATTTCTTATCACAGCAATCAATGAAATAAAGCAAAATAATACAAACCAGCCACTAATATTATTTAGTTCATTCCTCCTCTACAATGATAGTAGAAAGCAGTAGAAAAGGAGGCAGAGGGTTCTAAGGATCATAAAGTTTTTAGAATGTTATAAACATGACCTTTCCTACTGATATTCCAAATATGGGACCAAGTACTACTACTACTACTGCTACTACTGGTAGGAACTGAAGACTGATAGTCTTGACATGATCACTCTGAATGAACAGAAATCAGAAGAAAATTGGAGCTAAATGAAAATCTGGATTACGGATTATTGATGAAAAGGCAAATAAGAATCCATAAAGGAAAGGGGAAGAGGAGAACAAGCATTTAGTAAGTGCCTACTGTATGCCAGGTTCTGTCCTAAGTTCTTTAAATAGATCTCATTTGATCGTTACAGCAACCTCATTAGCTTCTTTGATTTTATAACTAAAGATAACAAGACACATAATAATAAAAATGTAAACCCCCTTTACTAGTTCATAGACTGTTCTAAACACTGCTGACATAGCTTTTTTTTTTTTAATAGGTAAGTTCCCATTTTCAAGGAACACACACATACTCATTGGGAGAGAACATGCATATAAGAGAGTTTAGCTGCTATGTATCTAGTCAAGGAAATGAATATAAATGGTTAACTGGGGTTTTGCTAAACCCAGTCAGGCAAGATGATGCTCGGAGGGTCAGAGAGCAAAAATGGCTGCTCGCTGACTCAGACAGTAGTTAAAATCTGACTCACTGCTCGAGGTAACAAAGGTTTAAAATTGTATATTTAAAATATAAAATTGTTTTTAAAAGTTTAAAATTAAAAATTGTATATGAGGATTGAGTTAGGAATGTGGGCTGAGGAAATACCCTAAGTCTAAACCTTCCCCCCCCACCCAATCTGACCTTTCAAAGGGTCTCTTCAGTCCCCAGTGGAGCTGGGGCTATCCTGACTGACCTCTCTGCCTTAATGTCCCTTTCTTTCTGATCTAAACCTAGGTTAAGCCCACAAAGGTAGCAGACTCTAGCATAAAAACAAAATAGTGATGGAGACAGATGTTGGGTTTGGCCAAGTCCACCTCAATGAGGTCATGGCCTTTCTAAAGGTAAATGAAGCAGTTCTGGCCAACCCTACCAGAGGTTCCATTTCCTCACAATAGCTGCAGAGTCAAAGATTTAATTGGTCTTCAGGATGTAGCTGGATTTTCCACCGGAACAAGTTGGAAGTCCACCAGAGGTCAGAATTGGAAACTGGAGATGCTATTAGCTTCAGATTCCTCTCCCAACTCTCAGCATGGCAGTTGATTTCCCAGGTTTCTCACTCCCCAGATTCTAAAGGGTGTCTGTCTCCTGCCCCTCCTGGCTCATAGCATCCCATCCCACTCTGCATGTCTACACTGTTACTTGATTTCTTTCCCAATAATCCCTCCTAACACTAGGAAGGAATGAAATCATAAGGATTTGGCCAATGAAAGATTACAGAGCCCAGATTAGAATTCCTATTGGCAGATCATATGGCAGTAAATGGGAACGAGGGGGTGTATTAGAAGGAAAGATGGTAGGAATGGTGGCCCACCATCTCAGTAGAAGCATTACAGTTGGTGACACCTAGATCATCCGAAAAGTAGGAGGCGCCCTCTTACTTTTCCCAGTCAGCAGCCCCAGTGGGATCTCTATGAACTGATACAGAGTAAAATGCTGAGAATTAGGAAGCTAAATTTTAAAATACTTACAATATTGTAAAGACAAATAATTAAAGACTTAAGAACTCTGACTAATTCAAAAGCCAACTACTGCCCAGGTGACCAATGATAAAACATGCAATCACATGTTCTCATCCACAGTGTTGATGGACTAGATGAACAGAATGAGATAGGCTTTTCCCAAAACTGCCAGTGTGTAGAGTAGTTTTGCTTATCCAGATTTATTGTTATAAAGGAGAGGTGTTTGTTGTTAAAGGTCCATCAAGAGGTTTATTGAGGGATGGAGGGCTAGAGGGCTAGTTATAGTTAAGTCCTCTCCTAACCTCCCCCCAAAAGATGATTCAATCATATTTTGTGAGTATGACAAATGGATAATGGGTAGCTCTTATGTTCTGTTGATGTTTATACAATTGGAAGAGATAAAAAAAGAGGTTGCCAGTATGTTGAATGGATGTTCTTTGTAGGATTTATGGGATGTTATAGATAAAAGAGGCACAAGATGAGAAGGCACTCTATGTTATAAACTGTACTATTGTGGATGATACCCAAGAGTATAGATACATTGATATGATTGAATTTTATTAAAAAGGAGACTCTTCTAAATGAACAAAGAAAAGTAAACGGCACCTTCAACTTCTCTGAAGAACCTATTTCACAAGTAGCTATTTTATCCTCATTTCTCAAAGACAAACTTTCAGATCTTAAAGGCAACTCACAGATCATTTAGTTTGGTGTTTTTTTTTTAACAGTGAAGAAACTAGCTATGATCCAGAGAGATTAAATGACTTATTAACATTATAAGTGACAAAGTTTTTCAAGGATGTACTGGTAAATTTTTAACAACTGGCTCTCCAGTGAATAAAATCACAACACATTTTAAATTTTAATCATCTTTACTAACATTTTCTTCATCGCTTTATTGAGTATAGACAATCAACAAAACAATAAACCAAACCTTGATGTGTAGCAGTTGCCAATTTCTGAGGTGTAAATGCTCATAATAAAAAATGAACAAGAGGCAAATCTTGCAATACAAGCTGGGTTCAGAACACCCATGAAGTTGGTTTTAAAACCTATATTTCTTAATCCCTTATCTGGTGATCTTTCCGTTTCACAACATTAATCCTTTGGCTCTGTAAATTTTGAAACTATACAAAAGACATTTATGTATGCATGATTCTTCCACAGTACTTAGCATTAAAAAAAAACCCACACTAAATGTTTGCACCAAGAAAAATTTAATGAGAGTTTTTGGATGGTGTTGGGGTAATCTCTATAAAGGACATAGTTTAGGTAATTAATCTAAAATAAATTAATATAATTGACTTATAGATGAAGTCTAGGCAAAGACCTCACAATATATTGGTTTTATAAATCAAATAATAAAGTAAAATGGAATGCTGGTAATTTTTTTGATTTAGATTCTTTTATTCTATTTTCTCAGGATAGTTCATGGAAAGAGACATTAAATTATGTCTTCATGCTTTAATTAGAGAATATCGGTAGATCAAATTTTAATTTTTAAACTCAATCTAAACTAGTTCTTACTTATCTATACAAATGCAGCTCATAAATAAATCTCCTTTTACAGAATAACCATTTTTTAGAACCAAATGAAGCTATTTGATGTTGATTTCTCCTTTAAATATTTTACCTCCTCTCACTGATTTATTTTAAGCTACTTAATTATAAAATGGTCTTTTGAATGAATTAAATTATACATGTATATACAGATATTGTAATGCATTATACATTTTCCACTAAGGTCTTATTCTTTTTTTAAATTTTATAATATTTTATTTGATCATTTCCAAGCATTATTCATTAAAGACAAAGATCATTTTCTTTTCCTCCCCTCAACCCCCAATAGCCGACATGTGATTCCACTGGGTATCACATGTGTTCTTGATTCTAACCCATTGCCATGCTGTTAGTATTTGCATTAGAGTGTTCGTTTAGAGTCTCTCCTCTGTCATGTCCCCTCAACTGCTGTAGTCAGGCAGTTGCTTTTCCTCGGTTTTTCTACTCCCACATTTTGTCCTCTGCTTATGAATAGTGTTTTTTCTCCTAGATCCCTGCAGATTGTTCAGGGACATTACACCACCACAAATGAAGAAGTCCATTGTGTTCGATTATACAACAGTGTATTAGTCTCTGTGTACAATGTTCTCCTGGATCTGCTCCTCTCGCTCTGGATCACTTCCTGGAGGTCGTTGCAGTCTCCATGGAATTCCTCCACTTTATTATTCCGTTTTGCACAATAGTATTCCATCACCAACAGATACCACAAGTTGTTCAGCCATTCCCCAATTGATGGGCATCCCCTCGTTTTCCAATTTTTGGCCACCACAAAGAGCGCAGCTATGAATATTGTTGTACAAGTCTTTTTCTCCATTATCTCTTTGGGGTAAAGACCCAGCAGTGCTATGGCTGGATCAAAGGGTAGACATTCTTTTGTCGCCCTTTGGGCACAGTTCCAAATTGCCCTCCAGAATGGTTGGATCAGTTCACAACTCCACCAGCAATGAATTAGTGTCCCTACTTTGCCACATCCCCTCCAGCATTTACTACTTTCCATAGCTGTCATGTTAGCCAATCTGCTAGGTGTGAGGTGATACCTCAGAGTTGTTTTGATTTGCATCTCTCTGATTATAAGAGATTTAGAACACTTTTTCATGTGCTTATTAATAGTTTTGATTTCTTTATCTGAAAACTGCCTATCCATGTCCCTTGCCCATTTAACAATTGGAGAATGGCTTGGTTTTTGGTACAATTGATTTAGCTCTTTATAAATTTGAGTAATTAAACCTTTGTCAGAGGTTTCTATGAAGATTTTTTCCCAATTTGTTGTTTCTCTTCTGATTTTAGTTACATTGGTTTTGTTTGTACAAAAGCTTTTTAATTTGATGTAGTCGAAATTATTTATTTTACACTTTGTGATTTTTTCTATGTCTTGCTTGGTTTTAAAGCCTTTCCCCTCCCAAAGGTCTGACATGTATACTATTCTGAGTTTACCCAAATTACTTATGGTTTCCTTCTTTATGTTTAAGTCATTCAGCCATTTTGAATTTATCTTGGTGTAGGGTGTGAGGTGTTGATCAATTCCTAATCTCTCCCACACTGTCTTCCAATTTTCCCAGCAGTTTTTATCGAATAGTGGATTTTTGTCCCAAAAGCTGGATTGGGTTTATCGTATACTGTCTTGGTAAGGTCTCTTTCCCCCAGTCTATTCCACTGATCCTTCTTTCTGTCTCTTAGCCAGTACCAAATTGTTTTGATGACTGCTGCTTTGTAATATAGTTTGAGGTCTGGGACTGCAAGGCCCCCCTCATTTTTTTCCCCATGATTTCCCTGGATATCCTTGATCTTTTGTTATTCTAAATGAATTTTGTTATGTTTTTTTCTAAATCAGTAAAGAAATATTTTGGGAGTTCAATGGGTATGGCACTAAATAGATAAATAAGTTTGGGTAGGATGGTCATTTTTATTATATTGGCTCGTCCTATCCATGAGCAGTTAATGTTTTTCCAATTGCTCAAGTCTAGTTTTAGTTGTGTGGCTAGTGTTTTGTAGTTGTGTTCATATAGCTCCTGTGTTTGTCAGTGGAGATAGATTCCTAGGTATTTTATTTTGTCTAAGGTGATTTTGAATGGGATTTCTCTTTCTAGTTTTTGCTGCTGAGCTGTGTTGGAGATATATAGAAATGCTGATGACTTATGTGGGTTTATTTTG
Organism: Monodelphis domestica; assembly: GCF_027887165.1. NCBI lineage: Eukaryota > Metazoa > Chordata > Mammalia > Didelphimorphia > Didelphidae > Monodelphis > Monodelphis domestica. The sequence goes on from NC_077234.1 coordinate 155,779,363, forward strand.
TATCCTGCAACTTTGCTAAAGTTGTTGATTATTTCAATTAGCTTTTTGGTTGAATCTCTAGGATTCTTTAAGTAGACCATCATGTCATCTGTAAAGAGTGATAACTTGGTCTCCTCCTTGCCTATTTTGATGCCTTCAATTTCTTTTTCTTCTCTAATTGCTACTGCTAGTGTTTCTAGTACAATGTCAAATAGTAGAGGTGATAATGAGCATCCTTGTTTCACTCCTGATCCTATTGGGAATGCATCTAGTTTATCCCCATTGCAGATGATATTAGCTGATGATTTTAGATATATACTGTTTATTATTTTTAGGAACAACCCTTCCATTCCTATACTTTCTAGTTTTTTTTAATAGGAATGGGTGTTGTATTTTATCAAAGGCTTTTTCTGCCTCTATTGAGATAATCATGTGATTCTTGTTGGTTTGCTTGTTGATGTGGTCAATTATGTGGATGGTTTTCCTAATATTGAACCAGCCCTGCATCCCTGGTATAAATCCTACTTGATCATGGTGGATGGCCCTTCTGATCACTTGCTGGAGTCTTTTTGCTAGTATCCTATTTAAGATTTTTGCATCTATATTCATTAGGGAGATTGGCCTATAGTTTTCTTTCTCTGTTTTTGACCTGCCTGGTTTTGGAATCAGTACCATGGTTGTGTCATAAAAGGAGTTTGGTAGAACTCCCTCTTTGCTTATTATGTCAAATAGTTTGTATAGTATTGGGATTAACTGCTCTCTGAATGTTTGATAGAATTCACTGGTGAATCCATCAGGCCCTGGGGATTTTTTCTTAGGAAGTTCTTTGATGGCTTGTTGGATTTCATTTTCTGATATGGGATTATTTAAGAATTCTATTTCTTCTTCTGTTAGTCTAGGCAGTTTGTAGTTTTGTATATATTTATCCATATCACCTAAATTGGTGTATTTATTGCCATATAATTGGGCAAACTAGTTTTTAATGATTGCCTTAATTTCCTCTTCACTGGAGGTAATGTCCCCCTTTTCATCTTTGATGTTGTTAATTTGCTTTTCTTCTTTCCTTTTTTAAATTAGATTGACCAGTACTTTGTCTATTTTGTTTGTTTTTTTCAAAGTACCAGCTTCTTGTCTTGTTTATTAGCTCAATAGTAAATCACTTTCAATTTTATTAATTTCTCCCTTAATTTTTAGGATCTCTAGTTTGGTTTTCTGCTGGGGGTTTTTAATTTGATAGCTTTCGAGTTTTTTATTTGCATTTCTAATTGATTGATCTCTGCTCTCCATTGTTTGTTAATATAAGCATTCAGGGATATGAATTTACCTATGATTACTGCTTTGGCTGCATCCCCTAAGGTTTGAAAGGTTGTCTCGCCATTGTCATTTTCCTCGATGAAATTATTAATTGTTTCTATGATTTGTTCTCTAACTAAACGATTTTGGAGTATTATATTGTTTAACATCCAATTAATTTTTGATTTGGTTTTCTATGTACCATTACTGATCATTATTTTAATTGCCTTGTGATCTGAAAAGGTTGCATTTATTATTTCTGCTTTTCTGTATTTGTTTGCCATGTTTCTGTGACCTAATGTATGGTCAATCTTTGTGAATGTTCCATATGGTGCTGAAAAGAAGTTGTATTCCTTTTTATCCCTGTTTATTTTTCTCCATATGTCTGTTAATTCTAATTTTTCTAAGATTTCATTCACTTCTTTTACCTCGTTCTTATTTATTTTTTGATTTGATTTATCTAAATTTGATAATGGTTGGTTCAAGTCTCCCACTAATATGGTTTTACTGTCTATTTCTTCCTTCAATTCTCCCAGTTTCTCCATTAGAAATTTGGATGCTATATTATTTGGTGCATACATGTTGATTAGTGATATTTCCTCATTATCTAAAGTCCCTTTTAACAAAATATAATTACCTTCCCTATCCCTTTTGATCAGGTCTATTTTTGCTTTGGCTTTATCAGATATCATGATTACCACTCCTGCCTTCTTTCTGTCAGTTGAGGCCCAGAAGGTCTTACTCCATCCTTTAATTCTGACCTTGTGGGTGTCTACCCACCTCATGTGTGTTTCTTGAAGACAACATATGGTAGGGTTTTGGATTCTAATCCATTTTGTTATTCGTCTATGTTTTATGGGTGAGTTCATCCCATTCACGTTCAAAGTTATGACTGTCACTTGTGGACTCCCTGGCATTTTGATATCCTTCCCTAATTTAACCTTTCTTCTTCAGCTCTACCTTTTAGTCCAGTGATTTGCTTTAAATCAGTCCCCCTTCTCCCCTCCCTTGACATGTTTCCCTTTCTAGTCCCTCCCTTTTTGTTCCCTCCTCCTTCCCCCTCTTCTTCCCTCCCTTTTTTGTGTTCCCTCCTCTCTACCCCCCTTGGTTTTCCCTTCTCCATTCCCTTGTTGAGTAAGATAGAATTCAAGATCCATATGGATCTGGATGTTCTTCCCTCTCAGAGTTGATTTCCCTGAGAGTAAGGTTTAAGTAAAAACTCTCTTCCTCTCCTTCTTATAGGAGTTTCCTTTCCCCCCCCCCTTCCCATGTGAATCTTTGTGTGAGAAAGATTATTCTATTTGGTCTTTCTTTACCCCCTATTTATACATTATATTTTCCCCACATGTTAGTATACATAGATTGATAGAGATGTAGTCCTTATAGAAGAGAGTTTGAGTAAAAGAAGAAGATAACATTTTCCTCCTTTTCCCTTTCCTTCATATTTACCTTTTCAGGTATTCCATGCTCTTTGATTTTTGATATTGAACTTTCCACAGAGCTCTGGTCTTTTCATTGCAAAAAGTTGGAAATCTTCTATTTTGTTGAATGCCCATACTTTCCCTTGGAAGTATATAGTCAGTTTTGCTGGATAGCTGATTCTTGGTTGAAGACCCAGCTCTCTTGCCTTTCTGAAGATCATGTTCCATGCCTTACGATAATTTAGAGTAGAACTTGCAAGGTCTTGTGTGACCCTGATTGGCATTCCTTTATATCTAAATTGTCTTTTCTGGCTTCTTGCAGGATTTTTTCTTTTGTTTGAGAGTTTTGGAATTTGGCAATTACATTCCTGGGGGTTGTCTTTTGGGGGTTTAGTGTAGAGGGTGTTCTGTGAGCTCTGTCAGTGGCTGTATTGCCCCCTTGTTCTAGAATCTCTGGGCAATTTTCTTTGATTATCTCTTGTATTATGATGTCGAGTTTGCTGTTTATTTCTGGTTTTTCTGGAAGTCCAATTATTCTTAAATTATCTCTTCTCCCTCTATTTTCCAAATCTGTCACTTTGTCAGTGAGATATTTTATGTTCTCTTCTAATTTCTTGGTCTTTTGGCTTTGCTTTATTAGTTCTTGCTTTAAAACCTGGTTTTCTTTTACAGTTTGGTCAAACTGGTTTTGTAGATGTGTGAATTTCTTTTGCATTATTTCCCACTTTTCCTCCCAGAAGGCTTCCATCTCTTTGATCCTTTCTGATTCAAATTCTTCATGTGTTTGTGGAGAGTTTCCATTTCCTTTGGAATGTTTCGGAGCATTTGCTTGTGTTTCCTCTTCTATCTCCTCTGTGTTTTGTATTTTTGCTCCATAAAATGTGTCCAAAGTTGCCCCCTTCTTCTTGTTTTTCTTGGAGTTTTGAGGCTTTTGTGCTTCTGTGGAGTTTGACATCTCTATCTGAGTGGGGAGGTCTAGATTTTCTTATCTCTGTCTGGTGTTCAGAGGTTTTAGCCCTAGGCAAATTGACCATTCTCCTCAGCTGTTCTGTATTCCCGGGGAGGCCAGGAATTGCTGGTGTTTCCTTGTTACTGCCCTCCTCAGTTCCCTCCCGATGCTTCTCTGTTGCCTTACTTCCACACTCTGAGCCTGGCTCAGCACTCTCTGAGGGGTGTTTTAATGCCTTTGCTGGCCAGAAGAGCCTGCACTCTGAGGGGGGAGGGGCCGCTGCTTCCAGGAGCTCAAGGGCTCCTGATAGGATTAACTTTCACTGGATTGAACTGAGTATGCCCTGGGGCAGGGACCTTCAGTGAGACCGGGATGTAAGGATCCAACCAGGGGGTTACAGGCTCCCCCCCATCTCTCTCTGTTTCCCTGCTGTCTGTGTTGGGTGGCCCCTCGACTGAGTCAGGTTGTTTTCAGGAAGAGGCCTTCAGAATAGCCAGCCCTGAGGCACTGAGGTTCCCTCTCATGCCTCGGACTCAGCGCTCTGGGTTCGCGGGATGGGTCCTGGGACCTTCCTTCTGCCTACCCCTTAGGTCTGAGTGATCTTGGGTTCTGGCTTTTGGGGGGACGTACCTTTTGATCCAGGTCCAGGAGGAGGATTCCCGGGGTCTATGCTGTTGTTCCTTTTGAATTTCGGTGCCCTAGGAGCATATAGTTTGAGTTTGGTAGGGAAGGGTTTCTGGAGCTCTGAACTTTAGCTTTCTCTAAGCCGCCATCTTGACCAGAAGTCACTAAGGTCTTATTCTGATGACTCATGGTGACATGAAAATAATACTTAGATCCCAAAGGCAAGGCAAATGTTCTTTGTGAGAACATTTTTTCTTTTAAAAATTTTCTTTTAAAGTTTTTAATAACTCCCTAGAAGAAATAGCTATTAAAATCTACACATAATCTATTTAAGATTAGTCAATATATTATTTAGTTGGTCTGGATATTTAAAGTTCATTAAAACAAAGAATGCTTTTAAGTAATGAATATGGTATACAAAGAAAGTTTGGTTGATTATAAAATAACAGTTGAGCTATGGTCTTGACAGTAGGATCTATCAATATGAGTTTCATACATGTAAACTCTCAGAAATACAATCAGTCTAGACAGGATTTTAATCCAGACCCAGTGACATATTGTGTGTCTATCATCTGAGAACCAAATTATATATATATATATATATATATCCAGAGAACCTATATTACTAGGTAAGAAACGCTTAATTTACTCATTTCTTTTCACCATACTTTGTGAATACTACACCGTATAGTTCAGAAGAATTCCAGTCTGCATCCAATAATTATGTATGTACTATCAATATTAATGAAATTATAATCCTATGAATTATGTAGGGAATATGGGATAGCAGTTAGATCCAGCTTTGTAGTCAGGAAGCCTTGGGTTCATGTCCTGTATCTGACACATTCTGATTGTTTGAACTTGCACAAGTCATTTAACTTTTCAATTAAGATGCCTTGAGAGGCAACTTGAAGATTATAAATTTCATAGCAGATACAAACTTACATTGACAGAGGGGCTTACCTTACCAGGCATATGCTACATCAGTGATTACAAGTCCATTTCCTGAACTTCTTGTAATATCCAGTATATCTTATATAGACACATTATATAGTAGAAAGCAATCCTAACCCTAACCACCATGCTACTTTGCTTCTTTATTTGATATATCACCATTACTATTTGTCAATGAAACTTAGTTTTAAAATGTCATAAAATCCTGTTTTTGTAGCCTAATATGAATAAATACCCTATATATATAAATACTAATCAATAAAATTAAATTTAAAAATATATAAATACCATATATAGAGATACAAATAAATACATATGTTTATTACATAGGTCTATGCTTTCATACTTTAGTGAATAATATGAGAATTTGGTATGAGAAGTGGCGCTGGACAGGATGTGGCAAAGTCAGGACATTAATGCATTGCTGGTGGAGTTGTGAATTGATCCAACCATACTGGAGGGCAATTTGGAACTATGCCCAAAGGGTGCTAAAAAACTGTCTGCCCTTTGATCCAGCCATAGCACTGCTGGGTTTGTGCCTCAAAGAGATAATAAGGTAAAAGACCTGTACAACAATATTCATAGCTTCTCTCTTTGTGGTGGCAAAAATTGGAAAACAAGGGGATGCCCTTCAATTGGGGAATGGCTGAACAAATTGTGGTATATATTGGTGATGGAATTCTATTGTGCTCAAAGGAATAATAAACTGAAGTAATCCCATGTGAACTGGAATGACCTCTAGGAATTGATTCAGAGTGAGAGGAGCAGAACCAGGAAAACATTGTATAAGAGACTGAAACAACGTGGTACAATTGAATGTAATGGACTTCTCCATTAGTGGCAATGCAGTGATCCTGAACAACCCAGAGGGATCTACGAGGAAAATCACTATCCACATCCAGAGGAAACACAGTGGGAGTAAAAACATTGAAGAAAAACAGCTGCTTGAATCCATGGGTCAAAGGGATATGTTTGAGCGTCTAGACTCTAAATGAACATCCTAGTGTAAACAACAACATGGAAATAGGTTCTGATCAAGGAAACAAGTAATAACCAATGAAATTGCGTGTTGGTTGCAGGAAGAGTGAGTGGAGAGGAGGGAGGGAAATAATGTGATTATTGTAACCAAGGAATAATGTTCTAAATTTACTAAATAAATTAATTCAAATGGAAAAAAAAACCCAAAACCTTTTACTAACTCTTTCTTCCTTTTTTTTTTTTAACAAGGTGAACAAGATCTGTGGTCCTCCTGTAAGAACACCCACACAAACTCCTGGTTGTTCTCTTGATCAGAGTAAAGATAAGCAAGGAATGAAGATCTCTTCAAGAGATGGTGAAGAAAGCCTTGCCAGCAGAAGAAAGTAAGACATTAGTTTTACAACCAGAAAGAAAGAAGAAAGTAAGCCATTAATTTAACAACAGAATGGACCACATTCAGTTAGGGGAAAAAAAGAAAGAAATATACCAGAAGAGAAGGAAGAGAATAAAATTAATTCTGTTTTAACAACCAATAAAAATACTCTTTCCTTAATTAGTTGGGATAAGGCCCTTTTGTAAAATCTAGGTTCCACATTGCGAGATAGCTCCATATACCATATAAAATTTAAAGGTAAGGCTGTAGACATGGAATCTGGAAACTATTGTTGGTTAAGAATTTAAGGTTATTGACTTTTTCTCTGGAATCTCCTTTAACAATGTGATTAGGAATTCTTTTTCTCTTTTTTCCCCATTGTATGATGTTCTTTTGCAGATGTGCTATTTGACCTTTTGTTCTAATAAACCACATTATTTCCCTTACTACATTATGAACCACCTTTAAATCAAGGACCATGTCTTGTTTATCTTTATGACTCCTAAAATATCTTGTACAGAGTAAATCATATATAGCCATTCAATACATGTTTGTGGAATGGAACTAAAATGATATAAATTAACCTAGAAAGTATAAACAGGGAGCAGTTTGCTTAAAATGAATGTATATTTTTATTATCATCACATTTCACATATGAAATCAAAGCAATATCACAAGAGCATCTTTTATTAAATAGAAACAGATACAACACAACAACAAAAATAATGGCAGAATTTCTTCAGGGCTTTAAACCAAAGGTGTCTATAGCCCAAAGTATATAGGTATCATTACAGAAATAAGCAGTATAGGCATAAGAAACAAGGGGAAATAAAGACCTTGACAAAGGAGCTATCTATTCATCTCATTGGTTTCGGTGTAATGACAAATGAGACTCACTACTACTAGTAGGACTATTGAATGTTATATTTATTCAAAATGAACAAAGATAAAAGGAATAGTGGAAGAATAGCATGAAATATCAGGAGGACATACTCAGGACAGGAAATTTAGGAACCATGTTAGGGATTAGGCATGGGGACAGTGTAAAGGGAAATAATAGTTAATGGAAAGAAAAGTAAGAATGACTATAACTGAAGTTTACTAAAGAACTTAGACAGTAGGCAAAAGTACGTACATCATGAGTTGAGGAAATGAATAATAATTCTGTTACAAAAGCATGATGTACTGTGGAGTATAAATGAAGGTGGGAGTGGGTAGAGGCAGATTTACTTATAATATCTTGGAGTTCTATTTGTCTCCTATAAAAGTAGAAAGCAATGAATAAGCTTTTGAGTTGTCTTGAACATAATTTAATTCCTAAAAGTACAGAGAATAATGTACCTCCAGGCATCTGGATTGAAATGAGATAACCAGTGACAACTCCAGCCATGTATGATGGATATGGGCTGGTGGGGTGGGGGGAGAAATAGACAATGTATAGTCAGACACAGATTCATGTTTTTAAAGAATAGTTTTAAAACAAGCAGGAGGAGTTCAGAATTTCATGACCTGAGATGGTATAGGAGAAATTAATCCAATATATATGGGATTCTTTCATTAAGGAAATTTTTATTGCACAAAAATCAGTGATTATAGTTAAGAGGGAAAGTTTAAAGAAAATAATATGGATAGGAGACTTGTTGTGCAGTACAGTTTTTAAAAAAATAAAGATGTTTATAGAAATTAAAACAAGAATTTTAATGGAGACTACCTACCAAATACTGGAAAGGTCCTATAAAAAAATCAGGAATGCTAAATCTGAGTATGAAATGAGCCTGGCAAGGAAAGTCAAAGATAATAAAATAGTTTTTTTTTAAAATTATGACTAAAATAACAGGAAGAGGAAAGAAAGAGTAGGTGGAGAGACCTGTGATATTGGACAACATAAGGGTGGATGAATCATTCAACTTTTTATGACTTTTTCTTTTCTTTTACAATGTAGAGCAGTCTTCTGACTGATAAAAAGATATTACCAGTGAATTTAAATCCATGATCATTGAAGAGAAGTTAAGAAAATATTCAGCTCCATTAAATGGTTTTTAATTTTTAGTCTCAAACTTTGTATATGGGTAATAAAATAAATTAGGGGTCTGTTTGTCAATGATGAAGATTATCATCTTTTGGTGATTCATAGGTGGCATTGATGATTGACTTCTAGAATGAATATAGATTGAATTTCTGAGAACTATTTCTAAAGTCTTGAACCAAAAATAGAGGCAGCTATGTGGCAGCGTAAATACAACATTGGGTCTGGATGAGACCTGAGGACAAATTCAGCCTCAGATATTGATTGGATTGTGACCCTAGGTACTTTACTTAACCTCTGTTTCCCTCAATTATAAAATGGGGATAATAGCAGCACCTGCCTCTTAGGGCTGTTATGAGTGTCAAATGAAATTATATTTATAGAATATACCTGTGCCCAATAAATGCTTGTTCTCTCCCCCTACCTCTCCTTAAAGACATGGGGGACACCGGTGGCATTTTCATCCATGTTGCTGATTGAATATAAGATCTTAAGATAGTTATGACAGATTTGCAGATCTGAAAACTGTATAGATATTCAAGAGGATTACATCTCAAAAGGGAATTTGTATTTCTTGAATACTGCATACAATAAAGGAATTATGGACCTGACTAAAGATCAAGTGCACATAAACTGTATAATAAAATGTATTTATTTAGAATTTAGCAAATTAATCAGACAGACTTTAAGCTGAAAAGAAAATGTTAGAGAAAAGTCTGCCTGCATGTATCCCACTACCTAGTTGCCATGGAGAGTGCAAACACTGTAGAAAGTGGCAACCATTAAAATAATAACAATGATACTAATATACAATATATAAATGTATATTGTCATATTATATTATAGAATTGTAAATTTTGAAAAGTGCTTAAGAGAAATTTTCTCATTTTATCCTCACAATAATATTATTATCTACATTTAATAGTTGAAGAACCCAAGACTGAGATTAAATAACTTTATCCTAGTCACAGGGCTAGTAAATACCTGAAGGAGGATTAGAGCTCATCATCAGCCATGTCCCTAATTCATGAATTTAAAAGAGACAAAAATTCAAAAAAAATTCAACAATAAACCCCACAGACTCAGATGGGCATATCAAAAGGAAAGTGTATCAATAGCAAGCAAGGTGAGCTTCAAGGCCTTAACTCAAGAATGCATATTTGGCCCCTTAGTTCCCCTGGCCCTTAGTGGGATAGTACCCATGAATAGGATATAATTCTGGTAGGTTCAACTTTATACAAATGGAGGATTGAGAAGCATTTATGTATGTTTTTGATATTTGTGGAATAAACTTAGAAATGTCAGACTTCATTTATTTAGGCATCTTCTGTAGCAACCAGAGCAGTCAATAACATATTTATTGACTCAATTATACTCTAATTGTTCAAAAAGTGGGAAGTATTAGGTGCTATTCTCAACCTAATTCTCACTGAGAAAAGGAACGAGTTAAAGTTGAAGGGAAAATGAAGGAGAAAGGAGGAGTACCTATCCCATTTAGAATCGATGATAGAAGAGAAAGAAAGATTGCCTTAGATTTTAGATAGTTTGTGAGAACATGTTTCAAAGGATTCTGAAAAAGGATAGGTAGGATCTCCTGGCCTAGGAAATCAGCAGAAAGAATGAGATATCTTCAGAAAGCAAATTTTAAAACAAAAAGAGTAAAAATTCTTAAGAGTAAGTGAAAAGGCATGGATATCTATGCCTATAGAACTGATTAACTAATTTTAATTTTAAAAAGACATAGAAAAGGAAACCAAGTCAGATAATGGAATATGAAAACAAAAGCCTGATGTGGTCCATCAATAATAGAAGTAGGAAAACTGAAAATCTAAATTAGTTGAGACTTATTTGACACTGTGATAGAGACATGAGAGAGATTTTGCAGGACTTGTGGACCAAGACGCAAGAGAGGATTCCAATGGAATGTCCCCAGTTGTTGGCAGTTTGAGCTGACAGGGGGGAGGGGCTTTTGGACTTTGTCTCTGACTGGGAGACACACACTCTCTCTTCCTGGAGGTTTGAAGCTGGCTGAGAGACTTTTGTGAGGCTGACTTAGCGTTTGGACTTTGTCTCTGGCTCTGAGCAGTGGAAGCTGACCAGGAGAGAAGCTTTGAGTTGGTGGTCTATAAGAGTTGAGCTGGCCAGGAGAAAAGGAGAGACTTTGAACTTTGTTTCTTTCTGAAGTTAAGCTGAGAGATCTGGCTGATTTGTGAAGAAGAAGAAGAAGAAAGAAGATTTTGAACTGCTATTGTCCTCCATATTTCTAACTGTTTAAGAGTCACACTTGTGACTCCCTAAACCCTCAATTTTATCTCATTTAGATTAGGGAAATTCCTCTTACCTCAGTTTCCCATCCTGTTATCCCAATAAACCCCTTGACTGAGAAAGCAACTAGAGTATCATTATAGTTCACTCAGGAGGGAGGAAAGGAGTCAAAGGCTTCAAGAAGAACTGGGAGGTGAGGGAGGCAAAAGGGAGAGGTTGGTTAAGGGAGGGATTGAGGGAGGCAGGAGGTTAAGAAATAGACTGATCCATCAGCAATCAATAGGGATCAATAGACAAGACTCCAGAGCAAATCCCAGAGCAGTGTCCCTTGTGTACCAGCATCTCTCTGAGTGTGGCATCCCTCAGCATTTCTGTTCTACCTCCATTACCAATAAGGAGGTTAGGTTCCTGTGGCAATTCTCTCTAGTCACAGCCAGCCAGAGAACCCAGTCATTGCTGCAGAAACAGTTTCCCCTCAGTTTATATTCTTTATTTCAATTGGCACCCCAGTAGTCTGAGTGTACCCAACAATCCCACAGACAGGAAAGATAGTAAAGATGTTCAAACAAGTAGTTTTTGGCAGGGTGGTTTTGGCAGCCATCACTTACTTTTGGGTTTACCATATTCTTTACAGCAAACTGACTTAAATGGTAGTAGAGAGTGTGGATTATGTAGGGACCTTGACAATGACTGTGTTACAAATACCTTTCTAAAATGAACTAGTTCTCTGGCAAGTCCTCGCATAAGTATATGTACTCTTCATGGCTGTATTACAGGCTTAACCCAAGTGAGGAAAGTTTTTAGATTCATGATTCCCCTAAAGGCAGAGAAGGTTATGGCCATTGACAACGACTTAGACAAGATGATTAAGGCAGCGTTTGAACAACTCATTAAGGAAAAGAGTTTAGATCTAGTTATGGGCAAGGACAATGGGCAATCAGAGAATGCACCTCAGGAAAATGAGGATAGCAATGAAAATGAAAACCAGGCTGATAGTGCCCCTGAGAAAATATGTCCATTGAAGGAAGTCACCAGGCTAACAACTAATGCTGGTGCTATTCACACCAAGGCCCATAGACAATTCACTCCACAGGAACTTGAGTCCATTAAATGTCGTTTTCCAAAATTTGTGGACAATCCTTTTAAAGCCCATAAGGAACTTAAATGGGCATTCAGGATCTTTGATCCAGATTTCGAAGATGTTGAATTTCTTATATTAGAAGTTTTCAGCCCCAATGAACAAAAGAAATTTGTGGAGACAACTAAATCTGAGACCAATTTAACAAGCTGTCCCACTCCAAATCAAAGAATTGATTTTGATTTCGCCAATCTGACCTGTATGTCTTACCTTAAATGATGCAGAGAAGATTTGCTCCAAGCAATTAAGCAATGTTGTTCCAAACCTGGCATATGGTCCAAACTTGAAAAGATCAGGCAGGAAAAAGGGAAACATCCTGCCACCTATGTAAACTGTCAGAAATGGCAGAGGCAATCTTAGGTTTAGAAACAGATAATGAAGGGATAGCTGGTCATGTACATAGACAGTTTCTGAAGGAATGCACACCAAATTTAAGGACATTTTAAAAGAACTATTTACCAAAATATGACTTAGTTTCCCTAATAGAATTGAGTGAGGCTGCAGGTTGCCTATATGAAAATAGTTCAGATCAGAGAAAGGAAGTTAAAGATCTTAAGGAAAAATTAGAAAGGACTGAAAAGGATTTGAAGCAGAAGGAAATTGAGGAAATTAAAAAAAATTAAACACGGTTAGGACATACACAAAACCTGTTTCCCAGAAACCTAGTTACCAGGTAAGATCAGTGCAAAAAGAAACTAGGGAGTGTTTCTTTTGCTATCATAGAGGGCATTTGATTAGAGACTGTTTCTTGAAGAAGAAACAGGATAGTAATAACAGAGACAAACATAATCAAGTAACTAGGTACAAGAAATTCACTTGCTGCTCACACTGCAAATTGAAGTCCACACAACAAGCTCCTGATTTGAGGAAAATGCAAAAGGCAATAGAAAATGGAGCAAAGCCAAAATATTCAGATACAATTAGATGGGAGTTATGAAGCCAGGCACTTGGAGATAGAAGAAGAAATTGTGAGCAAGAGGCTGCAGATAAAAATAATAGTAAAATGTTGGGAAATAGTGTAAAATTGGTGAAAGAAAGTGATTCTGTGAATGATAGCCATTGCAATAAAGCAAGAGAAAGGCAGAGCCAGATTACAGAAATTGAAACAGAAATTTAAGAAATAAAATCTCAAATTGCAAATGAGATGAGAGAATTTGATAAGACCTATATAGTAACCACACAGGAAAAGTCTGTAAGGAAATCAAATCATTCCTAGAATTTTTTTTTCCAGTGTAGAGAAGATAATGGGATTGAGTTATGCAAAAGAAATAGAGTCACAAGAACTCAAGAAAAAGTTAGTGACTAATACAGAGACACATAATTTCAATTCCCTAAAGGTTATTGTTGATAAAGATGATAAGACTCTAGAAACATTCTCAGAAGTCCCAACTAATGCAGTTAATTCTGTCAATAGCTTTATGGCAGAGGCACCCTCTGTAAATGCATCTAGTTTGAATCCAGAAGCTAGTACCTTCCATCCAGCAGTGAGTGATGTGGATAAGGAAAAACTAACTGATAATGAAGCTGACATTACTTTTGAACACAAAGGTTATCATATTCAAAGTAGTGGAGGTGACATTTCAGTTAAATTTGAATCTGAGGATGGAATGGCAGACAGTAACAACCAAGAATTCAGTTAGTGCCAACATTCTATGGGGCATAGGGGTATCTAGCCAGAGCAATTGCCATGGTTTAGTTTCATGTTCTATTGAAGATTTCATTGGGAATGAATCAAATCAAGAAGAATTAACTGGGTTAAATAAGCACCTGGAAAAGGGTAGCAAGGTCATGAACAATGAGTCATTAGTTATGAACACCTTGATACTAAACCAGAAACAGATACATGTTGTTGTGGGGAGCAACATGAAGACACATATCCTATTACTGATGGTGCAGGGGGAAATACAGAAGTATAATCTTTATTTCCAGAACAAAATACTTTAGAGGGAAAGATTCCTATCTCTAAACAGTCAAGTGGGAAAGATGATAAACATAAACCCCAGACTAGTGTTAGAGTAGGATCTGTGATTATTAATAGTGAAGAAGATCTGCATAACCTTATACCATCTAGTTTATGAATTCAAAATGACATTCAAAAGCTTAATAGTGAGACACATCCAGAAACTCATTTGGGTAACACAGAAGCTGGTGACAAAGGCTTAGATCAAAACACAAAGCCAGAGTTACCAACATCTGACAAGAGTTCACATGGCATTGAGCAAAATCCAAATACCATAGTGTTTGGATTTAGTGACTCAGAGTCAGACACTGAATCTGAAGGAATACCAGAAGGTGTGATTATAATGAATGAAGATGATGTGGAACAAATGCCATATCAGTTTTATGTGCTTTATGAAGAGGTAGACGAAGAAGGGGATGTGTGGGATGCCAGTGAACAGATAGAATACCTGGAACCAGTGCAAACAAACTCATACCAATACAATGAAGAGGAGTTAATCTTTGGGCACAGAACAAGCTGTATACCATTAGAAAAAATTTATGCAAGCTTAGGCTTAGGGATTGATAATGAAGAAGATTTTATAGAGAAGTTGAATTACATTGATTTTTTTTGTTTCTATGATTTCTTCTCTAACTAACCAATTTTGGACTATCATATTATTTAATTTCCAATTAATTTTTGATTTGGCTCTCCATGTACCCTTATCGATCAATATTTTTATTGCCTTGTGATCTGAAAAGGTTGCATTTATTATTTCTGCTTTTCTGCATTTGAGTGCCATGTTTCTGTGACCTAGTGTATGATGTATTTTTGTGAATGTGCCATGTGGTGCTGAAAAGAAGGTGTATTCCTTTTTGTCCCTATTTATTTTTCTCCATATGTCTATTAACTCTAAGTTTTCTAAGATTTCATTCACCTCTTTTACCTCTTTCTTGTTTATTTTTTGTTTTGATTTATCTAAATTTGATAGTGGTTGGTTTAAGTCTCTGACTAATATGGTCTTACTGTCTATTTCCTCCTTCAGTTCTCCTAGTTTCTCCATTAAAAATTTGGATGCTATACCATTTGGTGCATACATGATGATTAGTGATATTTCCTCATTGTCTATACTCCCTTTTAACAGAATATATTTACCTTCCCTATCCCTTTTGATCAGGTCTATTTTTGCTTTGGCTTTGTCAGATATCATGATTGTAACTCCTGCCTTCTTTCTATCAGTTGAGGCCCAAAAGATCTTACTCCAACCTTTAATTCTAACCTTGTGAGTATCAACCCGCCTCATATGTGTTTCTTGAAGACAACAAATGGTAGGTTTTTGGGTTCTAATCCAATCTGCTATTTGTCTACATTTTATAGGTGAGTTCATCCCATTTACTTTCAATGTTATGATTGTCATTTGTGGATTCGCTGGCATTTTGATATCTTCCCGTAGTTCTGACCTTTCTTCTTTAGCTATATCCTTTTGAACCAGTTATTTACTTTAGGTCAGTCGCCCTAGTCCCCTCCCTTGATATGCTTCCCTTTCTAGCCCCTCCCTTTTTATGCTCCCTTCCCCTCCCCCCTCTCCTTCCCTCCCTTTTTATACTCCCTTCCCCCTCTCCCTCCTTAATTTTCCTTTCTTACCCTGTTGGATAAGATAGAATTCAGGATCCCACTGGATCTAGATGTTCTTCCCTCTCAGATTTGATTTCATTGAGAGTAAGGTTTAAGTAATTCCACTTCACGCTCTCTTCCTCTCCTTCTCATATGAGAGTTCTTCCCCTCCCCTTCCCATGTGTATCTTTATATGGGAAAGATTATTCTATTAAATCCCCCCCCCCTATTTCTTGAAGTAAATCTTAGTATTATCTATGGTTCCCCCCCCTCCCTTTTCCTTTCTTTGCCCCGACTTTCACCAAATCTTCTTAATGCTCCAATCGTTCCCTGTGCATGTTTCTTCTAACTACTCTTATGAAGCAAACAATTTTTGAGAGTTACACAAAACATTTCCCCCACATATTAATATATATAATTTGATGTAAATGTAGTCCTTATAGAAGAGAGTTTGACTTAAAGAAAAAGATAAGATTCATCTCCTTTTCCCTTTCTTTCATATTTACCTTTTCATGTTTCTCTTGCTTTCTGTGCTTGGATATCAAATTTTCCACTAAGTTCTGGTCTTTTCTTAGCAAATGCTTGGAAATCTTCTATTTTGTTGAATGCCCATACTTTCCCCTGGAAGTATATAGTCAGTTTTGCTGGGTAGTTGATTCTTGGTTGGAGACCCAGCTCTCTTGCCTTTCTAAATATCGTGTTACATGCTTTGCGGTCTCTTAGTGTGGTAGCCGCTAAGTCATGTGTGATCCTTATGGGAGCCCCCCTATATCTGAAGCTCCTCTTCTTGGCTTCTTGTAGGATTTTCTCCTTTTCTTGGAAGCTCTTGAATTTGGCAATTACATTCCTGGGGGTTGTCTTTTGGGGATTTAGTATATAGAGGGTGTTCTATGAACCCTTTCTATTTCTCTTTTGCCCCCTTGCTCCAGAATGTGTGGGCAATTTTCTTATATAATCTCCTGTAGAAAAGCATCGAGGTTTTTGTTTATCTCTGGTTTTTTCTGGGAGACCTATAATTCGGAGGTTGTCTCTTCTTCCTCTGTTTTCCAAGTCTGTGATCTTTTCAGTGAGATATTTTGTGTTTTCTTCTAATTCATTAATTTTTTGGCTTTGCTTTATTGATTCTTGCTGTTTTATGATCTCACTTTCTTCCAGTTGCTTAATTCTGGTCGTTAGGGACTGGTTTTGCTTTTCAGCTTTGTTTGCCCTTCTATTGGATGCTTCCAGCTCTTTTTTCCAATTGAGCAGTCTTATCTGTCAGACTGCTGATCTCTTTCTCCCATTTTTCTTTCCAGAAGGTTTCCATCTTTTGGGTAAGCTCCAGTTTGAGATCTTCCAGAGCTTGTTGATAGTTTTCATTTTGGGAGGCATGTTCTGGTTTTTTTTTTTTGGATTTCATCCTCATTCTCTTCTTTTCCTTGCATACTCCCACCATAAAAGTTTTCAATAGTCACCTTTTTCCCTTTCTTCCTGGAGGCTTGATTTTGTGCCATGTGAGCCATCCCTTTGGTGGTTTTATTCCCCTTTCCTTTTTGGTCTGGGGTCTGGGTGATATGGGCGGGTTTTCTGTGAATTTAGGTTGCCTCAGACTAGTTCTTCCCCGCCTCCGAGGTTTCTTAGAGTGCAGGCCCCTGTTCTCAGCACAACTGCCCAGGTGATCAGCTCAGCCCAGATAATCAGCACATGTGGTCCGCCCCTGGTGTTTAGCTCCACCCAGATGCTCTGCACAACCGCCCCGAGTATAGCTCCATGGGCCCCCTGTGCTCAGCGCAGGATTTTCCCATGAAACCGCCCTGAGATGTTGTTTCCTGGCAGTCCCCAGATCCCAAGGACCCTGGAGTGCCCCCCCCCCCGGACAGAGACGTTCCCCACTCACTCGCTGTCCCACTGAGCAGTCCGGTAGCTCACTCTGGTTTGGTGGGGGAGGTGGTGGGGGGGCAGAAGGGCAGCTCAGTTCATGTTTCTGTGCAAGCTTTTCCTCCTTATTTTAGTGTGGAAATGTTCAAACCCCACGTACCTTTGCCTCTGTGGGGTACTGGGGAGTGGTTCTGTTCCTCCAAAGGTGATTTTTATGCTCCTTTGATGTAGTCTATTTCGTTTGGTGCCGGGGAGAGGAAATGTGTGGCGTCTAGATTGCAGCCATGTTTACCTGGAAGTCTCCCAACCCTTTCACGAAGTTATTCTTTCTAGAAATTTTGTAGTGAAGTAGAGGAAGATAAGTAAGATGATCTCTTAAAGTAATCACTGGATCAAGGAAAGGTTGTTTTAATATGAGGGACAGTTTTGCAAGTTTCTGGTCCCCGAGGAAGGAGCTAGTAATGAAGGAGTGATTAAAGAGTGAGAAGTAATCAATGGAATGACTTTTATCAGGAAACCTGAGAGAATGAGATCATGGTCAAGTGAAGGTTTTAATTTTCCAGAGAAGAGCCACCTCATCTTCTGAGGTGAGAATGAATGAGAGGACATTGAGTTGGTTAGGACAGTGGTGTCAAACTCAAAAATAGAAATATGGCTACCAAAACTATGCCTTGTATGCTGTATTTTTTTTGTGTTAAATATTTCCAAATTACATTTTAATCTAGTTTGGGCCATATTCGAGTGTGTGCCAGGCCACATGCAGCCCATTTGCCATATGTTCGATGCCTAATTAAAACATACAATTGTTTGGGACCCTAGTAGATAAGAGATAGATTAGCAGCACATAAAGGATGGCCTCATTCTTCTGGTGAAAGAAAGACCACGGGACTCAGGGTCCTGATAAGGAACAAAAATAAGTTTGTGATATAATTAAGAAATTGGAGTGAAAGAAGCATAGGAGTTCATGACCAGAGAAGATGTCAGTGGTCATCACTTTTCCCAGTAGAGGTGTAAATAGGATCATCCCCTTAGGTAGATGTAGTAGCATGGAGGTGGGGATCACCAAAAAGAAACTTGATTAATAAGGATATTAGAAGGGTCATCAGTCACAAATACTGAACTCCTCAAGCCCAGTCATAAAGGTTAAAATAGTGGGTCTACTTTTAGCCAGGTGCCTAGGATGTAGCATGTCAAGGAATGCCCTAAAGCTTGGTAGGTGATAGCAACAGGATATTGCTCTAAGCAATATATTTAGATTTGTCTTCAGACAGGCTTTCTACCCCAAGAACACAGAAGTCATGTTTCTGGAAGGGAGAAGCACACCATGTATTGCCTTTTCATCAGGTACAAATCCTCAAATCCTGTTTATTGTGAAAAGAAGGCTGCATTTAGAATGAGAGAGACCTAGATTTCAGCTCCACCTCTGACACTTAATTACATCTGTGACCACTGGCAAATTTGTGCTCTCTCTGATTCTTATTTTTCTTCTTTGCAAAATGGAAATGATATTATCTATAGCAAAGTTATGAAACACAAGGTCCCCTGGAGCATGTCGCCACAAAATGCCTGAGGATGGGCTGACCAATATTAACATGTAATTGAGAAAAAGTTGTCCAGAAAAGTGAAAATATTATACAACATGAATAATGTTCATTTGTGGTTTTCTAAATAAATATGAGCCTGTAGCGATTTGTTTCTAATTGATATTGACATCACTGGCCTAGAGAACTTAGCTCCTAGGATTGCTTAAGCAGGGGTCCCCAAACTTCGGGCCACATGTGGCCCCCTGAGGCCATTTATCCGGCCCCCACTGCACTTCTGGAAGGGGCACCTCTTTCACTGGTGGTCAGTGAGAAAAGCACTATGTGTGGCAGCACCACAAAGCGAGGCATCGCTCTCTTACAGGACTACTTCCGGTGACATAATCCTTTGTGTGGTGCCTTGTTCTAAGAGTAGCTGAACAAGAACGAGGCTCTGTGCAAAGGATTGTGTGGCTGCACAATGGAAGACGTCAGCATAGTGAGCGGCAATCTGGGGGAGAGGATTCTGCACTGACCCAGCCAGTGCTGCAGCCTCCGTTATCCCTGACAGCAGTATACAGATTTGTTTATAGTTTTTTTTTATAGTCGAGCCCTCCAACGGTCTGAGGGACAGTGAACTGGCCCCCAGTGTAAAAAGTTTGGGGACCCCTGTCTTAGAGGATCCAATGAAAGATTACATTATTAAATGATATTAATATTATAGATATCAAGTAACATATATAAAAATTTTCATAGCCTGAAATGATTTAAATGACATAACTTTTGGGGAATAACATCAGTGTAATATAATGTATATAATATGTATTGTATTATAATATTTATTCTGTAACCATTTAATATATTACATTGTATATATTTATTACATATGTATATATCTATGCATTCACATACATATAAAACATATATATGATATGCTTATCAACCCCTAAAGTAATAGGCAAATATTAGCTGTCATCATTACCACAACCTATACTGCTGCTGTCATTACTGTTATTTCTGCTGTTATTACCATTACTCCTATGAGCTTAGACAAGTAATTTTGTTTTTCTGGGCCTTTTCTCTTATCTAGAAAATAAAGGAAATTGGATTAATTCACTTCTAGGGTCTTATCTTTCCAGGACAACATCCTTCATTTATGTATCAGGGGCATGAGAGAAAGAACAACCAGCACTGGAAAGGAATGTGGTGTCTTCAGGTGAGGGCGACTGTTGTGTGTGCAATGAGTATAAAAAGGAACAGTCCAAGCCTGAAGAGAGATTTGATAACTATAACTGAATGGAGATTGTAGAAATATTGGCTAAAGGAATAGGACTGGTGTAGATGGGAATTAGAACAACGTTATAGGAACTCGTAGCACAAAAAGGGGATTGTCAAGTAAATAGTCATTTATAGAATAAATTATCCCATGATTGTAATTAAAGTGTTGTTGAGAGAGCGAGATAGTCATTGTAGAAGGGGGCTAAAGATTAATTACATAATAATACCTTGCATGTACATAACATTTTATGCTTTTTAAAGGCACTTACCCATACATTATCTCATCTGATCTTCAGAAGAATTCTGAGTCATATAGAGAAGGAATTATAATTTAAATTTTACCTATGCCCAAATGGAAGCACAGAGCCATTCAGTAATTTGTCTTCTTGGCCCCAGATTAGCAGATAGTGAGGCTGTAATTAGAACCTTATATTATAGGTTGACCTATTGACCAATATTTCCTTGTACATGCTGGGATCAAATGTATATTTTCTTTACCTTTAATAAGAATCTCTAATTCTTGTTTTGGAGGAATGTTAAACCATCTAGAAATGCTATTTCCCCTTACCCAACGCTTAGCAGTTCCAATCTACTCCAGTTTTCCTACTTTATAAATAATCTCCCTTCTCAGATCAATACTCCCTTGAGAACAAAATAGACTCTATTTCCCCTTCTATTTTCTAGATTTTTTGGTAGCATCACAGTATTCCTCCAGCTGGGAGCTCATTTATTTAAGTCCAAGAAATGGTTTTACTAATAGTTGACAAAAGCATTTTTTCTTATGGTCACAGGATATGTCCATGCATCCTCTTCTACTAAACAACCAATTAGTTCATTGCACTCATACCTACCTACCTACCTACCTACCTACCTACATATATACATGCAAATGAAAATAATTATCTTTTGTCAAAAAAAGATTTTGTGAATTGTTACATGTTCATAAATTTAATTCACTAGTAAGAAACCAGAAAGAATTATTTCTTTTAGACTTAGTTAGATTTGTATTTTGATTATGGGCTAAAAAGAATTGAATCTATGGGAGTTAGAGAGACTGGAAGAGCCCTGAATTCAGCACCTGGCCTGAATGAAAGTTTCTAATGTGAACATTCTGAGCAGAAATCTTTCTTTCTCGAATTCAAAGTTATTTATTTAATACTCCTTCTGGATTCTTTTGCCCTTTCCCTTTTCTACTTGGCCTTTCTTATTTCCTAGTTGAATTCTTCTGTTGATTTCCATACTCTTTCATGTCTCATTGTTTCTTTTGCCTTCTCATCTCCATTGCTCCCAACACTAGGAGAAGTGCAATCATCTATTAAAACCTCTGCTTGGCACTAACTGCTGGACTGGGCATATTCATTAACTAGGCCAGGTTCCCTGCAACTTAGAAGCTGGAAGACTTTTCCTTCCCAGCCACTGAGCTGAATTCTTTAACACTGCACCTTGGGGATGTAATTGAATTTATTCCATCTCCCCTAATTTATCCTTGCTATACAACATGCTAATGATGAGCTAATTGAAAAGCTGAGTTATTGATCCTACTCCTTTAACCTAAGCACCAGGCCAGTTCCAAGTTTCAGCAAAGGCTGGAGAAGGAGGGAAAGGAAGAAGTAGTATTCTTTTAACCAGTGCAAGTGAAGCTAACTCTTCTGTTTTACAGGCAGCAACCAAGTTGGTGCAGCTGTAAACTGCATTGCACTGATGTAGCTGTCTAAACCAGCCCAGGCAGAATGATTTCCCCATGGCAGATCCCTTTCCCTGCTTGGTTCCTTGAATTTAGTTGGTAAGAAGCAAGCTATTAGCAGTCTTAAATGGGTGATAATTAGCTGTACATTATTATTTCAAAGTGGTGTGGCTGTGCCAATTAAGTGGGTAATTAGGAAAACCCCAGGACAATAAATTAAGACAGAGTCTCAACACCAATGCCCCATCTGTTCTCCAGCAAGCATTCCAATTAGCCAAGCATCCTATTTAAGCATGTGCCAATTAAGGAGATTTGAATGTATGCATGAGTGGGTGGATGTGTAATAGAGAGTGTCACAAGTTTTAGGGAAAATAATTTAAAATGTTGGAGGACTTTGTGAGATTGAGGAAAAGGTAGAAAAAATTAGAAATATGAATTGTTCTACTGAAAAGGTTATACAACTTAAATCTCCTTAAATATTGTTTTAAAGATGAAGAATAAATGGAAAGAGCATACCTCTATTGCATTTCCATTTTGTGAGAAATATATAATGATTATCTTGCCTCCACATCCCTTCCAAACAGCAGAGCAGATTATCAAACGTTGTTGGGCAAACTGCAATTTACCAAATACTTGGTGGTAGTTGGGATTTAGCAGTGTAGATAAAATTGCATGGGCTAAAGAGATGAGCACAGCAGAGCAGAAGTCTAAGTAGCTTATGAAGTCATCCTCTATTAGAGCAAATGAATTTGTTATACACTACATTGAATAGGATGGTGGTAAACTCAAAATGTCAAGTATGAACCATGCTGATGACATAGAAATTGCTGAAATTAATGCATTTGAAATAGGGAAAGAGGTGAAATGGTGTCAGTTTTACTCAGCATCATTTGAATTTACGAGGATTATCAAACCAAATGCATGTTTATAAATTCTAGATTCACGTATATATTTGCATTAGTTATTGCCAAAATGCATAGATTATTTCTTTACTAGGTGATCAATTATTCTGAAGCATACCACGTAAATATAGTGCTATAAGCATGGTGAAGCAGATACAGTGGAATGAAGTAGGACTTGGGTTTAGAACCTTCCTCACATACTAAGTAGCTGTATGACCACAGTAAAATTATTTAGCTTGTCTACTCATCAGTTATCTGATTTTTTTGTCAACATTTACTTTGTCTTTATAATGAATTACTAGTGAGGAAATCTCTCCATCAAGGCCTATCAGGAAAGACAGAAACTGCAATCTTGGGGTATTGCCTGGAGAGCTACCAGGTCAAATGACTTGCCAAAAGGTTAAATAACTAAGGTGAAAGGTGGGACTTGAACCCATGTCTATCTGACCCTCCAGGCCACTGTACCAATCTGTTCATTTACAAAACAGGAATAATATCTAAGGGACAGGATTTCTATGAGTCTCAAAAGGTATTACAACTCTTTATGAAGCACTGTATAAATTCTATTTATTAGTATGGATGTTTTCTCTGAAAGCAAAAAAAATAATTCTTTTAAAACCAGATGTACCTTGATAAGGCATTTATATATTATGCATATATTTAATATGACATTGACTCATTGAGTTCAAGATTGGTTGAAGGAAGTCCTCATATTTCAAAAATATTACTGCCTTTAAACAAATAGCATTTATAGCACCAGAAGAGATGATATGAAGTAGGTTCCTAAAAGCAAAATAAAATACAACCATCAGTACTTCATGAATATGTTATTATTTATTATTTGTGAATTTGGTCTATGGAAATGAATATCATATTCCATTCAATGAAGAATTTGATGTTTAATTTAGAGCAGCAGTTAGCATGGATTTATAGTCACAGGATACGAATTGACAATTATTTTAAGTTCTCTCCAAAATTGGGCAAGGAGTTGATATTCGGTGAGGTGAAAGATAAAGAAGCAGGAATTTTGCAAGAGAGTATAAAAGCTAGAATAAAAGGTTATAGGAATAAGAGGGATGAAGACAAGCTGGTGGCCAGAAACCAATTAAAGAAACGGGAAACAAAGGGGCACTAATACCTGAAGGCAAAGCAAGGTGTATTATTAATCCAATGTCTAAGAACCCGAGGTCTACAGGAACCAAAGAGACAGAGCAACATGGGTGGTCAGAAGTCCAAATAACCAATTAGATGAGGAGCTCTCAAATGAAAAGGGGGTAAAGCCAGCAGGAGAACAGATGTGAAATACCAATTATAGGATTCTTTGATGACTTGATAATGAGGCATCAGTCCAGCAGTTTTTATAGGCTCCCTGAGAAGTCAGGAACCAATTCCCAAGTGTGGCTAACATGGGGCTTGCAGGTGGAGACAAATGAGATGCCCAGCTGGGAGAGGGAGCAAGGGTGAAGAAGGAAAGACATGTCCTGGTAGTAGTAAAATGCAACAACAACTAAACAAAAACTTGCATTCTTCTCTCCTTCCCATCCCATTTTGCTATACCCTTGGAAGGAACTAAGAATATGTAGACCGTGTCCTCATTAGGATTCCAATAACTAAACTAATTCCATAGCTAATATGTTATTCTTCAGCATAGAGGCTGTATACTTTTTTACTGTTTCATGATACTGTATTTCCTTAATGTTGCCCAATTGAAATCAGAATAGTCTCATGTTATTGTCCAAATAATCACAGTAGCTCATAGATAGATAGAACTTTAAGTTATTTTACTGGCATCTATTCATTATTAAATGAAGTAGAAGAAAACCTTTTCTAGGATGCTGTATTGAGGATTAATGGAACACTATGGGCAGGAATTGTTCATCATATGAGAGTATGGAGAATTGGATGTCTATAATAGTAGAAAGAGTACCCCTCATATTCTTATCACTGATCCATAAAAATATTAAATTATTGTAGTTTACATAGTTCCTTATTATTATCTTGGTAGGAAGGTAGTATATTATTGTCACTTAAAATGATCAGGAAACAAAGGTACAGAGTGATTGAGTTGCCCATAGAAAAAAACTAGTAAATACGAGGGGTGGAATTTGAATATAGTTAAATTTTATGATCCAAATGTTTTAGTTTTTGCATCCTCAATGCCTATTCAGTAGTTAGAACAAAATAATAGCTTGATAAACAATTGTTTGTTGAACATTGTTATGCTCTGTAATAAACAAGCAACCGGTTGCTAAAATTTCTAAAAAATAATTAATCCCCCCCCCTCATTAATATCTAGGCTCAACCTGGTCTTCTTTTACCTCCCAAGATCTACAAGAGTCTTGCCCCAGTCTCTAATTGTGTAAGGGTATAAGATAATTTTAGTATTAATCCCCCAAAGCTCAAAGAATTCTATTATAAATCCACAAAATATATTCTATAAAACAGAATAAGTGATTTTTAAAATTTCCTGGTCCATTTGGTCATACATTATGAATACTTTCTCTTCTACTCTCTTTTCTCCCTCAGAGATAATGCCTGTATAAATGTATGGATGCTTGTGTATATTTTGAAAAGAAATGAATTGAGAGACAATGTTGACTTCATCCTCTCTCAAAATGGTTCTGTTACATATGTGTGCTTGGTGACACTGCAGTGTTTCATGAATGGCTTTTAGTCATTTGATTTGCAATTAGTTTTTTTTTTTTGTTCTTCTAGAGAAGTAATTCCCAGACTAATTTGACCACTTAATACTTTGGGGCTTGAAGTCTATTTAAAAATTTTATGAAAACGGGTTATAGGAGCATGGAATAATATTCCCAGTATAAATAGGAACATGGAAAATTTTGAAGAAAAAGACAAAATTCTCTAATTTTAAAATCTCCCTTCCAAATACAAATAGTATTTTCCTGCTTAGATGCATTTATGTTGAATCCTTTTAAGGGAAAAAATATCACTGAAATTAACAGGTTCTTGTTGGTATACAGCACAAATTAGTTATATATGGGGATGTAGTTCATTTTCATCTTCAGTTGTCTTTGATGCAACATATAAAATAATTGTTCTGTTAACCGAATACCATTCTGTAATCACACACACACACAAATAAGTCACGGCTGTTTTGTTGACATTCTGAATGCTAAGTAAATACAATTTTTATTAGTAAAAAAAAATCACTGAAATTGAAAGTTTCTCTCAAAAATTCTATCTATATCATACAAAACACCAAGACTTCTCAGAATGTAGATTTGGATACACTGATTTGATTTTTCTGATTTGTATGCCATAGGGAGATTCTATTATACAATTTTGCAGAGAATGGCTTCTTTAGTAATAAAGTCATACTGTATGCTTGTATTTCTTTTGCCTATCACTTTCAATACCACACTGATCTGCAGATGAGAATGGAATATTGTTAAGGCTGGGCAACCACTCATAATGCAATTCTTCTCAAGTTCTCTAATAAATGAGAGAATAATATTAATAAGGAAAGGGAAAGGAATAAGCATTTCTAGAAACTTCCCTTACTTATAAAGTACCTGCCTTAAGCTAAGTGCTTTACAAATTAGATCTCATTTTATCTTCACAATTCTGGGAGGTATGCATTACTATATCTCCCTTTTAGAGTTCAGGACACTGAGGTAAATAGAGGTTAAGTGTCTTGCCCACTGTCACACAGCTAATAAGTATCTGAGGTCAAATTTGAACTTGGGTCTTCCTGATCCCATACCCTGTGCTTTATTTGCTGCACTAGCTAATTGCTTCTGCTTTTATCTCAGAACTTGAACAGATGTTTTGAGATATAATAAAGAGGCTGATGTCCAACAATCTACTTTCTTTTATTCTTATAAAGATAAAATGTAGCTTTAAAAAAAACTAATAAATATGATAGAGGGTTCTGAAAAGAATTATATGATGCTACTCTCTGTGAGGATGAACAGTGGTATAATTACATTCCTGAGCTCCACAGTCTAAGACAGAGAACAAAATATGAAATTATTGAAAACTGATGTTTCATCAACATCATCAGTCACCATTTAAAGATTTATTTCATTTTTGCAATTGGAATTGCTTGTGAAATCCTGCATACATTGCAAATTTGGGGCATGCATTAAAGGACTTTCTTGATACTGAGATTTGGGGGATGTCTCAGTTATCTCTATTAAGGGATCTTATATATGGATTTTTCAATGATGCCTTCCATATAGTTCTTGATAAAATCAAAATTGATATTTATAATGGCCTAAGGTAAACATTTAACCAAGTAGTCTCCACCATTATATATTAAATAATTTAAAAATGCCATTCCTACTATCCTTGCTATATAAAACACAAGGTAGAGTTAGAGTTAGGAGAAGCAGAATATATACACATATATGTGTGTACT
Source organism: Monodelphis domestica (assembly GCF_027887165.1). Classification (NCBI taxonomy): domain Eukaryota; kingdom Metazoa; phylum Chordata; class Mammalia; order Didelphimorphia; family Didelphidae; genus Monodelphis; species Monodelphis domestica. The sequence continues at coordinate 155,806,541 of NC_077234.1, forward strand.
TACACACATATATGTGTGTGTATGTTCCATTTAGTTGAACACATGTAAAAATGTGTGCCAGTGTCTGCAGATCAGTTCATATATACTGACCACTACTTAATGTATTGAACACTCCAAGTATCATTGATCTACATTTTAAAAAATTGAAGTACAGATTCTGAAAAAGTAATTCACCCTGCTAGGTAAATAAGACTAGGAAGTCAAGCTAGGAAGAATGGTCCTATTTACGCTAAAACATTTACAGCTACACATCTTGTAGGAGTGAAGAACCAGAAGTAAATTAAATGATACTTCAATTAGGTGATAACTAATCAAATTTTGGTTCATTGATATAATAATATATTCTTGTGGTGTAAGAGATGATAAGTTTGAAGAATTCAGGGAAGCATGGGAAAACTTATAGGACCTAATGCAGAATGAAAGAAGCAGGAGTGGGGAAACAATATATGATGAGTAAATAAATGAAATTTGATGGTTTATGATGCTTTTTCTATTTGATAGTGAGCCCCTCCTCCTCATCTCCCAGCTTAGCATAGTGCCTAGCTAATAGTAGGTATTTCCTAAATGTATATGGACTTCTTGATTTGTAATTATAATGCAGAACCTTGGCCTCAGGTAAGAGGTTGCAAGAGATTACAAAACTGATCTCTCCTCATTCATTGCAAGGGTGGCGGGACTGTATAGGTGGAACATTTCATATGTTCTCAGAGACGGTCACAATGTCAGTAGTATTGCATAGTGAAAAAGAATTGAATGATTCTGTTAAGAGAAAATCAATATCTTCGAAGTCTGGATCAAAGATCCTGAATGGTCTCTTCAGCTCCTTGTGGGCCTTAAAAGGATTGTCCACAAATTTTGGAAAATGGCATTTAATGGACTCACGTTCCTGAGGAGTGAATTGTCTATGGGCCTTTGAGTGAATAACACCAGCATTAGTTGTTAGCTTGGTGACTTCCTTCAATGGACAGATTTTCTCAGGGGCACTATCAGCCTGGTTGTCATTTCCACTACCACCTTCAGTTTCCTGAGGTGCATTCTCTGATTGCCCATTGTCCTTGCCCATAACTAGAGCTAAACCTTTTTTCCTTAATGAGTTGTTCAAACACTGTCTTAATCATCTTGTCTAAGTTGTTGTCTATGGCCATAAGCTACTCTGCCTTAAGGGGAACCATGAATCTGAACACTTTCTTGACTTGGGATAGAGTCTGCAACACAGCCATAAAGATTACATATTCTTGTGCCAGGAGTTGCCAGAGAGCCAATTCATGTTGAAATGGTAATTGTAAAACAGTCATTGTAACATTACTAACATCATCCACAGTTTCCACTATCATTTGGGTTATCTCGCTGTATGGTATACGGTATACCCAATAGCAGGCAATGGTTGCGATGATCACGACACCAAAAACTACTTGTTTGAACATCTTTACTGCTTTTCTTCCCTGCCTGTGGGATTGTTGGGTACAGACTAAGGGTGACACTTGAAATAGAATATGTAAACTGAGGGAAACTATTACTTGTTGAAATATAGAAAAGTAAACTTAGAGAAACTATTTCTTCTTGAACTGACTGCTGTCCTATCGCTTATAACTAGAGAGAGCTGCTAAAGGGGAACCATCCTGAGGATCTCCTAGTTACAATGGGAATAGATGAAAGACACTGCTAGTACAGGGGAATGCTGCCACACAGGGATACTGGCACACATAGGATGCTGGTACACAGAAGACTGCTCTGCGGTTTATTCTGAGTTTTGCCTGCTGATCCCTATTGATGGCTGATGGATCAATCTACTTCCTAACCTCCTTCCTCCCTCACTCCCTCCTTTTTCCAACCCTCTCCTCCCTTGCTTCCACTACCTCCAAATACTTCTTGAAGCCTTTGGCTTCTTCCCTCCCCCATAAGTGAACTATAAAGATCATCTTTCCTTTTCCTTTTTGAAGTAGGGGTTTGTTGGAATAACAGGATGGGAAACTGAGGAAAGTGGGATGAGGTTTTCCCTAATGTATAATTGGAATTTTAAAGGGTTATGGAAATAGTCCAGTAACAAAAGTGAGAAAAGGAACAGTTAGATAAATGGAGGACAACAGCTAAGATCTTCTTTCTTCTTTTACAACACCATCAAGGTCTCTTTTCTTTCATCCTTTTCTATTTTATTCCTTGTTATAAAGAATGGCCTGCTGGTCAGAGAGATAATGGATATATACAAAAATGAAGATGATGTAAAGACAACCTTTTAATATATTAAAAAATGCTCTAATGCTATCATGATAGATCATGACATTCAAAGTGCATTAGAAGGGAGCACACAGAGTATCCAAGCAGTAGTCGAACACACAGAGACCATGATTATTCACAAGAATGTAAATCCCTCAGGTTGTAGCCTATTAATCACTACACAACTGCATGATGCCAGTTTTTGCAATAGTACTTATAGGTGCCTTTTAGTATAACTTGGAAATCCACTTTAATTGCCATATATCAATCAGTAAAGATACTTTCTACAATATTTTCTCATAAGGCTCGAGGCCAAAATTGTTTCCAACACAAGTCATTGTTCAAGGTTATAAAGTAGATCTAGTTTATATTGCATGGATGTGGATGGAGTGTGGATTAGCACTATAGCCCTCCAATAAAGTAGCTTCTTCTCTATGTCATTGGGAGTTGTTGCAAAAACAAAAAATGTATAATGGAAAGAATGCTGGGTTTCAGATCAGAGGGGCTGGATTTTGAGTCTTCCAAATACTATATGGAGAATCACTTGAACAAAATCATATCATCTCTCTTTGGTCTCAGTTTACCTCTGCTCTCTGCAGAGCTGGAGTAGAGAATTTCTAAGGTACCTTTCAGCTCCAAGTTAATGATCTAGGAAAAGCCTTTCAGGAAGGAAGTGGTTCAAAACACCAGGAATAATTGTCCGAGGCATTCATACTGTTAGAACAGCCTGACTACAGGAAGTTAACAAATTCCCCAGGTTGTTCTCTGAGGACCGGGAAGGTTACAAGGTGAACCCAGTGTCGTTGTATTTGGATATAGTTATTGCCCCAATTCACATGAAAGTCAGAAATGTGCCCAAAGCTCCAAGGAAGAAAAATGAATTCTCCACTAAACAAGTTCACCCTGGAAAGTGACCAGGCCATACTGACATGCCTAACATCTGGAAATTATTCCCATGAAAGCACTAGCTAGGAGCTATATCGAGTGGCCTGGAATTGATTCTGATATTGTAAAGACTATAAGAGAGTAACATATGCCAGACGGCTCAGCCTGACTCAATAAGGCATCTATTTTTCTGTGGGAAGTAAGGAAGACTGTGTGGCTAAGAATCCTTACTGATTTTGTAAGATCATTCTAGGTGTGATTATTTCTGGATTGTGGTAGACTTCTTCCTCAAGTTTTCCTGAAACTCTCCTGGCTCCATCTTTAATCATTGCGGAAATAATTCTGTCCATTAATTGAAACACTGACATCCAAGCACTACTGAGAACTTTGAAGGTAGAAAGCTTATTCTGGTTTTTACTATTGTATTTCCTAAAGCTCAAATGAAAAGTCAGACTAAAATGAAGATGGAGACTAAAATAGACTGTTAATGATATGTCACAATACTTTTCAATTCTTTTTTTGACATTGGGTGCGACATTCCATCTTTGACAGCCTGATGAACAAGAAATACTTTAAAGACGGTCAAGGATGATAGAAACTGGGGGTTTGCTGGGGGTACTGAGTGGAACTGGGTGCTGCAAACAAGTAAAGCCTTTGGAATTTTTATAGGGTTCTTATCTCAAAGGATTAGAGAGAGAGAGAAGAGGGATCCTGGACCTGGTGACTGGGAATGACTAAAAAGGGTTTGGGGCACAGGAAATTTTTGGAAAATTGTCTATCAGTTGATATTCAATACCATGAAGGGTCTGACTAGGCCTTGGAGCTATTACTGTAGAATTTACCAACACAGCTTTATGCTGGCATTTGAGTCTCCCAGGAGGCTTTTTCTTTCAGTAGAATAAGGAGATTCTGAAGGCCCTTACACCATTGTACTTGAGATAATAGTAGCTACTTAAGTAGTACTTAAGTCCCACATTTCAGATGGATCGAGATAGCATCATTTTGTTAATTAATTCTTAAAATATATACATACCAGGGTAAGTTGACAAGAGCAAAACTGGTCAAAACCTATGTAAGATTAAAAATTAATATCCAAAATATGTCAAGTATTGTATTTAATAAGATTTATTAATAATAAATTGAAGAAAAAAGGAAAATAAAAGGCTAGAGAAAAAGAGAGCACTCACCCAGATGCATATGCTGGGAAAGAGAGCAAGAGGGTGGAGTTACCCACAACTTAAAAAAATAATGTAAGGACACTAACATGAATGAAGGGAAAAGGATTCTGGGAGATGAAGTCCAAGGGTACAAGATTTTTCTAATTATACACATCTCCAATGGAGGCTTCAAGGAATGATTTCTTTGGGCTAGACTTCCTAAGGATTCTCCTATGGCAAAAAAAAAATAGAGAAGCAACAAGTCTTTTCTCACCTGTAAAGCAGAAGCTTAGGTTAAATGCTCTATTATTTCTCCTTCCAGATCTCTCCTATTTTTGAGTCTGAGTCATCTTGACCCACTCAAATTGCTGAAGATGATTTACTTATTACTTAAGATTTAAGTTCAGATGGGGCTGGTTCTTCCACACTAGATAAAAGATTATTTGGTAATAAGGAACATATTTTAAAGTATATATATATATATATATATATATACATATATATATATATATTGTTCCTTTTTTGTTCCTTTGGTTGCTTAAAAGTTTTTTTTTTGTTCCTTTGGTTGCTTAAAAGTTTTTTCCTCTAGAGTTTCTGTAGTTTTCTGGTTCATTTCTCTTCAGGCCTTTTATTCTTCTCTTAGGTTTACTCTTCTCTTGACCACCACTTTTTTTAAACCCTTACCTTCTGTCTTGGAGTCAATGCTGTGTATTGGTTTCAAGGCAGAAGAGTGGTAAGGGTTAGGCATTGGAGGTCAAGTGACTTGCCTAGGGTCACACAGCTAGGAAGTGGCTGAGGCCGGATTTGAACCTAGGACCTCCCGTCTCTAGGCCTGGTTCTCATTCCACTGAGCCACCCAGCTGCCCCCATTGACCACCGCTTTTCTTGATGGTTTCTCTTGATTGTTATTCAGACCAAGGCAACAGAAGGTATCAGAATTTTAGACCCATCAAATACTTCTTGAAAGAATGAATAATGGAACTCTTGACTTATCTACATTCCATATTTGACTTATAAGCATTGCATTAGCTTTGCCCCATCCCACTCACTAGTGTTCTGACCACCATTTTCTGTTCATAAATTAATAGAACATTCTACCAGGCTAATGGAACCAAGACTTCAAGATGCGCATTATTTTGAAAATCCACCCAAAAGGCCACAGAGAGAAGAGGCAGCTTATAGGAAATTTCTTTTAAGCCTGGTGCCTCATTTTCTTTATGCACACAGCAATTTCACTTAGTCCTTGGACTCTTGGTACAGGGCTTATTGTCATGACTGCAGAGAAGTCTGTGGTTAAAGCCCTTATTTATGAGAGATCATAAACAAGGCTTTTAGAGGTATATTTTTCAAGATTGTTCCAACAGTCCTGAGCAGAGTTGTTTTGGAAAAAGAGATTTAGATGACCCTTTTAAAAATGATGATGCTTTCACTAGAAATGCTTCTTCATGGTGCTTTTAGCTATATTGGGGATGTGGAGTCATTGAAAACTGAGAGTCGGAGACATGCACACATGCTTTAATTGAGCTAACTACGATCTACGGGCACAGGAGCATCTACTAAATCACCCTGCCAGAAAGATGAGCACATGGCCTGAGTACTAGTCAGCAAACCCGGCCACACCAGCGGGGACTGGGACAATGGAAGCAGATTTCTACAGGTCTTTTCCTCTTTCTTCCTGACACTACTCCTTTCCTCCTTCCTATAACCCTGGAGCATTAATGGGAAAGCAAAGCAAATCCCTTAATGAGGGGGAAAACATGTCATGTCAATGTGCCCTCAGAGGACTTCCTGTGGGGAGTACAAAACCTGGAGTCACTTATCCAAGAAAAGCTTTCCTGAGAAGTACAGCAATGATACTTTGGTCCTAAGTAATATAATGAGGGCTAAGTTCAGAGAGGGTGCAGAACAGACAGCAGGGTTTTTGTTTTACTCACATGGGTCAAAGAATTTCCATTTCCATCTGTAATCAGACATAAGTATTATCCAAATTCTATAAAATGCAAAAATAGACTCCTTTTTTAATATAACCATTTTGATTGGACATTCTTCTGCATCATGGATGAGCACAGTATCTCATGTTTCATTATCTAGTACATAGAAATAATACCCCCGGGGTCAAAGCTAAGTGTTCTCCTTCTCTCTCTTCCTTTTCTTCCTTTCCCTCTCTAATTGCATCTCCCTCTCTCTTTTTTCTTTTTCTTCTTCTATCTCTCCATCTTTTTTATATCTCTCCTCTTTCTCTCTCCCCCATTTTTCTTCTTTTCTTGCTCTCTCTTTTTCTTCCTTCCCTTCCCTGTTTATCCAACCTCTCTTTTCTCTCCTTACCAGAGCAATACAAGCCCAAATGTTAAATAATATGCAAAGAAACCTAATGATAAATGTTACTAGGAGCTGAAAACACCAACACAATTTTTTTTTCTGCTCTGAAGAATCTTCTCTCCTTTTTTTTCACTTGGGCAAAATGAAAGGTACTTTTAGTGGAGAAAAAGTGAAAAGATTAAATGTACTTAGAGAATAGGTATAGAAGACACAATTTCTATCTAGCAACATGTAATTACATATTTCCTCTGCTGGAGAAGAAACTGACACTTTAAATGTCTTCTGTTTGACAGCTGTGGTCAGACATCTCTACAGGCTTGAGCCTGCTCATTAGTGCCACATTAACCTAACTTTGCCTCAGGCCATTAACTAGCAAACTGCACAATTTGACCTTTGTTCTTCTGAGTTTGTCAAACAGAGTGCTAGGCACTGCATTTAATTTGGATTCTATATTATGTGTGTGTGTACTTACTGGTTTGGGGTGGGAGGGGAGGAATCAATACCAATCATTAAACAAAAGAAATGGGTTGTCTAAAAGCTAGAGAGATCCCCTTCCTGGAGTATGTGCAGAGGTAGAGAAGACAGTTCTTGTGAATTTCCAGAGAACTATCTCTGAATAAATTAGAGATATTCTTCACAAAGTACTCTCTGCGAAGATACAGAAATGTTTTGAACTTTGTAACACAATCCTAATGCCTAAGTTGAGTATATTTTGAATTTATCTGTATGTTTAGTCAGACATATTTCTTTAATGATTGAACTACAACACTCGCTAAACATTTATTATGAACCTACTATGTGCCAGACATTGTGCTAAGTGCTGGAGATATAAATATCTCCATATAATCTCCAATAAAAATGTGGCAGTGAAATCCTTTCAAGTGTTAAATTTACTCTGAGTACCTTATCCTTCCTTCATTTGGACATTTACTTTTATTTATTTATTTATTATTTTGAAAAATGGTTATCTTCTGTCCTAGTGTCAGTCCTAAGACAGAAGAGCATCAAGGGCTATTTACCTGAAGTTAAGTAACTTGCCCAGGGTCAGGCAGTTAGGAAGTATCTGAGGTCAGATTTGGACTCAGACCCTCCTTATTCCAGGCCTGGCATTCTATCCACTATATCACCTTGTTGTCTCCTAACAGGCATTTATTAAGCACCTACTATGAAGACCAAGATAGGAAACCTAGGTGGCACAGTGCATAGAGTGCTGGGCCTGGAATCAGAAAAACCTGAGTTCAAATCCAGTCTCAGACACTTTACTAGCTGTGTGACATGAGGCAAGTCATTTTACCCCCTCTGCCATAGTTTCCTCCTTTATAAAATGAGCTAGAGAAGGAAATGGCAGACTGTTCCAATATCTCTGCAACAAAAACCCTCCAAAGGGTTTAGAAAGACTAGGATCTGACTGAAAATAATAAGTGCATACCAAACAGTATAGTATGATGGATAAAGAATTGATAGTCTAAAAGAAATGAGTTAAAGTCTTCCCTCTGACATATACTAGTTGAGCTACCATTTGCCAATCACTTAACTCCTCAGTGCCTCAGGACTAGGGAGGCAATATGGTGCAGGGAAAGGCCATTGAATCATGAGACCTAAGTTAAAAAGCATGGCTCTGCCCTTAACCTGTGTAACATTGGGTAAGTCACTTAAACTCCTAGAATTCAGTTTCCTCATTTGTAAAATAGGATTGATAGACTAGGTTCCTCCTTCTGGTTCCAGATCTATTATCTATGGTCTTGTATGACAGAGGAATTTTCCATCTACGTCTGTGAAGGAAGTTTCCACACTGATAAAATCACAGAAACACACTTACTTTACCCCTCAACCATACCATCACCACCACTACCACAAAGTGAATGAATGAACAAATAAACATGGGTGGCATAGTAGATAGATCACTGAGCTAGGATCAGGCTTATTTGAGTTTAAACCCTGCCTTAGATTTGCCCAAGGTCCCACTTGCTGTGGGACCTTGGGCAAATGACAACCTAGATTTGCGTCAGTTAATTGAACTGTGAAAATGAGGGAAATAAGAGCACCTATATCTCAGGATTATTGTGAAAATCAAATGAGATTTCATTTGTAAAGCACTTAACACAGATTCTGCCACTTAGTAGGAACCATATAAATGCTAGTTATTATCGTTATTATTAAGTAAACTGCTTATTGCTGGGAGAAATTAAAAGAATGAAATTACATAGTTCTCACTTTGTTAATTTTAATTATGGATCTATTCTGTGACAGAAAGAATCAGAAATGCACTTTAAGGAGTGTGCCTTCATCTCTGGTTATTATATATTTTCAGCAGTAGACAATTCTTCTTCATTCTCCCTACTATATGTACAATGGAAATAATGAAATGATCACTATGCTGGTCCACGTACCTCTTTTGCTTTCAATGAGCTCCAGGGAAACAAGGGCTGACAACCTTTGCATGAATGGTTTTGTTCCTGTCTACTTTTTTTACACTGTTCATGCATAGTATCTATGCCATCCTTCACTGCTATATTCATTACTTCCCTGGAGGAAACTTCCTGGAATGGTAGATGGAACTGGAAATTGACTGGAGTTAGTGGAACCTAAATGTAGCTCATGGCAGGCAAAAACAACAGATATATTGTGAAAAGGGAATTCTCTGTTCTCTTTGTCTATTCTGAGTTTACACTTATGAAAGGGAATACTTTATCTCTTTGTCTATTTTGAATTAACTCTTGGTTAACAATAACATACCTACCCCTATTTAATACCTTACCAGATTGTGAAGACAGGATTAACTATTCTTTGTCTACTTTTGAATTGAATCAACAAAAGCGTGAACACCCTACTTAGCACTAGGTGGAAGAGCTGGCAAACCACTTAGTGAATTCACCCCCTCAGAAACTCAATCATCCAGGAAACTGTGAACCCTTTTGATGAGAATTAATACCTCCAGAAGGGGAGAAGTGGATCTCACAGATTCCTCCTTGGGAAGTGCTGGGCAATTTGGAAGCTGTGATTGGTCCTTGTGAAGAGTGGGGAGGACAAGAAGCCACTATAAAAGGTGCTGAATTTCTGGGGCTAAAAAAGTCAACTCCAAGAAGGAAGTTGCCTTGAAGAAGGAGTTGGACTTCAAGAAGGACATCAACTTCAAGAAGAAGGTTGGCTTATGAAGAAAGTTGGCCTCAGGAGTCATCTTCAGCTTTAGTCATCTTCTTGACCTGCCTCTTGGAGGGAACTTGGGTGAGTGGATAGTTGGCTTTCCCTTCCTGTCTTCTGGAGAGAGTTTAATTCCAGTTGAAGGTCAACAAGTTCTGGCTGAGTCGAGCACCAGAGTAATATTTGTTAAATAAGCTAATGTCTTCTCTACCCTTTTGTATTTCTCTGCTTTCACTCTTTCTATCTCTTTTGTAAATAAAAGTTATTAAAGTCATTTTGACTTTGAGCAATAATACTTTGAATTGGCGACCACCATTATTATTTATAATTTTCATATATTTAGTCAATACATTAATTTTTAATCCCTACTACATATGTTGTTATCAAACATATTATTCAACTGAATTTGAGAGATGAACTTACTCTTTTAAATATGATGAGACCCAAGCTCTAGTTCCAATTTGGATTCAAACTAGCTATGATATTTAACTTTATGCATAAAAATTCTTGGGTGTAAAATAGGAATGCTCATATAGGGTAGCTGAAAATCAATCAAACATTTATTAAGTGGTTACCATGTGCCAGGAACTAAGCACTGAGGATGCAAAAAGAATGGGTAAAAGGCAGCTCTGCCCTTAAGGAACTCACAATATAACAGGGAGGCAACAAATAAACAACAAAATATACTAAGTAGGAGCAGCTATGTGGGTTGGTGAATTGAGAGCCATAAAGTCCTGGGTTCACATCTGGTCTCAGACAGTTATTAACTTTGTGACCCTGTTTGAGATTTCTGAAAGATTTGTAGAACCAAGATTAAAGGTCAATGGAGAAACTGGGAAAGGAGAGGGAAATTTAAGAATCTTCAGCAGAGAGATGGGAATTAAATCCATGGGAGCTAATGAGATCATCAGGAAGTATAGAAGGAGAAGATAAAGGGGTTTGGGACAGGACCATGAGGGACACCTATGGTAAGAGGAAATGATTTAGAGGAAGATCCAGCAAAAGAGACAGAGGAGGAGCAGTCAGATCACAGGTAGGAGGAAAACCAGAAGAGAATAGTGTCCTCAAAAAACTGGAGAGAGGACTAGAGGAGATATAGGAACATAATTAATGAGGATAGAAGGAAAAAGTTAAGGTCTATTCAATATAGAGAAAGCATGGACATGTTTGTAGGTAGTAGGGAATAAGTCAAAGAAATGCTGAATATGTACATATATACATATGCATACATATTTATAAATCCGTAAGGCACTATATAAATTTATTCTATTCTATGTTATTCTATGTGCCTTCTTTTTCTCAACATAGAAACATGAAGATCAAACTATTGTATTGGAGTCCATCATGGCACACTAGATTGAGAATCCAGAAGGCCTGGGTATTAATTTTGGTTCTTCTATTTGGTACATTTGTGACATAGGTGAGTCTTAACATAACACTTAACTTCTCTGGGACTCAGTTTCCTTCTCAATAAAATGAAGAATCAGATTCAATCAACTCCAGTTACTTTGAGCTCTGAAACTATGATCCTATGATATTATCATCAGCCAGAGTCATTCCTATTGTTATTTTATGACATATTAGTAATAATACTAATTACTAATTATTAGTATTATTGGTAATTAATATTTACTAAATTACTCATTACTAAAAAACTATTAGTAATATTATACATGGAATATAAATTATAAGCCTACTACTTTTGCCTCTTTCAATGGGACTTGAATATAACCCTCCTATGAATTTTGAGTAAATTTTCCTGATGTGTCAGATTTCCTATCTCTAGCTGATATATTTTTTCTTGAGCTGTGTATCTTATGCTTGGATACATTCTTAGTCTTTTATTCTTAGAATCTTGTTTTCTTCAAGACTCAATTCACACAGGGGACAGCTGGGTAGCTCAGTGGATTGAGAGCCAGGCCTAGAGACAGGAGGTCCCAGGTTCAAATTTGACTGCAGACACTTCCTAGCTGTGTGACCCTGGGGAAGTCACTTAACCCCCATTGCCTAGCACTTACCACTCTTCTGCCTTGGAACCAATACACAGTATTGATTCCAAGACAGACGGTAAGGGTTCTAAAATAAAAGACTCAATTAACATGATCCTAAACAAATATTTCACTCTTTTTATTTATTAAATATTGACAAATAATATCTAGTTGTTCTAGATTCTTGTCTAGTCATAGATAGAGATCTATTCACTTTTCCTTAGTCACCAGAGAGCAATTAACCAGGTCTAGCATCATATAAAAGTATTTATTAATAAGCATCTCATTGTACCCAGTTGTGTGCTAATAACTACCCTGCTGTAATTTTGATGATCCAATCACTCCCTTAAGAGCTTAGATATTTTCATGACCCTAATCTTTTTAATTTTACTGAATCATTGCATAGAAGACCAAAACTGAATCTGCATATACCAATAAATTAGGCCATTTTAACGTAATTGACCAATTAGTGAAGGTTTTAAGAAAAATTATTTTCAGCTTAACAATCAGTTAGGAATCAGGTAGCCATATCAATTGATTAATTTAGTTAGAACATCAAAAGCAAACCAATTCTATGTTCTAACTAAATTAATTAATTGATTGGATTAAATTAATTAATTTATTGATTAATTGATTAAATTATTTAATTGAAGGTTCTTCTTAAGTTCATATTATAGAAAGGAAAATTGGGTGTGTGTTTCCCTAGAGTGGGCTCAGCTAAGAGTATTTAGGAACTCCCAAGTGTCAGAACATGTGAGAAGCTCTTCTCTTTGGAAGATCTAGGGCCTCGGCACCGCTCCTGATATCAGCAACATATGAAGGGTATTTGGACAAAAACCTAATGGAATTCAAAATGCCAAATGATGCCTAAAGAAATGTCATTTAGGTCCAGAGAAATTTAAAGTCTCTCTTGGCAGAGGGAAAAAGTCCATTGTGCTGAAGCACAAGAGTGAATTTAAACTTGCAGCACTGGAGGGGTGGAAGAGATAGAGCAGCTACGTTTGTAGAGAAGAAATTTTGAAAACCTGTTCAATAAGCACAAGCATGACTAGATGAAGCCACAATAAAGTTAAATTCTAGGTAATGTATATAGCAATGTGTGGCATTTCATAGGCCATTATTATGGATTGTTGGTGTTAATTGTTTTCTTTCTTTCTCTATGCAGAGAATTTATCAACAGCCTGCGTCTATACAAGACTTTTTATGGTGGCCTGGCTGATCAGCTTTGTGTTAATGAATTAGCAGCTGCTGATGGACTGCCCTGCTGGAATGGAGGAGATGTGGTCAAAAGGTAGTTTTTCATCCTTTGGTCTGTTTAATGCTAATAGTCATTTATTTCCTCCCTGCTCGCTTTTCCTGACATTTTATTTTCTGGCTTTAGGTTGTGTATGTATGTATGTTTTTATGTTTGTGTGTATATCAGAGAAAAAGTATGAGGAAAGAGAAGATATGGTATTAAAAAATGTCCCTTAGAAGTGGCATAACCCTTTTCTTACCCAATGCGAATTAAGTCATATACGATAGTTAAAAAAAACATTTTAAAAGATTAATCAGTCAGGAAACTGGCAATTAATAAGTGCCTGTGATGTACTAGGTACTGTGCTAAATTCTGGAGGTACAAAGAAAGAAGAAATAGGGAGAAAACAGGCAAACAGCTCTAGTATGTGTAAACCAAATCTCTGTATATGTGTGTGTATTTGTGGGTGTCCACATCCACACTCTCCCACCATACCCCATAAAGTTTTTCCATAAATTTTTCTGTATAATATTCTCTTATTTCATTCCCATAATCATTTTATCATTCATATTGAAAATATTCATAGTGGTCCATTACTGGCATTTTATAAAATAATAATAATAATAAGGAAAGTAAGACTTGGAAAAATTGTAACTTTTTTCATTAAATAATATGTAATATAAAAGAATAATATATAACCTATGACAAAATATACCAATATTCCATCACTCCAAAAAAATACCTTAGCCCTTTAGAAGCTGCTTATAGGAGGACTGTGGGATCAGCATCTATCATCTGGGGAGCTGCTGTCAAGTATATGTTTCCCTTTGAATTGTCTTGGGGAGATTCTGAAGATCACCCAGTAAGATAAGGAACCAGACAGGAGGTCTATTGTAGGCATTCAGACTCTACTGCAGAGATGATGGGCTGGGCATGCTGTCTGAATGCCAAATATATATTTGCCTAGAAGACAATTTTGTGGAGATCTCAAGATCAGAAGAAGTGATATAAGGACACTCATAAGGTCTCTCTGAAGAACTTTGGTATAGATTGTAAGACACAGGAGACACTACAACAGGACTATCCTGTGTGACATGCCTGCATCAAAGAAACTACTCTGATCTAGGATCAAAACAGAGTAATTTCAGTAATTTAAAATCAATGTGAGATCCAAAAATTTAGACACTTCCATCTCAAATGTTCATATAGGCTATTTGTACTTGACTTGTGGTAGAGCCTTCTGAGCTCATAATGGTTTGATCAGAGAAAATGTAATTTTGGTCCCCTTCAAGTATGAAGAGCAATAACCAACATCCAATCACCATGCATACTTATGTCTGATCTATTGTAGCCCCTAGTGTTTTTCTGCATCATGTGATTCTTGTTCATCTCTCCCCATCCTTTATCTATTTAATTTATTTTTGTGAGACTCCCTTTCCATTGAAATTCTGCACATTCCATCTATAGTGTTACAAAACTTTCCAGCCTCATGTCATCTGCATTTTTTAATTTGCTATATGAGCATTTGGAAAATATTTTGAATAATATTCTTTAGATTGTCCTAGCATTTTAATAGATATATCTCATTGAGTTGGGTACAAATTATGGATAACTACTTTTGTGGGCAACCTTTTATAGATTCTTCACTAAGCTAGAGTATAAACTAATATGCCAAATGTTAGTGCTGGGTTTGTAAGTGTCTGCATTTAATCACACACCCTTATTCTTACTTTCAAAACAAAACTAATTTCATTGAAACATAAAACCATACTATATACCTTACAAGTTCAAGAAATCTTTCAATTCATGATTTGGAAGGAAGAAGATGAAGAAGAATTTTTAGAAGACCATCTGCTAAACATTTTACAAATATTATTTATGTAATCCTCACAACAACCTTGAGAGATAGGTTCTATTATCCTCGTTTTACAGTTGACAAAACTGGGACACATAACACATAGAAGTGAAATAACTTACCCAAGCCATACAATTGATTTAAGGCCTGATTTGAACTTAATTCTTCCTGACTCCAGGGTCAGAGCTCTATTTATTGTTCTATTTGCCTCTCACTTGGAGGTGGATATCCAATTTCCAAGAATCTTATGGTTTGTGGCCAGATTTTTATGTTTTGAGATCATAGATTGAGACTTGAAAGAAGTCTTTAAAGTCATCTATTCCAAGTCCCCTCACTTTATAAGTGAGGAACCATGGGGTAGAGAAATTCAAGGACTTACCTAAGGACACACAGGTAATCAAATGATACAGCTTTTATCTAAACAAAGTACCATGGTTATAAATCCAGAATTTTAATTTTACTCTCTAACATTGCTTCTTATTTTAATGAGGAACAGAATGAAAAGCCTTACCAAAATCCAGATACATTGCATCTGTTTGGTTCTTCGTTGTCCAGCTTGTCACCTTATTCATAGAGGAATATAATGTTCTCAAAGACATGCCAGTTCTTGCTCTTCCCTTTGTAATGCTGGTGGTTGCAAAGTGATTGTTTGTTGATTTACCCTCCTATAATCCCAAATATTAAACCCAAGTTGGCAGATCTTTACTAGGGCTTTCCATTAATGCCACTTTCCAAGGATTTTTGGCCTCTCCAAATTCTCAAAACTTAGTCAGTAGTGCTTAAGTACCTAGTTGGCATGTTGCTGAGCCAGAATAATTGGAAGACATCTGTACATGAATTTTTCATTCTTTCTTCTTCATTTGTTTTTCCTCTTCTCTCCTTGCAGATGACACTTTAGTTATCTGCTCATCTCTTAATTTAAAAAAAGAGGACAGACACGAAAAAGAGATCAAAGTACCTTTACTTTTTGGCATCTCTGTTATCAGCTTTCCTCTCCTGTCATGTAGATGGCATTTTCTTTGCTCATCTTCTTTTAAATCCCATAACTGACAGTACGTTTTTCCTTTATTCCCTATTCTCTACCTTGTAAGCTACATCTGCTTTCATGTTGTTCCTTCAGTTCTCTTGGCCTCATATAATGGTACTATTTTTTTGTATTCTTTAGAATCCTTTTGTATTCTTGGCTTGATTTCTTTTCAAGTCTTGGTTTGCCTCTGAGTTAAGTTAACTTGGCAGTAAGTTCCTTTCCTTCTGATGTGCTGGTTTAATTTATTCTTGTGACCACAGACCAGCCATTTAACTGGCAGTCACCTTTCTTATAATTCTTTTTCCCTTAAATCATCCTTCTTTGTTCTCTAAAATTGTTGAAAGCTGCTTTCTTGAAATCCATTTTCTTTATCATGGTCATATATTGACAGTGACATCCTCTGTGACTAGGTGTGATTAGACGAACATTCAATGGATTCTTTGCCTCTAAATATTTCCATTCTTGACCCAATGTGGTATCTGAAAATTCCCACCCTTCCCTAAACACTCTTTGGAATTAAATAATTGCCTTCAGAAAAGATTGGTTCAAACTTCAGGCAAATATGTTTGCCTGGTGTGTTGAAATGCAGTAATATCCGCTGAAAATTGTACAGTTGTTTATAGCAGAAAGGATCCTGGAACACCTAGAATAGCTAAACCTGATTAAAGGAGAGGATGATGAGAAAGATTTGGAACTTGGGGGCCAGGCATGTTCAGTACTCTAGGTAAGGCTACCTGAGGCAGTTTAGGACTGGGAGAAAAAATGCTAGGAAGATGAAAAGCAGTGACAGAAAGAAAGGAGGATATAGTGCCCAAAATATAATTTTCTTCTTTCACATTTTTGCTGTGAAAAAATGAATATAGATTTCCTTTTCCTGGTGTTATGACCCAGCTATATTATCATGTTCACCAATGTTTTGGGTCAACTTTCTAACACTCATCTAATTCCTTCCCTGTTTGTATAAAATAAATAAAAAAATGTCCTAATTGATTTCTCCATTCTTTAAATTTATACACTTTCCTAATATGATATTAAGTGAATTGGACACAGTGATATTTCGAGGTGAGAGATATTTGACTAGTTCACATCTCTCATCATTACAATGTCATGCCCTAAAGAAGCTTTTAATTGACTTGAAGAAATTCTAATTTTCCCACCTTTGAACTGACTGAAGAAATTCTAATTTTCCCTCATAGTGGTAACTGCTACCAATGCCTGTAATTCATATATACCTTTAAGGTTTGTAAAATTCTTTACATATGTTTTTTTCTTCATTTGATCCTTACAATAACCCTGTGAAGTAGGAATTTTATTTCTATACTTTGAAGATGGAAAAACTAAGGCAAAGGGAGGTAAAGCGATTTGTCCAGGATTACATAGCTAGTGTAACTGAAGCAGAATTTTAAATTCCATGATCTAGCTTTTAATTTTATAATAAACTATAAATCAATGTTGCTCTAATTCTTTTTCTTTTCTTCCTTAATTTTTACTCAACCTATGTGGCATTTGTTTCATATTTGTACAAGGCACCAAAAACTGACTATGGAAGGACCAGTGGATATATTGATCAAAGGAGCCTTTTGTTTGAATCCTTGGTTTGAATCCTGAATCTTTTAATTACTACCAAAGTGACCTGGGGTAAATCACTTCATCTCTTTATAAAAAGGAGATCAGATGGGATAAGCCTGAGTGTAGAATATGTAGTCATGAGACTTTAGTTCAGTCTTATTCAACTAATTAATATGTGACTTCATAAAATATCTGACACTCAGTTTCTCTAATTATAAAATAAGGTGATTGAAGTAGATGGTCTTTAAGGTCAAGTCCCAATCTAGAACTAGTCTTATTCTCTTTCAAATCACTTCCAGCTTTGAGTAATACAATTCCTTCTTTTTTTTTTCTCTGATGTTCTGAATGTATACCTTGAAACTCTACCATCCTAGTCTCAAGTACTCTCCCACCATACCTTAGTTTTTTCCTAGAAAAATCATAGCTATACTCTTGAGTTAAAATACTTTAATTTGTTGGTTGACTTCCAACATGCTTTGTGTTTTTATAGGAATAATTCAGGGTAACGGTTTCCTCTTTTTTATCAATTCTCCCATTTTCGTCTCACAAAAACTTCTCATTTCTATGAAGTATTGGTCTTTCCCTCATTCAATCTGTATTTTGTTGACCTTCGGGTTTAGTCAGTTCAGCCCCACTGTACATCACTTAAAGGTTAGGCAGCCACTCGTCCCCTTCTTCATGAGTCAGAATCTTCATTTCCAAAATGAAGGACTGTGTAAAGGTTAAGAGCTCCTGAGTACCTGGGGTTGTAACTTCAGATTTTGATGGCTCATGTTACTATAGTTACTGTTCTGAATGCTGCTTTTCTTAAAGTCTTATTTGAGAAAAAATAAAATGTTCCTATTCTTTCTTCAAATCATTCCCCCTATTATGAAGAATGATAATCTGCTCATACCTACCACACACTGTCAACTTCTCCGGGGAATGATAAAAGTTAAGATTCAAAGATAAAGTGATAAAGAGGTAAAAAAAAAATTTTTTTTTTCTGTAACCTGTGGCTTGGAACTCATCATTCCTCAGCTCAGTCACATAGTCCATCCTAATGGAACTAGGGATAGATCTTTGAAATGATTTTAAATCTCACCATAGCACACAATATACTGTTTTGAATCACAAAAAAGTTTAAGCCTTCTATGGCTATCCATTTTCTCCTCTCCTTCGAATTCCTAAAACAAATTGATGATTTGGAATAACCATAAGAAAATTACATTGGAGTATCAGCAATTACTTTATGACAATTAGTCTCCCTAGCTGTTTCTTGCCCTAGAGATACTAAAATAGACTGTAGTGAGATTTTTTTTTATTGCCTTTCTTCCAATTTTGAATGTTTCATTGACGGAAGTAGGAGAAAGGAATGAGAATTCCTTAATTATCCTCTCTGATGTTTTTTGTAAAAACAACAACCACCACCACAACAAAACCCCCTAACTTTTCATTTTTTCTAATACATCTGACTAAAGAACATCAAAGAACAAATAACTGAATCAAAGTATGTTACATACCAAAAAGCATACCTTTCCTA
This sequence comes from Monodelphis domestica, assembly GCF_027887165.1. Classification (NCBI taxonomy): domain Eukaryota; kingdom Metazoa; phylum Chordata; class Mammalia; order Didelphimorphia; family Didelphidae; genus Monodelphis; species Monodelphis domestica. The sequence goes on from NC_077234.1 coordinate 155,825,455, forward strand.
AAACTTACAGTATTATTCAACCCAGGTCAAATTTTATTAGCTCCTAAATATTTTGTGCTAGAATCATTCTGATGCTTGAATTTTTCTAGGGAATTCTGCCATGCGCCAATGCAAGCCAATGTTTGTTGAGATATTCCCCTGCCTTCCAATAATCCTATTTCAGTATATTCTCTTTCTCCATGCCATAGATTTTAGGTCTGTACTTCATAAAGGACTATCTGTTTATTAAGTTTTATCATAATTTCACATTTGAATGTGAAAACATTTCATTTTAGTGATTTATTATCTATTAAAATGAAATCCTAGAACACATATAGGAAAAATGCTCAGAATGCCTAGATCTTCAAATATGCTCCATAGAATCATCACTTCTGCTTAGAAGAATTGCTTAACAAGTATCACTAAATTTCTTTCCCTTACTACCAGAATTCTGTGTTACCTGTCACTTTTTTGCAAGGCGGATATAAATGGAATTATTGTGTTGCTTTGAAACACTTGGTAAATACTGACTTGATATTTACCTGCACACTAGAATATAACATTTTCCATCATGAATTTCTGTCATACAAGAATGAAATTTTCAACTCTGTACTGGCAACCTCTTCAGTAAAATACCAGAGTTGATGTGGGACATAGGGCTAGATGACTCATCTTGTCAACATGAATGCTCTCCATTAAACCTTTGCCAGAATGTTGAACTGTATTATTTGGCATGATTTCAGAATTGAACACTGGCGACCACTAAGGGCTTGATGTTGAGATCAAGGTGGCTATGAACTATCTAACACATATGTGACTGATCTCTTTCTTTGTTGATAAAAAATTTTGATGGTGAAAGGGGAGGAGGGAGGAAGAAGAAATATTTGTTTCAGAGAAGTAAATAAATACAAATTACCCTCACCTTAGAAATATTTTCATGTACACATTTTTCTATAATTCTCAATTAAACAAATGCTTTTGAAGTGCTTCTTGTTTTCAGAACCAGCTGCAAGGATATAAAGAAGCTATAGAGTAGTTAAAATAAGGTCCTGGACAGTAGTGTTCTGATAAATATTTAACAAATGTCTGTGGGGGAAAAAAAAAAAACTTTAAGCATGACACACTTTCAGGTTTAACCTGCATTCATGTTTGAGCAAAACAATAAATCAATCTGAGGTTTGTAGAATTTGTTGATTTCTGAGCTATAAATGTTCCCAATGAAAACTGAATAATGGACTTTTGAGAACTGGTAAAAGGTCATTCAAGTAAACCACTGGTCCTGGACCTAGAGATCATTGGAAGCTGTTAGGATACTGCACTGTATATAGAGTTAAGTAGAATGCAGAATCAAGTATAGTACCTTCATAAGAGAGGTACATGTGTTGGAAAATGTCCCATGTGCTGACCTGGGGGAAATCAGGGAAAGCTTCCCTTGAATTGGATTTTGAGGAAAATGACAGGAATTCAACAGTTGAGTGTGAGTGGAGAGGACATTCCAGTTTATATGCTGTATTTTCTACTATATTTCAATAATGTCCTTATTGATTTAAATGAGTAAAGGTCATATAGTGAAATATTCTAGAATTCTGGAAATGAGGAAGTTAGAGGAAACTCATAATCAACTGACATGGGGATCTATTCTTGATATCCTCTTTCCATTATCAATGTGATATATATGTATATATATATATATATTTCATATTTAGTATAAAGTTCTTAAATTATTTTATATAAAACGTGACATACAAAACAAATTTCCTTAGCTAGTACCATATCAGTCCATAAGCCATTTCCATTTATAGGCTATTTACTATAATGGAAGCTCTTTGAAAAGACTATACACATATAAAATATACTGTATATATAACCACAGTAGGTCCACACAGAAAAGTAATATGCACATTTATTTGTATAAACATATATGTATGCATGCACAGATATAGCACATATATCTAGTATGTAACCTAATTCTAATATGTGAAACATATCAAAATATATATATATATATTTAATCTGGATTAATATAAATACATATGATGTATATGTATACATTCAGCAAGACCACACCAAAAAAGTAATATTGATTTTAGGTCACAGGAAAGTTTTATAAGAGCCAAATTTTAAAATAGTATCAGGAAAGGAGAAGAAGAGCAGCTTATATTTGAATTCATCTAGTACATATATAATAGTGGGCCAGTGCTGAGCCTGTAGTCACTCATCTTCCAGAGTTCAAAACTGGCCTCAGAAACTTACTAGTTATATTACCCTGGACAAGCCAATGAACCTTGTTTGCCCCAGTTTCCCCATCTGTAAAATGAGCTGGAGAAGGAAATGGCAAAGCACTTAAAAATAAAGGAAGAATTTGACATAATTGAAAAATATCTAAACAATAAGAAATATATATATATATATATATAGATATATAGATAGATAGATATATAGATAGATATGTAGATAGATATTTAGAAAGGTCAAGAAATTTAACTGAAATCTGTCAGAGTATCAGGGATTAGGTTTAGATAGATAACTGGCTCCAAATTATAAAGGTTAATGTGTATATAAACCCCCAATAATTTTTACTTTTGAAAAAACACTGAAGTCTGAACCTACAAGCTTGCAGAGCTCAGCATGCTCAACAGTAAAAGTAGGCTTGGCACTGTAGATCAGAATCTACTGTAATTTTATCTCTTTTTGGTCTTTTGCTTGTCTATGTGAGAGCATTCAACCATATCTACAAACTTATCAGTGGGAACAATCAAATGGATCAGTTGGAAGTGTCTGTTTATTTTGGGTGAACAGACTGGTACAAACAGTACATTTTCTCTGTACTGGTTATCTTCCCTAGCCATCTTCTGCTATTACATAAAAAATAAAACAAAATAAACAAGGCCAATGTCAGAATCCAGACTTGTCCTGGTAAAGACAGGGTGTCTTTTGCCTTCTGATTCCTTACATGGTGGATTTTTATGAAGTTTCTTACTAATTAATGAGCAAGAATCCACTGCCATTTGTACTTTCGCATCACACTTTCATTTACAATGGAAAGGTCATTTCTAGCCTATTGAAAAAGTCACAGATTTAGGTTGGTGATACTGTGTGTTGAACTACTAGTTGATTTTTGAGACTCTAGAGAATATTCAGTATTTGCCTTGGAAAAGAAGAAAACCCAAGCAGAGAATGATTGGGTCACATAATATTTTATAGTTGGCAATAATAACATCCTGGTATGCTGTTGTTCTAGTCACTAAATGATATTTCTCTTAGGCAAATAGCTTTTTCTGGAAATGTAGAACCTTAGAGCATTTACATATGTCAGACATCTTCAGGGGCAATGGAATGGGAGACCATTAGACTTGACATTCTGAAGACTCAAACACTTTAGAATACTTAGAAAGCATCATTATGCATTTTCTTGACCTGTGCTGTGCTATAATAACTCTGGCTAAATTGTAGTTTTGGTTTATTCTTGTATAGAGAATAAAAAAAGCCTTTAACCTTGTGTCAAACTAGTTAAAAATTAGTAGCTTATAATTTCCAAATAGCTGGAAAGTGGTGGAGACAGTGTCGAATTGAAGTATGTTTCCATTTCATTTGTCATCAATTGTTAATTGAGGGAAACTGTTGTTTAGGATCATTGGCCCCAGAATTGGGTTTTGGCTTAACCCAACTTTAGTAAAATTCTTCTTACCTCTTTAAGTCTCATTAACCTCTTTTCTAAAATAGAAGTGTAATGTTGAATATCCCAGACATCCTTCCTGAAGGTTAGTGTTGATGTATTTCATTTCTCTCCTGGGTTCTCTGGTAGCCTTAAGTGGATTAGGATGTCTCAGCTCTATGCCAATTGCTTCGTCTCTGCCATTAGTTTCCTTTCAGTTTTAGGGGTGGACCCTCTATTCCTCAGTTCTATTTATCTAGCAGAATCATTTCTACAAAGACATATTTACTTAAAATAATCATCAACATACAAGTTTACTCCCCAACATGTGGGGCTTAATACTCCTTGAGTTTTTAAAATTCTAGAAATCTATTTATTTAATCAAAGACTAGTTAAATAAACAACTCTATAAGTGTTTGGAATAGCAGTTTGCTTCAATAGTTATGCAGGATCAATACTTTGTATAACACTTTAAACTTTTTTAATTAAATTTTTAAATTATATTTTCCAAATTACATGTAAGTACATATTTTAATAAATATTTTCTGACATTTTGTGATCCATGTTCTCCACTTTGATCTCTCCCTTATTCCCTCCACAAGAAGGCAGATAATATGATACAGATTATATATGCTGTCATGCAAGACATATTTCCATATTTGTCATGTTGTGGAAGAAGTCACCTATTCAAGAATAAACATCATGAAATAAAGTGAAAAATAGTATATTTCTGTCTGCATTCAGACTCTGTCAGTTCCTTCTATGGTACTGGACAGCCTTATTAGTTATGAGTTCCTTGAGGTTGTCTTGGATCCTTGCATTACTAATAATAGTTAATGTAATAAGGATTATTTGAGTGATAAATGATATCTAAAGATCAGATCTGCTAATCTCCTCTCTTCTTCCCTTCCTCCCTCCTCCCTCCCTTCACTCTCCCTTCTTCCCTCCCAGTCCAGTTGATTCCTCTGTTGGTGTCTAAATCAACTCAGGGTGAGTTTTATGATGTCTCAAATAAAATACTCTTTCTCTTTTCTAAGATTAAGTAAGGGGTTTATTGGGGAAGAAAGGAAAGATAAGGAAATGGAGGGAAAGAGGGTTTGGGGTTTCCCTAACACTAGAATAATTCCTAGGTTGGTGGATGGTGGAATAAAGTTCAGATTGGGAAAATTGGTTAACAGGTCTGGAAATTCAGTCACTATAGCACAGCACAGAAATCAGAGAGAGCTGGACTTTTGTCCTTCTTTCTTTCTGTTCCCAAGCCAAGAGACCCTTCTTCCTTTCTGTCTCCAAGGCAAAAAGGTCAAGATTTTCAGTTTGTAGATCCTTCTCAATAGTCTTTCCTGGTCACCATTCCAATTAGAATGTTCTCCTTGAGTGATAGCTCAGCAATCTCAGCTATTGCATCTCTGTTGCTGACTTTTCCATTTTCTCTCTTATACAACATTACATTAAGTAATTCACAGTTGATCAATGGACATTATTGCTGTAACTGTATACAATTATTTTTGGTTCTACTCACTTCACTTTGCATCACTTCATATAAGTCCCTCCATGATTTTTGTGATTGTTTTGCTCATCATTTTATCAGTATTTCATTGCTATCATATACCACAACTTTTTTAGCCATTCCCCAAATAATGGACATTCTTTCAGTTTCCAGTTCTTTACCACCACAAAAAGAGCTGCTATAAGTATTTGTGTACAAGTGAATCCTTTCCTCCTAGCTTTGATCTCTTTAGTAGTGGTATTGTTGAGTCTAGCACTTTAAGTGCCAAGTACCGTATATATGTGACCCCATATTATCCTTGTGAGGCAGGTGCTACTGTTCCTTTTTTACAGTTGAGGAAACTGGAGCTAGAGAGGTCTAATGACATGCTCAGATTCATTCAGCTGGTAATTATCTGAGACAGGATTCAAACTCAAACTTTCATGACTCCAAGTTATATGCTTTATCCATTACACCATTTATACTACTTAGCATCTCAATGGCATTTCATAGCTATTAAATTTCATCACCTTTTATTGCCTTGGACCTCATCTGTGTCTCTGCAACTCTTATCGGTCCTTTTCTCCTTTTTCTTTCTTTATACCTGTCTGTCTCTGTTTCTGTACTCCACATCCCCTGAAAACTTCCCTTATGTTCCACTGGCAGTACAATTTAATGTTACACAAAATGTTATACTTTTTTCTTGAAGTTTAATGTCTTTATAACTTTAGGCAGCTGTGTTACTCAGGCGCACTCTTCAGTCCCTAATTGTTTCCAGTAGCTTGATATATGTTGTATATATGTAGTCCCTCAGAAAGTGGTTAAAGTTAAGGGCTGGAGACTAGATAAATCAGGGAAGGCAATGCACGAGATGGAAAAATCGACAGGATTTGGTTGTGTTTTAAACTGAGTACAGCTGGGCTGACTGTTAGATGCCTTGTGCTACCAGCAATCCCTGCTGGAGTGTTGCCAGCAAACGGGTCAAGGAAACAGAGACAGTCAAGCCAACAATTCCACGTTGCTTTCCATTTATGAACAAAGGTGGTTATTTTGATCCACAAGGCAGGTCGTGCTTGTTTTCCCAGGAATCCCACCATTATTCACTGTTTCTTATTCAGTAATCTATTGAAATACTTGAGCCATGTGTGATATTATCAGTGTCAATGAAGTTTTTCTATTGATACAAATTGCAGTCCCTCTTCTTCAACTTTGTATAGAATTTCGTTTGTATCCAATTTCTGATTTTAGTTTGATTTTCATATATCAGACATACTATCTGCAGCAGATCTATTCTTGAAGCTGTTCTAACTTGGGGGGATTTGTAGGGATTTAACATTTCTCCTTTCCCCCATCAATAGACTTTAACACTTCAGTCAACTCAATATCAAAATGAGACAGAGAAGGATGTTAATTGTGGTTCACTCTTGCAATAAAAGACTCTGAAGAGTCAGAAGATACAGAAAAAGTTTCTCCATATGCTACTCTCCCAATCTGGTATTAATCATTCATTATTCTCTCTCTACCTATTTCTCCCTGGAATTTAAAATCTACTTTGTTGGCACAGGAAATACCTAAACTTCAGGGTTATTTGTATTCTATATCATCCAGGCAAACATAACTTTTCATTAGCCTAGATAACAATCTACTAAATGATTGGGGTATTCTAGCACTTTGCATTGTGTCCAGCATATAGCAGACACTTAATAAGTATTTATTGATTTATTGATTGTTTGATTAGATAGTCTCACTTTGTTAGACCTTGATTCCAATATTATTTGAGTGTGTGATTCCAAAGTAATTTCCTTGTTTATGACCAGTTACCTTTTTCGAGGGACATCTCACATCAAAAATCAAGCTACAAAACTTATGTCTGATGCAGATAACACAAACTTATAAAATAAAACAAAGGCTTTCATATCAGATTTCTAGTTTTAGTACAGTTCAGAATAAGTGTGAGCTAATTTTTAATTTTAAAAAATCTACATTTGATGTCCCTTCAGAAACCCAATAATATTTTAGCATGCCATGGGCAAGGTTAATGGTAGATGTTGGAACATTCAGTTCCCAAACTCTTATCAGAATAGCCCCAAATGACCATGAGCAAAGAAGCTTTGGTACAAACCTTGGGCAGTCTGAGTTGACTTTGCCCCCTAGTGGATTGTTCTGGGACCTAGCTGTGAGCCCACTTAGCAAGAGGACTATACAAAGTTTTTAATATTTGGGTGGAAAGTTCCTCAGAAATCAAGGAACCATGGATTTTGATATAATTACCTCTGTGTAAGGCGTTATAACTTCTTCTTCCATAATTGCTTTAAATGGGCATTTCTATATATAGATGTATATATGCATATGTGGGTTTATACATATGTGTGTATATGTGTATATACATATATGTATATATTTATATATATGTATATATAAATAAAAAATTAAAGTGATTAATGATTTGAATCTTTAGCCCCTTAGAGATCCATTGCACCAGACACTGAACTACAATGGGGACAGAGCACACAAAACCCACTACTGCACAGAAGGAACTTGCCTCAAAGAATATATATATATATATATATATATATATGCGCATATATATATATATGTATATCTAACGTACCACTACTAGGAAACTATAAGTAAAGATGGTCCAGAGATAGCTGCTAATGTTATTAACCACTGAAAATAAAGGTAAGAAAAAAAATCTCAGGTCACCATTACAACTTGGAAGCCAGAACTATATAGCTTTTCTTTATCCAGGAAATTAATACCTGTAAGATTTCCTGAAAAAAACTGGAAGCATTTTAACCTATAACCTGAAATTAGAATTTTATCCTGCAATAGAGTCACAATTCACAAGGAATCTATTTATTTTTGTTCAGATGAGATCTTTATGGCAGGATTGATATTTTATTGGGTTTGTTTTGGAAGAGTAACTTCTAGTCAATGAATTTTCATATAATAGCTTTCAAATCTTTTACACCATGTCACTCTTAAGCATTAAATGCTTCTGGAGTAATTGCATGGCTTACACCTTCCATTACTAATAAAATCAGTTATTGAATACTCATTTAGGTCTATGTGATACTCTTCCACAGGTGGAGGTTCTATGGTTTCATCACAGCTTTGCCATACAAATGTCCAAAGCTCACTCTTCAATTGAAAATAATAATAATAAATAATCAAACTTTGATTAATTGCTTCATGTGGCCAAGACACTGTATCAGCTGTGGGTGAGAGAATGACAAAAGAATCGTCTCTGATGTCTAGAAACTTGAAATCACTGAAGAGTGATATTGTATTTACAGAATAGGTATAATAAAAGGTATGGTATGCATGTGTATTTATATAGGTATTATGCATGTATGTGTGTGTGTGTTGGGGTAAATAGTGTTAGCAGATTTGAGAAGGTTGAGGTGGTCATTCACTGGACTAGGAGTCAGGAAAACTTGCATTTAAATCCTTCCTTTCCTCCTTCTAACCTTCGTGGTCCTCACTTTCTTCATGCATGAAATGAGAAGGTTAGATTTGATGCCTCTGAGTATTCTCTTCAAGCTCCCAGTCTAGGATCCCAGGATTCCCTTTCATCTAGATGGTTAAGGAAGGTTTCATGGAGCCAGTGGTCATTGAGATGAGCCATGAAGATGGAGATTTCAATTCATGAAGTACTGACATTTTTCTATAGAAAGCAACTGAGAGACTTACAAATAATTATGATTGTTATTTTTGCTCCACTTTTTCAGTCATGTCCAACTGTTCATGTCCCCAGTTGGGGTTTTCTTGGTAAATATACTAGAATGATTTGCTCTTTACTTCTCCAGCTCATTTTGCAGATGAGGAAACTGAGATAAATATGATCAAATGACTTGTCTAGGGTAACATAGGTAGTAAGGGTCTGAGGTCAGATGTGAACTCTGGAAGATGAATCTCCCTCATCCCAGAGCCAGTACTTTATCCACTGTGCCACTTAGCTCCCCCATTAATAATTGTACACTTCTTAATATTGGAAACAGATTTAATCTACATGTGGGTTTATTTGAATTATTTTCAGCATAAGTCCATGAGATTAATTGCTCTTTTGTTGTAGCTGCAATCATTCAATTTTAAATAAGTACTTTAAGAATGGAACTTAACATTGAGACTCAATGTCTCTCCATCTTTAGAAGGTTGGGATGAACATTTTTGGATAAAGACAACTTATCGATTTTGTAATTGCTAAACACTGCTCCACAAAAGATTTCATGCTTGGAGTCTGGTTAAGCACAAGCTATTTGTTGAGTAGAGAAGTAGCAGGACCAACAACTAATTAGAAGTTTATTCATGCAGTGATGCAAGTCACTTTTTCTTTAGGACTCAATCCTAGCCAACACAGTAAGCCTCAAAGACACAGAGCCATGCACAACCCAAGGGATCATTGTATACATCCACACAGTTCATCAGGTATTTTAATATGTGTCTTTGGATAGCCATTCACTAGTACACTTTCCTTGTGTTTATTTATTTAGCTCTTTATTAAAAAGAAAAACTTCAAAGCTGCTCTGGGGAAACACATTGTTGTTCTGGGATCCCTAATTAGCGGCTTCCTCTTCATTTTACTTGCAAATGTACTGCTTTCTTTTCTGGTAATTTTGTCACAGCCCAGATGACAAATTGCTCTGCTTTATAAAGCATTTACCAACTAACCAGACTGTTTAGCTTTTGATTTGGAAGCAAATGAAGAGCCAGTTTGGGGTGGTACAAAGGAGAATCACAACTGCAGCAAATTGTCCTTTAACACACACACACACACACACACACACACACACACACACACACACACACAAACCCAAATATACATACATGCACAACTCAATCATATCAATGTTTTCACTTTCATAAACTGAATAGATTTGAAAATATAGAAAGTGTTCATTAAAGAACTGAACACTTTAGTATTTTGTATTCTATGTAAGGCAAATTCTTCTTTCAATGACGTCTAGTTATAGTAACATAATTTGATATTAATAGTTAACATTTATACAGCATTTACTGTGTACGAGGCAATGTGCTAAGCACTTTAAAATTATCTCATTTGATCCTCACAACAATCCTTGGAGATCGGTGTTATTATTATTCTCATTTAACAGATGGTTACGTGACTTGCCCAAAGTCATACAACTAGTAAGCATTTGAGGTTGGATTTAACTCAGATCTTCCTGATTCTGGGCATGGCACTCTTATCTCCTGCACCATCCAGTTAGTTGCCCAGGATGGAGTTTAGGATTTGCAATGTACTTCGATAATTACAAATACTTCAGTGGAACTGTAGTGTAAAGAGTAAGGGATTTGTTATTCAAAGATCTAGGATTAAATCTTACTTCATTACTTTTATTCCCACTCTGATCTTGGGCAAGTAACTTAGTTTCCCTGGGTATGATTAGTTTCTTCTTCAGTAAAAAGAAATGAATTAGATTAACATGACCCGTAGAGTTCCTTCCAGCTTGAAATCCAAGATCCTATGAGATATCCACACTACTTTTTTTTCACATTTTCTGTTGGGATACCCGAAAATTCCATTTTAAAACCAAAACTTTTGTATATACAAATATGATTACAGTTTATAACATTAGGGGATGAAAATGAGTGAATCAACAGACTTTCTCAGAAGCTCTTCAACTCAAGCTGATTTGTTTCACTGAAGTGTTCTCTAGGTGCTTCCAATTACTCAACTTTCAGTTAGATATTTATAAAGGGTTTAGCATGGTGCCTGACACATAGTAGGTGCTTAATAAATGTTTATTCCCTTCTTTCTCTTTGTTCAAAAGGTAAGCTTCCTTATCTAGGTTAAATATTTTTTATTCAAGTTTTTTTGAAAAATTTAAAGTATTTGTATAGTGTGGTCTGTCATTTTCTGGACTATAATTATACTTATTTAAGGAAGGAAGAATAGATTGGTGGTTAGAGAGCTGGCCTCTGAATAAGAAAAATCTAGGTTTAAGTCTTGCCTTTGACATATTCTGATCATGTGACCTTAATCTAATCACTTAACTTAGAAAGAGCCCTTGACAATTCTTTAAGACTAAGACAATAACTTGTATATTTAAAAAAGGGAATTCTTTACAGTATTGGTCAGGGCAATGTGAAAATATGAAGAATCTCTTGTTGTACCAAATATTATTATTCATAAATAGGTAAGTGCCATGTGTATTGCCAGAATTTGGGGTAAAAGAAGGCAATCATTTTCTGAGATATATCTAAGAAAAAAAAATTGGAGCCTCCATAATGGAAAGCCTAGTCTGAGAAAAATCTGTGCATCATTCCATGAGAACTGATGGTAGTCTATCAGAAAAGGAATCAGGGTAGGATGGAGGAAAATGTAGTTTGTAACTACCTAATGAACTTGTGTTTAAATGACTTCATTCTTATGGCTGGACCAGAGTTATTTATTCACAGAACAGCTAAATTTCCTTAATAGCAAACTGGATTTGAATTCTTGAATCAACTTGAACCCCAATGTATTAGATCTATTAGACTAGTGTCTGGAATTTCTAAATTACCTTTACTTAATTATATATTCACCCTTTCTCTTCCTTGGAGGTTCTCAGCATATTCCTATCAATCTTAGTCATGTCTGAAAACACTACTAAAAAACTCAACTCCTTTAGCACCACTCCAATCTTAAATCATGCGTCTTCTTGAAAAATAATATCTTACAGCTGTTTTTATTCAATCCACCTTAGTCCAGAATGGATCTTTAAGGCACCATTTTGCTAGTTTCTCCAATGTATTGCAAGAAATGCCCCCTACAGTAACATCTTAGATAACTTTCATCTTTGTTGTTAGTGTGGTTGGCGTTCCTCCAAACCCTTAATATGCCCTGAGTGTACCCCTTATTTGAACTCCCCAGTTTTTCTACCACAGTCCAGAAATACTTGCAAATCATGGATTTATATGTGAATGTTAGGAGTGAGAAAGGTGGGGTCGTCTTAGGGGAGGGAAAGACAAACACTGGCTATTACATCAAGCTGAACCCCAACTCCTCACCTCCTAACTCCAATCCATTGTTTCTAATAACTTCTTGAAATTTATCAAGGTGCAGATGATAAGAATTAAGAAGAAAAATTAAAAAATTATGGCTCTAAATGTCCTTCTCAAACCTAGTTATTGAGAATGCTTGGGGAATCTTGTCTACACCCTGCACTAGGGAAAGTGTGATAGAAATTAACTTGCTGAATTCAGTTGGAGACCTTCCATTGAGAGCTGCTAGAATATCCAAATCTTATTAGCTCTTTTTTTGCAATAGCCAAGGTAACAGCACTGAAATAGAGTTGAGAATGTACTGACAAGTTCAGTAGTCCTACCCTCAAAGCTCTTAATTCTTGTAGCAGCAATGGTGAACAGAAGTTTAACAATTAATAGTGACTTCAAAAGCCAAGAGTTATATTGAAGAGAAGGGTTTTAAAATGGTAGCTTGGAGGAGGAAAGAAGCAATAGCCAGGGAAAATATCTGTATCAGGTAGACCTGACCTCCAATACTGGCACAACCAGTTGGGAGAGGGCTGGGAGATTTTAAGCAGGAGTATTTTCCCAGCATAATATAAGCAGATATGGATCCTGAAACCCATCTTTAACTTTGAATAACATTTTCCAGGGGTGTCTTAACTTTTTCAAAAGTACATGAATCCAAGAGAATTTGTGCAAGTTTATTTGGGGAACTCAGAATTGAACATTCTTCTTCCTACTCTTTACTTTGCTATTAGTTTTCCAGTTAAAGACTTAACTAGTTGATTCGTTTGTGCTTGGTTAGTTGGTAGCATAGGCACCTGGTAAAGGCTCGATACTCTTTCCTCCCCATCACTGAACCAAATAAAATGATTTCAGAGATGAATAAACAAAAGAGCAGAAAAAAAGTATTTAGTAAGTACTTACTTAATAAAAAAGCCAGGTGTGTGAAAAGCACTAGGGATACAAATTCAAGCAAGCAAGAGAGTTGAGAGTCACCAACAGATATCAAACCCCTCGATGAGTTAGTGGGATATTTATCTCAAGCTCTCCCAGCAGAATGGAAGGATGAGAACAATTTATTCCAGTGGACAGGAAGGTAGCAGAAGCAGATACTATGGAATACTTAGAATTTTGTCAGACATCAAAGATACCAAGGTCATTTGCTTCATCCCGGGTCATTATCAGTCGTCTTGACTTTTATCTTGCCACTGAATGGACTAGGTGACTCTGGAAAAGATGGTGAGGCTGAAGACTGTGCATCTCTACTTCACTTAAATCTAATTCAAAACCAAGTCAAGACCATTCTGTGATGTCATTGGTCCACTTTGAAAATGAAGGACAAACGACAATAATTACTATGACATTTCTATAGTACTTTAGAGTTACAATAAACTTTATATAATTATCTTACTTAATCTTCATAAAAACACACTGTAAGGGTGGTGAAATATTATTATTCTTATCTTACATTAGCTAGGAAGTAGTTGATGAGAGTTGAGATTTAAAATGAAGCTTTCTATCTCTAATTTTGTCACTCTTTCCCTGAGACCACACTGCTTGTATTTGTTGGCAAAAGAAAAACAATCCCCACAGATGAAATACCTCAAGTGGACAAAATTCAGTACTCTACACAGTAGTATCTGAAAAATATTTAGATGTCAGAAAGTTTAGGAGATTAAAAGAAAATTCCAGTGTGGTAGGTTCAATGTTTTAAAAAGTAGTTATGTTACTTTTAATATTGCCAGAGTGATGAAACTACATCTTTCAGAGTTTTATTAGGATGCTGGATGATGGTAAGGAGTTTGCCCATGCATTTTTAGAGACGCACGTAGTATTTAGATTAATCTGTCAAAGTTATTAAGAGCTCTATAGAATTCAATGCTCTTATTTTTCAAGGGCAAAGCTGTTGATTATGTTTATGTAGGAATATGTAGGAAATACTTCAGGAGTATGTGTGCTAGGAAAATAAATAGTTGATTACATTGTACTTCAGATGTATTCATTCAGTGATTTATTTTAATACTACTAAGTCAGTAGAATGGATTATGGGATAAATGCAGAGATAAGAATGAGAGGAAAGAGACTGACTTTGAATTCTAGTTCTGCTACTATGTGACTAGGAAACTCAATTTCTCTGAGAATTAGTTTTCCTGTGAATAATGAGGGAGTTGAACAAAATGCTTTCTAAAGTCCTTCTCGATCTACATCTGCTGATCAAATGTTTTAAACATATTTAATGGGTGGTGATGAATAGATGAGGAGTAAGGATAAGATTTTGTTTGGGGAAGATAAGGTTATGGTTGGCATTTTGAAATATGAAATTAGGTAGAGGAAAATGCTGCTCAAGGACAAAAATATAGGTAGTTTTTGGGTTAGAAGTCTCATATCTAAAATACATAGAGAACTTTATCAAATATATAAGAATATGCAACATTTCCCAATTGACAAATGGTCAAAATATATGAACAGTTTGTGAATGAAGAAATGAAAGTTACATATATAACTATATGAAAAAGTGCACCAAATAGGTATTGATTAGATAAATGCAATTAAAACAACTCAGATATCCATACTTATCAGATTAGCTAAAATGATGAAAAGTCAAAATGCCAAATGCTTGAGGGAATGTAGAAAAATAGGAATACTAATACATTGATGGTGAAACTATAAACTGATAGAACCATTTTCTAGAGCAATCTGGAATTATATACAAAGAACTGGAAACTGAAGGGATGTCTATCAATTGGGGTATATCATTGTAATGGAATGTGGTTGTTGTACATGATTGCAAGGAATAGTATTTTGCCATAAGGAGTGTCAAACAAGATGGTCCCTACCAAAAGAAGAAAAACCCTGCAAAAAAAAAAAATATATATATATAGTAATGCAAAATGAAGTGAACTGAACCAGATGAACATCATGCACTGTAAAGGCAATAATGTATGATGATCAAGTCCTGGAAACAAGCATATTTGTTGGTATGAATGAGAAATATTTACCAATGTAAGATGACCTAAAGGGAATGATGATAAGGCTTTAGCTGGTCCACAGTCCTTTGGAATGACCAGGTAACAATGCCTATTCAAAACAGTATGGTATTCAATGTTTAGCCCCTCTTCCCATGTGACTGGAATATTTCTAACAGAATTACTCTGTCCAGGGAAACTTTATTTTTTTAAATTAAAAATATTTTCTCTCTTATTTTTATATCACTTCTATTTCTCAATATAATGTTTCCCTCTTTCTTTCCCAGAAGACTATCTCTTATGAATTAGAATAAAAAAGAGGGAAAATAACAATTGAATAAAGCAATCCAACCCACTAATCAAATCTAATATGTATATCTACACCTATGGTCCCTTCACATTTGCAAAAAAAAAAAAAAGGTAGGAGATACATTCACATATATCTGTTTTGGGGACAAGGTTGATTAATATAATTAAAAGCATTCAGTTTTGAATTAATTTTTGTTGTTTCTATTTCATTGTAGTCATTGCACCCTGGGTTTTTTTTATTATTTCACTTTATATTACTTCAAATATTCATAAATTCTCATGATACAACAAGATTCAAGGAACACAATTTGTTTAGACATTCCCTAGTTGATGAGTATCTCTTATCATTTGGTGTTATGTGGGACTCTCTTTTTTTTAATCACTGACATTCTTGAGGTATGTGGCCGAATCTCTTGAGTTAGACAGAATGGATAGTCCCCTCACCATAATTCCAACTACTTTACAAAATTATTGGACCAATGCACAGCTCCACCAAGAGTGGAAGTGGGAATTAGTGGCTTTGAATGAATGATTGTTAGTTTCTCTTCCTGGGAAGAAAAAATCTGGACTCTATTCTATTTGGAAACTAGGTACCACTTCTGCTAGGTGAATGTGTCCTTAGGTGTACGTATGTTTGTGTCTTTGTGTGTCATTCTTCTTTGATGATTATCAGATCTTACTTGTGTTGCCAGAGAAAAAACTGTTTTCAGGAATATTTGTTTGTTTCCAGGTCTCTTTTTGAGGGACTGAGCCAAACTAGAATTAGTTCAGGAGCTGGTCTAGTTACTAACAGTGATGTGAACTGGTTCCCAACCCAAGAGTGAGTTTCTTTGTCTTGAGGTCATACCTCTTCACCTTAGTAGAGCATTCAGTCAAGTGGAGAAAAGAGAATTTGTCACAGCTGGTATTGCTCCAATTTTATTTTGATTTAATGCACAAAATAATAATCC
The DNA here is from genome assembly GCF_027887165.1 of Monodelphis domestica. NCBI lineage: Eukaryota > Metazoa > Chordata > Mammalia > Didelphimorphia > Didelphidae > Monodelphis > Monodelphis domestica. The sequence continues at coordinate 155,841,775 of NC_077234.1, forward strand.
CTCATTTAACAAATATGTCTGTGGCCAATATGTTCAGTTGGCCACATCATGGCACTAATAAAGCCAGAACAGCAGCTTTGATCCACACATGCTATAGTTAACTTTGCCATATTCCTTGGTCATCAATGCATCACTAACTCTGGTTTATTGCATAAATGCGTTTCTAATAAATACCTTCTGGTTGATTGATTGTCAGTGTCATTTCCTAGAAGGCAGTCAGGCCAAATGGAGCAGCTGGATCAACACAAAAATCTCTACTATTGGTATGATATTTACTCGCTTTTTAAGTCTAAGTTTCGTGGCCAGTGCTCAGAAGGCTACCTATTTCCTCTTGACCTATAGTCAACATAAACAACCACAAGATTGTTGTAGTTCAGAAAGCCAGTCTTGTCACAAGAAAGATTGAGAAAGAGAGCTTAGAATCACTGATTCATAAAAGAACTGTGAGTCCCAAAGCCACTTTGTGATATATATTTGTATAAGTAATAATAGATTTGTTCAAAGTTCGTATATTTAACAAATGTTGTAGCTGGAACTCTATTGCACATCTTCAGACTACAATTCTAATGCTGGCATCTGGGCTGACTTGGAAGCATGCATTCAAGAGCCAAGATGGTCAAGTTACCAAGGGCTCTATGAAAACTATTTTGAAGAAATCCCTACCTACGGATACTTATCCAACCTTAATTTGCCTCTAACATATTGACTATATGACATTTTTCACGAGGCCAGATCTTGAATATAGTGGCTCGAGGTCTATAAAGTATTTACTGAGAGCAACCCTTTGAAGTAGGTAGTAGAAATGCTTTCTTTTGAATTTTATATAAAAGAAGGTTACTGCTCAGAAAAATAGCATAATCTGCCAATAGTTACATAACTGTTACATAGCAGCTGTAGGGTCTAGACCATTCTAACTTAGAGATCAATTGCAATTTCCATTACTCCAGAGTGTCTCCCTAATTCAGCACTTTTCCACTTTTTATCAACAGATTTTCTCATTTTATCTTCATTGAATTCTGTACCCTCTTTCCTTCCCTGGCATATGTGCATTCATCAAAGCCCTTTGACAATTCTCATCAACATTGTTCTTATATTATGCCTTTTGGCTTTGTAGAATCACAGTTCTGCTTCCTTGGTCTGCATGGTGGTCCAGATTATTTTTCACCAATGGTCCTGATCTCCATTAGATTCTTCCTCTCAGCTTGGAAGAATGATTTAGACTGTTGAACTCTGAAACAGGAAAACCTGATTTCAAACTCAACTTTCAAATACTTATTAATAAGCTCTGTGATTATGGACGAGTCACAACATCTAACACTATTAAATTCCTCTCCTGTAAAATGAGAGTAACAATGAAATTTACCTCATTGGTTTATTGCGAGAAACATGTGAGACAACCTAGGTAAAAGTGCTCTGCCAATCTTAATGTATCTTATAAATATTTGGTATAATATTAATAATAATAACTATAATTATTCAGTTGATCCTAAGGGCTTCATTTCCTCACTTTGAGAAAGGCACACATTTATTTCTTTTTCTACCCAGGGCCCATATTAACACTTCCAGTCAAAGATTCAACACAGGTTCAGTCATAAATATATATTTTTCCTTTTAAATTCAGAAAACTTAGTGTGGTGGAAAGCCAGTGCACATTATAGTGATATTACATCAAATCATATGTAAACCACTTTGCAAATCTTGAAGAGCAATAGATATTTTAGTAATGATGATGTTGATAAAGATCATGATGAAAGCAGAGGGATTAGAAGAGCAAATAAGGTTGTTTTTAATATGTAATACAGCATATTAATCTAACTTATTAGTCCACTAAATAACTTTGATCTTTCATTAAAATCATAGACTTTATGAGTATCTAAATGAAAGAACACTTGACATGTCCCACATTTGTTTAGTGATACATATGATTGCATGTTGAAAAATTATGTTGTTTCTGCTTTTAGACTTTTTCTTTGGGTAACAATGGTTTAAACCATTATCCTGTTATGAGAACAGAGATTACTTTATTATTAAGGTAGTTATTAAGCAAAGACTTCTTTAAAAATAGTATTACTTGCATTTTTCATCCATCTATACTAAATGTGCATATATAAACACAGATATACGCATATGAATATGGACACATAACTCTGTTGGCAATTATAACTATTCTGCTAATAGAGACAAAAATATAGTCCTTGGAAAGATTTTTACTCTTCTACAACCAAACTGATTTCATCTTGCAAGTTTCAGTGCATCACTTCTTAAATGTAATCCCCCAAGAATTCTTCCTTCATAGGCAGGTCTTCTATTTGCTTGTTCACATGTAAAATCTGTTATTTCCAGAAGCATGTATTCATCCAAACTTGGAACACTGCTGACTTTTAAGTTACTTTTCATGGAATTGTCTCCTTATAATACTGTATCTTTGGTTGCCATCCAGTGGTTATAATCATACACTTCAGTTGTTAAACCGGCAGAGAGAAAAGATACTCCCTTCATTTTGCCAGCCGGCTGTTTTAATGCAAAATAGACTAGTCGGTGGCCTTCTGTAAATAATGTAACTGTTTTGAACACTTTGAAAAGTGACAAACGGTGGAGATTTTAGTATACAGAAACAAAGAACAACAGGGAAGAATGAGTGAGAAGGAAAGAATTCTGTTTCCCTATCATAATGAAAGAGATATTTTTATATCTAGATCTTAAAAATTAAAAATAAGGAAATCTAAATTTCAATTAATAGAGATGATTAATTAGTCACAATAATATTTCAACTAAATCATCATAGTGTATGGTATGTGACTGTTTGATTGTGGAAAATTCACTTAGCTTTTCAAATTTTAAAATAGGCTAATTTGTAAAATTGTAATTCCAAGACTTGTATTACCTACCTTGAGGTGTTTTTGGAGGAAATGTTATTTTGTAAGCCTAAGAAATGATGGAAATATAAACTATAATAGCACAAAATTAACTATTAAAAGTTCTATGTTTAGTGATAGGTAGTAACTTTTTTTTTCCAAACAAAAATTAATCTTCACAAAATTTTAAGCTGTAATTGGTAATATATGTAGGCAATTGCCACTATAAGACTTCATAGAAAAGAATACACAGTAGGTGATAGGCTATCAGAGACATGTAAGCAACTCAGTGTTTATAATTCAGTGATCAAGAAGCATATTTTTGCTTATAAAAGAGAACAAATTCATTTAAACCATAATTAAGAAGGAAGCAGGCTGAGGAAGCCCCACAAATCAGTCTACAGGCATACTATTAACAGACTAAAGCATTATTAGGTCACATTTTTGGCACTTCTGTTCATTTAAATTAAACTGGGATGATCAGAACCATCTTGAAACAGAGAAGATAGGGGCTTATAATCCTCTGAATGAAGAGTTCTTAGAACCATAGATTTAGAATTAGAAAAGAGGTTGATATGTTTCCTCTCAGTGAAAAATTTGCATAATCACAGGAGCATAAAGTTGATATATAGCTGAAGAGGATCTTAAACATCACCTGGTATAAAGCTTCTCAATATACAGAGATCATTAAAGGGTTTGGGACTTGTCTAAGAGCTTATAAGTAGGTGGCAAAATGGCAGCTCAGGTCCTCTGATTCCAAATCTCACCCTTTTCTCCAATCTCTTTTTTTAAATGGATATTTTAATTTCTTATATTCTTAGAATTCCCACTAGTCTTAATGAAAAGTGCAAGAAAGTGGTGGTGATTTTTCATCAGGCAGATGCAGGCTTATTAAAAGATGGGTTGATTAAACTAGAATGATTGTAATTTTTAGAAATCAGACTTGTAAAATATGATTTAAAATTGTTTGTAATCTTAAAAACTCACTGCAGTTAAAAATGTGAAAAAACAAATTCGTAGCCTTAATGGGCAATTTGATTTTAAATGTCATAAAATTATAAAAACTGAATCCCATAAGAGATTATAAATTCTTCTTTTTAAACATTTCTATTTGCATGTGGATGTAGTTTACAGCTCTAAGTATGAACAGTAGTGTCTCCCACCTGGCACACATATAAAGTCATCCACACATTTGGCAAGTGGTTTGGGGGAAGTAATTATTTGTAATATCTAGTAAAATCTCATCCTCTAATTCCCCCTTTCAACACCTCTTCGTGTCATAGGAAAGCCTGTGATAAGCATAAGTTCCAGTAGGTACAAGGAAGCCCCTAAAGCTTTGAGTATATCCCTATAATGAACTGTGTAGCTCTTAAATTAGCACCAGCCTAATCAAGTTCAAGGTGATTCATCTCTTGGATAGCCACAGTGATGTAAACAACAACAATAAATCATATTCTAGCAGAAGGTTGGGTATCTGCATCATCGAAAGGCTCTCCATAGCCTAGCTTCATTTTCAGTCTGGCGGTGCTGGAAATAGATATTCTTGTTTTATTTTGATGGACCAATTAGCTTTGTCTGTCACAAGCCATAGTTAATTGACACATAAAATTAGTTTAGTGCTGTGTCCACTTAAGCAGTCTTGATCATTGGGATTCCAAGATTCTAATTTTGGCTCCAAAGCAAATACAATTGTGGCTTGGCAATGTTGCCACTTGACCATTAATTAGGGGACTATACAAAAATGCACACTGAAACCATAGCCTAAACTGGCATCCACTGGGACCATCACTTAGAAGAATATATACATTTCTGTGGGCATAGTAGTGTCAAGTTATTAGCATCCAGCATGAGAGTTTTCATAATAAAAATTGCACATCTCTGTAGTTTGGCAGCACATATCATATAGAATGGACCTGTTTAAGCATAATGTCTGGTACCTTCATGCATTGCGAAGCCATGGCCAGGGCACCTACATGAAGGGATATAAAGAAAATGTATTACACAGGCAAATGTGTAGTGGGAGCAATTCATGACCCCAAAGCTGCTAATATTCCCTACAGATCAATCAATCCCTCAACATTTATTAAGCATCTACTATGTGCCTGATACTGTGCTAAATGCTAGGAATGAAATGAGGCAAAAGACAGTACCTGTCCTTAAGGACCTTACAATCTAAGAGGGATATAATTTATATACTATCTGGATGGAATTATACACTATTTGGCTGCATATGCTATGCATTAGGCATCGTCTCCTATTGCTTCTTCTGTTCAAGATATCTATTAAATAGTTCTTTTAGACATTTCTACTATCTACTAAAATTTATTTGGGGATGGGCTATGATGTAGTTAATAAGTTCCTCTCTTGTAAAAGAGAGGCTCACATTCTTTTAGTCTGCTCCTTCAGCCACTTGTTTGATCAGAAGATCGCAGAATTACAGTTATAGAGATGGATGACAACTTAGAGGTCATTGACACCACCTTTCCCATTTATAAATGAAGGAACTAAGCAACACCACCTTTCATGTACTGTAGATGCTATGATTAGTAAGATTCTTCTCTGTAGAGAGGGCAACAATTAATACAAGAGTTCTTTCTCAATAATATGAAGATTTCTTTAGCCTTTCTATCTAGATTTCTTGGACAAAGATTATAAAACTGTCTTCTCAGGTAGGTTGAGTCATAAGGTAGAAGAAAATGCCTAGGCTGAAGTTGGGTTAATTTTTCACACAAATGATTCTCTTCTTTTGAACTCTTAAAAACTGAACTCTGAACTCAACCTGTTCTTTCCTGTATTCCTTGAATCATCCTTTATTTGATGTATGCTTAGAAACTCATTAAATTTTTAAAAGTCTTATAACAACCACTAGCTATTGTAAATTTACTCAGAGTGTAACTTCCTCAAATGGAAAAGAGATTGGCAGAAATCAGCAATTAAGGAAACGTCTTAAACTTTAGCCCAGAAATCTTTTTATTCTGTGGAAATAGGAATTGTTTTTAACTTTGTTAGTGCTCATATTCTCTGAGGATTCTTGCAGTAACTGTAAGGAATACTTCCTTTGGGGCAATTGGTTCTGACTGAGGAACCCAGAAGTACCTGAAGTAGAGAGCAGGCTAAAAAACAGTCCATCTTACAAGACACTATTCAGACACCTGTGTTCAGGGAAAGAAACACAGTAGAAGAGAAAAGCCTTGGACTTACCTAGATAAGGAATATATATTCACTGCTATGTGTAATTAGTCATCAGTGTTGCTAGAGGGAGAGGATGAAGCAATTGTCCTATTCCTCATGGGAAGTCCAAGAAAGAATTTGTGGATTCCACAACCACACATGAAGAAGATAAGAAGAGAGTGAGGGCAGAAGTTCTCTCTCTTTATAAATTTTAAGTAGAAAGCTCTTACTGCCAATTCTCTTTGATTCTTCCTTCCTCATTTTATGTAGAGGTGAAGAAATAGACAATGAGGCAGCACATGTGGACCAATCTCAAACCTCTGGGTTCAAATGACCTTTAGCAAGGGATCCATGAACCCAAATGGGAAAGATGTGTGCTTAGCTCCAGGGCATATACTTCTGATATCTCTAATTACCTACTAGATGATGGTGTCACCTCTCATTGGTACCTAAAACTAAACATGTTCCTTTCCTAGTTCATTATTTTTGTGTTATAACTCATACCTCCTGACATTCCTATTTTTATTTGTGGCAGCATCATTTATCTAGGTTCTCATTTTGATATATTGGTGCTGACTCTTCTTATCTTTCTTCCCATATACTATCAATTGATTCTACCTCCAAAGTCCCCTAACTCTATTCCTATTACCTTCACCCAGTGCATGAACTAATTACCTTTTGCCTATACAAGAGGAAAAGACTTTTAAGAGACTCGAGGCTGTCTTTTTGTTTCTCAACAATTTTCATGAAAATGAATATCAACTCCTTTAGGACAGAGATTTTCTTTCTTGTATTTGCATCCTCAATACCTGGCACGTAGTAGGAACTTAAATTCCTGCTAAATATATGGGTGCATTTATCTGGCTATGTCATTCTTTGACCAGAACTCTTCAACACTGCCTGGAGAATAAAGTTCAAATTAATTTAGCACATATTTTAGTCTTACAAAATATGATATTACTTTTCTTTTAAAAAAACCCTTACCTTCCATCTTATAATCAATATTGTATATTGGTTCCAAGGCAGAAGAACAGTAAGGGCTAGGCAATGGGGGTTAAGTGACTTGCCCAGGGTCACACAGCTAGGAAGTATCTGAGACCAGCTTTGAACCTAGGACCTACCATCTCTAGGCCTGGCTCTCAATCCACTGAGTCATCCAGCTGCCTTGATATTACTTTTCTAAACTTATTCTTTCTATAGAACTTGCCCCACCTACAACAAAATTAGATTACTCATTATCCTCATACTCCTCATCCCAATCTTTCCTTCTCTTATGTTTTGGTCCAGAACTGGACTCTATTTTACAAATAGTTTGATCAGGACAGATCATAGAATAGCAAATTCTTATCTTTGTAGTTGAAGGTCACATTTGTTGATCATTTTCAAGTTGATATGTTTAAAGATAACTTTTGTTAAACATTATTGTTCTTTGGCCTATTATATGAAAAGTCTACCTTTCCCCCTTTTATTAAAAAACAAGAACCAAAAAACAAAACAAAACAAAACTTCTTTTTCCACCTTTAACCCATTCTCCCCTTCTCTTTGATTCTTGACAATACATTCATTGGTACATAATCCATCATGGCCAAGTGGTTTGAACTCTACTACATTGGTTAAGGGTTCTTTAGCTATCTCCTAGATTATCTGAGATTCTTCTTTTCCATTTTTCTTCTATCTTCCTTTTTAGAAGAAAACTCTTCATTGAGAGAACAGTAATAAAATAGGAGTTGCTTTACTCTCTCTGATATTTACTTGTCTACCTGAGGCAGTGATGTACTTTTCTTATTCATTCTCTTGCTCTTAATATAGTGAAACATTTTCTTTTTTATTGTTCTTGACATTTTTCACAGGCCTTAGACCTTCATGACTCTATTATTATTGGTCTGTGGCTCTCTTTTGTATTTGTCTTCAATTACCTGCCTTCACTCTTCATCTTTTGTACTTTATACATTGTACTTTTGTACATTGACCTTGTCAATGAGCTCTCAGTTCAGAAGTAAAGAAGTTCCATCAGTGGAATGATGGAAATTATGCTAAAACTGCAGATCTGTTTGATAGTGAGAAGGATTATATCTTGAAGGTGGCCAGATGGGAAGGGTCTCTTTCCTAGTGAACAAAAGACAGAAAATATCCATAGAAGGACAGAAGATAGAGAGACCAGACCCTAAAGTGGAAGTAAGCTAGAATGGCTATCCTGAGGAGGTGAGAAAACTGAATTAGGGAGAGAAGAAAGAGCAAGATATAAAGGTACAAATAATTCTATCAAAGGATCCAACATCTGTCAGTAAATGACTATGAACCCAATAGAAACATTACCTTCAGATGAGATATAGAGAAAGCTTTCACTTTAAAATATTGAGACCTTCATTCAGATAACTCAAAGAATATAAGTCCATTTAAGATTAATGTCTCATATGTAAGCATATATACATGTGCTCATATACACATATGTATACATATATGTGCACACATGTTCATTTATATGTGTGCAATATATGTATATGTGTATGTGTCTCTCTATAAAACATAAACTGTTTGGATCACAAGCTTCATTGCTTCTTCATTTTACACATAACAAATGTATCCTGGAATATCTGGCATGCATGTAATAGTAGCTAACAGTGCCACTGGATACAATAATTTGTCTGTTAAAGTTACAATAAAATATAATGTTCACAAAAGAAGTTCCTTTCACATTTTCCCATAAAGTGTTCCTTTACTTCCAGGCATCCTTAAATATTCAACTTATTCCAAATATTTAATCTGTCATTGGGAGCTTAGCATTGACCTTTTGTCATGCAATACTATTTCTTGGCTGATTAATAATAACTATTAATGGTTGTACTAGCTGACATTTATCTAGTATTTTAAGGTCTACAAAGCACTTTATAAGCATGATCTTGTTTGATTAAAATGGTGAGGCATGAGGATTTAGTGTTCCAAGTACTTACTACTGTCTTCTCCAAACATTTGTTATCGTCAATCAGACTTGGCTCAGTAACAAGATATCCATCTGTACAGAGTATTCTTCCCTGAAGGGGCCATAATATTTGTATACTCAATTTCTATTCATTTTTTCAGATAAGCATCTTAAGGGAAATAACATTAGATAATATACCCCAGGTAAGGTAGTTGACTCAGGGTAAAGCTAGGATTAGAACCCAAGTATCTTTTTCCTCAGTCATTTTGTTTCATAATCCCATACAGTCATCCCCCTTTCTACCAACAATCCAGAATGAAATCTTCTTATCCTTCCCCATTTCTATGGAACCCTACATCACCCTTGACATCTGCACTCATATATAGTATTCCATCCCTGGGTTTTCCTACTTCTCCATTTCCTTCCATCAGCTCTTCTAACACTACTCCCACCACCTTTACAATATTTTTCTTTCTTTATTCCAGTTTAACCCTCTACCCACATTCTGTTCCCTGATAAGTCACAGGCTCTGCTAGGTATAAATTCTGACCTCAGTGGTACATTCAATCCCATTCTCTTCCCATCATGGTAATTCTGAAGAGAAAAATGTTTTGCCTCCTTGCCTTAAGTAAATGAATCATCTGGAACCCTGTACTTATTCTAGTTCAAACAAAAACCTTCTCCCCTGTTTTACTGCCAAGACAGCCTATTCCTTCTGAGAGCGGTATTAGTAACTACATTTGATAGCACAAAAAATTAAAATTCTCTGATAAGAACAAATGCTTTTGATTTTTTAAGGACTAAATTGACTTCTTCCATGCATCAGGGAAAAATGAAACTTCATTTAGGTTAGACAAAAGAAAGACTGTTTTGAAATAAAGTGCTGCTTATGTTTTTTTTCTTTTTATCACCTATAAGGACTTGCTTAAGTATATTCCTGTTTCCTTTAGAGGTCCATAATAGAAACATCTTTGAGATCTTTTCCATATTTAAGATTTTGTAAAGAAGATTATGGTACTCCAAGGCCCACAGACATTTTCTTTTCTCAATGTATATTCATTTTAAATTTAATTAATTAATTAATTAATTTAGAATATTTTTCCATGGTTATGTGATCAATGCATATTCTTCATGACCTCTCAGCGTAGCCTTTGCCCATTAATTTTACCTTCATAACATCTTTCATATATGCCTGTTTTTCTTCTTTGAAATGGCTGCCACCATGATGCATGCCCTCATCAATTCACACTTGGATTGTTACAAAAGATTGCTTCTGGTCTCCCTATATCAAGACTCTCTCCACTCTATTCCTTCTTCCACTCACATGTCAAAGTGAATGCCTAAATTTTCGGCCTTAACTATGTCATCCAGCTTTTCAATAAACTCCAATAGGTCACTTTTATCTCTAGGATCAAAGATAAAATCTTCTGACATTCAAAGCCCTTTAAAATATGGTTATTTTTCCAGACTTTTTTGTATCTTCATCTTCCTCTTGTTTCCTCCTGCATCTTACTCTGTGATCCAGGGAAGAAGAAACTAGGCTTCATGGTATTCCTTATACCAGATACAAACAATGTGAATCACCTGACTTTGGATACTTTCACTGGCTATTCCTGATGCCTAGAACATTTCTTCTCTCTCTCCTTCCTCATCTTCAGCTTCTCATTTCACTGGCTTTCTTCAAGTACCAACTAAAATCCAACCTTCTGGAGGAAAACTCTACTTTATTTTCTAATGTCCTTGCTTTGTGTATTATCTCTAATTTATCTTACATATAGAGTGATTGTACATAGTTTGCATTTTCCCTCCATAAGACATTGAACTCCTTGAGATCAAGAACTATCTTCTGTCTTTTTTAAAAAATCCTCAATAGTAATCAAAATCCTTGGCATATAGTAAGGGTTTAGTAATTATTTACTAATTAATAGAAAAAAGGAAGGAAGGAGGAAAATAAAGGAGAAAGGATTAAAGGAAGAAGAATCATGCCAATGTCTAATTTAAATATAGAAAATATAATTTTTTTCTGTTTGGGTGCTTCATTTACTTTTTAAGAAGATAGTATTTTTTTTTTGCTTTTAATAAGAAACCAAATAATTTCATGAATTCAAAGCTTTAAAATGAAATATTAAATGGATAAATTTAGAAAATAACTGAAAGCTCAGTGGCAAAACCTTGGTTACATTTAATATTTTTGTCAAGAAAGAATTGTCATGACCACTGTGTGTCTCTGTAGCACAAGGACTATGTATTTTGGAGTATTATTCTGGATTTTAGAAGGTAGTTATGCATTGGGTGCCATTTGTTGGGCAAGAAATTTTGCTTTTTAATTAAAATGACTTAATGTTTTATGTTTATGGATTTTGTCAACATCTGCCACAGATGGGTATAATTACTAGAAACACACTATTCTCCTATATACTTAATTTAATGTTGTGAAAGAATTATGGCAAATTGTTGGAATAAAAATGGGAAATACAAACTATAACTAGATTTCTTTCTTTTCTCTTAGGCTCTGGAAAATTGGGTAATTAAATATAAATTTTAAAAATGAATCTAAATTTAAAGGAAAGGTATGGGTTGGAAAAATTCTCAGAAAGAGTAGATGGATCTCAGCTAGGAAGTTCCATTAATTTCACTGACTTTAATATTGTTGTGCTCCTTTTGGTTGTCATATTTCTTTTATCACCAATCATATTCCTGAGGCATTTAGATAGTTATTAGATGCATACTTACACACTCATTTAAAAATAAAATCACTGACTATTGTACTTAGTTGTTATCATTCAAGTTTTTAGAAGGATATCAGACATATGATTTATACTAATTTATTTTGGGTTGCATTTGTATCCCTAGTGCTTAGCATAGCAGTACAGGGAAAGGATTTTAATATATACATATGTATATATATATATATATATATATATATATATATATATATATATACATATACATATATATGCATAACCAAACAATTTCTGCTTTAATATTAATAGATGGTGTTCATTATTCCTATGGTAGAAAAATTACCTTTCAAACTAAACTCTGTGATGAGCCCTTCTAAATTTAGTAAGTTATGCCTCCATATTCAGAGTCATTGTAGTTTGACTGGTCCCTTGATTGGTCCTTAGAGAGCTTCCAAGGCTTAGTCCACTGACTAAGTCTTCCAGAACCTATGGCTACTTTCACAACCAGATGAAGCACCACATTAGACATAGTGAGTGAACAATATTGCCTACTAAATAGTAGTATTATAAAGTGTTCCCCATTGATATTTTACTTTACTTTTTAAACATACCTCAGAATATTGTTTAATGACATTATATATATATAATTATATCTATATCTATATCTATATATAATTGTTTACATTTCTGCAAAAACAACTTGAAGGAAATCAGAGATGTCAAGAGTCAAAGATGAGGAAGGAGAGTATTCTAGACATGCGGGAACAGACACTACAAATGCATAAAGACATAAGTTGTGTTTAAGGAATAGCAAGTAGGATTCTGTGATTGAAATTTTTAATGCATAAAGGGGGAACAAAATGTGAAAAGACTGGATACGTGGGAAGGAGACACATTATGGGAAGCTTTAAGGCTAGTATATTTGATCAAAGAGGAAGCCATTGAATTTTGGGAACAGTGGCGTTGACATGATTAGACTACATTAGAAGAATTACTTTGGTATCCGTGTGAAAGATGGAAATGAATGGAGATTTGAGACAGAGAGATGTAGAAGGTTTGTCAGTTTGTCAGAGGCAGAGGTGATAAGAATCTGAATGGTAGCTAATAAATTTGGGAGAATAGCTATTAATTACATTGATAACAAAGTTATCTAAAAATAAGATAGACATGAATTCATAATATATGAAGATTGTTGAACGAACTCAGGTGCTCAACCTATAGAAAAGCAGTTTTGGTGAGAGGTGGGGAGTATGATAGTAATCTACATTTTTTAGAATGACTTTCATGGAGAAGGGAAAATATATTCTATTTTTCCCTAGAACCTAGAAGAAGGAACTGTAACCTTGACATAAGGAAAAAAAATTCCAAATGATTAGAAGGATCCAAAGGTCAAAAGTTTGGCTTTATTGAAGGCGATATTTTCCCTGAAAAGAATTTTTCAAGACAAGACTCGATGAGGTCTCATCAGGAATCCTACAAGATTATTTTTCAGGTTTTGGTTGAGGGATATGAACTATGAAGACCTTTCCAATTCTGAAATGCTTTGATCCTCTGGGCTAATTAATCTTTAGGGTCTAGATCTATGATAATTCAGTATCCATTGACTATGTATCCTTTTGAGGCTTTCAGAACTTGTTTTATAATTAGCTTTTTATTTTTTCACAAAAAATAGCCTTTAGTCTTCTGTTACATTGGTTTTTATAATACCTGTTCACAACTCTGAGAATTACTCTGAATTTTTACAATGTAAATTTACTGGCCTCTAAACTAAAAAGACCTGTCATTTTATATTTAACTCTGGTAACAAGTTGAGATGATACTTCCAAAGAACCACCCCAAACATTCATTTTATTGGTGATACCATACAGATACAAATGACATAAGCATTTAAGTTAGTGCCAAACAGAAAATAAGTGTACTTATTGGAATACTGTGTAAATAGGAAATTGCACGACAGAAAGAATTACCTATATTACTTCAATTTGTTAATAAAAGACTCATTGAAGAAAGTGAGATTCTAGGTGAGTGATTTAAATACTTAGTTGGGCAAACCAATCCTGGAACACTCACCCAATGCAACATCACAGAGTCACATGTCTCAATTTGCCAGTGTGGCATGCCAGATTGCTGACTGGCATAACTCAAGGGATGTTACTTATAGGGACTGAAGTGAAACATTGGTCAAATAGAAAATCTTAGGGCAAGGGTTTAGACTGAGCATAAAAAAGCCAGCCCATGGGACTTCTTGGTAAACATGGTGGCAGTCTAGATGCAAGACTCATCCTCCCCTCAGCACCCACTAATATAGACTAACTGAAAAAAACAAACAAACATAAACAAACAAACAAAAAAAAAACAAATTCATAAGAATGAAGGGACTCTACAGTAGGGTGCAGCATTGAAGGTACATGGGATTTGGGCATTTCCACACTATAAGGGGATGAAAAAGCTCCCATCAAAACGCGAGCTGATCTAACCTCCCCCAACCCACCTACTGAGCCAGAGTGAGAACCAGCACACTCCAGAATCAGTGAGTGAGTGAGGGGCACATCCAAAGTGAGTAAGGGGCACCTCTAGATCCTTGGGAGCTGAATAAGAACACCAAAGACCTACCCCTGAGAACAGTTACACCTGAAACCCCAGCAGGCTGAAGAGCACAGACCATGGGTGCTCACAGGAAGATAGCACAAAGAAGGGCAGAAAACAGCAGAAGCTACAGAGATTTGAGAGCTTGCTTCAGGCAAAATCCTTGCTCCTTAACTCCATACACAGAGAACCTGCCCATCTCACTCTGATTTCTGACTAAAAAGGGAAGGAAAAACCTACACAGTGGTGGCAAATAGTGCCCAGGAACAACAACCTCCCTCTACCAAGAAAAACAAGAAGAGGAGGTTGACAGTGGAAAATTTTTATGGAGTAAAAACCCAGGCTACAGAGGAAATACAGGAGGAAATGCAAATAAATGCACCAGAACCTACCAAAAAATGGAAATTGTCCACAAACTCTTGAAGAATTTAAATTGGAGCTTATCAAAAAGATGGAAGTCTTCTGGCAAGAAAAGTGGGAAATAGTTCAAAGAGAAAATAACAGTTTAAAGGAAGACCAAACCGAAAAGGAAAACCAGTCTTTAAAGACCAGAATTCAGCAACTGGAAGACAATGATTTTGCAAAACAGCAAGAATGAATAAAGTCAAGTCAAAAGACTGACAAAATAGGAGAAAACAAAGTATCTCACTGAGAAGATGACAGTTCAGGAAAACAGATCAAGGAGAGACAATTTGAGAATCAATTGTCTACCTGAAAAGCTGAAATAAACAGAAATCTTGACATTATACTACAGGAAATCATCCAAGAAAATTGCCCTGATGTTCTTGAACAAGGGGGAAAAGTAGAAATTGAAAGAGTTCATAGAACACCCTCTACACTAAATCCTCTAAAGACAACTCCCAGGAACATAATTGCCAAATTCAAGAGCTTCCAGGCTAAGGAGAAAATTCTACAAAAAGCCAAAAAGAGACAATTTATCTACCAAGGAGCACCAATCAGGATCACACAAGACCTGGCAGCTTCCACACTAAAGGATATCAAGGCTTGGAACATGATATTCAGTAAGGCAAGAGAATTGGGTCTTCAACCAAGGATCACCTATCCATCAAAACTGACTATATACTTCCAGGGGAAAGTTTGGGCATTCAACAAAATAGATGATTTCCAAGTATTTGTAAACAAAAGATAAGAACTAAGTGGAAAGTTCGATATCCAAACAAAAAGATCAAGAGAAACATGAAAAGGTAAATAAGAAAGAGAGGGAAAAGGGGAAAATGATTTTTTATTCAAACTTCCTTCTTTAAGGGCTAAAAATAGATCAAATTATATATATTAATGTATGGGGAAAATATCTCTAACTCCAAAATTGTATTCACTATTATAGTAATTACAAGAATCATTCACAGGAAGAGATTGGGGTAATATGTGCTATAAAACAATATGCAAAAAAAGAAAAAGGGAGGGGGGAATTGAAGATGGCACCAAGAGATACTTGAATAAATAAAATAAATAGAATAATCTTTATCACATAAAGATACACAAGGGAAGGGGAGGGGAAGAATACTCTTATAAGAAGAAGAGGAAGAGAGTGCTAATAGGTAATGCTTAAACCTTACTCTCAGTGAAATCAATTTTGAGAGACAAGAGCATCTAGATCCATTGGGGTCTTGAATTCTCTTATCCTACAGGAAAAGTGAGAGGGGGAGGGAGTACAAAAAGGGAGGGAAAGAGAAGGGGAGGGAACTTAACAAACCCTAAAAAAACAAGAAGGGAACAAAATGGGAGGGGCCAGAAAGGGAAACATATTAAGGGAGGGGATTAGGGGGATTGATTAAAAGTAAACTACTGATTTAAAAGGATATAGCAAACGAAGAAAGGACAGAACTAGGAGGGGATATCAAAATGCTGGGAAATACACAAGTAACAATCATAACATTGAACATGAATGGGATGAACTTACCCATAAAACAAAAACAAATAGGAGAGTGGATTAGAATCCAAAATCCTACCACATGTTGTCTACAAGAAAGACACCTGAGGCAGGTTAAATATTAAATGTTAAATGTTAAAGCTTGGAGCAAAACCTATTGGGCCTCAACTGATAGAAAGAAGGTAGGAGTTGCAATCATGTTATCTGACAAATCCAAAGTAAAAATAGATCAGATTAAAAGGAATAGGGAAGGTAAATACATCCTGATAAAAAGGAATATAGATGATGAGGAAATATCAGTAATCAACATGTATGTACCAAATGGTATAGCATCCAAATTTCTAAAGGAGAAACTAGTTAAATTGAAGGAGGAAGTAGATAGTAAAACTATACTACTGGGAGACCTGAACCTACCACTATCAAATTTTGATAAATCAAATAAAAAAATAAATAAGAAAGAGGTAAAAGAAGTGAATGAAATCTCAGAAAAATTAGAGTTAATAGATATATGGAGAAAAATAAGTAGGGACAAAAAGGAATACACCTTCTTTTCAGCAGCAGCACATGGTACATTCACAAAGATTGACCATGTATTAGGTTATAAAAACATGGCAAACAAATGCAGAAAAGCAGAAATAATAAATGAAAAATTTTCAGATCACAATGCAATAAAATAATGATCAGTAAGGGTACATGGAGAGCCAAATCCAAAATTAATTGGAAATTAAATAAGATGATTCTCCAAAATTGGTTAGTTTCCAAATCATGAAAACAGTTAATAATTTCATTGAAGAAAATGACTATGATGAGACATCCTTTCAAAATCTATGGGATGCAGCCAAAGCAGTACTCAGGGGAAAATTTATATCTTTGAGTTCATATATTAACAAATTAGGGAGAGCAGAGGTCAATAATTGGACATGAAAATCAAAAAAATTTGAAAGTGAACAAATTAAAAATCCCTAGACAAAAAAGAAATTAGAGATCCTAAAATTTAAGGGAGAAATGAATAAAATTGAAAGTGATACAATTATTGAACTAATAAGTAAGGCTAGAAGCTGGTATTTTGAAAAAACAAAATAGACAAAGTACTGTTCAACCTAATAAAAAAAAGGAAAGAAGAAAACCAAATTCACAGTGTCATAGATGAAAAGGGAAACCTCACCTCCAACAAAGAAGAAATTAAGGCAATCATTAAAAACTATTTTGCCCAATTATATTGCAATCATTATGCTAATCTAGCTGATATGAATGAATATTTACAAAATATATATTGCCGAGATGAACAGAAGAAGAAATAGAATTCTTAAATAATCCCATATCAGAAAAAGAAGAACAAGCTTATTTATTGAATTAGTAAAAAACATAACAAAGTTCATTTGGAAGAGCAAAAGATCAAGAATATCCAGGGAAATAATGAAAAAAAAATGCAAAAGAAGGTGGCCTTGTAGTACCAGATCTCATACTATACTATAAAGCATATATATATATATATATATATATATATATATATATATATATATATATATATAGCATAATATACTATAAAGTCATGAAAACAATATGGCACTGGCATATTGAGACAAAAAGGAGGATCAGTGGAATAGACTTGGGATAAGTGACCTCATCAAGACAGTCTGTGACAAGCCCAAAGATTCCAGCTTTTGGGACCAAAATTCACTCTTTGATAAAAAAAAGGCTGTGAAAATTGGAAGAAAGTATGGAAGAGATTAGGTTTGGATCAACACCTCACACCCTACAGAAAGATAAACTCAGAATGGGTGAAAAACTTGAACATAAAGAAGGAAACTATAAGTAAATTATGTGAACACCATAGTATACATGTCAGACCTTTGGGAAAGGAAAGATTTAAAAACCAAGCAAAACTTAGAAAAAGTCAAAAAGTGCAAAATCAATAATTTTGATTACATCAATTTAAAAAGTTTTGTACAAACAAAACCAATCTAACCAAAATTAGAAGGGAAATAATAAATTGGGAAACAATCTTCATAACAAAAACCTCTGACAAAAGTCTAATTCCTCAAATTTACAAAGAGCTAAACCAGTTGTACAAAATATCAAGCCATTCTCCAATTGATAAATGGGCAAGGGACATGAATAGGCAATTTTCAGTTAAAGAAATCAAAACTATTAATAAGCATATGAAAAAGTGTTCTAAATCTCTTATAATCAGAGAGATGCAAATCAAAATAACTCTGAGGTATCACCTCATACCAAGAAGATTGGCTAACATGACAGCAATGGAAAGTAATGAATGCTGGAGGGGATATGGCAAAGTTGGGACATTAATACAAAGCTGGTTGTCTCGTGAATTGATCCAACCATTCTGGAGGGAAATTTGGAACTGTGCCCAAAGGACGCTAAAAGAGTCTCTGTCCTTTGATCCAGCCATAGCACTGCTGGGCTTGTACCCCAAAGAGATAATAAGGAAAAATACATGTACAAGAATATTCATAGCTGCACTCTTTGTGGTGGCAAAAATTGGTAAATGAGGGGATGCCCTTCAACTGGGGAATGGCTGAAGAAATTGTGGTATATATTGATGATGGAATACTATTGTGCTCAAAGGAATAATAAAGTGGAGGAATTTCATGAAAACTGGAACAACTTCCGGGAAGTGATGCAGAGCAAAAGGAGCAGAATCAGGAGAATATTGTACACAGAGACTGATACACTGTGGTACAATTGAATGTAATGGACTTCTCCACTAGTGGCAATGCAGTGATCCTGAACAACTTGGAAGTATCTACAAGAAAGAACATTCAGAGGAAAAACTGTGGGAGTAGAAACAGTGAAGAAAAACAACTGCTTGAATACTTGGGTTGAGGAGATATGATTGAGGCTGTAGACTCCAAATGAACATCCTAGTGCAAACATCAACAGCAGGGAAATAGGTTCTGATCGAGGTCACATGTAATACCCAGTTGTATTGTGCATTGGCAATGCAAAGGCGGGATCAGGGGGGCAAGGGAGGAATAGCATATGATTTTTGTAACCAAGGAATAATGTTTGAAATTGATCAGATAAAATATTTTTTTTTAAATCAGCCCATGAAGCAGGCTGGGTCTTTGCCATTTTTTGTTTGTGGAAGAAACTCTCTGTCTGGCTAGGGTTCTGTCTAGAAGCTTATCCTTGTAAACCATGTCTTGGACAGTGCAGCATTGGACCTGCATGGTCTATGCTGGGCTGTGAATCTGCAACTCAGGCTCTTTGGTTCTAGTGTCTTCATGAAGCCAAGTTCATTCCTTGGCTGTCCTTAATTTGTCTGCTCAACCATGTGGTTGACTGTGTCCCCATGCCACTGTTTGTGAAATAGTCCAAGAGCTTGTTAGAAATCTCGGACCCGATGAGGCAGAAGCAGTGGTCAGATACTTTGCATAATTGGACTGGTAATACTTTCTTTGTCTGTCTTTCTCTTTATTAATAAATACTTATAAATTTAGTATAACATCCACAATATTTATTTTCACTTATTTATAATGCAAGGGATAATCTGTGATTTGGTGTTCTAGATGTGACATAAATGTTTCTCAAAATTGGAATAATATGATCAAGAATGCACTCAGAAAGGTTGAACAACACACGAGTCTTACCAGTTCATACAATTAAAAATTGTGTTTTATGTATTCATTTCTTTGTTGACTGTAGTAGATATAATTTTCAATTATAGATTTTAAACTCATTGAGGGCAAAATTGTGTCTTCTATATTGCATTACTGAAAAGCTTTGCATAAAGTCAGTTGTATACCAAGTGATACATGAATGTTTCCTGCATGAATAAATGAGGATTTACTATTCACGTGTATAGGATGAGTAATAGAATAAAAAGATAGTAATAAATAATAAATACATATTTGTCTTGCCTTTTTCTCCTAGAGTAATGTTTCACTTGGAGGTGGATTATAAATATGACCAATGTTTCTAAGAAAGGGCACTGACATCTCAAAGGCAACATTTAAGGATTTATCTTTACCCTTTCTAAAGAAGAAAAATCTAGGGCGGGAAATCTAGGGTTTGATATGAGCAGGACAATTTTTCACATGTGAGACAAATTAAAGCAGTAATTCCAGTTTTCTCTTTCTTCTGCATCTGAATCACCCAAGGTCACTTTGCAGCTTTCTAAGCTTCATATGTAATACAAGAAGAATGTGAATTTTTTGGCATTCTGTTCATAGATGCTTTGCTGTTTTAATTCTCAATTCATCTAGGCATAACACCACCAACCTAGTGATTTTGATGATGATGAAAAACCACTTTTTGAGGAGTACATTTTTCTACTTTCCTCTTTTAGCCCTTTTCCAAGAGAAATGAAGATATAATGACTCTTTTATTTATCTGCCTGAAATAAATCAATACTTGCTTTTTGGACTGATAATCTGGTCAGATGGCTGGCAAGCTTATTTAAGTTGTCTTCTGCCCTTACCTTTCTTCCTCTCTTCTTATATTTTTGTGGCATTGCATGTTATTATTTGAAGGTCATGAATCATGTTTAAGAAATCTAAATGGAAGATATAACTCCTATATAGCATGATATGCAAGTAAAGTTGTAATAGTTTTATTCAAACTTTACACTAATCCTTTTATCAGTTTTCTCATTATTCATCTTTCCAATTAAATTATATTATTTTATATTTTTATTTTCTTTAACTTTAGGAATTGGCAAGTTTCAAGTTTGAAGAAATGCTGTTAGAGAATCATAGCTCTAGAGCTCACAGGAACCTCAGAGTCAACTACTCTTAATCCTTCCTTTTAAAGATTAGGATATTGATTCCTAGGGTGCTTAAATGATGTGCCTCAGGTCAAATAGCTGGTAAAAGTCAGAGACAGGATTGAACCAAAGTCCTTTGACTTTTGAGCCAAATTTCTTTCCAGTGTACAGTACTGAACAGCTTTTCTATAATGGTGATCTGACATTTCCCCCTCAATGAGGAGCAAGATAAAAGTAAAGAAGCTGAAAATGATACATGAGGGTTTAAGGAAGACAACAAGAGTTCTTAGAAGTTGAGATCAGTTCTTAAGCAGAAGCTGAAGGAAAACTACTCTTGTTGAGCATGTTAGTGTGACTTCCTTTCATATAGAGATGGAAAAATATGACTGCTGAGGCCCTTGAAATTCTCATTTTCAATGAAATAATACAGAAATAATTAGGAAAGAGATAATACAAGGAAGTTAGGCTAGAATTTCATCTGTATGGAATAATTTAAATATGATCCTATCTGAAGGAGGTAATTGTGCTTTCTCAAAGTTTTATGAATCTAAAATTTTATTATTCTAGTTTCAGATAAGAAAAAGCAACTATGGTCTTATCAATTTGAGAATGACCTTCAGCTATGGAGATCACAGTGCAATCATACTTGTCCTCCCATTTGCTTACTATAAAAGATCTACCTAATGTTCTTGGGAATTTCTCTCCCTCTCCTTTATCATTGGGAAGATGCTAGTGGAGCAAATGAATTATCCTTCGATTTTTTTTCACCAGCCAATTGACCAAGCCTTTATCTTTTACACTTATACAATTTTTTTTCGTTGATGTTTTCTTGTGCTTCTTGGGAGTCTTTTGTTTATATTGCTTTGGAACTTTCTCATATCCACTATGCATAGTTTCTTTGTCCCACTTTTAAGTGCATGAAGAATGCAAATCATCCAGAAGTGTATATAGATATATATATATATATATTCTGTGGACAACTTGAAGAGCTTATCAATCAATCAATTAATCAAAATGTATTTATTAAGCCTTTATTAAGTGCTAGACACTGGGCTAATTAATCCTTGTGGATAAAAAGAAAACAAAAACAAAAACCTTCTGCACTCAAAGGATTTATATTCTATGTGTACAGATAAACACATATACATATAATTACAGATACACTCCCAAGAAATGCATAAAGAGTAGAATGCAGATTATCTTGAAAAGGAAGACTTGGAATGGCTTGAAAGGAAGACTGGGGGGAGGGGGGTTGTAGCACCAAACTTCTACAAATACCTTCTTTTATAGAGAGCAGAAACTGAACTTTTTGGGCTCATTCTAGAAAAGCATCCACTTTTCTGTCTATTTTTAGCTCCCCAAAACAAGGTATCTCAATGCCTACAGATCTCTCTCTAGATCATTTCCTGTCTCCTTTTCTTTGTTGTTTCTTTGCATTAAATTGTAAATTCCTTGAGGACAAGTACTATCTTTTTAATAATTGTATCCTAGCACTTTGGACAGTGCCTGACATATAGTAGCTACTTAATAAATGTTTGTTGGATTGTATAGGATATATATATATATATATATATATATATATATATATATATATATATATAGATTTTATCTACATATTGAACTATATCTCCCCATAACCATCTATCCATCTTTCCTCATTCTTTCTCTCTCCAGCTCTCTTTCTCTTTTTCTCTCTCATCTATCTTGGACTGTGAGTTGAATATAACATTGAACTGAAAGAAAAATGTGGAATGAATTATTTCTGGGATCTAACATAGATGTTTTAATGAGCTTAAACAACTGGGGGAGGGGAAGTTCCACATTTTAAATAGCATTATTCTTTAATGATTCTGTAAAGCCAGAATTAAAAATAAGCATAGTTCATATATACACATGTAATATAGGCAATGTAGGTATATATATATAATATATATATACTATAATATTAAGAGGGCATTTTTATATTGCATTACTTTATGGATTATTTTATTTACATTATATATGTTTATATATATATATTTGCATTTATAACTCATTTCAGTTTCAAAGAGACTAGATAAGTTGCAATCATTATTATTCCCATTTTATGGAAGACAAGACTGAAGATCAGGGAGTTGAAATAAATGCCTCGCTCAAGGCTATATAATTAGGAAATGACTGAATTGTGACTTGCACTCCATTTCCATTATAATATTGTCTCAATTAAATTAGTATTTAATAAGCTCCTAGCATTTAGCTATTCTGAGCATTTTTAGTAGATTGTCAGATCATTTTTCTCTTGCAATGTTTTCTTTTTTCCTTTAAAACCACCATAGAATCATAACATGACAAGATGAAGGCATCCTAGAAGGCATCTCATTTTCCAGTCCTCTTGTTTTACAGGAAACTGAGGCTCAGTTGATAAAATGACTTCCTCAAGGTCACATGGCTAGTAACAGAATTGTTACTTGAATCTAGGACGTAGGATGCACACAGTTCAGTTATTTCCACTATTCCCTAATAACTTCAACACTAAGTCAATGTAGCTTGTGAGTTGACTTGCATAATGACTTATGTCTAGTACCCAATTATCTCTACTAAGTTCTTTCAAGTACAATTTCCCCCATGATTTAAGTAGAAGCAATGTGTACAGATTTGATTATTCCATCTTTCCTCATTCTTTGACAGAAAAATGTCAATAGTGAGACAGCAGTTGAATATCCTCTGCCCTACCCTTTTTTATACTTTAAATTTTAACCAAATAATGTTTTTCTCCAAAATGAATAATAATGTCTTTTAATGTTATTTTGAAGTTAATTGTAAATGGTAGCATGGAATAGCAGTGCATTTATAAAGGAAATAAAGTACCCAAGAAATGAAAAAACAGTTAATTATATTAGGATATATAGGAAAAGTGTAGCAGTCCACCCCTAGCTATGGGCAAGGGAAACAGTTAGTATGTACAGAATGGCTTAGAAGAGAGCATGCTCAGTCTTGCGCATGGCTAGGAAAGCCTCTGACCCTTGACCCCAACTTCCCCCAGGTGAGGCGGGAAAACAGGTTTCTTTGTGTTCACCTGGCTAAGAGAAACCACACCTATACCTTGTCATTAACCAATGATAATCATCCCTATGTATTGTGTCATACCAAAGACATTAAAAACAGAGCCACAGCAATCTCCGCCCTCTTGCTCTCTTGGATCTCAGCTCTCACTGATGCCTGTCTTTGCTGGAGCTTGGCCTCTGACCAAGCTCCATCTATAATTCCTTTCCTTCTCTATCTCTCTCACCTGGGTCCTGGCCTTTGGCCAGGCACTTTCTTTTCTCTATCATGTCTCCGACCTGTGTGGTATTAAATTTGGATCACTGGACGGGATCGGAAAGAGGTCCAGACTGATCGGGGTTCTGCTGTATAATGCTGCCATTATAATCAATAAGGCCTGGTTTTCTGACTCATTTCTGCCATCTCATATCTAGAACTTGGCTCCCTCACGCCCTTCGCGATATACAAATCTATCCTTTTTCTATCTTCTTACCTTGTGGCTTCTCTCAGGCCGAGAAAGCCACAAAAAGGCACCAAAAGGCAACTCACTTCTAATTAATTGATGGCATCAGTACCAGAGAACAAAAGATGAAAGTCTCTTTCAAGAAGAATGGTGAAGAACCATGTTATAGATTGTCTAATTCATTTTGAGTCAAGGTCACCTCTTTGTTACAATGAGGGCTTCAATCAAGGAGAGCGTGTTCATCAGGAAATAACTATTATTTAAAACAGTCAATAAAACTTGAAAAAAATATGTTTGCAATCAGACAATTCACACACCTGTAGTTGTAAATAATTAATTGCCTCTTATAACCCTGCAGAATCAAGAGTAAGCTATTTGGTTTGGCTTAGTTGAGTATTATCTCACAGTACTCCATTCTATGCCTTCTATAGTCCCACTGACATCTGGAAAACCAGCCCATTTCTGCTCTGAGAGATTGTGATAAGAGTATCTTATCAACCCCAAGGAAACAGGATAACCCGTCCTGCAAACATTTCAGCTACAGATACAGAAAGCCAGATTTTTAGTTTTACTTGTTCAAAACCTTTTGTGGCACCTATTTATAAAAGAAAAGCAGAAGTGGCTTCAGGAATAAATCAGTGTTTCTGTAGGTGATTGGTTGGGCATGTTGCAGCTGTCTTCTTAAGTGTGCTCTTAGGCTGTGAAGGAGGGTTGTGCTAATAACCGAGGTGCTGAGTACCAGGAAGAAGCAGATGGCTTCATAAACATTCATGTAGCTGGAGAC
The DNA here is from genome assembly GCF_027887165.1 of Monodelphis domestica. Classification (NCBI taxonomy): domain Eukaryota; kingdom Metazoa; phylum Chordata; class Mammalia; order Didelphimorphia; family Didelphidae; genus Monodelphis; species Monodelphis domestica. The sequence goes on from NC_077234.1 coordinate 155,866,879, forward strand.
TATGCAGGCATACCTCGTTTTATTGTACCTCCTTTTATTGTGCTTTGCAAGTACTGCATTTCTACAAATGGAAGGTTTGTGGTAGCCTTACATTGTGAAAGTCTGTTAATACTATTTTATAATCAACATGTGCTCATGCTATGGTTGTTTGCCACATTTTGGTAATTCTCACAATTTTTAAAACTTTTTTCATTATTATATCTCTTATGGTGATATGTGATGGGTGATCTTTAATGCTACTTTTGTCATTGTTTTGTGACACCATGAACCTTGCCCATATAAGACAGTGAAGTTATTAGATAAATGTTGTTTGCATGTGTGTTCTGACTGTTCCACTGATCAGCATTCCGCATCTATCTCCTTTCTCTTGGGTGATTCTATTCCCTAAGACACAACAATATTCAAATTAGGCCAATTAATAACTCTACCATGGCCTCTAAGTGTTAAAGTGAAATTAAGAGTCAATCTATATTTGTTTATTTATTTAAAAATATTTTTCCATGCTTCATTTTTTTCTACCTCCCCTCTTCCCTTCCTACTAACAGAACTGACAAGCAATTACACTGGGTTAAACTTGTGTTATCACTTGATATCTATTTCTGTATTATTCATTTTTGTAATAGTGTATTCTATTAAAAACAAAACCCAGAATCGTAAGCCCATATAAACAAGGGATAAATCATGCACTTTTTTTTTGTTGTATCTACTCCCACACTTCTTTTTCTTGATGTGAATAGCATTCTTCCTCATAAGTCCCTCAGAGATGTCCTCAATCATTGCATTGCAGTTAGTAACAAAGTCAATTACATTTGATTATTTGACAATGTTTCTGTTTCTGTGTACAATGTTCTCCTGGTTCTGCTCATTTTACTCTGTATCAGTTCATGGAGGTTTTTTCAATTCATTTAGAAATCAAGCAGTTCATTATTCCTTATAGTATAATATTACTCCATCACCATCATATACCACAATGTGTTCAGTCATTCCCTAAATGAGAGATACTCCCTCAATTTCTAGGTTTTTTTTGCAACCACAAAGAGCATGTGTATGAATATTTTTGTACAACCCTTTTTTATTTCCCTAAAAGCCAATCTATGGTGGTAAATTTCATTGTCTTTTTTTTACATTTAAAAAATTATCTTTTTCCAGATTACCAAATTCTCTCCCTCCCTTCCATCCTGGCCTATTCTCAAAAGGCAGGTTATCTGATATAAGTTATACATATATTATCATATAATACATATTTCCCTATTATTTGTGTTGTGAAACAAGACACAGATTGCTTACACTAGAGAAATTTCATGGAGGAAATAAAGTGAGGAATGATATGTTTAAATCATCTGTCAGGCTCTGTTCCTTCATCCTTTTTCATCATGAGTCTTTTGGAGTTGTCCTTGATCTTTGCCTTGTTAATAAATAGTAAAGTCATTCATAGTTGATCATCATACATTACTATTGTTACTACTTACAATGTTCTCTTGGTTCTGCTTACTTTTCTTTGCATCACTTCATATAAGTCCAGGTTATTTTTTATTATCTGATTTGTCATTTTTTATAGCACAATAGTATTCCACTGCAAGAATATACCACAACTTGTTCAACCATTTCTCAATTGATGGACTTCCTTCAGTTTCTTGTTCTTTGCCCCCCAAAAAGAGCTGCTATAAATATTTCTGTGCAGGTAGGTTCTTTTTCACTATCTTTAATCTCCTTGGGATACAGACCCAGTAGGGGTATTGCTGGGTCAGAGTATATGGATAATTTTTTTACCCTTTGGTCATGTTTCTAGATTGCTCTCCAGAACAGTTGGATCAGATCACAGCTCTACCAACAGTGTATTTGTGTCCTATTTTTCCATATCTACTCCAACATTTTCCTTTTTTTGTCATGTGAGCCAGTCTGATGAGTGTGAAATAATATCTCAAATTTGCATTAATTTTCATTTCTCTAATTAATAGTGACTTGGAGAGTTTTTCAAATGACTAAAGATAATTTTTTCATCTGAGCATCTCCTATTCATATCCATATATTATTTTTCAATTGTGAAAATTGATTTTTTTAAAGAAACTGCCACAAGCCATACTAACCTTTAGCACCCACCACTTTGATTAGGTAATAATCATCAACATCCAGACAATAACCCCCATGAAGAATAAAACTACAATTTTCTGAAGACCAGATGCTAGTTAACATTTGTTAGCAATAAAGTATTTTTAATTAAGGCATTGTTTTTTATATACAATAGTATTATACACTTAATAGACTATAGTATAGTGTAAACAACTTTCATATGCACTAAGAAACAAAAAAAATCATGTGACTTGCTTTATTACAATATTTGCTTTATTGTGGTGGTCTGGAACATACCCACAGTGTCTCCAAGGAATGCCTGTACCAGACATGGAAAATGCCAATTAACTCATGGAGCATAGAAATGGTATGGAAATAATTAATTGCACTCCTCTTGATACTTCTTTACCTAAAAACATTTATAACGGTTCTCCTAAACTCTTATCTTGTAGTTTACAATCTACAGTCCATTCTCCAAATACTATATTTAGGCTTCTATTGATTTTCACCAACCAATACAAATAGTATTGGGCTTGGAGTGAAGAGTATTTGAAGAATGTGTTTTAGGAATTTCAGTTCGATAGTTATATGGTGGATGAACTGGAGTGGAAAGAGCTTAGATGCAGTGACTATTAAGGAGCCTATTACAATTGTCCATGCATGAGTTAGTATGGTTGTAGCATGAGTGGACATAAGGGGTGAGAGGCATTCCCCAAACAGTAAACTTTTTTTCTCCTTCTTCTCCTTCCCCTTCCACCCATCATCAAAGTTCTATGATTTTAAGCAATCCTAAAGTTTTCATTGTTCCCCATGTTGACTACTTTAAAAGGACAGCAGCATTAACAACAACAAACAGTAAGTATTATTATTAGGTGGCAGAATACAGGAATACCTTTAGAGTCAAGAAGATGAGATCAGATCTCTCCTCAGACACTAGCTGTGTGAGTACAGGCAAGTCACTTAATCTCATCCCGCCTCAGCTTTATCCTCTGTAAAATGGGAATAACATTAATTAATTCACAGGGTCCTTGGGAAGATAATGTACGTAAAGACCTTTGAAAATCTTGCAGTGCCACAGAATTGTTACTATTATTGTTATTTTCTTATTACATCTATTAAATATATTATTTTTCCATCATATTTATTATTATTACTATTTCCCTTTTTATAGTGAATGTTACAATATGAGCACGTCTCTTGAACCATGTCTCGTCTTCACCCTTCTCTCTATAGCCAAAAGCACCAATGAGGGGCCTAGAGAGTTGTACAAAAAGCTTTGGGTCAGTGAGAGATCTTTCAAAGTGCCATTTTTTAAAAATGTTTCTTGGTTCAGGGACAGAGAAACTGAAGCTACAAGGAACTTAACATATCCCGGAATGCCTAACTGATGTTTCACCCTTTTGTAAGAATGAAATCTTAATGCAAAGCGAGGCAGAGAAAATTTTAAAGCAGGATATTCATCAAGTGTTTTTAAGATTTGGAATTAGAAAAAAAAATAGAGAAAGAAAATCTCTTCAAGACATCTTTTAATCCTCTTGCCACATATTTCATGTACAGGCTTAACTATATTTTGAAATATCTAAAAGGGAAAAATTAAAATTCTAATTGAAAGCTTAAAGAGCTGTTTTGTGCTGCCTTTAAAATACTCTAGACCGTGTTTTATTGGTCCATTAATTCATATTTCGGGTGGCTAAAGAAACATCCTGTAAGCATGTGTCTTGCTACACACCCGAGATGTATATTAATGAAAGATTCAAAGACACCCAGGAGTCCCTTCATACTATATTAAAGCATGTATAAATGGAACTTTAATGTAAAGTCCTGCTTAAATGAAAATTAAATGTTATATTGATTCTCTGGCCAGATGCTCTTCAGAAACATGCAGGGTATGCTTTCTTCACACTCCAAATTATCGCCCGAGTCCTGACCTGAACGCTCTTAAAGAAAACTCTCTGCTGAACAGAAATCTGTATGAGGAAATTGAAGTGAGCACCTGAGATTTTGGAAGGCTTTTGGGCACTAGGTGGCAGAGGCCTCCAGGAATATTTCTCTTGCGAAAAATCATTTCAGCTCTCTTTGTCTTTCTGACAGGGCTTATCAAAACCAAGATGATTTTTAAACAGAAAAAACAGTACTCTCTGTTTTAACACAAGGAAGCAAAGGTGTTCTTTGTTACTGCATTTGTAGAAATACTTTCCCTCCAAAGAGCCAATTTCATTCGTAACATTAGAAAAAAATAATTTCCCCCACCTCTGGAGTGTGAATTGTGATTTAGATTAATGAATGAATAGGTTTTTTTGCTCTTGCTTCATTTTTGTGCTTTAAAGTTTTTTTTTATAATTTTTAGAAAAAAACTTTTACAGAGCAAAATATGAATAAGAGCAGAGTGCAAGAGGCCAATGTGAAACCTCACTTACAGAACGCTATTGGGACTTGACTCCAGCTAGCCCTATTCTCTGATGAAGGCGGCTGCTTCAAAATAGACAACGTTTGGGCAGATAGTTTTGAAAACAAAATAAGAAGAGGATAAGTGAACAGCAATAGTGAAAAATAGATCATCTTTACTCTACCATTTGGGGAAAGAGGCTGCTCAATTCATGGTGTGCCATTGCTACTTAGCATCTCTTTTACCTTAAAACAAACTAGTTATTCATATTCTCATGAATCAACCACACAAAGACAATCCAAGGTATAAAGTAAGTCATTACATTTCCATTTAACATGTTTTATTTATGTGAGGGATATTTATAATGAAATTTGAATCAACTTTTACCCTTCTAATGTTCAAGGGAAGGGAAGGAAGCTTCCTTCTTCAATCTCAGTACATGGTAATTTGCCTGGCAGCTATAAGTCAATCAATCAATTAATCAATAAACATTGATTAAGTGCTTACTATGTTCCAGACACTGCTAAGAGCTGGGGATACAGAAAGAGGCAAAAGACAGCACTTGTCCTCAAGGAGCTAACAATCTAAGAAAAAACTCAACACCAGACTTGATCCTCTACTTCTTTTCTAATACTCTAATATGTCATCTCTCTGAAACTCAGTTTCCTCTTCTTTGAAACAGAGATAATAGTAACATTTATCTCACGGGATCTTTGTGAGGACCATATATGGATGAGAGCTACAATTACTCCTATACAGAATTCATCAACTGAGGCAGAGGTGATATTAAAATAAATGACTATATATAATGAAAATGAGAGGACTAGAAATGGAGACTATAGAAGGACTCAAATGATCTAGACCACCTTTCCAAAAGTATGGGTGAATTCTCACTAAATATCAATGAGGTCATTAAGTTTAGAGCAAAAGACTGTTAAGGTAACTTTGAACACTGTTCTTTGATTGGTGTTTTTAATGAATTGATTCCATAAGTCAGTTAAAATGGTGAGATTGGTCATCCTTGCTTTCATCTGTTTACTTTTTGGGAATTAAAAATGTGGTGAAGAAAAATAATGAGTAAAAATGTGGTGCTTTCAGCAAAGACAACATAAAATTTAATTAAAAGTAAATCATGCTTGCTATTATTAACTCTGATATTATTCTAAAGCAAATAGGAACTTGGCAGCAGTGTCCATATGTCCATACTTCTCAGTAAAGATAGATGAGTGTTTTGTGGATGATAAATATACTTTTGGCAAAAGTAAAAGCCTTTGTAGAGGAATGTGTAGTGTTAAACCACTTCTGCATTTAGTTGGGTAGACTCTATGTGCAAGGGATCTACTAATCTTGGTTGTTTAAATCTCAAGACATATGCAAAATCACAATGCCTTCCACATGCTCAACATTTAATAAACACTTGTTGGCTGTCAAAATATTGACTGAATAAAGCATGTAGGCAAGGGAACGGTCAAGCATATATCCTAGCTGAACTATCAAAGCACTTCAAAAGAGGATCAGGAAGTGACATGTACCTGGCAGATCAAACCTCAGACCCTGGTAGAGATAGCCCAGGACCTCCAGCAAGAATGCTTCCAGCTTTTCTCACTATCACCATGAAAAGAAGCAAGTCTTGTGGAAAGTAGGTTCACCATCTGCAGAACTATCACCAACTGCCATCTGTAGCCTTGGGTTCAATAGTCCAGAATCATCAGTTACTCCCAGATGAAGGGCTCTGCTTCCAAAATGCCCCTTGCAGCCATCATTGAAGAGATTCACCTTGATGTGACCCGGAATCTTTGCATTAAAGATGATATATTACAGTTTACTTTGCTGATACATTTAAATAACTATTGGTCTTTTTCCACTTGCCTTGCAGTTAAATCCTCCTAGATATGTGAGCTCCCTAAGAACAGGAATAGCCTTTTTTAATATTTATTTTCAACATTTTTATTATATAATTAGTACCTTCCACCACCAAAAACATTTAAATAAACAAATGCATTAAATTATGTGCAAGATCATAATCTCTATAATGTTTGAAATATGTTTAAAATTAAGTAAATTGTATATGTGTGCTAATATAATATATCCTCTGCTTTTGAGTTCCCTTTGTATTGTTTTATTTTGATACGTTTTTCTCTTGATTTCATGACTTAATTTTTTCAATGTAGTTATAGTATTTAATATATTTATTCTATTTTCTTTTCATCTCTTTGTATATTCTCTTATTTCATTTATATTTCTGATATTTGTCCTTTCTACTAATGTAAACTCCATTACATATACTCAGCCAATTCTCCCAATCATTGCATTTGTTTTATTTCCAGTTATTTTGCCATTACCAAGCTTCCATGAATATTTTTGTACATACACAGCTTTTTATGCTCTCAATAATGTCCTTAAGGTCTAATCTTAGTAATGGGATTCCTAGGTCAATGAGCATAAGCAGTTTTATAGTTCTTAATGTATATTTCCATCTTGTTTTCTAAAATTCCAAATTTCTAAAATTCATAGCTGCTCTAGCAATATTTTTTTCTGTTTATAATAAGAAATAAATGACTATTGTAGTTCAGTCATTTCAGTCATGTTTGACTCTTTATTACCTGATTTGAGGTATTCTTGGTAAAGATATTGAGGTGATTTGCCATTTCCTTCTTAGCTTATTTTACAGATTAGGAAACTCAAGCAAACAGAATTAAGTGACTTGCCTAAAATCACATAATTGGTAAGTGTCTGAGGTTAGATTTGAACTCAGAAAGATAGACTTTATGACTTCAGGCTAAACATTCTATTCTTTGGGTTACCTAGTTGCCTCAAAAGAGCTTAGTTTTCATTTGTTTTTATTGACTTATACTGGTACTAGGATAGAAGCAATAAAACAGGAGGAGAGAATGCTAATGAATGCTAACAATTGAAGCTATCTTCCTTATAAGATATAAAAAGATGAAAATATACTAACATAAAATAGCAGAATAAAAAACAAAAAAGCTCATAAGTAAAACTATTGATCACAGGAAGGGATCAATTGAAGAAATGTGTGACCAATTTTTGAAAAGGTTATTAAATATTAAAGGAATATCATCTGATTAAAAGTAAAATAAAAGAAATGAACAAAGAAACAAATAAACACAAACTCCTGAAAAACAGATTCCAGGAGGGAAAAATTGGAAGTTCCAGGATTAAAAATGAATATCTGTTTATCTTCTTCAGAAAAAAAATAAAAGAAATTAAGGAAGATATGGTATGTCTAATGATAGAGGGAGGAGTAGTATCTCTGGTATGGAGGGCTTGTCGTGCCCTCCTAGGGCAGCTCTCCAGCCTCTGACCTCCACCTGACACCCAGCTCTCACTTGTGGCTCCCAGTAGCTGCTAGCATGCGGCAGCGGCCACACCCTGGGCAACTGCTTTGATAGGCTGGCTAAACCTTGTGAGGGTAGCCATCGGGTCGTTGACCTCTGGTGAACCAGGGCTTTGCTCACCCAGCATGTGAAGACTGCTTCGGCCGAACAGTCGGAAGAAACCAATAAGATGGTTCAATGGCTGAGAGGGCGACGCAGCAAAGCACTGTGGAGTGCTTAGGGCGTGTTGGAGCACAAAGGACAACAAGGCCATCCAGTGCAGCTGAGGAAGTCTCCAGGTGTAACGACTTTTCGTGCCACTGGACCCAGGCTTCCAACGCCGAGAGAGTGGGACTGTCTCTGTGCATCGGCTTTTCCACTTAAATCTTCATGCACAAAGACAATCGTCATCCTCGGTTACCAAGAGACTACTACCAGAATTAAAATAAAAAAAGAAATAACAAAGACAGATATAGGAGACATTAACAGTCTGGGGATAAATAAAATAAACTTATTTAATAGATCAAATAAAAACCTGATTGATTTTTGAAAAAATTAAAAATTATTGATAAACTGTCAGCTAATGTTTAAAAGAGAAAAATGAAGTCACAAATGGATAAGAAGAAAATGAAAAAATGCCTATCTATGTCTCTCTCTATGTATAGTATTTTAGAACAGCAAACTAAAAGTTTAAAGTAGATGAATGATTATATAAAATATACGATATTTAAACCAATAAAGCAAGATCTAATAATTTAATTGAGCCAATTTCAACAAGAATATTTAAATAGGACATAAAAATCTACATGGACATACTAAGATTAGAGAGATTTAATAGTGAATTCTCAAAAATCTAAAGAAATCTCCTCTATGATATCAAAGTTATTAAAAAAAGATTAGGAAGATAGTTGCCAAATTCTATTATACACCATTTCCCTTAGGGAATGAGGGACTACTTACCTACTTAGGGTTTTCTTGGTTTCTTCAGCATGGAAGATACCATCTATGTATAGAATGTGTTCCTTTATTCTACATCTTAGAATTTCTATGTTAATTCAAGGATCAGATCATGAGATACCACATTTTAAGAGTCTTTCTTCATTAAATTTTTATTATACTTTACCTCCTCTTTAAATAATCCTGCAAACATTTATCCATTCATTTGTTGCATATAGCCCATAGAATATTCTTGAAGGAAGGAATGGTTTTTGGCTTTGTCTTTATATCCCTTATCCTTATTATAATACCTTTCATCTAATAGATGCTTAATAAATGATTATTGTATTGGGTATGGTAAAATCCATTTGATTTTATAGACTGGTAATATAAGTTATTTCAGAAAAAGTACCATAAGGAAAATCTGGGGAGACTTATATGAATTGATGTTAAGTGAAATGAACAGAATCAACAGAATATTGTATTCAGTAAAAGCAATATTGTAATGATGAAAAACTGTGAATGATTTAGCTATTTCCCGCAATACAGTGATCCAAGATAATTCTGAAGGTCTTATGATAAAAAATGCTATCTACCTCCAAAAAATGATGGAAGGTGAATTCCTATTGAAGCATGCATTTCTAACTTATTATTTTTGTTTTGCATTTTCTTTTGCAACTTAGTTAATATAGAAATGTTTTGCATTATTGAATATGTATGATGTATATCAACTTGCTTGCCTTCTCAAGAGGAGGGGGAGAAAAAGAATTTGGAACACATACAAAAAAATCCTAATATTAAAGTTTTTTTTCTTTACATGTAGTTGGGAAAAATAAAATAAAATTGAAAAATGTAAAAAAGACAACCATTATTTTTATTGGAAGAGACAATATAAGAAAGCTAATAGTACGATACCATTCTCAGGCAAATAGACATATAAAAAACAAAACACTTCGATAAAAAATGTTAACCTGTCATTATCATCCATTGCTTCCATATTCTTACAGAATTTTGCATTCTACTTTACAATGAGAATTTTTTTTAAAGTAAACTCACTTCATATCAGATTAAGTTTTCTGATTCTTTGAATCTGCTTATGGACTCATTTCTAATTTGTGACTAGTTGATCTTCTAGTCCTCTTGACCTTGCTCTCATTACTTGAAACACATACCTGAACAAAGAGTTTGAGTGAAATGAAGAGACACAAATGTAGCCAGTTTAGAGTGAAGATAGCAGAATGAATCCTAGTACTGAATGAATCATTACCACCATTTATAATGCAGACTATAGCAGGAATTTGATAATAGATAGGTACTTGGAAATTTTCCTCATGATTAGATGAAAAAATTTGTCAGTATGCGCATTGGTAGTTAGTCTTTCAAATATAATTTAAATGAACATTCTTTGTAGAATTCTCAAGGTAGCAACAGAAAGTTTCAAACTCTGGGAAGATTGAAGAAAAAAGAAAGTAAGAGACTTATTATTCTGTCCTTTTCTAGATATATCACGATATCCTCTAATTGTGAATAGCTAATGAGGGGGTGGGCTAGCATTCTTTCATTCCCTCCTCAATTCCTTGATGATGAAAACTCACATTCCCAGGGCTTGGATTCCAGTGTCTAAATGAAAAAATCAAGTCATGCCCAATTAAGAGTGACATTGTTCTATTCACTCCAATTTATAAGACATTGCCTTGTTGACTGCAGACATACCTAGTCTAAGTTGGTTTTTGTTTATCAAACAAAATGGAGCTTGCAATCTCACTCCCTACTTACATGTCCTAGGGCAGTGAATATAATGGAATATCATGATGAAGGAATGGCGAAAGAGGGCTTGAAGCACAGACAAAGCCTCTGTTAGAAAATTATACAGAAATTAATCAGAAATTTCAAAAAAATACAATATTAGAAATAAAACTTTTTACAATCCAACCATTCCATTTTGCAGATGAAGAAAGTGAGAACCAGATAGATTAAGTGACTTGTCTACCTTCATTCAGCTAGCAAATATCTGATCCAAAGTCTGAACTTAGGTTTTCCTGACTCAAAAACCAGTAACCCAGATCCATAAGTCCATCACGTTTTTATATGCATGACTTCATTTTAGCTTCATAACAATCTTGTCAGTTTGGTAATGTTTTCATTTTATACATATGGAAATGGAAGCTCATGGAGACTAAATGACATTGACCATGATCAAAACAGCTAGTTGGTGGCTAAAGTAAACTCAGACTAGTTCTGTCAACCCTTCATCTAGTGTTCTTTGCCGTAAATTGTACTGACTCTTTTTAGAAACAGTAACAACCTCATCAAAAGCTTTGCCTACATGTCCACATGCCTATTAAATTATCATTGTGTAGACAAAACTTCCAAAGACTGACTAAAATTTTATCAATATGTTTTGGCGTCAAACAGGATTCAGTCAGTACTTGCTTCATCCCCTGAGTATTTCAGAATATATGTTTGATTAGCATATATATATATATATATATATATATATATATATATTTGTGATTCAGAAAGGGGGCAATTTCTGGCATCCTGCCAGTTTCCTGTTGGAGAATGGCAAGAGAGTGACTGTATTTCAGAAGACACATCTGATTACTAACTTAACTGACAATTATGTGTCATTCCTTTTCAGCCTCTACCTGTCTTGACTCTCCATGTGTCAAGAGTATGAGAGGTCTGTCCACTGGCCAACATGTAGTTTAGTGAAAAATATAGCTGTTTTTGATGTCTGGAGCTTTTTTAGGACATGATTGACAGTTAGGTACCTGGATGGAACAGATGAATTGTTTAGGTGTGTGAATCCTTTTTCTGTTAGATTCACTAGAGATTTAGTAAATGCTATTCATACTTGATGAGTACACATAGAATTTATTTTTAGTAATTGCATATATATCTTCTCAACCAACTGGTATCTTTTAATTTTTATAAATACAGGAACTTAAAGAAGATTTTATAGTTTTGAAAGACAACTTCTAATACATATTGAAAGTATAAATAAACATATAAAATATATTCACCAAAACTTGTGGCAGCTAAAAAGATCCATGAGTGACTATAAAATCCTTACAATCGAATTAGAAAAAAAGATTAATGAAAAATACATTTTAAATATTGTTCTTTATACAACTGAGATCTGAAAATAGTTACTTCATATATTGTGAATAGGTACCATTGATATTTCAAGAGAGATGAAGCTATATGACTTTTAGGGAAACCTTAGTGCCTTGGCCAATGCCTTATCTATTCTAGACATTTAAATATTTTTTTGAATTTTGAATTTGCTACTATTATAGTAAGGATTCCTGGTCTAGGATTATTTAGGTTTGACCAGAAAACCAATCTTTGAGGTGAACTGAGATGTTGTGATTCTGATCTTTGGAGGGAGGAAGATAATGGGAAAGCATGATATCAAGGAAAGCAATATGGTGATGTAGAACTGATTAGTTTGGAATCAGAAAGAATGAGGTTCACATTTCTGCTATGGTACTTATACCCTTTGTGATACTGTACAAATCTTTTGCTTCTACTCCATTTCCTTGTCTATAAAATGAAAGAATTGGACTAGAGATTCTCTACTTAGGGTCCACAGACTCTGTAGGGGTCAATGGAAATATTTCAGGGGGGAGTTCAAGAACATGATTAGAAAAATACTTATTTCAATATAATTTATTTCCTTTTAATCTAATACATTTTATCTTATTCACATAAAACATTCTAATAAAGTGTCTGTGGGATTCAAGAGAAGGCCAGACAGGCTGATATGACAAAATATTACCCACTCCCCCCCCCCCAGATTAGATGTTGTCTACATTCCTTCCCAATTCACAGATGATGATAAAAATAAATCTGTCAATGTCCTCCTTGAATCGTTGCACTCAGAACTGACTGTATCAACTCAGATGTAGTTTGGCCAAGATGAAACATAGGGACATCTCTTGTCTTGTTATATATTCTCCCAATGTTTAATGGGAAAGGAAGAGCTTTTGGGGATGCCAGATAGCACTGTTGACTCATATTGAAGTTGAAGACCACAAAATCCTTAGATCATTTTTGCTTTTCTTGGCTAACATCCTAAACTGGGAAATTGTTTTTCAAACACTTTGTCCTTAGTGAACTCCTAGCATAATGTGGATGAACAGTGTACTGGAATAGTATAATGCAGTTGCTAGGACAGGTCACCTTTCTATAATATAATCCTAGGCTACCAAGGGGAGGCTTAGCATTCACAATAAAGAAGCTGCTATTTTCCTTATACAGTTCTCTGTGGCTTATTTGACTAGTGACTTTGGGAAAAAATTCTTAATTTCTCGGGTTCTCAGATTCAGTAACATGAAAGTTTGGTCTAGACATCCTTTAAGTCCCCTCCAGTTCTAAGTTTAATTTTGTGCAAAATAAAATACAAAAAGTGACACTGTTGTCATTTCAAGCATTTTAGAGGTTGTCACATGTAAGAATTAGTTTAGTTCTGTTTACTTCAGAAAACAGAAATAGTATAAGTAAACAGGAATGGAAAGAAGGTCAGATTTAGATATGATCTTAGCAAAACCTCAACAATCAGAAATGTTCAAAAAGTAGACATTGTGAGTCCTCTCAGCTTAGAATATTTCAAGCAGAGGTTGGTGACAACTTGTTGGCACTATTATTGAGGGGCTTCAAATTTAGGTAGAAGATGAACTAGATAGCCTCTGAAATTAGTTACAACTCTTGATTTCCTGTGATTCTGTGACCCACTTATAAGTATTCTTTGGGACTGATAATTTAGCCAATGACCGAGAACGCCCTAGTATCCTATCCTTTAGCCCATGGTTTTAAACTCAAGGGAAAATGGAACCACTAAACCATACATAAGGATCCTTGTATATATTTACTTGGAAAACCATATATTAACACTATCAATATCCTATTTTATCTTAAATTTTATTTTATTACATATTTCCAACTTAAATTTTAATCTGGCTTGGGCCAAACTCGGGAGACCCTCATGTTTGATATCTCTATTTAGCCTTCTCCTTTCTATCTTGTATATGGAGTTATTTTGAATGATTGTGTCAAATATTTTGCTGAAATTTCAGTGTTCTGTGTCTAGTTCTGTTTTCTAATTTAATGATCTAGATGCTAGTAAACAAAAACAAATGAGATGACTTATTAATGATTAAGCCATGTTGATTCTTTGTAATCACCAAATTCCTTTTTAGTTGTTCACAAATTATCTTCTCATAATGTTTTTGTTTGTTTTAAAATAAATTTTGTAAGGAATCAATGACAGTCCCACTAGCAGTTTGAAGAACTGCCAGCTTTTGTTTCTGGTAAATTGACAACAATTACTTTTTCAATGTACCCATAGTGATTTTATGATTCTCTGCAGACTTCCAAGAGCATTGACAGTGACTAAACAGCTAAAATCTTCCACTTATTTGAAGATCCTTGGATAAAATGTATTGGGCCTACTGATAGAACTCTGATAATACTGATAAGAACTCATTAAGGACAGTGAGGTTCCTCTTTAGATCTAGACATAAAGCCTATAAATGAAACAACATAAGGATACTTCACTAACTCCTTCAAGTTCAGTAGATTTTCATCTATAGTAATTAAATACTGTTTTATTCATTGTTTGGAAAAATTTACTGTGGCTTCCCAAAGCACTTTTAGTACTTCAGCAAGCAAAGTTTAGTGAAGACAGAATACCTATTAACTTTGAGTGAGCAGAACATAATAATCAAAATATTTCAACAGCCAAGAAAATTCCACCCAGAGCAAGTAATTAAGGCTTGGTGTCAGGAAATTTATGTCCTAGGCTTATTTATACCACTATAACTCAATGTGAGACATTGATCTACTTTGGTTTCATCATTACAGACTTTTCTTTTTCATATGAAATATAAAATGGTCAGCCTAGGTAATTTCTGAAGGCCTTCCTAGTTCTAATATCCAGCGATTTTATGATCCTCCCTCCTTGGCTTTACTTAGAAATTCAATTAAAATTGTAGACCCAGTAGTCATATTTAGATTATTATATAAGTGAATCTGGCTCAACAAAGGACAACAGAGTAAATGGCATTGCATATACTCAAATCTAGAGCTAGAAGGACTCACTATCTTGTCAAACTTCCACATTTTTAAGATAAGGAAGATGAGGTCTAGAGAGATTCAGTAACTTACCCAAAGACATATAGAAAGGAAGCCTCAGAACTGGGATTTGAATAGATGTTCCTGATTCCAGAGCCAGTATGCTTTACACTATGCCAAAGTACCATTCTTATGATCAATTCATCTTAAAGGAATGGTTTCAGTGAAAAGCATGAAAAGTCTAGTTCAAAAGAAATCATTACACATCCTACGAACTCTAACATGCTCAGAAAACGGATAAGAGTTGAATAGAAAATATTGACATACTCAAACTGCAATTTTAGAATCCTTAAAATCATCTTAACTTCTTCCATAGAGTGAAATGACCTATGTCAGTAATACTATTATCTTTATTGCTAATTGAGCCTAGACTCTGTCTATAATTATATGAAAGATATTAGAAATCTTTCAATAACTCAACTCAAATTTTATTTCAGTGCTGAACAGCAAATAATAATTTAATCAAATGTGTAGCATTTATAACAAAAATGACAGTTATTTTATTACTTATTTGGCTTCAGAGAAATGTATGTAAAATGAATTGTTTTTAAATGTTATTTTTGTTGTCATGCAAAACACATTTGTTTATTGGTCATTGTAAGAGCACACTCATACATCACCAAAACCCCAAAATAAAACCATAAATACACTGATATGAAAGATGACTCCAGCAGTTTTTTATTTGGAGATGTACAGCATTCCCCATCATAAACCATTCAGCATTGTCCCAGATCATTGCATTGCTGAGAGTAATCAAGTTTTGTGAAATAATTGTATAGTATTTTACGTGTTTTTGAGAGTTTTTCATTCAATCACCAAGCACATATGTTAAATTGTGACCATGGACAAAGCACTCTGAGAGGAACTAAATGGCACAAATAAAAAAGTTCCCTGGCCTCAAGAAGCTCCAATTCTCCTGGAAGTTGTATAAAATTTCAAAGTGATATAAAGGGAAGTGGATCACTAATAACTGAAGAATCAGGAAAAATGTCTTGTAGGAAATGTTACTAGACACATGTTGAATGGAGCTAGGGCATCCAAGAGGTAGAGGGAAGAAGGGAGAACATTTTTGGCAAGAGGTATGGTGTATACAAAAGAAATGAGATAGAATATGGATTGTAGTCATATGAAAACCATTAGGCCATATGACTAAAGTAAAGAGTCCATGAGGTGATAAATATATAACCAATATTGAAATGCTCAATTCATCCCAAACTAAATTCAATCTTTAGACTATTGCCTTGCCTACTTGTAGTCATATGTTCCTGAACTTTAACCTTACTTTGGCAAGGAGACCAAAACTTCCACGTTGTTTTTTTAGCAAACTATATGTCAAGACTCTCTCTCTCTCTCTCTCTCTCTCTCTCTCTCTCTCTCTCTCTCTCTCTATATATATATATATATATATATATATATATATATAGCAATCACCCTCTTCCATTTCCATTTTCCTTTATATATTGTCTTCCCCATTATAATTTAAACCTCTTGAATATGTGTCTTGTTTGTATTCCTACTACTTAGCGAAATGTCTGCTAAATAAATATTTCATCTATTTACAAATGAACTGGAGTCATAACATGAATAGTTTTGAATTCCAAAAATAGGTTGTAGTTTATCCTAACCATTGAGGAACTATTAGTGCTAATTGAACAGAGGAGGGACATGGTCAAATTTGACTTTTGGTACATCAACTTGGCATCTGCGCAAAGGATGGTTTGGAAAAGGGAGTGGTTAAGGTTAGGTAGCTTATTTGGGAATATATATTAGTCTATATTAGAAGCTATTAGGGTCTGAATTTAGCAAGAGTTGGTAATTAATTAGATAGGAAGAATAAGAATGGAAGTTGGGATTACATGGAAGTATGCATTCTGTTTTAGACAGTTGAGTTTGAGATGTCTATAGAATATCTAGGTAGGGAGATATGATTGACAATTGGAGAAGTGGAGATGAGATTCAGAAGGATAAAGGTGATATATATAAATCTGGTAGTCATCTGCATAAAGATAATATTTGTTATCTATGAGAACTTATGACTTTACACAGAAAGAATATATAGAGAAAAAAAATCCAGGTCATAGTTCTGAATGAATCCACAGAAAGGACAGTTAATAGATGGTGAGTTTGCAAAGCACACCGAGAAAGTCCAGTCACACAGGCAAAAACCAAAACCAAGTGTCACCAAAATACCTGGAAGGGAACATTTCCCAAGAGATAGGGTAATCAATAGTACTTAATGTTAAAGTGGTCAAGATATATGAGTACTGAAAAAATGATCATAGTCTTAAATAAATAAATAACAGTAAATAAATTAAATAATAAATAAATAAATAAATAACAACAAATAAATAAAAAACAATAAATAGATTGTTGGTGACCTTCTGAGGAATAGTTTCTGATGAGTGATAGAATTAGAAGCCAGATTTGAAGTGGTTATGAAACGAAGGAGAGGAGTTTGTAATTTCTGTGGGAAAGTGGAATCAATGCACGTAGACATGTTATTCTAAGAGTTTGGCCATTAAGATGAAGAGGAATGTGAAGCAAATAGCTTGAAGACAAGATATAGTTAAAAAGATTTTTTTTTCATGGATGCAGGAGTGTGTTTTCAGGAAATAGGGTAGAGAAACAAGGTATAAGGAAAGACTGAAAGATAAGCAAGAGAAGGATGATTTAAAAGTTCAGTCTACTGTAGGAGAGAGGAAAGATTTGGATCAAGGGCAGTTAGAGGAGTTGGTATTGCCAAGGAGAAATACTTATCTTTCTTCAGAGACTTAGGAGAGGGGAGTGTGACCCTGCAGTGATTTAAAGTATATTATTGAAGAAGAAAGGGATTTCAGGATGGATGACTTCAATTTGTTCAGTGGAGTCCATTCAGTGAAGTATGAGGCAAGTTCCTCTTTTGAGTGGGAGGAGGGAGGTTGTATTAGGTGCTAAATAGCAACTGGAGAAGAGAAACTTTGAAAGAATTATTATGGGGAGTAGAGGGAGAGTGGCCAGGGATTCAGTGTCTTCAGGGGAGAGAAAAGTTTCTGTAACTTGAAAGGAGATTGAAGGAATGTGAGAGAAAGAGGACTAAAATGAAGAGATTATGTTAAATATAGTTAGGACTCTAGAGGTAACAATGAAAGAGGAAGATAAAGTTGAATAGACACCATGGAAGATAGGGTTGAGGTGGATCAGTATGAGAAGGCAGGAGCTCTGTCCAGAGTAGGGAGCTACAGTTTAGAATCTTGGAAATTCTGACAGATGCTGTCCAATAGATTATCCTGTGCTTCCTAGGAAAAAAAATTAGAATGCTGATTTGTTGAAATTTTCTTGAAAACACAAAGAGTTGAGAAGTGTGGAGAGGAGCTACTTCTAATGCTTGAAGTTTTCAAGATATAGCCATGTTAATTTGGTTCTAGGTGCCTGGTGGGATGGCCAGTTGGGTAAAAATTGGGCTGAGACAGCTAAATATAAAGAGGATTGAGGTGGTAGCCTTTTATTTGGAGTCTATTACAACAAATATGTTTTAAATGAATTATAATTGGAGTAATTTGGCCTCCATTCTCCTTCTAAACTATATAACAATAAAAGGTTTATGGTAGATGAAAAATAATAAAAAAGTTTTATTTGCTTTCATTTGTTTTTTTTTCTGTAGAGGATGAAAGGATAAATTAGGTCTTTTCATAGTATGAATGCTATAACTTTTCTGTAAACCCCTTTTTAAAAATTATCTACTCTTCAAGTTGAATCATAGCTAAATAATTACTATGACTTTATTAACTTTTTAATAACTCTGCGACACCATCATATCCAAACTAATTTTAAAAAATAAAGTCTAAGTCTGTTCTCACTTACAAAGACATGCCTGTAGTGGAAATTATATTGAATAAAATGATTTTGCATACTTAAAAGTGTTAGGGTTCTGTCTAGTAAGCCTAGTGAAGACAACCCAGAAGTCTGTGCTAGAGAGCAAGATTTCAAAATAAATACCTTTAAAAAGTCATTATCTTCTCCTTAATAACAAAAACATTCCTGAAAAAACACTCATACTTTTCCTCAAAAGATGTAACAATTGTACATTGCTGCAAAAGTCAGAATATACATTATCCCACTCAGATTTTTCCAATGTATTCTCATTATAACCACAATGTGGAGCTGCAACTAAATGAGTGAGATGAGATACTTTCCAATGCTTTACTAAGACAGAAAAAGCAAAGCGGAGAACTGCTCAGCCAGACAGTGTTCCTGGATTGAATAAATGTTTAAATGACTATGACTAGGTATGCTTTGTGTGTAAGCTATAATAGTAATATAAAGATAATGTGCCTGAAGGACTGCTTTTCTGAAGTCACAGTGTATTAAAGCTAATTATGCAAGTAGATACTAGCGCCTGTTCTTGCAAGAATTATATGTAAAACTGGCATTTTCCTCAGTGTCTCTAAATTTATCTTTGATAATTTGTTCTGTGACAACTTTTCTTTCATTGTAATTGAACATAGGGGTAATGGGTTGGGCAAAAAATTCTCATATTCACATGAAACAATACAGAACTGGGAAACTACCGACCAAAAAGACAATTCATGGCATGATGTATTAGCCAATATAAAAACCTTGTCACCAGTTTGCCTTCTTCTATTATTTACTGAGTGGAACCAGCCTGAACTGGAAGTTGAGACCCACATTCTCTATTAACCAGCTGTAGGAAAGCTCAGATGTCAGTTATTGTATGAGACCTCCTTTACCCAATACTGCTTTCTCTTTGTATAATTTTATATACTCTGTATATACTTATCTCTCTGCACATTAAATTCCCTCAGTGGAATGTGAGTTCCTCGACAGCAGAAATGAGTTTGTTTTGCTCCTTATTAATCCAGTACCTACCAAAATGCCTTGCATATCGTAGATGCTCAATTAATATTTGTTGAAATTATAAAGATTGTACATGAAAAAAATCATGCAGTGAAGATGATAACAGAAGTGATTAATTGATAAAAATCAATCTTTGCATCAGATATTTCTCATTGGATACTCAAAATATTTAGAGAACTAACACACACACATATATATGGAAGATCAGGAGCCATTCCCCAGTGGAAAAGCAGTCAAAGATATGCACAAACAATTCTAAAAGAAAAACAACAAACTATTAAAATTACATGAAATATTCTTCCAAATTGCAAATAAGAGAAATGCAAATCAAAAGTCTGAAGTTTTGTCTCATACCCAGAAAACTAACAGAGATGGCAACAGATGGGAATCGTTTATGTCAGATGGGTTGTGAAAATATAGGCATACTAAACTATTCTTGGTGGAGCTGTGAATTGTTCAATCATTCTGAAAAACAATTTGGCATTATGCTAAGATAGTGACTAATGCATCTAAGTGCTGTGATTCAGAGATCCAGTGTTAGGTACATACTTCTAAGCAAGTCAAAGGAATATTCAATGTACACCAGAGGTATTGATTGTTTGTTGAAATGAATTGAACCAGGATTGATATATCAAAACAATGCCAATTGAGCCCACTAAAAATGTCTTTTATCTACTTTCAATTGGGCACAGATTGATTCAAGGCAAATCATTCTATTATTCCTAAATTAATTTACTATTCCATTTCACATAGGGTTTATTCCAAACTGTTTCATCTCTTCTCAAACCTTATCTCTACTTTGTCAGTCAAGAGCATATATTGTTGACATATAAGTGGTATAGTGACTAAAGACCTAGGCTTGGAGTCATAGAGATCTGAGTTCAAATCCTGCCTCAGAAACCTACTAGTGTTTAACTTTGAGCATGTCACTGAAACTCTTACAGCCTCAGTTTCTTCATTTCTAAAATAAATGTAATACTAGCACCCACTTCATGGTTGTTGTAAAGTTCAAAAGCAATAACATATATAAAATATTTTCCAAACCATTAAATGCTATAAATTATGGGTATGATGATAATGTACATTTGAAAAAAAAGTACCCCCCCCCGGGCTCTTCAGGAATGAAATAAATGGAAGACTGGCTTGAAATTAGAGCAGGCATGGCACTTCAGTTGTGGATGGGTGCATTTTCTTTTTAAACTTGAAGTTTAAATTGTTATAGTCCACTTAAGTTCTCCTCTGATGGCCTCTCAGGAAATAGAGGTTACTTTGGGTTCTTGAAGGCTAAGCTAAAAGAATACAATCTCAGGGAGGACCCAAAAACTGATAAAGAATCAAGTATTTTAAAAAATATGAACCATTTATTGCAAAAGGACCTGATGAATTAAATTTGAAGAAATTAATTAACAGAAAGTTAGCTATCAGTTGATGTTTTTTATCTATAGCAGATTATGAAGATCACCTCCTAAATGAGTCAGATCACAATATATTTCAGTGTTGCAAATACTAATGCTGATATAACTATAAAATAGTAAGATGATGTACTACACTTCATTATATTAATTTTTTGCATTTACAAAATCAATTCAACCAAGATTAAAAGACAAGCATAAAACTGGGAAAAATCTTTATAGCAAGCATCTATGACAAAGGACTCATTTCTCAAATATATAGAGAACTGAATCAAATTTTTAAAAATGCAAAGCATTCTCCAACTGAGAAATGGTCAAAGAACATGAACAAGGAATTCTTAGATTAAAGAAATTAAAGCTATCTTTAATAATGTAAGAAGTCTCCCAAATGCTATAAATAAGAGTAGAAGAAATTAATACATATTTGAAGAACTACTCCAAACCTATCATACTATCTAACATGGCAAAAAAAGGAAAATGATAAATGTTGGTGGGAAAGTAGAAAAACTGGGACACCAATACACTGTTGGTGGAACTGTGAAGTGTTTTAACCATTTTGGAGAATATGCTCAAAGTGCAATATTGTACATAAAGTACATGCCCTTTGACCAACAATATCACTACTAAGTATATAATCTGAGATTAAAGATAGGAGAAAACAACTTACTTTTACAAAAGTATTTATAGTAGCTCTTTTTTGTGGTAAAGAACTGGAAATTGAAGGGATATCCATCAGTTGGAGAATGGCTGAATAAGCTGTGGCATAAAATTTTAATGGAATACCATAAGAATGATAATACCAATGGAATACCATAAGAAATGACAAACAAGATGACCACAAAAAATCTGTAATGACTTATATGAAGTGATGCAAAGTGAAGTGAGCAGAACCAGGAGAACGTTATACACCATAATAACAATAATGTGAATGACTTAACTTTTATCAACTAGGCAGGGATCCAGGATAACTCCAAAGGATTCATGACAAAAAAAGCTATTTACTCCCATAAATGAAACTAATGAAGTCTGAATATAAATTGAATCTTATCAATTTTCACTTTTTTATCCATTAGTTTTTCTCTAATGTAAGCAATATTTTTCTTATTTTACAACATGATGAACATGGAAATATGTATTATATGATAAAATATGCACAACCTGTATCACAACATCTACCCTCTGGGGATAAGAGTGAGGGAGAGAAAATGGATCACAAAATGCCAGAGAATGATTATTAAAAATTGTGTCTCGGAGTCAGGAAAGAGATGGAAACAAGGATTTATTAAATACCTACTGTGTTCCAAAAAAAAATTGTGTCTACACATAATGTAGACAAAAATAAATAATTTAAAAATATTATACAAAGAATCTCTAATACACTTCTCTTGTTTTTATTTTATTAATTGTGTCAGCGTTGGTTCCATGAAATTAATTCTTGATTAGAAAAGAGCAATGAGTTTGAAGTCAGAATGTTTGAGTTTAAATCTTGCCTGTTACCTCTGTAATTTGGGTAGCTAATAAGTTAATTTCTCTGGGCTTTAGTTTGCTCATCTACAAAATAGTAAGACTGCTGGTCTATGTGATCTCTAAGTTCTTTTCCAGATCTAAATGTATAATCTATGACCTGATATTGAAAATGACATTTTTTTCCTACCCATATACACTGGGTCATCAGTATGTAGTTTTTGGTAGTGGTAGTGGTATTTGCCTCAAATAAATCTTTTTAAAGTTTACTTTGATGCACCTGTTATGATTCTGCTGAAAGCCTCCATCACTTTTCTCAGGCTCTTAGAGAAGCTTTGTACCTTTGAAATTTTCATTAGCTTTTGTTTGGCTGCCAAGATTTCTGCCGCTGCTTTTTGGTCCAGAGGCAGCCATCCACTGCACTGCCAAATTTCAGACTTCTATTTAGAAAGACAAGCAGAACCTCTAGGCCCCACAAGGGTAAGGAGCATTTGCAAAACAGAGAGGTATTCTCTGGCAGGGTTGTCTGTGCCAAAGTTCAATCATTCTTCCAGCAAACCAAGAGCTGAGGGAGTTAACAATAGAAGTATCCTATCATACATTTTCAAAGTTAGAGGTGAAGAGATCTAAGGAAATGTCTGGTGGGGTTGTGGAAGTGTAGAATATAGAAGTAAGAGCCCATGAACTTGATTCTCCTTTCTCTTGACTTTCGGCCGAAGAAGAGCTCTATTTCCTTGCTACCATAAGAAATTAGAAACAAATTCCCAACTCAAGTTCTTCAGAAATTATACCAGGATATTTTTGAGACATTACGTCAATTATAATGTTCCCATTATAAATACTGATAGGGAAACTAGGTCAAAATCTACTGATATTTATACTCATTTTTATATGAATTCACCTAACTTGCAAGATTTAATATACCCATAAAATTTTAAGGATTTTCTGCTTTTCTACTAATTTTTGAAACATGATTTTTTTTGTACAAAGCCTTTAAAATTTTAATATAATCAAAATTATCTATTTTCTATCTTACAATGCTTGCTCTAGCTTGTTTATTTGTAAAATTTCCCCTGTCTACAAATCTGATAGGTAATATGTTCCCTCTCTTTCTATTTGCTAATAATATCTCCTTTTATGTCTAAGCATATATTCATATTATAACAAATTAAAAATAACAAACATCAATATACCTTTAAAGAGATTACAGATATATAATTAAAATGTTACTATTCATTTAGTACAATTTCTTCCTACATCAATGTTATGATAATCCCAAACGTATATTTTAAAAGCCTTGCATTCTGTCTTAGAGTCAATACTGTGTATTGGTTCTGTGGCTGAAGAGTGGTAAAGGCTAGGCAATGGGGTTTAAGTGGCTTGCCCAGGGTAACAAAGGTAGGAAGTGTCTGAGATCACATCTGAACCCAGGACCTCCTTTCTCTAAGCCTGGTTCTCAATCCACTGAGCTAACCAGCTGCTCCCAGTTATCCTATCATTTGAAAAAGATGTAAGTCCTGTTCCTTGGACCTATAAAGAAACAAATGTGTTATAACTTGCTCATTTTAATAAAATGTAAGAAATAACCTTATTTGTTCTTTTTTTTTTGAGAGAGAGAGGGAGGTGAGACTGTTAGTAGTTTAAATTAATCTCCTTGCCCCTAGCTGCTGATCAAATTATTTTCTGATCATTGTATATGAAGATAGCAAATATTTGGGGTCGAATATTCCCTCTATGATATAGTCTGATTATTTCTAGATAGTTTATATTTTATTTGCACTGTAACATTAGTTTAATGAGCTTGTAAAAGGTTTTGTTCAGAGATCAGTAATTGCCTAAGGTACAAGTACTGGCACAGGTTAGTGTTCTTGGACTTATAAAAAGGGCATAGCTTTATTAGAGAAAAGGGAACACAGCAGACTTGAGGAGACTGGAAGGTTTTGGTGAGTAAGAGAGCCAAGGCAGATCCTACCACTGACCTCCTTTTCTTTCCTTAAATTTTTCTAGTATGTGTGTTTGTCTAGCATTGGACTTGAGGACAAATGGATACAAATTCTGTAATAGATGTTGGACTGGCCACCAAATGGTGCCTCGGTTTTCTGAGTTGAGGTAATGAAAATTGGTCATGTTGCCTGCTTTATGAGTACAATGGAACCCTTCATCTGACTCCCAAAGGATTATTTTACTGGAGATTTTACATAGCAGTACTGCTCTTTTATATGACTTTATTTGTCATTCAAGATGAAATTTGCCATATTCATGTCCAAGTCAATGCTTTTTCCTACTAATATTTTGGCTGCTTCTTATACCAGCAATATGATTTTTCCATGTGGTTATATTTTCTTTCTCCTGATGATGAGAGGTTTCACAAAATAGTGGGTGGCCCATAGTCTGGAGGATTCGCCATGTCCCAGATCCCATCTTCTCCTCCTTAGGTATTTATTGAGCTGTGGTTGCAAAGAACTGGAAACTGAAGGGTTGTCCATTAATTGGAGAATAACTAACAAGTTGTGGGACATGATTGTAATGGAATACTATTGTGTCATTAGAAATGAAAAACAAGAAAATCTCAAAAAAAACCTGGAAAGATATGTGAAATGGTACAAGTGAAGTGAGAAGAATCTGAATCTTGTACATGGTTAAAAGCATTAATTTATGATAATCAATTGTGAATGAATTAACTCTGATCAACAATGCAAAGATCCAGGACAAGCCAAAGGAACTCATGACAAAAAAGTCTCTGCACTGCCATAGAAGGAACTGAGGGAGTCTGAAATGGAGATTGAACCATACCATTCTTCACTTTGTATCCTTTATGAATTTTTCTCTAGTGTAAGTGATGTCTCTTCTTTCTTGTTGAACTTGGAAATATATATGATATGATAACACATGTATAACCTAAATCATATCACCTGCGAGTATTAAAGAATATATATCACAAAATGTCTGAAATAATTACTAAAATTTTTATTGACATGTAAACGTTTTTAAAAGTACTCAACATTCAATTTTTATAGTTAATTAATAAAATACTTAATATCAGTAATATAATAATATTAATATATTATGTATCTATAGAGAAATTTTAGATGCTTTCAGAGAGATAAAGAAGTAGGAGATAGTATTCTTGACCTCTATGATTTCATGGAAGGTAGAGGCAATTATATAAATGTCTTCACTGCAGGACAGTGCAAGATAATTGCAATATTGAAGGCTCTTGGGTGATAGTAGAACCAAACAAGGAAAGAGGACATCTGAGTCTTGGCTGTTGCAAGGGAATTTAGGTCCTTGAAATTCTATGGGTATACCTAAGAGCACTTTTTCAAATTGACAGGAAAGAGACTCTAGAATCTTGATGGTCATATTTTATAATACATGCTCTGCAAGATACAGAATTTGCATATTATAATAAATAGAGTCCTGATTTGGAATTAGAAAGACCAGGGCTTGAATTCTACCTTAGAGACTGGGAAAATCTCTTGAACTTTCAGCCTCCATTTCCCCAAATATTAAAAGTGGATAATATTATCCATCCATAGTATTTAACTCACAAAGTCATTGTGAGATTCAAATAATAGAATGCATGCAAAGTACTTTTCAAACTTTAAAGTGTCAGGTAAATATCAGTTATTATTGTAATACCAAAAGGGACAGACTTGATCATGGACCTCTTTGTCTTAAAGGATCAGCTTTAAGGGGAATGACATTTTTCATCACTTCAGCTCTCAATCCTTGCCAGCTAAGGTGGAAAGGTGTTCAGACCTATTTTAATAGAGGAATTATGGGCACCAAAAACCTAACAGAAGGTGTGCACACAACTTTAAGGCTTTAGTTTATTTACTTGGAGTTGGAGAGGCTGACTTGAAGGGAGTGAGAAAGCAGAGCAGGTGAAATCCATGAAAATAGGTCGAATGCAATGAAAATGAGAGAGTCGGTGCCTTAAGAGATTACTGGATTTTGAACACTTAGGGATTGCTTTTCTTGAAATAGGTTGCCCAATAAAAGCTAGAGTGACTATAGGGTGTTACACACAGGAGTCTTACAAAGAAATTTCAGTAATTTTTCAGTGGTAGGAAAGATATCTTATGATTAAGGTGATTTATTATAAATTCCTATTCCAAATTCTTGGAAGAAGATATGTAACTATGCCCATTTCTAAGGTATTTTCTGTCCAATTCAATTAAGTAA
Organism: Monodelphis domestica; assembly: GCF_027887165.1. Lineage (NCBI taxonomy): Eukaryota > Metazoa > Chordata > Mammalia > Didelphimorphia > Didelphidae > Monodelphis > Monodelphis domestica. The sequence continues at coordinate 155,893,665 of NC_077234.1, forward strand.
GAAATTTGGGATCATTTACTGTATGCTTAGCATTTGGACAGATGCAAAAGAATCCAAAGATAAGACACCTTGGACACTTGGTAATCTAGCCCGGAAGTCAAACAATTCATAACCAAAAAATTAAAAATATTGAAATAATGAAAAAGTGTGAAATAGTATTGGAGAGTCTGTGTATGCAAATTCAAGGGAACTTCAGAATAGTAGTAAGTCATTAAGGCTGGGATTAGTTTAAGAAAACTTTATGAGGAAGAGTTGTGAGGGTTCCTCAGCTATTTCAGAGAAAAAGAAATCAGCAGGGGTGGAGAGAGGGGCAGTATCTGGGGACTAAAGAGTACTTGGCATTTCAGTCCATCCACTGGAAGTTCTATAACCTCTTCCCTGAGTCTCCAAGTGATTTATTGCTTATTCTCACTTTGATTCTTTGTCTCGATTGCTTTGTTTTTGTTTTCTGTTCAGTTGATCTTTGGAATATCCTTATCAAATAAACAAACTCATCTCTCTATTACTCCTGTACAGTTCTCTGGGTAGGGTATAATTAGTACAAAGATTTCACTGTTACACGACATGAGCTGTCATTTGATATTATGTCTGTAACTATTGTAATAACTTAGTAATATAATAATCTAATAAATTATTGTAATAATCTAGGTAAGAACTTCCCAAACTTTTAAAATGTGTGTCATGTACTTTTTAGACAATTCAAGGCTATTTCTTGGAATTATATTTTAACTATATGAAATAAAAACAAAATAATACAAATGAAATTGATTATTTAGAAATATACTCATCAAAAGTTAATAGAACCAAGGCTAAGATCCTTCTGGCTAAATAAAAAGTGCAGGGCCTAAACTAAGGTGAGGGTTGTATGAATGGAAAAATGAATGTAAGAGGTATCAGAGAAACAAGAATATCAGCATTTGACATTTTACTGGATTTGTGGAGAATGAGCAGCATTAGATGACAATATGGTTTTGAACCTGTTAACTAAAAGATGATAATACTCTCAACAAAAATGAGAAAGGTCAAAAGAAGGTTTGGTTTTTGGATGAAAGAATGAGGTATGTTTCAGACATGTTAAGCTTGAGATACCTATGGAATGTCTGATTCTGATTCTAAATGATTAATTGGCAGTTTGTGATGTGGCACTAGGTTTCAAGATAGTATAGTTGGATATATATCCAACTGGATATATATATATATATATATATATATATATCCAGAGAGAGAGAGAGAGAGAGAGAGAGAGAGAGAGAGAGAGAGAGAGAGAGAGAGAGAGAGAGAGATACAGAGTTGTGGGGTACAGCCACTGTTCAGGGTCATTTGATGGATAATGTCACAGGAAAAGAGACTGAAGAGTGATCAGATGGATAATAAGAGAATCAAGGAAAAGAACATTAAAAAAGACAGTGAGGAAAGAATGATAGTATAGTCAAATGGGAAGTTGAGGGAGACGAGGCTTGAGAAAAGACTTGAATTTAGTAATTAAGAGATCACAGTTACATTTGAAAAAATTTCAATCAAGTAATGAAATCAGAAACCATATTGAAAAAGGCTGTACGGTGAGTGAAAGGAAAAGAAGTAGAGGCAAAAATGTATAGTCAGTTTTTTCTCAGAGTTTGACTATTTAGTGATGGTACTTTTTGTTTGCTTTTTTATTTAAGAATGGGAATGGCATAAGCAGATCAGTAAGAAAGGAGCCAGTATATAGGACAATAATGAAAAATGGAGAGATAAGGAAGATTGATGTTTTGTGTCATCTATTGGAGAAGACAGGAGGAGAGGGATTTAAAGATATATATATATATATATATACATATATATATATATATATGTTAAGCTGGGTAGGGAGAATTACTATATAGTTATCAAAGATTGGAGTAAAGAGAATGGTAGATCATGGCAAAGCATTGTGAGTTATAAAGAGGGAGAGAAGAAAAACACAGCAAGTGGCTTAGTCAAAGGAGAACAAAATGGAGGGAAAAATAAGGCAAGACTGGGGCATTTCACTGTTTTCAACCCTGCATTGTGTAGATTTTCTAAGAATTAATTTTCTAATGTGTTTCTATGTCATTTCCTTTGGGCTCCAACAGGAGGGATAGCAACTAGACAAGTTGGTGTATGTCTGTGTTGTGAATCTCTTATCCAGGTGCCAAGTGTTTGGTGGCAATGCTCCCAACTGTCCTTATGGGGCAAGGATTTGTTGTTCTTGGAAGGGATCCTTATATAGTTAGAAGGCTTGTCAGGCACAACACCATCTACATTTCTCAAATGGCACCTCTTTTGAGAATATTTTGAGAGTGCTAGTTTAATAAATGGAAAATCTTTCCACCTACTTGCTTTCACTTGAAAGTTTGAGATACACCAATAAGAGGCAAACTGGTGCACTTCACTGCAGAGTTATTGCTTTCCAAGCCTTCAGTCAGGTTCCCTACTTTCCTAAAGGCTGATTGACATAGTAGTCAATTGATCATAAGCCAAATGGATATAGTAGTGTATCCATGCAGCTAGGTAACACAGTGGATAGTGTTGGAATAGGAGTCAGGAAGACCTGAGTTCAAATCCAAACTCAGACATTGACTGGGAAACCCTGAGTAAATCACTTAAACTCTTCCTGACTCAGTTTCTTTATCAGTATAATGGGAATGACATTAGCACCAACTTCCAAGATTGTTATGAATATAAAGTAATATTTGTAAAGTACTTTTCAAACCCAAAGTGCTATATAAATGCTAAATATTATTTTTCTTGTTTAATTTGCATTGCACTAATTATAGCACAAAGTATAGATGAGGCACAACATAAAGATAGTTTAGTCTATTAGGAATATATGGTGAATTATTAGATAATCTCCAACTAATTACCATAAAAAAGTTTGCTTGCTTACCAAGATAGGTTTGAATAGCATTTAAAATAATCTAGGAAACAACACAATAAAATATAAATAATATGAAATGAGGTATTACCTTGCTACTAAATGAGAGGCCCTGATTACCCCAGAGGTGGTAGAAAATATTTGTAAATTTGTAAAATGTATTAAAAATAAGAATTTTGATTAAATAAATTCAAAATATTTGTACAAATCTGTGAATGACCAAGACATAGATAATTACTAAAGACACTTGACCTACATATCCAGAAATTTTATCCTAATGGGGCTCTGGAATTAGATATGGAAAACATGAAAATGTATGCATAATGTTTATGCTACTAAAAGAAATGTTCACTTTAAGCTTCAAAGGATTGCTCATTCCTTAGGGTTATAGAATAGCTCAGCTTGTTCCTGATCTTTCTGAACAGACATTGTCATAGCCTGCTTTAAAATGGAAAGACAGCAGTTCAATTTTCTCATAATTGTTGAGTTTATTTTAGAGTTGATAAAACTAGCCCAGAGTGACTTTTATAGTATCTCCTTTTTACACTGGGGCTTCTAAATATAAGTAAACTTATGCTTAGAAGGCTACAGGACACTGATTTGGTTTTCATCAACAGTAGCCAATAGTCTGTTCTTTGTTCTTCAGTGCAGTCCTTCCTGCCTGAAAAAGGCATTTGTTTCCTCTAACATATGTTACCTGCCAGGAAAAGGTTCTCAACTGCACTGGCTGTGACACTGAGGGATCGTTTATCACTGATTTTCTATTATAAACTCTGGAGAAATTGACTACTATTGTCCACCCCTGTTAGCAATGGCAAAGCAAGTAGGAACATGGGGTCCTTCACTAAGGTGCATCATCTAAAGTGTGTGGAGCACACAGAGATGAAAGAAAAAAAAAGATGTTGATACCTGCTGAAAACAGCCCTGAGAATTACACCCCAAATGGAACAATAATTAGATGTGGAATAAAGCAATAAAATATTGTTGGTAAATTGAATGAATACATGAAAAAGTCAGTATTAATAATAACCTATGTTTTGAGATAAGTGCTGGGGATACAAATACAAAAGTGAGTCAATCATTGACCTTCAGATTATATTCCATTAGGGAAAGAAAATAAATATAAGGAGGGGTGGCCAGTGAAAGGAATTCTACTTGGGGAAGTCATAGGAATAGTGAATGGAACCATAAGTATTGATTGTTTTACTCTTTCTAGAAATAATGGTAGTATTGATTTGATTTCAATTGCAATGAGTGGGTGAATAGACAGCAGACAGATGAGAAGATGCCCCAGAGTAAAAGATTAGAAAAATGGTATTTGGAAAATAGTCTAGGATCACTTGGTGAATTTGCAGTCACTCTAACTCATCAATGAAGACTGCTCAGTTTTAATTCCAAACTTAATTGAATTAACTTCCTTGAAAAGGAAGTATCCATTCAGAGACTAGACATTATTTATACTTTCTAAAGGAACAACTCAGTGGATGTTGTTCCAGGTGAAAAACTAGGTCAGTTGATAGAATGAATGGCAATATGTTCCAGGTAATCAGAGAAAATATAATATAGTGTTTAGCAATTAGACATTGGTGATTAAATAGAAGATTCTTATTCTCTACTAATAGAAAAACAAAGCTCATGATATGGGTATTAAATGCTGACAAATGGAGAGAAATGATCCTTATGCAGTTTCTAATAGTATTGGGCAATCCCTGGGTCCAAATATTGTTGTATGAGTTTCTTTACCTTCCTAGAAGTTCAGCTGGCTCAGTTAGACATCCAAGAGATGAATACCATATTTTATTCCACATTGGTGGAATTTAAGGAATTACATTTTTTTGTTGATGTCATTTTGTCTTTGTTGTTTTTGTTTATTTTCTGAGCTGCAGAAAGTGCCTAATAGAGGCTGAGTGCTTCATTGTAATTGGGGAAATGCTCATTACAGTCAAGAATTGACCTCAACTTGGATTAGCAGTCTTTGTCAGATGTAACTATACCAATTCTTTTTTCCTTCCCTTGAGATAGAGCCAGAAGAGAAAAGAAGATCCATCTGCCCATATCTGTTGCTCAAAATCAACTGGGTATTTCTTTGTGAAACAGGGCATCTAAATGTACCAGCAAGTTGTGAGTTTTATAATGGTTATACAGTGGTCAAAATTTGCCATGAACAGCTTTCTTCTGTGCAAATATTTTCAAAACTATAAATTTTGGTGGGGAGGAATTCATTCTTTACCCTTTACTCATCAAAACCACTGACATAGTAGTACATCAATCAAAATCAATTCTCTTCCCCTGGAAATTAGATTCCTTGCATATTTATTCTCTTCTTTCTTCTCCACCCCCCAAAAGACTGGAAATACATAAAATTGGGAAATGTTTGTTCAGCTTTTGTCCTCAGTGATTATCACTGTCTGCTACATAATAAGCACTTGTTGAATTTAATTTAATCAAGAAAGCTAGAAACATTTTAAACTGGTTATTGTACTATAATAGGCTGAACTGATAATGAACTATAAATACACATAGCCCCCATCCAGCAAGTCTGCAGGTATGAATGACATAGATTCCTGGATACTGATAGGAGAACCTATATAAGTTACTCAGAGACAGAGAATGAAGGAATTTTAGAAGATATTGGTTCCTTTTCCTCCCATGCAACTTTATGATTTGGAGGAGGGAGGAAACTGATGAAAAAAGAGAGATCAAATGAGACAGGGAATGTGTATTATGGATATGTGAATCTTCTGGTGGGGACCCAGTGATCATTAAAATGGAAAAATAGCCCCAAATGACCAAATATGGTCATAGATTTGCTTTTTCAGATGGACATATATATTCACCCATTACAGGAAGATGGTAGTATTCTTAAAAGTGACAGAGAAGTTAGGAAGAGGGGAGGGCTTGCAGAGAAAGATAACTCCTTTTTTAAAACATATTGAATTTGTAATACCAACAGGGTTTCCATTTTGAGATGTATAAAAAATAGTTGGAGGTGTGACTTTGGAGCTCAGAAGAGAGGTTAGGACTGCATAAATAAGTCTGAGAGGAAATTAGGGAAATGAATGAGTGAAGACAGTGTAAGAGAAATCCATAGTATCAGAAAGGAGTACATTCTCAGTGAGAATCAGAAGATGTAAGGAGTGGGTAAGGAAAGAATTTAAGATGAAAGCAAATCTGTTACCCTTGGAACAAGTGTTAGAGAACATGGAGGAAGGTCAGGGATTATGAGGAATGAGAATAAGGGATTGGACATTGGAGGACAGAGATAATATCTAAACATTAACAGCTACAGTTCAGAATATTTGGTGAGATTTTGATCAGGTAAGAGTTTGTTAATCTTTGAGGAATGAGTTCAAGTAGATTTTCCTTCTCTGCAGGACTTTGGCCTCAAAATAGAGCCATTTCAGGGGCTTAGGTAGCTTAAGTGTGGAGACAGATGCTGGGAATTGAAGGAAGGCTATTACTCCCCTTTCCCCCCCCCAAAAAAAAAGGAGACAATAATATTTTAATTTAAATGTTCAAAAACTTTTCTCCATACTCTTGGAATAAAAAATTCACCACACTTCCATCCTCTCTCATCTTCCTACTGGCAAATAGGACACAATTAAACCAAAGCAAACTCACTGGAAAGAAGATAGACTTTGGCATGACTGCAAGTAGAAACACTTCCATTTTCCACTAACATGTGTGGTTTATAGTAAGTTTCCATGTTGAAAAAAAAGGAGATTGCTAAACAATCATCTGTAATGATTCACTCTTTTACTACATAAAGATGAAAAGTCTCCATATCCTCTATAAGCAGAGTAGAGAACATGATTCACTCACTTTGAGGTAAATAAGCAAAACACTTCCATCTGTGGCTTTATGACCTCATTATTATTTCATATTCTCTCATAGCACAATACATTAGAATTTAGCACTTATTTTTCACTTATTTCACATGTTCTCATTTGATTTTGTTGACTACACTATAAATTCTTCAGTGCAAGCCTGTCATAAACTTTTTTATAAATGGCTGCTATTATTCTAGCATCTAAATCAGATTGTTAGATACCATGTATGGAAGGAGCAAGGATATTCAGCTTTGACCTTCTTGGATCCTTGCATTACTTTCTTTACCCTCACCATTTTCCACTATGCTACTGTTGATGCCATACCACCTTCCAAACTAAACCTCCTTAATTCCTACAAGGTTCTAACACACAGCTCTGTACTTGAGTCCTTGCCTCCTCTTCCTCTGGCCGTTCATGCAGACTACTGCTTCCCAAACTTGACAGTTCTTGATCTAAGAATTATAATCAAATCAATTATATAATTCTTCCTGGATGGCTTTGTCATTGGAACATGCTATTCTTCTACTCACCATTTATGTATCTCCTTTGATCAAAGTCCCATCCCTAGTCTCTTTTGACACATACACACACACACACATATATATATAGTCCATTAGAAAGTAATATTGTTAGTGATGAAAATAGTATTTGTTTTCCCAATATTTAATAGTGTTTTACCATATGATCACTTATTAATTTATTTTTCAATCATTCATCCACCTATCCATTCATTCATTTATTCATTCCCCTAAGGTGATTGTCATGGAGTTGGACACTTAGTAGACATTAAATGAGTACTTGATGATTGATTGATATGACGTTTTGAGCTTCCTGTAGACAGTTCAGAGGATCAGACAAAGATTAAAAATGCAGGTCATATCCAGCCTTTTATAATCCAAAAGCAAATGAGATCTAATATGTAATTTCTTCCTTTATGATTAACTGAAATAAGGAGAAAGTCAGATTTCTCAAAATAGTATAAAGTGCACTTTTCCCAACAGGGATATGCTCTCTGGGAATCTTTTATTATAGAAATTATGTAAAATTCATTGTGAGGTTTTGATTTCAGAGGTATCCCTGGAAATATGCAATTTTGTCTGTAGATGGCATCATTGCTCCAGATGGAACACAGAGACAATTAAGGATTTGAGTAGATCTTATTTTCCCACTCGACACATCATCTTAAGGTGCCAACTCAGGTCTTCAGTATCAATAATTCCAGGGTTTTATTTTTTAATAGCAGAATGAAGCAAAGCAAATGTATTCTACAGGGAAAGCTAAAAACAAAAACAAAGGAGATTCAAAGGCAGAGAAGTGAGTTTCATATTAATTGTGCCAATGTGGATTTTGAGGAGGTTTTAAAACATGTACCTAAAGGGAAAAAAAGGAGCAAGGTATTATAGCACTGCAGATATCTAAAGCCTGATATATAATCACTTGACATTCATAGCAATGCACAACAGCCTGTCTGCCCACCCGTGCTCCTACCACATTCCACCCAATGCCAATTAAAGAAACTAAACGCCTAATAGAAAGTCCAGAGATCTCTTTTCTCATGAAATACTTAATATGAGTTACTTCCTGATTTATTATTTCTTTTTTTTTCTTTTTTTGATGATTGGGGGTTTGTCTTGTCCATGGGAGCTGGCTCTTTTGTTTAGTTCTGGTAGATAGAGTTACTCTGCCTATGAGACTGATCATCTAGTGCTCTGATATTTTCATTTTTTAAAGGTTTCTTTGCTCAGTACAGTTTTCTGAACCATCCTGTATATACTTGCATCTGAAAAAGAGGATGGAGATAAATGACTACCACGGAGAGCGCATGTTCACTGGTGGTCAGCCTTAGTTCACTAAAGCTGATATTCAGAGTTTTATACTTTACTTTCCATGGTAGTTTGCAGATCGTGGAGATGAATTTGAAAACAAAAACCATGTCATTTACTCTTGAGAACAGTAAATACTTTATTTGTTCACTGTAGTGTAGAAGAATGCCCAGTGGCAGGTACAAAACACCAGCTGTGCCATATAAATTTATAACTAGTCATATTGGGACAAACATTGCAGCAGCCTTTACTGATACAAATAAGAAAATCCTATATCATATATTTGGTCTTTATACTTGTTAAGAGTATGATTCAATAAATAAATAGCATCAAGTACATAGAAGTTGTCAAGTAGAAACAAATTCAAGTCATTAGGCTTTTCATGTTAATTTGGGTACAGTTGGGTACCTGTCCTTTGATAAGGGTGTAAGTATATTTGCCTATTCAGGATAATTGAATTTTCTCCAATTATCATTTTCAGTTCTAGAGGGACAAATCCAACATATGTCAATGCTGGAGATTTGGGACTTCAACAGACCTATGGGGACGCCGTTAGCAATTTCTCTTAGACTGATTGGATCTCTGCAATCCCTCCATTCAGTTTAACAACTTTAGTAGTAAACAATGAATGAATCTCACTTGTGGTGTCATGGAGTGGTATATCAGGTTATTTGCAAAAGACCTTGCCCTACTTCTCATGAAAAAGTCTTTTTTTTTACATATAAAAGAATAAAAACCTTTCTGGCATTTTTTTAAACAATACCTTTGCTTACTAGCTGAGCATATGTGTGTGTATATTTATATATATACATATATATTTTAGTCAGTTCTAGAAGAGACTGGAGAAGCTATTACTCTATGGCCTTTGTGGTCATCAACTAATGAAGTTTCTACTGCAAATTGGTAGTTGTATTGGAGCAGTAAAACACAGAATTAGAAATGCTTCTCTTTTCCTTGCATAAACTAATTTAGGGTTTTCCTCAGAAGGTTTACATTAGCTCGACTTCTACCCTCTACCACAGTAAATCAAATATTTAGGTCATTATTCATGAATGTGATTTCTTTTAAAGCTATTGATCCAAATAAGAAAGTGAAGTTAGAAGTGGTCCCAAAATGCACTAGTTCCACTTGGTAAATTGGAGAAATTTAATTTTCTAAAACACTGTTTGCATTTCTTTTACAAAAAACCTCAACTGCTTCCTCCGCATCCAGATTTAAAAGTAGAAAGCAAGGAATCCTTTTAAAAGTTGCAAACATGACCTCAGACACTTCCCAGCTGTGTGACCCTGGGCAAGTCACTTAACCCCCCTTGCCTACCCCTTACCACTCTTCTGCCTTACGGAAGGTAGGGGTTTAAAAAAAAGTTGCAAACTTTAATTAATTCTTTAAAATTCTTAGAAAGCTGTTTTCTTAAATAGGATCCTTTCTATAGTTATCCTTGAATGGAAATAAAAGAACATTAATTTGAAGTTTCTTCTTAATTTTTCAATTTATTTTATTTTATTTTTGCTCATTCTAACTGCCCAGAAACTGACCAGACAAAAAAGTACCATTGTTGAAGTAAATATATCTGAGTTGAATGTTCAATGTTTTTTTTTCCTTCTTTATCTCAGAGGCTTTGTTTTCTACATAGATGGTTTCAGAATAGTTCTACCCCTACTGCGTACTTGAAATGCATTGGTTTTCAAGATTTTCTCTCTAACTATCTTTACCTGACAGATAAATCAGTTACTTGAATGCTGTAAAACAACTAAATTCTCTGAAGGTCAACTTGTAATTCGTTGCAGTACTATTGACTTCCAATATTGAAGCATTTTGAAAATATGGATGACTCCACATCATTCCTTTCCATGTACTATTTAAGAATGTCAGTTGCTAAATCCCAGCTTGATTCTATGAGCATAGAAACATTAGTTAGTGGTAGTCTCTTGGTGACCGAGAATGACTAATGTCTTTGTGCATTATCATCTATTGATGTACCCTCATGTGGCTTTGGAGTCCAAAGGCTGAGGCGCAGAGTCTGTGGCACACGGGGCCTGGGACGCCAGTTGTTACGGGAGGTGCGGTTGTGGCCTGGTGTCGGTGTTCACACGCAGCGGCAAGACGTCGACGTCGCTCATCTTCAAAGGTGGTGGCGGCATGGTGAATGTGGGTTCTCCAGCTGCTTCTGTTAGAGGCAGCGAGTTCTAGTTGCTTTGGTGTCATGCCAGCCCACTTCAAGTTGGACTTTAGCTGATCCTTGAATCTTTTCTTTGGTCGGCCTTGTTTCCTGAGTCCAGCTGACAGTTCACCGTAGAATACCTGTCTTGGTATTCGCTGTGGGTCCATGCGGATGACGTGTCCAGACCATCGTAGCTGGGTTTTGAGGACCAGGACTTCGATGCTGGTGGAGTTGGCTCTGTCGAGGACTTCCTGGTCGGTGAATCGGTCCTGCCATCGGATCCTCATGATTGACCAGAGGGAGCGTTGGTGGAATTGCTCCAGCTGTTTCATGTGCTTCCGGTACAGCGTCCATGTCTCACAGCCGTACAGGAGCGAGCTGAGGACCACTGCGTTGTACACTTTGAGCTTCGTCGCAGTGCTTACACCGCTGTGTTGGAGGACTTTGCAGCGCAGCCGCCCGAGTGCCTGGCTGGCCTTTTGGATCCTGGCATTGATCTCGTGGTCTCCGTCGTTGGCGATGGTGCTGCCCAGGTACTTGAAAGTGTTGATGTTAGAAAGCTGCGTGCCGTCGATTGTAATGCACGGCTGGTTCGTTGGCCTCCCTGGTGCAGGTTGGAACAGCACCTCTGTTTTGCTGAGGCTGATAGTCAGGCCAAACAGTTTTGTTGCGGTGGAGAACCTGTCCACAATGGTGTGGATATGATTTTCTTGGTGGGCCATGAGAGCACAGTCATCTGCGAAGGGAGCTTCCAGGATGAGTCTCTCTGTTGTCTTTGTTTTTGCAGTCAGGTGGTGAAGGTCAAATAGTGAGCCATCCAGTCGGTATTTGATGTAGGCGCCCAGGTCTAGATCCATCCCAGCATGTCGTAATACTTGGGTGAAGTATAGGTTGAATAGTACTGGAGAGAGGACACAGCCTTGTTTCACACCATTGGAGATGTTGAAGCGATCGGAAGTCTCTCAACCAGATAGGACTTCCCCTGTCATGTCGACATGAAAGAGTTGGATCAGTTTGACAAATTTTGCTGGGCAACCGAGCTTGCTGAGGATCACCCACAATGCGTCCCTGTTCACTGTGTCGACCTCCTTTGTCAGGTCTATGAAGACAATGTAGAGACTCAGGTTCTGCTCAAGGCATTTTCCCTGCATTTGCCTCACCGTGAAGACCATGTCGGTGGTGCTGCAATCTGGTCAGAAGCCACATTGTGATTCAGGCAGGTTCTGCTCTGAAACAGATGACAGGAGTCTGTTGAGTATAACACGGGCGAGGATCTTTCCAGCAGTGGAGAATAGTGAGATGCCTCTGTAGTTGTCACAGGTTACTCGTGAGCCTTTGTTCTTGTATAGGGCTACGATGGAGGCATCTCTGAGTTCTGGGGGTATGTCTTCTTCTTCCCATATGCTGGTCAGCACTATGTGGAATGTCTGGAGCGCCTTTCCACTTAAGGCCTTGTACACCTTGGTTGGGATCCCATCTTTACAGGGTGCTTTGCTTGCACTCATTTGTTTAATGGCTTTTTGGACTTCTTTTGAAGTTTTGAAGGACTTCTATTGAAGGAGGGGCATCAAGTTGTTCAACGGTGTGGTTTTGGGGGATCTGGTCAAGGGCGCTTTGGTCAACTGAAGAGGGTCAGTTGAGAAGCTGACTGAAGTGTTCTTTCCACCTGTTGCTGATGCCTTTTTTATCTTTTATGAGAGTGTCACCGTCAGAGGATAGCAAGGGAGTGATGGTGGGTTTTAATGGCCCATAGACAGTCTTGAGGGCACTGAAAAATTGTTTGTAGTTTTTCGTATCAGCAAACCACTGGATTTCTTCTGCCTTTTTTTCCCACCATCGGTCTTGCATCTTCCTGATCTCATGCTGCGCCGTGGCTTGGAGAGACTTGAATCTGTCCTTTTTAGGAGCAGAGTTTGGGTTATTTTGCCACTCCATAAAGGCTTTGTTCTTTTTTCTCAATAGGTCTTCAATAGCAGTGTTGTTCTCACCGGTTGCGTTGTTTGGGGCCTAGGATTGCCTTTGATGTTTCCTTCACTGTGTCTCTGAACTGGTTCCATTTCTCGGTTGAGCTTCCAATGAGTGGTCCCTTGGCAGACAGCTTGTCATCCAGGCAGGACTGGAATGTTTGCAAATAAGATGGATCTCTAAGATGACTCACGTTGTAAAATGCACAAATTGTCTGGGCGCGTTTTGGATGGCGAGGCGCAATGCGCATTTGAAGAGTTGCTCTAACCAAGCGGTGGTCTGTCCAGCATTCAGCTCCTCTCATGGCTCTGGTGATCTGTACATCCTGGATGTCTCGCCGGCGTACAATGATGTAGTCAATGAGATGCCACTGTTTTGATCATGGGTGCATCCACATTATTTTATATTTGTTCACCATTCACAGTGTTTGTGATGGTGAGTTCAAACTCTGAGCATTTGCTGAGAAGCAGTAGGCCATTGTTGTTCATTTTGCCCACGCCGTGTTTGCCGAGTACTCCTTTCCATCTTTCATGGTCCTGGCCAACGCTAGCGTTGAAGTCTCCCAGTAGTATCAGCTTGTCATTGGTGGGCACTGAGTGCAGGATGGCACTCAGGTCAGAGTAGAACTGCTTGATGGTCTCCTCTGTACTGGTCAGTGTTGGGGCATATGCGCTGATGATGATAGAAACATTATCCCCATACCAATCTATAAAATGATATATATATATATATATATATATCATATATATTTCAAACTTTAATGTAGTCTTGTCAATCATGAGGCTTTTATCTGGTTGTCATCTACATTCCTGTCTTCTATTAATTCATTTCCATAAAAAACTCCAATGAACAAAGGAGAGATAGACTCAGTTGGAGAACACAATGTAAAATATTTAGTAGTTGTATTCAAGGGATTTCAGTGTTATTGTGGGAGCCAAGACCTAGGCACATGAAACAATGAAATAAAAATACAAAACAGTATATTATTAAATGAATAATACAGAAGATATCATATAATAATTCAGGGAAATAAATAATCCTTATATTTGGGATTGTGGTATCATGGAAATAGCCCATTTAAAAAAGTTCAATAGCCACTGTTTAAATCCCAGCTGTGGGATTTGTGGCAAGTCCTTTTACATATCTGTTACAAGTTATTTTTTTTTCTCTATAGAAGAGGCAGTTGAATTATAGTAGGAAATATCAAAAATATCATCTGGCTCCAAATCTTATGATCCTAACATAAAATGAATTTGTTAGTTTTATGAATGGAATAATTGAACCAAACCTTAAAAAAAGGGAGGTAGAAAGGAAGAGAAAAAACAGTTTTAAACAAGATTATGTTGTTGTTGCTTGTTTTTCATTTTTTAAGAGGACCAAAGATTTTCCAACTCTGCCTCACTTAAATTGAATTCATATGCAAATAAGAAGCATAGTATTAACAAAGGTGAGAAAGTGGTGGGAAATGAGTGTCATCTAATTTTAGTACCCTTGGGAGAATGATTTGATTGAAGCAGAGACTTCATAAAGGGGAACACAAGGTAATAAAATTATAAAATTTAGCAAGGGATAAATTCTTGAATTTCCAGAATATCAGGCTTAGGGATATATAGGTTTCATTTGGCAGATCAGTGTAGATTATAACACATGAGGATAATATGTGTAATGCCCCATACTCTATTGCCATCCCCTCTTCTTTGCTACATTGAGCAGTAAGTATCAAGAAAGGATATAGTCATAAGAAATTATGTGTGAGGTACCCTTTTCAAGGTCAATTAGGATTAAACACCAGGCTGGCTCTGGTGGCAGACCAAGCTTTAGATCAGGGACATTAATCACCCTTGTGTTCAGTTGAATCCAGAAGTAATCAGAGCTTCCAGACATTGACCATAGAGTCAAGATTTTAGGAAAAAAAGGATTATTTTTGTGATCTAATTTACACTGGGACCCGGGTTTGATATCTCAGACTGAGCCAAGACCCAAGATCATAGAACCAGGGTTTGTTTCTCCTTCTAGTGACCAGCTCTATTGGATGTATTAGTTGAACCTCCTGTGAATTCTATGTAATTTATATTCTTTTTTCACTATAAATATATATATATATATTTTTTTTTCACTATATATATATGTATATAAGAACTCCTATGATTTCATCTATTCTGTATCTAGAATAACATGCAAATCTTCTCACTGAAAACTGGTACCCTCATGAAGGGTACATCAACATTCCCTCCACCAATCCTTCCTGAAATAGAGCTCAAGGCTGCCCATAACTAACTTTGGCTGGTTACATTTTTATTGGCTACTGAAGTCTTTTGAGCTAATTAGAATTGTACCTTATACCAGAAGCAATACAAGTTTTTTTTTTTTTATCTACTCTCTCTGTCTTATTTGTACCTAATTATTTCTGTGTTTGTCTCTCCTATAAAAATATAAACTCCTTAAGGGCAGGGACCATGATTTTAGTCTTTATATCCTCAGTCATGGGTACCATGCCTAGCACATAGTAGGGGCTTAATAAGTGCTAATTGATGAACTGTTTATATTTATTATTATTTTTAATTAAAGAAGATTTAGTGTAGGTATAAGATTAGGCATCCAGGAGGCACAGTGGATAGAATATTAGACCTTGGTCAAGAAGACCTGAATTTAAATTCTGTCTCAGTCACTTACTTTGCATTATGATTATGAGTAAGTCACTTAACCTGTCTGCCTCAGTCCCAGTAGGGATAATTAATAATAACTCTTACCTCCCATGGTTGTTTTGAGAATCAAGTTAGATAACATGTATTAATATCTTAACAAACCTTAGAGAACCATGTAAATGATGATGATGAAGAGTATTATTTTTATAGCTTGCATTTGGGAATCCAAAAGAGCAAAAATAATATTATAATTATCACATATATCACTTAAATTTGCAAAATATTTTAGAAATGTTCTCATTTGTTGCTCACAACCCTGGGAGAAAGATATTATTACTTGAATTTTACAAATGAGGATACTAAGGTTAAGTGACTTGTCCAAAGTCACAAAGCTAGTATTTTTAAAGAACAATTTGAACTCTGGTCATTTTGATTCTTATTCCAACACTGCATTTCTGAACCTGGTTTCCATTGAGATTGTGCAGACAGGATAGAGAAGAAAAATTCTACAATTAGATAAAGTTAAATCAAAATAAGGGTAAACTTTCAGATAAATTAAAAAGCTTTTTCTATCTGTCTCAAAGTGTTTCTATGTGAGATATGCTTAACAAATTATAAATCAGCATATAAATATGAATTATTTAGTTCATAAGAATATGATTCCCCTTTTCCCCTTAAAATCTATTTTTTTTCTTATGGTATTCTGGAGGAACCAAGGTCCAAGGCTGTCCGTAGATAGAAAACTATTAAGTTAAAATGTACAATGTATACATTTAGTGTGAGAGAATCAGAATAATATCTGTCTCAACTTAAGACATTATCTATAGCTCACCAAAATCTTTGCAACTTTTTCCTCTTCTTTCTTGGAAACCTGTGTGAAGAATCTTTCAATAAATTAAATGGTGGGAACTCCCACCAATCCCTTTTGCCAAGACAGGTCTTTAGTAAATTAATAATTCTCTTTCATACCTCTGATGTTAGCTAATGGCCCAAAGGAAATCATCCATTAACATTTGTAGGCAATTTATTAGCATTTCAAAGAAATGTCCAATTAGATCAAAGCAAACCAAATAAGAACATTTGCTAGAGGGGAAGACTAAAAGGAATTAAAAAGCAAGGGTATGACATTTGTTAATATTAGAATAATATTACTAAAGATGATATTCCAATTTAATCTATGATCTCATTCAGATGGTTATTCACTCTAATGAAGCCTTCATGAATATCAATGAATCCTATGCAATTTTTTTGAAAAACATAAATATTGTTGGTTACAGAGTTTTCCACATACCTTGTTTAATCTAATCCTCACAATAAGCCATACAAAGTCAGGAACATAAGTCATTATCATCATTTTACAAATGAAGAATCTCAGACTCAGAGATTAACATCTGAGTAGCCAAGGTTAACTGTACAACAACTTATTTGGCAGATCCTGGGCAGCATCCAGGTTCTCCTGAGTTGTTACTGTTATCATTAATTCAATGTTCTCTAAGTTCTTGGAATTGTCTTCCTTTTTTTCCTAGAAGAAATGCTTTATCAAAATTATTTGTAATGTTTTTACATTTTAAATAAGGTGAACTAGACATGTAAAATTCTCAGTTTAAAAAAAATATGGTGGCCGCAACTAGACATAAAACATTTATAAAAGTAAAACTAATATGTGGTATAGACAAAGGATTATTTTTAATATAACCTAAATTAATTATGCAGGTTATTCTTCTAAACAGTATAGAATTACTGAATTGTATTCAGTTTATGGTCATCTCTGAACTAAATTCTGAAGATGGCAATTCCAGCAAAATTTTGAAGGAAAAAAGAGAAAGTGATGTATACTTAACTCATATTTCACAATGCTACAATGCTTATCAGTGCCATGGGCAATTAGGTGCTTAATAATTGCCTTTTGATGATGCTAAAGAATACAGGATTAGAGCATTCTGATAAAGAATTGATGGAAAGCAGAAGGGGAAAAGAGACAATTTAGTACCAATGGACTAAAAATGTAAAGAACTAGGAAAAAATCAGGAATGCAAAATTTAAAATCAGAAGGCTAAAGCAAAAAGATTAAAATCCTCCAAAGTGCAATCACATTTTAATGCAGAATAGTTATTTCTAACAGAAATAGCTGTCTTTAATTCTAGTTTATGCTAATAATTTTCATTTTTTTTCTTGGAAATGTTTATTTTTTAAAATATTTTTCCACGTTTGAATGATTCCTGTTCTTTCCCTCTCCTTTTTCCCTGCCTCTCCCAGAGCTGACAAGCAAGTCCACTGGATTATACATATATTATCACTCAATGCCTATTTCCATATTATTCATTTTTGTAGTAATCTTTGAAAAATAAAAAACCTACATCCAAAACTCATATAAACAAGTGAAAAATCAAATGTTTTCCTTTTGCGTTGCTACTCCCACAGTTCTCTCTCTCGATGTGGATAGCTTTCTTTCTCATAAGTCCCCCCTGGGATTCCATGGATCATTGTATTGCTATCAGTAGAGAAGTTTATTACTACTGATCATCCAACAATGTTTCAGTCTCTGTGTACAAGTCATCCTGGTTCTGCTCATTTCACACTACATTGCTTCATTGAGGTCTTTCCAGCTTGTATGGAAATCAAGCTGTTTATCATTCCTTATAGCACAATAGTATTCCATCATATTCCCCCATTGAGGGACTCCCCCTCTTTTTCAAATTTGTTGCCACCTCAAAGAGAGAAACTATGAATATTTTTGTACAAGTGTTTTTCATTAATTAAATAATTTTCATTTTATATTTTACCTATATTCTGAAGGACTCTATCTTTCCATGATGTATATAACCTGTAACATATTTATCATGTCTTAACATCATTTGTTCTAGCCTTTACAGAGTAATGTTCAGTCCCTTTCCCTAATGGAAGTAGTGTTTTAGTTTATGATGATAATGCTAATATCATCAAGTTAGAAAACTGAAATCTAGGAACTGCCTCATTGATTTTTATCTAATAGATTATTAACACCTTTCATAGTACAAAGATATTTTTCATCACTTCCTCAGGAGTGCTATATTATGCTAATTAACAAAGCAGGCAAAGAATGATGAAAATAACCTGAAATCTAACTGATATTCTATAGGAAAGTTATTTGATTTTAAAAGTCACAGTGCTATCTTCCCAATGTCTCACATACATTTATTGGTATTTTAATTCACTATTATCATATTGCACTTCTTTCAGAGCATTGAAAATATTTCTCAAGGAGGAAATAACATATTGCTTCTGATGATCATCATTATAAAAGGTGATTATTCTTACTGATTGAATATCAATATGTCTGGATTAGTAACATTAACTGAACTGAGGATCATCTATAATGTTTTAATCAGAAATTCTTAAGTGAAGAAGTGAAATGATCTGAGGTGGGCTGCTATGCTGGACATAGAAGAACTTCTTTCTCAACAAGTTTCCATTTTTAAACCACAAGTATTTTATTTTCTGTTGTCTTCCACTTTCATCTTTCCCTACCAATTTATTTATTTATTTTTATTTTTTTTTTTTGTTAAACATTATTTTATTTGGTCATTTTCAAACATTATTCATTAGAAAGAAAGATCATTTTCTTTTCCTCCCCCATCCCTCCCATTGGTAACGTGTGATTCCTCTGGGTATCAGTGTCCTCAATCTGAACTCTTTCTTGTTCTTGGTTTTTGCATTAGGGTGTTCATTCAGTCTTTCCTCAATTATATCCCCTCCATCCCTGTAGTCAAGCTGTTGCCTTTCATCGGTGTTTTTACTCCCACTGTTTGTCCTCTGCTTAAAGGTAGTGTTTTTTTTTTCTCCTTGGTCCCTGCAGGTTGTTCAGGGACATTGCATTGCCACTAATGGAGAAGTCCATTACATTTGATTGTACCGCAGTGTATCAGTCTCTGTGTACAATGTTCTCCTGATTCTGCTCCTCTCACTCTGCATTAAGTGCTGGAGGTTGTTCCAGTTCACATGTAATTCCTCCACTTTATTATTCCTTTTAGCACAATAGTATTCCATCAACAACATATACCACAGTTTGTTCAGACATTCCCCAATTGAAGGGCATCCCCTCATTTTCCAGTTTTTTGCCACCACAAAGAGCGCAGCTATGAATATTTTTGTACAAGTCCTTTTCCTTATTATATCATTGTGGTACAAACTCAGCAGAGCTATGGCTGGATCAAAGGGCAGACAGTCTTTTATCGCCCTTTGAGTATAGTTCCAAATTGCCCTCCAGAATGGTGGATCAATTCACAACTCTACCAGCAATGAATTAGTATCCCCACTTTGCCACATCCCCTCCACCATTCATTACTTTCCTTTGCTGTCATGTTAGCCAATCTGCTAGGTGTGAGGTGATACCTCAGAGTTGTTTTGATTTGCATCTCTCTGATTATAAGAGATTTAGAACACTTTTTCATGTGCTTATTAATAGTTTTGATTTCTTTAACTGAAAACTGCCTATCCATGTCCCTTGCCCATTTTTCAATTGGAGAATGGCTTGATTTTTTGTACAACTGGTTTAGCTCTTTATAAATTTGAGTAATTAGGCTTTTGTCAGAGGTTTTTGTTATGAAGATTGTTTCCCAAATTGTTGCTTCCCTTCTAATTTTAGTTACATTGGTTTTGTTTGTACAAAACCTTTTTAATTTGATGTAGTCAAAATTATTTATTTTGCTTTTTGTGACTTTTTCTAAGTCTTGCTTGGTTTTAAAATCTTTCCCTTCCCAAAGGTGAACTATTCTGTGATCACCTAATTTACTTATAGTTTACTTCTTTATATTCAAGTTATTCACCCATTCTGAGTTTATCTTGGTGTAGGGTCTGAGGTGTTGATCCAAATCTAATCTCTCCCAAACTGTCTTCTAATTTTCTCAGAAGTTTTTATCAAATAGTGGATTTTTGTCTCAAAAGCTGGGGTCTTTGGGTTTGTCATAGATTGTCTTCCTGAGGTCATTTACCCCAAGTCTATTCCATTGATTCTCCTTTCTGTCTCTTAGCCAGTACCAAATTGTTTTGATGACCACTGCTTTGTAATATAGTTTGAGATCTGGGACTGCAAGGCCACCTTCCTTTGTAGTTTTATTTTATTTTTTCATTATTTCCCTGAATATCCTTGATCCTTTGTTCTTCCAAATGAGCTTTGTTATGGTTTTCTGTAATTCAGTAAAAAGTTTTTTGAAATTTCAATGGGTATGGCACTAAATAGATAAATAAATTTGCGTAGGATGATCATTTTTATTATGTTAGCACTTCCCACCCATGAGCAACCAATGTTTTTCCAATTGTTTAGATCTAGTTTTAATTGTGTGGAGAGTGTTTTGTACTTGTGTTCATATAGTTCCTGTGTTTGTCTTGGCAGATAAATTCCCAAGTATTTTATATTGTCTCGGGTGATTTTAAATAGAATTTCTCTTTCTAATTTTTCCTGCTGAGATGTGTTGCAAATATATAGAAATGCTGATGACTTATGCGGGTTTATTTTGTATCCTGCAACTTTGCTAAAGTTGTTGATTATTTCCACTAGCTTTTTGGTTGGTTCTCTAGGATTTTTTAAGTAGACCATCATGTCATCTGCAAAGAGAGATAACTTGGTCTCCTCCTTGCCTATTTTAATGCCTTCAATTTCTTTTTCTTCTCTAATTGCTACTGCTAGTGTTTCTCTAGTATGATGTCAAATAGTAGAGGTGATAATGGACATCCTTGTTTCACACCTGATCTTAATGGGAATGCATCTAGTTTATCCCCATTGCAGATAATGTTAGTTGATGGTTTTTAGATATATACTGTTTATTATTTTTAGGAAAGACCCTTCTATTCCTATACTGTCTAGTGTTTTTAATAGGAATGGGTGTTGTATTTTGTCAAAGGCTTTTTCTGTGTCTATTGCAATAATCATGTGATTTTTCTTGGTTTGCTTGTTGATATGGTCAATTATGTGGATGGTTTTCCTAATATTGAACCAGCCCTGCATTCCTGGTATGAATCCTACTTGATCATAGTGAATGACCCTTCTGATCACTTGCTGAAGTCTTTTTGCTAGTATCCTGTTTAAGATTTTTGCATCAATGTTCATTAGGGAGATTGGTCTATGGTTTTCTTTCTCTGTTTTTGACCTGCCTGGCTTTGGAATCAGAACCATGTTTGTGTCATAAAAGGAATTTGGTAGAACTCCCTCTTTGCTTATTATGTCAAATAGTTTGTATAGTATTGGAATTAGCTGATCTGTGAATGTTTGGTAGAATTCACTTGTGAATCCATCAGGTCCTGAGGATTTTTTCTTACGGAGTTCTTTGATGGCCTGTTGGATTTCTTTTTCTGATATGGGATTATTTAAGAATTCTATTTCTTATTCTGTTTGTCTAGGCAATTTTTATTTCTGTAAGTATTTGTCCATATAGCCTAGATTGGCATATTCATTGCCATATAGTTGGGCAAATAAGTTTTTAATGATTTGCTTGATTTCCTCTTCACTGGAGGTAAAGTTTTCCTTTTTGTCTAGGATACTGTTAATTTGCTTTTCTTCTCTCCTTTTTAAAATTAGATTGTCCAGTACTTTGTCTATTTTGTTTGTTTTTTCAAAGTACCAGCTTCTAGTCTTATTTATTACTTCAATAGTTCTATCACTTTCAATTTTATTAATTTCTCCCTTAATTTTTATGATTTCTAATTTGGTTTTCTTCTGGGGTTTTTTAATTTGTTTGCTTTCAAATTTTTTGATTTGTATGTACAATTCATTGATCTCTGCCTTCCCCAATTTGTTGATATATTCACTCAGAGATATGAATTTTCCTCTGAGTATTTCTTTAGCTGCATCCCATGAAGTTTGAAAGGATGTCTCACCAGTGACATTTTCTTCAATGAAATTATTAATTGTTTCTATGATTTGTTCTCCAACTAACAGATTTTGGAGCATCATATTATTTAATTTCCAATTGATTTTTGATTTTGCTCTCCATGTACTCTTACTGATCATTATTTTTGTTGCCTTATTATCTGAAAAGGTTACATTAATTAATTCTGCTTTTCTGTATTTGTATGCCATGTTTTTATGACATAGTACATAGTCAATCTTTGTGAATGTGCCATGTGCTGCTGAATAGAAAGTGTATTCCTTTTTGTCCCTATTTCCTTTTCTCCATATATTTATCAACTCTATTTTTTCCTAAGATTTCATTCACCTCTTTCCCCTCTTTTTTATTTATTTATTTATTTATTTTATTTATCTAAATTTGATAGTGGTTGGTTCAGATCTTACTCCAACCTTGAATCCTGACCTTGTGAGTATCTACCCACCTCATGTGTATTTCCTGAAGACACCATATGGTAGGGTTTTGGATTCTAATCCTTTCTGCTATTTGTCTACTTTTTATGGGTGAGTTCATCACATTCACATTCAATGTTATGATTGTCATTTGTGAGTTCCCTAGCATTTTGATATCTTCCCCTTATTCTGACCTTTCTTCTTTTGCTATCAACTTTTACACCAGTGGTTTACTTTAAATCAATCCCCCTAGTCCCCTCTCTTGTTGAGCTTCCCTTTCTGGCCCCTCCCTTTTTGTTCCCTTCCCCTCCCCCCTCTTCTTCCCTCCATTTTTTGTGTTCCCTTCCCCCCCAAACCCCCTTAGTTTTCCCTTCTCCCTTACCCTGTTGGATAAGATAGAATTCACAATCCCAATGAATCTAGATGCTCTTCCCTCTCAGAGTAAGGTTTCACTGAGAGTAAGGTTTAAGTAATACCAATTAGCACTCTTTTCCTTTCCTTCTTATAAGAGACTTCCTCCCCATCACTTCCAGTGTATATCTTTGTGTGACAAAGATTATTCTGTTTAATTTATTTCTGTTTCTTCAAGTATATCTTAGTACAATCATTGAATCCTCCCTCCCTTTTTCTTTAACTTTGTTTTTTTTTTGCTCTTCCCCCTCCAAATCATGTTAATTCCCCAATCTTTCCCTATGAGTGATTCTTCTGATTACTCTATTAATGCATACAATTTTTGAAAGTTACACATAACATTTCCCCCATGTCTTAGTATAAATAATTTGAGCTAAGTGTAGCTCTTATATAAGATAATTTGAATAAAAGAAAAAAAAACACTTTCTCCTTTTCCCTTTCTTTCATATTAACTTTTTCATGTTTCTCTTGCTCTTTGTGTTAGAATGTCAAACTTTCCACTGAATTCTGGTCTTTTCTTTACAAATATTTGGAAATCTTCTATTTTGTTGAATGTCCATACTTTCCCCTGGAAGTATATAGTGAGCTTTTATGGGTAACTGATTGTTGCGTGAAGATCCAATTCTCTTGCCTTTCTGAATATCATGTTCCAGGCTTTCTGGTCTCTTAGCATGGCCACTGCTAGGTCTTGGGTAATCCTTACCGGAGTTCCTCTGTATTTGAAGTTTCTCTTCTTAGCTTCTTGTAAGATTTTCTCCTCAGCTTGGAAGCTCTTGAATTTGGCAATTACATTCCTGGGGGTTGTCTTTTGGATATTTAGTATAGAGGGTGTTCTATGAACTCTTTCAATTTCTATTCTCCCCCCCCCCCCTTGTTTGAGAATATCAGGGCAGTTCTCTTCGATGATTTCTTGTAATATGGCATCGAGTTTATTGTTAATCTCTGGTTTTTCAGGTTAGACCAATGATTCTCAAATTGTCTCTCCTTCCTCTGTTTTCCTGGTCTATCACTTTGTCAGTGAGATATTTTATGTTTTCTTCTAATTCATTAATTTTTTTTGACTTTGCTTTATTAATTCTTGCTGTTTTGCAAGATCACTGTCTTCCAGTTGCTTAATTCTGGTCTTTAAGGATTGGTTTTGCTTTTCAGTTTGGTCTGCCCTTCTGTTTGAGGCTTCCAGCTGTTTCTCCAATTGGGAGTTTTTGTCTGTTAGGCTGTTGACCTCTTTCTGAATTTTTTCCTCTTTTTCTTGCCAGAAGATTTCCATCTTTTGGATAAGATCCATTTTGAGTTCTTCCAGAGCTTGTCGATAATTTCTATTTTGGGGGGTATGTTTTGATTTTGTTTGAATTTCATCCTCTTTTTCCTCTGTTGTCTGGGTTTTCCCTCTGTAAAACTTTTCAATAGTCACTTTCCCCCCCTTTCTTCTTGGAGTGTTGATCTTGGGCAGTATGAGCCAATCCTTTGGTGATTTTCCCTTTCCTTTTAGTCAGAAGTCTGAGTGAGATGTGTGGGTTTTCTGTGGATTTAAGTGGCGGTGTTTTTTTACTCAGACTGAATCCTCCCAGACTCCGCAGTTTGTTAGCACACCCTCCTGCATAGTCTGAGATCTCTTCTCTCCTGTGCTCAGGCTTATCCTGTGAAATGACTCTGAGGGATAGTTCCCTGGTTGACCTTGTCAGTTGCCACGGACCCTGGTGTGCCTCCCCCCACTACAGCAAAGAGCGAAGCTTTGGCCTTAGGCAGTTTCTCGAGTCTCCCAGGCATTTGCAGTTTGCAAGAGCCCCCGCGGTCTGCACAATCTCCAGTGTGCAGGAGTGTCCTGTGAAACTGATCTGAGGGGTAGTTCCCTGGCAGTCCTCCTTAGATGCCAAGGACCCTGGTGTGCTTCCCCAGACAGAGATGTTCCTCACTCACTTGCTCGCTGCCTCCAGTGAGAGCCCTTGTCCCTACTCTGGATCCCTTGATGAGGTGGGGGAGGGTAGATCAGCTCACATTTAAGTATGAGCTTTCTCTCCCTCTTGTAGTGTGGAAATGCTGAAACCCCACATACCTTCATTGCTGTGGCCTACTGGGGAGTCCCTCCATTCTTACAAAGATGATTTGTATGCTCTTTTAAGGAAGTCTATTCTGTTCAGTGCCAGGGGAGAGGAAGCAGTTCATGTCTGGATTGCAGCCATGTTTACCCAGAAGTCCTCCCTACCAATTTATAAATCATTATTGTTTATAAAATAAAATAGGAGAATAAATGTTTGCCTTTTTTCCTTAAAGGTATGAATTTAATGTTTATTGTAGTGTAAATCCCTTTCAATTCAAATGTCCAAAATTTAGTATTTTGAAAGCCTAATGCTATATTAGAATGTGCATCAGTGGTCACTGTGTTTAGTTAATGTGTTCATTTCTGCTTACTATGAGTGCTAGGTGGCACAAGGGAGAGTGTGCCAGTTATGGAGTTAGGAAAACATCTTTCTGAGTTCAAATATGGTTTGAGACATTTACTATTGTTTGACCTTGGGCAAGTCAGTTAAACCTGTTTGTCTTAGTTTCCTCATCTGTAAAATGAACTCTAGAAGGAAATGACAAACCACTCCATTATCTTTGCCAAGGAAATACCAAATCAAGTCATGAAGAATCAGACAAGACTGAAATGGCCAAACTATCTAGACACTATCATTTAAGGAAGACATTGATAAATTAAAGAGTGACCAGAGGACTTTTTAAAGGAATTGAGAAAGTCTTTAGCCTGGAAAAGTGAAAATCATAGTTATTTTTAAGTTTTAAGCTCATTTTAAGTATCCAAAGGGCTATCCTATGGAAGAAGAATAAAATTTAGAGGCTAAGAAAAGTTATGAATAAAAATTTCAAAGAGAAAAGTTTATGTTTGATGTTAGAAAAAATTTTTTCCTGACAATTGGAGCTATTCAAAATGAAATTGATCTCTTGAGTGTTCCATTTCCTTAGAGGTCTTTGAGTCTGGATGACTACTTGGTATAGATTCCCTTGGTTTATGGATTAAACTAGATAGCTGTAAATATCCCTTTGAACTCTCAAAATCAGTGTCTTATAATTGTGTGCACAAGCACATATCCACCCACTCTAACACTCCCTAATCACACATCCACTACCAAGGGGCATTGCTGGCCACCTGCTTATCTTGCTTAACTACTAGGAATAAGTATTAGACATAGCACTCTTACCCCAGTGATATGTAATCTGCCTAATCCCAAAATATACTTGAAGATAGAATTGTCAAAATATTGTCCCATCATTAATATACTGCTAGTTGAGTTGGGAATTAATCCAACCATTCTGAAGGGTAATTTGGAACTATGCCCAAAGGGCGATAAAGGACTATCTGCCCTTTGATCCAGCCATAGCACTGCTGGGTTTGTACCCTGAAGAGATAATAATGAAAAATAAATGTACAAGAATATTCATAGCTGCACTCTTTGTGGTGGCAAAAAATTGGAAAATGAGGGGATGCCCTTCAATTGGGGAATGGCTGAACAAATTGTGGTAAATGTTGGTGATGGCATACTATTCTGCTCAAATGAATAATAAAGTGGAGGAATTCCATGGGAACTGGAACAACCTCCACGAAGTGGTGCAGAGTGAGAGGAGAAGAACCAGGAGAACATTGTGCACAGAGACTGATACACTGTGGTACAATCGAATGTAATGGACTTCTCTACTAGAAACAATGCAATGATCCAGGACAATTCTGAGGGACTTATGAGAAAGTATACTATCCACATTCAGAGGAAGAACTGTGGGAGCAGAAACAAAGAAGGAAAACACCTCCTTGATCATATGGGTTGATGGAGATATGATTGGGAATATAGACTCTAAATGATCATGCTAGTGCAAATATCAATAATATGGAAATTGTTCTTCATCAATGACACATTTAAAACCCAGTGGAGTTGTGTGTCAGCTATGTGAGGAAGGTGGGAGTAGGGGAGGGAAAGAACAATAATCTTGTAACCATGGAAAAATATTCTAAATTAATTAAATTTTTAAAAAACAGCATAACAAAAACAACAACAAAAAACATTGTCCCATGCTCTACATGTTCCCAGCAACACTCCTGAGTGCAACAGGAAGCAGATTAAATTGTAATTGGGAAATTTTGAACAAAACGTGTAAAAATACAATTAGATATAGATAATATTAAATAATTTCAAAGTCAATATGTAGCCTTCAGATGTTCTTATGTACTATTTACTGATCTCTATTTCTGTTTTAAAGCACTGCTCTATGGTAAAGCCAAATTCTCTATAATTCTCATATTGCTAGATATTTCTGTCCTTTCCCTCTAATGCTTTTATGGAGGATGATGTTTCTCATTGTAGCATAGTATGTGTGGATTAGCACAAATAGATTCTTGGCTTATCCCCAGGCCCACTAAGAAAACTGTCCCTTTTTCCTTTCATGCATGGTTTCAAGGAAGCCACATGATATAAGCGCAGCAGATGAGATATCAGCATGTTTGAAGTGTACATAATGTTTACGTATCTCCCAAGTTTTTGAGAAGAAAGAATAAAACCAACTATATTAAGACAATTCCTATAAAAATTATGTGCTCATGTTTTTTCTCAGACCCAGAAAAACTTGAAGCAATCTATAGCCAAATCCCAAATATAAGATTTCCAAGAACATTCAGATATTTGGATATAGCCCTTAATTATCAGCCACTTCTAATAGTAGTTACCAAGTAAACCAATGCTGTCCACAGTCTCCTAGGGGTCAAGGTCCATTTAGTGGAAGATTTGTACAGTTATTTCTGTGCCAGCTATTTCTTCTCAATTGCTATACTGTTGTTCCTTACTGTTGGCACTTAATAAGGGATATCCTGGAAAATGTTTAATAAGCAGCTCCTTTGGGAAAAAATATACTATATACTCTAGTTTTAAATTTTACTAGAATTATTAACATTTTCTCCATCACTTTCTAATGTCTATAAAATTAGGAAAAGAATTTCTGAGATATACATGCTAACTGAAAAAAAAATTCATAATCGGTTCTCAATAGCTAGGAGTTGCCTTCTGCACATCCCCTATATAATCTGTCTCTCCTGTTACTGCCTGGTGTGGTTGCTTATTGGTTGAATTGTTATAGGACTAATTCCTTATGACATTCATTATTAGTAGTTTTAGGGCCACTTTATGTATAGAAAAGAACTAGCTTACTTCCCCATTTTTCTTTAAACTCTTTCCCTTTTCCATATTTGCCTAGTTGCCACCATCAACTCATTCCCCCTCCCCTCAACCCAGCTAATTTCCCTTTTGTTTCAGCAAATCTTTGTGAGGTGTATGGGAGGGTCAGGAAGACTAGTACCTCTAATGTGAAGGCTTGCTGAACCTTTTTCAGGGCTGCTCATTCACCTTTGTTGTCTACCTTCATCCAATGCTCACCTGTGGCCCCAAGAAGCAGTAGCACATGCCATAAAAACCATCTTGGCAGATGGGCTAAACCAAGTTAAAGGCAACCAACAGGCTTCAAACTGGTCCATGAGTTAGGAGGATGTCTTCTACAAACATGTGAAAACTTCTTCCGCGGGAATGGGTGAATGAGGATAATTTACACTAGCCACCATGATGGAGGCTAATGCAGGCACTATGGAGCACTTAGATCTTGGTCAGAATTCAAAGACATGGATACCTGGCTGTGTCCAGTCATCCTGACTTTTGTCTTGCTACTGGTCTTGGATGACTCTAGAAGATAGAGTGAGGTTTATTACTTTATGAAACTTTTTTCTCATTTA
This sequence comes from Monodelphis domestica, assembly GCF_027887165.1. Taxonomy (NCBI): domain Eukaryota; kingdom Metazoa; phylum Chordata; class Mammalia; order Didelphimorphia; family Didelphidae; genus Monodelphis; species Monodelphis domestica. The sequence continues at coordinate 155,922,409 of NC_077234.1, forward strand.
AATCCAATTCACATGCAAGGAAAGATATTATTTCATGATGTTACTGGTTCTTTTTCAAATGAAGGATAATAAATAAATAAATAAATCATTTCCAAAGCTTTTTTGGTGGAGTGATCCATGATCTCCTCTTTTTCTTCCTGTGGAAGAGGGCATATCAAGTAGATGAAAACACATACAGAGACACACACACACACACACACACACACACACACACGCGCGCGCACGCACATATATGAGAGTTAGTAAAATCATGGAGTAAGGACAACTTGGACTCAAGTACTAACTTATATCTATTCTATTTTGTCCCCATGGGTAGGGCAGGACTTTCAGTCTCTCAGAGTTTAGCTTGCATAAAATGTAGATTGTGTGTGATGGCCCCACATATTTGTCACACAGGAAACTCTATGAAGCTATAAATAAAAGAGCAATTATTTAACTGCAATCATAAAGAGAATTTCATAAATAAATAGATAAGAGAGAGATAGACAGAAAGAAGAAAGATATAATGGAAAGGTCTATTAAGTTTCATATCCTTAACAAGAAATCATCTTGTATAAAATTGCTCTTTAATAATTAAAAGAGCATATTAATGCTCTTAAGTAATGATTTGAGACATACGATATAAAACTTAGATTAATATCTACTTGGATATTATAATTTAAAATATTTGTTACTGATGATTTAATCTATGTCAGGTTCTTCTTTTCTGATTTCTTTATCTTTCTATCTTTGATCTCATATCCAAATTTTCTTTTTGTAATATTCTTTGTTTTAGGCAAGAATAGTTAAACACATTTGCATTTCAAGAGCAAGCATTATTGATTCAAACCCTACTGACTCCCATATCTTAGCTGCTTTGAATAAGATTAAATAAGTCAAAGTCATTCTAGAAATCATCTATGTTGTTATTCAAGGTCATTCAAAATATTTTGTTACTGAGAATAATATGATTGTAGTTAACTCTATGTGAGGGATCAACAAATTCCCAGGAATCAATGTTTTCCCCTCTTCCCTCTGGTTCTTTCCAGTTTTAAACATTTTTTTTTCTGATTTAAGAACTTTTAACATCGGGACTATAGGTGAATTTCCATATTCCATAAGGGAAAAAAAAGTTAAAATTAGTTTCTCCTATATAAGAATCATCTATTCACAAAGATAGCATCTAGGTTAAGTTTTAAAGAGGGTAACTTTTAAATTGGTTAGGCTCACATGCTCATCACTTAAAATACCATCAGTGCTAGTCATAAGGTAAGGTTCTTGTTGACTGTACAGGTCAAGATCACCTCTATGCTCATTAAGGAATATCTTCATACAGAGACCCATAACTTAATGAAGCAGATTCTCTTGGTGCTTTAGTTACACCACGGGAAGCTTTTGAAGCTTCATTAACTCTTTCAAGCCACGTGGGTGCCATTTAGTAAAAATCTGCTTCAGTGACCTGAAAGGTACCTTAGTCTGCTGTTGGTTTCCTCACAACACTCCTTAACTTAGACATATCATCTAAAGTTGCATTTTAATGTAAAGTTGGAGTTTTTCATCTGGTATTTCCGACTCTCACAACCTACTTAACCTTTCATTAGATTGACTACATCCATGAAATGAGGCTATTGCACTGTATTCCACAAAAGAAACTTTAGCTAGCTCAAGAATATCTGCTCTATGTTGTAATGATCCCTGATTGATTATGTTTGGAGATGGAAAAGAGATATCTCTATAACCTATTATCAGGCTACCTTTACTCTTAGTTTTCTATGTTTAAGTAATATTTATCAGTAGAATGAAGTTCCCTGAAGCGGATTAGGGATTATTTATTCTCCATCTGTCTGTCTGTCTGTCTCTCTGTCTGTCTGTCTGTCTGTCTGTCTGACTGACTCTCTGTCTGTCTGTCTGTCTGTCTGTCTGTCTGTCTGTCTGTCTCTCTCTCTCTCTCTCTCTCTCTCTCTCTCTCCCCCTCTCTCTCTCTCCTCCCTCTTGGATTTGAAATGTCTATCACAGAGATGGATTAAATTAAGTTGAATTAGGATGGAATATGTCATTCATATCAGAAAAATTCTTAGATTTTTGTGGGCTAAACTGAGGTGCAATTCCTGCCAATTAAATCCTCTAATCCAGGTAGAATTCATTGCTTAGGAAAATTGATAATTACCTTTAGGACACAAGTACAAATGAAGCATAGTTTATGAGTTTGCTAATTATTTTCTCTGCTGTGGACATGAAATACCATGGAAAGTGTAACTAGAAAGTAACAGGACTTATTTAAAACACTGCTCATTAAATCTATTTTAGAGGTATGTAGTATATACAAAAAGAGCTCATGGCCTATTCAGAAATGACTTGTCTGCTTTGTAGATTGTACTGAAATCCTAACTTCCCTTCTCCACTTGATGTTTTACATTTACATTTATTGTAGTAACCCTTGCTATTTGATTGGCAAGGGAAGGCAATGTTAATGAAGCTACTTTCATAATGTTGGTTTGAGTATAATGTCAATATTCACTAGAAACGGTACAGCTATTTTTCCAGTAATTCATTAGTAATATGGCTAAATGAATTTTGACTGCATTCATATATGTAATTCATGTATCTCTTAAAAGTTTTTATGCTTTTTGTTCATAAATCAGTGTCATAGACAGTATAAATATTAATAACTGAAGTTTAAAGACTTTTAGGGACTTGACCAGTATCACAAAGCTAATATTTGTTGAAACAAGGATTTCAAATAATTCTAATGACTTTGAAGTAAGTGTTTTTTCCCATTAAACTACAATGAATGTTTATATCATTATTAAATTTATTTCTGATTCTGTCTTTTCATCTTTTTTTTTTATTAATTCCTTGTGATACATAAGATTCTAATCAGCTTTCTTTGACTAATGGTAATGTTTAATTAATGTTTAAAATGTTACATGTTTATCTAATGGTAATGTTTCCTTATATATTTTTTATTTGAGTCCTAGATCTCTTTCTTTGATTTTGTTATTTATTATTATTTTTGTTTATTTCTTTATTTAGTTTTTATTCATATATTCTCTTTTTTATTATTCTACATTTCTCCCTGACTACCCTACTAGATAATAAGCTCCTTGATGACTACATCTTATTCAAAATTATGTTACCAGTATTTACCTAATATCTTGTACATGATGGGCACTTGTTGACTTGGTGTAATTGTTAATATATGATAATATTTTGATAGAGAACAGATTGCTATGGCAAAGTAAATACTAAATTATATTTAAAAGCAAAAAACAAGGAGTTACTAATTAGATTATAGCAATACAAATCAAATGTAACTAAACAATTTTTAACCCTAAGTAAGCAGAAATTGTTAAAAAGCAAAGAAAACGCCTTTAATTATCATTTATTAGAGAATTTTACCCAGTGCAAATAATCATCACAATGAAATTCCGAAATGATTCATTGACAGTGATAGAGGAATACTGTTGTAAGGATATCCTCTAACTCTAGTGTGTTGATGACCTTATTGGTATGAGTATTCTCATCCGAGCTAGAGGTCAGAACATTGTCATACCCTTTAATTTTGAGAAATTCTTCTCTATGTCTTTTTGTAACTCTTCCATAGAGTGTACTAGCAATTTCCTTTATATTCTTTTCATATTTTATGAATATCAGGTAGCTCTTGGGCTATCCATCTGTTATCTATGGCTCCCTTACAATGACTGTATATCTCCGTTTCTGGTAATACTTATCTTTATTAATACATTTTCTGACACTTCTTATATACAAGTAAACCTAAGTAATACACTACAACAACTCATGTTTTCATGTTGCCTTCAGTTTTTTTAAGCCCTTATCTTCTATCGTAGAATTAATTCTGTGTTCCAAGGCAGAAGTGTGGTAAAGGCTAGGTAATGGGAGTTCAGTGATTTGTCCAGGATTGCACAGCTAGGAAGTATTGGAGGCGAGATATGAACCCAGCAGCTCCCATTTATGTTCTTAGTTTTTTGTCCCCTGAGTCAAATAGCTGCCCCAATCCTTCAAATTTTATTCTTATGGAGAAGATATCCTCATAATTTTCCAGAAGAGCACTGATGTTAAAAAACAAAACAAAACACTGGGGATTGCTGATTTTTTTTTAAACAAACACCATTTACCTCACAAAATGGGGAAAAGTACTGGGAAAATATAGCCTTCAAAATTTTATCTGAGTTACTGCTGAAAGATAGCATATCGAAATACTTTGTAAATGAAAATGAGATAACAGCAGACAGATGCAAAGCAGAACACAATAGCAGATTCTTTCATGTTGGTGTATTTGCATTGGCACCAACAAGGACTTTGTAAGAGAGTAGTAGTAGTAGTCTCTCCGTAACCGAGGATGACGATTGTCTGTGCGTTTTCATCTATGGAGAGATGAGTATAAGAGAGTGGCAATATTTTAAAAGAGAATATGATTAATAAGAACAATCCAGTATGACCAAACAAACATAGAATGAATCTGTTGGAGGTAATGAATATATAAGTCCTTAGAGACAGATTCTCATGATCTTAGACCTAGAATCCCAAATGATGAATGTGGGACTTGAGTAGTACTTTTGAAAAAGGAAAATGAGAAGACCCCCCAAAAGATATGGTTTTAGTACTGATTCTAATTTAATAATGTTTCAAGAGAGAAATGTCTTTTGACTAATCCTAATAATATGAGTACAAATGCTTTTTCAATGTTTAATGCAATAAAAATATTTGATAAATGTGCTAGTCTGTGTCTAAATGAACCAATTTATCCATGCCTATTCTTTTTATTCTTTCTTCAACAGATAGTTTTGATTATTTACAAAGACTAACTAAAGAAGAGTGTGAAAACAAAATACAGAGTTTCTTTTTGAATGTGGATGCCTCTTCCAGTGATCAAATGGTTATTAGTAGATATCTAAAGTTAGCATAGGATAATAACCTTAAAAAAAAACAACAAAAAGAAACCTAAACTGGAAGCATGCCTTGTGATTTCTGCTGGGTTTAGGGAGGACATTAATATCTCATTTACATAGCACTTTTAGTGTGGCAAAGTGTTTTGCTTGTATAATCATATCTGACCTTGGAAACACATATTAAAGCAGGTGATACTATTATCTTAATTTTATAAATTATGAGGCAGCGTCAGGGAAGTTAAAATAACTTACAAAATTGTATAGCTATTGAATGTCTAAAGTAGGATTCAAATTCAAGTCTTTATAACTCCAAATCTGACACTCCATTTTAGCAAACTACTTCCCATATTAAAATAATTTTAACCTGAGCTAAGCAACTAACAGAGGTCAGGAAGCAAGTCTGAAAAAGAGCCAGAATATGCTGGAAATGAGCCAAGGCAAATTATTCATGATGGTGCTATTTCCAGAGTTCTTTATTTCCTTTAAAAATATATAATTTATTTTTAACACATTAAAAAATAAGTTCTTAATTCTTTTCCCACCTCATGTCCCTACCACACCCACTGAGGAAGCAAGAAATGTGATATCAACTGTACATGTGTGAAATAATGAAAAAATCATTTCCATACTAGCCATGCAGCATAAAAGTAAGAAAAATAAAGGGGAAAATATGCTTTAATATGAATTCAGACTCTATCAGTTCTTCCTATTAAAGGGGGACAATATTTTTCATTATAAGTCCCTAGGAATTTTCTTGGATTATTGTATTGATCAGAATAGCTAAATTATTCACAGTTGATCAATATATGATCTTGCTGTTACTATGTATAATGTTCTCCTGGTTTTGCTCATTTCACTTTACATCAATTCATATGTCTTTCCATGTTTTCTCTGAAACTATCTTGCTTGTCATTTCCTATAACCTAAGAGTATTCCATCACAATCATATACCACAACTTGTTCAGCCATTCCTCAAATGATTGGTATCTCCTAAATTTCCAATTGTTTGCCACCACAAAGATTTGCTATAAATATTTCTATATACATAGATCTCTTTTCTTTTCTTTGATCTCATTGGGATACAGACTCATTAATGGTATTGCTAGGTCAATGGATATGCATAGTTTTATAGCCCCTTGGGTATCTTTATTTTTCTTCTTGCTTGTCTCTGCTTCTAAGTTCAGTTGCTATTTGAAAATATTTTTTCACTTCTCCCTGTACTGATGAATGGCAACATTTAGAGTGAGGTAGGAAAGTTGATCAATCAAACAGTTAATCAGTAAACATTTTATTAAACAGTTACTTTATACTAGGCATTGTGCTAAGTGCTGATGCTACAAAAAAAAGAGGCAAAAGACCTCACAGTCTATCATTTCTTCTATATAAAGCTCTACTGCAAGTTTCTTTGAAATTCCAGGAGATAAAAAAAGTATTAAGAAGTTCCTTAAAACTTGATTGACTTAGTGGACTAAGGGTTCAATTGAACCCTTATGTTGAATATTGAAGTCATTTTCCCATCACCTGAATAAAAACAAGCAGAAAGTGCTAATGGGCTCTTGGATACTTGACTGTTGAATTGTGAGAGAGCATGTTGATTTTGGATGTTGACAGTTATAACCGTTTTTCTGTGCCAATTACTCTCTCTGGCAGTTGGAAGTTGATCCCTGGCAGTTGACAGAGACACACACTCTTGGAGACTCTCTCTCAGGGCTGGAGGACAGAACATCTTGACCTCTCTCTCTGTCTGAGGGAAAGACCTGAAGGAGCTCAGTGTTTTCCTTTCCCTAACTGAGAAACACTATTGAATATATCTATTGTGGTTTTTATAAATTGTTAACTCCGAGGAGACCAAAGACAAACCTAGTTTTTGGTTTGGACTCTGAGTCTGTTAAGGCTCAGAGTCCTAACTTGTTTCTTGTTGAGACTCAACCAGGTAGCCTTTTCTATTTTATAATTTGAAGGCAAAGTTAAGAATTATAAGGATAATAGTGGTAGTTTTTATTTATAAATTTGGGTTAGTTAGATCAGGGAGGATTAGTGTAGCCTGTGAAACACAGGAGAAGTGGTTCCTTGTGGGACCTGGGAGTTTATTTGGTGGATTTAGAATTCTTTTGAATTAGAAATTCTTTATTTATCCTTATATATTTCAATAAACATTTTATTTTTACAATAAGAGTCTCTTTAGTATCCTTGTGCCTGGCCCTGAAGGGAAGTTCACATTTGAGCTTCACTTCATTACTGAGGATACTTTTGATTACCTCTATCAGAAGTATCCAAACAGTTTGAACCTGATTGGCCAGTTAAACAGTTTGGAAAACTTTTGAACTTATATTGAACAGTTTCAATAAATATTTCATTTTATAACTCACCAATTTATTTTTACAGAGGGGAGTTTCACACAGATCAATCAATTCAAGGATATCTCAATGTTTAACTTTGTGGAATAAACTTTTGCTAGGGCTAAATAAATATTTTGTTATCTATTGAATAACCTAAATAATTCCAGGAGAGAAGCCACCTATACAAAAATACTTATAGCAGTTCTTTTTGTGTTTACAAAATTAAGGATAATTAAGGAGTGTCTATCACATAGGGAATGGTTGAACAAGTTGTGGCATATGCTTTAATGGAATACCTTGTGGCATAAGAAATGACAAATGGGATTATTAAAAAGGCTAAATAGACTTTTATAAATGATGCAAAGTGTATTGAACAGAACCAGGAGAATCTTGTACTTAGAAACAATAATAATGTATGATGATCAACTGCAAATGACAACTATTTTCAACAAAGCAAGGATCTAGGATGACTCCAAGGGATTCATTATGGAAAAAAAAGATGTTGACTGATAAAGAAGGGACATATTTAGTCCAAATACATATTAAAAAATACCATTCTTCATCCTATTTTTCTCTCTGAATTTTTCCTCTCCTATAAGCAACATGTGTCTTGTTTCAATGTGGAAATATTTATTGTATGATAACATATGTACAACCTATATCATGTTACCTGTCTTCTTGGAAAAGGAGGGAGGGAGAGAACAGGGATGACAAAATACCAGAATGCAAAACTTAAAAATTTTATCAACATGTAATATGAAAAAAACAACATCAACAAAGTAGACAGAACTACATTGGACCTAAAGTTAGAAAAACTTTAAGCTCAAATCTAACTTCAGACACTTCCTAACTGTGTGACCCCAGACTAGTATGAAAATTAAAGCCTTTATCTGCCTCAGTTTCCTCCATCAGAAAATGGAGATGATAATAGCCCCTGACTTCTAGAGTTGTAATTAGAATCAAATGAGATAATATTTATAAAGTGCTTAGCACGGTACTTAACACATAGGAGGTGCTATATTTATTCTTATCCCTATCCCCTGTAAAGATCAGGGAGATAATATATTGAATTTAAAAAATAAAACTTTTAAAAATGAACTGAAAATAATAAAATGAAATTTAACATGGAAATATATTGATAATCAGGTCCAAAATTCAACCTTGCAAGTAGGAGATGAGAAGGATATGACTAGACAGCATGAAACAAAAGATCTAGTAGTAGGGAATGATTGGTGTGAAGTAAAATCAATAACAGTTAATAGTGTTACAGAGTACCCAGTAAAGCTAACAAGGTCTTAGGTTACACTGAGATGTATCCAGAACTGGGAAAGTAATAATCTTGTTGTTCTCAGTCCAGTCAGACTCCTCTAGAGTCTTATATTTATTTCTGAGAAACCTATTTTAGGAGAAATATTGGTAAACACAATAAATCCAGAGGAGGGTGACCAAGATAGTAAAAGGTCTTGAAATTAATCATTCAACAAATATTTATTAAGCACCTATACTGAAGGACATTTTATTGTCTTCTCCTATAGAATGTCAATTCCTTACTTTTATGTATACATGTATACAATATAAAGATAAAGTAAATATAAATGAAGTGGTTAGATATATAATTGTTTGAGAATAAAGGTAATAGCAAATGATGAGAGAAACATCAGGAATGACTTCATAAATATTGGAATGCTTAAGCTGCATCTCAAAAGAAGAGAGGTCTGATTGAGGGAACTGGGGATATTTGACCTGAAGAAGACAAGGTTTAGGAGAACACAAAATCTTCCTTTAAAAATTGGAAGAAGCAAAGATGGTAGAGAAGGTAAAGGAACCCATCTGATTTCTATCAAATTACCCTCATAAAATCTATGATATAAAACTTCAAAACAAATTCTGGGGTAGCAATAAGTTACAAAAAGACAAGATGAAATAATTTTAGCCCCAAGCAACTTAGAAGGCTAACATGAGAAATCTAGTGCACAAGGGAGGGGGTGGAACACAGGTCACCAGGAGAGACCCCACTGAGGCAGCAGGGTTAGGGCACAGATGAAGCAGCCACAAAGGATTCTGGAATTCTCAGCCACAGATGGTAAGTGGGGTTGGACAACTGCTCAGAGGGAGACTTCATAGGTCACTTGGCTGGCTTTGGGTGTAAGACTCTTGTTGCATAACCCATACACAGAACATCATACTACCTTGGATGAACTGAAAGCAGATAGAACCCCACTGCCAGCTCTGAAGACAGCTGGGCAAAGAAAAGAAAAAGGCAGGAAAATGAACAAACAACCAAAAAAGAAATTCAACATAGTAAGTTATTTTTGTGACAGCATAGACTTAAACTCAGAAGAAAATGAAGTCAATGCTTCTGCATCAAGACATCCCCCCCCAAATATTAAATGCTCTCAAGCCCAAAAATTATTAATGGAGGAACAGAAAAAAATTTTAAATCAAATAAGATAAGTAGAGGAAAATTGTGAAAAGAAATGAGAGTGATAGCATAAAATCACATACACACACAAAAAGAATCAACAACAGCTTGGAAAAGGAAGCACAACAAATACTGAAGAAATGAATACTTTTAAAAACAGAATAGGCCAATTGGTAAAGGAAGCACAAAAGTCAAAAAAACTAAGAACTTATTAAAAAGCAAACTTCACCAAATGGAAAGATATACAAAAATGCACTGAAGAAAAAAATAACTTCTTGAAAAATAGACTGCATCTTTGGAGAAAGATGTACAAAAATTAAAAGGAAAACTCTTTACAAAGAATTGGTCAAATGGAAAAGGAAATACAAAATCTCACCCAAGAAAATCATATAATAAAAATTAGAATTGGGCAAGTAGAAGCTAATGACCCCATGAGACATCAAGAAACTATCAAGCAGAGTCAAAAGACTGAAAAAAGAAGAAAATGTGAAATATCTAATGGAATGAACAACTGATCTGGAAAACCAGTCCAGGAAAGATAATTTAAAAATTATTGAGCTACCTGAAAGTCATGATAAAAAAAAGACATCATCTTTTAGGAAATTATTTGGGGAAAATGTCCTGATATTCTAGAATCAAAAGACAAAATAGAAATTGAAAGAATCCACTGATTATGTTCTAAAAGAGATCCCCAAAGAATAACTCCAAGAAATTTTATAGCCAAATTCTAAAACTCCCATGTAAAAGAGAAAATATTGCAAGAAGCCCAAAAAGTAAAAAAAAATTCAAATATCATGGAGCCAGTCAGGATAACACAAGACAGCAGCTTCTACATGAAAGGATCAGAAGGCTTAGAATATGCTATTCCAGAGGGCAAAAGAACTAGAACTTTAACCAAGAATCATTTATCCATAGAAACTGAACATGATCCTTCAGGGGGGAAATGGAATTCAATTAAATAGAGGATGTGCAAACATTCTTGATGAAAAGACCAAAGATGAATGTAAAATTTGACTCACTAATACATGACTCAAGAGAATCATAAAGAGGTAAATAGGAAAGAAAATCAAAAGACATTCATTAGGGATAAATTGTGTACATCCCCACATGGGGAGGCAATTCTTGTAATACCAAAGAACTTTGTCATTATTAGAGGTTTTACAAAGTATATATATGGACATAATGTGGAGGTATGAGTTGAAACTGATGGGATAATATAAAAAATAAATTTAAAATAAGGCATGAGAAAGAGGAATATATTGGGAAGAGGAGGAAGGGAAAAATAGAATAGGGGTAAATGACTTCATATAAAAGAGGCATGAAAAAGTGTTCACAGTGGTGGGGAAGATGGGAGAGGTGGGGAGGAAAGCATGTGAACCTTATTCTCATCAGAATTGGTTCAGTGAGGGAAGAACACACAATCAATATAAAAAAACTATTTAACTCTACAGAAAAGTAGGAGAGGAAGGATAAGAAAAGGGTGATGGGGCTGATATAAAGGAGGGCAAATGGGGGGAGGTGCAGGTCAGAAACTAAATAAGGGTAAATAGAATAGAAGGCAATGTACAGTAATCGTAATGGTGCAAAAAAAATTGCAAACATCTAATAAAGGCCTCATTTCTCATATACCTATCCCCATCAGTTCATAATTTTCTCAAAGAAATTTATAAAAAAGAAAAAAAAGATTCCCTAACAAAAGTAGAAAAGACTTCCCCAAGAAGTGCTGGGCTCCCATTTACGAGATCTAATGGTCAGGGATTACTTGCTTGGCATATTGTAGGTTTTATAGTTTGTTTTGAAGTATTTTAAAAATATTTTAAAGTGTGAAATAACTGTTTAGGCCTCTTTCAGAACTGATATTATGTGTTATCAAGCCCAGCCCTAATATGATTACATATCTACTATTAAGCTTTATGTACCATTGATTAGATAGGTAGGAAAGTAGAGAAGAATAAATAAAAGCTCACATTTTGAGAGTTCTTTAAGGTTTACCAAGCATATTGCTTATGATAATTCTTTGAAATAGTTTGTTAAACTATTTTTATGAAACTATGTATTAGTTTGTGATTCTATTGTTTCAAAAGTTTATATTATGGCCCTTCTTTTCCAGAGGAAAAACACTGAAGAGCAGAGAGACCAAATGAATTAATGAATTATCCATGTTCAAACAAATGGCTAGTGTCAAGACCAGGATTTAAATGCTTATCTCCTAATTATAAAAAGAAAATAGTTTTAATTATATCAGATTACATCCACCTACAGAAAGGGTAGCTAATTCATTATGAATCAGAGTAATTTCCATAAAGGAAAATGGTTCAAAACATCATGAGTAAAAACTAGAGGATGGGAAATATTTATGGAGAAAAAAACAAAACAAAAAATTTATTTAAAATCATAAGACTACCATTTGAATATCTAATGATAATTCAACTTTTTATTGTGTATACCTTATGTCTTAGAATATATTTGAACCTTAGCTAATGAAGCAAATTTGCTTGGAAACAGGGTATTCCTCTTTTTTGATCATGAATCACCCAAACTATGGGTTAAGAATGCCTAAACATAGTAGATTAAAAACAGAGGCCTTGAAAGACTAGTTTGCAGCCATGTAATGGAATGAAGTAGTAGAATTATAGAAAGAAGACTGGATTAAATAGCTATTTAAATTTTGCAACAGTTTATATTCATTTTACAAAGCCATTCTTATATCATGTAGGTGATTAATTCATTAGATGTTTTAAACTATTTTTCAATGCAATATTCTATATTCATTCTGAGTGTATAATTATGAACACTTCAGAACAATGTATTTGCTGATTTGAACTCAATAACAACACTAATAATCATCTGATCCATAGCTGCTTTTATTGCAGGCATAAGTTGTAAGATCGAATTCTCCATCTTTTGGCTAATACCTGGCTAATTCAACTGTATTTCAGTGCCAAAAAATCATAAATTTTATTTTACAAAGGAATAGAAATGATAGTCCTTCCTCTTAAGGATCCTATATCCTAAAGGGAGAGATAACAAATCTGATCTATCTCTCTATCTATCTATAGATAAATAGACATATGAAAAACTTTTGAGTGTTTTTGCAAGGCCATTTATCAACAGGTAAGAATGAATATAACAGCATTAACTTGTGAGGGGAAAGGAACAAAATCACAAAAAAATATTACTATGCCATTAATCAAGGAAAGAAGTAAACTTTGAAGTTTTTAATAGAATAAAAAAATAAAATGTGGTAATGAAATTATGCACATATACAAATGGATTTATTTAATTTATTTTTATGCCAAGCATTTTATTTAGTTATATACTTAGAGGTCAAAAAATATTTGTGTTTAAGATTTATTTTCCTGACTAGTAAATGTTTCTAAACTGAAGAAAAATCCCAGGAGAGGATTAAGACTAATGAGCAGAAAGAACAATATCCTGTACTTACAGACAACCTTTGGTTCTATAATTTAATAATTTCATTTTTCCTAAAAGGTTCAAGAAATAGATTTAACCTCCAAAGATGATACTATAAGAAGCACATACCATCATGCCAACATTCTAAAAGGAATTCTAGAGATGTTTTATTCTCTATCTTTTCCATTAATTATCTATTCCTTTATGTACATCTCTTCCTCAAACCCTTATTTTATGATTAACATGCCTTTACAAATTTTCCTTCAAGTGCCTAATTATTTAAACACAATTATTCAGACTCATCATGTTATGCACAACCTGTTTTTGCCCAATACCTCTCCTAAAACTCTGAAAAGTACTCACTTCAGCTTCTAAAACAATTATTTTTCTATTTCTTTAAATACATATGATTCTTCATCTTCTCATTCTAGATTTCTGGTTTCCCCAGGAGTTCTGTCATTGAACCTCTTTTCCTTTCTCCTTTGAGGAACTCATCCTTTTCTATGTTGATGAGTCTCATTTTATATCTTTCCCAACTATTCCCCAATGTTCTAGGTCCATATTGTAATCTACTTCTCTCATTTCTCTAAAATGGTGTTAATGCTACTTCAAAATCAGTGTGTCTGGAGTGAACCCATTATCTACCACCTAAAATCCTATTCCTTCTCCTAACGTATTAATTTATTTTGAAAGTAATATCCTATTTCCATTTTCCTAAGTTTGAAAACTCAGTCATCTTTGGCTCTTCCTTTAACCTTTCAAATGTCCTATCCAGTCTGTTTCTGTAATATTTCTTCCTTCACCCTTTTCTTTTGAATGCTGCTACAATCACTTTAATTCAGATTACTATTACTATTTACAAAATAATTTAATAAATTGGTTTGAAAATTTTCCCATAATTCAAGGGAAAACAAGAGCTTAAACCAGCTTTTTTGAAGCAAAACATCTGAGAAAGTAAAACAGTATTTTTTGTACAAAAGCAAGATATAAACATGAAACATTATCATTTTCTTTGAATTCTAATTCTTAGTTATGTGAATCAGTTTATGTATAAGTAATTCAATACATGTCTGCATAATCTTTACCAAAATATTTTGATGGTGATGGCTCCAAATCTGAGAAATGTGACCAAATTGCCAATTAATTAAAACTGGTTCCTTTTTTCTGTGACAAAAGAGAAGATAATTATAAATTTTCATAAAGGAGTGGAGTGAGTGGTTGAAAGATTTTTGTTTCTAGATTGGATACATTTTAATGTTTGTCTAAGTCAAATTTATGACTTTTGTCATAATAATTTATGATTTATAGATTTAATTTTTTTGATTATCAAAATATTGAAAATGCCCGATACATACTTTTCTATATTCATAAGCCCCCACCTCTGCAAAGAACATAGTTTCCTTCTCAAAAAAATTTAGAAATATAGTCATTATTATACTGACTTTAGTTTCAAATTTTGATCTTTAAAAAAACATTATGATATTCTCTATCACTATAAAACATTACCAACTAGTTTAGAATGCATAATATATACATTAATTTATATAGTATTACATTTTTATTTTATTAATATGGTCTACCCATTTGCATTGATATCCATTCAGATACTTTTCATTATTTATTTCTTTAAGGAATATTTTATCATTGTAAGTAAATAGATTTAAAATCCACTTTGCAAGATTGCTCATATATATATATATATATATATATATAAAAGTATATATATATATATATATATTACTTGTTTTATAGTTACTTAGATGAATCTTGTTCTCAAAAGGAAAAGTCAAAGATGGCATTATTTACATAAAACAATAAATATATTCAAAATTTATAGTTTATAAAATGCAAATTAATTTTGGGGGAAGGGATTAGTACATAGGGGGATTAGAAAAAAATCTTATATGAAATAATTGAACCAAACATTCACAGAAGCTTTTAATTCTAAGAAATATATGAATGTTGAATTTATGAACAGTATCTTTAAAGATTCAAAAATAGGTAATGGAATGTTGTGTATGGAGCAAAAAAGGGTCAATTTGACTAGAATGTAGTAGTGTGTAGGAAGGGAAGAACTGTATAATAATGCTGTAAAGAGAGATTTGAGCCAAGTATTCAAGGATTTTGGATACTCAACAGAGGAGTGGTCTTTGACTATTCAAATGGAGGATTCTTTATATCTCTCTGTTGACTTTCAGTGTTAGACATGGTGAGCTAATTTCCCTGGGGCTGTCTTTACTGCTGCTGTGGATGTTTGAAAGGGCCTAGGACTTCAAGTGGGGGATCTGAGGTGCTCTCACCTTCATTGGTATAGGAGAAGTGGTCATCCAGCATTCCTCTGTGTGAAAGGCTTGTCAGAGCAGTTTTAGCTCTAGCTGCTATTCAGCCACCATCTTAGTTCCTCTCCATCAAGATCAGACATTTTGTCTTTTAACTTGCTTTCTTTATTTCTCTTATATAATTTCTGGAAGGTTTACACTCTTTTTGACTCTCGATTTTTTTAAAATAATGGATAC
The DNA here is from genome assembly GCF_027887165.1 of Monodelphis domestica. Taxonomy (NCBI): domain Eukaryota; kingdom Metazoa; phylum Chordata; class Mammalia; order Didelphimorphia; family Didelphidae; genus Monodelphis; species Monodelphis domestica. The sequence goes on from NC_077234.1 coordinate 155,937,989, forward strand.
ACATAATCTTTTCTCCTTCATAGACCTATGAAGGCTCTATCTATAGCCTCTTCCCTTTTGGGAGCATGTAGGAGCCTAGTTCCCTGCCTAGAGTAAATTCAGTGGTATTAATTTTTTTTTCTAAAATGTGTTTCTGAGCCACTTTTCTTTGATATGAAAACACTTTACCCTTTAGATAATCCAACATTATGAATATTATGCCCTTGCTCCTTCCTAATTTTATTCCATTGTCTTTGCATCATTGGGCAGAATCAATATAATTTATTTCCTGAAAGATGAGGTGAGAATTCAGATTGAGTCCCACTGCTGTGAGGTAGGATAGATTGTGGGGCCACAAAAGTAAAACCTTGAAGCATAGTCTCTATTTTTGCTTGATCTAACTGTATGGGGAATTAGCTGAAGTTAGAAAAGATAAATGGGATAGAAGAGTATTTCAAATGTCTAGTGTTATTCCATAAGAATTTTATATTTTTCAATGATCTTATCATTTTTATCTTGATTTAATTATTATGGATTTGATGAATATTTCCTTTCTGAAGTGATCATTAGGTTAGGGAATAATAATGAAAACAAATAAATATTCAACTTTGTTTATGATAACATAAACCCATGTCTCATACAGGGATGAAATATAGGTCAGAATGTTATAAAATGTTTCCTGGGGAGGAAAAGTCATTAATATTTTCCTAATGCAATAACTAATGTCACCAGCAATTAAGCCATATCCTTATTTGGAAGATCAAGGTAAAAATATCTAGAGCATGGCAGTGTATGATACATTTATGTTAAAGCTTTTCAATGTATGTTGAATTAGGTATATAAATGAATCTCCTATTACAATTTATTTTAACAGTGTTTTCTGTGGGATAAGAAAGAGTAAGGGACTGACTTGCCATCCTTTATGGGGATGTGAGGACATATTATTTCCCCTTCATAAAAAGAATTAAACCATTTTACAACTAGATGAATCTGGCCTATGACATTTTTTTTCTTCCCCAAGGAGAAAAGAATTATACTCCAGTTCTCTATCTTCAAATTCAAATTGTATATGTGCTAGAAGCATGGTATAGAGCCAGGCAGGATTTTGAAGTAGAAAGAGCATGTAAGTAGGAATCAGGAGACTTGTATTTGAATCCCAGCTCAGCTCCTAACTAGCTGTGTGACCTGAAGTGAGTTTTTTAATCTTTCTGGCATGAATTTGTCATCTTTAAAATATGGTGGTACTATGGATAAGGAGGAGGAATTTAGGGTATCTCTAGAATATTTTCTAGCTCTATTAGTCTATGCATCTTAAAAGGACTTTTTTGGTCTTTCTTTGTATTTCCAGCAGTTAGCACAGAGCCTGACACATACTAGGCATCAACTAAATGCATATTGCTGTGACTTTTTAAACAATGCGTGGCATATGATTGTGATGGAATACTACTGAGCTCTTAGAAATAATGAAGAGGTTAATTTTGGAAAAAAAAACATGGAAAACCTATGGGAAATTATGAAGAATGAAACAACCAGAACCAAAATAATATTATATAGAGCAGGAGACATATTCTTTGAAGTATTATTTGCCTATGTTTACCTGCAGAGAAAGAACAGACAAATAGAAATAAGTAAGACGTAGTTATTATATATATATATACATATATATATATATTTGTTGGATGATGTTTATCTAAATGGAAGGAGGGAGTGAGTTAACTGAGTATTTATATTTTTAAATATTACTAGCAAACATATAAATCTTTTTTAAAATTTCAAACTTATCTCCAAAATATTTTAGAATTAAATTATGTTTTTATTAAATATTTTTCATACATATTAGCTTTGAGTTACGTATTTCTTTTAATGACCAAACATCACTCCAATACAAATTCTTTCATATGATACTTTTCAATATATTTCTGAGAAGCAGAAAACTGTGCTAATAAAATTGGGATTTTGTCATTGTCTACTACTCTTTGAATTATACATTGTTTCTGACTTTTTTTAGGCGTGAAAGTCTGCTTCTCTACAGGTGATAATTTCTACAGAACAATCCATATATAAAAACTGAAAAAGCCTAGAGGGAAGGATTTTTTCCCCACATAGACAAATGAATTAGGATACTTAGCTGACAGGGTCATCACTACATTTCTTATCAGAAAAATGGATTTCTACTGCAGGGCTAGAAAATATTAAAGATTTTCAAGTATGCTGTAGCATTCAATGAATCACATCATAAATTGAATAGCAAAGGTATCTAAGCATGTCTTTCAGAATATGAAGAGGGAAGGGGTCCTGCAATATCAGGCATACTAAATAAAGAAAAATACCTTGTGTTATAAAGAGGGCTTTAGACTTAAGCTGGAAAATTAAATGGCTATATTACAGTGAGTACATTCATAATAATTTACATTAAAAAGTTTATTTGTTTTTTTAAGTCATATGTAATGTTAAATGTTGTGTGGATCATTTAAATTATTTTGTTCTGTTTAAATATTATGGATAGAATTTCAGTATCACTATGAAAGCTGCAGTATTTAAAAGGATGGTCAATGTATATACTCATATAATAAATATACTCTAGAAAAGCTATGATAAAGAAATAATTTGTTAGTGGTTCAGAGAACCAATTAGAAAAAATCACAGTAGAAATTATGAGCATAATTGACAAGTGGTTTAAATGAGCCAGTATGTTCATAAGAAAACTAGATCAAATTTCAACTAATGGTGTCTATTAAATCTTTTAAGATGCCCCATCCACTTCTGTTGCTCTTTATAAATTAGAAATTTTGATTTATACTCATTACAGCTCAGTGACTTCAAATTTATACCTAATAGGTCAGCTAGACTAAACGGGTATACTCATTTCTACTTCAGATATCTTATCATATGTAGACATATTCTTAAAGAGTTTAATCCAAAGTTAATTTGAAATATTTATTTTTCTTTATCACTATTTTTTTGTTTGAATTAGGATAGTTTCCAAAGATCAAAAATCAATTCTTTCAAAATTTAGAAAAAAAGGTTTCTTTGGAACAAAGCCTTGAGAATAGTAGAGAATTTGTAGGAACAGATTCATTTTATAGCTGTCTGTTTAATAGAGAGGAAATAAATGGATAGGTAGAAAAGATATGAAATATAGTCACCATTTTCTCATATGGAAATTTCTGCTTTATAAATTTTCATTCTTCTTTCACTTATGTTTTCACTCTAATTTTTACAACTTCATTGTTCTTTTATTATTTATTTATTTCAAAGCCCTTCCATCTGAGAATCAATACTTTATATTAAGTCCAAGGCAGAAGAGTGGTAAGGGCTAGGCAATGGGGTTCAAGTGACTTGCCCAGGGTCACACAGATAGGAGGTGTCTGAGGCCAGTTTTGAGCCTATAATCTCTCATCTGTATCAATCCACTGAGTTACCCAGCTGACCCACATTATTCTTTTCATAAAGAAGTCCAAAACTTTGCTTTTCCTACCAATGTTTTTTTTTTCTTCGCTTATCAGTGTATATTTACATTTGGCTTTTATTTATGATAGTCAAAAGATGAAAATGTCATGAACTGAGATATAAAAATTAGGTATTCTTCCTTCAAATGTCTCCAAAAGTTCTAGCATCACCTCTATTAAATTTTACGACTTTCTTTTGCCCTTGCCTCCCTATCAGGTTGTTATCCCTTTTCACTTACTCTTGATTGCTAAACTTCTGCACTAGAGAGAGTAGTCTTCACTCATTATCCCAGTTTTCTCACTGATTACCCATTCCTTAAAATGTCTGCAATCTACCCTCTTTCCTTAATATTTTATTAAAATTGATTACTAAATATCTGTTTAATACTGAAAACAGTGACATGTTTGATTTTATGCTTTGTCAACATTTTTGAAGTTTTTTTCTGCCGCTTTTAAGGCTTATCTTCTGTAATATTCCTCTTCCCCTTGATGTGTATGTTTCCCTGAAAGGAGGTTGTGTTTTTATTTGTTTTTGATTCTGTTAATGGATTATAAATTTGTTTTGTATAAATTAATTTATTGAATATATATCTCATCTTTTAAAGAAAGATCTGCAAGGCTTTATTGTTTATATAACAACTTATTATCATTTATTTAGTCTATGAACATTCTAGCCAAGAACAATACCACAAAGATGTGCAAGACTTAATTGTATATATAACTCTACACTACCATTTGCTTTGCCTTCAAACATCTTAAGCAAGAACAATATTATGACCAAATCAAGAACTTAATACAGTTTATGTTTATTTGTTTCATAGTCCCATTCTGGTTTCAACACAGGTGATGCTTCGTAGAATAGTTTTCCTCCCTTTTATTAAGACACTGGACATTCCAATAAAGGAGAAGGAAAAATTCTCCCCAAATATCCAATGGGAACTGAAAGAATTATAGAATTCTAGGATCAAAGGGTCATTCAAAGACTGCCTAGCATTGTCCTTGACCTTCACTCAAAGCTCCTGAAGCCTTTGAATTAAGTTGTCAAATTTATAGTCAAAGATGCCCAATAGGGCACCTTCCATAACTCTTTAAATCATGCTACTCTGTTAGAGTGAGTCACCATTTTCTATTTGGTCAAGAATGTAAACAAAGTTATTGCACCAAATTTGTCATGCTGCCAAATGATTGTTTATAACTATGGCTCATGTTTATGCAGAACTTTATAACTTATTAAAAGCTTTCCTAACAAGCAACCTGTGAAGTCTGCTCCTGAAGGTTAATGTTTTACCAGTGTCAGTAGAAGAAGAAAAATTTTGTAGCTAGTAGTCTTGGCCACTCTTCTAGTTTGTCACTCAGTCATTTTTTTAGATGCTTTTGAGTCTTCATGACCCCATTTGGGGTTTTCTTGCTGAAGATATTGAAGTGTTTTGCATTTCCTTCTTCAGCTCATTTTACAGAAGAAACTGAGACAAACAGGGTGAAGTGACTTGCCCAGGATCATACAACTAGTAAGCGTCTGAGGTCAGATTAGAAATCAGGAATATTGGTCTTCCTGACTCCACACCCAGGACTTTATTCACCACACCATAGCAAGCTATAAATCAAACATACATGTCATATACATACACAACAGTTACATTTGTTGCAATTAGGAGCAATACTATTCATGTCTAGTTATTTTTATAACTATCTGCTCCTGAAGCCAGGTCAGTCACTGGCTGCAAAGCTTGGGAATCCCTAAAATGACTCCTAAAAACACCCTTGTTATAATAGCCATATATATATGTATGTATACATATTTATGTATACATATATATACAGTAATGTATATAATGTAAATATATTTACTTATTTATAATAATAATAACAACCTATATTTATTTTACTCTTTAGGTTTGGAAAACATTTTTGCTATTTCATTTAGTCCTTATAAAATCCATTGAAATAGATACTATTATTTATTCCTTTTAAAAAATGATGAAATTGATATTGAGCCAGGTTAAGTGACTTCTCCATAGTAACACAACCAGGAAATATCTGAGAAAGAATTCAAATTCAGTTCTTTCTGAATTAGAATCCAGATCTATGCCTCTTACTGCCTTTTTTTTTATTCAAATGGATCCCAACCCAACTGTATGATTACCTAGCTGTGAATCACTATCTACAAGCACTACTTAGTAGTACAAGCACTAAATTGTCTTTATTCCATGAGGTATCTTTAGTTAGTACATAGAAAGGCAGAGTCACAAGTTCCAGTTCTCTCCACCATCTAATTAGAGGTCCTCTTTAGGACAATAATTTTGACTGTTCCTACAGGTAGTACCAACATGCAATTTTCATCTTTTTTAGGATAATGTTTCAAATTTTTTCCATAAGATTCATTATCTAATTTTTCTCCTTTTTGCCCTTCTTTGTGGAGCTCACTTGGCAGTCTTCTTATCCTTTTTTCATCTTGATTACCCCGGTGAGGTTAAAAGAGTTAGTGACCTCCAACAACTCTTGTTACTTTATTCAGTTTAGGAATGATATCTCTTATCTTTACATGTAGAAAGTGATATTAGATATTTATATCATATATTCACTTCAAATGCCAACTCAAACTTTTCTTCCTTTTAATTTTAGAGGTACATTTTTTCTTATGCAAAATCACATTATTATTGTTCAATTCAAAATTTGAAAACCAATAATTAATTATCCATTTCATCAGTAAAGATAAAGATAATACCTTCATAGTTGAGATAAATCTATTTTTCTTTCTTTTAATTCACTTTTCACTAAAAATTATTTAACACAGTGCTTACACACAATGAGAACTATTTTATAGTTAGACTCTCATGTAAGCAAATATCTTTGCTACAACTTTGAATCAGATAACTAGAGTCAGTAGAGTGATTTCTCTTATGCCTCTTAAGAAGTTGTGGTTCCTAATTGATACAGAACCACAGAATCTCAATATTGGAAGGGATATAAGAAGTCATACAGTTAGTTCACTCTATATCTGAACAAGAATCATCTCCTTAACATTCTTGGCCAATGATCATATTGTTTCTGTTTAGATGTCTCCCATGAAGGGGGACCCATGGATTCCCAAGTCAATGCATTCCATTTTGGCACACTAATTGCTAGAAAGTCTTTCTTCACATGGAACCAAAATGTACCACTATCAAATTCCATTACTACTAGTTCTGCCAGGTGAGACCAAGAAGAGGAAATCTAATCAGTTCTTGTACTTTTGAACTTTTCATAGATTTGAAGACATTTGTGATGTTCTTCCTTAGTCTTCTTTTTCTAAGCTTTTTTAACATCTAAAGGATCAGAATTTACAAATACATCAAAGGACCAAACTATATACATTATCTTTGTGATTTTTTTATCTGCAAGGCAAAGGAAAGAAAGATAATAGAATGAAAAAATTCCAAAGTGAAAACTTAACTTGTTTTAGATGGGATTTTGACTGAAACTTACTTGAAGAAAGCCAGGGAAACCAGCAGTCTTAGATCAGATAGAAAATTCTAGTCATAGAAGGAGATCCAGTGAAAAGGAGAGAATATATGCATTAGTATTTATAATTTACTTAGCATTGACCCGAGTTATGTAAACATGATTAACAATTATCACTACCGAGGAACATTATAGTGTTTCTTGGTTGCACATTTTAAATAGGCTATATTTATAGGCTATGTTTAAAGACAAATTATATTAATTAAGCATGGTCTGCCTTAAATCAGCTGCTGAAATTTATGCACCTGGTTTATTTTTCAGAGTGAGAAAGAGATACTACCTTAATGCTTATTTAAAAATCTATGGGATATAATGAAATCCATTTTGAGTGGACATTGAACTTTGATGTGGAGGAGATGAAATGAAAAGAATTGAAAGAGTGATAAAGATTATTATCTTTGTTGAATGCATTTTTTGGTAACCACACATTAGCAATAAAGGCAAGGAAAACAGCAACATTTTTCTAATCAATTCAACAAACTAAATGGTTAATCTGCATTAGGTATTCTGATAGAAAAGGGTACAAAATGTGGTTTCTGTCCTTAATGGTTTTAAGATTTCTTCTTCTGTTACGACAACCTATATTTGAAGAAATTGCATTTTCTAGTGATATTTATATCCCCCCAAATTAAACAGTTATTAAGCAATTACTAGTTCTGAGCCCCTATTTCCCTACCTCCTACTCTCTATTTGCTACCACTTGTTTTTCTCTTTAGGAAAAATTTAATCATCAGATGAAAAGTAAATTCTTACAGATAAGTAAGAATAGTTTTATATATACATATATGTATATATATATATATATATATTTTCAAATGATGAATACTCAAATGAGAGGAGGGAATGGAAGGAGGGAAGTAACTGGATAACTTAATGTACCAAACAAATAAATTTAAATAAAAAAAAGCAAAATGAAAATTCTAAATGCTAGATATCTAACCCCCCCTTCGCTGCTTGCAGCATTCTTATAGCTCTTCCAGGCTTATTCCCAAAGTTTCCAGATATCTCTTTCTTACATATATCTATATACTTATATACCTATAAAATATTGACTATTGGTATTGACTGTGATTCCTGGTATTGTTCTAAAATTTATTAAAGAGACAATAAGAGAACATCTGAAAAGAAATCAAAAGGACATTAAAATTTAAGAATAATACTTTCTTAAACTTTTATTATTAACTCTCCCTCACCCCTTTTGACATGCTTGTTAGACTGATAAGTCTGAAACATGCTATAAATACAATTTATCTTGTTCTTACCAAATAATTTAAAAAAATCTCTCCTATTCTTATGAAAAAGATGGGGAGATAGCTGCTGAATTATCCTCCTAATGCGTAAACTTGAATTTGATTGAATAGTTATTCTCAAAAAGTCATTAATGGTGTAGTACTTACTAGGAAACAGATCTTTAATGCAATGGACTTAGGGATCTCTGCTTGTACCTACTGTGTTTAACAGTTTGGTCCAGGTATTGGATATTGATGTAGATCCAAGGATATCTCAGCATACTGGAACTTTGGGCCAAATATCATATGATGGAATTGTATAGAAAAATAAGAACATGAAGTCATACTAAAATATATAAAAATATAAAAAACAATTTCACAAATACTCTATGGGGAAGGAGACAGATGATATGAAAAAATGATTTGGTTGAATATTAATGGGGAGCAAGTTCAATTTGAGTGAACTGTGTGATATGGCAAAGACCATTCTATCCTAAGCGCTATTAATTTGGGTATGTTGGTCAGGACAAGAAAAGGGATAGTTCCATAGTCCCATTATATTATGGAATTTCCAAACTATATCTGCATTTTATTGAATTATAGCCATCACATTTAATGAAGGTCATTTATAAGCTGAGTGATATTCCTCTTGGGAGACAACCAGGATGGTAATAAGCATATAGACCTGCCAAATTGAAGATTATAAGTTTTGGAATTTAGAATTGGAAGGATCTAACATATGCTGTTAGCCACGGTAGGGATAGCAGGATCATTAGATCAGAGATTTAGAGCTAGAAGAACCTTAGAAGTCATCTAGTTCATTTAGTTTGATTGCTCCTTTCAGGTCCACCCCATTTTAAGAAAACTAAGGTCAAGGAAAGATTTAATTTTTCCAGCTCATAAAGAAAATAAACTTCAGAAGAGGGGAGGGATATTACCTTAGGTCTTCTGTTTCTAGAGCCTATTTTATTTCCCCAGTAGCACTATAATTACTCTTAGCCATATTCATTGCTTTACAATGATTTTTTCCTATTTGTGTAGTCATTATAGACATTTTTACATAATCCATATATTTCTAAATATTGACTTCAGGATTCCATTGGAAGCTTTTTTTCATATGGGACATAATAAATTCAACAAATGATACTGTTTGGCTACAACTTTGGGTACCTAAGTTTATTGATGGTAATGTTTAGTTAGCATCATTAGAGCCTAAAACTAGGATCATAGTAAATAGTTAATTGCTACTAGTTTCTTGAGGTATCTGGATTAAATTTCTTTACTCCCCTGTCTTCATCTCTTCCATGGTTTGAGACTGCAAAGTTCAGTTAGGGTGAGACCTTCTTTTGAGGACAATTTGTTATTCCCTCTTCAGGCCAAACATCCTGCTTCATTTGGCAGAGATCTTGAACAACATTTTCAACAGAAGGACTGTTCTTGGGGGAGCATTGAAACTAAGGAACCTCTTAGAAAATTGATTCTCCTGGTTTGGAACTGAGAGTTACTGGCATCTCAGCAATAGTTTACCAAGACTGTCCATACTGTGTTTTATATACCTAATGAATGAACAGAGAGGTTGTTAACAGCATCTATGAACAATCATACTCAGGATAAATTTAATAACTTTTTTATGGAAAATATTGAAAGACTTTCCCTATATTATTTTCTTTAAAACATTTGAATGGCAAGCATGCTTTCAATCAAAGTCAATTCGTAAGCTGTGCATTAAAATACTTTATTTTATACTTTAAAGAAATAATTCCTCCAAACTACATTTTAAATGTCCAGATTTCCAGTTGGTCATGTTAGAGTCAAGCACATAAAGACGTTCAGAGGGTCTATAGTGGAGGTAGCTGTTTTAGGTCATAACATTTTATAGGATACAATCAGAAAAGGTGGTGTGGTTGGCAAACTGTACATTGGGTTTGGAAATTACTGTGCTACCAGTATGTTCCAATCAATGAGAACCTCTCAGCCATGAACTTTTATTGATTTGTATTCTCCAGGGCAACACAAATGGCTTTCTTTAAGTCTTCCAATTTCACTATCGTTACTTTTTTTCCCCTCTGAAAACTCTGCTGATAGAAGAATGACAGGTTTATTTATGTACTCATTCTGCTGCTGTCCAACTCCATCATGGTTTGTGCCAGCAATAGGTGTCAGTATTCTGTAGGGAAGGGGACAGAGGTGTGGTAAAGTAATTAAATCTTAGATAGTATGAGTTTGTGACTGACATCTAAGCAAAAACATTTTAGCATCTTGAAAATTTGAAAAAAAAGTATTTTGAAGTTTTATATTTCCTTTAAGATTTCATACTCCAGATCATAATAAAGGATTAAAAGTTTTTTTTTTGGAGCTTTCCAACATTTTTTAAACTAGTTGTCTTTGTTGACTACACTAGAAATGCAAAACAAAAAATCTTCATGTCTCTATTTACTTAACAGTTTATTGTCCATTAGTGTAATCTCCAGGTGGTGTTGAAAGTCCTCCATGGGTAGTACTGAACATAAAAGAGCCTGGTCCTAAGGAGCCATTTGTACACACTTTTGCTTTGTGCTTCATCTCAAATGTGCCGAGTCAGTACCAAAATCTTTGTGCTTCTTGTAGAATCAGCAAATTCTCAGTCCTCTGTTCCACCTGTAGGATAGTCCTGACATTATAAAAAAGAAAATGCTTGCCTTGGTAGATATAACCAGTAAGAAATCAGCGTTGAGCAGCTGCCTCTGATGACCCATACCTCCTCTTTGATATTGTTCAGTGAGCCCTGGCCAATTGACTTAATTCATAATGCATTCTGTTCTCTACAAAAACATGCAGTACTTCCCCCACCCCCACCATGTGTAAAATCAATAAGCAAACTAAGCCCAAAATAATAATAGATTATGATAATAAAGGTTAATTCACTCAAAATGTCAAAATTGAAGAGCTTTATTTTTTCACTTTTTCTGCAGTTTCAATAGAAAATCCATCAGATTTGCTAGATTCTTTTTGACACTAGTTAAAATTAAAACTCATAGAAAGTTGTTTAATCAATTAAAATTGATTAGAAAAAAAAGAGTTTTGACATGTATTATCTTCCTTAAAAGTGTGATATTACATGCCTTTCTAAATGGTTTCTAGTAGCCATGGTAAAGGAGAAAATGGATATAACTTCAAACTTCATTTGCTTTTCAGCTCTTAAATTTTTAACTTTCATATCCAAGGAACAAAACCCTGTTTAATCTACCTTAAAACGATCTCTAAATTTTTGCTTTCCTGTCAATTCCCCAAGCCATTATAGTAATCCATATTTCAACATGTATACAAAGTCACTTACTGCTGTCATAACTTAACAGTCAGATTTGGGGGAAGACATACTTGGTAAAATAAAGGCTGTTCATGCTAAATCAGTCTCAGTACCTTAATGACTTTTTCCATTCAGTCACTTATATACTGAATGGAATATACCCACTTTATACTGAAGTGGGAGTGTGAAATAGAATCAAAATTGGGAGGCAGTCTTAAGAAAGTAAAAATACCATAATGTCTTATACTCATGACCAATCCAATTCTCAATTCTATTCTGTTAATGGTACTAAGTGACATGTTATGGAACAATAATACTAGTTCACATCTATATAGCTCTTTAAAGTTTATCGTGTGCTTTTCTCACAATAACTCTGTGAGTTTGATGGTATCAAAATTAGAATCTTCATTTCAAATATGAGAAAACATGCAGAGAGATGGAATTATTTTCCTATTGTTCTATAGCTACAAGTCACCTAATTTTACAATCTAAAACTTTGGCTTGTTGTGAGATAAAGGAATGATGTGAGATATGGCTTTGTTCTAGGATCTGGGGAATTTAGTGTGTGAATTTTGTTTCCCTCTCTTGAAGGTGTGGTTATAATCACATACTATTAATCAGGAGGCTCTTTCCAAAAAGGATGCTTGATAATCACTGCCATAGGCCTACAGAATTTGGATCTAGTCATCTCCTTTTCCCAGAGGGCCACCAGGAATTTATTAGGCACCTCTTGTCCAATAGAGGAGGTGAGTATCAATAGGAACTTTGGGTGTATTCACATTAATGGAGTGTTGGTTGAGCTGTGAAATTGTTTAGCCATTCTGGAAAGCATCTGGAACGGTTTTCCCCAAATTGAAAAACTGTCTTGCTTTCTGATCCAGTGATACCATTTGTAGAATTATACACCAAGGAAATAAAAGAAAAGGAAAATGATATTTCTGAAATAAAATATCTATAACAGCACTTTTTGGTATATAAAACAACTGAAAAATAAAATAGTACTCATCAATTTCTGTATAGCTAAAATTTATGGTATATTAATGTAATTGGATATTATTGTTCCATAAGAAATTATGAAAAAGATTCTTTCAAAGAATCATAGGAAGGCTTGCATGGATTGATAGAGAATGAAGTGATGAGAACAGGGGAATACTTTTTATGAGAGTTAGAGAAAGTCAGTTAAGGTGGGAGAGATTGAGGAAAGGAAGGTGGAGGAAAGGAAGAGTAGGAGAGAGACAGGCAAAGAACATGAGAATTGTAAAAATAGAGATTTGAACCCCAGACTTCAATCCCCAGAAATCCCTGGTAGTTCCCAGAATTCCATAAAATCTCAGCTGAATGCTCACCAGGGACGAAAACACAATTTGTATTTAAACTGACTCTCTGCCTACTTGGGGTCTCTTTGCTTCCACTTCTAAGCACACATGACTCTCTACCTAGCAGGCAAGGTGTACATAAGTGGCTGTGAATGGGCTATGTGCCCTAGGCACGTGCTTTCTCATTTCATATTTCTTTATCCTTGATTTCTAATAATCTTTAATAAACCTCTGAAAATATAATACTTTCAGTAGAGAAACTAATTTAATTTTAACAGTTTGGCTGACCATGTCGGTTGAGATGAAATACCCTCAATCTTCTTAACTTTCCTAAATCTTTTCTCTACTGTGACTAAGTTCAGCTTTTAATAGCTACTGCCTAGATTTTTTTTAAGCCAAGTTCTCTAAGACTTTTCAGAAAAGCCTCTTCATCAGCTCCTCCTTGCCTGCCCTGGGATTAACTTCCCAGTTTATGGAAGGATTTTAGATTTTAATCCACTCTGCTAATCACTTGAATTTTATGGGTGAGTTCATTCCATTAACATTCAGAGTTATGATTACCAGCTGTGTATTTCCCAACATTTTGATTTCTATTCCTAATCCTGACTTTTCTTCTTTCTCTATTTCCTTCTACACCAATGTTTTGTTTTTAATCAGTGTCCCTAATTCCCACCCTTATGTTACTTCCCTTTCTAACCCCCTCCATTCTTATTCCCCCCTCATTTTCTTTACAGTCTTTTTAAACTACCCCACCCTCTCCTTTCCTTGTATTGCTTCCCCCCCCCACTAGTCCTTATTTACCTTTCTACTTCCCTTTAGGGCACAAATCACTTCTCTGCTCCAATAGATTGAATTCTTCTTCCCTCTTTGAGTCAATTTCAATGCACATAAGATTTAATTATTTCCTATCTCCAAGCTCTTTACCCTTCCAGTGTATTGATATACTCCCCCCTCCCACCATGAGCTTCTTTGTGACATATGAATTTACCCCCATTTGTTTCTTTTCCCATTTCTTTTAGTATTAACCTCTTTTTAGCTCTAGTTGTATATATATATATATATATATATATATATACACATGCATATGCATTTATGCATACATATATCCATATACATATTTATGCCTTGTCATTTCATCCTATACAGTTTGTCACTGTTTCCTCTAAGTGTAATTCTTCTAGCTACCCAGGTTATAATAACAATTTTTAAGAGTTACCAATGACCTCTTTTCTTATAGGGATACATATCATTTTAACTTATTGGGTCTCTTAAAAAAAGTTTGTTTCTTTATTTTATTTTTCTATTTTCCCTCTTTTTAAATTACCTTTTGATGATTTTCTTTAGTTCTGTGCTAGGGCATTAAATTTTCTGTTCAGGTCTGGTCTTTTCTTTACAAATGTTTGGAATTCTTCTATTTTGTTAAATGACCATACTTTCCCTCATAAGAATATAGTCAATTTTTCTGGGTAGTTGATTCTTGGTTGTAGACCTAGTTCCCTTCCTTTCCGGAATATCATATTTCATGCCTTTCAGTCCTTTAGTGTAGATGCAGCCAGATCCTGTCTTATCCTCACTGTTTTCCCATGGTATCTGAATGACTTCTTTGCAACTTGTAATACTATTTCCTTGGTCTGATAGTTCTTGAATTTGGCTATAACATTCCTGGGTGTTGTCAGTTGGGGATTAAGTAAAGGAGGTGATCTGTGAATTCTTTCAATCTCCACTTTTCCCTCTTGTTCTAGAATATTGGGGTGGTTTTCTTATATAATTTCCTGTAGTATGATGTCCAGGCTTTTTCTTTTCTCATGGTCTTCTGGTGGACTAATGATTCTTAAGCTACCTCTCCTGGAATGATTTTCTAAATCTTCTATTTTGTTAATGAGGTGCTTCATGTTTACCTCAATTTTTTCATTCCTTTGATTTTGTTTTATAATGTCCTGCTGCCTGGCTTGCTTCCAGTTTTTGTATTCTGGATTTTAATGGTCATCCTTCTCCTTTTGTTCTGATTTCCATTGGAGGTTATCGTTCATCTTCTCTGCCTCATCTTTCATTTTCATTGTCTCATCTTTCATTTTCTTTGCCTCATCTTTCATCTCCTTTTCCTCATTTTAAAGCTGGTTGATTTTGGCTTTCAAGACACTATTTTCTTGTTTTATTCCAAGTGTCTCTGTTTGCAGATGACTTGTCTTAGTTTTTAAGTTCTTTTCCCATTTGTCTTCAGCCTCTCTTAATTGTGTTTTGAATTGTATTTTGAGTTATTCCAGAGCCTGTTTGCAATTCGCTGGGTTTTCTGGGATTTTTTGCTTGGTGTCCCTTCATCCTTCTCTTTTTTGTTTGATCTTTGTTCATTGCCTGTATAGAAGCTGTTGTTTGTAATTTCTTTTTTCTTTTTCTGTTGTTTGCTCATATTTACCCCTTATTTACTCCCTCCAGTTGTCTGAGCTCTTGCTCCTCTCTTTTTTTGTGGTTTTGTTTTTATCCTTCTGCCTTCACACTTGAGGTTGCAGTCTGTGCAATCTGTGGGGGAGGGGTGTTGGAGATTGTTCTCAGTGCAGTCTGTGGGGGAGAGGTATTGGAGATTGAGCTTCTCTGCCCTCTGGAGGCTTTGATGGGATGAATTCCAGCAGTCTGTGGGGGAGGGGTATTGGATCTTGATCTCCCCTGCCCAATGAAGGCTTTGATGGGATTAATTCTGGCTGGGTTGTTGAATGTGCCCTGAGGCCAAAAACTTGGGAAGGGGGGGTGATATGGAATATCTCTACTGCTTTACCTATGCCTCCAACTCTGAGCTCTGTGCTCTGCTTTTCTCCTCTATCTACTTCCCCACTGCCTGTGTTGGATGCTCTGAGCCTGGCACAGCTTTGCCTTCAAGGCACTCCTTCCAGACCAGTACCTTTGCCCACCCAGAGGTTCCATCTGTTACTGGAGGCTGAGAGCTCTAGTTGGGGGAGTGTTCCCGGGACCTTCCTTCTTCCTTCCCCTTAAACCCAAGTGTTCTCAAATTCTGTCATTGGGGGGCATACCTTTTATGTTAAGTACAGGATAAGAGTTAATTGGCTCTGTCTTGTTGTTAGGTTTAATTTTCAGTCCCCTAGTAGCATTTAGTTTGTAATTGGTAAGGAATGGTTTTCAGAGGTCTGGATGTTTGCTGCCTCTGTACTGCCATCTTGACCAAATGACATCTTTTTAAAAGTTCCAAAGCATTAGCGATGTGAGAATTCTTGGCAATGGGGAAGCAACATTATGTAGAGGGGAGTTAGAACTTATAGCAACTGTCTCTGATGCCCTCATGCCACATGCCAGAGTAACAGCAAGAGTACTGCTGTTTCTGAGAAATACCTTTCTGGACTTCCCTCCCACTGGATAGTAAGGGACTCGGCTGACTATTCAGATAGGACAGGGGAACAGAAGGTCAAGGCCATAATGGAAATAATCACTTGTTTTATGGCAATCCTACATTCTCCTATTCCTTATATTGTACCAGGATACAAAGTTCTCCAGGTCTGACAGGTATCCAGAGAGACAAAGAGTAAAGACTACCTACTGTTCTTTAATATTTGTTCTATTTTTATTCTTTTGTATACCAAATATCACCTACTCTCTGTCCATGCACCAAACTTCCATGAATTAAAAAGAATCTTCTCTTTTATCAACTGATAATATATAAGGACAACAAAATTATGTGTTATACATGTGTGGAAATTAATTATCTCATTTTTCATTTCACATATATTAATTCTGTCATGAGCTTGATTCTTTATTGGTTTTCTTGAGTCATGATTCCACTGATGAATATTTTTAAATCTTTCAAAGTTACTTTTCTTTTATCAAAGATATTTTTAAAACTATTTTAATGGCCTCCACTCTGAGGTTCTACTCTTTCCAATGATGAACTGTCTGGTGATAAAACAATTTCAAGCGGCCTCATCCATACTTCATTCACAACTGAACACTCTGGACTTCTTCACCTACTCATCATCCATTGTCTTGACCCCTCTTGGGTATCTTTTTTTTACTCCTTTTCTGGCTTCTCTTTTTGCTTTACCTCCTACAGCAGCAAGAATTAGAAAGAGAAATTCCATTTAAAATCACCCTAGACGAAATAAAATACTTAGGAATCTCTTTGCTGAGACAAACACAGGAATTACATGAACACAGCTACAAAACACTCTCCACACAATTAAAACTAGATCTACACAATTGGAAAAAACATCGTCTGCTCATGGGTAGGATGAGCTAACATAATAAAATTGCCAATCCTACCCAAACTTATTTACTTATTTAATGCCAAACCCAGTGAACTACCCAAAAACTTTTTTACTGAAAAAAAAAAAAAACCATAACAAAGTTCATTTGGAAGAGCAAAAAATCAAGAATATCTAGGGAAGTCATGAAAAAAATGCAAAGGAAGGTGGCCTTGCAGTCTGAGATCTCAAAATATACTTATAAAGCAGTACAATTTGGTAATGACTAAGAGACAGAAAGGAGGATCAGTGGAATAGACATGGGGCAAGTGACCTCAGCAAGACAGTCTATGATAAGCCCAAAGATCTCAGATTTTGGGACCAAAACCCACTATTTGAAAAAAACTGCTGGAAAAATTGGAAGACAGTATGGGAGGGATTAGATTTAAATCAACATCTCATAGTCTACACCAAGATAAACTCAGAATGTGTGAATTACTTGAATATAAAGAAGGAAAGCATAAGCAAATTAGGTGAACACAGAATAGTATGCATGTCTGATCATTGGGAAAGGAAAGACTTAAAACAAAGCAAGAGTTAGAAAAAAATCACAAAATATAAAATAAATAATCTGATTACATCAAATTAAAATTTTTTGTACAAACAAAACCAATGCAACCAAACTTAGAAGGGAAGCAAGAAACTGGGAAACAATCTTCATAACAAAAACCTCTGACAAAGGTCTAATTATTCAGATTTATAAAGCGCTAAACCAATTTTACAAAAAATCATGCCATTCTCCAATTGATAAATGGACAAGGGACAATTTTCAGTGAAAAAAAATCAAAACTTAATAAGCAGATTAAAAAGTGTTTTAAATCTCTTAAAATCAGAGAGATGCCAATCAAAACAACTCTGAGGTACCACCTCACACCTAGCAGATTGGCTAACATGACAGCAAAGGAAAGTAATGAATGCTGGAGGGGATGTGGCAAAGTCAGGACATTAATGCATTGCTGGTGGAGTTGTGAATTGATCCAACCATTCTGGAGGGCAATTTCGAACTATGCCCAAAGGGAGCTAAAAGACTGTCTGCTCTTTGATCCAGCTATTAGCACTGCTGGGTTTGTACCCCAAAGAGATAATAAGGAAAAAGACTTGTACAAGAATATTCATAGCTGCACTCTTTGTGGTGACAAAAAAAAATGGAAAATGAGGGGATGCCCTTCAATTGGGGAATGGCTGAACAAATTGTGGTATATGTTGGTGATAGAATACTATTGTGCTTAAAGGAATAATAAAGTGCAGGAATTCCATGTGAACTGGAATGACCTAAAGGAATGCAAAGTGAAAGGAGCAGAACAAGAAGAACATTGTATACAGAGACTGATACATTGTTGTACAATCGAATGTAATGGACTTCTCCATTAGTGGCAATGCAATGATCCTGAACAACCCAGAGGGATCTATGAGAAAGAACACTATCCACATTCAGAGGAAAAACTGTGGGCGTTAAAACACAGAAGAAAAACAACTGCTTGAATGTATGGGACCGGGGGATATGGCTGGGGATGTAGACTCTAAATGAATATCCTAATGCAAACACCAACAACATGGAAATAGGTTCTGATCAAGGACACATGCAATACCCAGTGAAATTGTGAGTTGACTGTGGGAAGAGTGGGGTAAGGGGAGGGAGGGATAGAGTATTATTGTTGCAACCAAGGAATAATATTTTAAAATGAATAAATAAATTAATTCAAAAACTGTAAATAAATAAATAGAAAAGCCAGAATTTGAACCAAAAAAAAGATGCCATTTACTATAAATTTCCTTTTAATTTCTATTTCAAAATCTTTTGACATCATGCTCTGTTTACTTCCCTTCATTTTATTATTTTGTGATAGAGAAATAAGCTTTCTCATCAATGCCTAATTCTGTATTTTTACTCTCAACTTCATTACCTATCATTTTCTTCTACAGGTTGTTCCCATAATCATATTCCATTTCTGTTATTGAAATTCATATTGACACCTATTTCTAAGGTGTATTTGATTAAGGTATCAATATTATAGAATTTCATGTCTACTTTAATTTGTGTCTGCTGCATAATTGTTTTGGTTATAGGATCTATATAGTTAGGTTTAGTGTAGGTCTTCACATAAAATAAGATAAAATCAAGCAGTCATATAAATATTTTTCACTGTTGTGAGAAACCATCTTTCATTCTTCATTGTAAAAACTTTGCTCAATTAAATTTGAACTAAACCTTTTTCTGGTGATCTGGTGATCTGATTGCACTGAATGCGAGCAAGAAATCTCTAAATACCTTTGTCTTTGACATACTCAGAATGAAAAACCTTCCCTGTTGTGACTATGCTCATGTTCTTTATAGGGACTATCACAGTGTTTAAAGATCTTTGAGAATGTTCATGTTAAACACAGCAGGAATGGATGCATATATAGAAGGTGATTTGTGAGACTGTCATTTAAGAATTATATTCTCTAAAAATAAAGCTTCTAATATTATAATCTCATCACCATGATAGCTAGCATTTATAAATGTCTTACATTTTGCAAGATGCTTTACACTTTTTATAACACTTGAACATGTCTTTAGTAAATATTTCACTAAAATTTTGCACGTGCCCTAATCACCAAATTATAATGTTTATGCTTGGAGTTTATTGTAATTTTATGAAAATGTTTATACCCCCTATTGTACCAGTATTTTAGCATTTCTCTCTTCCATACTATTCAAGTCAGGAAAACCTTCCATTTAAATGTTTGTATTCAATGATACCTCTTTAAAGAAATCCCCAGAAAACAAAAACTTAAATTAAGGCTAAGATTGATGTCAAATTTGGTATTAAAATAATGAAGCTAAGCCAATATCTAGAAAGCATATTCAAACTGTGATATGTTGACTAGATTTAGAGGATGTCAAGGACCTTTGGAAAATTTTGACCCAGTAGGAATTTATTAACAATGATGCCAGAAAGCCTGGCCAAGAGATAGTCGTAATCAATCCTGGAGGAAACCAAAGTCATGAATCAGTATCTTCAAATCTTCAAATCAAGAGTGTTATTCTTCAAAACTCCTGACTCAGAAGCCTGAGACCTTGGCAACACTACAGATATGGTGCAGGTTTAAAAATGAGCTCAAATATTAGTGCCTCGCACAAATCCAAACTCAAATTGATAAAATCCAAGCCCTTTGCTGATTTCAGTAAGACATCACTAGATAGCAGTATTACCTACTTAATCATTATTTTTATAAATGGAAAAGTTTGATTACAAAGATCCATTTGAGGGAGATCTTTTCCAAAGCAATAAATGAGCTTTCATTCCATTCTGATTTAGTTGCTTGTAAATTCCAATGGCATTCATCAACAGAGTAACAAAGGTGTGTATTGAATCAGTACAGTAAGTGAAAGGAGGTGAGGCAAAATGAGGGAAGATATTTTCACTTGAGACTCAATGCTGAACCAAACAATTCATTACATAGCAAATGTTAAAATTATTTTACAGTTATGGGGCTTCACATGCTTCATATAGAATTTCTGAGTTGGGTAGGTCTTTAGTGGCTATATAATTAAACCCACACTGGACAAAAATATCCCCACATCTGATAAGTGATTATCTTTCAGCCTTTCAGTGATGATCTTTGGGGAGGAGAACCCCTGTTAATTCCAGAGGAATCCTGTTCTACTTTGACATAACTCCAATGATGAAGAATTTTTTTTTCCATTTCATCAAGCCTAAATTAGTTTCCTTGCAATTTCTACCCATTCTTCCTTTTTTAATGTTTTAAAAGTAAAATTCTTTAATGTAATATGGCAATGGCCCTAATATATCTATAAACAGAATATTTCTAAAATAAAGTTTAAGTTGGCATGTAAAGTACTATGATTATTGATACATAAAAGTATTAAAATTTGAAGTATCTTTCTTCTTGGTTTCATCATCTGAGGCTAAATAGATAACTGCCTTATAGTCCATATTATAACTGGTCAAATATATGCAGACATCTAACATGCTATAATCTTCTCTTCTCTAAGGTAACCAAACAGTCTTGGCTGCTTCAGTGCATGCATGTGACAAAAATTTAAGGCCCTTGACTCTTCATGTTGACCTGCTAAGGATACTATCTGACTAAGTAGAAACTGAACACAGTAATGGTCAAATTGGAAAAAAAATCATCTCCTTATTTCCCTGAAGCCATCTGTCTCAAAGTTCATTAGTCCAACCAAGACTCAAGGAAAAAGTGACTTACTCATTGGTATACAGTTTTTAAGTGCCGTAAGAAATATTTAAATAAAATTCTGTCGTATTTGTTTTATTTCTATTTCAATACTTTCCCCAAGGTACCATGATATCTGGCTCATTCAACCGCATTTTCTTTATTTCCATTTTGAACTCTTATAAAGTTGGATCTTAGTGCTATTAAATCCATATTCCCCCAAACTACTAAGTTTTCTGAAATGACATCACATTCCTTATTAAATTATTTTTATCATCAACCTGTGTTTTCCTTGAGAAAGTGACTACTTTTTAGTATTAATTCTTATAAAATAGAAATATTTCCTGTCTCACTATCACTACAAAATTGCTACATAGATCAAATGAAGCCATTTATATAGTGCCACATAATAGTTATAGTTGTTTGGGAAGTTTTGATTAGACTAAAGAATGAAATATGGTCTAGAACTGATGTGAATTTAAATTGCAATGTGATTCATGAAATAAACACATTTTCATTTCAAAAGATTAATTGAAAAAAATCACTTGCTATTCTTCATTGGTCACATGAGTGACATATCTGAGTCTACAAAATTTTGCTTTATTGTTCTTTAATTTTTATATAGTACTCATTTGAAAAATGAAGATTTTTAGAGAACCTTATCTTTGGAAACTACATTTCAATATTAGTACTTCTACTTATTAAGTCTGTGGTCTTGGATAATAGTGATAGTTAGGAGTAATAATAATAATAATACTTTAAGGTTTGTAAAAAATTTTACAAATATTATCTCATTTGATACCCTCACTAATTCTAGGAGATAAATCCTATTATTATCTTTATTTTACAGATGAATTAACTGAAGTAGAATGGGGTTATATGACTCTCTTAGTGTCTTTTGGGTCTTCACAATCTGAATACATTGATTTATTCACTTTATTACTTACCTGCCTCTAATAAGGATGAAGATAATAACTGACATTTATACATCATTTAATTTCCAAAAGCACATATGCATTATCTTATCTGATCCTCAAAGCAACCTTTTGTTATAGGTATGGGAAGCAAAATTACTTGATGACATAGATAAAGAAGCTGAAGTTTAGAGAAGTTCAGTGGTCACAAAAATTACTAAGGCTCAGAGGCAAGATTCTAATGCAAGTTTTTTCCTGTATAAAATCTTCTCATGGATGCTTCCTGGGCCTTGTTTCTCCTTTATGGCCTCTAATATCTTTTCCAGTTCCAAATATATGATGTTATAATTTTAGATAGCATCCTTTCCCTTTCCCTGTGATTGCCGTTAAAGGTGTATTTTTAAAAATCTCTTCCCCTTGATAGGAAATCATCAATTTAGATTCATTGGGATTTTTTAAAACTAAATTTAAATCCTGTTAAACTTTACTATGGAAATTTAAATTTAGATATCATGGAAATTTGAACTGTGTTCATATTGTTAACTATGTTAAATGTGTTCATATTGTTAAAATTGACTAATTGTGAACTTACAGAAGGGATATGGTTTATTTGGAAGTCTAAGCTAATTTACTGAAATGAGAAAAAATGAGCTCTAAGCTTTAATTGAAATTCACTATGGTCTACTGATTTTAACACACTTTTTATAAAGCTAACTGAAAAGAAATGATTAGTAAAATCTAACGACCCCTCAATGTTAGCAACAAAACATTAATAAAACTGTTGATGCATTTTAAAATTATTTAACTCTAAGAATATTTTTTTCTTTCATCGGCTTGCTTAAAGTAAATACCTCTTTAAATGTTTTTATACTTTTCAGAGTAAGTTCATAATTTCCAATAAGCTAATCTTCAATTAAAGTAATCAATATTCATATTAGTAAGTCATGTTTTCTTAAAATAGCTAACTTGCTAAAGCAATAAAGGCAAGAGCTAGAATTTTTTTAGTGTGATCTATTAGTCAGGAATCTGATTTATTTAAGCTGTTGTAATAAAACCTAGGTTAGAAATCTTGTTGAGATTATGGTATGTAAGTGGTATGCAAGAATATTAATTTTGAATAACACTGAAAAGATCCAGATAAAAACATTTGACATTTAAATAATGATGTAATTTTTCTTCAAGTGGCTATAAATTAGTACTCATTGAAATGCAATAGAACATTAAGGTAATTTCCCATTGACCTCTTTTTTTATGAAGCATATGTATCCAAAAATCACTTCTCAGTTGTGTCTCCATCATTGAAAAAATAATATTAATGTTAACTATGCATAACAACTATTTAACATTTGTAGGGAAACAATCACATAAAATTTTAATTGCAAAAGGAACCCAATAAAAAACTGGATTTATAAGTGGCCCAGGACAAGAGTATCCCTTCCCTTACTCTCATCCCTAGCAATTTCTTTGGCTTTGAACTTACTTGGATCAAGCTCATTCTGAGAAGGTCCTGACATCACTTTCTCTGACTTATCATCCTCATCTCAGAACAACACTGGGGATCTCTAAAATAAAGTTGAAGTATGGCTCATATCTAGTGTCTCCTCAAAAAGAAGATAAAAGGATCTCTCATAGACAAAGTACTCAGTGGACAATTTAAAAATATGATGATGCAAGTGGGTGATTAGGTGGATAAAACGTCTGGAACAGGAATCCTGAAAACAGGAAGCAAAAACCAACCTTAGACAGTTCCTAGTTGTGTAACCTTCATAAAGTCACTTACTCTCAATCTACCTCAGTTTCTTCATCTATAAAATGTGGGTAAGAATAACATCTATCTCCCAGGCTTGTTGAGAGGAAATAATGAGATATTTGTAAAGTGATTTGCAGACTTTAAAGTATTGTATTAGTGCTAGATATTATTAATAGTATTTCAAAGTTTATTTTTAACCACCCAAAATGCATAAAGCAAAAACCACTTTTCATAAATATTTAGAAATAAAATATATATATAAAATGATAAACCTACATACAGAATATACTCTATCATATCTTTCATTTGTTTTAATTAGTGACTTAGTAAAAATTGTGCTGACCACTAGGAAAATACTATTAGCTAATTATTCTTTGATAAAATTCATATAATTTACTCAAAAGAATGATACAAATTAAGGAAGATCTAAGGAATGCAACTGCCACAGTAAAATCTAGTATCCTCTATACTGAATTTCAGCTAATATTAATTATGATTTCCCTTAACCCTGATTATCATTACTCTGATCTAAAAAGAATTTCAGCTTTTCCTCTGATTTACATATGTTGGGTGTTGAGAATGCTAGAATTTATTTACATTTAGAATTATTTCCACAGTTCTTCATCTGCTCCTACCTCTAATAGCCTGGAAAGTAGAAACTTGTTTGTAACTACTCTCTTACACTCCTCCCTTCAACCTCGAACAAATCCATGGACAAAATTGAGTAGAAGCAAAAGTGAATCCCTAATAGCTCCACGTACCTTAAAGTATAGAATCAATTCAATAGGTTAACTCTTAAAGCTAGACTTCTACTCTTTGTATCCATTTAAAAACATCCAGGCAAGGGACATGAACAGACAGTTCTCAGCCAAAGAAATCAAAACTATTAATAAGCACATGAAGAAGTGCTCTACATCTCTTATAATCAGAGATGCAAATCAAAACAACTCTGAGATGTCACCTCATACCTAGCAGATTGGCTAACATGACAGCAAAGGAAAGTAATGAATGCTGGGGGGGATGTGGCAAAGAGGGGACACTAATTCATTGCTGGTGGAGTTGTGAATTGATCCAGCCATTCTGGAGGGCAATTTGGAACTATGCCCAAAGGGTGATAAAAGACTGTCTGCCCTTTGATCCAGCCATAGCACTGCTGGGTTTATACCCCAAAGAGATAATAAGGAAAAAGACTTGTACAAGAATATTCATAGCTGCATTCTTTGTGGTGGCCAAAAATTGGAAAATGAGGGGATGCCCATCAATTGGGAAATGGCTGAACAAATTGTGGCATATGTTGGTGATGGAATACTATTGTGCTAAAAAGAATAATAAAGTAGAGGAATTCCATGGAGACTGGAACAACCTCCAGGAAGTGATGCAGAGCGAAAGGAACAGAACCAGGAAATCATTATACACAGAGACTGATACACTGTGGTACAATCGAAGTTGATGGACTTCTCCATTAGTGGCAATGTAATGTCTCTGAACAATCTGCAGGGATCTAAAAAATACTATCCACAAGCAGAGGATAAACTGTGGGAGTAAAAACACTGATGAAAAGCAACTGCTTGACTACAGGGGTTGAGGGGATATTACTGAGGAGAGACTCTAAATGAACACTCTAATGCAAATACCAACAACAGGGAAATGGGTTCCAGTCAAGAACACATGTGGTAACCAGTGGAATCGTGCGTTGGCTATGGGAGAGGGAAAGGTGGTGGGAGAGGGGGAGTGGAGGAAAAGAAAATGATCTTTGTTTCCAGTGAATAATGTTTGGAAATGACCAAATAAAATAATGTTTAAAATTAAAAAAAATTCATCTTCCTCTTTTCTTTCCTTAAGCAATCCTAATTTTAGCTCCTTTCTCTGTGCCCCAATTAAATTCTCTCTCTAGTTAAAAAAAAAGGAGAAAAAATCCCCATAAAATTGAAGTACAATCAAGGAAAACAAAAACCCAACCTTGGGTGTGTCCAAAAATGTGTGCTTCATTCTACACCTCCACCCCTCACCTCTCTTCAGGGAAAGGGGCAGACTTTTTGGGGATGAATCCTCTGCAGTTTTGGTTGGTCACTGATTAGAATTATTCAGTTTTTCCTTTATTGTTATTATATGTTGTAAAGGGTCAAAATTATGGTTGAGACTAAAAAAAATCTAAATTTAAATGATCTCCAAGGGAAATCCCAAATAATAAAATACCCAAGTCAGGTGACAAATTTTTATGGTGATTTAATTGCAACAGGAGGAAGAAAATATTAGAGGGAGAGAGAGAAAGGGAGAGAAGGAAAGAGGGAGAGAAGGAAATAGGGAGAGAAGGAAAGGAGTTTAACTCAGAACCACTCTGGCTCAGGCTGAGCCAAAGCAGGAGTGAAGGACTTGGAGAGCCAAGGCAGGGAAAGGGGTCAGTCCTTATCACTCACATGACCAGTCTGAAGGAAAGCTGTCTGAGGGGTTCCTCCAAGCTCAAGCTCCAAGATTGAACTGAACTCTAGCCCTCCTCACATGAAGTCCCAAGAACTCCAGAGGCTGTTCTCTACCTCACTTCCTGTGTCTCACATGTGCCAATGGTGGCTAAAGCTTGACTTCGGACCTCTCAGAGGTCTATCTTTTTTTTTTTGCTCATGACTATTGAAGGCCATTTTCTCAAATATTTAAATATTGAGTTTGATGTAACCCTTCCTAATTTTGTTAAACTATGAAGGGAGGAGAAATGTAGTTTCCAAGACCTGATTCTGTTATTCCAAGTTTCTCTATTGTTATTGATAAGAAAATAGCTAAATCAGATCTTCTAAAGAATGGTCTGCTTACGATGGAATAGTTTTGAAATTCACAATGTAGATCATTGTCCTTGGTCTGTTCACTCCTTATTAATTCCATATAGGGTTTCTCTGAATCTTTCATATGATATTTTGTGGTAATATCTCATTTGTGCAGCCATTACCCAATCAACATATAACCACTTTGTTTCCAGATGTTTGCTACTATAAAAAGAGCTGTTAGAAAGATATTTTGTACATGTGCTTCCTTTCTCTGTATCTCCAATCTCTAAGTACTTTTGTACATGTAAGTTATCCCTTATTCCTCTGATCTCTACATATTTTTGTATACATGGGTATTTTTTGTTGTATATTCAACCTTTAAGTATTTTTGTACACATGGGTCTTTTTCTTGTGCCTCTGATCTCTAATTTTTTTTTACACTTGGGTCTTTTCCTTGTATATTCAACCTCTAAATACTTTGTACACATGAGTTCTTCCATTGTGCTTTCAATCCCTTAATATTTTCATACATAGAGTTCTTTTCCTTGTGTCTCTGGCAGAGGCATAGAAATGGTATTTCTGGGATGAAGGATACAGGGACTTTAAGAGCAAGGGTCCAAATTTTTTTTTTCCAGAATGGCTGGTCCAATTCACAGCTTCCAAGTGGAAATAGATTAAGGAGGACCTTGCTTTGTGACCAGGTGTGTCTTCTGTTGTCCAGTGACTATCTTTGTGGGACAGTGAAAGCAGTTCTGAAGTTTCCCATGTACATTTGCAGCACTCATTCCACAGCACTGGGTACTTTTGTTATCATTCAAAATAACATCCCCAGTCATGATGGCCTGCTTTGCTTCCACATCTTTTTCCTTTAATGCTTGTAGAACTAGAGGGGTGGTTTTTCCCTTTACTCAGCTTGGATGTCACAGGCATACTCCAGTGCCTTCATCTATAGGACAATGTCAGACTGTTTCTTTGGAGTAACATTCTTCTCCAAAGTATATAAGTACTGAATTTTCCTGACTGAAGAGAAATCAAAACACCTCCTTTAGATTTTGGTAAGAGGGACCCAAAGAAATTAAAACAAATATTTTCCCTTCATTGCAATGTAAAACCTTTGAAGGCACACCTTGTCTTCCATACTATTTACATCCCCAGCACATAGCACAGTGCCTCTCACAAAATAAGTCATAAATATCAATTCTATCTAGACTAGGGCTTAGAAAACTATAGCCTATAGGACAAATCTAGCTGTCTGCTTTTGTAGATGTTGAGCTAATGATATTTTTTACATTAAAAAAATCTAAATTTTTAATGAATTTTATTTTGTCTAATTACATGGCAATAAAATTTCTTAATATTCATTTTTTGATATTTTGCATTCTATGCTATTCTTTCTTTCCCACCTCTTGTCACTCCCCAAGAAGGCAGATAATATGATATAGGTTGTATGTCTATTAACATATAATATGTGTTTCCATATTCATCATGTTGTGAAGCAAGACTCATATAGCTTATTATAGACAAAAATTCATGAAGGAAATTAAGTAAAGAATGATATTTTTCAATTTGCATTTGTACTCAATCTCTTCCTTCAATGGTAGTGGATATCAGTTTTTTCCTTTTATTTTTATTTATTCATTGTTTATTTATTTATTTTGACAATATTTTACTTGATCATTTCCAAACATTATTCATTAGAGACAAAGATCATTATCTTATACTTCCCCTTGTAAACCTTAAAATTTCTTAGACTTATAAATGTTGGAAATTTCACCATTGGGAAATTTCATACCTGAAAAATTTCCTATTGATAGTGGGAAGTCTATTGGAATGTGAACCCCATTGGCATGGGAGGTTCCTCCTCCTCCCTTCTTAAGATTACTTTAGGACAGAAACCTTTTGCTGAACAATGGAAAGGGCTTTGACCTATGCTTAAGCATAGAACAGGAATTTCTTTGAGTCATGATTGATTTTAGAATTGATACAATAGAGATACTTGGAATGACAGAACCAGGTCTTGGAAATTACAATCTCCACCCTACTCAGTCCTAACAGGATTTAGGAAGGGCTGCAGCATAGATCAAAATTTAATTATTCCAATCTCTACCCTACTCAGGGTAACAGGATTTAGGAAGGGCTGTAGCAAAGGATCAAGATTTAATTATTTGAGAATATGACCTTCAACAGATATGTGCAAAGCCACAGACCTCTGGGCGGTCCTGGGTTAAGGTAGAGCCATCATTGGCACAGGGAAGACATGGACAGTGATTGGTAGATGTGAGAACTGAGGGGAGGGAACTTGGAGGGTTTCCTTAAAGATAGAGGGGTCTGAGGACCAAGGGATGGTTGGTTGGAGAGTTTTGGCTCTGAGTGGTTGGAGAGGTGCTTTGAGAGTCGGCTCTGAAGGAAGCTGGAGGTGGAGGCCCCTGAGACTGTTTCTCCATTTTGGTCACCTGAGTAATAGGGACTGATCTCCTTTCTTTGCCCCAGCTATCTAAGGGCTTGGGCCTTTTGGCCCAGCCTAAACAGAAGGGGTATGTAAGCCCTATTCCCTTCTCTCCCTTTTCTCTCTCCCTCTCTCTCTCTATCTCTAATACCTTTCTTCATCCTGTTTGTAATTAAACTTTATAAAAGGTTGACTGCTGACTTAAGTTTTCATTTAGGAATTACATAGCTGAATTCCTTGGCGACCTTAAATTAATATATATCAGTCTTTTAAAGTGATTTCCTTGTCACACCCTCCCACCTCTCCCATAGCCGATGCGCGATTCCACTGGGTATCACATGTGTTTGTGATTCGAACCTATTTCCATGTTGTTGGTATTTGCATTAGAGTGTTCATTCAGAGTCTCTCCTCAGACATGTCCCCTCAACCCCTGTAGTCAAGCAGGTGCTTTTCCTCGGTGTTTATACTCCCACAGTTTGTCCTCTGCTTGTGGATAGTGTTTTTCTCCTAGATCCCTGCAGATTGTCCAAGGATATTGCATTGCCACTAATAGAGAAGTCCATTACGTTCGATTGTATCACAGTGTATCAGTCTCTGTGTACAGTGTACAATGTTTTCCTGGTTCTGTTCCTCTCCCTCTGCATCACTTCCTGGAGGTTGTTCCAGTCTCCATGGAATTCCTCCACTTTATTATTCCTTTTAGCACAATACTATTCCATCACCAACTTATACCACAATTTGTTCAGCAATTCCTCAATTGAAGGGCATATCCACATTTTCCAATTTTTGGCCACCACAAAGAATGCAGCTATGAATATTCTTGTACAAGTCTTTTTCCTTATTATCTCTTTGGGGTACAAACCCAGCAGTGCTAATAGCTGGATCAAAGGGCAGACAGTCTTTTATCGCCCTTTGGGCATAGTTCCAAATTGCCCTCCAGAATGGTTGGATCAATTCACAACTCCACCAGCAATGAATTAGTGTCCCCTCTTTGCCACATCCCCCCCAGCATTCATTACTTTCCTTTGCTGTCATGTTAGCCAATCTGCTAGGTATGAGGTGACATCTCAGAGTTGTTTTGATTTGCATCTCTCTGATTATAAGAGATGTAGAGCACTTTTTCATGTGCTTATTAATAGTTTTAATTTCTTTATCTGAAAAACTGCCTATTCATGTCCCTTGCCCATGTATCAACTGGAGAATGGCTTGATTTTTTGTACAATTGATTTAGCTCATTATAAATATGAGTAATTAAACCTTTGTCAGAGGTTTTTATGAAGATAGTTTCCCAATTTGTTGCTCTCCTTCTGATTTTAATTACATTGGTTTTGTTTGTATAAAAGCTTTTTAATTTGATGTAGTCAAAATTATTTATTTTACATTTTGTGACTCTTTCTATGTCTTGCTTGATTTTAAAGTCTTTCCCTTTCCAAAGGTCTGACATGTATACTATTCTGTGTTCACCTAATTTACTTAGTTTCCTTTTTTATGTTCAAGTCATTCACCCATTTTGAATTTATCTTGGTGTAGGGTGTGAGGTGTTGATCCAAACCTAATCTCTCCCACACTGTTTTCCAATTTTCCCAGCAGTTTTTATTGAATAGTGGATTTTTTTCCAAAAGGCTGGCTGACGTCACTTGCCCCAAGTCTATTCCAACTGATCCTCCTTTCTGTCTCTTAACCAGTACCAAATTGTTTTGATGTTTTGATGACTGCTGCTTTGTAATATAGTTTGAGATCTGGGAATGCAAGGCCCGCTTCCTTTGTATTTTTTTCATGATTTCCCTGGATATCCTTGATGCTTTGTTCTTCCAAAAAACTTTGTTATGGTTTTTTCTAAATAAGCAAAGAACTTTTTGGAAAGTTCAATGGGTATGGCACTAAATATTATATTGGCTCATCCTATCCATGAGCAGTTAATGTTTTTCCATTTGCTCATGTCTAGTTTTAGTTGTGTGGCGAGAGTTTTGTAGTTGTGTTCATATAGTTCCTGTGTTTGTCTTGGGAGGTAGATTCCTAGGTATTTTATTTTGACTAAGGTAATTTTGAATGGGATTTCTCTTTCTAGTCCTTGCTGCTGAGCTGTGTTGGAGATATATAGAAAAGCTGATGATTTATGTGGGTTTATTTTGTATCCTGCAACTTTGCTAAAGTTGTTGATTATTTCAATTAGCTTTTTGGTTGAATCTCTAGGATTCTTTAAGTAGACCATCATGTAATCTGCAAAAAGCGATAACTTGGTCTCCTCCTTGCCTATCTTGATGCCTTCAATTTCTTTTTCTTCTCTAATTGTTACTGCTAGTGTTTCTAGTACAATGTCAAATAATAGAGGTGATAATGGGCATCATTGTTTCATTCCTGATTTTATTGGGAATGCATCTAGTTTATCCCCATTGCAGATGATATTAGCAGATGGTTTTAGATATATACTGTTTATTATTTTTAGGACTGACCCTTCTATTCCTATGCATTCTAGTTTTTTTTTTTTTAATAGCAATGGGTGTTGTATTTTATCAAAGGCTTTTTCTGTGTCTATTGAAATAATCATGTGATTTTTGTTGGTTTGCTTGTTGATGTGGTCAATTATGTGGATGGTTTTCCAAATATTGAACCAGCTCTGCATCCCTGGCATAAATCCTCCTTGATCATGGTGGATGACCCTTCTGATCACTTGCTGGAGTCTTTTTGCTAGTATCCTATTGAAGATTTTTGCATCTATATTCATTAGGGAGATTGGTCTATAATTTTCTTTCTCTGTTTTTGACCTGCCTGGTTTTGGAATCAGTACCATGTTTGTGTCATAAAAGGAGGTTGGTAGAACTCCCTCTTTGCTTATTATGTCAAATAGTTTGTATAATATTGGTGTTTACTGTTCTCTCAATGTTTGATAGAATTCACTGGTGAATCCATCAGGCCCTGGGGATTTTTTCTTAGGGGAGTTCTTTGATAGCCTGTTGGATTTCATTTTCTGATATGGGATTATTTAAGAATTCTATTTCTTCTTCTGTTAGTCTAGGCAGTTTGTATTTTTGTATATATTCGTCCTTATCACCTAGATTGGTATATTTATTGTTATGTAATTGGGCAAAGTAATTTTTAATGATTGCCTTAATTTCCTCTTCATTGGAGGTGAGATCCCCCTTTTCATCCTTGATGCTGTTAATTTGCCTTTCTTCTTTCCTTTTTAAAATTAGATTGACCAGTGCTTTGTCTATTTTGTTTGTTTTTTCAAAGTACCAGCTTCTAGTCTTATTTATTAGTTTAATAGTTCTATCACTTTTGATTTTATTAATTTCTCCCTTAATTTTTAGGATGTCTAGTTTGGTTTTCTTCTGGGGTTTTTTAATCTGTTCACTTTCAAGTTTTTTTTTTAATTTGCATTTCAAATTCATTGATCTCTGCCCTCCCTAGTTTGTTAATATATGCACTCAGGGATATGAATTTACCTCTGATCACTGCTTTGGCTACATCCCAAAATGTTTGAAAGGATGTCTCACCATTGTAATTTTCCTTGATGAAATTATTAATTGTTTCTATGATTTCTTCTCTAACTAACCGATTTTGGAGTATCATATTATTTAATTTCCAATTAATTTTTGATTTGGTTTTCCATGTACCCTTACTGATCATTATTATTATTGCCTTGTGATCTGAAAAGTCTGCATTTATTATTTCTGCTTTTCTGCATTTGTATGCCATGTTTCTGTGACCTAGTGTATGGTCAATCTTTGTGAATGTGCCATGTGGTGCTGAGAAGAAGTTGTATTCCTTTTGTCCCTATTTATTTTTCTCTACATGTCTATTAACTCTAATTTTTCTAAGATTTCATTCACTTCTTTTACCTCTTTTTTATTTATTTTTTGATTTGATTTATCTAAATTTGATAGTGGTTGGTTCAGATCTCCCACTAATATTGTTTTGCTGTCTATTTCCTCCTTCAATTCTCCTAGTTTCTCCATTAGAAATTTGGGTGCTATACTATTTGTTGCATTCATGTTGATTAGTGATATTTCCTCATTATCTAAAGTCCCTTTTAACAAAATATAATTACTTCCCCTATCCCTTTTAATCAGATCTATTTTTGCTTTGGCTTTGTCAGATATCATGATTGCAACACCTGCCTTCTTTCTATTAGTTGAGGCCCAGAAGGTCTTACTCCATCCTTTAATTCTGACCTTGTAGGTATCTACCTGCCTCATGTGTGTTTCTTGAAGACAACATATAGTAGGGTTTTGAATTCTAATCCATTCTGCTATTTGTCTACATTTTATGGGTGAGTTCATCCCATTCACATTCTAAGTTAGGATTGTCACTTGTGGACTCCCTGGCATTTTGATATCCTCCCCTAATTCTGACCTTTCTTCTTTAGCTATAACCTTTTAAGCCAGTTATTTACTTTAAATCAGTCCCCGTAGTCCTCTCCCTTGATATGTTTCCCTTTGTAGCCCCTCCCTTTTTGTTCCCTCTCCCTCCCCCCTCCCCTTCCCTCCCTTTTTCTGTTCCCTTCCCCCTTACCCCTCTTGCTTTTCCCTTCTCCCTACCCCTGTTGGAATAGATGGAATTCAAGATCCCAATGGGTCTGGATGCTCTTCCCTCTCAGAGTTGATTTCACTGAGAGTAAGGTATAAGTAAAAACTTTCTTCCTCTCCTTCTTATAGGAGTTTTCTTCCCCTCCCCTTCCCATGTGTCTCTTTGTGTGAGAAAGATTATTTTATTTAGTTTTTTCCCCCTATTTCTTGGAGTATATCTTAGTACCATCAACAATTCCCCCCTCTCCTTTCCTTTCTATCCTCCGCTTTCTCTATATCATCTTGATGCCCCAAACTTTCCCTATGCATGATTCTTTTTACTACTCTGATGATGCATATAATTTTTGAGAGTTACACATTACATTTTCCCCACATATTAATATATATATATATACATATATATATATATAAATTGATATAAATGTATTCCTTATAGAAGAGAGTTTGAATAAAAGAAAAAGATAACATTTTTCTCCTTTTCCCATTCCTTCATATTTACCTTTTCAGGTAGTCCATGCTCTTTGTTCTTCAATATCGAACTATCCACAGAGATCTGGTGTTTTCTTTGCAAAAACTTGGAAATCTTCTATTTTGTTGAATGCCCAAACTTTCCCCTGAAAGTATATAGTCAGTTTTGATGGATAGCTGATTCTTGGTTGAAGGCCCAGCTCTCTTGGCTTTCTGAAAATCATGTTCCATGTCTTACAGTCATTCAGAGTGGAAATTACAAGGTCTTGTGTGACCCTGACTGGCATTCCTTTATATCTAAATTGTCTTTTTCTGGCTTCTTGTAAGATTTTTTCTTTTGCTTGAAAGATTTGGAACTTGGCAATTACATTCCTGGGAGTTGTCTTTTGGGGATTTAGTGTAGAGGGTGTTCTGTGAACTCTTTCAATGCCTGTATTGCCCCCTTGTTCTAGAATCTCTGGGCAGTTTTTTTTTTTTTTTGATGATATCTTGTATTATAATAATGAGATTATTATTTATTTCTGGTTTTTTTAGTAGGCCAATTATTCTCAGATTGCCTTTCCTTCCTCTATTTTCCAAGTCTATCATCTTGTCAGTGAGATATTTTATGTTCTCTTCTAATTTCTTTGTCTTTTGGCTTTACTTTATTGATTCTTGCTCTTTTGCAAGGCCATTGTCTTCCAGTTGCCTGATTCTGACCTTTAAAGCCTGGTTTTCCTTTTCAGTTTGGTCAAGCTGTTTCTGTAGTTGCATTTTTTCATGCTTCATATTGTTGAGTTCCTTTTGCATTGTTTCCCACTTTTCCTGCCTGAAGGCTTCCATCTTTTTGATCATTTCCGATTTAAATTCTTCAAAAGTTTGTGGAGAGTTTCCATTTCCTTTGGAGGGTTTTGGAGCATTTGCTTGTGTTTCCTCTTACATATCCTCTGTATTTTGTATTTTTGCTCCATAAAATGTGTCCAAAATCACCCCCTTCTTCTTGTTTTTCTTGGTTTTTTTAGGTTTTTTTACTTCTGTACTGTTTGCCATCTCTATCTGAGTGAGGACTGGCTCTTAGTGTATCTGTCCGATGGTCTGAGGCTTTAGCCCCAGGCAAATTGTCTGGTCTCTTCAGCTGCTCTGTCTTCCTAGGGAGGCTCAGGGTCTGTCCTCCCCTGGCTGTTGGTGTTTTGGGTGTTACTGGTCTCAGTTCCCTCCAGTTGCTTCTCTGCTGCTTTACTTCCATGCTCTGGGCCTGGCACAGCACTGTTCACAAGGTATCTCAGTGCCTTTGCCAGCCCTGAGGTTTCTGTTCTTTCAGAAGACCCTGCACTCTAAGGGGGGAGGGGTCATGGCCTCTCTGGGTTCTGAGGGCTTCTGATGGGATTAAGTTCAGTTGGTTTGGGCAGAATGAGCCTTGAAGCAAAAAAAACCTCCTCTGCAGTCTGTGTTGGATGCCTTGAGACTGGCCCATGTTACTTTCAAGGTAATCCCTTCACCCTTTGGAGCAACCACTTTGTAGGCCCTGAGGTTTCTGTCCTTTCAGAAGCTCTGAAGGCTCCTAATGGGATCAGGTTCAGCTGGTGCCCTGAAGCTGGAACCTCCCATGAGACTCAGATGGAAGGACCCAGCCAGGGGACTACAGGCTTCCCCTTCTCTCTCTGTTTCCCTGCCATCTGTGTTAGGTGCCCCTGAGACTAGCTCAGGTTGCTTTCAAGATGCACCCTTCAGAATAGATGGCCCTGAGATCCTTTTGCTGGCCCTGAGGTTCCCGCTGTTGCCACACTCTGGGTTAGGGGAGGATGGATTCTGGGACCTTCCTTCTGCCTTCCCCTTAGATCCAAGTGATCTAGGATTCTGGCTTTTGGGGGGGTGTACCTTTTAATCTGAGTCTAGAAGGAGGGTTCCCCTTGTCTGTCCTGTTGTTCAGTTTGAATTTTGGTGCCCTAGGAGCATTCAGTTTGTGATCGGTAAGGAAGGGTTTTCAGAGGTCTGAACTTTCGCTGCCTCTAAGCCGCCATCTTGACTGGGAGTCCCCCCAGTTTTTTTGTTATGAATCTCTTTGAGATTTCCTATTCTTGCCTTGTTGATAATAATTAAATCATTCCCAGATGATCATCATACATTATTGTTATTACTATAGGCAACATTATCCTTGTTTTCTCACTTCAATTTGCATTGATTCATATAAGTCTTTCCAGATTTTTTGGTGATCATCTTATTTGCCATTTCTTGTGGCACAATAGGATTCTAATTATAAGCATATACCACAACTTATTCAGTCATTCTCCAATTGATAGACATCCCTTTAATTTCCAGTTCTTTGCCACCACAAAGAGAGCTGCTATAAATATTTTTGTACCTGTTGGTTCTTTCCCCCTATCTTTAATTTCTTTGGGATGCAGATCTGGTAGTGTTTTTGCTGGGACAAATGTTTGATAGCTCTTTGGTTATGGTTCCTGTTTGCTCTTCAGAATGGTTTTATTGGTTTGTAGCTCTACCAACAGTCAGTTAACCCTATTTTTCCACATTCTTTCCAATATTTACCATTTCCTTTTTAATCATGTTAGCCAATCTGATGAGTATAAGGTATTACATCTGAGTTATTTTAATTTGCATTACTCTCATAAATAATAATTTATAGCATTTTTTCATGTGGCTAAAAGATATTTTTAATTTCTTCATCTGAGAATTGCCTGTTCATATCCTTTAACCATTCACAAATTGGGAAATCTCTTGTATTCATCTAGATTTGACTCAGTTTTCTTTATATATATTTTGAGAAATGAAACCTTTGTCAGAGAGACTTGGTATAATGATTTCCCCCAATTTGTTCTTTACTTTTTAATCTTAGTTGCATTGGTTTTTTTTGTGCAAAACCTTTTAAATTTAATGCTTTCTATTTCACTTCTCACAGTGCTCTTCTTTATGTTTTGTTTTGTCCTATTCCTTCCCTTACCCATAGGTCTGACAGATAAATTACCTTGTGTTCCCTTAACTTGTTTATGGTATCACTATTTATTACTAAATAATATATATATATATATATATATATATATATACCTCTT
This sequence comes from Monodelphis domestica, assembly GCF_027887165.1. Classification (NCBI taxonomy): domain Eukaryota; kingdom Metazoa; phylum Chordata; class Mammalia; order Didelphimorphia; family Didelphidae; genus Monodelphis; species Monodelphis domestica. Next base: position 155,975,085 of record NC_077234.1, read on the forward strand.
TTATATTTTTAAATAAAGTTTTGTTATATTTAAATATGTAAAGTAAATAATTCTTTACTTAGAGTTTATAAAAATATGGACAACAGGGCACTAGATTTGACCCTTTGGCTATAGTGAACAGAACCATGCTCTGTTCAGGATTATATATAATTACTATATTTCTATGGATTTCCACTTTTCTCATCAGAAGATTTATTCTACCCATTTTTCTTCTGCCTAATATATTTACTTAATATATTCTTTTAATTTCAGAGAGTTTAAAAAGAGTTATTGATTTTTGGCTTTTGTTTAATTCTCTAGATCTGCAACTTTTTATCAGAACATTTCCTTTCCTAGGAATTTGAAATCCACAACTGTTCATCAACCTATGGCCTTTGAATTAGGTAGTTAGTTCAACTGGGAAATAGGTAGTTAATTGACTTGTCCAAGGTGACACAGTCAGTATGTGTCAAACGTTGGACTTGAATATGTCAGAGAGGATTTAGCTGACTTTAAGGCTAGTTCTCTCTACACTACTCTAGATTATCTGCCTCTTAAACCTATACCATCTGATAATTTTGGGCATTCTCCCATACAAATATTAACAAAAACTGACTGTTTAGTTTTCAAGATCAGATAAGAGTAGGCACATTGAGGGTGGTGTAATTGTGGACTAGTCTAAAAATCTTAATTTTTACTTTCTAAGATTATCAGTTCCTACTGATTCGTCTGTTTCTAAAAATTTATATTCCAAGTTCTTTTGTAAATTAGCCAGAAACCTTTGGAAAATTTGCAAAAGCATTTTTAAGTGAACATTCTATTTTAATTGATTTTTGGCTAGATAAGATTTAATCCTGTCATTTTACATTTTGCAAAAGCTGATTCTCAAAATGTTTGTGACTTGTAATCCAATAATTCTGATGTGGCTACTGCAAGGATTCAAAGATATGATGAGTAAACTTATTTTAAAAACTACAAAACATAAAAAAATTAAATTTTCTCTCTATATATATATATTTATATATTACCACAAGCTATATGAATACAAGATAGAATACAGAGAAAGCATTAATGCAAATGAATCTACCATGTTAATACTATGAATGTCTCACTTTTCATGTTTTCAATTTTTCTTATCTGTAGCATTCTATTGCTTCATATAGATTTGAAATAATTTCTTAATATTCTTGTGCTTTGGGATTAGAGTTAGTCTTGAATATCTTCGGTCAGTAACTTGGCTTTTATAAACAAGGGAAGATGATGCCAGTCAACTCATGAAGGGCAGTACTGATTGCAGTTTTTGTCTAGCTTACAAGCACCCAAGAAAAATATATTTCTATTGCCAATGTGAGGATACTTTTCAAGGAGCACTAGGATAAAAGGAATGCTTGTTCTCTCATGAATAAATTCATTTAGTTAGGCAGCAGACATTACCCTCCATTCCAATGCATCTAAATATTGGCATAAGGAGAAATTAGTTGTAGAGCAAATTCTCGAATTCAACTTTAATTTTCATTGAGTTTGGTGAGTCACATACTCAGAATAAAACCTGTAGTTGGAAAGATTTATATGTCCTTAAACCTTGAAATATCTTCTAGAGCATATGCTCTCAGAGTCCTTGTAAGCCCACTACATTTTAAATGCTCTTTAGGGGTTACTTAATTTTGCAAGTTAAACAACTTTAACTCTTTTCTCAATCAACCAGGTTTTTGTGGTTAAAGATCACACTAATATATATTTTTCATTGTTTGTAATGAAAGGAATGGTTTACAAAAGATGTTGACAACTTTGGAATATAAATTTTACTAAATATTTTTGTTTAAAACATATTTTATGTATTTCCTTCATAATGAAAGCAGAATTTTCAATTTTTCATATATATATATTTCCTTGATAATTTTTTTTTCTATTTCACATATTATATCTTGAATTGTCACTCAATTAACATTCATTTTAATAAATGAAGTTTTCAAATGAAATTTGAAGTCAAGTAGTTCCCAAAGGATAAGTTCTAGATAGATTTTCTTTTTGGAGTATATTTTCCACAATTGGAAAATATCAATGTCTCTTAGAGTCTCCCCTTTTCTTCCTTATCAATCTATGGAAGCTTGAACCATCATTATGTTATTAATAAAGGCTTTTGTTAATGGTATTTAATTAAAATTCTTATAAATTGCCCATGAAATTTATCTTCCAATTTGTCATTAAGTAGTCCACTAGAGAGAAAAACTTTGAGTGAAAATGGAGAACATAAAGATTATATTTCTATATTCTACTCTATTATAGAAGATATAGTATTCATTTACATTACTATTATTTAAATACATATTTAATACCAGAGTAAAATATGGTCATTTTTAGGCTTTTTAATAGACCAGATAAAAGACAATGAGCTTATGAACTAATGTGATATTTGTATAAGTGGGAAAAAGGGAAAGAATTTGAAATCCATTTCCCAAATTGTCATCTCTATGTAGGAACCCAAGCTTTCTTCAAGGTTTATTTCAAGTAACACTTCCTACATGAAGTCTTTCCTAATCCCACTAACTGCTAGTATCTATCTGTCTGTCTATCTATCTATCCATCCATCTATCTTTATCTATCTGTATGTCTGTCTATCTATCTGTCTGTCTATCTAATCTATTTCCTGATCTATCATCTATCTCTATCATCTATTTCTCTATGTATAATTCATTTTGGTTATAGATACATAGAAATTATTTATAGTATATGTGTTTGTATAGTATTTATATGAGTAGGTGTGCTATATCTCCATCACTTAGCATAAAGCTTGCCATTTAGTAGGTATTTAATAAGCAGTTGTTGGTTGATTGATTGAATGAACCAGTAAGATGAGGGAACTAATTATACATGAGGGTGAAGGAGACAGCTTACCAGAGAATGACTTTGAAGTTCTGAAGTTTAATAACTGAGAGATGACTAGAAAGATGGTGTTATCCCTATCAGAAATGGGGATGTTAGGAAGAAGCTTGGGGTTAGATGCAATATTATTTGTCATGTATCTGAAAGAAACAAGAATAGAGGAAAATCACCTCATATATAAGGAAAGAACAGAAAATAAATCAGACATTCATTAATTGGTGAATTGATTAATCATTTGTGTCATATGAATATAATGTATTATGGATTATGCTATAAGAAATGATAGAAATGACAGCTTCAGAGAAAGATGGAAGGACATGTTTGACTAATGCAGTGTGAATTGAGAGGAACCAGGAGAACAATTTGTGTAATGACAACAACAAATGAAAAAAATACCTTTAAAAGACTTCAGAATTCAGATCAAAGCATTAAACAATAGTGATACCCCCACCTGATTGCATCACATATCTCCCAGCTGTGACTTGAGGTTAAATCAGAGGGCCAAAATGAGACATTATAGTCTCAGACATAGACAAAGTGTGGATTTGTTTTCTGGATTATACATATTCATGATAAGGGAGGGAGAGTATATTTTTGGAGAAGTTGGGTATGGAGTAGGTAGTGTTCCCAATAAGAAAGAATATTAATAAAATATTTTGTTTAAATGCACAGAAGAAAACAAATAGAAATAAATATCAGTAGAGGTGATTTATTATTGCCTTTTTATTTATTTATTTATTTATTTATTTATTTTTTAAATTTTAAACATTATTTTATTTGGTCATTTCCAAACATTATTCACTGGAAACAAAGACCATTTTCTTTTCCTCCCCTCCCCCTCTCTCACCACCTTTCCCTCTCCCATAGCCGACGCACGATTCCACTGGTTATCACATGTGTTCCTATTTCTATCCCATTTCCATGTTGTTGGTATTTGCATTAGAGTGTTCATTTAGAGTCTCTCCTCAGTCATATCACCTCCACCCCTGTAGTCAGGCAGTTGCTTTTCCTCGTGGTTTTTAATCCCGCAGTTTATCCTCTTCTTGTGGATAGTATTTTTTAGATCCCTGCAGATTGTTCAGGGACATTGCATTGCCACTAATGGAGAAGTCCATCACCTACGATTGTACCACAATGTATCAGTCTCTGTGTACAATGTTTTCCTGGTTCTGCTCCTCTCGCTCTGCATCACTTCCTGGAGGTCATTCCAGTCTCCATGGAACTCCTCCACTTTATTATTCCTTTGAGCACAATAGTATTCCATCACCAACATATACCACAATTTGTTCAGCCATTCCCCAATTGAAGGACATCCCCTCATTATCCAATTCTTGGCCACCACAAAGAGTGCAGCTATGAATATTCTTTTGCAAATCTTTTTCCTTATTATCTCTTTGGGGTACAAACCCTGCAGTGCTATGGCTGGATCAAAGGGCAGACAGTCTTTTATCACCTTTTGGGCATAGTTCCAAATTGCCCTCCAGAATGACTGGATCAATTCACAACTCCACCAGCAATGAATTAGTGTCCCCACATTGCCACATCCCCTCCAGCATTCATTACTTTCCATAGCTGTCATGTTAGCCAATCTGCTAGGTGTGACGTGATACCTCAGAGTTGTTCTGATTTGCATCTCTCTGATTATAAGAGATGTAGAACAGTTTTTCATGTGCTTATTAATAGTTTTGATTTCTTTGGCTGAGAACTGCCTGTTCATGTCCCTTGCCAATTTATCATTTGGAGAATGGCTTGATTTTTTGTACAATTGATTTAGTTCTATGTAAATTTGAGTAATTAAACCTTTGTCAGAGGTTTTTATGAAGATTGTTTCCCAATTTGTTGCTACCCTTCTGATTTTGGTTACATTGGTTTTGTTTGTACAAAAACTTTTTAATTTGATGTATTCCAGATTATTTATTTTGCATTTTGTAACTCTTTCTAAGTCTTGCTTGGTTTTGAAGTCTTTCCCTTCCCAAAGGTCTGACATGTATGCTATTCTGTGTTCACCTAATTTTCTTATAGTTTCTTTCTTTATGTTCAAGTCATTCACCCATTTTGAATTTATCTTGGTGTAGGGTGTGAGGTGTTGATCTAAACCTAATCTTTCCCACACTATCCTCCAATTTTCCCAGCAGTTTTTATGAAAAAGTGTATTTTTGTCCCAATAGCTGGGATCTTTGGGTTTGTTATATACTGTCTTGCTGAAGTCTCTTGCCCCAAGTCTATTCCACTGATCCTCCTTTCTGTCTCTTAGCCAGTATAAAATTGTTTTGATGACCTCTGCTTTATAATATAGTCTGAGATTTGGGACTGCAAAGCCCCCTTCCTTTGCATTTTTTCATTATTTCCCTGGATATCCTTGATCTTTTGTTCTTCCAAATGAACTTTGTTATGGTTTTTTCTAAATCAGTAAAAAATTTTTTTTGGAAGTTCCGTGGGTATGGCACTAAATAGATAGATGAGTTTGGGTAGGATGGTCATTTTTATCATATTGGCTCGTCCTACCCATGAGCAGTTAATGTTCCTCCAATTGTTCAAGTCTAGTTTTAGTTGTGTGGAAAGTGTTTTGTAGTTGTGTTCATAGAGTTCCTGCGTTTGTCTCGGGAGATAGATTATTAAGTATTTTATTTTGTCTAAGGTGATTTTGAATGGGATTTCTCTTTCTAGTTTTTGCTGCTGAGCTGTGTTGGAGATATATAAAAATGCTGATGACTTATGTGGGTTTATTTTGTATCCTGCAACTTTGCTAAAGTTGTTGATTATTTCGACTAGCTTTTAAGTTGACTTTCTAGGATTCTTTAAGTAGGCCATCATATCATCCACAAAGAGTGATAACTTGGTCTCCTCACTGCCTATTTTAATGCCTTCAATTTCTTTTTCTTCTCTAATTGCTACTGCTAGTGTTTCTAATACAATGTCAAATAATAGAGGTCATAATGAGCATCCTTGTTTCACTCCTGATCTTAATGGGAATGGATTTTGTTTATCCCCATCGCAGATGATATTAGTTGATGGTTTTAGATATATACTGTTTATTATTTTTAGGACTGACCCTTCTATTCCTATGCTTTCTAGTGTTTTTAGTAGGAATGGGTGTTGTATATTATCAAAGGCTTTTTCTGCATCTATTGAGATAATCATGTGGTTCTTGTTGGTTTGCTTGTTGATGTGGTCAATTATGTGGATAGTTTTCCTAATATTGAACCAGCCCTGCATCCCTGGTATAAATCCTACTTGATCATGGTGGATGACCCTTCTGATCACTTGCTGGAGTCTTTTTGCTAGTATCCTATTTACAATTTTTGCATCTATATTCATTAGGGAGATTGGTCTATAATTTTCTTTCTCTGTTTTTGGCCTGCCTGGCTTTGGAATTAGTACCATGTTTGTGTCATAAAAGGAGGTTGGTAGAACTCCCTCTTTGCTTATTATGTCAAATAGTTTATATAGTATTGGAGTTAGCTGTTCTTTGAATGTTTGATAGAATTCACTGGTGAATCCGTCAGGCCCTGGGGATTTTTTCTTAGGAAGTTCTTTGATGGCCTGTTGGATTTCTTTTACTGATATGGGATTATTTAAGAAATCTATTTCTTCTTCTGTTAGTCTAGGCAATTTATATTTTTGTAAATATTCATCCATATCACCTAGGTTGGTATATTTATTGCTATATAGTTGGGCAAAGTAGTTTTTAATGATTGCCTTAATTTCCTCTTCATTGGAGGTGAGATCCCCCTTTTCATCCTTGATGCTGTTAATTTGCCTTTCTTCTTTCCTTTTTTTAATTAGATTGACCAGTACTTTGTCTATTTTGTCTGTTTTTTCAAAGTACCAGCTTCTGGTCTTGTTTATTAGCTCAATAGTTCTGTTGCTTTTGATTTTATCAATTTCTCCCTTAATTTTTAGAATCTCTAGTATGGTTTTCTTCTGGGGGTTTTTAATTTGTTCATTCTCAAGTTTTTTGATTTGCATTTCTAATTCCTTGATCTCTGTCCTCCCTAATTCGTTAATATATGCACTCAGGGATATGAATTTTCCTCTAAGTACTGCCTTGGCTGCAGACCATAAGGTTTGAAAGGATGTCTCACCATTGTCATTTTCCTTGATGAAATTATTAATTGTTTCTATGATTTCTTCTCTAACTATCCGATTTTGGAGTGTCATATTATTTAATTTCCAATTAATTTTTGATTTGGCTCTCCATGTACCCTTACCGATCAATATTTTTATTTTCTTATGATCTGAAAAGGCTGCATTTATTATTTCTGCTTTTCTGCATTGAGTGCCATGTTTCTGTGATCTAGTGTATGATCTATTTTTGTGAATGTGCCATGTGGTGCTGAAAAGATGGTGTATTCCTTTTTGTCCCTATTTATTTTTCTCCATATGTCTACTAACTCTAATTTTTCTAAGATTTCATTCACCTCTTTTACCTCTTTCTAGATTTATCTAAATTTGATAGTGGTTGGTCCAAGTCTCCCACTAATATGGTTTTACTGTCTACTTCCTCCTTCAATTCTCCTAGTTTCTCTATTAAAAATTTGGATGCTATACCATTTGGTGCATACATGTTGATTAGTGATATTTTCTCATTGTCTATACTCCCTTTTAACAGAATATATTTACCTACCCTATCCCTTTTGATCAGGTCTATTTTTGCTTTGGCTTCATCAGATATCATGATTGCAACTCCTGCCTTCTTTCTATCAGTTGAGGCCCAAAAGGTCTTACTCCAACCTTTAATTCTAATCTTGTGAGTGTCAATCCGCCTCATATGTGTTTCTTGAAGACAACAAATGGTAGGGTTTTGGGTTTTAATCCAATCTGCTATTTGTCTATGTTTTTTGGGTGAGTTCATCCCATTCACGTTCAAAGTTATGATTGTCATTTGTGGATTTGCTGGCATTTTGATATCTTCCCCTAGTTCTGATCTTTCTTCTTTAGCTTTCTCCTTTTGAACCAGTGATTTACTTTAGGTCAGTCCCCCTAATCCCCTCCCTTGAGATGCTTCCCTTTCTAGCCCCTCCCTTTTTATGCTCCCTTCCCCTTCCCCCTCTCCTTTCCTCCCTTTTTATACTCCCTCCCCCCCTCCCCTCTTTAATTTTCCTTTCTTTCTTGCCCTGTTGGATAAGAAAGAATTCAGGATCCCACTGGATCTAGATGTTCTTCCCTCTCAGATTTGATTTCACTGAGAGTAAGGTTTAAGTAATTCAACTTCACGCTCTCTTCCTCTCCTTTTCATATGAGAGTTCTTCCCCTCCCCTTCCCATGTGTATCTTTATATGGGAAAGATTATTCTATTAATTCCCCCTCTATTTCTTGAAGTAAGTGTTAGTGTTATCGATGGTTACCCCCCCTCCCTTTTCCTTTCTTTGCTCCCACTTTCCCCAAATCTTCTTAATGCCCCAATCTTTCCCTATGCATGTTTCTTCTAACTACTCTTATGATGCATAAAATTTTTGAGAGTTACACAAAACATTTTCCCCACGTATTATTATATATAATTTGATGTAAATGTAGTCCTTATAGAAGAGAGTTTGACTTAAAGAAAAAATAAGATTTATCTCCTTTTTCATTTCTTTCATATTTAACTTTTCATGTTTCTCTTGCTTTCTGTGCTTGGATATCAAATTTTCCACTAAGTTCTGGTCTTTTCTTAGCAAATGCTTGGAAATCTTCTATTTTGTTGAATGCCCATACTTTCCCCTGGAAGTATATAGCCAGTTTTGCTGGGTAGTTGATTCTTGGTTGGAGACCCAGCTCTCTTGCTTTTCTAAATATCTTGTTCCGTGCTTTGCGGTCTCTTAGTGTGTTAGCCGCTAAGTCATGTGTGATCCTTATGGGAGCCCCCTTATATCTGAAGCTCCTCTTCTTGGCTTCTTGTAGGATTTTCTCCTTTTCTTGGAAGCTCTTGAATTTGGCAATTACATTCCTAGGGGTTGTCTTTTGGGGATTTAGTATAGAGGGTGTTCTATGAACCCTTTCTATTTCTATTTTGCCCTCTTGCTCCAGAATGTGGGGGCAATTTTCTTTTATAATCTCCTGTAGAATAATATCGAGTTTATTGTTTATTTCTGGTTTTTCTGGGAGACTGATAATTCAGAGGTTTTCTCTTCTCCCCCCCTGTTTTCCAAGTCTGTGGCCTTCTCAGTGAGATATTTTATGTTTTCTTCTAATTCATTAATTTTTTGGCTTTGCTTTATTGATTCTTGCTGTTTTATTATCTCACTTTCTTCGAGTTGCTTAATTCTGGTCATTAGGGACTGGTTTTGCTTTTCAGCTTTGTCTGCCCTTCTATTGGATGCTTCGAGCTCTTTTTCCAATTGAGCAGTCTTATCTGTCAGACTGCTGATCTCTTTCTCCCATTTTTCTTTCCAGGTTTCCATCTTTTGGATAAGTTCCAGTTCGAGGTCTTCCAGAGCTTGTTGATAGTTTCCATTTTGGGAGGCATGTTCTGATTTTTTTTTTTTTTTGGATTTCATCCTCATTCTCTTCTTTTCCTTGGGTACTCCCACCATAAAAGTTTTCAATAGTCACCTTTTTCCCTTTCTTCCTCGAGGCTTGATTTTGTGCCATGTGAGCCATCCCTTTGGTGGTTTTATACCCCTTTCCTTTTTGGTCTGGGGTCTGGGTGATATGGGCGGGTTTTCTGTGAATTTAGGTTGCCTCAGACTAGTTCTTCCCAGCCTCAGAGGTTTCTTAGAGTGCTGGGCCCCTGATCACAGCCACACTGCCCAGGTGATCAGCTCCCCCCAGATAATCAACATGTGGTCCACCACTGGTGTTTAGCTCTGCCCAGATGCTCAGCACAACCTCCCCCAGTACAGCTCCCCGGGCCCCACTGCTCAGCGCCGGGTTCTCCCATAAAAACTACCCTGAGACATTTTTTCCTGGCAGTCCCCAGATCCCAAGGACCCTGGAGTGCCCCCCCCCCCCCAGACAGAGACTTTCCCCACTCACTCGCTGTCCTGGTGAGCGCTCTGGTAGCTCACTCTTGTTTGGTGGGGGATTTGGGGGGGGGGGAGAAGGGAGGCTCAGTTCATGTTTCTGTGCAAGCTTTTCCTCCTTCTTATTATAGTGTGGAAATGTTCAAACCCCATGTACCTTCGCCTCTGTGGGGTACTTGGGAGTACTGAGGTGTCCTTCTGTTCCTCCAAAGGTGATTTTTATGCTCCTTTGATGTAGTCTATTTCGTTCGGTGCCGGGGAGAGGAAGTGTGTGGCGTCTAGATTGCAGCCATGATTACCCGGACATCTATTATTGCCTTTTTAAATTATATGCCTACTGTTAAATGGTGAGTTTGACCATGAATAAAGTTGTCTGAGTCTAGATACTATTTAGCTGCTCTTCCCCGGCCTGAGGGCAAGATGGATGCCCTGCAGCCTGGAGTTCACATGTAACTTCCTATTGAGCAAAAGAAACTTCTGCCAACTGCAGTTTAAAAAACTCTTTTCTGAACAATTGAAACACCATTATCTTATTCTTTATGTTACCTCTTAACCCTATACCTAAACTATTACATTAATTTGATTACTAAACTTCTTATCCTATTTTATATGTAGTCTTTATGCACATAATACATACTTACAATATATATATAATTACAAAAATTATGTTATAAATATGTATATGTATGAACATATATATGTGTGTGTGTATATATATATATATATATATATATATATATATATATATACACACTATGTAGAAATATGCTTCTCTTGAAAGTAAACTATTCCTAGTAAAAAGTTCATAGTTCCTTGTGCAAGCCTCTTTTCAAAGGGGAAATAAAACTATTGCATCAAAAAATAAAATGCAATTACTAATAAACAAGACTAATCAGAGTTCATAATTGATCCTAAAATTGATAGGGAACCATTGCAATTCAGTGAAAAGGAAAGTGGCTTGCTCAGTCTTGAATTTGAGGAAAAATCAAGTTAGCAATTTTATGTTGGGCAGTTTACATTTTAAGCCAACATATAGGGCTGGTTCTTACCAGCTTGGAGGCTATTAAAGTAGTCCAGAAAAGATGTCATGAGGATCTGTGCCAGGATGGTAGCTGTCTATGTAAAGAATAGATCAAAACAGGAAATGTTTTTAGGATAGAAAAAATACAATTTGGAAAAAAAAAAACTAGTTATGAAAGAAGAGGAGGACTAAGAAGATAAGAATGACATCTAAATTGAAAATTTGTTTTATTGGAAGGATGTTAGTAGCTTTGACAAAATAGGATATCAAAAAGATCACATAGGTATACTGTGATCACTCTATAATAAACAATTTAGTATTCATAAACTGTTTAGATTTTAATTGTGAATTAGAATAAATCTGCTGACGTTCCTTGCACTGCTCAGTAGAATTAGTCAGCCAGTAATTAGGAATTTTTAAGTGTCTATGATGTGTCAGGCACTCTTCTAAATGCTCAGTATACAAAGACAAAAACAAAATAAGCTTTGTCTTCACTAGTCATATGGAAAATATATGGTAAATATCTTGTGATGAAGGGACGCTTGCAACAAGGCAATCAAGAAAGACTGCATAGAAAAGGTATTGTTTTGCCCTTAGTTTTTGAAGAAGACAATTTCATCACAGGGTGATGACTTGTACATGAATTGTATTTATGTGAGGCAAAGTTACACAATGTCATCAGCCTCTCTCTTCTGGAGTTGTTGAATTCCAGGCAAGACAAAAGTCAAAATGATTGGTGATGGCTGGGGAGGCAGTAGATGACTGCCATCTTCACTGTCTAACCAAATTCTGAGTACTCCATAGTGCATGCTTCAGTATCCTTCAGAGCCATTGGAACAAATTGTTCTCATCTGCCATTCCACTAAAGGAATTCTTCACATGCTTGGGGTAGATACCTTCCTTAATGGTCCATTGGTTATGCTCAAATCCCAGGTTCAGCCCATTTACCAAGATGGTTTATGGCATGTTTAAGGAGGGCTAGCACTTCTGGTGTGCTTTTGCTCAGCACTTTCAGGGCCGTTCATCCGCCTTTGAGGTCCACCTAGCTAACTCAACTCTCACCCGTGGCTCCAAGAAGCTGTAGCATACACAGAGGCCACATTCTGGTAAACTATATTAAAGGTAGCACTCACTTAAATGGAAAATGGAGTATGGGAAGAGGAATAATTGTATATTAAAGGCTGGAAAGATTGTGAAGATCAAAGAACCAAAGAATTTGGATTCTATTATCTAAATGTTCACAATATAATGTGAAGAAATAGTAACAGTATTTAGGTAGCTTAAGTTAGAGTGATTAAATCTAATCAAATACATTCAAAACATATTTTTGTTGGAGGAAATGCAAGTTTCAAAGAGTTTTGCCTCTCGTATATTTTCATAAATATCATAAAAGATGATGACCTGTACAAAGTCCAAACAGAAAGAGAAATTTGTTCCTGATAGAGAGGTACTCTAGATGCTCCTATATGGGAATCACTTTGGATTAATTGCATCAAGTCTTAGAAGAAGAAATCTTCATTGACACCTACAGCTTCCCAAAAATATTAGTTTAGGCTTCCACATAGGAAAACTCAAATGGGATAAAAAGTGTATATAACTGAGACTTTGACATGTGGTTGGACAAAGAGTCTGTTGCATTAATCCATCAGTGCATATGTATAAGAAAAACACCAGGGCAAGGGATGGGAGGTCCTAGGTTCAAATGTGGCCTCAGACACTTCCCAGCTGTGTGACCCTGGGCAAGTCACTTGACCCCCATTGCCAAGCCTTTACCACTCTTCTGCCTTGGAACCAATACACAGTATTGATTCCAAGATGGAAGGTAAAGGTTAAAAAAAAAAAGAAAAACAGTGTTAGATGGAGAATGAGCTGATTCTAGAATTAAATAGGAAAAGCAAATGGTATCCACATTTGTGAAATTACACATTTTATAGTTTAAATAAATAAATGTAGATTTTGCTTTAAAGTATGATGTTCTAATAACTTGATGATTGAAGGACTATACTTATATAGCTTAGTTATTTCCACTGTCACAGAAAGCCTGAAATTAAAAAAAAAAAGGTTGTGATCTCCTTCAAGGCAAGGATGCTTTTTGCTTTGCTATTACCAGTGTTAAAGGTTGTACCTGGCACATGGTAGGTAGTAAATAAAGGTTTATTGATTTGACTTGCCTTGTTGAGGGGTGTTGGTCGAGGGTGGTTCTGACCTTTGAGTTCATTAATAGAAGGAGATCCTCTTGATTAAATTTTCTTTAGCAATGCAGATGGACAACTTTATTATAACTTTCAGTCTTAGAAAGTATCCTTAAGTGGGAGGTTGTACTTAAGGTCATAGAGTCATAAATGCTAGAAATTATATTTGATTCAGGTCATCCTGACTTCAAGACAAGCTTATAAATGTCCATTTAGTATATCTAAAAAGCATAAGTGATTTCACTCATTCACTGATAAAACACTAATTACCTCCATTTTTTCATCATACTCTTCTACCTCTCTAAGTATGACAAATAACTTGTCCAGTATAAAATATAAAATTCTGTGAGAAAAATCCCATGGGCCTCTACTGGAAAAGACTAGGAAAATATCTTTAATGTCTGACAACCTAGAGACAGTATTTATTCATACCCTAATAATTTTTCTTCTCTCTCTCTCGAGACTGAGACAAATGGCAGTTTTGTAGAATTCTCCCTCAGGTTTATTGGGTAATTTTATAGGATAAACTCTACATGAATGATTTTTGCTAATAGTTTGTATTATTCTTCAGAAGATGCTTTAATTAGTTCACTTAAACATATTCATTATTTATAGATAAATACTATTTATTATTTAATCTTCAAAAATCACAAAATAAACTCGAGAAACCTCAAACAAAATAGTTTTCATTTAGCAAATACAGGAAACTTGGAATTAAAGTTAAATTCCTCATTGTTATTGAATATTTTAATTACATTTTCAGGTGCATATTATATGTAGTATTCCCTATTTAAACAGGAAGAACATATAGGAGAGTATAGGTGCTATAGTTGGCATTTCATTGGAATGGAGGATTTTGGGAGAATGAAATTGCAAATTCTCTGAAACTGATGTGTTCCAAATCAGACACAACTGATATGTGAGGCTTGAACTTAAACAAAGAAAACAACAAATAACAAATCAAAAAATTCCAGTCAACAAGCCCCTATTAAACACATGGTTGAGATTCAAAGCATAGTCCAGAAAATTCCAAGAATAGGCTGGGAAACAAAGATGCTCTATGTGCTTTGCCCTACCTTAAAATGTTAGATGGATTTAATTTCCTCTTTAATTTTTATGAACCAATATTGTGTCTATATTATTGTTAATAAATTTTACTTTTGAAGATGCTCTGGTATTAGTGTGATTTATTTGCTGAAATCTCAAGGATATTTTGAAGTCTGTATTTTTAAGGTGGTCATTTATCACATGATAATTTATTAGGGTTAATAAACTAATATCTAGGAACAAAATTTTAAAAATGAAAAATTTTGAAAGATAGAGCTCTAATCAATGGGATAATCAATTTCCATAATTTCAGATGACGATGAATGAAGAATTCTGCTACCAAAGTGTTGAACTCTATATAGAGAATCAAACATAATTTTGGATGTAGGTAATATGGGAATTTTTCTTATTTTACTATGTATAACTTTTAAAGGCAGCTAGGTGACACAATAGATAGAACACAAAACTTGGAATCAGAACGACTTTTGTTCAAATTCTATCTACTAGCTAATAATAGATAACATTTATATAGCATTTACTATGTGATAAGCACTGTATTATCCACATTATAGTTATTAGCTCATTTGATCCTTACAACTGTATGGGTAGTTGCTATTATTATTCCCATTTTACTCTTGAGAAAACTGAGGAAAACAGAATTTAAGTCACCTTCTCAGGGTCAAAAGCTAGTAATCATTTGAGGTCAAATTTGAATTCATAGTCCTGAGTTCTAGAGGCCCAGAGCTCTATTGTCTTTGACATCTAGCTATCTCAGACAAGTACTACTTCCATGAGAAATGGGCAAGTCACTTAATATCTTCATGTCTCAATTTTTTCATCTGTAAAGTAGAGATAATTACACATTAATAAGGTTATAATGAGTATCAACAGACTTAACATATCATTATTTTATTTTTTGTTCAGTTCATTGAAGGTTTAGAGGGAGAAAAAGATAAATTCTTAATAATTAAAAAAAAACTAAACCTTTAGTCTACAAATGATAGAAATATACCAAATTCTGCCAGTTTATTTTGTACATGGCATTCAGTAGCTATTACATTTTATACACTACAGAGATTTGTTGCCCAGTTTTTACTGTTTTCTTGTATTATCTGTGTTAATCAATTGATCCATCCTTTTTAAGTATTTCCTTTCTATAATTTGTTCTCTTTCAATTGCTTTCATAATTTCCTCCTTTTCTATTAACAAATCTGCCCAACATACTTGCTTATCACAGCTTTGTTCCTATATTGTCATCAGAGTTCATGTGTATGTTGCCTATCATGGCTTCCTTTAAAAAAAATAGTCTTCATATTGCACTCAAAGGGATAATAAACTGGAAGAATTCCATGGGAACTGGAAAGACCTTTTGGAATTGATGCAGAGCAAAAAGAGCAGAACCAGGAGAACATCATACATAGAGGCGGAATCACTGTGGTACAATCGAATGTAATGGACTTCTCCATTAGTGGCAATGCAGTGATCCTGAACAACCCAGAGGGATCTAAGAGAAGGAAAACTATCCACATTCAGAGGAAACACTGTGGGATCAGAAACACGGAAGAAAAACAACTGCTTGATTACATATGTCAATGGAGATATGATTGGGGATTCAGACACTAAATGATCACCCTAGTGCAAACACCAACAACATGGAAATAGGTTCTGATTAAGGACACGTGTAAAACCCAGTGGAATTGTGCGTCTGCTACAGGAAGAAGTGGGGAGAGGGGAGGGAGGGAAAAAATATGATTCTTGTAACCAATGAATAATGTTCTAAATTGACTAAATAAAATTTTCTAAAAAATCAAGATTAACATGGATTTAAAAAATAAAAATAAAAAATTCTTCAATTCACCAACAGATTTGTTAATGCTACTACTTTAAGAAGTATCTTGAGTCATTTTCCTCATCTTTAAAATATAAAATAATAACACCTACCTCTCAACAATGTTCAAATGATATAATAATTATAAAATATATTCCATAGTGCAAGCTACATATAAGTGCTACATAAATATTAAATATTTTATTATTATCATTAATGATCACCCACCTTTGAGCAACAAACTCTCAAAATCCTTAGACAATGAGCAATATGAAATGTTTGCCTTATTAAATCACCTTGAATGAGGTTTGGCCTGAAGGAATCAGACATAGAGAAAAAGTAATTTAATAAGGACTTTTGGAGAAATTGCTAACCCACATTCAAAACTATTTGAAAAAACCCCAAGGATATAATTCTTACTAGTAAAACTTTCTAGCTTCTCCTCTGGGCTTCTCTCCAAATTCTAATTATAGATTTGACTCTTCTGAGAAATGAGAATGATGCTTTTTTATATTATAGGAGTAATATAAACTATATCTCTTTGAGCCCCCACTAGTGTTTTTTCTTTTATAGACACAACTGTCAAGAGAGGCATTTACTCAGGTATCATTTTAAAAAACCCAGTAATTATAAAATGTTTTCAAAAGAAACCTGAGCACATTATCCCCTAATATTTAATGATATTTATAGGAAAATGGTCTCTGTCTTAGAGTATTTCAATATTGAGCTCCATGCATATGATATGTAAGTGGCAAAGACAATTCACAACTCTTGGAATTTAGGGTTTGGAATTGATTTCTCTGTTAGTAGAGCAATTACACAATGTCCCTTAGTATAGAACATCTGTTGAGTAGGTTGGTCAGTTGGGTTCCAAGGGTCTTCTCTATAGTTGTTTCTTGAAATTGTTCCCTCCCTTGATTGGTTGTCTCAGTCCCGGAATATGTTGCTTTGCTCCCCACTGAATACACTGTATACAACGTGTCCTATATTTACCCCTCAAAACTACAAGGCATTAGTGGGGTATGGAGAGAGATCATCCTCTTTTCCCTCACTTCTCCAACCCTACAGAATTTTTTCCACAAGAATTTCTCAGCTCTTTCAGTGTCACTTGGACTCCAAATGATGATATTCTCAAATTTGACTTTGCTCTTTAAAGTCTTCAGAGGTGTGTCTAATTTGTTTGCTCAGCCATCTCTTCTTGACTAAATTAGAGAGAATGAACATGCTTATTTTACAATTAATTTAATACCTTTTAACAACTTGTGATTATATTTGGACCTTCTTTATATTATTTCCACTCAGTAAGGTACATATTACTTATCCCTTATATCTTAAAGATACAGATATGAAACTTTTTTTTCTTATACATAGCATACAAATAGGTTAACTCTATTGAAATTAGTTGGGGGCC
This sequence comes from Monodelphis domestica, assembly GCF_027887165.1. Taxonomy (NCBI): domain Eukaryota; kingdom Metazoa; phylum Chordata; class Mammalia; order Didelphimorphia; family Didelphidae; genus Monodelphis; species Monodelphis domestica. The sequence goes on from NC_077234.1 coordinate 155,992,390, forward strand.
ATCACTTTGGTCAACTATTTAAATGGATGTCATAAATCTATGGAGAAAGAGGGATAGACAGACAGAGAGAGACAAAGACAGAGATACAGAGAGAGGGGGACAGAGAGAGAACATAATAATAAAAACATCCTTTCCTGATTTTCTGCCTAACAGGGAGGATATGGGGAACACAGCTAATGAATGTGAATCTGTCCACCAACAAGTAGCCAAGAGAAAATGAGTGCAGAAGACCTTGACTCTTTAAGCTCTCCTACTTTCAATCTGATTGGGTCACATATAATCATTCATCAAAAATAGACTATCTGTCTCATTTCTGAGGGTCATCTAGTAAAGTTTGCAGAGGTTCATCAGCAGGTTAGGTACATAATGATGAATTGTCTGGCACAACAACTCCCAGAGAATGTCTATTTCTAGATAGAAGGGTCATCATCTACACTGATGGAAGTTTCCACACATAAATGGAATTATACAGTTCCTTTAAATATTTGAATATTATTCTTAGCCATAAATACCATAAATCTGGACCTGCGGCATAGATAGAGATAACCTGGGTTATCTCCTGTTCAAGTGGAGAAAAGAATCTAAGAGGGAGCATATTTGCTCTATTTATAGATTTACAATAAAATAGATGTTTAGATGAAGAGACATAGCTGGGGAACCAGAGAAAGTGCAGGTTTCTTTTTTCTTTTTTTTTTAAATTGCCATTTCAGACCTGAGAGGAATACATAAGAACACTGTTGAAAGCCAACATGGAGAAAAGTTTTTTTTTTTTTTAAATGGAATAGGCAGCAATAGGTATAAAAGCAGAAAGATACAGAAGGATTTGTTATTCAGTTTTTTCTAGCTCTTCATAACTCTGTGGACCAAACTGTCTAAGGGACTTTCTTCGCAAAGATACTAGAGTGGTTTTCCATTTCCTCCTCCATTGGATTAAGGCAAATAGAGGTGACTTATCCAAGACCATAGGACCACATAGATGGTAAGTATCTGAGGCTAGATTTGAACCCAGGTTTCTCTCACACCAGACCTTGTCCTCAATCCACTCAGCCAGTTAGCTACCAGATAGGAGGGAGAAATGAAGACCATGAACGAATCCATTATTGTTAACCTTAATCTATAATTGTTGCCATAACTGCCACTTAGGAAAGGAATATAAGAAGGTTTAAAGTACTCTGACTGAAAATGCCAAGAGGCAGAAGGGATCACCTAATCTCGAGGGATCCTACTCTGATGACCCTGAAAATGAAGGGATTGTGCTGAAGGATCTCTTAAGTCCTTAGTTAGTTCTAACATTCTATGATTTTTTAAGTTTTGTTTTGTTTTGTTTTTAGTCATGGACCCAAAGCAAATAAGACAGTAAGTTAGAGATGAAAGAACCAGTTGTGTGAAAGGTATCTAAAAAAAGATAAGTAAGGAGAATTGAAAGAAAACTGGCTTGAAAGAAACTCCATTCTGTTGACTGAAGCAAAGGTAAATATTGGTTAATGCACTTTTAAGGTTAGGGACAATTAATCGTAACAGTCAAAAATGGGAAATTGATGACTAATTCTTTAGGGGAATTTTGAAAGAAGAAGGGTTGAGCATTTATTTTATTTTACCTTTGTAAGAACTATATTAAGTGCCAAGTGATTGAGAAAGGGTTTTACTGTTGACAAGAAAAATATATGCCACTTTTTCCTTTCCTTATATAGTAGTGAGTAAGGAAAATGTTGTTTTCTTATCCAAATAGTTGTGATCTGGCCATCAAATTGGGAAAAATAGAAAGACAAATTTTGCATATCTTTTCACATAAATGGAAAAAAAACCCCTATAAATTTTCAACAAAAGAAAAATAGTATTTTGAAGACACTTCAATTGTGTTTTAGAAAAGACTGTATCAGAGAATAAATATGCCAAGAAATCATATGCAAAATAAACTGTTTGGTTATTTTATGTAAGAAGGCAGAGATAACATTTCTACCTCAAAACATATGGCAATCTGCTGGAATTTATACAAAAAGCAAAAAAGCAAGGCACATGGTAATTTTATTCATAAAGTTAGAAGAGGCAGCAGGAATTTTAAGGCATGTGAGACAAACAATTGAATGTGACTTATTAACCCAGCATACTTTTGCTATTTCATAGTTTATTTGACACTGGAAAAGGCCATCAAAGAGTATCTGTGTTTTCTCCTGGGGAAATTTCTCTGTTCAAATCAGGGAAGAAAGGTCTACCAAATTCCTTCTTGTCAGTGAATTGTTGGAAATACATTTCAAAGTTGGCATGTCACAGAGACATAGCTTTCCCCACCTCATCTGACCTTTATTTGCTCCATGTCCTTCTTGTCTTTTGTTGGTAATGATATTCAGATTTATCATCTGCTTGGTATTCTTTCCCAATAGCATAGCTGTCATTTTGTGCTAATTTTCCATAAATTACTTTGTAAAAAAGCAAACTACTCAATAACCAGAAGTAAATTGAGAATGTGGTGCTTCATTTGTGATTTTGGGGGGATTGTGACTTGGACAGGTATTCAATATGTTGTTTTTGTGCCATACACCAATCTTGAAATTGTCACACAATCTCAAATCTCCATGGCATACCTTCTTCATTTCTCATAGAGCTGGAGTGTTGTTTTAGAAGAATTATGAAATCTTAAAATTGAGTCTTAAAGGTTTTTATTCTAACAACTGTTTATTGATGGATTGTCCTAAATAATAAAATGATGGCTACCCCACCACCCACCCTGTTGTCTGTTTAAAACAAAATTCATCTGTCCCCATTTGAAAACCAGACTTCCTTACTTATAGCTAATTAGTCCTGACAGTTTCATATCTTACAGTTGTTTGTGTTATTTTCCCAAGATAATTGCCTTTGTTTTGGTTGATACCCTCAGTACATATTTATGCACTTGTTTAGGGTAATTAATACTTCACAGTTTATTGCACCATTAAATAAAGGTATGGGAAAGTGATTGTTTTTCTAAAAAAATTCTAAAAGATTGCAGGATTAATGTGATGTTGGTACATCCAGTTATTCAGATTGAGTGTACTTGTAAATGTGTGATGTTTACTTATTTCTGGTATAATAAGAATTTATTCTCTCAATCATAAGTGCATGGTTCAGTTGAGGGATCTAGTTTAAATGAATTATTTCATTCTGAGATCAGTTTCTTCCATTTAATACAGGAAAATTGCTATCAAAAGAAGCCATTTGCTTCTTTAAAGTATCTTCGATAATTTCTTTTACTTTTCCCAGAATATACTCCTTCTAGAACCAAAAGAGTTATGCAGCTGAGGCTATTAAGCAGACTCCATAATGAAGATGAGCTGTAAGAATAGAGATATTGGAAACCAGATGCATATAGACAGAGGCTAGTCCCTGTTATACAAAAAATAGTGTTTTCATTTGTTGTGAAATTTACTTTGTTAGCCAAAGTTCCCTGGCTGACAGAAAATATTTTTTGAGGTGAGGTTTTCTTTTCTTTCTTGATTTATCATTTATCCACAGGATCCTCATGATTTGTCTCTTCAAACTTGTGATGGCACAAGAAATTTTGTTGGAGGCAGAGCTGGTTGACACTACGTTTCTAGGACTTTCCTTATTCTTACCTATAACTCATGCAGATATCAAAGACAATGGTCATTAATTTCTCATCTTTCTTATGGGATTTTGATTGCTGTTGACCCTCTCATAGTCTTCTGGTTATTTACTACCTATCGTCATATTCTGTTCTTTTATTATTTGGTACCGTCCTACTGATACCCAATTGGTTTTTCTGTCTTTGTCAGGGCCTCACTTCTCAATCCTTCTTTCCTTTCATTTCCATTGCACTTCATAACCCTTATATCTTATTCTGCTTTGACTTAGATATTGGTTTCTAACAATCTGATGAATGTACAAAAAATCTTAATATCGAACCAGTATAGTTTCTTACCTTTTAAAGTGATATTCATATTTTAAAAGAGAAAATTTCCTTAAGGTTCCAGATAGCTAAATTTCTAACTATAGAACTTCAACAATCTGTTAGGAGCTGTTTGAAATATTATGTTCTCACTGGAGGAATCATCAGCCTTCCATGCCTACTCAAAACTAATGACAAAGGCAACTGCTCATCTGTAAATTTCTTAGGAAATGTATCTTTATCCTGAACCCAAACTACTGATAAATATCTTGAAGAGACTCAAAATAAGAACACATCCTAAAGTAGTTGATTATGAACCTATTCCTACATAGACACTGACATTTTAGAGTTTAAATTTTACATTAATCTTGAATCTCCTTTTCAGCTTCTAAAATGTGGTCATCTATTTCCTGTTCAATTGTCTCCAGAACTGGAGAATTTAGTATTTTTTTTTGAAAAAAAAATTTAGTTAATTTAGAACATTATTCCTTGGTTACAAGAATCATATTCTATCCATTCCTCCCCTTACCCATCCCTTTCCATAGCCGACATGAAATTCCACTGGGTTTTACATGTGTCCTTAATCAGAACCCATTTCCATGTTGTTGGTGTTTGCACTAGGAATTCATTTAGAGTCTACATCCCCAACCATATCCCGTCGACCCATGTAGTCAAGCAGTTGTTTTTCTTCTGTGTTTTTTCTTGTAGATTCCTCCTAGTTGTTCAGGATCACTGCACTGTCACTAATGGAGAAGACCATTACATTTGATTGTACCACAATTTATAAGTCTCGGTGTACAATATTTTCCTGGTTCTGCTCCTCTCGCTCTGCATCACTTCCTGGAGGTTGTTCCAGTCTCCATGGAATTCCTCCACATTATTATTCCTTTTAGCACAATAGTATTCCATCACCAACATATACCACAATTTGTTCAGCCATTCCCCAATTGAAGGGCATCCCCTCATTTTCCAATTTTTTGCCACCACAAAGAGCGCAGCTATGAATATTCTTGAACAGGTCTTTTTCCTTATTATCTCTTTGGGGTATAAACCCAGCAGTGCAAACAGTCTTTTAGCACCCTTTGGGCATAGTTTCAAATTGTCCTCCAGAATGGTTGGATCAATTCACAACTCCACCAGCATTAATGTCCCGACTTTGTCACATCCCCTCCAACATTCATTACTTTCCTTTGCTGTCATGTTAGCCAGTCTGCTAGGTGTGAGGTGGTACCTCAGAGATGTTTTGATTTGCATCTCTCTGATTATAAAAGATTTAGAACACTTTTTCATGTGCTTATTAATAATTTTAATTTCTTTCATTGAAAATTGTCTATTCATGCCACTTGTCCATTTATGAATTGGAGAATGACTGGATTTTTTGTACAATTGATTTAGTTCTTTATAAATTTGAGTAATTAGGCCTTTGTCAGAGGTTTTTGTTATGAAGATTGTTTTCCAATTTGCTGCTTCCTTTCAAATTTTGGTTGTTTTGGGTTTTTTTGTATAAAACCTTTTTAATTTGGTGTAATCAAAATTACTGATTTTACATTTTGTGATTTTTTTCTAGCTCTTGCTTGGTTTTAAAGTCTTTCCTTTCCAAAAGATCTGACATGTATACTATTCTGTGTTCACCTAATTTACTTAAAATTTCCTTCTTTATATTCATGTCATTCACCCATTCTGAGTTTATCTTGGTGTAGGGTATGAAATGTTGATCCAAACTTAATCTCTCCCATACCATCTTCCAATTTTCCCAGTAGTTTTTATCAAATAGTGGATTTTGGTCCTAAAAGCTGGGATCTTTGGGCTTGTCATAGACTGTCTTGCTGAGGTCACTTACCCCAAGTCTATTCCACTGATCCTCCTTTCTGTCTCTTAGCCAGTACCATAATGTTTTGATGACCACTGCTTTATAGTATAGTTTGAGATCTGGGACTGCAAGGCCACCTTCCTTTGTATTTTTTTTTTCATTATTTCCCTGGATATCCTTGGTCTTTTGTTATTCCAAATGAACTTTGTTATTTTTTTCTAACTCAGCAAAAAAGTTTTTTGGTAGTCCAAAGAGTTTGGTACTAAATAAGTAAATTAATTTGGGTAGGATTGTCATTTTAATTATGTTAGCTCATCCTACCCATAAGCAATCAATGTTTTTCCAACTGTTTAGAGCTAGTTTTAGTTGTGTGGAGAGTGTTTTGTAGTTTTGTTCATATAATTCCTGTGTTTGTCTCAGCCGATAGATTCCTAAATATTTTATATTGTCTAGGGTGATTTTAAATGGAATTTCTCTTTCTAATTCTTGCTGCTGAGATGTATTGAAATATATAGAAATGCTGATGACTTCTATGGGTTTATTTTGTATCCTGCAACTTTGCTAAAGTTGTTGATTATTTCGACTAGCTTTTAAGTTGACTCTCTGGGATTCTTTAAGTTGACCATCATATCATCCACAAAGAGTGATAGCTTAGTCTCCTCACTGCCTATTTTAATGCCTTCAATTTCTTTTTCTTCTCTAATTGCTACTGCTAGTGTTTCTAATACAATGTTAAATAATAGAGGTGATAATGGGCATCCTTTTTTCACTCATGATCTTATTGGGAAGGTTTCTAGTTTATCCCCATTGCAGATGATGTTTGCTGATGGTTTTAGATATATATTGTTTATTATTTTTAGGAAAGACCCTTCTATTCCTATGCTTTCTAGTGTTTTCAATAGAAATGAGTGTTGTATTTTATCAAAGGTTTTTTCTGCAGCTATTGAAATAATCATGTGATTTTTGTCAGTTTGCTTGTTAATATGGTCAATTATGTGGATGGTTTTCCTAATGTTGAACCATTTTTGCATTCCTGGTATAAATCCTATCTGGTCATAGTGAATAACCCTCGAGATTACTTGCTGGAGTCTTTTTACTAGTATCCTATTTAATATTTTTGCATCTATGTTCATTAGGGAGATTGGTCTGTAGTTTTATTTTTCTGTTTTTGACGTGCCTGGCTTTGGAATCAGTACCATATTTGTGTCATAAAAGGAATTTGGTAGAACTCCTTTTTGGCTTATTCTCTCAAATAGTTTGTATAATACTGGGACTAGTTATTCTTTGAATGTTTGATAGAATTCATTTGTGAATCCATCTGGTCCTGGGGATTTTTTTAGGGAATTCTTTGATGGCTTGTTCAATTTCTTTTTCTCATATGGGGTTGTTTAGGTATTCTATTTCTTCCTCTGTTAATCAGGAAAATTTATATATTTTTTGTAAATAGTCATCCATATCACCTAGATTGACATTTTTATTGCCATATAATTGGACATAATAGTTTTTAATGATTGTCTTAATTTCCTCTTCATTAGAGGTGAGGTCTCTTTTTCATCTTGGATACTGTCAATTGGGTTTTCTTCTTTCCTTTCTTAAATTAGATTGACCAATACTTTGTCTATGTTATTATTTTTTTTATAAGTACCAGGTTCTTGGCTTATTTATTAAATCAGTACTTCTTTGACTTTCAGTTTTATTAATTTCTCCTTTGATTTTTAGAATCTCTAATTTAGTTTTCATTTGACGATCTTTAATTTGTCCACTTTCTTGTTTTATTTTTAATTTGCCTGCCCAATTAATTGACCTCTGCCCTCCCTAATTTGTTAATATATGAATTCAAGGATATAAATTTCCCCCTGAGTACTGTTTTGGCTGCATCCCATAGATTTTGAAAGGATGTTTCTTCTTATTTTCTTCAAATAAATTGTTTCTATGATTTGTTTTTTAACTGATTTTGGAGAATCATATTGTTTAGTTTCCAATTAATTTTTGATTTTCCTCTCCATGTACCCTTATTAATTATTATTTTCATTGCATTGTGATCTGAGAAGCTTGCATTTATTATTTCTGGTCTTATGCACTTGTTTGTAATGTTTTTGTGCCCTAGGACATGGTCAATCTTTGTGATTGTACCATGTGCTGCTGAAAAGGTGTATTTCTTTTTGTCCCTATTTATTTTGTTAGTATTTTTTTAAATATGCAAAATCATTATTGTATAAGTCTCATTGTTGAAAAGATAATAAGCTGAATATGCCCTGCTACTTCTGTTTGCTTTTTTTTCTTCTGTGGTAAGGAAAAATACAATGAATCCCCCTTCCATACAACTCCCAAATAATTGAGGACAGTTATTCTACTTTCTATAAGACTTCTTTTCTTTACAATTGAATTAATGCAAGTTCTTTTCGACTATATTATGTGATTTTCAGTTGGTCCCTTCATTATTTCAGTCATCTTTCATTCCATATGCCCAAAGCTATCAAAATCCTTAATTAAATACAATATTTTTGAAAGTGTATGACATTGGCATCATATACTGAAAATATCACATTATTCATACTTGGGCAGTCTATATCTTTTAAGTTTCTAAAGTACAAGGAGAATTTCAGGAAGCCACATTATACTGTTGCCTCTTACTGAACTTAAGATAAACGACTTAATTACTCTTCTCATTTTTTCATCTTTCAAATAAAGGAGTTGGATACTCTAAGGCCTGTATTTCTCTTAGATCTTTAAGTCTTTCTTAGTTCTAAAACTCCACAATTCTGATTTCATTAAGCACATGAGCAGATTTTCTCCAATGGGGGAAAAAATCCTATTAGGCCCTGGGCCAATAAATGAATGCCAGGTGTTGTGGCTGATATAGGTGCAGTTCTGCCTGAAGGCAGAGGGCTGGATTCAATCACCTCTCAATGAGCCTTCCTTTGGTTATAATATTGCTGCAAAAATCCCCAACAACAACAACAACCCCAATTTCAAATAGCATCTCATTCTCGAGAATCATTCAGGAGGAGAAAGAAGGGAGATAAAAAAATTGACCAATACCTCTGAGATTGTTGGGCATTTTTTGTACATATACTTGGAATAAAATTAGGCAAACTGGAATAAGCACAGCATATCCAATCAAATTAGTCATATTTGAATATTGTCACAACCATGCCACCACATTAGCATTAAGTGTGATTAAAATTCATTCCGTGTGCCTGCACAGTCCCCAAAGTACAAGGCATCAACACCTTTGTAATGAGCTATCTCTCCATTGATTCTGGGAGCGAGGCAAACTTTCCAGCTCTGATTAGATGCATGCCTCGGTCTCTGTTTCAGATGAAGGTACATCAGCTTTTAAGAATTAGCTTTCATTTTTATTTGTATGAATTTGGAGGCATTTTAAGAGTATCATTCTTTTTTGCTTGGGGAGCAGAATCCCATAGAAACAGAAGAGATGATGGATACTACGTAGTGTAAATAGCCAAGGTTGACAGGAATACTTTTCCTGCAGCCAACTCTAACTGGAAACATAGACGGAAACATTTTCTCTAAGTGAGACATTTGTGAAATGTAAAGATTATCTGTGGTAAATTACCTTTCATTTGTGGTAACAAATGAGATAATTTCTTCAATAGAAAGAGATGGTATGTAAAATCTGCTCATTAGTTTACTAAGTGTGTGTGGAAACAATTATTTTCACTCAAGCATCTGCCACATGATGGGCTTCAAAATACTCTGTAATTTAAAAGTTCTCCCACTGTGTGTGTATTTGTTTTTATTGTGCATCGTATTGGTAAGATGTCCTTGGGTTGTTTAATTTGAATTCTGTGCTGGAAGTAATGGAATCACTATATTTAATAACTGACTTGTAATATTTCTGATGGAGCAGATGGTTTTGTTTTCTGAAGATTAATTTGCATCAATGTACCTTTTTATAGGCTATGTATCTATATCTCATCTCTCTCTCTATCTGTCTGTCTGCATATCTACCTATTTATCTATATATTTATTAAATGCTAAAGCCCCTACTAGTTTATAGGATTTAGGTCCCTCCTACCATTCAGTCAGATGTTCATGTTAAAATTTGCATCATTAATTTCATCAATTCATTTTTATTTCAACATGATATTTTAAAATTAATATTTATATAACAGTGAATCTGTTAATTAGCAGTTACGTGCTATATGTCAGTATCCAACAGTGAAATAAGGCACAGAATTTCAGGGGCAAAGTAACGATTAGCCATCATCATAAAAACAAATCATCGAGTGTTGGACTTCTTTAAAGGGGCTTGATGTTTAAAATAAAATGAAATAATTTAAAGCAAGACCATCATAACACATTGGAGTTATGCTCCATAATGCAAGTGAAGACCCTGTTTAACGTTTGAAACTCTTAACCAATACAGACCCTTAGATCTCAGGATTTCCTGTGCAATGAGTTAATAATCTATCAATATTTCCATGATAACACTTCTTCTATTAACAAACTTAAAAACTCTCCAGAAGTACAGTTATTGAGGAAAATACACCTCACAACCTAAACAGCTTTAGATACATAGCTTAAGGATTTTTCATGAGCATTCTAATAAAGTGTGTATGCCACACACTGTGATAAGTGATGGGGATACCTATACAAGCATGCAGGATGGTCCTTTGACCTCAGGGAAATTAGTATTCTAATGGGGGAAGACAAGGTAGAAAGGGAATCTGGGAAATCCTGGGAGAGACATTCAAGATGGGTCATGCTGTGGAAAACGTTGACCATTGAGGAAACAGCAATTTTTTTGAGAAGGTGGGTTTATGTACCAGTCATTATTTGCAATGAAGATGGGAAGTCTTCAAAACTGACTTGAGATATGGTTCTTGTTGCCCATGAGCAAATGTCTTCCTGGGTGAGCACACAGCTGGTCATTTCAGAAGCTGTTACATTGCTGCAGACTTGTGATCATCTGGCTAAACTGGCAGGCTTTGTAAAACTCTGCCCTGCCAAATGAGTGGCTGGGGTTGAAGTCTTGTTAAAAATCTGTCACTTAATGAGTTTATCCATCCTGACTCTGGATGTAATTACTTTCTTGGTTTGGACTGGCAGAAAAGTTGCTATATTTGCTCAACATTCCAGTCTGTCAATACACAAATTATTATATTATCATATCACCATGTGGATGAAAATAGCCTGATGTTTATCATCATTCATGGCAAATGTTTCCCCAGTATGAACTTAATTGGATTTAAGCCACTGACAGTTGAAATGCAATTTTAAAATACTAGAAGAATTTCCCCACTAATTCGTGTTATTCCATATTTTAAGTGACAGGGCATAATACTATATTTCAAACATAAATTATCTATTATCATCTATGAAAACATATAAAGAAGAAATCAATTTTAAAGGATGCTTCTGTTATTGTACCAATGAACTGAGAAAGTTGAACCTCAAAAGACTTAGCTATTATGAATTGATTCTACAGATTTTTCCATTTTCTAAATCCCCTGTAAACTTCCTACTTGCCATAAAATGTTATCCCCATAAAATCTAGCACTTAAAATCAATCATATAGACTCCTTTCCATTATGAAAGTTCCAAGATTAGAATCTTCAATCTAAAAGAAAAAAAAAAACTGTTCAGAATTTGAGTTTACAAAGGGTGTTCGAAAAGTACTAAATTGAGGGAACATTTTTTTCATGCTTTATTTTATTTTTGTTCATTGTGTTAATGCCCAGAATTGAAAACAATTGACATAGTTTGAATGAATTATTCTTTCTTAAACAAACATTTCAAATCTTATCTCTGACTATACCAAGCATCCATTAGAGCTATATTTTTACTTAGCCAAACATATTTTAGGAAATTTCTCATAACCTAAGAGGTACAGAATTTTGGATTTCTTAAATATCTCAAGAATATTTGTGGCATCCAGTCTTCTATCTGTTATCCATGTAAGCTAATGAGAAAATAAAGTAACCCCAAATTACCAAAATCTAGGCTTTAAAAAAATAACACCCAGTCTCAGACTTTACTGTCCAACAAGGATTGAAAGAGTGGTTTAATGAACAGGAAAGGGAATGACCATTTTTGGGGGGGCTCATCTGGCATCAATTGTGAGCCACTCACATACTATCCTAGAGTGACTATTCCAAAAGCTTACCTAAATCATCAGAGACAGGTACTGTTTAGCCTATTTTTTAATGAATTCCAGTTGCAGTGAAAAAGCCCAGATGGGTTTTGCTGAAATTGTAGAGGTGCTCTTCAAAATAGCCCACTCAGAATAAATTCAAAGCTAAATCCTATTATGTTCAAAGTGAAGTGAAATCAATGTCAGTTCATGGGACACAGCCTCATTTTCAAACAGGAAATTTCAATGGAGTCAAGAGTAACTACTTCCTTGGAATGTTCATAGCTTCAGATTTATTAGTGCATCACATGAATATTCATATAGTGAATACAGAATGAACTGATATATTGTTAATCATCATTTTAAAACATTTTTATAGAATACAAATATATCAGTGTGTACATTTTTCTGTGTTGATGAAAATGAATAGTACTTTGGGACCAAGTATGCCTATTAAACTGATGTGATACATTACCAGGCCTACATAGAAGAAATGAGCACAGATGGTGGGGCTATTATTTCTCTAACAAGAAATTTGTCTTTCTCTCTCATTTTTTTCTCCCTCTCATTGAAAACTGAACAGCATTTTCTCAAGTCATGCAACCTCTGTGGGGATCCTTACTGTGTTTTAGCCATTACTTGTACATTAGAGGGGGAAAAAACCCCAAAGTGATTAATGACTTATTAAAACTTTGTAATGAGAGAACTCTCAAACTGAGTGTCTGTTTCATATTTTTTCTTTGCATTTGAGAAACATATTTTGCATATAAATTAAAGTCTATTGGGAAGGAGTTTTTGTGTCATGCTAAGATTCCAATTTGCTCAGTTAGTGCTGACAGGATCATTTAGCCCACGTTAAAAAATACCGATGTGTCTCTGCATAGACATTTGTGAATTACTTAATTGTTGAATATGTTTAAGTGCAAAAAAAGTTAAGAAATCTTTTTAGAAGAAAAAGAATATGAGAAAGATGAAAGTTATCTTTGTGTTATGATATTTGATTTAGAGAATTTTTCATATATTCTCTACTTTATTGCAAAGGGAAAGAAATATTTTCTTTTTTATGTCATTCTTTTTTCTTTTGTCTGATAAATATTAGCTTGCATCAGGATATAGATACATAGTAAAAGTAATTATATTACATGGAATATGTAAAGTCATATCATAAGTGACTTGATTAAGTTTGCCTTTTGGTTTTGTTTTTAAAAAAAAGCATTAATAAGAAAGGTTGTTAAGAGACCAAAGTTTTGTAATATAAATTATGGGTTCCTCATACAAATACGACTGTTAAATTTTACATAATTGATTATTCTAAATTAGAATAATTGCATGCAATGACTTATTTGATGAATCCTTGGTAAATCAATATTTCCTAAATTGTCTCATCAATTATGATAATTCAGAATTATAGAATCTAAGATGGAGATGACAGCATCCAGTGGCTTCAATTTGCCTAGATCAAAGTCACTTTTAGGGGTAGAACTGGAGCTAGACCATCACCTAGTTCCTACTCCTATAAAAATACACATATTTATGCAACTAGTATAGGTTAGAGATTATAAAACATAACATACAAGTCTTGAAATTAGATAATTGACATGGACAAATACAATGTTTAACAGAAATTAATAGAGTATCTTTAGTACTTTCCACTTCCATCAAATGGATCATCACCATAGCACAAGGACTGCCATCTCCCTACTATGTGAAAGGTGCCATTGTCTGTGTTTAGGCTTACTTTCTTACTACAAAACTGATTCATTTTATTTTTCAGGAGCCTTCATTTGATAATATATACTTTCCCCTAAATAACTCCCACATTACTCAATGTACTCAACATCTCCCACAGTTGTAAAAAAAGAAGGAATGTGTGTTCTCATGTCTTTTTGGGTGGATAGGAATACAGATTTCATTATCATTTCATGGTGGTGGTTGTTCTTTCCATTTAGATAATTATTATTGTATATGTTTTCCTGTATCTGCTAACTTTGTTTTATATTAGTTAATGAAAATTTTATCTTATTTCTCTGCATTCATCATATTGATAGCTTCTTATAGAACAGAAATATTCTTTTATATTCATGTGCAAATTTTTAAAAATTTTATTTAAAGGTTTTTTAATTACACGGAGGAACAATTTTCAACAATTGATTTTTGATATTTTATCACTCAGATTCTCTCCCTGCTTTACTTCCCTCCCCCCTCCATGATCATTAGTCTGATACAGGTTATACCAATGTTTTCATGCAATACATATTTCTATATTGCTTAGGCATTAACAGAAGATACATATAACACACTAAGTAACTCACTGAAGGAAACAAAGTGAAAGATGGCATGCTTTGATATGCAATCAAGTTCCAGCAGTTCTTCTTTGGTTGTGCATAGCATTTTCATCATGAGTCCTTTGTAGATATCTTAGAAACTTTTTCTTTGCTGATAAAGCAAATTGATCATCATATAATATTTCTGTTACTATCCACTGTTTTCCTGGTTCTTTTCAATTCATTTTGTACTGGTTTATATGAGTTTTTCTGGATTTTTTGGAACTCATCTTGTTCATCATTTCTTATGGCACAATTGTATTCCTTTACAAATGTTTATCACAATTTTTCCAGCCATTCCCTAACTTATGAACACCCACTCAACTTTCCTTTCTTTGCCACTATAAAAAGAGATTCCAAAAATATTTTTTGTTCAAGCAAATCCTTTCCCCTTCTCTCTGATCTATTTTGGATACAGACCAAGTGATGGTATTGCTGTGTCAAAGGAAATGCACAATTTTATGGGCCTTTGGATGTGGTTCCATATTGCTCTACAGAATGGTTGTATCAGTTCACAGCCATACCAACAGTATATAAGTGGGACTATTTTCTCAAATTCCCTTCAAAATTTTCATTTTCCTTTTTGAACATATTAGTCAATATGATATATGGGAGGAGGTATCTCAAAGTTATTTTACTTTGGTTTATTCTAATTAATAGTGATTTAGAGTATTTCTTCTTATGACTATAGATAGTTTTAATTTCTTCCTCTGATACCTGCCTGTTCATATCCTTTGACCAATGAATTATATTATTTTAAATTTGAGTCAGTTCGTTATACATTTGATAAATGCGGCTTTTGTCAGAGATATTGGCTATAAAATTTTGCCACAATTTGTGATTTTATACTTGTAACAATTTAAGAATTCTCCAATTTATAGGCATATATTTTATTTCTTAATTATTGCTATAAACACATTGTAACAAATACTTTTATTTATTGTAATAAAGTAACCTTATTAACTTTAAAAAATAAAATTTTATGTTTATTTAATTACAATTAAGGAAATACACGGGGACTTGCTTTTTATTAATGACTTCCTTGTGGTATACATGACTGACAGTGAAATCTCTGAATTAAAAAAGATCTTTTAAGACATGGACTTTTTGCTCATTTTGTTACCTTAATTTTAAATCAATTTCTGTTTTTTTTCTTTTAACCTTTATACATCTTAGAATCAATACTATGTATTGTTTCTAAGGCAGAAGAATGGCAAGGTCTAGGAAATGGGGGTTAAGTATTTTGTATGAAAATCACAGAAGTAGGAAGTATCTGAGACTAAGTTTGAACACAGGACTATCTGTCCGTGTTATGAATTTAGTTGAATTCATAGATCCACCAAAAATGAATGAGTGTCCCTATCTTTTCTCAGTCCCTTCAACATCAGCAATGACTCTGGGCAAATATATACCCATAGTGAACTCATGCTTTTCTGAAATCCTAGAATATATGTTGTCCAGCAGGCATATCACAAGGTTGTTTGTATGATGCAATGAAAAGACTGTGGGCTTTGACATATGAGCACTCGACTTCAAGTTCTGACTTCATGATTTGTCACGTGTAACCTTGGAGAATTTAGCTTACTTGGCTTCAGTTTCCTCATCAGAATAACAAGGGCTCTAGTAGAGATGACAAATCCATGCTTCTTAAAACCTATCAAATAAACTGGTTTTCCTCTTTTCCCTCATTCTGTTTCCATGCTCCTGTACCTGTTCCTGCCAACATCCTTTTTCTAGACTTTCAGTTCCCATTTCCTGAGCTACTGAGAGCCATTGTGCTAAAATTGAGACAGTCTGAATGGTCACTTACGACAAATTTGAATATTTAGCAGTAGAGTTAGGATTGAGAAATATTAGATTATAATCTTTATTTGGCATTTAGTATATAATAATTAATTTATACATATATGTGTTTAGGCTATATACATTTATTTGTACATGTATAAAATATGTACATATATGTGTGTATATATATATGTATATGTATATATGTATATTTTGTATATTTTTGTAGTTAATTAATGCTGATTGATTATGTTCTTTTAGACTTTCTGATCAGCTATTTTTAATATATGTGAGTTTGCTTTATATGGTTATAGTAATTCTGTGAGTTATTGTATATATGTTCATTTAAAATATTCAGCTTCATCAAACAATTGGCATTATATGACAGTTTTATAATTTCCAATATTAAAAAGGTAGTATAGATGAACATATATGCCCAACTTGAGAAAATTTAATTACATGCTTATATTAGGTCACATTTTCTAATTTATTAAAAATTATTAGCTTAGTAACAATTATCCTTCTCAATCAGGTCCTTAAATTGATGATGCAATTTGTAGAAAACATATAGAATGATAGATGAAGCTTGGGTACTTGAATACAATTTTTTTTCTAATACCTTCAATTTAGAAATAAGAAAACTAAGACCCAGAGAAAATAAACATCTTGTCTAGGTTTGCATAAAAAAATAAATAGCTAACCTGATTTTACCCCCCAGGTTCTGGATTTCAAATTGTGTTTCATTCTTAAACTCAAATGATTTTTTTCACCAAAAATATTTTGTAGACTGTGAAATCTTATTGTTTGAAATGAAGATAGAAATAAATTTATAATCTTTTAAAATAATTGACCAAGGTTACTTCAAATCACCTATTTCAAAAGTCATTTTTCATTGATAAAAACTGATCTTTATTTTTAGAAAAAAACATTTCCAATTTCATAAACAGTGCAAGAATATTTTAAAGCATCATCTCTGGCATTTTTGTACATGATGCTCAAAAAAAGAAGGTAATTTGAAAATTATCATCTGAAATCTTCTTTTCAAAATAAAATCCATCACCTTTCTTCAAAAATATATGAAATGGAATTTCATTGAGATGATTGAAATAGACATGGGATTAGGTTTAAATAGCAGTCACAAATAAATAATTCTTATGATCATGGCCTTAAATGCATATTTCTTTTACTTCATTAGCTATACCCATCGTGTGGTTGGAAATGGAATTAAAGCTCAATCTGGAAATCCAGAAGTGAAAGTTAAAGGGACTGATCCTATCATAAACCAAATTATTGATAAACTGAAACATGTTATTCAGGTAAGTTGACTTTTCTTTTGGGGATAACCTGAAGGTATTGATGCACTTACAGCAAAATGTTCAATAAAGATAATAGTGAAAGAGGCTTAATTAATGCTACAGTTTGATATGTTACTTTCTCTTGAAATTAAGAAACTGTGTGAAATACGTTTGCCTAAGTTATTACTAATTAGTTAGTTTAGTGCATTGCATATGGCTTATGAAAGTGAAAAGTTAGCCTAATGCCAGGACCATCTGTACCTGTGAGTTTCTAGACAGCTCGTCAGCATTATAATCAATGATAAGAATCCCAGGATAAAACTTGATCCTCAACCAATGAGCTTTAGACATATGAATATCTATGCTTACTTTCATTAACAATTAAGGATAATACATGTCAGAAAAAATAGAAAGCTGCCAAAAAACCTTCTTCATAATATTCCAAGCTCTCCTGTGAAGTTTCCAGCTGCATTTATTTTTTAAAGTAAGTAAAAAAAGCTAGAAATAGGAATAATTTTTGTGGCATTCATTTCCAGGGCTGCCCATTGTTATGTATGAATTCATATGTATATATACATATATGTGTATATATATGTGTATATATTCATGTATTTATACACACATATATGTGTGTATGTACATACTGATTTTTTACTTATATGTATTTAACCTTTATATAAGGTAAGCATATAGAATGACAGTAATTACACAAAGAAATAGAAAAATCTTTGTTTTATGTCAAACTTGCTTTTGGCCCGAATTGTTATGAAAGAAAACAGTATCTTATTCTTATGTTTCTTTAGTATTTTAATAAATACAGTGATATAGGTTCTAGCTTTGCCAATTTGGTAAATTCTATTTGCTAAAATAAAATATTGTAAAACCTGAATTAGGGAGGATTTTCTTATTGGTGCTTCACTTCATAACTCAGATTGTGAATTTTTTCCTTTCATTTTTATAAAGTAAAACCTGCTCTTGGTTTGTTTGGGTTTTTTCCCTCAGATCATATATTTACAAATGGAAAGGACCTCAGAGGTTACCTATACACTTTCCTCATTTTATAGCTGAAAAAACTGAGTGTAAGGCCAAATATCATATTTAAATATCAGAAATGTATGGTTTGAACTCACATCCTCTGTTTCTCAAGAGTCTTGTGTTTGGTTTGGTTAATAGCAAAATGGAAGCAGTATGATGGATTGGAAAGAGTTGTGTTTATGGTAGCAGATGACCTAGCTTTGAATCCCAACTTAGCTATTTCATTCCTGGGAGGCCTTGGGTAATTATCTTTACCTTTCTAAGCCTCAGTTTCCTCTTCTGTAAAATGAGCTAGTTGGACTAGAAGACCTGTACAGTGCCTTTTGCCCATAAATCCATATCACTACAAGAAAACCATATTATCTTCTTCATAATCTTTTCTTATTTTATCCTGAAAAAGGCATTAGTTAGACTACTTTTCTAAGTGTATTTCATAATGTATGGTAATTCCAAAGTACAATGCTTTATAACTGTGAAGGATTATCAGAACCAATCTGCTTATGGTTTCCATTCACCCTACGTTCCCCTAGGGAAGATGTTGAATGAGTGGCCCTGAAATTTTGCAACTGCTCAGGGAGGCTTGTCAGCTAATGATGCTAATCACCATTAACATCAGGACTCCATAAGCCTCTAGAAATACCTCCCCTTGGTTCATCGCTAACAAATATTCTAGGTGATATAGGAGGAATTGCTAAAAAGGGAGGAAAGGCACCACATAGGGCTGAGTGGGATAAACCCACACCAAGCACATGATGTAAAAAGAGAGTAGACTTACCTACCTTTGTCCTTGGGGAGAAGAAAGAATAACTTGTTGGTAATTTAACACACTTTCACTTTTCTATTGACAGGATTCAAGATATAAACCCTTAAAAGTGTCTCTCTCTCTCTCTCTCTCTCTTTCTCTCTCTCTCTATCTCTCTCTCTCTCTCTCTCTCTCTCTCTTTCCATCTCTCTCTTCTCTCTCTTTCTATCTCTCTCTCTCTTTCTTTCTCTCTCTTTCTCTCTCTCTCTATCTCTCTCTCTCTCCATCTCTCTCTTCTCTCTCTTTCTATCTCTCTCATTCTTTCTCTCTCTTTCTCTCTCTCTCTATCTCTCTCTTTCCATCTCTCTCTTCTCTCTCTCTCTCTCTCTCTCTCTCTCTCTCTCTCTCTCTCTCACATCCTATATTTGTTTCTCTTCTCATAAAAAACCGTATTCCTTTCACCCTGAGTTAGTTTGCACTTTAATGGAGGTGCACGTCTTTGATTTGTGGTTCAGAGAACTGGGACTGATTATGGCTTTCTGGTAGGACTTCCTTGTGGTTTAACATAAAATATTTTCCTCGAGGACTTTCTCTTTTAATTTCTACTCGCAGGATTAGATTGGAATTCATTTTAGAGGTTAGCAGAAACCCATCTCTTCCTAGTGAGGTATTGCTACGGTACGGTACGTGTCCCCTTGGTGCCACCTGGCAGCTCTGCTCAGTGTCAATAGGAGTTTGTGGTTGTTCAGGGGCTCTCAGTGCTGACAATATGTGTTCCAAGCCTGAGAGCTGAAGACGGTGGTATCACCCTGCATCAGAGTGCAGTTAAAAGGCCCCTCCCTAGTGACAGCTCTCTAAAGGTTCCCCAAATCTTTTTCCACTAATAAGGTTATATTATGTGTTTGCCAAAGGGTAAGGGTCAGGGAAGAAGGGGCAGCGAGGGCATATCTCGGAATATAAACTGAGGGTCATTTTGATGTCATTCCCACTTTGATGTCAAGCCCCCTAATCACTTACAAATGTCGGCATCAAATTGTTTCCTTTAATTTGTAAGTGGTACTGGCTCATTTCTTCTGGATGTGTACGGGATACTGACATTGCATGCTTGTAAAATAGAGACAAAAACTCTCCCAAATCTCGCTTTCACAAATTCAAAACATATTTGCTAATTATTTCTTGTATGCAAAGTGTATGATGTGTATTTGAAATATATGTCACAGACACCCCCAAACTTCAATTCTTCAAGGTTATGTCGTTAAAACAACAACAAAACTTTCTAGCTATGTAGACTATGCAGAGTATAGTTACTATAGAGCTAATTGCAAAACCAGGAAGATTTTTCCCCTGGAATATACTGACTATGTGACCCTGGGCAATTCATTTACCTTCCCAATGTTCTAGTGTCTTTCTAAAACTATGCATTTCAGAGAGTGTGTCAAACTCCTCTGACAGGAGTTTCATCATCTAAGTGTTCTGCATATTAATGAAATCATTAGTCTAGTATTGATTTTATTTTCTCTGATTTTATATGCTTACCCATCCATTCTAATCACAGTGTTCCTACAGATAAGTAGATAATATTTTTTATAAACCCTTACCTTCCATCTTAGAACCAATAAGCAATAGGGGCCAAGTGACTTTCCCAGGGTCACACAGCTAGGAAGTGTCTAAGGCTAGATATTAACCCAATACATCCTGTTTCTGGACCACTTATCAATCCACTGAGCCACCCAGTTGCCCCCAGTAGATAGAATTTTACAGTCTTTATGACCCCAAAATTTATTGCTTTGAGATAACCAGGTGAAAAGGCTCTCAGAGCTTTACTAAAACATTCTTTAGGTCATGGACAGTCCTTGCCACTAGCCTCCTGCTTGATGCTTTTCCAACTTGACTCCCAGAATTTCCACTCTTCTGGAATGATTTTTTGAGTGCCCCAATCACCTCCATGCCATGATGAGACACTAAAAAGAAACATTACTGTTGGAAAATGCATGTGGAGATAACTCTAATACAAATAAGAATACTATTACTTTGGGGAAACACTAAAAAGCACAGGGAGATTACGTGGACCTGTTAGGATTAGGGACTAATTTACGGGAAAGGTAAGATCTGGGAAACTTGAACCATTTCATCAGAAATAGATTAAGCCAATAGTCTATGTAAACACATGAGGATGGGAGCAAGTTCAGGATGTATTTTTGTAGTTCAGTGCTGTGAAATGACTGGAAAGATAGGTAGGAGCCAGACTGCAGGTGGTCTTAAATGACAGGCTGAAGATCTGGGAGGCAGTGTGGTGGCATCGAAGGATTCTGAGCAAAATAATGATGCAAAGCCATGCATTAGGGAGATTACTCTGGTATTGTATCAAATGGAGAAGAGTGGAGAAGTGGACAGGAAGACCAATTAGGAGATTATCACAGCAATCTGGGAGGGACATAATGAAGATATGATTGAGAGGGTGCCAGGTGAGGACACATGAAGACACTGAATCAGTAAGGTGGAAAAGGATTGGATGTGGAGGGTAAAAGACAGGGAGGAGATGAAGATAATTGCTATTTCTAGTTCATGTGGCTGGAGAATGCTGATGATATTAGGAATTATGGGAAGGTTGAATCATTCATTAATTCTACAAGGATTTATAAGTGAGTCCTGTGTGCCAGGCACTCTGATATGGCTAGATTCTGGAGCTGGAAATAGTCTCAGCCTGTAAGAAGCTTGCTTTGCTTTTTGTTTGGTCTTTAAAGCAAGGGGACTCTATTTACATAAGTAGGTGAATTAAAAATATATTCAAAATAAACACACAGTTCTGGGGAGGGGGGGGAGGATACTAATAGCTATTAAAGGTCCTTTGAAATCCTTGAGCTCAAACTTAAAGAATATCACACATTCTATGGGGTGAGGCTGAGAGGGAAGTGCATTCCAGACGTGAGGAGTGGCATTTTAAAAGACAGGGAAATGGGAGTTCAAATATAGAATACAGGAACCAACAAGGCAATCAGTTTGGCTGAAATACATACACACTAGAGAGTGTGAAGGAGATCAATGTGCTATAAGCCTAGATCCAGATTTGGAAGGGTTTTACATGCCAAATAGAAGCATTTGGAATATGATTTTGGCTGGGACATTTTGAGTTTGAAGTGAGAGTAAGATATCCAGTGGACTTTTCCAATAAGTAGTTGAGTACGCAAAACAGAGAATAGTCAGGGTTAGTGATAGAGATTTAAGAGTCATCTTGTTAGAAGTGATATGCAAAAAGGGGATGAATGAGGTAGCCAATGAACAGAATAGAAAGAATTAAGAGAAAAGGGTGTGAGTTTCTTTCTTTGGACCAAAGAAAAAATGGAAGCTGTGAGGGAGCCAGAGATAGACTAGTCAAAGAGGTAGAAGTAAAAACATGATATAAGCCTCCCCAAGCAGCCTAAAGTGTAATTTAGCATATGGCTACCTACATTCTATAATTTGAGGGCGGTGCAAGTGCAAATAACTCTTCATGAATCTACGGTAACTCTGGCCACCTAGAAACCCAACCTGAAATTCCTTCCATTCAAGTTACAAAGGTATTAAATGAAAATATGATAGGGAAAATTGAAGACTAGAGGATAGATTTGCCTTCAGAAGACTTGTCTTGAAATTCCTACTCATTGAGAATGTATCCTTTGATTTTTGCTTGCCATTCAAAAATGCAATTCAATGAATTCTTACTGAGTGCTTATATGCCTAACACTTGAATTGTGACATAAGGAATTAGAGACTTAGAGTTATATGCCTCAAAAGATATAGGAATAAACAATAGCTTGTGCATGATGGCCAAGGAGAATAGGAAGCAGAGTGCCCTATAGATATTCTTTGTTCAGTCGTTTTTCAGTTATTCCTGACTTTTCCTGACCCCATTTGGGTTTTTTTTTTCTTGGCAAAGATATTGGAGTGCTTTGCTATTTTCTTCTCCAGCTCACTTTTATGGATAAAGAAATGAGGCAAACAAGATTAAGTAACTTGGCCAGGGTCACATAGCTAGTAACTGTCTGAGGCCAGATTTGAACTCAAGAAGATGAGTCTTTCTGATTCCAGTCCCAGTACTCTATCCACAACAGACCAACTACTTCATTCCTTTTATACAAAAGGGAGACATATTTGCTGCCCAGTGAATGTACTAAATTTGTAATCAGAGAGTTTGGGTTCAACTCTATACTTTCTCCTTTTAGAACCTTGGAAAAGTCAATTAATTTCTTCAGGTTGCAATTTATTTCTTCAAAATTAGGAAACTGGACTAGGATGGCATCTAAGGTTCCCATCACATCTATATGTCTATGCTTCCATGATTTTGTCCCCTTCCTGGACCACTAAGTGGGGCTCTGGATAGAAAACTCAATCTGGAGTAAAAAAGACCTGAGTTCAAATTCTACCTCAGACATTTCTTAGTTGTGTGATCCAGGGCAAGTTGCTTGCCTCAGTTACCTCATCTGTAAAATGAGGATAATAAAAGCAACAACATTTTTTGGTTATTTTGTAGCTAAATTGAGATTGTATTTGTGAAGTTCAATACAAATTTTTAAAGAGAATATAAATGCTCCCTATCATTGTTATTTCTGATCCATACATATTAATCAAATAAGTGTGAGGCTTTTTTTCTGTTGTTTTTTTTTTTTACAAGTTTATTCCATCCTATATCCTACCTATGCCTGGAGAATTTGATGCTGCCTATGTATAGCCATGACTAGCTGATGAAGACTACAAAGAAGAGACAGAGATGTAAAAATTTTTGTTCAGGTCACCACTGAGTCATAATTTCTGCCCAAAGGAAAACCTTGGTGTTCTTAGATATTTACTTCAAACAGAATCATCCTCTAGTGATCAGCACCATGTGATGATGAAACTGAAAATAACATTTCATGCCTTTTAATGCATTTCACTGTGTAGTGCTGCTCTTTCAATTACCTATTTTCATTAAGGTATTCTCCAGACAAACTGATTCTGGAATTTCTTGCTGTTCATCTTAACAAAAATATGCTTAGGGCTAAGATGTCAGCAGAAAAGTAACATTTATCTAGTCATTTGTCTTTAATATTGTATAACAGCGATTCTTTTTCAAGTGAAGCAATGTCAGATGTTAAAATTGTGCTCACTGCTGAGCTGCTGTGAGATCCAAATAGTAGAGCAGTTAATGACCCAGGACTTAGAATTACCTTACCTGCTTCCCATCTGTAGAAAAGTAATTTAAGTACCTAACTGAGAGTTTTCCTTTTTTAACTGTTAAAAATGGGGCTCAATTTTTAGTAAAAGCTTTTATGTAATGATGTCTTTACCGAAGGCTCATAATTTCCCATGTTAAATTAAAGCATATTGTTGTTTTCTGCAATGTCTTTTACTATTTTGGAATTGAAAAATGGCGGGGGTTGGGGGTACAGATGGAACAAAGGACAAAAAAGAGAGTCAGAGAGAATATAGAGATAAAGGAAGAGAGACAGAGAGATAAGAAACCCACACAGAGACGTTCTTTCATAGAAGTAAGCACTTTTTAGGCATTTTTAAGTTTAGGAAATATAGTTTATATTTATATCTTAGAAATCATAAGTTTGATGGATATTTTCCTGGTTTGTATCTTATTTACCCTTTAATGTTTGGCTTATAGTGAAATAAGAGTCAGACATTTTATGGAAGAATTGCTTCACCATTGGAATCACTCTGTTCCTAGGATGGTGGATATATGTGGTAGCCCAATGAGTCTGCTTTTCAAGTGAATAGACTATGGGCAGATTCTATTTTAAAACTGTAAGAATTGTCTTAAAAGAATTATCAAGAGAGAAATGGAAGTATCTGCAGTAAAAAAGAAAGAATAGGTTTTCTGAAACATTCTTTTGGCTGTATATTTCAAGCTGCCTCTGAAACTCTTGCTTCTCTCTCTAAAACCTTTTACCTTCTGCAATAATATGGAATATCTGCTGAAAAAGATGTGTGTGTGTGTGTGTGTCTGTCTTCTAACAGAGGATCTCCAAATAGTTAGTCCCAAATTCTGACTTGATTGGTCAAGAAATAGTAGTCTACATTCAGTGACACCCTCAGGCTTGTGTTCCAGAACCTCACTCTTTTCCCTTCCCTTTCTCAAAATATTCATTTTATTTATATTCTTCTCCAGAAAATGTTCAGGGATTTCTACTTCAAAATATGCTTAAATTGTTGACACTTCATATGACCATATTCACAACTAAGGGATAAGGCCATTATACTTGTAGTTACCTTTTGGTGCAGAAAGAAAAAAAAATATTGGAAATGCCTTCAATAACCTGTAGTGGTTATCTAATTTAACAATTAGTTTATCTGGATAGATTCAATGGAAGATTGCATTTGAGGGAATTGTGGGATAACAGATTGACTTCACTATAGACCACTTCACCTAGAAAAATCAATTGTCAGCATAAAGCTAACCATGCCAATTAGTGCATAATCAACTGGAAATGAGTTTAAGAACTCTGTTTGAAAGTGTCTTCAATAATGGAATTTGGATTAGTCTTAGAAAATGTGTTTCCTTAAATGACTGCAGCACCATGCATTTATTTCACATAGAATAAAAAATGTTTTTATTCATATAAAATGCTTCTGATCTTCCCAAAAAAAGAAGCATTAAATTCTATTCCCTGAACTATCCACCTCTCAAGGTTATATATATATATATATATATATATATATATATATATATATATATATATATACTTTTTTGGTAGAGGCAATATCTGCCATGTATACTAGTCTAAGTATTAAAACAATCCTCCAGATTTAATTTGCTGAGGAGATTAAAGTTCTCACCATTGCAGTGACTTCTTTGTGGAATAAATTCAAAAGAAAATGTGATATAAAAGACATGAGTTGGCTATGGTGTAAGGACACATTGTCTTTAATATAGAGAAAAATGTCTAGGAGATATAGTGCATAGAGCTCTGAACCTGGAATCAGGAAGACCTGACTTCAAATCCCACCTTAGAAACTTACTATTAATGTGTCCATCAGTAAGTCCCTTAACCTCTGTTGACCTTGAGTTTCTTCATATGATAAAATGGAAAATAACAATAATATTCACTCCCACACTTGCTATGATGATAAAATGAGACAATAATACTTTGCAAGTCTTAAAGGACTATACAGTTGCTACCTAAAATTATTACTTACAGATAGATATGCCCATATAGGAAATAACCAGCATTTATTCATTAGGACTTTATATATGTTATCTTCAGGTAATTGTTCTTGTTTTTGTTTGTTTTACAGACATGGGAACAAATTAAAATGAAATTTTAACAGATTTTTATCAGAATCATAAGCTAAGTAATGTCTGCATCAGGATTCAAACTTAGGTCTTCCATATTCCTTGTATAGCACCCTAACTCTTAAACTACCTATCTTATATAGCTATATTTCAACACTTTGCTGTATATTCTCTTTGTTTAGAGGTGAAAGAGGAGCATGAGACCAAGAATCAGAAGGAGTTTTTTCCCATATAATAGCTTAATAGCTCTGTTTACCTTAAAGAAATCTTAGTCACTTTGAAACTCATTTCCTCATCTACATCCTATTAACAGCTCACCTTTATATCTATCTCACTTTAAAGTTTGCAAAGCACTTTCTAAATGAGGATGCTAATATTTATTATTATTATATATAATATATAATATAATATATAATATTAATAATTATAATAATATAATAATAAAATTTTTACATCTGTTTCACAAGTTGTTAATATAAAGCCATTAATAAGAACAAAACTTGCTTTGAGGGGAAAATAGGCATTGACAAGTTTGTCAATATTAGGTATTAATTTGAGGGTAAAGTTTGGGTCCCTTCACTGAAGTCATTTTTCTCCTGCATTTCATTGTGGAGTATGGGTAACCATGGATTCTTAATGGCTTTACCAATGGAATACAATGCTGGCAGTTCCTTCCATGCTGCAAGGTCCTTGAGATTGGGCCAAGTGATGAATGATGTGTCTGTTATCTGAGAACAGCTCAGGTAAGTACAAAGAGACATCACTAAAAGGTGGGCTTCCTGATGAGGAATGGTTTGTCCCTAACAACTCATGAAGACTTGTTTGCTTACTTGTGGCTAAGTCCTAGTCCTGGCTGTACCATTAATTGGCTGTTTAAACTTGAAGAAGTCACTTAAACCATGTGAGCCTTAGTATCCCTATCCAAAAAAAAAAACAAAAAAAAAATAACACTTATATTAATGTACTGAGTCCTTATGATGATAAAGTAAGATATAGTGTCTAAAGAGTATTTTATAAAAGTATAAAACTATGTAAATGAGTTATCATTTTCTGGAATATTTTCTGAGTCTATTGGTATTTTAGGTGGGCAGCAACTATTACTGTGAATTCAAAAGACATAATTAATATAAGCTTTTAATATAAAGTAGAAGAATAATTGGATTTAGAGAGTGGGGGCAATCTAAAAACTATGTAAAATTGCAATAGAAATAATATAATTTTGCTGTTGATTGTATTTATAGTATAATGAGAGTGAATAGTTGAGGATGATGCTAAAGTTATGATCCTGGGTGACTGGTTGGTGGTAGAAGCAGACAGGTGTTTCAGTGGATAGAACATTGAATCTGATTTCATATCCTGCTTTAGATACTTATTAGCTATGTGATTCTGGGCAAATTTCTTAACCACTATTTGCCTCAGTGTTCTCTACTATAAAATGGGGATAATAAGAGCCTCTACCTTCAAAGGATGTTGTAAAGATAAAATGAGATAATAGTTGTAAAGAGTTTAACACAATTCTTAACACATGGTAGGAACTTAATAAATGCTTGTCACCACCACACCAATAAGAGGGAAGCTATTTGTAGGCAGTAGAAGCTAGTGAAGACTTTTTTTCTTAAGTGAAGGAGACTTGGAAGTGATTCTAAATCACAAAGAGAGAAAAAAGAATGAGACAGAATGACAGATATACAAAGAAGTAGTGACATGGAGACAGAATCAGAATAAAGGCAGAGTCAGAGATAGAGGGATTATAGTGAAATCTATCTTTTGGAAGAGATAGAAAGGGCTAATTGAAAGGTACATGTAGAGGGGTTGGCTTTGACAAGAGGGAGGATAAATGGAGAGTATATGTGGAGGAGGGGATTTTATTAGAGGAATATGATAGGAGAAGGAGAAAAAAGGAAGTTTATATCATTTTCCTCTTTCCAGAGCAAATATGCAGGGATGATATGTCCCCAGGAGCTTCCTACTTGCTCCTGGACTTGTGGGTTCACCAAAGGAAAACATGGATGCTGCAAAGTCACACTGTGGGTCACAACAGTTTTCTCCCTCTGGGGATAAAACTCATGAGGATGACCTAACCTTTTCGAAAAGTTATATAGTTTCCTCTATGGCTTTTGTTTTCATTATCTAATCTGAGCCTAATTGTTGGCTGATCAAATTCACGTATTTAGATGTCTTAGGAGCACTCATTCCCCAGCTGTCACATTTTTACTCCAAACCAGAGGCAGAATCCTGGTTTTGATGGGTGAAGAATGAAAAGGATGACAAAAAAACCAGACTGCATGGTTTGGAGATGTTCTAATAAATATGCATTCTCAGACATGGCCATTGTATCCATTTGGTTTTGCCACATTATACATGGGAAGGCTTCAAGCCAATGTCTTCATAGACCCCAAGATAACAGAAAAATAGAGATGCAAGGGAAGAGTTTCAGGGTCTTCTTAGATTTGATTTTCCTAGAAAAAGTCTTAGGTAGGAAATGTGCTCTTGCTACCAAATCCAGAATGGGCTTCCAAAATAAGGAAGTGATTAGTAGCATAATACTCTGAGAAAATATTTAGGGTATAAACAAATGGTTGCTCTCCACAAAAAAAAGAAGGCTTATGCAAAAGCATACAACCTCAATTTGCTATTAAAATTATTATTGGCTTTATTCACTAAATTTTATATATTAATTATAAATAAATTGACATTTATGTAGTGCATGGGTTTTACAAAACGTTTTCCTTCCATTATCTCACTGGATCTTCAAAACAATCTTATGATGTTGATATCATTATTTTACATATGAAGAGACTGAAGCTCATTTTATCCTTGAAGCAATGTAAATCAATTTAATTCTTCTTAGTTCCCTCTCTATCAGTTTTGGTGGTGGTTCATTTATTTTGGTTTTTGGCTTCCATTGTCAATAAATGCATCCCTGCATAGTGAGTTGATTAATAATAGAATTCAAGTAAATTCTATTCACTATATATTTTTTGTGTTAATTTCTGTCTTAAACATAGAATCTCAGTTGTTTTTAGTTATATCTTCAAGTTCTCTTGGTTATACTAACTCTGTAAAATAATTTCCATATGTTGTCACCCCTGTGCAGGAAGTGAGACTACATATAAATCACATTTTACTTTATGAGTATATTCTAAGTGGGCTATTGTCATGGGATGTAGAGAGTTCTTGTCGATAGCTCATGTAATTCAGGAACAATTTTAAAAATATCAGTCTATAGTTTTGAAACCAATAAAAATCTCTCTAAAAGTGACTGATGGGCCCTGGGCATGAATTTGAACACTGGGAAATCCATTTGAATGTTTCTTTTTTTTTTTTAATATATTTTATTTGATCATTTCCAAGCATTATTCGTTAAAGACATAGATCATTTTCTTTTCCTCCCCCCCACCCCCCATAGCCGACGCGTAAGTCCACTGGGCATTAGATGTTTTCTTGATTTGAACCCATTGCTTTGTTGATAGTATTTGCATTAGAGTGTTCATTTAGAGTCTATCCTCTGTCATGTCCCCTCAACCTCTGTATTCAGGCAGTTGCTTTTTCTCGGTGTTTCCACTCCCATAGTTTATCCTTTGCTTATGAATGGTGTTTTTTTCTCCTGGGTCCCTGCAAGTTGTTCAGGGACATTACACCACCACTAATGGAGAAGTCCATTACGTTCGATGATACCACAGTGTGTTTGTCTCTGTGTACAATGTTCTCCTGGTTCTGCTCCTCTCGCTCTGCATCACTTCCTGGAGGTTGTTCCAGTCTCCATGGAACTTCTCCACTTTATTATTCCTTTTAGCACAATAGTACTCCATCACCAACATATACCACAGTTTGTTCAGCCATTCCCCAATTGATGGGCATCCCCTCATTTTCCAGTTTTGGGCTACCACAAAGAGCGCAGCTATGAATATTTTTGTACAAGTCTTTTTGTCCATTATCTCTTTGGGGTACAGACCCAGCAGTGCTATGGCTGGGTCAAAGGGTAGATATTCTTTTAGCACCCTTTGGGCATAGTTCCAAATTGCCCTCCAGAATGGTTGGATCAGTTCACAGCTCCACCAGCAATGAATTAATGTCCCTATTTTGCCACATCCCCTCCAGCATTCATTACTTTCCTTTGCTGTTATGTTAGCCAATCTGCTAGGTGTGAGGTGATACCTCAGAGTTGTTTTGATTTGCATCTCTCTGATTATAAGAGATGTAGAACACTTCTTCATGTGCTTATTAATAGTTTTGATTTCTTTATCTGAGAACTGTCTATCCATGTCCCTTGCCCATTTATCAATTGGAGAATGGCTTGATTTTGTGTACAATTGATTTAGCTCTTTATAAATATGAGTAATTAAACCTTTGTCAGAGGTTTCTATGAAGATTTTTTCCCAATTTGTTGTTTCCCTTCTGATTTTAGTTATATTGGTTTTGTTTGTACAAAAGCTTTTTAGTTTGATGTAGTCAAAATTATTTATTTTACATTTTGTGATTCTTTCTATATCTTGCTTGGTTTTAAAGCCTTTCCCCTCCCAAAGGTCTGACATGTATACTATTCTGTGTTTACCCAATTTACTTATGGTTTCCTTCTTTATGTTTAAGTCACTCACCCATTTTGAATTTATCTTGGTGTAGGGTGTGAGGTGTTGATCTATTCCTAGTCTCTCCCACACTGTCTTCCAATTTTCCCAGCAGTTTTTATCGAATAGTGGATTTTTGTCCCAAAAGCTGGGATCTTTGGGTTTATCGTATACTGTCTTGCTGAGGTCGCTTTCCCCCAGTCTATTCCACTGATCTTCCTTTCTGTTTCTTATCCAGTACCAAATTGTTTTGATGACTGCTGCTTTGTAATATAGTTTTAGGTCAGGGACTGCAAGGCCCCCATCATATGTGTTTTTTTTCATTATTTCCCTGGATATCCTTGATCTTTTGTTCTTCCAAATGAACTTTGTTATGGTTTTTTCTAAATCAGTGAAGAAGTATTTTGGTAGTTCAATGGGTATGGCACTAAATAGATAAATAAGTTTGGGTAGGATGGTCATTTTTATTATATTGGCTCGTCCTATCCATGAGCAGTTAATGTTTTTTCATTTGTTCAAGTCTAGTTTTAGTTGTGTGGCGAGTGTTTTGTAGTTGTGTTCATATAGTTCCTGTGTTTGTCTTGGGAGGTAGATTCCTAGGTATTTTATTTTGTCTAAGGTGATTTTGAATGGGATTTCTCTTTCTAGTTCTTGCTGCTGAGCTGTGTTGGAGATATATAGAAAAGCTAATGATTTATGTGGGTTTATTTTGTATCCTGCAACTTTGCTAAAGTTGTTGATTATTTCAATTAGCTTTTTGGTTGAATCTCTAGGATTCTTTAAGTAGACCATCATGTCATCCGCAAAGAGTGATAACTTGGTCTCCTCCTTGCCTATTTTGATGCCTTCAATTCCTTTATCTTCTCTAATTGCTACTGCTAGTGTTTCTAGTACAATGTCAAATAGTAGAGGTGATAATGGGCATCCTTGTTTCACTCCTGATCTTATTGGGAATGCATCTAGTTTATCCCCATTGCAGATGATATTAGCTGTTGGTTTTAGATATATACTGTTTATTATTTTTAGGAATGACCCTTCTATTCCTATGCTTTCTAGTGTTTTTAATAGGAATGGGTGTTGTATTTTATCAAAGGCTTTTTCTGCATCTATTGAAATAATCATGTGATTCTTGCTAGTTTGCTTGTTGATGTGGTCAATTATGTGGATGGTTTTCCTAATGTTGAACCAGCCCTGCATCCCTGGTATGAATCCTACTTGATCATGGTGAATGATCCTTCTGATCACTTGCTGGAGTCTTTTTGCTAGTATCCTATTTAAGATTTTTGCATCTATATTCATTAGGGAGATTGGCCTATAGTTTTCTTTCTCTGTTTTTGACCTGCCTGGTTTTGGAATCAGTACCATGTTTGTGTTGTAAAAGGAGTTTGGTAGAACTCCCTCTTTGCTTATTATGTCAAATAGTTTGTATAGTATTGGGATTAACTGTTCTCTGAATGTTTGATAGAATTCACAGGTGAATCCATCAGGCCCTGGGGACTTTTTCTTAGGAAGTTCTTTGATGGCTTGTTGGATTTCAATTTCTGATATGGGATTATTTAGGAATTCTATTTCCTCTTCTGTTAGTCTAGGCAGTTTGTATTTTTGTATATATTCATCCATTTCTCCTAAATTGGTGTATTTATTGCCATATAATTGGGCAAAGTAATTTCTAATGATTGCCTTAATTTCCTCCTCATTGGAGGTGCTGTCCCCCTTTTCATCTTTAATGCTGTGAATTTGCTTTTCTTCCTTCCTTTTTTTAACTAGATTGACCAGTACCTTGTCTATTTTGTTTGTTTTTTCAAAGTACCAGCTTCTTGTCTCATTTATTAAATCAATAGTTCTATCACTTTCTATTTTATTAATTTCTCCCTTAATTTTTAGGATTTCTAATTTGGTTTTCTTCTGGGGGTTTTTAATTTGATTGCTTTCCAGTTTTTTCATTTGCATTTCCAATTGATTGATCTCTGCTCTCCCTTGTTTGTTAATATAAGCATTCAGGGATATGAATTTACCTCTGATTACCGCTTTGGCTGCATCCCAAAAGGTTTGAAAGGATGTTTTGCCATTGTCATTTTCCTCGATGAAATTATTAATTGTTTCTATGATTTCTTCTTTAACTAAACGGTTTTGGAGTATCATATTGTTTAATTTCCAATTGGTTTTAGATTTGGTTTTCCATGTACCATTACTAATCATTATTTTTATTGCCTTGTGATCTGAGAAGGCTGCATTCATTATTTCTGCTTTTCTGCATTTGTGTGCTATGTTTCTGTGACCTAATGTATGGTCAATTTTTGTGAATGTGCCATGTGGTGCTGAGAAGAAGGTGTATTCCTTTTTATCCCTATTTATTTTTCTCCATATGTCTATTAATTCTAATTTTTCTAAGATTTCATTCACTTCTTTTACCTCTTTCTTATTTATTTTTTGATTTGATTTATCTAAATTTGATAATGGTTGGTTTAAGTCTCCCACTAGTATGGTTTTATTGTCTATTTCTTCCTTCAATTCTCCTAGTTTCTCCATTAGAAATTTGGGTGCTATATTATTTGGTGCATACATATTGATTAATGATATTTCCTCATTGTCTATATTCCCTTTTAACAAAATATAATTACCTTCCCTATCCCTTTTGATCAGGTCTATTTTTGCATTGGCTTTATCAGATATCATGATTACCACTCCTGCCTTCTTTCTATCGGTTGAAGCCCAGAAGGTCTTACTCCATCCTTTAATTCTGACCTTGTGGGTGTCAACCCGCCTCATGTGTGTTTCTTGAAGACAACATATGGTAGGGTTTTGGATTCTAATCCATTCTGCTATTCGTCTACGTTTTATGGGTGAGTTCATCCCATTCACGTTCAAAGTTATGATTGTCATTTGTGGACTCCCTGGCATTTTGATTGCCTTCCCTAATTCTAACCTTTTCTTCTTCGGCTCTACCTTTTAGTCCAGTGATTTACTTTGAAACAGTCCCCCTTGTCCCCTCCCTTGATGTTTCCCTTTTTAGTCCCTCCCTTTTTGTTCCCTCCCCCTCCCCCCTCTCTTTCCCTCCCTTTTTGTTCTCCCTCTCCCCCTCCCCCTCTTGGTTTTCCCTTCTCCTTACCCTTGTTGGGTAAGATAGAATTCAAGATCCCAATGGATCTGGATGTTTTTCCCTCTCAGAGCTGATTTCCCTGAGATTGAGGTTTAAGTACCCCCCCCTCTTCCTCTCCTTCTTATAGGAGTTTTCTTCCCCTCCCCTTCCCATGTGAATCTTTGTGTGAGAACCATTATTCTATTTGGTCTTTCTTTACCCCCTATTTATACATTACATTTTCCCCACATGTTAGTATACATAGGTTGATATAAATGTAGTCCTTATAGAAGAGAGTTTGAGTAAAAGAAGAAGATAACAATTTCCCCTTTCCTTAATATTTACCTTTTCAGGTATTCCTTGCTCTTTGATTTTCGGTATCAAACTTTCCACAGAGCTCTGGTCTTTTCTTTGCAAAAAGTTGGAAGTCTTCTATTTTGTTGAATGCCCATACTTTCCCTTGGAAGTATATAGTCAGTTTTGCTGGGTAGCTGATTCTTGGTTGGAGACCCAGCTCTCTTGCCTTTCTGAAGATCATGTTCCATGCCTTACGATCATTCAGAGTAGAACTTGCAAGGTCTTGGGTGACCCTGATTGGCATTCCTTTATATCTAAATTGTCTTTTTCTGGCTTCCTGTAGGATTTTTTCTTTTGTTTGATAGCTTTGGAATTTGGCAATTACATTCCTGGGAGTTGTCTTTTGGGGGTTTAGTGTAGAAGGTGTTCTGTGAGCTCTGTCAGTGGCTGTATTGCCCCCTTGTTCTAGAATCTCTGGGCAATTTTCTTTGATTATATCTTGTATCACCATGTCCAGTTTGGTGTTTATTTCTGGCTTTTCTGGGAGTCCAATTATTCTTAAATTATCCCTTCTCCCCCTATTTTCCAGATCTATCACCTTGTCAGTGAGATATTTTATGTTCTCTTCTAATTTCTTGGTATTTTGGCTTTGCTTTATTGATTCTTGCTCTTTTACACGATCGTTGTCTTCCAGCTGCCTGATTCTGGCCTTTAAAGCCTGGTTTTCTTTTACAGTTTGGTCAAACTGGTTTTGTAGATGCGTGAATTTCTTTTGCATTATTTCCAACTTTTCCTCCCAGAAGGCTTCCATCTTTTTGGTCATTTCTGATTCAAATTCTTCATAGGTTTGTGGAGAGTTTCCATTTCCTTTGGAAGGTTTTGGAGCATTTTCTTTTATATTATCTTCTGTCTGCTCTGTATTTTGTATTTTGGCTCCATAGAATGTGTCCAAAGTCGCCCCTTTCTTCTTATTTTTCTTGGTATTTTGGGGCTTCTGTGGTTCTGTGGAGTTTGCCATTTCTGAATGTGGAGGATTAGTTTTTCTTGTCTCTGTCTGGTGTTCAGACGCTTTAATCCTGGGCAGATAGTTCTATGAGCTTTCCCTGGGTTAAACTGAATATGCCTCACTGGAACTGGAATGGAAGGGTCGGACCACGAGGCCACACTCTCCCCCTGGCTCGCTTTCCGGAAGTTGCCTTCAGAATCGCTGGCCGTGAGGCTGTTTCATCGGCCCGCGGGGGGATGGGCTGCAGCTTTCCCAAGCTCCGGGCAAGGACTTTCACTGAGACTTGGATAGCAGGATCCAGCCCATGAGGCTGTTTTGCCCGCCCTGAGGGTTGCTGTTGTTTCGACCAGCTCTCTGCAGCGGAAGCCCCAGGCAGTAACTTTCACTGGGACTGTAGAAGGCCCTGAGGGTTCTGCTCTCTGAGCCCGGCCGGGCTGCGGCTTCCGGGAGCCTTGGACTCTGCGCTCCTACCCCTGAGGTCCGAGGGATCTCGGGTTCTGGCTTTTAAGGGGAGCCGTACCTTTTGATCTGGGTCCAGGTCCAGGAGGAGGGTTCCCAGGGTCTGTGCTGTTGATCGTTTTGAATTTGGGCGCCTTAGGAGCTTATCGTTTGAGATCGGTCGGGAAGGGTTTTCAGGAGATCTGAGCTTTAGCTTTCTCTAAGCCGCCATCTTAACCGGAAGTCTCCTGAATGTTTCTTAAATAGAAAGAGATAGAATTATTTTTAAAATTGCATAGTATTCCTCAGCATTAAGTGCGATATTCAAGTAGAAATAAGTAAGCAATGAAGGCAAGCTTCATGTTTGGGGTGAAAATTTAACTCACTGTGAATCTGAGGTCTCTTCCAAATCTTGGATTCAATATTCTAATGAATGAGGAAGAGGAGAAAGTTTCCTACCTTCCTAGCTACATGAAAACCAAAGTAAGTGGCAGTTCTGCAATCAAATTAAAATATGATTAAAAATAATAAAATTTGATCTGTGTTCGGTATTTGAGTTTTGCATTAATTATGTATTGCATATTAATTTAGTAGTAATTTGATAGGTTTCATCTGACATAAAACAAATCATGATTTTGATAGTAATGAGGTTGAATAAGCATCTCTCTATCTTTGTACAAGGCAGGTCAATTACTTATTTTGGAAATGATCATTTTGAAATTTCATATCGGGAAATATATTATCAAGTCAGCTCTGGAAGTATCTTATTAAGCAGATGGTAAAATATAATTTAACCTTATTTTAATATGTCTTCTTAATTTTAGAAAAGGCTAATGAGCATCTCAGACATTTAATTCTAATAATCTAATTCATATTTGTTAGATATGCATTACATATAAAAAGGCGGTGTTAATATACCCATTGGTAACAATATTTTTAAATTTTGTGTTATTATTATTATTAATTCATTTTACTTAATGTGCCCTGCCTCTCTCCATTTTTCCTCAAAGTTTCTAATCTACTTTGCTAAAAAGAATATGATTTAAATTTCAGAGAATGGACTAATTCCCACAGACATATAATAGGACTTGTAATGAAGACCCCATCCCTGAAGAGTATTAAATATTTGATTTCTCCCCATTTTAAAGTTTATTAAGTTTTAACCTCAGAGTTTGAACTTTCTCGTGATAAAGGATGCACTCAAAATAGCCTGCTTCCCATACATATGTAAGGCAGAACATGAGATCCATATTGTCAAATCTGATTTAACACTGTTAGATGATTTTTCATTGATGAGCATAAAAGAGTAAGCATGTTATAAATATCTCATCCAAGGACATAGCATGCCAAAATGGTAATTTAGGATGGCTAACTGATTCCAATGAACCAAATTATTCATCTTGTGATATACTTATTTGATAAATCCTAACCATATCCTATATTACTCATTCTTTTTAAAGTTCTTCAATTTGGGGATTAAAATGGACTTCTCTGACATAGCTCAATTCCTAGGCTAGGACATTTTCCATGCTAGGATAAATTCTGAGTGACTTTTCAGAATCTCCTGACTCAAATGAAATAAAATAAAATAAAAAACAAGCTTTTTACAACAATATAAAATTGAACATACATAGAAAGTACAACATGACTTTTTCCTTTAGTGTCAAATAGGACAATTTGTGTAAACTGATATTTTAAATTGAGCCAGGGTATGAGCCAATACACTTTTAAAAACTTGCCAGCTGAAACATTCCTTTTTTTTTTTTTAATTCTCCACTGCTGACCTGAAAGAAATGTAGAGAACCCTTTATTTTGGATTCTCTCCATGAGCCAAGCCCAAGCCATGCTACCCTCTAAACAGAATCATTGTCTATGAGTAAACAATTGCCTAAGGTGCCATCTACAATGTCTTCTTCTGCCATGCAGTGATAAAATGATAAAGGGCTCATTGCTCCAAACGTGAGTGTAGCAAAGGAGAACTGTTTACTTTCCAGAGGATAAAGATAATTTTCTTCCCCCTACTTATATATATATACCAAAAAAAAAATGAAGGGTTTCCCAATGCAGTTTTGATATTACCTCAGAGATTTGGGTAGTAGATGAAATGATTGTTACCTACTTTTCTTTAATATTAGTATACACAGAAAGATGAAAGTTTAATTATGTCATAATGTTTCATGTTTTAATTAATAAGTTGTATTTTAAAATGCATAAATGTATTACCTGCCTTGCTCATGGATGTTAAATATTTGATCAATAAAAAGAAAAAACATATTATGGAATGACTTGTCATATATATGGTTTGTTGAGCAAAATGATACAAAAGGGTTAATGTTTAAACTCAATTTTATATAACCATAACAGTGAAAGTGAAATATGGGAAGCCTTCCCACATCACCACATTTTCCTCCTTTTATTAGAACTGAACCATCTTCTTGCAGAAAGTATGCATCATTTGGAATTTTTGATGTGCTATGTCAAGCAAAATGAATATTCATAGAGCATTTGCTGATGTTTGATGTTAAGTGTATGTTAATGTTTTAATGAATTGTTTATGTGACAAAAATTATTTTTGATTCACATACCAATTGATTTTAATGAACAAAAACTACAAAGGATAAAATACTAGTGAGTGAAATACAGTCAAAAGACTGCTCTCATCTACAAATGAAATTGGGATTTTTATGTTAAAGGTTTGCACTCTTTAATTATGTGGTTAGCTTTGGTTTATTAAAGTATAATTAGTAACATTATCTTTGGAAAAAAGCATCTTGTGCAATAATTAAATCACTTAAATAAGCATTTCTTGAAGTCCTAATATCCTTGATTTCTAAGTTCATTAATGCAGATACAATTTCTCTATAAATAATTCTAGTTTTAATTATTAAAGGTTTAATTTTCTTGAAATGATAGAAAATTCAGTAGAATTCTTTAATTTCTGGTATTAGTGAATTGTATTGTGCTCTTGAGATAAAAAAGAAGACAGATTACTTATCTACAGAAAGGGAGTATTCTATAAATACATAGTATTAAATGTATGTCTAACCCTTTCACTCCTTAGCAGATGGCAACAATAAGCATTTTTACTCTTGAAAAGAGTGGCTAGTCTTAAAATAATGGTAGTTCCATCTTGAGTCTAGAAGGAACTATCTACTTTCATAATGAGTCTATGTCTACAGGAAACAACTGTTCCCAAGCATATTGCATTATTTGTCTGGGAGCATCTCTCCTGTCCTTCCTGCTTGTTCAGCAAAACAGTATTAGGTTATTAAAGTCGGGTCAGAGACAGCAAAGACTTAAAAATCTCAAAGGCAAGCTCTGCGTCTTATTACACGCCTAGAAAGGCTTTTCTTATACAATGGACCCTCAGATTGTGATTTAATGTACAGCTTCAGAGAGCTACTGTTTGAAAATGATCCAAAGTGAGCAGAAATACCTCGGAGGAGGGACCAGCGGGAGATACTCTTCATCCTTATTTTAGTTAGAGAGCTTCTTTACAGTCCCACCAAATTGGAATGTTATCCACAAAACTAAAATAATATCATTTGTCCATTCACACGCAAGCAGCTTCGGAAAGGAAAGAGGAAGAGGAATGGATTAGGAGGAAGATCTTCCGGGCTCTACTTCAGCTCCATCATTTGATATCTTTGAGACACTCGACAAGTCATTTCTTTGAGCCACAGTTTCTTCCTGCAGCTTCTCTTCTCTCTTTATAGACTCACTTTGGAGAGGGATGGAGAGGGACTATCAGCTCCCATGAATTTAATCCTCTTTTCTTTGTTGATCACTCCCAGATTTATATATCTAGGCCTATGTGTCTTGCTTCTGAACTTCATTCTTACACCATCAGCTTCCTATTTTTCAAGATAGTTGTCCTGTAGGCAAATATCTCCCACTCAATATACACAAAATACACTTCAATGTTTTCTTCCTAAACTTGTTTTTTTTTTTAATTTCTGTTTCTTTTAAACATCATCCTTCCAGGCACATTAGTTTACAACCTTATAGTATCACCTTCTAGGCCTCCCTTTCTTTTACCCATCATCCTAATCATTTGCTAAGTCTTAGAAATTCAGTTTCCTCAGTATTCCTTTTCTCTATTCATATGGCCATTATTTGGTGTCAGGGCCTTATTACTTCACAGCCTTCTACAGAGACATTTTATGATTCTACCAAATGCTAATAATCAGAGTGTAGGATTAAAATTGAGATATTATATCTTTCTTGTTACTTAAGAAGTTGGTTTCAGGCTGCTGTGAGCTGTGGCCCTGAGTAACAGTTTAACTGACTTGAGGCCTACACAAGGACAACTGCCTAAGACAGATATAAAAATACAAAACCTCTATTTAATAATTAAAAACTAATAAGTTTAAAGTTTAAAGAAAAGGTAAAGATAGGTAAAAGATTTAGAGTATGATCCCTAATCTAAAAGGGACACTAAATTATCCCAGTCCCACTGGTCCTCATGGACCTACTTCTTGCATAGTTTTTCCTCTGGCCTTCTCTCAACTTCTTAAATCTATCACTAAAACCCCCCAAACCCTATACTAAAT
Source organism: Monodelphis domestica (assembly GCF_027887165.1). Taxonomy (NCBI): domain Eukaryota; kingdom Metazoa; phylum Chordata; class Mammalia; order Didelphimorphia; family Didelphidae; genus Monodelphis; species Monodelphis domestica. Next base: position 156,032,563 of record NC_077234.1, read on the forward strand.
AAATCTTTGCTAATTTGTTAATATCCTTATATAAGTCTTAAATTACTATCTCCTTTGATTCTGTCAGCTCATTCCTTTTCCTGTTACTTTTTCTGGGCCCAGTAGGCTTTGGGCCTAGTCAGGCTCTGGCCTAGTCAGGCTTTTGGCCTACTCAACTCTGCAGTCACCCAGAGATAAAAAACAAGTTTTTCTTTCTTCTTTCTTCCGGTTTTCTTACTCTAGCCACTCCCAAACTGCCACTTTCTCTCCTCTCCAAATTGCCACTCTGGTTTTCCCAGTTTCCAAAGAAAATTCCAGAGAGCAATCAGCAACTAGCCCATAGAGTCAAGGGTTTCTCCAAGATCCCCTTTGAGAGTAGCAAGCTCAACCCGTCAAGTTCCTCAGAATTCCTTGAAGGAACTCTGGCCCAAGCTTCTAAGCTAGGCTTAAAACTGAGCTGACAGTCCCTTCACTCAGTCCTTATTCTGCTAAATCCTAAATTCTTAATTTATCATTATAATAGCAATATTAGCTAATGTTTATATAAAGAGTTAAGGTTTACAATGTACTTTACATATATTATGTGTTCCTCAAAACAACCCTGTAAGATGAATCCCCATTTTAAAAATGGAGAAAATGACTGAAAGAAGTTAAATGACCTACTCAAGGCCACACAACTAAGAAGTATTTGAGTCAGGAAATGAACTTCAATCTTTCTGTCTCTAAGATCAGAGTTCTTTCCTTTACATGATATAGCCACCTCTGGTTTCTTATTTTGCATTCATTTCCACCTATTTATGCCTATTATATTCCACTGAATAGAAGGTAAACTCCAAATCAAAGACTTTTAACTTTTGTTTTTGTATTCTGAGAAGATAGCAGAGTACTTGGCATATTATATATATATATAATTAATAAATGATTATTGGTAAATTGATATATAAAATATTGTAATAATTAAAAATGGGTTTGACATATTTAAGAATTAAAAAAAGAGTTGTTGTGGTCACCTTTTATAAAAATAATTAACTTCTCATGTCAAAATGACTATAAGCAGCTTTTATTTAAAACAAAGTAGAGATATTAAAGTAGGAAATATAGGAGAGATGTAGGAAAAATCACCTAGCTACAAATATCCTAAATCCTAATCCTAATCCCTCTAGACCACAATTGGGAACCCGAAAGCAAATCTCACCAGAATCTAAAGTCCTAATTAGGAAGTCAAAATCTGAAGAGCCATGAGATGCTGAAAAATCCACCTGAGAACCTTCAATGCACATGAGGCTAAGACCACCAAGAATCTCACCAAAGCTCACGCTGAAGAGAGTGTACCACCAGAGCACCAACAAAGAGAGGGAGTCCTCCCCAAAGAGCCAAGGAAGGAAATCTTAGAATCTTCTCCTTGGTCTCACCTTTTATAGTCCTTTTTCCATGTCACATCTTGTGTCTCTCCCACTTCATGGGAACCAATCACAGCCTCCCAATTTGCCTAGCCCTGCCCAAGGTGGGGGGCAGTGCTTGTGGCCTTTCTAGTAAGTGACTTGTGAACTCTCTTACTTAATGAAATACTAGTCTTAAGTAGGGTTACTTTTAGTTCTTTATTGATTAACTTAAAGGTTGCTGATTGATTACATTAAAAATAAACAAAGAGAGTTTAATTCTCTCTTCACAATAGAGATGATATTGTATTTTTATACCACATCCTGAATAACATTTTTGCAAGGAATATAACAGATAAATTGAAAAGAACTATATACACATTGTGGAAGAGGCATGCATACAGCAAGAGAAGAAGATGGAGATTGATCATCTGTCAGTCAAATGAAGATTGCATTTGGAATGTGACTGGGAAACTGTTTGGAGCCAAGCCAACTGCTTGACTAGATTTCAAGGCTTTTGGCTTTCTGGCTGACCTGAAGGAGGAAGCTGGTTGTTTATCTCTGGGACTTGAGATAATCAAGTTGGAGGTGGCCTGGGTGATTTGAAGGCAGAAGAAAAGGATAATAGTTCTTATATCTCTCTCTGACTGGTTCTGTTTCATGATAGTGACTGAATTGCCATTTCTCTCAATATCCTCCAATCCAACACTCACTGTAGATAATAGGGATATCCCACCCCTCTTACCTTATCCTCCACCCTTGTCCTATCTTCCCCAAATAAACCCCTTGTTTAACGCAGAAGATTAAGAACTATTTCACTGAAACCTCTCAGCTCACACTGAGTGACTTGAAGGAGACTGAAGAAGCGGGGAGGGGAGGCTGAAAGGTTTCTGAAAAGGGAGGAAAAGGGAGGAGGTTAGGCAAAAAGAAGATAACTACCTGATCCATTAGTTATCTAGTATCCATCAAATATACCCTCAAAATATCATCTATTACAACGTGAACAAATCTGGTGCTTACATGAGTAATATTATCCAACTCTTACTAAAAGCAAGCATTTCTCCTTTAATTATTTCTCAAATCCAAGGCACACTTTGGTTATCAGCTACTCAGAATCAGAACTCATTTGGTGACACTGACACTTCTTTTTATAACCCAAGTTATTAAAAGGCAACTAGAATGGCCCTTTGTCTAAAATATATTCTCTTATTCTGAGTCACAAGCAGGGCATGTCATCAAGTTAGAGGCTATTGTCCGACAAGCTAGTCATGGACAATGTTAGATATTTTTCAAACAAGTAATCATCCAGTCTTGGTTTTAAAGTCTCCTGTGATGGGCAACTCAACTTGTTCCTACTATGTTTCAATCCGTTTTGGACAATTCTCAATTGCACTGGAATTTTTTTCCATTGTATTTAGCCAAAATATTCTGTCTCTGGAAAACTTGTATCTGCTGATGCAGAATAAAGAAAGTAAAGCAAGAAGAATGATAATTGCAATAACTACAATAATATTAATGGAAAATATAATTATAAGCATAAAAACTCAGATTACATGCAATGAGCAATCTTCATTCTAGAAGACAAACAATGAGAACCAATGCTTTCTTCATTCTAAAAAGATGGGGAGCTATTGATGCTGAGTAGTTGGTATTGCCACACATAGTTACATTCTTTGATTATAAGAAAGTTTTGATTTTGCAAGTTGGTGTTTGGGGAGCAGCAAGGAATGTAACTGTTAGGAAATGACTTTGGTGTTAAAGTAAATATGAATATAACTTTAAAAATACACTTCTGGTTTATTTTTTTTCCATTTGGAGTCAGCCTAACAGATTGAGTTCTCTTGTGTCACAATTTTTCACATATATGAAGACCCTAATCACAAACACAGCTAATTCTGTCCTTCTGAGACCATCCAACTTTGCATTCTCTAGTGGATGTTTTAATAGCATGGTTTCAAATTCCATCTCTGTTCCTGTCACCTTCCTCTGGGTGATATCCATACTGCAAATGTTCCTTTTAAAATGGGCTCAGACTGAAGAGAATACTTGAAATGTGGCCTGTCATGGGAAGAGGGTGGGTACCACCTCCCCATTCTGTATAATGAATACTTCTATTAATATTGCATAAAACTCTATTCACTTTGGTAATTACTATATCACACTTCTGACTCATTGATCTAGCAGTACAAAAATACTCCTAGGTCTTTTTCATATGAACTTGGATCTTGTCAGGTCTACCTCATGGTACTGGGTTTAAAGAACCTAATTGCACAATTTAATATTTGTTTCAATTAAACTCAATCCTTTTTCTATAAATATTCTACCAATTCTCTGTGCCTGTAAGCACCCCAGTCTCAGAAAAATAGAAATTACATTCAACTCAAAGAACCAGGAAAAGTTAGATGGTAGATATAAGCAGGCTGTAGAGTATTACAAATTCATCCATGATTTCCCTAAGGAATGTGGCATAAAATATAGAGAGAATATGTTGATTGAAAAAAAAAAACATCCAAGAGCCAGAAGGAAAGATGATAAATCGGCATTCTTACTACTTCATTGGCTTTCCTGACATATTTAAAGAATGAGAGGAAGATCTCCAATATGAATGGTGAGTCCTCTATGGAAGATTTAGAGAATCAAATGGAGCCTCTCAAAAGTTGCCACTCTGGCTGCCAATCAAAATTAGAACTCATCAACTCCCACAAATGTTTTTTTGTATGAGGCCAAAACTAGCCAGATGGAATTATCCCTTTGTATGGAGTGCTGCTCCTTGGTGTTCCCTGCCCCAGTACACGTGATGCCATCAAGCTAGAGGTCAGCTTCCACTCAAAGTCAGCACTTATTAGTTGTCACTTTGTAGCTATATAATAAATATATTCATTATACATAATAATACATAATATACATAAATATAATTTTACATATAAAACATTTACTATTTTAATTAATACTATTTATTAATCCATAATAAATTAATAAATATATAAAATAAATACTATATATTCTCTCTTTTTTCTCTCTCTCTCTTTTACTTTCTGACTGTCTGTCTGTTTCTCTCTGTCTCTCTGTCTCTCTCTCCCCAAGAATATGAAAGTTGGAATGACTTATCTCTCTGGAATAATACCCCTTGTTCTCTGCCACAGGACATGTGATGCCATCTAGAGACTATTGTCCTGTAAGCTGGTCATGGTCACTACTAGGCTATTTTCTCTACTGCAGCGCCATCTACTGGACCTCCTTGACATGATTATCTGCTAATTATCTCCCTGTACTATTTTCTTCAATCTTTTATTGATCTTAGCTGCCATCTTCTGGTAACCACACCTTCAAGAACTACTTTTGTTCTTTTTATGAGTCAGACCCATGATTGCACCTCACCTGACCAGAAAACAAAAAAGCCACGTAGAAGGTTCTCTATTTTAACTCTTCCTTTTCAGTCTCTTCTGCCTTGAATTCAGGCAACTTCTTGAGATGTCATGAATATATATGTACATATATATATATTTTTTTTCTGTTGCCATCAAGTTCCCAGATGCCTCCTGGGCCAGTGTACAGCACCTTGAAGTTTCATTAAGGATAACTGGATTGGCATGGTGAAGATATTTTCCCCCCTATGTTTCTGTCTGCAAAAATGTCATTGCTCTTCTCATAGAAGGATGAGCACATTACAGGGATGACAGTATGGAAGATTTTATAGGCCAGGACACTGATGGAACTGGGGAGGTTTAAGTGATTTACAATATTTCCACAAGACCTGGGAGAGGCTGACTTAACTTTGGTTCCAAGCAGAATGATCTGGGACCCAGCTATAAGCCACTGGGTAACAAAACTATAAAAACAATTGTCTACTTTGACAGAGACCCCCAAGAAACTCCTTGCCAACTGCTTTTAATTATTTTTTTTTTTCTGGAAGTTTTTACCTGCTTTTCTCTACTGGATTGTCTTTATGTTTTTTAAGCTCTGTATGGATAGTTTTTGATGGTGGATGGTGGTAGATATTTTTTAAAGGTGTTATCTATCTGAACCATTAAGCTCTTGAGTGATTCATTTTACCATATTTAGGACCATGCCTAGAACAGAAGCAGTTGTTCATTTTCACTGGCAGATGAAGTATCAGTTCCACCAAACTATTAATCAAATTAACTTCTTAGTTTTAGCCCAATACTCAATGCAGTTTTTATATTTTGTTTTTTTTTTTAGTCTTTCAAAGTGCTTAATTGTATTCCTTTCTTGCTTTGTATCATTTAAAATAGTGAAACTTGTAACTGTCATTGATAAAAATTAAACAAAAAGCCCCGTTAACTCCGATATAACCTTCTATTTAGACTTACAGTAATTCATTAATCAACCCTCTTTGGACTCCAATAGTCCAATAGTTTCTGTGCCTGCCAAACTGAACTTTCATCCTATCTCTTTGTCTTAAACCTGCAAACAAGACAATTATGAGAAACTTTGTTAACTGTGTTGTTGAAAACCAGTTACAATATTCACATGGCATTCTCCTAAACCATTAGCCCTGACAAAAGAAGGAAGTGACTGGTTTTTAATGAATACTTGCAGCCCTCTTAGATATCACCCTATGTCTTTGCAAGTGCCTACAAATCTTTTTAACAATCCATTTTATAATTTTATTGGAAACCAGCGTCATGTGTACACCCAATACTTTTCTGTATCTACTTTCTTTCTCTGTTAAACAACTGAGACATTTACTTGCCTTTAGTCTTAAGGATCACTAGCCTCAGGGAGTCAATTCTATTATTTTCTTTTTTTTTTAAATATATTTTATTTGATCATTTCCAAGCATTATTCGTTAATGACATAGATCATTTTCTTTTCCTCCCCCCCACCCCCCATAGCCGACGCGTAAGTCCACTGGGCATTAGATGTTTTCTTGATTTGAACCCATTGCTTTGTTGATAGTATTTGCATTAGAGTGTTCATTTAGAGTCTATCCTCTGTCATGTCCCCTCAACCTCTGTATTCAGGCAGTTGCTTTTTCTCGGTGTTTCCACTCCCATAGTTTATCCTTTGCTTATGAATGGTGTTTTTTTCTCCTGGATCCCTGCAAGTTGTTCAGGGACATTCCACCGCCATTAATGGAGACGTCCATTACGTTCGATTATACCACAGTGTATTAGTCTCTGTGTACAATGTTCTCCTGGTTCTGCTCCTCTCGCTCTGCATCACTTCCTGGAGGTTGTTCCAGTCTCCATGGAACTTCTCCACTTTATTATTCCTTTTAGCACAATAGTACTCCATCACCAACATATACCACAGTTTGTTCAGCCATTCCCCAATTGATGGGCATCCCCTCGTTTTCCAGTTTTGGGCCACCACAAAGAGCGCAGCTATGAATATTTTTGTACAAGTCTTTGTGTCCATTATCTCTTTGGGGTACAGACCCAGCAGTGCTATGGCTGGGTCAAAGGGTAGATATTCTTTTGTCGCCCTTTGGGCATAGTTCCAAATTGCCCTCCAGAATGGTTGGAGAGTCAATTCTATTATTCCTGTTGGATGAAATTCCTTTGAGTATGATCACTTAAACTCATTGAAATAGGGAAGGTGTTTTTTTTTTTATCTCACTTATTAAGGATTTAGATATCATAGTGGATAGAGTGATGGTCTTGAAGTCAAGGAGACCTGAATTTGAATTCTCCCTCAGCCACTTGGTAACTAAGTGATTCTTGCTAAGTCATTTAGTCTCTGTTTGCCTCAGTTTTCTAATGTATAAAATGGGGAAAATAAGAATACCTGCCTTTCATAGTTTTGTGAAGATAAAAAACTCAAACTTTATAAATTTATTTATAAACCTCAAACTTTATAAAAGCTTACTGTTATTTCAGTCTCTTCTTAACCATCCTAGTTCCATTTTCCCCAGGCTAAAGACTATTCTTAAGAGAGGGGAAAAAAAACAATTAGGAATTGAATTGTTGTCTCTTCTCTCATTCATAATTATTATCTCTTCTAAGCCAAGCAAAAACATTGTGCCTTCCATGATATTCCACTTCTCCCTAAATGACCTTAACTAAGGCCATTTTTGTTATATTTATTATATTTAGGAAATCTCAGTCAATATAGAGCTTTGGATTCCTGACAAATTCTTTTATTAACTTTAATTTCAGAAACCTGGCTTCCAGTTTTCATATATGACTTTTGAAAATATGAGTTCAGTAATGTACTCTTTGTAGATGCACATTCATCTCTTTATGTACTTCCTTTTTTCTTCCTCATCAGAATTAAACTATCACCAGTATAACTCTTAAGTACACATCCCTTTTGAAATAACTTTACATTCACACATTATCTGATCCTATTATCCTATTTCATCTCACTTCTTAGCTGCAATTTTGATAATTCAATACTTAAAATCGAACACACACACATACATAATTTTGGGCTGGTTTAAGCGGTTTAGGGAATTCCAATCAGGAAACTTCCTCTCTTAATAAATACCACTATCTGTTCTATAATTAGCACCTCATAACATAGTCTAAGTAATTAAGAGGTTAATCTTCCCTGTCACAAAGCCAATCTGTTTCAGAAGTTGGACTAGAATTCAGGTCTTCTAGTCTCCTGGGCTGATTCTGTCTCCACTCTTCCTGTCCTAGTCTTTTCCTACTCCTGCTCTCTTTGTCTATCTTGCTTCCTCCCTCTTTCTCTAAATATAGACTATATGAAGGAGAATAATAGGAAATACATCTAAAAAAGCAAATGAATTCCAGGATGTAAAAGTCATTGAATATCTAGTTGAAACATTTTATTTTATCCTAGATGTAATAGAGAATACAGAATGTTTTGAGCAAGGGGGTTTCATGGTCAGACCTATGCTTTAGAATATCACTTTGGCAGCTGTATGAACTAGAAATTTAGAAAACTTGTTGGAGGCTATCATAGTAATCTAAAGAAAAGAGGATGTTGACCTGAATTAGAGTGGTGGCCATGTGAGTAGAGAGAAGGGAAGAGATGTGAGAGTTGTTGAGGGTTAGAATTCACAGGTTAGGCAGTTAATTGGATATGGGGAAATGGAGAAGAGGGATAATCAAAGGCAATTACCAGCTTCCCATTAAAAGTATAATTGGTTACAATAATGTATGATGATCACCTGTGAATGACCACTATTATCAACAAGGGCAAATACAGGGACTCATGATTGAAAAGGCTATCCAGTGACATAGAAGGAACCAAAAGAGCCTGAATGCAGATTAAAATATACCATTCTTTACTTTATTTCATCCACGAATTTTTCTTTTCCATGAGCATTATGTATCTTCTTCTCCAACATGATGAACATGGAAATATGTATAATGTGATGATATTTGTACAACCCAAATCATATTACCTCTCTTTTGGGGGAGTAGGGAGAGAGAAAAAGGAAGAAAAGAACGTGGTTTGCAAAGAATCAGAAAACAAATGTTAAAAAAAATGTATTGGCATGTAATCTTGGAAAAATTAAAAGAACATATTTGTTGATTATCCATTCAGTAGAAATAAGAAAATTTGAATGAAAGGTAATTTTAGCAAGAAACAGTGTTGAGTTCTCTTTTAGACTGTTGAGTGTGAGGAGCTAAGAGCTGCTCTCAATAAAGATGTTCAGCATATTGTTGGCAATGAAGGACTAGAGTTCATAAGAGAAATTGGGGTTTACATAAATAATTTTGAGAATCATCCACATAGAGATAATTGACTTCATGAAATTATTGAAAAAAGTAATGAATCGCCAGGACAAAGTTTGAGTGGATACCCAAACTTAATAGTCTGGATGACAATTCAGCAAGAGAAACTGGGGAAAGGTTAAACTTGTTGAAGAAAACAGTCATTTAGAATTCTAGAAAGATGAAAGACTATTTAGGCAAAGAAAGTGGGCAGTGGTATCATAATCTGTGGAACTGAGGTAAGGCATTTGGATTTAGCAATTAAGCAACATTAGGGTTCTTTGGCAACCACGTGGAAGGAATTTTCATGTTAGTCATGGCATCAGAAGTCAAGTTCTAAGAGATTGGGAAGAGAACTAATAATGAGAAAAGGGAAATAGTTAATTTACATCAAAATATAAAATAGTGAGGGATAAATATATTAAACAATAATAATTTTCCATTTTGAATCAACAAACTGGAAAATATTGGAAACAACATGTTTCTTTTAAAAATATATTTGCCACAAATATTGCCATGGCCTTCATTTTCCTTCTTCCTTCTGAGAAGCAATAACAAAATTAAATTGCAAATAATTCTTCCACCTATTCTTTTTTCATCAGATATGAGTGAATTTGTAGGTATGTATATGTTTGTGCATGTGTGCATTTGTGTGTGTGTGTGTGTGTATTTTCAATCTCAGGTTTCAGGGTATACTTCCATGTAAATGCCTTTTATAGTATCTTTCATATTTTGCCACTATTAAATCAGATGTGACTTTTATTATTTTTCCTCATCATGGAACAGTAACCTCATCTGAGATTTTTTTACTGGATTTAATTTTTTTTTTAATTAGTAGCTACATTTGTTGCTACCTGTGTCAAGTCGGCATTTTAGTTTTACCAAGAATCTGTGATCACAATAACTATTCTCCTACTGTTACTTTCTCTTCCCTTTCTTATATACATGTTTTCTCAAAAAAGGTTTCATTTGGAGTGTAATGTCATTTCTGGACCTAGTTTCCAATACTTTTTAAATTATTTCTGTTATGTTCCAGATATTATTCCTTTATCTATAGAGAACAAGGATAACTTTATCAACTTGTCCATCAATTTCTTTCCAAAAACTATGCTCAAAGGACATATTTTTATAGGTTTCATGTTATTCTCCTTTAGAAGAACAAGATTTATCATATTAAGCTTTAGCTCATATATGATTTCAGGAAGATATGATACATTGGCATCTACATTCCTGAGCTGAATGCTTTGCAATTATTCTTTCTCCCTTGGCACCGTTTTTACACTTTTTAGAATCTATAGTTATTTAATAGTTTAAACTATTTAACTCTTTATTATGTGCTTGAAAAACTTAGGGCTCAATGCCAGCTGTCTATGGCCAGAAGATTAAAGGAAGTTGTAGACTTTTATGAAAGGTCGAAGTTGAAAAGAATGTTAGCTGCCAAATGTTAATGGCTATCTAGTCCAAATGTGTGCTCTCACACATACACACATACACCCATGCACACCAGGAATCAGTCCGGAATCTTAATTTTAGCCTCCTTGACAGATGAATAGCTTGCTTTTACTAGAATATCTCCAGTGGATTTTTAGCACACCACCCTATATAAAGTATTCTGTTCTATTTTTATACAGAAACTGTTGTTAGAGAGTTCTCAGACTCTTCAGTAATAATTGCATTTGACATTTAAATCCCACTTGAGTCTTGATCCCCTCATTATATCCTGTGTCTTTTTTGTAGAAAATATAGATATTTTTATTCCAATTTTATTATTCTCATGTAAAGAAATTAAATTAATAATTGGTTAGACAGTGTTTGAATTCTTGAAATCTCAGAATCTGAAATCCTGAATTAAAATTTACCCCTTTTAATATTACCCAAAACTTCAGATTATTCTTTCTTCCACTTCTATTATCTTACAAGAATTATTGTAAGCGGTCTACATATTCTTGTTCAACAATGATACATGTATAACCCAGTAGAATTGCTCATCAGCTCAAGGTGGAAGGAAGAGGAGAAGGAAAGAACATGAATCAAGTAAACATGAAGAAATATTCCAAATAAATTAATTAGCTTAAAAAATTCTTTGTTCAGTATTTTTATTTGAAGGGCATTTTTCTACCACCCGAGTTGCTTCTAGTGTAATATCTACTAGTATGTCCATTTTCTCATCTTTAGTCATAATGTTTATAAAACTGTAGGATATTCTCTCAATTCCTCAGTGGCTTCAAAATTCATATCCCAATCTTTCTCCCCATCCCCCTCCCTATTATAAATCTCTGTGATTTTAGTATCATGTTGATGATACTTCCAAATCCTGGGCTCATAATTGCTAAACCTTGTCAGTTTTATATGAACTTCACCTCCATTTCACTTCAATCACCTATCACAATGACCAATTGTAACCTCCTGTAGATACATCTTAAAATTCTCATGGGTGGACACCTGAGAAGGAGATAGGAAACTGAGGGAATATAGATAGAGGAGATAAAAAGAGAGACAAAGCAATAAAGACTCAGAGACAAGGAGTTAAAAATATAGGCACATGTTGCCATGCTCCTCTGATGGATTTCAGAGGGAGCTCCACACGTGCCCTCAAACTTTTATTGGAGAGTTTAGGAATGTGGAGTGGGAGGTAACTAATGAACATGTGACATGGTATAGGCTTTAACATTGACTCAACTGACACTCATGTAATCAAAAGAGGAAGAGGTTAATCAAACATGTGACTTGGAAAGGAATGTGGTCTAACAAGGTGGGAGCTAAGACCCTGTGGCAAATAATGTCAGAAATTCTTTTGTTCTTTGGACTGAAGATTTGGCAGTACAATAATCAATAAGTAATATGACCATGAGTCTGGTATATAAACACATAAGATACAATATCAATACACCAATCATACTTTCAAGATGCTAATATGCCTGGTATGCTACATATCCCCCTTTTAAAACAAGAGTGTATGATGGTAAAAATAAATTATAAACTAAACCAAAACCAACAAAAATAATAATTATAGCAAAAATAACAAATAAAAATGAATTCTAAATCAAATAGCAAGATTAAATTTAAAAAAATTATGTAAGAACAATAATAAAAATAAAAATGACTTTAACTCATTAGTCATCCTGAATTAATGTTATCAGTCTCATAGTCCCCCAGGACAGGTGCATTAATATGGCATTTTACCCATGTTCAGCCTGGACTATAAGAAGTTGCCAGACCTTTAAATCTAAAGAAAGGGACTATAGTTTGAGATGAGAGGGAAGTCTTTCCTTTCTCTTGGTCTGATCATGCAGAGTCTTTGGGATATTGAAGCCAAGATGCTGGCCACATAGATATTTGATTAGAACTTTTGTACTAGGCTGACCTGTGTTTGAGGTTATCAAAACATCGTGTCCTTTTACCTCCAAACTTAGCAATCAATATTTATCCATCTCATATGGATTACAGACCTCTCTATGTGTTAGGCTTCCTGGAAAAGTGTAATGTATCCATTGCAATCCCTTCTTCTTCAATCAGACAAAATAAATCACATTAGTCCCATGAAGTTTAACAAATTATTGCAGGTTCCTACAGTCTCAAGATTTTGGGTAATTATGTATAGTAAAGCTTATAGACATTGTTAACTCATATTTCAGGATCATAATAGTAATACTACTTTCAATATACTTCTAGTACTTAAAAGAAAATATATGGGGAAAATAATCTGAATAAATAATCAGGGGAAAATAAAAATAAAATTAATACAAAATTTTAAACTCATGGCTCACATTTCATGTGGCATTGTTTTAGCTAAGCCAAGGTATAATACAAGAATTTTCATTCAAAAATGATTTCTATTTCCCTAATTTAAGTTGACCAAGATTCACATTATAAGTGTGCAAAATTTTTCATCATTAAAAGCTGTATAAAAACACAATTAATACAACAATTAATGCAATTTTTTTAAAGTACCAATATTCCCATAAACATTACATTCTGATTGCTTGTTACTCTATATCAACATTTAAACAAGAATGATGAGAAGGAAGTGATATTGTAGCTTCTGGCTGCATATTTCTGATATAAGCCTTATTTAAACCTCTTCTTTTGTATAAATAAACCAACCAATATAACAACCAAGAATATGACATTGCCAATGTTTGTAAAATTAATTCTGCCAAACCAATTTTTTGGGTGAATAGAAGCTTACATTTCTTTCCATTTAGAAGCAATTTCTATAGCTTCTTGCTCATATACAATTTGGTATAACTTATTAATTTCTTGTTGTAAATGCATAATATCCAATGTGCTTTTGTGATGTCCCCAAGCACCTTAAATGTTCATTACTACAGATTGTTATTCATATTAAACATTACCATATTTTAACGGTGTAATACAATATATCATGTTTGTTTGAAATGACATGGATAAGTAATTCTAGTGTGCAAAGCTTCAACCTCTTTTCTTAGCCAAAATACAGCATCTTTCAAAATTTCTAATTCATCCTTAAAAGCAAGGTTGAGACTTTGATGCATGTGTCAAAGTTCAGATGAATTAGATACAATCTCTTGTATAAAACTTTGGTTTTGTATAGTCAGTGAACACAATCATTGCTGTAATTATAGCAATAATTGAAACTATTGCTCCTATAAATGTCAATATAAAGCATTTGGAGCGATGCATAATGATAGTAAATGCTTTGTGAACAAAATGGACAGTTGGAGTAGATGCCCGTGTCTGTAAGATTAACATGTAACCACACCAATGGTGGTTGGTACATAATAGCTATATAGGTATTGTCATGAATAGAATCTATACATAGATGTAGATGACAGTTTAAGTAATTTAGGTTCCCAATTAAAAATCTCAGTCTATTCTACCTGACATCTCATCTTTCTAGGAGTTTGAGCAGGCCCATCTGTCCATAATAAATCCCTGTGCAGTATCTCTAATTGATTTAAACATATTTTTTTGTTTTGCAAATATAAAATGAACCATTTAAGACAATCATCAAACATACATTTTGGTTAATATAAATAATTTCTGTTGCAATTGAACAGTATCCAATGTACTGTTATAACATTTCCAATTGTTCCATTTGTTTTTTCATCAAATTTGGGTAACATGGAACAATTCCAATAAAATAATTGCAAGTTACATATTGTACAAATACCATTTGAAGTCTTCAGGTACATGAGAAGAATTGATCTTACAACTAATATGCATATACTTTTAGAATAGAATGTCTGTAAGCAAATTAATCATATTCTTCTGTAGGTAAATTGCCTCTCAGTAAAAGTCCATCTGTGTGGATAGTGCATTAGACCTGTCCCTAAGTCAATGGTTTTGCCTTGTTTGTTCATCTGCTGTTTTTTCTGGTGTCTGGCCTCTGTGTTGTGCTGTGGTTGGTGCTGTATAGACATCTGCTTACTCCTCTCTCTGGTCTGGCTTTCTTTGGAAATGCTTAATGACTTTGGTTTTCTTCCATGGATTTCTGGTATCTGCAAAAATAGCAAAGTCTTGATCCCAAATGAAAGACTTATTGTGTCTTATTCAATTAGAAAGTGACTGAAAATATATCCTTTTTGTTTTTGAATTTGGGCTTTTAAATTTCTTTGAGCCCTTTCTCCAATTGCTTATTTTTAAGAATTTTCTGGAATATCAGTCTTATGAGAGATGTTCCATGATTTATCCAACTTAGCCCATGTATTGCTGGTAGAAGCACTATTATTCCAATTTTTTTTTAAAAAACTGTTTTAGAATGTCCAAATGTGCAAGATCATTTAAAAGATGTGCAATAACTTTGAATACTTCTTAATTTTGAACTTTAGCTTACGTATCATGAGAGTAAATATCTCTAATCACATATTATTTCTCAATGTTTACAACAGGAGCATATTGTAATGCATCCCTTGGCCAAAATTGTGCAGTTCTTAAAATTCTGTAGTTACCTCTTTGAAGTGAAGGAGTGACATTATATAATCCACAAAATTTTCACTGCCAAGTAATTACATTTGTTTGTATAGAATATTGAGGTTCAATAGATCTGGCACTCTGATAGAGTAGTGAGTGCAAATTATCTGCTTGCTAAAAAGGAGTGGCTGCTAGGCCATTTACTTTTGAAATTCCCTCATAGATAGGTCAAGGGAGGTTCATGTCAGAGTAAATGTGTTATAAAATTTCATTCCAACTTTGCAAGATAGTATTCATTGATGCTTAATATTGATCTTTTAAACAAATAACCATATAATCAACATACAATGAATCACATATGATTTTACAAGTCTGTGCTATGATCATAAGCATGTGTCTAACTGCAGTCAACTCTGCTTTCTGCAAAAAACTATACTGTGCATGCCTCAACATTACATGACTGTCTGAGATATAGCTTCTGCTTTTTCCTGATTAGATGCAGTGAAAGTATTCACAGCATTATCAACAAGGTGCAATGGTGTCATTATTTTTAAACAATTATATATAAATTCATAATTTATAAGATTTTGGCACTAGGAATAGGATTACCAATTTTACCTACAAACTTTGCAAAATTCAATTGCCAAGATCGATACTGAACAAGTAACATTTGAACTTGTATTCTTGTCATTGGGTTTAGACAAACATCAGTATCAGGACCAATGTTTGTAATTTCAGTAAGTAGTAGTTATGCCAATTCTAAACAACTAATAAATAACTCTACTGGTTAATAAATCAATTATCAAAGTTAATAAATAACTACTGGCTAAAAATTTTAATCCATCCAATAATGTGTCCTCTCTGATGCCATGCATCAATGAGAGTGTGTCTTATCTTTAAAATTGAGGCTACATCAGTTGGAGAATGATTAATTGTAAATAATTTGCTTTTGGATAAAGTTGTATCAAGTTTTTGCATTTCTCTCTTAGCCTCAGTTGTAAGTTTTCTAGCTTAGGAGAGTACAAAATCTTCTAAAATAACTAATAATTATATCAACTCTCCTATGTTTTTTTTAATACTTGTCAATGTGCCTCATATAAAGTTTCTGAAAAACATTCAGGTTTTTTTGTTTTGTTTTTTAACATAATTTCCACTTATTTCTATTCTTGGTGACCTAATGTCCTGTTTAAAAACAACTGTCCCTACAAATTTAAAATTTGGATATATTTGAAAATTTTCTGAAGTATAGACCAATTTAGACTTGTCATCTAAACAATTGTACTGGGTATTGACTTTTCTGTAGACCAATTCCAGTACCTGTGGTAAAAACTTTTAACCTAAGGTAAAGGTGTTATGCCATCCATGTGGCAGGATTAATTTATCAATCTGCTGGAGTAATTTTCCTTTTAAGATCCAAATAGGTTTATAAGCAAGTCATGTGCCTGGAGCAGCCAATGTAGCCTCATATCTAATTAAAAGCCTTAAAAATTCTATTTGCACTGTGGTATTTAACCTAAAGTTATACTAAAATTTAGACTAAAATTTATTACAAATAAAATATCTCTTGTCCAAAGAGACTATGATATATGAAAAATATCAGAAATTTTAATTTACCTATAAAGAAATATAATCAGATATATCTTTCTAATTTTCCATGTCCAACATAAATTTGAGGTATTTGATTTTAAATTTCACTTCATAGTAACCCCATCTTTTCCCAAAGATCTTTTAAAAAAAATCAGGTGTATACTTTTTTTATTACAAATTGCAAAAATGTGAAAGACTTTAATCATGATTTGTATCTCTCCCTGACAATTCTTAAAGTTTGTAAATTGTGAGGAATGATACTTTTGCTCTTAAACAATAGTGGCAATGGATTCTCTGGCACTGTTTTAAAGAAATTTATAGTAGTCTCCCAGATCCCCTTTTGATATGCTAAAATTGCACTGAGCTTTGCTAATAAAGAAAAGCCCGTTACTCTGGCTGTTTGCTTGAGAGCAAAATTTCTGCCTTTTTAAACTTTTTGGGGATCACAAGCTTTTTCTTTGGCGTCTTGAATTTTAAAGTAGCTCAGGATTATTTCACCAATGTTTAAATTTTTTGGTCTCAGTAGATATGGCGTGACCCAATGCTGTTCTGTGGGACATTCTTTGAAAAATTCAGAGAGACCATCTCGGCTTTAATTTGGGACATGATCAGTTAAAATGACCAAACACCACTACTACTACTACTACTACTTACTACTACTACTACTACTACTACTACTACTACTACTACTACTTACTACTACTACTACTACTACTACTACTACTACTACTACTACTACTACTACTACTACTTCTTCTTCTTCTTCTTCTTCTTCTTCTTCTTCCTTCCTTCCTTCTTCCTTCTTCTTCTTCTTCTTCTTCTTCTTCTTCTTCTTCTTCTTCTTCTTCTTCTTCTTCTTCTTCTTCTTCTTCTTCTTCTTCTTCTTCTTCTTCTTCTTCTTCTTCTTCTTCTTCTTCTTCTTCTTCTTCTTCTTCTTCTTCTTCTTCTTCTTCTTCTTCTTCTTCTTCTTCTTCTTCTTCTTCTTCTTCTTCTTCTTCTTCTTCTTCTTCTTCTTCTTCCTTCCTTCCTTCTTCCTTCTTCTTCTTCTTCTTCTTCTTCTTCTTCTTCTTCTTCTTCTTCTTCTTCTTCTTCTTCTTCTTCTTCTTCTTCTTCTTCTTCTTCTTCTTCTTCTTCTTCTTCTTCTTCTTCTTCTTTTAATTGAGCTGCCTTCAGATTCTTGAGGACTAAAGTTTTTATGTCTTGGCATTTTCTTATAGCCCTTTTGTGAGGAATTGTCTCCTCAAAGAACTCTTTAACATTACATTGTTTAGTTATGGTGAGCCATGCTCTTTTAGAAGCTAACCCAATGCGATGGAAGGTTTGTTCTGAATATAACAATTACCTATTAAGACTTCTAAATTTACCTGTGCCAGTTAATTCATCAGAGGTAATGGGCACATGGATTTCCTTAATTTTTTTAGCTTGTTCCTTGCATAACTTTTGAAATAGCAGTTTTGAAGTTAAGAAATCTTCCACACTAAGCTTAGATTCAATTGATACCAATGATCTGGCCTTAGAGATTACATGCTTATATTGTCCAGCAGCTCCTTGGTGATGGGAGCTTCATCATCATACTGAATTACCCTGCTTTTCATTTTAGGAGTCAGGAGTGCCACATTATTAGGCTATTCTAAATTTACTTCTGCATTCTCAGAATTATCTCTAATTTCTGTTGGAGAAGCTGTTTTACCTACTTTCTTTTCCAGAGTTAAGATGATTGTAATCCTGCATTAGGTTTTCCTGGAGGTGGAGGTTGAAATTCAGGAGGAGTGGGGGGAGAGAGAGGACAGAGAGAATCATCCTAAGGTCAGAGGGAGTCAGACTTACTTTCAGCTCCTGCAGCAGCCTCAAGTAGGGGAGTAGGGAATGAATAGATATAGTTAGTTAAAGTCATAAAAGTTGAAAGAACAATAGTGATATGTTAAGTGTTAGTAGAATTAGTGGAATGTGGAGTTGGAAACTGAGAAACAGCTCCACTCTCCACAGGTTGTGCAGTATTCTGACTAGATTCCATGTAATCCCAATTGCAGGTAATATTCTGTGTCTTTTTTTTTTTCATGGCTAGCCATATTAAATGCCATTCTTGTTTAGTAAATACTCCTTGTTCTGGAAAGTTAGAACAACATTTCAAGATAACTTTAAGTACTTCTCAGTATGAAAAAACAGGTTTTTGACCCATATTTCAGAATGGAACAGCAACTCACCCCATTGGCCAAGTGAAAGTCTGCTGATCCATCTCCAATGTTGAACCCCAATATGTGTCTCCGCAGGTGATTTATATCATGTTGGGCACCAAAATGTAACCTCCTGTAGTTACATCTTAAAATTCTCGTGGGTAGACATCTGAGAAGGAGATTAGAAACTGAGGGAATATAGATAGAGGAGAGAAAAAGAGAGACAAAGAAATAAAGACTCAGAGACAAGGAGTTAAAAATATGGGTTACATGTTGCCATGCTCCTCTGATGGATTTTAGAGAGAGCTCCACAGGTGCCCTCAAACTTTTATTGGAGAGTTTAGGAATGTGGAGTGGGAGGTAACTAATGAACATGTGACATGGTATAGGAGTTAATATTGGCTCAATTGACAATCACATAATCAAAGAAGAGGAGATTAATTAAACAGGTGATTTGGAAAGGAATGTGGTCTAACAAGGTGGGAGCTAGGACCCTGTGGCAAATAATGTCCTGCTCAGGAATTCTTTTTTCACCTTTGGACTGAAGATTTAGCAATACAATCAATAAGTAACCTGACCATGAGTCTGGTATATGAACACATAAGATACAATATCAATACACCAATCATACTTTCAAGATGCTAATATGCCTAGTATGCTACACCAATTAAGTAAAGACCACAGTTCACGTACAGTCTCAAACAGTTTTTTATCTCTATGATCTTAGGCAAGTTACTTCCCTCTAAGTGTCCTTAACTATAAATAAACTATAACAGTAATATCTACCTCCCAGGATTGTTGTGAGGATAAAATGAGATGGTATTTTTTTACTTTATTGTTTAATATTTTATTTTTCCAATTACACACAATAACTATTTCTAACATTGATTTTTGGGAATTATAAGATTGAAATTGTCTCCCTTGTGCTCTTCTCTCCCCCATCTTAGAGATGGCAAGCAATTTGTGCTAGGTTTTGTCATTCAAAACATACTACCATATTGGTCATTGTTGTAAGAGAAAAGTCATTTAAAACCAAAACACCAAAATAAAAATAAACCAAAGTTTAAAATAATATACTGTAATTAATCTTCATTCTGATTTCCAACAGTTCTTTCCCTGTTCATGGATAGCATTCTTTATCACAAGTCCTTCACAATGAACATGTATTGTATTGCTGAAAATAGCTCAATCTTTCATATTGATCATCATACAATATTGCTATTATCTTGTAGAATGTCCTCTTGGTTCTACTTATTCCACCCTACATTAGTTCATGTAGGTCTTTCCAGCTTTTTCTGAAATCACCCTGGTCATAAAATTTTATAGCAAAATCATATTCTTTCACCATCATAATCAACAATTTGTTCAGTCATTCCCCAATTTATGGACATCCTGTAATTTACAACTCTGCCACCACAAAGAGTCTGTATAAATATTTTTGTACAAATATTTCCTCTTTACAAAAATGTCCCTTGTTTTTTATCTCTCTGCTATATAGATCTAATCATAGTATTTCAGGATCAAATGTATGCATAGTTTTATTGCCCTTTTGGTATACTCCCCAGTTGCCCTCTAGAATAGATGAATCAGTTGACCACTCAACCAATGATGCATTAGTGTCCCAGTTTTGCCATATATCCCCCAGTTTTGCCATATATCCCACAAAATTTATCAATTTCCTTTACTGTCATATTGGCCAAACTAATGGCTGTTAGATGGCATCTCAGAATTGTTTTAATTTGCATTTTTCTAATCGAGTGATTTAGAACATTTTTTTCATATAAACTTAAAGTATTTCTACATACATTTGAGATATACCTTTATCAGAGAAATTTGCTATAAAATATTTCATCCATTTTGTTGTTTCCCTTCTAATCTTGGTTAAGCTGGTTTTATTTGTATAAAAATATTTTAATGTAATATAATCAAAATTAGTCATTTTATCTTGTAATGTTTTCTGTCTTTTGTTTTGTCATAAATTCTTCTCTTTTCCATAGATATATCCGGTAAACTATACTATGCTATCCTAATTTGCTTATGGTATCAGCCATTATGTCAAAATCATAAACTAGTTTTACCTTATCTCCAAATAGCATTTGAGATATTGGTCTATATCTTGTTTCTCCCATACTATTTTTCCCAGTTTCCCACAACTTCTTTTGTCAAATAGCAAGTTCTTATCCTCAAAGCTGAGAACTTTGAATTTATTAAATGTTACATTGCTAATCTAATTCATTCCTATATATTGTTTCTAATCAATTCCATTGATCCACCATTTAATTATTTGGCCAATAGCAAATTGTTTTATTGATTACTGCTTTATATTACATTTTAATATCTGGTACTTCCAAGCCACATTCATTCACTGATTTTTTTTTCATCAATTTCATTGATATTCTTGACTTTTTTTTCTTCCAGTTGAATTTTTTTCTTTCTCATTCTATAAAATATTTTGGTAGTTTTATTGGTATGAAACTGAATAAGTAAATTAATTTGGGTAGAATTGTCATTTTTATTAAATTAGTTCAGCCTACCCATGAGCAATTGATATTTTCCACTCATTTAGGTCTGATTTCCTTTGCACAAAAAATGTTTTGTAATTGAATTAATATAGTTTTTGTGTTTATCTTGGCAAGAATATTCTGAAGTATTTTATATTGTCTAGCTTTATTTTAAATGGACTTTTCCCTATCTTTTGCTTCTAATTTTGTGGTAATATGTAGAAATGCTAATGATTTTTGTGGGTTTATTTTATAATCTACAACTTTGCTAAAGCTATTAATTTCAAATAGATCTTTAGTTGATTGGCTAAGATTCTCTAAGTATACTGTAAAAATTAAAATTAAATCTCAATAATGAAAATATTATATTTTAAGAGATATATTAATGATCATTAGGAATCAAGAAATAAAGAGGATACAAAATAAAAACCACATGCCCATGGCTGATTAGCCCATTTAAAATCCCCATGCTTAACTTACCACTGCCACCATGCTGGCTGTAAGCCCAAGAAAGAGAGCCCAGAAGACCACCCACTTGCTAATACCCTCTGTCTACAGGAAGTATGTAATGACAGGATGTCAGTGGGCTCCTGGGAAATGTATCTCTTTTTTAGGGTAACAGATTTTTAATTATAAATTTCCCCCTAAGATCCATGGAAGACTGACTAATCTCTCCAATGGATCTTGTAAACATAAACAACTTTGAAATTACAATAATTTGAGGATAAGAGGATAAGAACAAAACCAATGGTTCTTAGGCACATTGACAAAAAGCCAGTTGGGGGCAGTGCCCTTTGCCATAAGAGTATGAATACAGAACAAGTACATTCAATCCCACACAGTTCAAATCACCACATCCCAAAGTTCACTCTGGATCTTCTGGTGCATCATGCGGTCTGTGGAGTCATCTTCATGGTTCCTTCTCCAAACAGTTCACTTTCTGGATTCAGAGACTTAGCATGTTTCTTATCTTAAAATTACTCTCAAAAAGAATTTAAACTTTGCATTTTTGAATAATTATACATTCCCCCCTGAAAAGGGTGTCGAAAAAAAGAGGGATCACTTAGGAATGCATGGCTGAGTTATGAGGCATATGAATCAATTGGTAAGAGAAATTAAAAACATAAAAAAAGAATCCAAATAAAAGATTAAATAATTTGTGGATGAAATATAGACTATCAAAATCTTATGTGTACAAATTCTAAGTAAAAGAAAAATAAATTTAGAGCAGGTCCTTGAATAAGGGCCCAAATAAAGTAATTACTATCCCACAGGTCTGTAAGACAAAATGCAGTAATATTTCACTTCCCAGTTTGCAGCCATGACTACAGGAAGTTGCCATACTATAAGAGAGAAAAGAGACTAGATTATAGGAGCAAATGGGAGCCAGGACAGAGCCAGAATAATCAATGTCATGTATTTTATATAGTGTGTAGTACAAGGAAGACCTGCATTTAACACATCTTAAACAGCCACAAGTCTCATACATGATTAAGTCCTTATGTTCTTTGCACAGAATGTCATCAATCCATGTAGGTCTGGTTTAGTTTCTTTGACCTTCTGCTCAATTTGGCACTATGCAAGTAGCTTTGTACTTCTTTGGCACTGTGCAGTGGCTCTCTTTGTATTCCCTTTTCCTGTAATCAGACAGAATCATTAAGCAAAGTCTCATAATTATTTATCAATAAATGGTAGGTTTCCATAGTCTAAAGCTTTTGGGTATGTATTATATAGCAAATATATATTTTAACTTATATTACTGCAAAATAAAAAAAAATTAAAGAAAATCTCAATACGGGTGTAATGTGCTTCAAATACAAAAAGAAGAGAGAAAAACTGAAATTCTATATTGCACATGCAAGCAAAAAACTAATTTAAAAAGTTTCAAAAATTTATATAGCTTATAATCATTAACAGACCATGTCAACTAAGAAAGGTAGAATACAAAGGTTTCTAACCAAAAATAAGATCCATTTCCTTTTCAAACTTGGCCATGATCCACTAATACTTTTTTTATAATGAAGAGTGGTACAACAGTAATGCACATTCAAAATGTATCAAAATCCCCCTAAGATAGCCCATTTAATGACAATATCAAATAAACCCATCATCATTATTTTACATGAGTATGCTGTGTGACATTTTAAGCTAATTGTTACTTGTCACAGGTTTTTCAGGTATAGCAAATATTTCAACCTTGGTTGAGATATTTTTAACCAAAGTCAAGCTTATTTGGGTCTAGAACATTACTAAGAAATCTAGATTGTTCTGGTGGAAGTAAATTAACCTGAAGAGTTACAAATGAGAGATGCTCCTCTTGGGAGCCATCCAGGTATAACATGCCCTGGGATCAACTTCCCAGATCCTTTAGTATGAGACTGTTATGTCCCATCCATTCACATTTTCACAAAGGTGGGAGGTGGGGATTATAATAGTGTTTCGCTTCAGGTACTAAAATGAACCCTTTACCTCTTGTTACAAATAACTCAGAGGTAGGAAAACAATCAGTCAGAGTTGTTGAAAAAAATTTAATCATGTCTAAAGACCCTTTAAAATGAATTTTAGATATTTAGCTCATTAAATTAGCCAAAGGTTGTTAACCAGGTTGATGGAGTCCATTCATCATCTGTGTGACAATTTACAAAGCCAAAATGGAAGAAAAAGCTGTTGTTATATGGGTTTATTCAATAATATTTGCTCAGTATAGTTATAGGGGAAAGGTAACAGAATATGCCTGTAGTTAAAATGCAGTAGATTAAATTGATTTAGTGTAACAGAATAGTATTGAATACATTAATATATGAACTTAAAACAAAAATCTTAAAGCAGACAATCAGCAAACTACAATAAAATACAGAGACTTTCATAAAACAATGTAGTCTGAAAAGGAAAGGCTTAAAATTTTGACCTCCTGGCTCTTTAAAGTTCCATCAGTCCAGATTCCTTTTGTCAGATGTTTTGACTCTCCCCTAGTGAAGGAGAATTCCTCATTGAACATGGTGAGGAGAAATCCCAAATTGGATGAATCTTAGAGACTAGGCAGGCCCAAATAGCAAAGGGTTGTAGGGAGATGAGTTTTCTACCCTGAATCTTAGGCAAGATAAGTGAAAGTATTAGTGCACTCATGAAAAAGCATTCTAAAGCTGGAAACTGTTTGAAATAGGTAATACTTTGCTCTTTCATAGAATGAGCCATGCTTGTAATTTACTTCCTGTTTGGAAGAATTCCCTCTTCCCTTCCCCCCAGGGTAAAATACTAGTTTCCCCAACCATGTGGAGAGGGAGTTAGGAGGCTAATTGTTGCCTAAGGAAAATGTACAGTTTTTACCAGCTTCCTGGAGGGAGGGTCCAAGGACTTCTATCTTCTTAGCAGCAGCCTACCAGGAACACAATAGTAGTTTGGTTGGGGCCAGAGATCATAAGGAGGATTCAGGAACTATTGCCCTTAGTTTGACATCATCTCACTTAATGAATTTAGGGACATTGTTGACACCTATCTACATGATAACAAAGTGGATCAGGACAGGGAAAAGGACAATCTAAAGAAAAAACTCCAAGAGACCAATGAAATATTAAGGCAGAAAGAATTATAGGAGGTTAAGAACCTGGCTACAATTAAGACATTTAACATACAAGCAAACAGTATAGACAGACACCCCAAAGTCAACAGAGGGTGCAAAGAGATACCAGGATTTGCTTTTTATATTCTTGTCAGGGACATGTAGATAGGTGTCAACAATGTCCCTAAATTCATTAAGTGAGATGGTGTCAAACTAAGGGCAATAGTTCCTGAAGAAATCCCTCAAGTGCTTATCACCGTTCTTGAGAAATTGTCTTCTCATGTGTGCCTCTGATTCTTTTGAATCAAGGTTAAAGCCTAATAGTCCCTCAGTTTTTTCAATAAGGCAATTGATAAATGTGCTTGGGTGTTCATTTTTTTCTTGGGCTAATCAATCACATTTTCCCCATTCATTGGGTCTTTCTGACAATTGCTTCATTCCCTACAATAGATCCTCACGGCATTTTCTTAGATAAGTCATTGATCTTGATTAGAAAAATCCAGATCTTCAAAAACTTCTGGCCCGCTCATGAGTTAGGAACCTTTCCTAGTTTGCTCAAAAAGTTTTTATGTTCTTGGAGTACAAAAAGTTCAGATAAAGGAATTTCTACATCTTCAAAATCTGATTCATAGAGGTGGAATGTGCTTTTTAGTTCTTTAATTGAGAGATTAGGTTTTAATAAAAATTTAGGTATGTGTTTATGTAAAGACTCTAAATCATGGGTGGTGAATGACTTATGAACCTTTACATGTGAAATGTCAGAGTTATCATTGACCTTAGCTACATCCCGCAAAGGCATAATCTTTTGAGCCTTTGACGCATTTGAAAGATTGTTAGCAGATGCATTAGTTGGTGCTTTGTTGTTTTGTGCCTGTATGTTACTGGAAAGGTCATTTCCCCCTATTGCCACTAATGATGTCCCAGTATTAATATTAGTACCTACATTGTCCTTATTAGTCTGTCCCATCACGTCCCCAGTCTCCACGTTGGTTCCCTTCCCCATGCCTTTTTTCTCTGCATGTAATCCTGGCACATTTCAGTTATAATAGGGATCTGACCAAACAATGCCTCTAATCTATTATCGATTACTAGAGCATGTACAGTTTTCTTTTTGAAGATCAGGTTGACACCAGGTTGATAATCTTTAAGATGTTAGTAACTGCCACAAACACAACATAAATTTGGGGTGTGATTTGACAGAGGTAATTCATATCTAGATAATTCATTGGTAACTGTGTCCATCCCATAGTCATATTGGTTAATGTCCCCAGAACATTGTCTATCATCCCTGTCACTGTATTATAAATGAGACAGTAGCCCCAATAAATTGCAATTATTCCTACCACAGCAAACCACAGTATTAGTTGTAACATGTTCCCCATTAGATCTTTTCTAGACTCTAACTGCCAGGAGTTAAGAGAAAATGATTGTTATCCCCACAGGCTTTGCTTCTAGCTAGATATGATCCAAGATGGCTAGATGCTATCACTGACAGCCCTAGAGCAACCTCCCTTTTACAATAGTCTCTCTCCTCAGTTTTCCAACTGACCAGAGTGGCAGTTGGTAACTGACTTCTACTCCTCCCCCACCAGGAATCAAGATGTTTTTGATCCTGTGTGGAAACCCCTAGGCAGAGGCAGTGACTATTGCTGCTAGCTCAGAAGTTACAACTGACAGTTGGTGACAGTTGGTGACTAAAATTTTATTTTTTAAATAAATGGAGTTCTTTTAAATCCTGGGGTGCCATTTGTATTCAAGGGATGGTTAAGTTGTAATTGAGGGCTTCAGTATTTCAGTATTGAGAGGAAAAGAGAGGAGAACCTCTCTTCTCAAAAGTGGGGTTCAGGTGAGATAGCCGATGTTTAAGGTTGGCTCAGAGAGAGGAGACAGGAGTTTGAAGATTTTCTCCCTTCTGCATTCCCTCTTTAGTGAAGGCTGCTCTCCCAGATTTGCTCTTGTCCCTCTTGTCCCTCTTGTCCCCCCTCCATTACTCGAGACCAAAGGGTCTCCCCTTGATCTGTTCACTCACACTTTATTCACAGTTTGGGGGAAAAGATAATTATTTTAATGTCAACTCAATCAGGATAATACAAAGGAATAACTTGCAGGGAAAGAATGAGAAAGATAGTGGGGAATGGGGGTCCCTGTCTCTATATAAACTCTTTCCCCTCCCTCCTTGAGTTTGGGGTGAACTCAGGCCTTGGCAGCCTGAGCCCTCTGAGAAAAAGTCAGGTTGACTCACCCTGGGTTTGGCCCCTTGGCCACAGTTCAAACTCAGGGAAATAGGAGCTGAGGTAAAGTCTGCTCAGGTTTCTCTTCAGAAAGTCCCTTCAATTAGGAAATGTTGTGGGGAAAGATTTCCAGACTCAAGCAGGAAAAAGTGGATAACCCTCAGGAGAAAGTCTTTTCCCACTTTCTCTCTTTGGCTTCTCAAGCCTGAGAGACAACTCCTCTCCCAGCCAGAGTCTTCTCCTTCACAAGAATCCAAACTTCTGGGGCCCCTCCCCCATCGAGGTGAACCATTCCACACACTCTTCAGCCTGGCACTTTTCTTATGTGCCAGCCTCTGTCATAAGTCTGAAGAGAGTTTGGGACTTGGAACTGGAACTACGCTTCAGTGAAATAGAGCTAAACTATGAACCTAATTCCTTCACTTTGTCAGGAACTAGGGAATAAAGAGAGGGGGGTGTTATGAATCCCGGGTTTCAAATGAATAACAGTGCTTTATATATGTATATATATATATATATATAATATATATATGCATTATATATTATATATTATAAGAGATTTTATATAATCTTTTGAAA
This sequence comes from Monodelphis domestica, assembly GCF_027887165.1. Taxonomy (NCBI): domain Eukaryota; kingdom Metazoa; phylum Chordata; class Mammalia; order Didelphimorphia; family Didelphidae; genus Monodelphis; species Monodelphis domestica. The sequence continues at coordinate 156,060,096 of NC_077234.1, forward strand.
TAAACATGGATTTGTAAAAGCTCTGATTTTACATATGGATACCAAAAGAAATCATAGACCGCTTACTCTTTTTCCAGTTGCTAGTTAAAAAATACAGATTTAATTGAAAGCATCATTAAAGGTCCCTTGCCCTAGCATTGCCTTACAATGAAGAATAAAAATTTCAGACTATCTTTATAGGAAATAGGTTTGACCATGAACATGTCTACACTATAAATTGCTAGATATCCATTTTGAGAATCATCTCTGCTGTTAAATGTGTCTCTAATGTCCTTTTAGCCAAAGACTGAATTATCTGATAGGTCATCATTGGGGAAACAAGTTCCTACAGTCTCAGTTTTCCTAAGAGATTAGTTTAGTCGAAAGGTCAGGCCTGGATTTAGGAGAGCCAAGGTTTACTGTCCTGAAAACAAGCAAACAACCAAAAACTAATGTGTCTTTTCATATTTGCCCTGGATGGCCAAGGCATTTCAGCTGGGATGCCCATGGACTAGAATAGATGAGCCCTTTTTAAAACAGAAGCATAGAGGGTGTCCTAGAAGTCTACCAGATTCTGGAATGAGATATTTTCTTTTCTCTCATTAGAGACAGATGGCCAAGAATTTTACATCTTCAAACCAGGACCAAACACAGATTATTTTCCTTTATTCTTTATTTTCAAAAGAAAGTCTAATTTGTGTTTCATATTGTTAGCAGAAAGGGCTATCTATGTTCACTGAATTCTGAGGGAGGTGGGAAACTAATTGAGAGTATTGATCTCATTTTCTCTGGAATTTTAAACTAGTCATCCCTGAGGTAGTTGAAAGATCTTTAGACTTTGTGGGTTAGGATAGCTGGAGAACCTGTTTTCTCTCACAGTGCTTATTGAAAAACAAGCCTTATATTTTTTATTGTTAGCAAATACAATCATTGTTCATTCAAATGTACTTTCTTATTAACCTAAATGCATTCTGTGTAGAAGAGTCAGATAAGGAGATTGCTAAAAATCAATGTTCACAGTTTTCCCCCTCTTTCTTAGTTTAATGTTCTGAAAAATGGACTATTTTATGTGAATTTTATGATCAGTCTTAGCTGTGCTCCAACAGAAGAACAACTTGGAAACAGGAAACTGGGCCAGCAAGTTAAAATCTATGGCCTGATATTGAAATCCTCCCAGGTAAATGCCTTAATATTGATCTTTTATATGGGCTTGAAGAGCTGTCATGAAGATCTATTGACTTCTGTGGCTTGTGGTGAAACCTACAGGTATTTTCTTCTAGAATGCATTTCTCCAAACCATGCTTACAAAAATATAACAGAGCTTCTTTAGAAAAATGCATTAGTCAAGAGCCAACAAGTCTGCAGGGAATGGTATTCAGAAAACTAAGTACATTTGGTGGGAAGAGTTCTTCTGCCCTTGAGAGTCAAAGGAATTTAGTTCCAGTTTGCCTCTGACACTTACTAGCTGTGTGACTTTGGCAAACTCAACCTCTCTGAACTTTTGTTTTCTCATCTATAAAAGACATATAGTCATATACTTATGTTTTGATATGAGAAACTCCCAACATCATCTATATAACTTTCAAGAGGAGAAGTTGGGTTGGGATGGTAAGTACTATTATTATCCCCACTTTACAGAGGAGGAACCTTGGCAGACAAAAGCTTAAGTGATTATTCTAGGATCAAATGGCTTATAACTGTCTGAGGCAGGATTTTAACTCAGTGCTTCTTGACTCAAGTACAACACTCCACTCTGCTACCTAACTACTTCTATTATTCTTCAATTTGTGAGTCATTACTTAGTTTAGATAGATATATAGTACATATATTTTTATTTATATATTTAATTGCATTTAACTAAATATAAATAAAAACATAAATACATATAAATAAATATATATTTATATGTTATATATAGTGCCTAAATAAACCACTAATAAGAAACAGTACAGAGAAGTCAGAGAAGATATTGGATAGAAGGCTAGCCATGCAGACATGAATTTAATTCCTATCTCTAAACAAAATAATCTTGGTTACTCTGAGTTAGATCACTCATCAGGGATTACTGAAAATGTCCCAGGAATTACCAAGAGCACAGACTCTCCCTACCAAAAAGTTCCCTGTATTAATAGAATCATACCAGGAATTTCTTTGTAGTATTGAAATAGCTCTGGATTTCCATTCTCCCTCCTTCCCTTCTTTCTCATCCCTCCTTCCCATCCCTGTTGCAAAAAAAAAAAACAAAAAACTATTGATATAGTCAAGGTTATAAATAAACTGGAAAGGAAGGTCTGAGGATAAAAGGTTATCTTGAGATTTTAGAATGCTAGATTATTTGTTTATCTATGGTGCAAGTTGCCTTACTAAGATGTTCTCAATGCCAGCAAAATCACAGGTCTGGATGAAAACAAACAAATGCACTTTGACACCCAAAGCACTGAGCAACTCGAGTCCTTTCTAGTCTATCAAAAAAATCAATCTCCTGCTTTAAAGTACCAAGTAGTATCCTACTTTAATTTGGGGACTGTTTAAAAGATGAAGAATACAGTCCACAATAACAAGATTGCTTCCTAGAACAAGGACTTTACTAGGCATTTGAGGGATTTAATATGAACCCAACATAAGACCATTTTGAAATAGCATCCTCAGGGGTGATCATTGCCTTCCTGAGCTGACTTATAGGCCTTTTAAGTACCCATTAGAATAAGAAGATCTGGGTTCAAATGCCAGCTCTCATATTTTCTGCCCTGTGCTATTGGGTATCCAATGGGCAACACAAACAAAATTTTAAAAAGCAATCTGCTATTACTGCTTAACTGTCATTCCACATTTGTATAATGGTTTGTAGTATGGCAGAAAAAATGTCACACTTAATTTTCAATTGGTTGAAAATTAAATGTTAAATAAAACAGTCAGTAGAGTGTCAATTTCCAGGGAAAACAATGTTAGAGTCAGGGAGATGGAGATAGCTGTACTCATAAGGTTTGGTCCTGGATTTTCTGCCTCTGTTTTCAGTGGAGATGAATGTCAAGAAGTAAAGAGGATGTACTGAGTGAGGTGGAGGGGGATGTTCATTGATGTCTGCTGGTTCACATTAAGCCTTTCATTGCTTCCGATTGCATGCATACTATACAAAAGGTTGCAAAGAAATTAATGATTAAGTCTCATATATGGTGGAAAATTATGACATGTTTCATGATTACAATGAAGTTAGGAAATTGGAAGAGTACAAGCTTTTTCCCACTTTTTTTATTGTAGAACAAGGTGCTCAGATGCACAGTAAGGACTGGACATTTATAATAAGTGCATTGGAAAGAACAGCATACACAGAGACCTGGGTTTTAGCCCTGGCTATGCTGATAACTAATTTGCACTTTGTGGACATCATTTAGACTTGGTTCATGCTTTTTTTTTCTCTTTAGTGGTATAAAAGAGTTGAAACTGTGAATCTTAAAATTTCTCAGACTCTACCTTAGAACATTTGGTTAAGGCTATTTCCCATTTTAAACAATGGAGGTACTTAGTTAGGAATGCATGTGAGAACTTTACATTACTCCACCCATACTTAAGCATACTTTAGGGGAAGATAAAGTTGTAAACTCCTTACTGAACAATGAAAAGTACTTAACCCATACTTAAAGTAAAGCTAAAACCCTTAAGCTGGGTCTATTTTTAGATCTAATACAAAAAGGTGCTAAGTTCCTATGAAGGTCAAATTAATCACTAAAAGTTCAAGCAAGCTTAGCAAGAGGTGTGAATTACTCAAAAGTTTAGTCTACTCAGGTGTGAGTTAAGAATGGTCAGTCCTGTGAAAATGTCTACTGTGATTGGTAGATGTGAAAATTTAGGGGAGGTAACATACAAGAAAATTATCTTTAAAAGGAGGCCAGAAGGCCTCTGAAGGGGAATTCAGCTATCGAGCCAAACTGGAGTCTGGTCTCTCTCTCAGTGGCTGAACGGGAATGCAGCTTTGGTAGCTGAGTTGGAGCTCAGACTAGTTGGAGTAGCTGGGTCTCTCTGAACACTAGAGCTTGCTTGGAACAATATCTTGTGGTGAGTGATAAAAGACTGACTAGTCTCTCTTAAGGCTCAGGCCTAGACCATTTTGGCCTAGGCCCTTCATACTATATTTCTCTTATTCTCTCTCCTTTTTCTTTAATTCCTTCATTTGTATTAATTAAAATCTCCATAAAACCCAGCTGACTTGGGTATTTCATATTTGGGAATTTTTCCCATGGCAACCACTTTATTTTTAATATAAAGTCAAGACGCTAAAAATTATCTTTACCAGTGTGACCAAAACCTTACAGTTTGGCCATTTACACATTTTGCCATCACAGTTTATGCCAACCACTCTTTTGTCTGTAACAAAACATGATTTCTAAGGTTTCTTCTAGTTCTAACCTTCAATGATCCCTACTTTTTGATCAGATTGCGACTAAGTGACAGGGGGAAAATATAGAAAACAAATCAACTCACATCAGTAAAAGCATTAAGGAACTTCAATTTTATCAAAATAATATCTTTAAAAGAAAAAGAAATGGAAAAGAAGAAGAAAATTAGAGAAAATGAAGAAAATGAGAAGCCCGTGAGTTGATGATGTTTCATGCTGTAACATTACTCCCTAGATATAATTTCTGGAGAATTTTTCTTCACCCTAACTGTTTGGGAAATCATCTACTTTCATGTACCTTGAATCTTCCCATAGTTCAAGAAGAATGAATCTGAAATATTTCTTTTTTTAGTTAGGGCTGTAAATCTGTCATTTAAATCTCAGCAGCTCCTTTGTTCCTAGTTATCAGGTCACTTATATGTCTTGTTCCACATTTGTATCTGCTTTAAGACCAAAACCCTTTTTTTTTCTGTTTAAAAGTAAATCTAGGAGGTAGCTGCATGTCTCAGTGGATGGAGAGCCAGGCCCGGAGACAGATGGTCTTAGGTTCAAATATGACCTCAGACACTTCCTAGCTGTGTGACCCTGGGCAAATCACTTATCCCCCATTGCAAAATCTTTACTGATCTTCTGCCTTGGAACTAATTCAGAGTATTGATTCTAATCTGGAAGTTAAATTTTTTTTTAACCCTTACCTTCCATCTTGGAGTCAATACTGTGTATTGGCTCCAAGGCAGAAGAGTGGTAAGGGCTAGGCAATGGGGGTCAAGTGACTTGCCCAAGGTCACACAACTGGGAAGTGTCTGAGGCCAGATTTGAACCTAGGACCTCCCATCTCTAGGGCTGGCTCTCAATCCACTGAGCTACCCAGCTGCCCCTTGGAAGTTAAGTTTTTTTAAAGTAAATCTAGTACAATTAAAAAAGGTCTTTCACATTTTAAAATTATGAACTAAATAATCATCAACAGTCACATCCAAATACATAAGAATTAAAATATTACACCATAAGTTTGTTGTGTCATTTATTTTTCAGAGTATATATTAAATATAAGAAGGGAGTAAAAATTCCCAGTATTTTTGTGTCCTTTTCTGAACATTTTTCTTTTCTTCTTTGAATTCTTAATGTTTTATTAGTACTTTTTTGCTTTATTTTATATGCATGTCATATCTCATTAATCATCCACCAACAGTAGTGCTCCTTCCTAACAAATAAAGAATAGTCAAGCAAAACAAAATAACAATCAGGCAAGTATGAAAATGAATGTTTTATTAAAATGAATCTTCTTCTAGTCCATCACCTTTCTGCTAAGAATCATGCTTCATCATCAGTCTACTGAAGTCATGATTTGTCACTGCACTGCCAAAAGTTGAGTCTCAAAAAGTTCTTTTATATTACTGTGGTCATCATCCAGATCAATGATGTGAAACTCAATAGAAATGGTGGTCATCAAATCATATAAAAAGATCCCTGCAGGCCACATATTGATACCGAAAACCACATATCAATATTATCTATATATTGTTTTTTATTTATTTAAAAACTTTCCCAATTAGATTTTTATCTGTTTCAGACTTTGCTATCTTGATGAGGGGACTTCATATTTGGCACTTCTGATCGAAAGTGTTCTCTTTGGTCTCTTATTTCATTCTGTATTAGTTCATTCAAGTCTTCCCACTTTTCTCTCAATTCTTCAAAAATGCAATTTATTGAACCACAATTATATTACCTTTCATCCATGCACTGTAATTTGTTCAGTTATTCCCACAACTGATAGTATCTTCTTTGATTCCAGTTCTTCACTATAACAATGATTGATAAAAATAGTTTTATTTATGTGCATATTATGTATATGCGCATATATATATATATATATTTCCCTTTGTATTTGACCATCTTATATATCTAAGGATGTATTGCTAGAGATAAGGATATGTATGGCTTGATTATTTGGTGTGTGTGGTATAATTCCAAATTGTTTTTCAAAACAATTGAAGCCAATGCAGTGTTCCAACAGTAGAACATTAGTTTGTTTTCCCACAGCCTCTCCAACAAATGCCATTTTTGCCTTTTATTACTTATCAAACCATTTTCTCCACATCAAGTAATGTAGTCTACCTGATCCAATGATGACCAGTTTCTGCAGCTATTAAACTTCTATTCTAAGTGTCCTTACTTTATGGAGCCCTTTAATTCTGGAGTAGAAATGAAGTGAAAATCCAATATTGCCTAAATCAACTCTACTCCTTGACCAACTATCTCCACCCCCACTGCCCATCAAGTGGCTAGAACTGCACCATCTCATGAGGTTGTCAAGGGATCTTCCTGGACATCAATTCCAAAATCTACCCATGAAAAATGTCTGTTACCTCTTCCTCCCTCTAATATATGATGTTAATGTCATGCAAACTTTATTGGAATATTCCCAATTAGGTGAAATCCATTATTTTGAGAATGACCCTATTTTACCTTTGGAAATCTATTTTAGATTTTTCCCCTAATCTTAAATATAAACTTATTCTTGTATACCTCTTACTCTTTGGTATCAGTTTTGACTTCTAGGGCCAAACAAAATAATTTCAACCTTTCTTCCACTGAACAACCATCCAAACACTAGAGAATAATGATATTTCCCCCAATTTTAACCCTTGAAATATCTCTAGTTCCATCAGCTTATTCTCATAAGACGTAGACTTGAATAAAGTTGGAGAAGAGTAAACTGTGCTTTCCCATGGAAATTATGTTTCCATACTTCTACAGGCACTTCCATTTCCATTTTTCCTGTGTATTAGAGTGTTGATTTGGGTATAATGGAGAAAGAATCTCTGGATCATTCCTCTATCACACCTGTTGCCTGATTAGTTTTGCCCATTTACCATCTCATTGTGTGTATGTTACTAGAAAAACAGAGATGCCATTTCTGGATTATAAGTTACAAATAGGAGATCTAATACAACCTCCTCAATAGACTGTCAACATGAATCATTATGGGTATTTTATTTCCTGCAATTAGTCTGATGGTGTCTTTTATTCTCTCCAGGAATATCAAGCATGACCTTAGGTAAGTCACATCCCCTTCTTTGAGGCTCAGTTCCCTATGTGTAAAATGAGAGTATAGGACTATATCCTCTTCAGGTTATCTTCTGTGATAGTCTACTTTTCTGTGCCTTATTTCCTTATAATCATTATAATGATAATAGTATTTTAATGGGTAATATGAAAAGCACCATGATAAAACTGACACAATACCAGCTCTGGACTCTGTAAACATGAATTCAAACCCAGCCTCAGACCCTTGATCATGAGCATGGGTAAGTTATTAACCTAACTGATTCTCAGTTTCCTTCTCTATAAAATGTAGGTAACAAGACTTTCAATACTAATTGTGATAAAGTACTTTGTAAACTTAAAAAGTCTTTGAAAATGTAACTTATTATGATTATTATTTTGTAGAAATTAACTTTTGAAGCATTAATAACTAATAATAACTAATATTGTTATAGTTATTTAAGGTTTGCAAAGCATTTCCTCATACTATATAAAGTAGCTACTGAAAAAACTATTATCTCTGTTATGCAGGAGGGGAAACTGAGATTCAAAGAGGTTAGATGACTTGCTCAGGTTTTTTAGGACAGTCTTCTGACTCTAAGATGAGTGCACTTTCTTCTATATTCCCCCCCCCAAAAATCTTTAAGACAGACCTCTTTATCTTGGACAAAGAATAGGTCAAATTAATTTATAAACATTTGCTTTATATGCAACTTTCCAGAATATCTGTTCCATAAAGCAAGATACACCTGTATTTCTGAAGTACATAATTTATACTTCTGTGATTTCCATGTATTTTTTCTTCTGAAATTTGATTTATTTCTTTAATTGAGTAAAAGCAGTCCAAATCTCTATTCAGAAGTTCGTGGGCTAGAATCTGATCTCTGGCTTTAATTTCAAGAAGGTCTTAATTCTTATAATATGTCGTCACTTTCTGCCTCCCTTAGTTACAGTCATTTAATCATTCAGCTCAGTACAAATAGTTCATCAGGTCTTTAACAACAGAACAATGACAAAAGAAATGGAAATCCATATTAGGAACAGGCCCTAAATCAGCCTTCTCTGATTAATTCCCCCTTTATTCACAAAGCCTAACTCATCCTGACTGAATCAATCAAAAAGCTATTACTTTCATACTTGCAAGTGTTGCTTTCAAAATCAATAAAAACTCGGTTCATTTTTAATATGCAATATATTACAAAAATAAAAATTCCCATTTACTTGGGTTGGAAATTTATGAAAAAGTGAAGTAGTTGGGAAACTCTTCTTGGCTAATCCAGTACACTTTTACTGTTTTATCACTTTCCAATACTGACTTTGTTTATCACTTATTTAATTTTTGATTGCTGCTAACTTGGTTTATGTCTTCATTATTCCACCACAACAATGAATTGCTTTATGATCAATTGTTTTTCCATGTACCTGAAGCATAGCTCTGATCACCTCTCTACTATAAAACTATAAATAGCTCCCCATCTCCCAATGAATTCAAGTTTATAACCCCATTCTCTTCTCCTAGTGAATAATCTCTTTACCTACACTCCCTGGCCCAATGGAATTTAAACTCTACCTCAAGAATAATATAGTTTCATGACTTTGGTTCTACCTCTCATGGGTGATGATCAAAATTATTTGAAATAAAAATTAATTTTCTTTTTTTGAGAAATTTAATATTCATCAAAAAACACAATTATTTTAGCATACAATGTAGACAAGTAAGTTATATAGAAACTTGGGATATTTGTTATATACAGTTTGGATTTTATTTATTTTTTAAATATATTTTATTTGATCATTTCCAAGCATTATTCGTTAAAGACATAGATCATTACAGTTTGGATTTTAAAGAATTGTGGAGACATATCCACATTTACAATCATGCATATGTATATGCTTACACATTTATAGTATATTATGTTTTACATTTATGTGCACAAGCACATATGTATGTAAATAATTTTAGTTTATGGATTTGGTGTTAATGTGAGTGTATGGATTTGATGTTAAGATATTCAACCAGATTTCTTGGTTCATGAAGCTCATCAAGAATCTGCCTTTAGCTTTGTCCTTTCTATATTTCAAAAGAGATTAGGTACCCCATTAACATTCTCGTGACTTTCCAAACCAAACCACCATGCAATTTCCTCTACCTGTGTGTTTTCTACTTCTATTAGAATATAAGTTCCTTGAAGGCAGAAACCATCTCATATTTGTATGTATATCTCCAGCTCTTACCACAGTGGTCAATAGGCTAAATGGGTTTTTTTAAGTCTTTTTTTCCTTTCATTCATTCAATTATTCTGACCCCAAACTTTAATCATAATATTAGAAATTAATAAGGCTGGTGAGTCCTTCTCAAACATTATTCCTTATGTTTCTGGGTGATAAGCCCAAATCCAGGAGTTTTGCTTTTCAGTCATTCTCATAGAGAGCTAGAAAAGCAAATACACAGAAGGTTTTTCCCCCAAATATTGCAATATCTCCCAACAGGTAGATATCCAAGTAGTATACATGTTTTAAGCTCAGCACTTTCCATTAGTCATTGTCTCCTCTGAGAAAACTTCCATTCTTCTGATGTTCCTGATGAAGGCATGTTTCCACTGAATATCTGAATTGAAGTTATATTGGGTGGGGATTCCTTGTCTAGGATACCTAGTGTAGTCTCAGCTCTCAATTTATCTTTGCATATACTTATTCCTTGCTCCCGGTACTAAGCTTCATATTGTGGCAAAATGGCTAGAGGTGAGGGTAATTCTGAATCCCTTAATTGTCACCATTTATCTATTCCACATTTATCTTTTTGAAATCACTATCTTTTAAATTGTCAGAACTCCTTTGAAGACAAGGACTTTTAAAAATATGTTTTTATATATTTCATCAAATATTTCTCAATTGAATATAATTTTTATCATTTTTTTTTAAATTTGGAGTTCCAAATTCTCTCTCCTTTCCTACTCTCACCTTCCCCATGAGAAGGCAAGTGATATGAAAATGAATATGTATGTTGTCAGGCAAAATATATTTTCCATATTAGGACCATTTCTTATTCTTTATAGTTTGGCAGCTAGCACAATACCTTGCATGAATTGCCTCTCAATAAATATTTGTTGAACTAAATTTTCATCACTTAAAGTATTTTTTACAAGACCTATAAATTCTATGGAATCCTAATTTGGACTTTCTAGGTTGTGTGTGTCTGTGTATGTGTGTATGCATGCATCCATGCTTATATGTATGTGTTTTCCTGTGTTGTGTGTGTTCATGTTTAATTAGAGGAACCAGAAACCTATGAACCTTGGTTAGTTTCATGTCGGACAGTTTATTCCAAACTTATTCCCTTATTCCAAAATAACTGCATTATGTCTGAGACCTTTTGAGGCACATCATAAAGTATATAAATACAAAAGGAATTGGTGTCCATCAGGAATCTGTAACTCAGATTTCCCTTTGAATAATATTTAATGTTACATATATGCATGACAAACTAATTTTAATCAGTTTCCAGCATTCTATTAATACAACTTCCTATTAATCAACATGTTTACAAATCTAGGATGCCATAATTGATGTTTATATTATTGACATTGAGGTGATGAAATCTAGAAATCTATGAATCATCAAGGAATATTTATGTTCAGTATAATTTTAGTGATGTTTTATATTGCATTTTAATTATTTGAACACTTAAGTAACTAAAATGTTATAGACATAGTTTTCTATTAAACATTTTTAATAATTAACTTGAATCCCCAAATCCCAGACAATTCCAGATAAAGGAGAGTTTATAATCTTTTGGAAGGTGAGTTACTGTCTTCTCATAATCCTGATCACATGTAATATATATCTGGTTTATCTGAAGCCCAGTACACGGATGGTTTGTACTTCATGGTCTCATCACAGACATAGCAGAAAATGTAATGGATTGCAAAAAACAAACAAACAAACAAAACCCTGGTACCTTCAAAAGGTAATGTGTATGCCTGATGTGGGATAGAAATGGTATTTATACCTATGTGAAAGATGATTTTTTTCTCCTTCTCTGTGATGTATAATGACTCATCCCACTAATGTCACTTCATTTATCAACCATTTTTATTGTTTTGATTGTGGAATGCTGCTGACTTAGTTTTTCCAGGTCAGTTGTGATGGATTTTATTACCGAAGAGATTATGTAAAAGAATGGTTGTGGTGTTATTGTGTTTGTGTTCCTCCAGTGTACATAGGAAAATACATTACCTGTTGTAGAAGTGCCTTTATCTCTACCTTTCTGGTTTGTGCAACATCACTTGTATCTATTCTGAGGAAGCTGAAATAGAGAAATAAATTGCTGAATGGCGTCTCATTGTTCTGAAGGATCTCCCAATTTACCTTTTTCTCAAAAAACTATTTTAAAATTGGATAACCAAGAAATAGCAAAACAAATTAAATTTTAAGAAATACTTTCTTAAAATGGAAAAAAAATCCCTTTCTCATCTGGTGTGTTTGTGTGTTACCTCTTCAAATTGACTGCTTTTTTGCATTCCTCTCCTATTATTTTAAAGGAATAACTAAAGACTTTCCTAAATCTTCTTAGAGCTTTCTCAGTGGCAGATATGAATAAATAAAAGAACACCTGGCATCCAGTATTATTATGCTTGCCTCTACCAATGTTCCCTACCAGAAGTACAGATTGGCATAGGGTTTCTCCATAGAGGGTACTCCAACAAGATGGCTTAAAAATGGTAAGCATTTTGAAAAAACCTTTTAATTTATTATTTCTGACAAGAATGAAAAATCAGGATAGAATACGTTGTGACAGAGAAGCTTTCTATTTTTCAGTGAGACAGTCACTGAACAGATTAGAAAATCATCTTTTAAGCATTTGTTTCTAAAAATGTCGAGGTTATTAAAACCACTCACGTTCCCCCCTTAAAAAAAAAGACAAAAATGTCATGGCTATGTTGGAGATATGTCCAGAGAATGGTCTCAAAAATTCAAAATTGTCAGGCAGAGTTGAATAATTTTATTTCTGTTCTTGTAAAAGCACTAGCCTTCATTTCATGGGCAAATGAAGCACTTAATGCCAAGAACTTTGATGCAATGCTAGAAAGCTTTCTTTGATATAAAAGTAGGCAGAGTCTCTGAATGATTGAAGGGAAAAAATTGAGTAGGAATAGTAAAAATAATTAACATAAAGCAGCAGAAGAAAATGTCCAAATGAATAAAGTTTTGCACTAGTCAGTTATTCTGCACTTCTATTTTAAAACTCAGGCCTAGCTTATGGAAAATAATCGTCTTGACTGAAATTTAAGCACATAAAATCCATTTAATTTGATTTCATGTTTAGAGATGTGTCATCAATTTAATAGAGAAAGATGTTTTCCAAATGATCTGGCAGCAATTCAAAAAGTCAAAGAAAAGTTTACATATGCATATAAATATTTGCATATACACATATATACATATGAATGTATATACCAATACATGTGGATGTATACATAGGTTCTCAGTTTTGCCTTCGAGATCATGAATTCCTACCAGATTATAGGATTTGTATGTGTGTGTGTACATATTGTTTTCCTCTGAAAAACAGTGTCAGAATGAATAGGAGAAGCCAATCATTCAGTAATGACTGATAAATGAAAGTGTTGAAGAGTTCCTAAATAGAACACAATACCCATGCCACTTATAAGGACTAAGTAGCTTTTATCATGTTACATATCAACTTTATACCAGAGCTTAAAAATATAAATTTCTAGGTTATGAACATATTTTTCTATTGCCTTTTATTCAGCATAAATGTTTTCATTTTTTCCCATTTAAATAAAATCTCCAAAACTAGGTAATGAATCTGTTGAATGAAGAGCACTTAGGAAGCTTTATTTTTAAATCCCTTACCATTACTTCACTGTGTGAGAGGTTAAACTTAACCTTCTAAGGTCTCATGCAAATCTAAACTCTATGATTTGATAATAAAAGAACCAAAATGCAATGAAATCATTATATATCTAAGATGCAACATGAAGAAACTGTTAAAAGCCAGAAGTTTCAGAACATGTGGAAATGGATATTAGTATCATAGGTCAGTGTATATACTGTAAATGTCTTCAATGAAATTCTAGCAATAGATCAGAATGGGCACCAATTCACGTGGATATCCTTTATATATTTATACTGGTTTATTAAATTTAAAGAAAGGATTAAGGTCTTTCAAAAAGGCCTTATGTTCTACTAAAGTAGCCTTTTAAATCACCATTGGCCAAGAGTGGAAGCATGAGGGGGAAATTAGAGAAAAAGGATGAGAAGGAACGGCGATGAAGAAAAGGATGGTTCTCCATCCCTCTGTCCACATTCACATCCATTTATGTGAGAAAAAAAATTTTTTTTAAGTTTTCCTGGTGATGAGATCTTATTCCAAAATTTAGGATTTTTACTATTTTTAAATGTAGGCATTTTGCAGCACCATCTTGGAAATTCCCACAAGTTGAATCATGAGCAGAATTCTGACATCATGAAATTTGATCATTGTGCTCAAAGAAGAAAACCTAAGCCTCATGTTGTGTGGCAGCATGTGTTGCAATATAAAATATTCTGCTTTTTGTTGTTCCTTCAGAAGTTCTGCCCCATACAGAGTCTTGATATTATTGAACTAAACCTTAACTAGGGACTCTTGCAAATTCGTTTGAGCTAAAGGAAGCTGGTGATGGAACATGGATAATGATTCTAATGTAACATGATTCCTTATTGTCCATGGCTGAGCTATGTCAAAGGCAGAGCTCATAGGAGAGAGAATCTCAGAGGTCAAGATGAATAGGAAGAAGACTGAGCCAAATACCATATTTATTGCAGAGGCTGGAGAATGACCTGGAAGTGAATATATGACAGTGAGAAAAAAAGAGTCGAGTGAACTTTAAAGGAGGGGAAATTGCTGCTAAGCACTGATGGGAAGAGAGTTTGCAAGTAGAAGAGAGGAGCAGAGAGTTTGTTTTATCGTCCTCTTGACCCTCAAGTGGTATCATGGAAGTACTGGTACCAAGAAATGTGATGTCTTCAGGAAAAGCAACAACAAAAACAAGTAACCAACTAGGTTTTAGTGACAACCACCAGATGGAAGGATCAGAAATTAATGGATCCAAGATGATATGATCATTTATTTAAAATTGGAAGGGATCTTAGAGATCATCTTAAAAATTCCTCATTTTATAAAATTTAGGAACTAAGACCCAAAGATATGAAGTGAATTGACTAGCCTAAAGAATGTCAAAATTTGACCTTGTGTCCTCTAATTCTAAATAGTAATCTTTCTAATACTCCAAATTTGCAATGGAAGGTGAAGGAAAAGAAGAATGGTGCCAATGGGAAGGCTAAGGCTGAACTGGAATGCAGAGGAAGAGAAAGGGAAGGGGAATTGAGTATTGTCTGCTTTATGCTGCTTTTCCTGCTACATTTCTCTCTCTTTTCTCCTTTCTGCACACTCATTATGATACTGTGGATATAGGATGAAACATAATCTAAGATATTTCTATAGGAAATCTTCCTATAGACTGAGGTCTAACACCAAAAAAGGTGAAGCAGGACCTCTGGGGAATGCAAGAGCCCAAGCCAGAGTAAGATAGTGAGTGGCTGGCTCTCAGTGAGGACTCAGTGAGGGAGAGGGAGTGATGCCACTCAAGAGGAGGAATCTTCTATATAGCCCAAGTGGAATTGTGTTAGTTCAAGCTCTAGAGACAATTATTTCCTATGAGGATAAAAGCTAAAGTGAACCCAATTCCACCCCATGCCTACCCCTTATAAATATAATATTTAGGGTGAAGAAAAATAAGTTAAGGGTTGGAGCTATTTCAAATCAACCACTAAATGAATTAAGCATCATGATGAATTTTATCTAGTTTTGATGCCCTCTCTTGTATAGGTTGAGTTGGATAAGAGGTGACAACTACTGTACTGTTGTCTTCTAGTAACTAAGCACTCTTATCTGGATGTGACCAACAGTATTGTTAGTCAGTTTTCCAAGTGTAGGAAAAATTTTCCAGTTTGTTGTGCTTTATTAGTCTTTAAACTGGGTAGAAATGTTTATTCCAGTTAAAGGAATTAATTTTATGAGGGAAGACTGGATTGGGTATGAGAGGAAATGAGGGTTTACTGTTTTAATTCTTATTTATTCATTCTTCAAACAATGGGTGGCACAGTTGGATTGAGGCTGGACCTGGACTTAGGAAGACCTCTATACAAATCTGACCTCAACTACTTCCTAGCTCTATGATCCTGGGAAAAATCACTTAATATGATTTTCTGCCTCAGTTTCCTCAAATGTAAGATTGCAATAATAATAGCACCTATTCCATAGGATAGTTGTGAGTATCGAATGAGAAAATTTTTTTAAAGAATTTTTGTAAAAATATTTGTAAAAAGTCTTTAGCATAGTACTTGATATATAGTAAACATTAATTATATAAATACTTATTCTCTCCCTTCCCTCCCCTTTCATATTTCACACATTAAGAAGAGAAAGAGTATTTTACATTTACAGGAAATTTCTGTATTAAGATAATTAGAGGTGAATTTAGATTTCTGTTTTCAAAGTCTCAAAATTATTAAGTATTGTTCACAAGATCTCTAATAGCAGTATGAATTTGGATGAGATAGCACCATAGATATTTAGGAAATTTGTCAGTAGAACTCAGTTTCCTTTGTATTTCTGTGTTCTATCATACATTGTGAGCTTCAGGACTTGTCAACTCATAAGCAGAGTCACAGGGCTGAAAATAATGATTTGATTTCATGAAGAAGTATTTATACCTCTAAAATTTCCTCCCTGGATATTCTCTAATGAATGAAGCATAGGATTCCCCTATTAAGTCTACATTTTGTTTAACATTTGATGCTAGTTGAAATTCAAATATTCTCATAGGAGAGGTGGAGATATTGACACTTGAGCATTTACCAATGTGTTTTTATAGTTCAATGTGAATGATGGTTGTGAAATATTTTTAAATAATTTATTTCTTGATTATATTAAAATTCCCAGGTATTTCCCTCCCTCTCTCCCTTCCCTCCCTGCACTAGAGAGGACTTCATTTGACAAAAATATATATGTATATATAAATAAATAAATATATATATATATGTATATATACACTATGCCATTTGTATTTCTATTTATCATTTCTTTCTCTGGAGGTGGACATTCACAAGTTATTCTTCAAATATCAATCATGTTTCTGTATATATATATGTTTATATATAATATTCTCTTGGACCTACTCATTTCAGCTTTCATAATTTTATGTAGTTCTTTCCATGTTTTTAAAAAAGTTTACCTGCTTTCATTACTTCTTGTGATATGTTTTGATAAAGGGAAACAAAAAGAACTCCCTGACACTGTGGGTTAGTTTGGAGTTGGGAAAGGTAGGGTTGGATTAGAATAGAAGAAAACATGAAGATAAAAAATCAGAAAGATGATCAGAGAATGCAGACAAATTTTATTTGTGAAATACTGGAAACAGCATTAAACTTGGAATGGAAGAAAATCTGAGTTCAAGTTTCAGATTCAAAATTTACCTAATGGACCACTAAAAACAACCTTGCTTCTCAGATTTTTTTTTCATCAATAAAGTGAGGATGCTTCAGCGGTGTTTAACATTTACCCACTCTCTCAAAAGCAGTATAAACTTTCAAATTTATTCTGTAAATTAACATGTTTTCTTTTAACATTCCTAAGTCTACACACCTTAGGTAAACACCTTTCCTAGAAATTTAACAATTGTTTTTTTTTTAAGGTTTCAACTGATTCTATGCTATTTTTACAGAAAACATTTTGTCTAGCTTAAAGCACTGCCTGAGTAAAATTTGTGATTATTTGACATAGTTTAATAATACTAGGAAAATATGTATTTAATTTTGATGAGAATCTTGTATTTGTTCATTTATTTACTTTCATAAAAGTGATGTTTTACTCCCCCCCCCCCCCAATGGCTATATGCATGTATCCAAATAGTTCAGATTTATATTAGGCTTTGTACATATTGTCTCACTTGAGCACTCTATAATTTCTTTGAGGTAGATGCTATTACCCATTTGATAGATGAGAAAACTAAAAGTGAGAGTTTTTAAGTGACTTGTACATAATTGCGTAAAGACATGGTGACTGCATGTTATCATGATTCTAAGACCAGGATTTAGTTTCAGTTTTGAGGCATATTTCTTAAAAAGAAACACAGTTGCTGGGGGAATAGAGGCTTGAAGCCAAAAAAGGTCCTCAGGGTTCAAGTCCTGCTCCTCACCCATATAGGCTACATGACATTGAGAAAGTCACCTAATCTCTTAGTATCCAGAGCATTTGTCTCAAATTATAAATTATAGAATAGTTGCTAATTTGCTTTGATAGAGGTCATTCTTTTTCTTGGATCTTCTACTAATTTATATCAGCAGCTCTTCTGTAATTTATAATCTCTGAACTCAGGTAGCCTGGGGCATCCATAAGTTATATGACTCATCCAGAGTCCCATAATACAATGGTTCTTAGCCTGAGGTCCAAATTTTAAAGAAAAAACTTTTTTTTGATAAGTAAATTGATTTCCTTTTATAATCTCATGTTTTGTTTTCTACATTTACAAACATTCTGGGGAAAGATCCATAGGCTTTAACAGTGCCAATGGGATCCAGGACATAAAAACAGTCTAATAACCCCTGACATTTTATTTGTCAATGGAATTTTTGGTGGGAAAATAAACACTTATGTATTTATGCCTCTAAAATGTCCTCCCTTGATATACTCTACTGAATGAAGCCTCAGATTCCATTATCATGTCAACAATTGCCAGTAAATACTTCCTCTGCAACTTTTAGTATAAGAGAGTTGCCTAGATTCCTAGTATACTAAACGGTTCAATGACTTGTCAGTCATAAAGCAAGTATATGGCAGAGGTATTGAGCTCCTTTCTTGACTCCAAGACCAGCTTGCTCTCTCTTTCTTTCCCTCTCTCTTTTCCTCTCTCTCCATCTCCCCTCCTCCTCCTCCTCTCTCTCTCTGTCTCTCTCTGTCTCTGTCTCTCTGTCTCTCTCTGTCTCTGTCTCTGTCTCTGTCTCTGTCTCTGTCTCTGTCTCTCTGTCTCTGTCTCTCTGTCTCTCTCTTCATTTTCTCTCTCTGTCTCTGTCTCTGTCTCTGTCTCTCTCTCTTTCTCTCTCTCTCTTTCCCTCCCCCCTCTCAGAAAGACACAGAAAAGCACACAAACCCCCCACATATGCATGTGTGTGTTATTAAAATAGAGTTCAAATTCGAAGCAGAAATGTTTTAGGAAAGAATCCAGAATATCTAGGAAAGAGATTACTCAAACTAACAATTTTCAGGATATTAAAGACCTTTCCTTCCCACTCCTCTTCCTGCCTTTTCCCTCCATCTAATCGCCTTCTCTGTACTAACCTAAGCCTTGTTCACATGTTCTGTTTGGAAGGTTTCCTAAGGCTAGGAAAAGTTCATCCTGGTTTTTGATTACTTTATAGCCCTCGTAGTTCTGCCTGAAGAGCAGCAGATGTCACTGTTGAATGAAAGGAGCTAGCCTGCTAATCCCATCCATCCTGATAGGAGGGTGTCTCTCCTGGGTCCAAGTCCTGAGGTTTGCAGATAAAGAAAAAACAAACAAGCAAACAGACAAGAGCAACAACAACAAAAACTCCTGAGTCAGTTTCATAAACCAGACCTGGCACCTAAGGGCATGGGATGTAAGCCAGCTCTGCAATTAACTGAACTTTTTCATTTGAAAAGGAAGCATATTTTTTCAGAGTTTCTCAGCATGGTGGCAACTCACTTGTGATATTAGAATGCTGAATTCCTGTGGGTTGAGTTATGTTTTTGCCCCCCCCTCCCAACCCATACCTGCAGGTGTCACAGGGGCATCATTCCATCTGTTCAAACAGTACTCTTTAAATTGGTGTGACATTGGTGACTGAGGTGTACACAAGAGCCACTTAGCATTAAAAGGTATAATTGCAGCAGGGCAAGGTACATTTTCATTCAGGAGATTCACCTCCTGTGATGTAGACCTGGCAAAATACATGCATACATACAGGCACACACAGGGAGGTGGGTGGCCAGAGGCGGGGAGAGAGACAGAGAGAGAGAGAGACAGACAGACAGACAGACAAACAAACAGACACAGACACAGACACAGAAAGACAGAGAGAGACAGAGAGACACTAAGAGAGGGAGAAAGGTTTGGGGTTTGGAGGGAGAGGAGTGAAGGAGAGAGAGAGAGAGAGAGACAGAGACAGAGACGGAGACAGAGACAGAGACAGAGAGACAGAGAGAGAGAAGTATACAATGAGACAGAGGGGCAGACAGAGAGAGCACAATGTTAACATATTTGGGTACACATACCTATATGTCTATCATAGTCCTTATTCTCCTTAGATTTGCTCAATTTTTATTCAGTATAAGGTGTATTTAGTTTTAAAATTGCTTTTTTTATTTTTTAGGCAGACTTCCTCCCCCATGTTCTTCAGCCTATCTAGGAATCTTGTTTACTTCTACTTCCTTAAATTACATTACTTAGCTCCAGCTTGTTTTCTGACCTTTTGAACAATCTCTTCACTGTTGGAGTAGGAGCCTTCTTCCAGGCATAGCACCTGAGGTCTAAATCCTCCAGCTGGTACTGTCTCACAACCATTTTTCATTCTGTTCCCCATTCCTTGCCCTCTCTCCCTCCTTTCTCTTTTCTGGCTATTTATCTTGCATCATTCTTTTAAAATGTATTTTAAATTATGTATCTTTCTTTTAAAAATGATTTTGAATTTTACGCTAAAGTTCTCTAGCACAGGAAAAAAAAATTAAGTAAAAATAAAATGACATTTTAATCCTAACTTCATTGGAACAAAATTGAGGAGCTCATATAGTACTTGCTGCCAAATTTACCTAGTTGTTGTAGTTGTGAAGATTGATGAGATGTTATAATTTACAAAGCACTTTCAGTTCTTGGGGGAAATTTTACAATAAAAATGCTGAGCACATTTCTATCACTACTTATCTCAAACTCACTCTGCCTTTGTGTACACAGGAGGAAACTTTTCCTCTATGAGCTAAACTGTAGTGCAGAGATTAAGTGAAAAGAGAAGAGTCTGGCTATGCAGCAAAGGTCAGCAGTATGGTTTTTTACTAGCAGCTGCACTTTCAGATTAATGATATGAGGAATATGTGACTAGAAGGATGATACCGAAGTCCTAGGCGGTGTCAATGAGATAGGATGGTGCCATTTTGCAAATCTAATGAGTATTGTTGAGGAACTGTGGGATTGTTTAAATCTACCTACCAATACTAGAATAAAATGATTATTCCCTACAAGTAACACAACTGGAATTAAAATCCGTGGAATCCCTTTCTAAAGTTGGCATTGGTAATCAGCATTAATAGCAATGTTATAGAACATCCTGGCACCATCAGTTCCTCTGAATAAGGGGACGTTATTGGACAATGAAATCGACAAATCTTTGTGTAATAGTAAGCTGTTATTATTAATTATTACTGAGGGGTAGCCTACTGTACACCTGACTTCGGAGCATCCAGACCCAAAGTGCTTTGACAGAATAATGGCCAAATGGCAAGGGATTTAAAGTAAAAATCTTGGTCAAAGGAAAGCTTGCTATCACACAGAATCATCAAGAGGATAAGCCTGAGGGTAAACAGCAGGCAGTCATAAACCAAAGCAGGACAAATCAGAGATCATTTACAAGCTGTGAAGTGGCTAGACAGCTTACCAAGCAAACAGAATGGTCCAAAGGTTCATGAATGAGGTCCACAGAAGAAGTCCATCAACCAGGTTAAGACTAGGAACTTGGAGAAGGAACAAGGAGAACATAGAACAGGACTGTGGGAATAACTAGAAGGGCTTCTACATTCCTTGTGCTCCTTCTTAGATCCTTTTTGTTAATTAGTTTTTACTCTCCGGCCATGCTTCCATGTCTGTACTGCCCCAGGGCAAGGACACCTGCATTTTTGTAAATAAATTAAAAGTATGCTGTTCTTGAATGAATGTCAGATATGTTTTTGTTTTTCCTCTTTGGAGTTATTACAATCTAGCAGCAAACATATGGGATGTCAATGGCACAGCTTATTAAGGTATTCAAGGAGGAAATAATAAGAATGTGCAGCAGATGGTCCTTAGTTCTATAAATGCATAGATGAATACCAGGTAATAAGCCACTGACTAGTCTCTTTGATGTGTGTAAATGTATGTTACATGAATCCTTTTTGATACCAGTACAATGTCACTAAAATATCCTATAGGTAAATATGATTATTCTTTTAGTGTATAGAGAATGACAATCTATAGATGGTCCCTTCCCCAAAGCATCTTGGACAATTACATCCTTTTCTCTTAGATAAAAGGTGTGTATTAATTAATATTTATTAATAATTAATTTGAATTCACCATGTTTCAAGGTGCTTGCTACATGGCAGTATACGTAATAGATACAAAGACTTAGAGAAGTCTCCAGCCTCAAAGAACTTGCATTCCGCTGGTTGATTATAATGAAAATAACATGTACAGAGAAGAAAATACACAATGTATATGAAATAAATGCAAAGCATTTCAGGAAATAGGGAATGTTAATGTCTGGGAGAATAAGGGGAAAACTTCTCATAGGTGGTAGCCCTTTAAATGGACCTTGATTGGTACCAAGGTTTCCAAGAAGTGGAAGTGAGGAGAGAGAAGTCATTCCAGGAGTACAGACTTTTTGGGGGAGGGGCAGAAATGAGGTAGGAACATGTAGTAAGGCTTTGAGTTGGGGGAAAAAAGAATGTAATATACAAGGAAGAGAAAATAAGCTATTTTGTCTGGAATGGAAAGAGTGTAAGTGTTTGTGTGTGAGTGTGTGTGTGTGTGTGTGTGTGTGTGTGTGTGTGTGTAACATATAAGTTGTCTGGAAAGATAGGCTAGATCTAGCTTATGAAACACTAACTGGCTAAATGGTCAATAGGGAGCTATTTTAGCTTCTTGAACAGGAATGTAGCATGACTAGACTTGTGCTTTAAGAATATCAATTTGACAGGTATGTGGAGTCCATTCTGTTGGTGTAAAAAAGTTGTAAGAGAGGAAGGAAAGATGAGTTGAATAAGAAGGAAGTCATATAGTTACCTGGAGGAATTTTGTAAAGTGGAGCACAGGTTGAGTTTGGGGAGAAATGGAGAAAAAGCTGAAGGCAAATAGTTTTTAGACACATACATTGTTCTCATCTATTTCCTGGTCCAAAGAGGAACAAGGTTTAAGATGATTCTTAAGGATATAAAAATTAAGAATAATGGATTTGGAGTTGAACAGATATAAAAAGTTATCAAGTTAAGGAGAATCAAAGAGAATTAGTGACTAGAACCTCAGGAAGTAAAAAGAAATGGTTTGTGGTTTTCAAGAAAGTAAGAAATATTAAGCAGAGTAATAGAGGGTAAAAGAAATTGACAAGGTAGATTGGTAGTGAGGTAAATTAAGAAAAAATAAATTTGTACAAAACTAAGGTATATTTAGGGCTGTGGAGTTATTGTTGGAACTATGGGAAGTTGAGTTGTTTTTGTGTGTGTGTGAGTGTGTGTGTGTGTGTGTGTGTGTGTGTGTGTGTGTACTGAGATGGCCTTGCAGATGTAAATCAAAATGCCTCAACCAAATTATTTTTCAAAGATTATTTTAAAACATTTAAAAACAACATAAGTGGGTAATTATAGTAGATATAGCATATATATATATAATATAAAGAATAAATATTATTTTTACCTTAACACATACACACACATACTTCTGCCTCCAGAGATCAAGGACCATCTCTGTATTCAGAGACATAAATCTGATTTTGCCAAATTCTTTCTCTTTTCATTAACATACCTCCCCCCCCCAACAGAAATGAAGAAAGCAGGGACACAGATAAAAACAATTGAGATAGAGAAAAGGAACAGTTACCTATCTTTTGAAACTGTCTTTCTCCTAGTCATTCAGATTTATTCATCCTCTATTAGTCCCATCACTCTTATCAAAAGATGACCCAGAGAAGGGAAGCCAGATTGGGAAAAGATATGAAGAAAGACCAAGAATGCCAATAAGGTGAATATAAGAGGTATTATTATTCCCATTTTAAAGGTAATGGAATCCATTAAATCAAGGCAATAAGGTTCTATTAAATAGATTAGGCAGCCTAATTGCCAATATGCCATAGTAAATGACAAAGTAATCTAGTATTTGATAAATACAGAGATTCAAATTTTGGGAGCAAGAACTCACCATTTGACAAAAATTACTGGGAGTACTAGAAAGCATTTGGGCAGAAACTAGGCCAATATCTCTTACCACATACCAATACAAGATCAAAATTGGCATGTGATTCAGATATAAAGGGTAATATTATAAGTAAATTAGGAGAATATGGAAAAAAATTATTTGCCAGATCTATGGATAAGGGAAGAGTTTGTTACCAAAGAAAAAGTAGAGAACATGGGAAGTAAAATTGATAATTGTGATGACATTCCATTATGCTATAAGAAATAATGAGGGGGTGGTTTCAGAAAAACTTAAGAAGATTTATATGAACTGATGTAAAGTTAATTGAGAAGAAATAAAGAGAACATGGTGGACCAAAATAGCAACACTGATCAATTGTGAAAGACTTAGCTACCCCAATCAATACAATGATCTAAGACAATTTCAATGGAACCCTGATGAAACATGCTACATATCTCGAGAGAGAAGTGATGAACTCTGAGTTAAGATTGAAGTGTATTCTGTTTTCACCTTATTTTTTGCAACATAGCTAATATGGAAATGCATTTTGCATTATTTCATATGTATATTATTATATTGCTTGCCTTCTCAGTGGGAAGGAAGCAGAGAATTTGAAACTCAAAATGTAAAAAAAAAAGGTCACCTTACTGTTAAAATGTTAAATATAATGTTAATATCAAAATGTTCTAAATGAATAACTCAGAATGAAAAAAAAAAACATTTATTAAGCACTTGCTATATATCAGGGACCTTGCTAAGTTCTGGGAATACAAAGAAAGGCAAAAAAAGCCCCACCCCCTCAAAGTCTCTGCTCTCAGATAACTCAGTCCAATGGCATGAATGTGCTAACTGGTATATAAAGCTAAAACGGTAGGTAATCTTATAGAGAAAACACAGGACTTTAGTAATATTAGTAAATGTTTTGTGCTGAAAATGGGTATTTTAGCTGAGAGAGAATGAAACTAGGAAAGTCAAGAGATAAAAACAGGAGGGAGGAAGATAATTCCAGATACTGAGGACAGCCAGTGGAAATGTCTAGAGTCGAGAGATGAGCGTCCTATTTGAGAAATAGCAAGGAGGCTAATGTTACAGGATTACAGAGTATATATCGGTGGTAGTGGTGGTCACAGTGGTGCTAATGGTGTTGGTGTTGGTGGTAAGGTAAAGGGATGCTTAAATTAGGAAGGGAAGAGGACCAGGTTATTAAGTGCTTTAAAAACTAAACAGGTTCATACATTTGATTCCATGGAGTTTGGGGAATGAGAGTTGGTATAGTAAAACTTGTGCTTTAGGAAAATCTGTCTGACAAATGAGAGGAGTACAGACTTAAGTAGGGAGATATTTGAGGCAGAAAAAACAACCAATAGGCTGCAACAATAGTCTAAGCATGACGTAATGAGAGTTTGGACCATGGCATATCAGAGTCTAAAAGGGGGCATATTTAAGAGCTCTTACAAAAATAGAATTGACTGATCTTGGCAATAGGTTGGAAATCAAATAGGGAAGAATGATCATCTGAGAATGATACATAGATTGTGAACCTGAGGATCTGGCTGGATGGTAATGCCTTCTTCAATAATAGGAAAGTTGGAAGTGGGGAAAGTTTCAGGGTAAAGGTAATGAGTTTAGTTTTGGACATGTTGAGTTTAAGATGCCTATGGGAGATCTAGATTTGGAGATTTTAAGTGACTTGATCAAAGTATTAGTAGTTGAACTAAACTCAAATTATTCTTTGCCTTTGCACTTCTCCTTTGCCCTGATCTACATAAATATGTGATTAATAAAGCCATTAAAGGTTAAAAGATTAATATTCTATTTCATTATATGTTTATTCTATGTTTTGTGGACTTTTGTAGGGGGAATGTTGGAGTTTGGTTAATAAAATAATAGTAAAGATTTCATTCATATACATTGTTTGAAAACTGCATCTAGATCATTCTTATATATCTAATGAACCTGCTATATTCTCCCACAGTGGCATTTCAAGTTTCTCTCATTTCTTAGCTAGTGTTTTTCAAAATATGAAAGTCCCAGTTGTGCTTTAGTCACATAGTACCCAAAATATCATTAGTCAAATGTAGCAACAACCACATATGTTGACCTGATTTTTTCCTGTTTGGGGATATTCAAATACCCGTTGGCTGTAGCTGCTAAGAACAGAAGTGGGTAGAACTCAGCCCCTGATGTACCCACTCTATAAATCATTCCCAATTAGGGGATGCAGGGGCAGCCAACCTTAGGAGATTGACATTTCTGTCACTTTAGGTACTATTCCACACACCTCTCCTTCCTCCCCCATGAAGTTAACAAAAGCTTAGAGAAAGAAATATCTTTATTGCTAATTGTACTTCCATTTGAGCATTTGTTAGTGTGTGCATGTGTGTGTGTGCGTGTGTGTGTGTGTGTGTGTGTGTGTAGCTGGTGAATATTACTGGCATGTAGAACTCTCAGGTCAGCTAATATCAGCAACTATTCCTCAAGTTGACCTAAGTATACTCAGTTAGAAGCATAATCAGAAAGTCCACTGTGTTCAGAGACTATATTAGACTCTATTGGTAAACATAAAATTAAAAATGTTGTCATTAAGTTTGAGAAACTATTTAAAAGTTCCAAACTAGAACTCATTATCTTTCTCCCTAAATCTATGCCTCTCCTTAATTTCCCTATTCCTGCCGAGAACACTACTGTCCTTCTAGGCATTCAGGATCAAAACTTTGTCATTCTTGACTTACACTCACACTCACTTCAAATTTGCAGTCAGTTGCCAAATCTTGTTTCTACCTATACAATATTTTCCTATATGACCCCTTCTTTTATTCTCCCAACTCTAATCCATCCTTTATACATCTGCCAGTGATCTTCCCCAAATGATTGTCTGACCACATCACCTATTCCTTTCCCAACTTTCTACCAACACTTCCACAATAACTTTATAGTCCCTCTCTGTAGTCTCTTGAATAAATTCTAAAATTCATTGTTTTATATTTGGAATGTTCATGATCTGGCTCCTTTGTTTGCATTCAGGGAAGATGAGTACTTCTAGTGTGGGGGCTTGCTGCTACCTTTTCAGGGTTTCTCACCCACCTTTGGTACCTATCTGTCACCCAACTTTCATCTGTGGTTCCAAGAAGCTGTAGCATGCACAGTGGTCACACCCTGGTAATAGGCACAAGTATTAAACCTGGTTGAGGATAATTGACAGGTCTCAGACCTTGAATAACTTAAGAGGATGTCTCCCTAAGAATGTGTTTCAGAATAACTTGTTTCAACAGCCATGAAGGTGGCTGAAGCAGATTCTGTGGAGCACTTAGAGCTTGGTCAGACATTAAAAATGCCAGGGTCATCCACTGCATCCCATGCCCTGGTCAGCCATCTTAATTTGTATTTTCTTGCCATTGGACTCCGATGACTGGAAGAGAGTAAGACTGATGACTTTCTGCAACTCTGCCTCACTTAAATTCAACTCATGATATCATTGGTCCTCTTGGAAAACAAAGGATGAAGAAAAACAATTCATCCAAATGGCTGATTTGCTGATCCTTGCCCACAACATTCTATCATTCATCTCACAGTACATATCACAACATCATATCATTCATCATCATTAGCTGACCCCTAAACCTGAATGTTCTGACTCCCCATCTCTCCTTTCAATCTCAGGATTCTTTTAAGATTTATCCTTTTAAGATTAAGATTTCTTTTAACATTTAAGATTTCTTTAAATTTAAGATAAGGTCGATGTCTCTTTTTATAGGATTTTCTTTCTCATTTCATCCCTAGATTATTGTGCCTCCCCCACTAAAGTTACTTTGAATCCTTTTAGATACCTAAATATATACATATTATCTTCCTCATTAGAATGCATACTCCTTGAAGGTAGGGACTATTTGATTTTTCTTTGTATCCACAGTGCATAGCACATTACTGGCATATGGTAAGCACTTGTAATTGCTTGCTGATTAACTGGTTGATTAATTAATATGTAAAATGAAAGTACTGGCAAATGAAGGCTCAGTCCTAGCATTTACTCTTCTTGATGGATTCCATAGATCTTTCCTGCCTTGTTCTGATTTAACATATGGGATGTTGGAAACTAGTTTCTGGCCATTGTCACCAAAGGAGGCATACTCTATGCTATTATATTGGGAGTTTTCCTTCCAGTTATGTGTATTTTAGTGTTAAATTTCAACAAGTGTTTTGATATTTGAGGCAGCTAGATGGAGCAATAGATAGAGTCTTACGCCTGGAGTCAGGAAGACTTAGCGTTTTGAGTTTAAGTCTAGCATCTGACATTTGCTAACTATGTGACCTAGAGCAAATTACTTAATAGTTTGTCTTAATTTCTTCATTTATAAAATTAGCTGAAAAAGGAAATAACAAACTATGCCAGTACCTTTGCCAAGAAAACCCCAAGTGGAATCATGAAGAGTCAGACATGCCTGAAAAATTACTGACAACTACTTAGATATTTCCTCTACTAGTTTATTTCCTATCTTTGCATCATGCCTTATATAACTGTTTCTCAAATTTTTGTCACTAGTTCTGATTATATTTTTACTTGAACTCCATTCCCATTTTTTAGTTTCTGTTTATATATCTCTTTGTTGATATTCCACTGAAATAAAAATAGAACAATGTTCAAAACGGAATTCCTTGTGCACCTCATTCCCTTATCCTTCTACACCCTCTTCCCCTTGAGTCAGAAACACCCAAGTTCAAAAGCTTTGTGACTTGGGCAAGTTGCTTAATCTGTCTGATTCAATTTCCCCATATGTAAAATGGGATAGAATAGCAGCTATTTATCAGGGTTTTTGAGAGAATCAGATGAGATAATGATTGTGAAGCACTTAGCATGGTGCCAAGGGCACTGTATTAGGGAATTACTTTGAGAGGGAGATGATGAATTTAGGATCAGCTTTGCTCACTTCCTCCCTTCCTTCCCTCCTCCCTTCTCTCCTTTTATCCTCCCTCTCCTCTCTCCCTCCTCCCTTCCCCAGTCAAATTAGTTCTACAGTTGGTATCACTGGAAATCTATTTTGAGTGAGTATCTTAATATAACAGACAGATAACTCTCTATAATAACTTTAAACAAAAGTTTAAAGTTTATTTAGGAGTAGGGGAAAAGTAGGAGATTTCAGGTTTCCTTAATCCTAAATAATTCCTAATTTGGAAGATGGTGGAATAGAGTCTAGATTTTGGGAAATTGGCCAACAGGTTTGAAGATTCAGTCACTTGAATAGTGTAGAGAGAAACCAGAGAGCAGGACTTTTCTGTCCTTCCTCTTTTCTGTCCCAAGGGCAAGAGACCAAGTTCCTCAGCTTGTCTGTTCCTTCTTCAAGGGTCCTTCCTGGTCATCATTCCAATTAGAATGTCTTCCTTGATTGACAGTTCAGCAGTCCTAGCTTCTCCAGCTCTGCTATAGACTTTCCCCATTTTCTCTCCTCCACAACATTACAGTACATACACAATAATCACTATAGAACTGTTAACTATTATGAACTATTCTTATTCCTCTTATTCACTCCTTTCCCTCATCCATTAGATCCAATTGGTTGCCAAGTTCTATCAGTTCTGTCTCCATAATATATCACGTTTTTTCTCTTATTTACTCACACTGCTAATTTATGCCCTCCTTAACCTCTTTACACATGTACCTTTTAAATTTTCCTATATCTTGGACTGTGATCCAGTGACAAAGTTGTTCTTCTTTGAAAAAGACACTCTGTCTCCCAATTTCAAATATGCCCCCCAAGGTTACATATAGAAACAAGTTTTAGTAATTGGTTTTTAAAAATATTTTGTGATCTGTGTTCTCTCTCTCTCCCTCCCACTGTTCATACAAAAAAGTTCATGAAGGAAATGAAGTGAAAAATGGCATGCTTCAATTTGATTCAGAAACCATCAGTTCCTTCTGTGGTGGTGGGTGGATTGCCTTGTCATGAGTCAATTGGTGTTGACCTGAATTCCTGCATTGCTCATAATATTTATGTCATTTGCAGTTAATTATCATACATTATTGTTGTTACTGTGTACAATATTCTCCTCATCTTCCTCACTTCATTTTGCTTTAGTTCAGAGAAGATTTTTGATGTTTTATGTGTTTGTGTGTGTATGAGATTATCTCATTCATCATTTCTTATGGCATAATAGTATTCCATTACAATCATATACCACAAATGAATCATGCCATTCTTCACTTTATTTCCTCCATGGATTTTTTTCTAGTGTAAGGGATGAGTATTTTCTTTCACAACATGATAAATAAGGAAATATATATTGTATGATAACATATATACCACCTATCTCATATTGCCTATCATCTTGGGGAAGGAGATGTGTAGAAAGAAGGAAAAGAACATGGATTGCAAAATATTTTTTAAAATATTAAAAATCATATTGACATAATCTGGAAGTATTTTTATGTAGAAAATAAACCTAATCATATACCACAACTTGTTCAGTCATTCCCAATTGATGGAGATGCCTTCAGTTTCCAATTTTTTGCCAAACAAAAAATAGAGCTTCTATAAATATTTCTGTGCAGATGGATCCTTTCCCCCTATCTTTGAACTTTTTGAGATACTGACCTAGCAGTGGTATTTCTGAGTTGAAGGGTATGGTCTTGAGGGCATGGTTCTAATTTGCTCTCCAGAATGATTCTATCAGTTCTAAGCTCTACCAGCAGTGTATCAGGGTCCTAATTTTCCCACATCCCTTTCAACATTTTTCATTTTCCTTTCTTGTTGTATTAGTCAGTTTAATAGATGTGAAGTGGTACCTCAAGGTTGTTTTAATTTGCATTTCTCTAGTTAATAGTGATTTGGAGCATATTTACAAATGACGAAAGATAGATTTTTTTTTATCTGAGAACTACCTGCTCATATCCATTGACCATTATTAAATTGATGAATAACGTGTGTACTTATCAATATGACTAGGTTCTCTATATACTTGAGAAATGAGGCTTTTGTCAGAGACACTTGCTATACATTTTTTTTGGGGGGGATTTTGTTTCCCTTCTAATCTTGATTGGATCCATTTTGTTTGTTCAAAACCTTTTAAATTTAGTGCAGTCAAAGTTATCTATTTTATCTATTTTAATGTTCTCTGTGTCTTATTTGGTCATAAATTCTTCCATTATCTATGAGTTTGATAGATTAACAATTTCCTGTTCCCATAATTTGTTTATAGTAGCCCACTTTATTTCTAAATCATGTGTCCATTTTGACATTCTTGATAGGTCTTAGGAGATGTCTATGCCTGGTTTCTGCCAAACTGTTTTCCAGTTTTTCCAGTTTTCCCAGTACTTTTTATTAAACAATATGTTCCTTTTCCAAAAGTTTGAATCTTTGGGTTTGTCAAAAACTAGGTCATTATTGTCATTTACTACATTGTGTTGAGTGCCTAATCTATTTCACTAACCTTTTACTTTGTTTCTTAGCTTGTACCAGATTATTTTGATGGTTGCCACTTTATAATTCAGTTTGATATCTAGGACAGTTAGGTCACCTTCCTGCATATATTTTTCATTTTTTTGCATTACTTCATTTTCCCCCATTACTTCCATAGATATTTGCCTTTTGTTCTTCTATATGAATTTATTATTTTTTCTATCTCTATAAAATAATTTTTAGTAGTTTGATTACTATGGCACTGAATAAATTATTAAGAGTGAATTGTCATTTTATTAGTTCTGCCTACTTATGAGCAATTAATTTTTTTCCAGGTGTTTAGATGTGACTTTATTTATGTAAAAAGTGTTTTGTAGTTGTGTTTGTATAATTCCCAAGGTTGTCTTGACAGGTAAATTCTAGATATTCTCACTGACTGTTGTCTATCACTAGGATATTCTACTTATTCATCTCTGTCTTTTGGCTTCCATGACTTTTTAAATACTCCCTAAAATCTCCCCTTCTATAAGAAGCCTTTTTTGATCCCCTTAATTGTAGTGCCTCCCTTCTTTATTATCTCTGATTTATAATGATATATATATATATATATATATAATTTTTCTGTTATTATTTTCATATTTTCTTCCTTATTGGACTGTGAGCTTCTTGAAAGCAGAGAACATCTTTGGCCTTTTTTTTTTCTTTGTATTCCCAGCAGCTAGGACAGTACCTGGTTAATGATGGTAGGGGCTTAAAAAATGTTTATTGACTAATGGATTAGTGTAATAACTTCCTAACTAGTCTTTTTTGCTTTGAATCTTTCAAATTTTCAAAATTTCAAATTAGTCATTCATACTGTTGACAGATTTCTCTAGTACTCTTCATAAAGTGTAGGCCTAATCATGTTTCTTTATGACTACTCTACTAAAAAAAAATAGTTCATTATATTTCTATTGCCTATGAGATAGGGTTTTGACCTTTAAAATCCTGCACCATTGCCTTCTGCTTTATTTCATTCTCCTTCCCTATATATACTCACTTCCAGACAAAGTAGGTGTATAACTCTTCTTCAGTTATATTGACAATTTCTTCTTCTGCTTATTTATAGAAGCAATATCCAATACATATCTTCACCTTTGCTGGTATTCCTTCCTCATCTCTACCTCTTGAAGTCCTTCCCACCATCTAGACATAGTTCCAATTTTATTTACTTCATGAAACGTTTCTTAATCCCCTAACTAGAGTTCCTCCCTCTTCCTTGTTTTTCTGATAGCATTTTTTTCTAGGACCATTCTCTGCCTTTATCATTTTATATTATGTGGAATTTTTGTTGTAAATATGTCTTAGCAACAGTACTTAAGTATGAGCTCTTTGAAGGAAAGAAAAACATTTTCCTATTGCTTTCTTCAGAATGCCTTGCATGCCTTAGACACTTACTCAATGACTGTTGAATGGAATTAAAGAGTAAATCCTTTTTTACAGTACCATATCCATTATCATTTCTCAAGTTCCAGCAATGTGTTCTCTTCTAAACTTTAGTCCATGTATACAACAACCTACTGGATATTTCCATTTGAATAACTTCCAGTCCACCAAGTTACAAGTTCAAAAACTTTCATTAGCTTTGATCTTTGTTAAATTTAATTGTGGTTGAGACTGAAATATATTATTATATTATTATTATTATTATTATTATTATTATTATTATTATTATTATATATTAGGTGGTTTTATTAGGTGTTTGCCAGGGATTTAATTTCTAAATCCCAAAATTAATTACTAAAATAAATGGAATTTACTGTAGTTTATTTACAATATTTACAATAGAAGGAAGATATTAAGGAATGAGAGAGAGAGAGAGAGAGAGAGAGAGAGAGGAGAGAGAGAGAGAGAGAGAGAGAGAGAGAGAGAGAGAGAGAGAGAGAGAGAGAGAGAGAGAGAGAGAGAGAGAGGAGAGAGAGAGAGAGAGAGAGAGAGAGAGAGAGAGAGAGAGAACTCTGACTTCTTCTGATACCAGTTAGAATCTCTAAGTCTCAGTCATGGGAAGAGAAAAGCAAGACCACTACGGTAGTCTTTCACTCACCAACGGTGACAGTCTAAAAAGAAGTCTGGGAGTCAAAGTCTTCCAGTTGCTCCTCCGAGTCAGTGCCAAAATCCTGAATGTCCGAATGTCCAAATGTCCAAATATCCATCTCCCTCCAGCTCTGAGTGACTGATCCTTCACTCCAAGCCTGAGTGACTGGCTGCTCTCTTCAGTTTTTTTCCCCTCTTTTTAAAGACCTTTTTCTCTTTTTTTTCACCTCCTCTAAATTTTCACGTCTACTAATCACAGCAAATGCTTTTCTTCAGGACTGCCCATTCTTTACTTCTCACCTTCTCTAGTTAGATTATATCTTTTTGAGTTACATAACACCTCTTTTGTTAAGTTCACCTTTTATACTTACTTAATGCCTTTTTGTGGTTAAAAACTAAAAACAGATTGTAGTTTACAATTCTAGTTTCACTATAAAGGAAGAGCTAAGTATTTTCATTGTTACAATCAGGAGATTACAATTTTATCTTTACAATAAAGAAGGAGCTAAGTATCTTCATTGTTAAAATCAGGAGATAGTTAAATCCAATCTTCACATCTTCAAACCAACTCTCCTCAACTTGCTTATTTATGTCAATAAATAGTAAATTGATGCTTTTATAGCATGTTGGATTTAGCAAGTATGCCATAGCATATTTTGTATGTAGCACTTTATAGTATAGTATAGTAGTAGTAGTCTCTCGGTAACCGAGGATGATGATTGTCTTTGTGCGCTCTCATCTGTGATGTAGATGAGTGTGCACAAAAACACTTGTGTGTGAATAAGATTTAAGTGGAAAAGTCGATGCACAGAGTCAGTCCTACTCTCTCGGTGTTGGAAGCCTGGGTCCATTGGCACAAAAAATCGTTACACCTGGAGACTTCCTCAGCTGCATTGGATGGCCGTGTTGTCCTTTGTGCTCCAACACGCCCTAAGCACTCCATAGTGCTTTGCTGTGTTGCCCTCTCAGCCATTGAACCTTCTTATTGGTTTCTTCGATCTATTCGGCTGAAGCAGTCTTCACATGCTAGGTGAGCAAAGCCCTAGTTCACCAGGGGTTGACAACCCGATGGCTACCCTCACAAGGTTTAGCCAGCCTGTCGAAGCCGTTGCCCGGGGTGTGGCCACTGCCTCATGCTAGCAGCTACTAGGAGCCACAAGTGAGAGCTGGGTGTCAGGTGAGGGTCAGAGGCTGGAGAGCTGCCCTAGGAGGGCACGACAAGCCCTCCATACCAGAGATACTACTCCTCCCTGATAGCCAAATGCTTTTCTTTCCTTCAAAGAGCTCATACTTAAGTAGTATTGCTAAGACATTTACAACAAAAATTCCTTACTATAAATGATAAATGATAGCACCAATCTCCCACCCAACTTTACATTTATCTTTGACTAGTGCCTTCTTTCTTAATTGTCTAATCAGTCAGGAAATCCTCTCAAATTTTGCTTTGAAATATCTCCAATATTTTTCTCTCCTATTGTTTACTCTTTAATGAAGATGTTCATTACTTGGGTCAAGTCCTTAAGCATTTATTTTTTTATATTATTATTAAGCATTTATTAGGCTTCTACTTTGTGCCAGGCACCAGACATTCTGTTAAAAGCTGGGGTGGAGGGAGAAAGGCAAAAGACAAAAGGTAGTTTATGTCCTCAAGGAACTCACAATCCAATGGGGGAAAAACAAGCCAATATATATGTATAAAAACAAGCTATGTATACTGCATAATTAAGAATTATTCAATAGAGGAAAGGCATTAGAATTAAAAGTAATCAAGAAAGACTTCTTTTAGAAGATGGAATTTTAGTGGGAACTTGGAATAAGCCAGGAGAATCAGGGGCAAAGATGAGGGGGAATATTCCAGTATTGACTGGGAAAAAATACAGAACTATTAAATAGTAAAAAAAACCAACACTCTTTAATTAAGGAAAGAGGTATGGGGCTGAGTTAAGCCTCTACACAGAACTGTGCGCCACATGCCTACACAGAGTCTGAGGATTGAACTTTGGATACTCTGGTCCCTGACCCCTGGGAAAGTCAACCATGCTAGATTGGACAATTCCAAGGAACAAAAGAATTTGTGGGACCTATATACCATTTGGGGAGATTCAGGGGTAGGCAAAGATGATTGACATTAACTTAGCTACAAAGAAAGTGGGAGTGTTCAACCTATACTGATAGGATACAATCAAACTGAAGAAAGGAATCAGAGCTAGAGGATAGGGTGTAAGGGAAAGGACTACTTACAATGGATACTAAAAGGACCCTGCCTAGGTGTGGGTCTTCTTGGGAAAGGGTCTCTGATACAATAGGGAAGACTACCTAAGACTAAAAGGGTACTTAGCATATGCTTAGCCCCACCTAAGTGTGATTGTCATTTACCTTAGGGTCCATTATTCAGTTTGAAACTGCTAGCCTGAAATTCCAGAAAATTCCAGAGCCATGAAATAGAGTATCTTGTTCATGGAACATCTAGGAGACAAATATCACTAGACTGAAGAGTTATTTGTGGGGTACAAAATGTAAGGAGATGGAAAAATGTAAAAAGGGGCTTGGCTATAAATGACTTCAAATGCCAAGCATAAGATTTTGCATTTATATTCATACTATTTGCTTTTTTAAAAAAAAATTATCCAGTGGGTACTACCTTACCTTATATATAATACGTTTTTTATAAATGTTTCTGAATTTTCTTGATTATGACATCCTCTGTTTTGGCTTGTCTTCCTATAGGCTCTCTCTTCCAAGCCATCCATGTGCCATAATAATCTCAAACAGTATTTTCCTGTTATTCTCTTGCTCTAATTTAAAAAAATCACTACAAATATCCTCTTGTAAACATTTAAAGTCATCAATCTATATTCCATTTTCCTTCATACTATGCAACAGACCAATCTTCCCAGGGCTCCACTATGGACAAGTTGAATTTCTCACTGCCTCATAATTGTAAGAACATAAGCCCAGAACTGGAAAATACCTTAGTTGTGATTCTAATCTAACTTCCTCATTTTACAAATGAGAAAACCAAGTGTTAGAAGAGAGGTTAAGTGACTTGCCAAAAAACACAGGTGGTTAAGTGGCAGAATCTGAATTTGAACCTAGGCCTTCTAAATTCAAACCTGGGACCCTTTCTACTATACAACACCACCACTTAAAGCTACTTTTTCATTCCTTTGATCGTATAATATTTGATCCCTTTGATTCTCTTCCCTGTTTTTGTTCTCCTACCTAAGACTTACTCATTCAACATCCTTTCTTCAGCTTTCCACATCTATTCAAGTGCTAATAGATTTATGTCCTTGAGGAATTATCCTACTTCTACAAAATATTCCATGGAAGTTAGCATGTTGTGACATATTGTTGTTTATGACTCTTTCATGGTTTTTTAAAGCCTTATCTTATGTCATAGAATTGATCGTAGGTATTGGATCCAAGGCAAAAGAGCAGTGACATTTTATTGATTAGAGAGTTTCATTTGCTCATTTTTAATTGAGGTGTAGCTGATCAGGAGACCTTTAATCAACTGGGTTGCTTCAATCCACCTTGCTTTGCCCCTTAATGAAAGAAGCTGATTACAAAGACAGCAAGATGTTAAGATTTTTAAAACAGCAATAACAGCTTTGCCTTAAAATTTATTCTGTAACATGTAGACTGGAACTGTTATCTCTTATCTTTTTTATTCACCAACAAAGACATATAGAACCGTTGGCCATTTGAACAGAATGACCTTTCACAAGTAGCCTGCTTACAACCTGTTCTTAATCTAAGCCACTTAAATGTAAAATTAACTAGGGAATAGGGAGGTGTTGCAACTTTGACTTAATGTGGAAGAATTTATTAATAGGAAAAAAAGAAACTAATAATTTCCACTGATTGTCTTTGAAGTGTCAGGGTATCAGAGAGGTATACAGGAAGAAGTCGATCTTTAGAAACAATATGTAGAAGGGAGATCTTTTTTTAAAGGGCAATGACAGTTGTTCCAGCATATACTAAGTGTTCTATTTTTCTTCTGGTAAAATAGTGCTAACTTGATGTGCAATTATATTGGCTTTATATGTCAGTATCCTGACTTTTAATAATCATTACTGTCCTCATCTGCTTTTTTCCAAGAAAAAAAAAGATATTATAGTAAACATTTTGTAGAAATGTTTAAAGGTCATTGGAATAAATGTTAAACATGTATGCTATTCAATTATATGTTTTATTATAGAGAAGCAATATGATATTTGGATAAAGGTCTAGATTTAGAGTCAGAAAGAATTAGTTCAAATTCTTTTTCTTACATTTTAGTGACAAGGCACAGAACCTCTTTAAAGCTTGGGCAACTCCCCTTAAGAATTACCTGCTAGATTACTGGTGGGAGTTCCTATATTAGAAATCATAAATTCTTGTATTGACATGTCAGTTATGGCTATTTAACATATAAAGAGGCAGAGTGGCACAACAGAGAACTAGCTTCTGACACACAGTTGCTATGTGACTCTAAAAGAAGGACAGAACCCATCAGTGCTCCAGGCTATTCCTTGTGTTGTAAATTACAGAGAAGGTGCTGTTTTCCATTGGTAAACCAGGTGCCTCCTCAGAAATGAATGAATTCACTGGTTGGTTCAGTCCTAATTCCTGTCCTTTTCCATATAATGGATTCATTCTTTCTTCCTGTCTATCCATACCATAGATCAGTCCATATACCAGATATATACCATATAAAAGGATGACCTATTTCAAATACTTTTCAAATTGTCTTGAAAAAGAAAAAGGGAAAGAATAGTAATGTTAATAGCAATAAAATATAAAAATCCATTAGACTAAGAGCAGAAAGCAGATGAAATAAGTGGTTTATCTCTAAGGAGAAGATACCTTCAGGTGAAGCAGAGCTTTAATGAAAATCTTCCTCCTTTTTCACATTTACCTAAGAAGGAAAACATACCTCACTCAAATTTCATCCGAAACTTGTTTACAATTCTTTGCTTCCTTCTATTCTGGAAATTCATAGTGGGTACTGACAGTATTCACATATAACATATTTCCTTGGATGCATTAGCAAGAAAAAAAAAAACCCACAACGCATTCAGTTTTGAACATAAGGGATTTTGGCCAAAGTAAATGAATCAGAGAGTTTTAATTCACTTGGGTTCAAATTCATTTAGGCCTGTCATATCCTACAAAAGAAAATCATCAACCATAAAGGGGCAGTCAGGCATGATATTAAACAGCTGAACTTGTCAAAATAATCACTATGTAGTTATAAAGTCCCATGCAGTACATCAGGGTTTTGAGCTATTGTGTTGTGTAGGATTTTTACCCTCTTTTGATAAATTGATCTGTTTTTCCTAATATAATCATTATGAAGGTCTTCTTTTGCAAGGCAACCTTAAACTAATTTAGTTCTTTGAATGATAACACTCTGAATATTTCAGAGTGGAATAATTTAAATGATTATAATTTTTTCAATGGGTACCCATATGGGGAAAGTGTTATTCTTGGTATTGGTACAGCCCACAAGTGGATAGACTTATTGAAGAGTTGTTGTTCCCTTCTTAACTGGCATGCATCCAAATAGCAATACCCAGACAAATAAAAGGCACAATCCTCATGTAGACATATGAAACCCAGTAGTGAAGCTATATTTTATAAAACTCAGCAGCTATTGCCAGAGGAGTTCATTGTCAGGTCATTCAGCAGAGTGACATAAGTGACCTGAATGATTTACTAAATTATTAATAGCCAACACCAGGCTGGAAGGTTTTCCTTTAAGTTCTAGAGAGAAGGGGAGAAGTGTTATAGGGGTAAGAAAGGGGAAAAGTATTGTTACCAAAATCAAAAGCAGATTACTGATTGGCAAATGGCTACTTATTTAGAAAAGGAAGCCTCTTTCAGTTGGAGTAGTGTATTTTTTGTCAATTTGTTTTCCAATGGGGGCAGGGAGGAGACTCAGTGGATAGAGAGTCAAGGCTGGGAGAAGGAGGTCCTGGGTTCACAGCTGACCTCTGACATTTCCTATCTATGTGAACTTGGACAAATCACTTAAGCCCTATTCCTAGCCCTTGTGGATCTTCTGACTTAGAAGCAAAACACAGAATTGATTCTAAGACCAAAGGTAAGGGTTTAAAATATATATATATATATATATATATATATATATATATATATATATATAGTTATCAACAGTCTATTTCAGTTAAAAAAAGAAGAGGCATATTATACCATTTTAGCTGATAACTTAGTGAAA
The DNA here is from genome assembly GCF_027887165.1 of Monodelphis domestica. Classification (NCBI taxonomy): domain Eukaryota; kingdom Metazoa; phylum Chordata; class Mammalia; order Didelphimorphia; family Didelphidae; genus Monodelphis; species Monodelphis domestica. Next base: position 156,099,435 of record NC_077234.1, read on the forward strand.
ACCCAGTCATCAGGATATTAGTCACTTAAAAAAAATTTTTTTTAAAAGACAAGGGACAGGGCATTTGTTTGCTGTTGAATAGAATATTATTTCTGCAGCATAAATTTGCACCAAAAATCTCTCTAAGTTGGACACATTTATCCTTCAGTGCTCATTCTGAACCTGATTGACAACACAGCGTTTAGATTTAGATTTCCCCCTGAGTCTGGCAGTCACAAAAGTTCAGTCATTCTCAAGCAGATGTTTGCGGTTGATACAGGGCACTAATGCATGGACCATTAGCTGAACTGTTGTGTAAGTCATCAAAGACTTGATGTGTTTAACAAATTGATATCTACATAGAAAACAAAAGTCCGTAATGGGCCTGTGGAGCAATTCATGGTTTCCTACTGACAGCTGAGATAGCAGCAAAACATGATGTATCTGATTACATGCAAACAGAATAACAATGGGACACAACTGATAAAACATAACAGTGAAATATTTGGAGGAAATATAAAACAAACTTTTAAAGGAATCCCTTTCTAAATATGTTCAATGTATCAGACTTTTGTGAGATGACCTTGCAGCAAAATGTAACCTTTGTAGCAGTTCTCTTGGGCCTTGAGCTTTGAAGGACATGTGGTAACTAACACCATTGGTATCAGAGGATCTGAGTTCAAATCACAAATGTGCTTTTTATATTTTCTGTGACCTTGGGGAGTCCCTTTCTAATTTATTCTCTCTAGGTGTCAGATAAACACCTGTTAAATTGATAATTTAAGAAATAAAAATGAGAAAGAGAGAAAGAAAGGAAGGAAGGAAGGAAGAAAGAAAGAAAGAAAGAAAGAAAGAAAGAAAGAAAGAAAGAAAGAAAGAAAGAAAGAAAGAAAGAAAGAAAGAAAGAAAGAAAGAAAGAAAGGAAGGAAGGAAGGAAGGAAGGAAGAAAGAAAGAAAGAAAGAAAGAAAGGAAGGAAGGAAGGAAGGAAGGAAGGAAGGAAGGAAGGAAGGAAGAAAGAAAGAAAGAAAGAAAGAAAGAAAGGAAGGAAGAAACAAAGAAACAAAGAACTAAGATAGTGATTACCTGGGTAAAATGGGGCATCTATCACACTTTAATTAGGCACAAAGGGCTTGGAGTTCAAAATCATAGAAACAAAAAAATCTTTCACATAACCACGAATTAGAGTTTGGAGCACTTAGGAACATGGACCCAGAGGAGATGGATGAATGCTGGAGAGAGGAGTGGGAATCTCTCAGATTACCTGCATTCATGCATTGTTTTATATGTTTTTATAACTCCTCTCTCTCTTTTCTCCATGTGGGAGGCTGGGTGAGCTCTCCCTGTTTCTCAAGCCTTTATTTTCCTTTTTGCTTCAAGGTATTATCAATAGATCTTATTAAATATAAAAAATTTATAGGAATTTTTTAGGAAAATAGAGTAACTCTTTCCTATATCACCTCGGGGTTAGTTTATTAACATATTCAAATCATTGTAAATTTGTCAAAAAAAATTTGAAGTTAACTTCATTTCCACATCATTTAAAAGTCATCAGTCCCATTTGTTATCCCATTACTGTGGAAAGCTGGAATCAGGGATTTGTATATCATAGGACCCAAAGATTGAATACAAAGTCTTGATGAATTCCTCTGATTCAGCACATATTACCAGGATGTGATTTTTTATTAATATATGATATAATTTGTAAATTATGCTTCTTTGATCTTTGGGCAGTTTGTGCCTTCCAGGTTCCCCTCATGCTATTGTACCTTCATAATGGCATTTTATAAACATATTTAATATATTGACTAGAAGGAGGGTAGAAATGATAAAGGGAACCTGAACAAGATTCAAATTATATTCTATTCAGAACTTGTACTAGACACTTGGCACAGGAAGACCAGATAACAAAACAGAACAAGGAGCTTACTTCTACTGGGAGAATGCATTTACATACATTCGAGATGTTTTAGGAAGGGAGAAAATACTGACAACCAGAGTTATTAGGAATGGTTTGCCATAGGAGGAAATATTGTTCTTGAAGGATAGTTGAGATTCCAAGAGAAAGAGGTGTCTTTTCTAATAGATAGAAGAAGGATTACATCTCTCTCTGGACCTCAATTTCTTATTTATAAATTAGCGATTTGAATTAAATGTTCCCTGAGGTCTCTTAATAGCTCTGAGTATATAAAGGTCTGGTTTTATATTCCATCACTTACTACTTCTTGTTTTTGTAGTTCTTAATTTTTTGTTTTTCTGAAGGTCTTTAATACACTCAATTACATGCAGTTTTGTAATGGATTTTTCTTTCACATTCATTAGGCAAAATATTTATGATTTTTGATTTTGATAGTATTTATTCTTGAACTCCTAATAAATATTACTTCAATTCAATAAAACCTGGTTCTATCTACTATGTGCCAGGCACATAAGTTATTGAAGACACAAATAAGAAAAAGAGGGGGCAGCTAGGTGGCTCAATGGATTGAGAGCCAGGCTTAGAGACAGGAGGTCCTAGGTTCAAATCTGGCCTCAGACACTTCCTAACTGTGTGACCCTGAGCAAGTCACTTAATCCCCATTGCCTAGCCCTTACCACTCTTCTGCCTTAGAACCACTATTGGTTCTAAGAGAGAAGTTAAGAGTTATTAAAAACAAAACAAAACAAAACAAAAAGATTCTCTTAGTGAACTTGCAATTTAAGGAGGAAACCACTATACAAAAAGAGGTTGAAATTGTGATTGAAAGATGAGAGAGATACAAGTTTGTCTTATGGGGAGGCCAACTAATGGGAAAATGGAGATTTATATAGAATTTTCTGAGACATCTATAAAGGAAGGCTTTGAGAGGAATTTGTCATACTTATTTTTTTTTTTCAACCAAAGGGCAGAAACACTTTAATTCATTTAGAAGTTAAGTACCAAAAACTGAACCAGTCTGTGAATGGTGATGAGATTTGAGGTCATCAGTTTTTCCTGGGGTGGAGGGGCATAATGTTTTGTGGAGAAGAAACCAGGTGAAGCCACATGTGCAAAATGAAGACTATAATTGATATATATCAAATTCTCAGGGCAATCAGGAGATATTGAGTATTCTAAAGCTTGAGATAAAACACTACTAAAGCTAAGAATTATACTAAGACTTTGGGGATACTATGTATTTATATGAACCTCACCTTAAATCTTCTAAAATATTTATGCAACATATTCTTACAACTATGGCTAGTCCTATTACTACTATTATTTGATTTTTCATGAGCATAGTTCTTGGTTTACAAAGAGATCTCACTTTATAATGGTAACACCGGCTAATCCTTATAACAATCCTCGAAGTTAGGTAGCTATGCCATTATTATTTTATAGATTAGGAGTAGGAACCCAAAGATATCTTGTAATACAGAGAGGCACCCTAGTAAAATGAGAGGCACCTAAAGCAATGAGTGGCACCCATGTGCAGAGTAGAATGGAAAGAATACTGAGTCTGAAGTCAAAAGACTTGGGTTCAGTGTTCTGACACTAACTGGGAGTATGATTATGGGTAAGCCAATAAATTTCTTGGAGCTTCAGTATCCTTATCTATATTATCTATTATATAATATTTTTATATAATTAAAATTAATTATATAATATCACATAATTATAATTAATTATGTAATATGCCATATAATTGTAATTAAGTATATAATAGTATATTATTGGAAATAATATTACTTGCACTAACTATTTTATGGCATGGTTGTTATAAAGAATATGTATTTAAAATCAAATAGTGCAATAGAAATAGGCGCTATTCTTACAACATATAGCACTATTGTTCACTGGGAACCAGAGACTATGTAAAAATCCCTTATTACCTATATGACTTTGTTCATATTACTTAGTTTCTGCATCTTAGTTTCTTCATCCATGACTAGATAACCATAAGATCCTTTCAAGATTGATACATATGACTATATATCTGTATAGCACTTTACAATTAACAAAGTATCTGTATTAATTTTATTTTGATCTTCACAACAACCTTGTAAGATAGGTTGATCACAGAATCACAGTTTTTTGAGAGTTGGAAGAGATTTTGAAAACTGGATTATTCAAATTATACTTCCCAAAGTATCTCCTATACAATGGAATCAACAATTGATTATCAAATTTCTACTTGAGGATCTTTAATGAGGAGGAACTCACCATCTCTCAAGATAGCCTCTTTACTTTTGGACAGCTATCATGTCTCCTCTCTGTGTCTTCCCTTCTTTAGGGTAAACATTCCCAATTTCTTAAACTGAACCTCCTAAGATTTTCACTCCAGAACCTTTAGCAGCTTAGAAGTCTTCAGAAAATTTTCCAACTAATAATGTCCTTATTAATCTGTGCTGTCCCCAAATGAATACATTTTCTACGAGAGAAGACAAAGAAACTCTCAACTCATTGTTTCTTCAAGTTATACTCTAATAAATTCTGGTAGGTTTTTAGCTGTCATATTTCATTGCTGACTCATGTTGAGCTTACAGGCTATTAAAACCCCTAGCTTTCTTATAAACTTTTATCTAGCTGTGCTTCCACCTTAGATTAGTGAAGTTGTTTTCTTTTTTAAAATCAAAGAATTAGATTAAACCTTAGACCTCTTGAATTTTATGTTATTAATTTCAACCTAATGCTCTAGTCTGTCAAGATCTTTTGGGGCCCTGATAATCTCCCAACTCTGAGCATTTTCACCGATTATCACCCATTCCTAGAATTTTCTCCTTCTCCATCTTTTTACTTTTTGGCTTGCTGAGCTTCCTCAAAAGTCTCACTTTCTGCAAGGAACCTTTCCCAGTCCTCCATGACAGTGGTGCCTACTCCCTGAGATTGTCTCTAATTTACCCTTTATATAGCCTGTCTGAACAAAGCTGTTTGTAAGTTTCTTGAGAACAGGCGCCTGATGTTTTGCCTTTCTTTGAATCCCTGACATTTAGTACTGTGCCTAGTAGTTCCTCATTACATGTTATTATTAACTGATTGATTGATCTACCTTTCCCCTGGTTGTATGTCATACATGTGTCTGATGCCTTTATCTAAGTAACTGATGATGTTTAAAAGAACTAGGGCTAGCTCCTGCAATCCTTGAATTGAACAATTATCATTGACTCTGAATCTGATTCTCCAACTATTTATGAATTTATCTCATTTTACATTTTCAGCTAGTCGACATCTCCCAATCTTGTTCCCAAGAATAACATGAAATTATTTGTCAAATGCTTTTCAATAATCCAGTTAAATTCTATCAGTAGCATTTCCCTCATCTACTGCATTGGCAATTCATTCAAAAAGGAAATGAGGTTAGTCCAGAATGAACTTTCTTGATGAAGCTGCATTGGCTCTTTGTAATCAACAATTCCTTTTCTAGAAGTTTATCAACCATCTCTTGAGTAATATTTTTTAAATATTATTTTGAAATTGGCCCAATGAAAAATTAATTCTTAATTATGTGTAGGAACAATTTTTAATGATTATTATCTGACCTTTTGCAATCCAAATTCTCTCCTTCCCTGCCTCCCTCCCCACTCCCCTGATAAATGATCTGATATAGGTTATTCCAGTGTTGTTATGTAACACACATTTCCATATTCCTCATGTCATGAAAGAAGACCTATATTGTATGTGCAAGAAAAAAAATCATGAAGAAAATAAGGTGAGAAATGGTATAGTTTGATCTGAATTCAAACTTTGGCAGTTTTGAATAATCTATTCAAATTTTTCCCAAGGTATCAAAATAAAGCTAATGGTTTAATAATTTTCAGATTCTGGTTTCTTCCAGAAAAGGAAAATATTTGCTTTTTCTTCATCCTGGCAGCACTCTTCTTATTTTCCATGATTTTTCAAGCTCATTGTAGCTCAGAATTCATAAGTGCTAATTCTTTTAGTGCCAAACTTTATAGTTCTTCAGGGCCTGGTGATTTGAATCAAGTATTTTTATTCCCATTCTTCATATTATTGCAGTTTTACAGAGTACACTAGGGAGGGGATATACAGATATAGTGCAGAAATGGAGCCCCTGTGACATCAAAATAATTCTACTAAACTCTCTGATTGCTGTAATACAGGATGTCCCAAAAATCTCTACCAAAACTTTTGTGACATCTTGAATTAGCCAGCTCATGGCCACTCTACTAAAAGGTTCCAGGAATTCTATTACCCCAAGCTAATAATTTTGAAGAAGTCCCAAAGACACCTTACTCTTGTTTATGAGAGGCCAATCCCTAATCAAAGTTCTTTCTTAATTTGTAATTCTGGCAGATTGATTTAACAGAGAGAGTAAAAAATTGAGCTTTATTGCCCCATTTTCCCAAAGCGTTGTATGGTGCTTGGAATCGTTTGCCATTTTTTCTCTAACTCATTTGTGAAAATATATTTTTCATATAATACATTAATTTTTATATCAAGAGTCTAGAGTAGAAAGCCCCCTCCCTGGCCCCAATTCCTGTATATTTGGTAGAATTACTATGTATTTCTGTGTCTGGGATCTGAGTCAGAGATTCTATCCAGACTATTGCTTTTCATATTTTCTTTGTCCTTAGGGATCTGTGACAAGGAAATCACTTTAAAAGACTGATATATATTAATTTAAGGTCGCCAAGGAATTCAGCTATGTAATTCCTAAATGAAAACTCAAGTCAGCAGTCAACCTTTTATGGAGTTTAATTACAAACAGGAGGAAGAAAGGTATTAGAGATAGAGAGAGAGAAGGAGAGAGAAAGGGGAGAGAAGGGAATAGGGCTTAAATACCCCTTCTGTTTAGGCTGGGCCAAAAGGCCCAAGCCCTTAGATAGCTGAGGCAAAGAAAGGAGATCAGTCCCTATCACTCACATGACCAAAATGGAGAAACAGTCTCAGAGGCCTCCACCTCCAGCTTCCTTCAGAGCAAACTTCTCAAAGCACCACCTCTCAGAGCCAAAACCTCTCCAACCAACCCCCACCAGTCCTCAGACCCCTCTATCTTTAAGAAAACCATCCAAGTTCCCTCCCCTCAGTTCTCACATCTACCAATCACTGTCCATGTCTTCCTTGTGCCAATGGTGGCTCTAGCTTAACCCAGGACCACCCAGAGGTCTGTGGCTTTGCACATGTATGTTGAAGGTCATATTCTCAAATAATTAAATCTTGATCCTTTGCTGCAGCCCTTCCTAAATCCTGTTAGGACTGAGGGGGGTAGAGATTGTATTTTCCAAGACCTGGTTCCATCATTCCAAGTATCTCTATTGTATCAATTCTAAAATCAATCATGACTCCAAGAACTTCCTGTTCTATGCTTAAGCATAGGTCAAAGCCCTTTCCATTGTTCAGCAAAAGGTTTCTGTACTAAAGTAATCTTAAGAAGGGAGGAGGAGGAACCTCCCATGCCAATGGGGTTCACATTCCAATAGAGTTCCCACTATCAATAGGAAATTTTTCAAATATGAAATTTCCCAATGGTGAAATTTCCAACATTTATAAGTCTAAGAAATTTTAAGGTTTACAGATCTCAAAGAATGTCATCCTCTTTAAAGGAATTTGGTTAATAAATGAAAGGGACAGAGATTCTTTTATTTCATACTTGTGTAAGATTAAAGTTAATATCCAATAACTCCAAGTATATAATTTATAAGATTTATCACTTGAAGTAGGAGAAATAGAAGAACCAAATGCAGGTATGACCATGTGAAATAAAATTCTCCTGCCTGGTACTCACCCAACCTCCACAAACCATGTTCAAGAAAAAAGAGAGAAGGCAAAACTGTATTCAAAATATATCCTCCCTGTGTTAGCATGTAATATGAGAAGGAACATGGGAAGCTGGGATTTAGAGTCTCGGGGAGCAAAATTCTAATTATACAATTGCAAACTGTCCACTGTCCACCTGTTGGTGTGGGAATGGCCTGAGAGTTCGAATCACCACCTACTAATTATGTATTCACAAATTAGAGATGATTTGGAATATTCAAAGGAGGAGCTGAATAATGAGTTTCTAAAACTCTATTAAGCTGCCTGATCTAGATATGGCATCTTTGGTCATTCAAGATAACCATTGACCTATAGGGCACTTTATCAATTATAATAAGGCTTATCAAGTGAGATCATGAATAAATTGATATTCTTACCAAAATACCAGTCTCTAGATAATTTTAATTGTAACACATTTTATTGGTGAGGAAATTGAGACAGAAAGGATCAAGTGACTTGCCCAGGGCAGTATTAAATATTAAATCAAATTTCAAAGGTATTTAATAATTCATTGATTGACTTGATTCTTAGGGACTCAAACCTGACAGACATCAGTGGAAGTGATCAGCACACACACGTGTCTTTGCTTCCTTTTTGTTGGTACCATTAAATAGTCTGTATATTCCCAATATAGAAAGAGATGTAAAGCATGTGCAACTGTGTTCCTATTCTGTGAGATCTAGAATTAGGTTCCTTTAGACATGAGGAAATAGATGCTCAAAGTTGGCAAGTGAACAGAACAGGATGGAAACCAAGAAATTCTGAGTCTTTGTCTAGCAATCTTTCTACTGCACTATATAATGTGTATATAATACTACCATACCATGTAACAAATTCATGATGCCATGAATATAGTTTGTAAGTCATCAGAAGGGGGAAATTTATGTGTATTAATTAGACATCATATATACATATATATGTGTGTGTGTATCTATATTTATATATGTGGCTGTCTATCCGGCTCTTGGCAGTTGAAAGTCTACTGCTAAAATTAATCCCACTTTGGAGAAAACATGACTGTGTCTTTTTAGAAAATAAAAACAGAAATAACTACTTTTATTCATACCTGCAGTCTCTTGTTTTGTTTTCTCACCTCTTTGCTCTGCAGGCTCTCCTGGACCTGTTGTCTGAGAATAGTCCCGGTAGAGTTTGTTATATATCAGGTTGTTTTGTGTGCCCAAGTGGTTTATCCTTTTTCTATGGATATGCCACATCATAAACATCTCTTCTTCGAAAAGTCTAGAAATCATTCTTTGGGCTGAATCATTCTACCTCAACCCATGCAGTTTGGTCCCTATTTCAACTCCCCATCTAGCTGCTACCTTAGAATTCTCTTGTCTTTGATTTCCTGAGCACAAAAAAAATGGAATTTAGAATAGAAAGAGACCTCCAATATCATGTCATCCAAAGTCTTCATTTTTTAGATAAGGAAACTGAGACCTACAAAAGGGAAATGCCTTGTCCAAGGTCTTACAGGTAATACGTGGTCATGTTGTTTAGTCATTTCAATCAAGTCCAGCTCTCCCCAACTCCATTTTGGGGCTTTCTTGGCACATACCAGAGTGTTTTGCCATTTCATTCTTGGACTCATTTTACAGATGAAGAACTGAGGCAAACAGGGATAAGTGATTTGCCCAGGATCACAGGAGTAACAAGGGTCTGAAGACTGACTGAATTCAGGAAGATGAATCTTCCCGGCTCCATGCTCAGTATTCTATCTGCTGGACCATCCAGCTGCCCAGTGGAGGTAAAGGAATTCAAACTCAGTTCCTTTGGCTAAAAAGTCCAGATGTCACATCTCACTCAGTAGAGTTGTAAAATAGCGAGCTTTGCTTCCCCTGAATAATGTCGGGTTGAACCGTGCCCTAGTGGTTGCTTATTTCAGATATCTTGACATTTGATAGTAGCTTTATTTTGTAAAAGAAACACAGAAAAATATGGGTATCTATCCTCGAGAAGTTCACATACTAGTAAAGGTGTTAAATAATTTCTCAAGTCTGAATACTATAAATGCTCAGGTACAAATTGCCATATAAGAAAGTGTTTGAGTTTCGTATTCTCAGCATTATTTAAAAGATTAAGGATTCCTATAGTTTTCTTTTTCTTTGTCACCTGTCTTCAAAAGCTACAGGACTTCCTAGACACTCATATTATGACGCCTTCACCCTCTAATTAAAGTTCTGTTGGCTTTCTATGGAATACCAATTACTAACATGTGTCATGATAATTTTTAGAAACTCTATCTAAAAGTTTCTTTTCCGTTGTTGTTGGTAAAAAGGCCAGCTGGCTGTCTTTGAAATTGGGTTTTGTGAGCTGAGATGAGCAGTTGATAGATTTTTAGGGTCTATAAAAACTGGATGATGATAAGGGACTGAGAGACAGATATTCAAACTTCAAAACCTCTATTTAATATTTTAAAGGTATAGGAATTAAAGGATAGTTGATATGGGTTCAAAGATAAGAGGTTCCCTAAGTCTAAAAAAAAGGGGGACCTAACTCAAACCACAACCAACTCAAGGTCCCTTTCCTTCTGGTAAAACCAGACCTGCTCTCACACTCCTTAATCTATCTAATTCCCCAAATACTAGCTAAATATTTTTCTAATATTTCTAATATTTTTATAAACTTATATACATTTCTTAATTTTAAATTTCTAATATTTTATAAACTTATATACATTTCTTAATTTCTAATTTCTAATATTTTATAAACATATACATTTCTTAATTTTTAATTGCTAATATTTTTATAAACTTATATACATTCCTTAATTTCTAATACTTTTATAAACACATACATTTCTTAATTTTTAATTTCTAATTCCTAATATTTTATAAACTTATATACATTTCTTAAAAACACTGTTCAAAAGTTCTTCAGTCACTGTTGTACTGTCAACCCAGTCAGAGTTGAACCTGGTCAACCAGAAATGACTTCCAGGCTGCTCTGCTGTCTTACAGAGATAAAGACAAAATATCTTCCTGCTTCTTTCTTGTCAATCTTCTTTACTCCATCCACTGCTAAACGACCACTTCTCTCTTCCCAAACTGTAAAGCCAATATTCCCAAGGTTTTCAAAGGGAATAGCCCAAGAGAGAGCCAGGAAAAGCAGCCTCCAGGACCTTCCTTAGTCCCAGAGACAGAGTGACAGTTGGACCACTCCAACTCCTAAGAGCACCACAGAATTCCATCAGGAACTTGGTTTATGGTTCCAGCCTAGGCAGTATGATAGTTTGTCAGGATTCCCACTCCTGTCCCTAAAACCCCAAACTCTTAAATTAAAACCCCAAATCTATTTTACTCTTAATACATGTAAATGAAAAATATTGAGTATGAAATTAGCTCCTACACTTTTAAATTCTGTGGCATTTTACTTTTCTGAAGATCACTTTTCTCATCTATTAAAATAAGAATGCTGGATTGGTTCAGGGGTTCTTAACAGACTTTTTTAATGTCTGTGTCATGGACACCTTTGATAAAGTCTGTTGATTTCTTTCAAGAGTAATGTTTTAATGGAAAGAATGCTAAATTCAAATTAAAGGTTATTAAAAATAACTTTTCCTCCTTTGAAGTTACTTGAATTTCTAAAATCTATCCACTGACCTGTGGAATATATAATCTCCAAAGTCCCTTTCTGCTCCAAAACCTGATTTTGTGATCTAAAAAACAGGAAATATATTCATCATTATTATCACTTTTTTTTCCTATGCCTTTTCATGGCCTGGTGGTAAATCCTTGGGAAATAGTAGGGTTGATTAAATTGGAGTTATCCTATTACCAGCAGATGCTACTTGAAATTGGTAACATAAAATAATTCTTAATAAAGGATCTTTCTAGCTTCCATAGTTATTTCAAATATATTATCTTGTTTGCTATCCTCCTCAGTACACATATTAGTCCTCTAAGATATCATGTCCTTTTGGTAACAGGTAAACCTTTTATCTTGGGTTGGAAAAGAGAATTCCCTAGTTGGGACCAAAGGAATGAAATCTGAGTCAGGAGCCAAAGTTATCCTGTAAATATATTAGGATGTATGTGAAGAGACATTATCCAAAGATTACGTTTTTGTGTCAAAGTGCCAAAAATGCTGGGAGGAAAAGGGGAGTTTAACAATTTGTCTGACTCAGCCTTATTCTCCCAAGGTTAAGTCTTTTACTAATTTTTTTAAACATTCCTTGTCATTAGCCATGACCATGTGCTGGTTTGGTCCAAAGTCCCTGCATTAGGTGGGGAAGGAAGGGTCAGTCTTATCTACCTTTTATAGAATAGGAATTTGAGCATTAGAAAATTTATTTATTTTGAAGTCCCATGACTAACCAATAGCCAAACCAAGATTAGAAACTAGGTTTTTTAATCAGTAAATCCAGTGTTCTTCTGTCCACTTCATATTCTATTGCTTTGCATACATATTTAAAAGAACAAAATAAAATGAGTGGTTGGGGAGTGGGTGGGTGGTGGTGGTGGGGTGAGCCAAACAGAAATAGAGAGAAGAGAGAGATATAGAGTCACACACAGAGAGAGACTGAGAGACAAAGAGATGCAGAAAGATAACATTAGCAATTAACTAATTTTTTTTAAATACAAAAGAAGTCAAAATGCTTTCTCTAAAAAAAGTGTCAAAGGACAATGAAAATGATTTTACTTATTTTTTTTCCAAAAGAGGACAAACAATTTAGAACCACACCATGCTTTCCTTTATGTACACCTTCTTACACACCCATGTAGATCTACATCGCTTTAAACATTCTACTTTGAAAGCCCTTAGAAGTCACTAATGGAAGAAAAAAACCAAAAAAACCTGAAATTAAGATACGCAGGGTACGTTTTTAATATAATTAAAGATCCATAAAGAGTGTATCCAAGTTGTTCTGCATTGGTTACTACCTTGGTGACTATAGAAATTGTAAGAAAAGTTAATTTCATAGCCTGTGAGCCCCATAGTGCCAGTGGATTTCCCTGTAGAATTTGAGGGGACTGTGGCTGAATGCTCCAGTAAGTGATGGGGTTATTGTGCTAGGGGCTATCCATCAGGAGTTAATTGTCAGCTGCTAAGTAAATGAGATAACAATCAAGTCTACACAAAAATTACACTGTCTTAAAAATAAATGTTACTCAGATAGGCATAAATGAACTGATAATTGGACAGAAAAGCATTATGGTGAAGGAATGAGCTCCCTTAAACAACTTTTTGCATCTAACAGAATTTTAATAAGATATTACCCACGATCAATACAAATCTACTGAAAAAATAATAGAATTTACAAGGGTGATTACTGCCATTCTGCAGCCACCTACGGAGAAGCTGTGGGAGGTCCCAATATACTTCTTACCTGCCTCTCCTCTATTTACAAACATAATTAAAAGGAAATGAATATGCTGCTTGACTAGGAGTGTATCAGCAAGAGCTAAGACACTGAATATTCTTAAGTTCATCTGTGGGGGTGACCTTTTCATATTGCACTCTTCCTCAAGAGACATTCTGACACCTGGGACAATAGGTTTTTTTTTTTAATTTCCTGGAAGAATGCTACAGTGATCCAATAGCCATTCCCTTCAGTCCCATTTGCTGGAATAGTACTGTTGTTTAAAATTTTTTTTGTCATTGCTTTTTGATATAAAGAATGTCTTCAGGGTAAAAAAAGTTGGTTTGGTCACATAGTGAGAGCCAGAACAGGTTGGGTACTCTATTGCTGTTAATATAATGTCATAAGAACAAAAGATCATGTAGACAGCCCTCATTCCTGGGGTGAAAGTATGGGAAGATTTATATGAGAGAGCATGAACAGGCAGGGATGAGTTGTTTTCTGCATCACTGGAGACAATATCCACATGAATGAGATCCTAGATCAATTGTAGTATTGATTATCGAAACAGATAGTTTTCTCTTGATAGCCATAAAATAATTACAACAAACATCATTGCAACACATATACATACCACTTTACAATTAACATAGAACTTTTTCTCAAAGAAAAGTTGGTACATGGAGTTATCCCATTTTTTCAGAGTAGGAAACTGAGGCCAAGAGGCACAAAGTGACTTTCCCCACAGTCTTGAAGCATTTTGGTATTGGAATTAATGTACAGTGATTTTGTGCTTACTTTAACTGGCTTGTAAAAGAAAAAGAAGAGAAAATTATTAATAACTGATTATCTTCTTTAGCTATTGAATAATATGATTCAATACAAATCATTTTCATGGAGCAGTTTGATAACTGAAAGCATAGAGAGAGAGCCAAGCCTGGAGTTGAGAGGAGCTGGTTTCAAATTTGACCTCAGATACTTCCTAGCTGTGTGATCCTAGCCAAGACACTTAACCTCAATAGCCTCAATTTTGCTCCTTTACCTCTCTTCTGCCTTGGAGAGCATACTTAGGGTTGATTCTAAGACAGAAGGGTGTAAAAATCATTTCCATACTTTCATTTGATCTCAGTTAATTAACCAGTATTTATTAAGTACCTGCTTTGAATGCGGGGCACTGAAGATACAAGATAAAGATGAAACAATCCCAATACTCAAAAAGTATATACTATGTTGAAAGATATGACAGTCAAATCTAGTGAAAAGAAATGCAATGAAGTGAATTCACTATTCAAATTTCCAATGAACTACACCCAATTATGTTATTTTTCATTTAATTATACTTCGAATAATACAAATTCAAATAATCCAAACCCTTCATGGGATTGTTTGCTCTCCCAATAGTAGTGGAAACTTAGTTGTATATAAACATATACAAAATAAATACAAAGATATCTTCAGCTATGGTAGAGATATGACCATCTGTGTGGAGGTTTTTCTGTTGGTGTCATAAATTGGAATTTGGAAGAGTGAGGAGCTTTGATAATGGTGTCTGAAATGAAAGGAGTCCAACAGTTCACATTCTGTTCCCTTGAAGATTTACAAATAAAAGCATGATTTAGAACATCATGAATGCCTTCTTTATTGGGAGCCATTAAGTCAAGAAAGTGGCTTAGAAAGAGAAATGGCTCTCCTTGTTATGAATTAGGTAACACCCCCACTTATCTCAATGTCAGACTTCTACAAACCTCAAACATCTGGACTCCAGCTGTAACCTTCACTAAGTAGAGCAGATCCCTAAGCCAAGGAAATAGCTGTCACAAAGCCCATGTTTGCCTGCTTTATTCAGCTGGAGAAGCTCTATGGTGAGGAGCACTCAAAACTTAATGGCTCAGTTTGCATCCTAATGCAGGTTTGGTCCTCAAATTTCTCAGTGTCTTCTGGTTCCTGTGAGGAGAGGTACTCCATATTAAAGGCTGGTGTTGCATTCTAGTCCAGGGTCACCCAGTTAGCAAGTATCTATGGCCAGATTTGAACTCATGAAGGGAAATCTTCCTGACTCCAAGCCTGGTGCTCAGGGCAAAAAGAACTGAGTTCAATGAAGGCTTCAGATATGAGCTGTGTGAACCTGGGCAAGTCACTTAAACTCTCTTTGTCTTATTCCACTGGAGGACATGACAAACGAATCTGGTGTCTTTGCCAAGAAAACTCTATGGGTGGTATAGTCCATAGGGTTACTGAACAGTAACTGCCTACCCCACAGGGTTGTACAAGCAATCTGTAGTGGTTAAGATGTCATAGAAAAGTCAAGGACATACGCTGGTAAATTCTGGAGAGAAGGAGATGGAATGGGGAAAAATGGTTCTTAAAGCACACTAATAATCTACATTATTAACATTTTCTCCATCTCTTTCAGTTTAGAGAATCAAGAAAACAATTAATCAAAGCAAGATATATAACATCTGTTGATGTCCATGGACTAAATAACTGCTTACCTAGAGAATTTTACAATGGGAGCTGGTAGAAGTCCCTCTTATTTCTAAGAAGCATTGAATCACAGAATTTCAGACCCAGAAGCCATCTTAAAGATCATCTAGTCCAAATCTTTCATTGTTTGGATGAAGAAAGTAAAAATTCAGAAAGATTAAGTAATTCCCTTTAGGTGATAGAACAAACTGGAGGCAAAACTAGGATTAAAATCCAGGTCTCCTACATCCTTGGCCAGTTCTCTGTTCAGTGGAATTGAGTCTTCAGATTTCTCAGCAATTTCTAATAGCTATGAGGAGAGGCACTCCATATTAAAGGCTGGTGGTGCATTTTAGTCCAGGGTCACCCAGCTGGCAAGTATTTGTGGCCAGATCTGAACTCATGAAGATAAGTTTTCCTGACTCCAGGTCTGGTACTCAGGAAGAACTGAGTTCCAATAAGGCTTCAGATGTGAGCCTCTTGGGGACAGGGATTGCCTTGTTGCTTTTGTATTCCCAGTGACTGCCTTGTGTGTGTGTGTGTGTGTGTGCAGGGTGGGCAAAGTTGGGTCAAATTTTCACTATGTTCTGTTTAATGAAAGTTTCTAAGTCACCAAGTAAGGATTTTAAGAGTTCTTCTAGAGTATTCCAAAAGTCTTAGTGCATTTTAAAAATACTCACATTTAACACTGAATTAGGGCTTTCGGGATGCCCTTTGGATCTTGTTTTTCTTTTGTCAGTTTATTCAATATAGCCTACACTTCTCTTTATTCTTATGTTAGTGACAATCCCAGACACTAAAGTGGAAACATATATTGCATTTTTAAAACAAAGATTTATCTTGTCATGAAAGCAATTTCCTGCTATAGTAAGGCTTAGATGCTTGAGGTTTAGGTGATTTATAGATTCACAGTATAAGAGATTTAGAAATGGAAGAGACCTTTAAGGTCATCTAGTCCAAACATCTCATTTTGTATTTGAGGAAACTGAGGCTTATTATTTATTAAGAATTAAGGAAACAAATTTCTTATTATGTCATAATTATAATCTAGGAAAAAATGGTACCTCAGTAGGAAGCTAATTTAATAATAATCTATTTTGAACGTTTGATCACAAGAAAAGTTGGCACTCCTTATATCAACGGCCATAAGCAAGATGCAGAAATCATATAAATAAAAGGCAAAAAGACAAAGCAATTTTTTTTGCCTCTTTCCTTGTGTCTAGAACAAATTGTTATACTTTTCATAGCCTTATTGAATATTATACCTTGAGTTTAAGATAAGTCTAATTTTCTTCTGTTCCATGAAATTCAATCAATTAACAGGCACATATAAGGCCTGCTGTCAACAAGGCTGTCTGCTAGAAATCATGGGAAATCTAAAGATATATATATATATATATATATATATATGTGTGTGTGTGTATGTTGATATACATATATATTCTAGTCCCTATGTTTTGAGAACTTTGAAATAGCATTGTATATGATTTTATTATCCATATTAAAATGTGTGAAATTTTAAATGGAAGATAAAAATGATTCTAAAAAATAAAGGGGGGTAGAAGAACATAAATCAAGTTCAAATGAATGAGATTTCAATTTCATATTTGTTTCATGTGACCCAGTAATACATTAATGAGAACTTTCAAAGCTATAATTACCCTTATTTCCTTTTGTCAACTCAGTTGTATTATCTCTTTAATTCTAAGTCTGTCATCAAAACAAATAGTGAGGAAAAAGGTGAAATGGAAATATTGGAGGGGATAATCATCCTTTATACCCAAGCTTGGTATTGTGAGGTAGGAGGAGAGACAGTCCACATTGAGCAGAGAGCAGTCTCTGACAAAGACTAGCTGAAGAGAGAGTGAGAGAGGAGCTAGAAGAAAAAACTGAAAATTCCAAGAGAGAATCAGAAGCAGAGAGGTCCAATTGGCCACTCGCTTCCAGCTGAGAGCCTGAGGTAGATCTTCTAGGCTAAGAAGAAGCCTGCCTCTCTGGAGATCAACTGCCTCTTTCTGAACTCCTGGATACCTCTCACCCAACTCTCAATAACAGTAATCAAAAGCCATCTGTGGATTTTGTGGACTGGGACTTTAAAGAGAGCCTTCCACAGAGATCCCTTTCAAGTATCTCCCTCTCTATCTCTCTCCCTTACCTGTCCCTGGACTCCTATTTTCATGTTAGTTAGTTTAGGAGTAGGGACCAACAGGCAGTTGGCAAGAAGAGGAATCAATGCTGAGAAACCCTAGACTTTAGAGGGCTGATTTGACAGAGGGGACAAATTGTAGGGCTTCCTGTTCACCCATTTCCCTGCTTGATACCCTTACCAAACCTTCCCTGTTTGAACCCAAGTAAATCATCTATTAATCTAGATTTAGGTCTGGGCCAGTTTCTAACAATAGTAAAGGGAATTGGAAATTTGGGGAGGGTCACACCTCTCCCGCAAAAGGGGGGTTAATCTCTGGATCCCAGTGATCTAAAACTGCCAGATCCAAGGTATAGACATCTTCTCTTGGCAGTAGACTATCCCCAAGATCCTAAGGGGGAACTGATAATTGGTGTCCCTGAAGAAAACAGAGGTATAAGAATTCATCTTGCATCTCATGAATAGATTGGACTTCAAGGGGGTTATTGTGACATCTTACTAAGGCTTCCCTGTCTAGTCTCTTGTCCTCCATCACCCAGAAACATTCCCTGAGTAGACATATTCCCTCTTTCAAGGTAACAGGACTTGGCTATCTTCAGCCAAAAGGAAGAGAGGGGAAGAACAATCTCTTCACCCCCTTGACACCTTTCTCTCTCTCTCTCTCTCTCTCTCTCTCTCTCTCTCTCTCTCTCTCTCTCTCTCTCTCTCTCTCTCTCTCTCTCTCTCTCTCTCTCTCTCTGTCTCTCTCTCTCTCTCTCTCTCTCTCTTTCTCTCTCTCTCTTACTCTCATTCTCTCTCTCTTATTCTCTCTCCTTCTCTCTTTCTCTCTCCCCCCTCTCATCCTTATTCCCCTTTTAATCCCTATATTATAAGATGAGACATCCATGATAAAGCTATAATATCTATCAAAGTCTATATTAGTACACTCAGTGTGAAATCTACTGAAAATATGTACCATTGGTCCATTTTAATTGAATGGTTCTTTTAAAATACTTAATTGATATACCGAATCTCTTAAACTCTTTCTTTCCCTTCAGTGACAGATCTCTTTAATAATTCATAGAAGGTTCTTGAATTTTGAATGTTGTTTCAATTATAATGGGTTTTTAATATTTGTTTCACCAGTTTCTTGTTCTTATATCCACCAAAGATAAGCTAAAACTAAGGAGATGAGGTGGAATTTCATATAATTACTTAACTGACTGGCTGAATGTATCCAGCTTATTCCAGGATGGGATTTTTGTTTATGTAAGATTTTTAGAAATAAAAAATAAGTAAATAGAATTGCTTTTTTATAAAGAAAAATGCTATTGTCAGATAGTTTTAGTCTTCTTCATTGAAAGACAAAAATAAGTAAAACAGTTTACATTTTGAGACTTATGTTGTTATATTTGATTATCCTATATATTATATTATATATATCCTATATATAATATATATCCTATATCCTATATCCTAAATATATCCTATATATATATTATCTATGCTTTTGGAGAAAACCAACTAATTTCTTGCTGTTTCAGCTTTGCCATAGAATAATATTTTCAATTTATTAAAATGATTTATTTTAAGGAAACATTTTTTAGGTACTTTATAATGATAGGTTCTCCAAGCATCGATTTATATGCACAATGGAAATTTAAAGATCACGTAGAGAATAAGAAGTGACACTGAGATTGAAACCTAAATGATCTATCTTGTGCCTCTATTTGCTAATCACAAGCTTTGCTGCCCTACTGTTTAAGACTCTGTGGCTATGGAGAGTTTAGGGCTAGATAGAAAAGGCAATACAGTCTTTTATGGATTCTGGACTTTTGGATTAAGCGGACAAAGCAAAATGTCATTTTTTAAATGAGGTTTGCTCAGTTTGCATTGCACATTTATATTGGTAATAGTTACTGTGCCATAATAAAATGTGAAAAATAAAGTAGGAGGGATTACTATTTGAACAGATTTTTTTGTGTGTGTGTGATTAGAGTTCAATCCAACATAGCAACATTTCTGAACTGCCAACATAGATGAAGTAGGTGTGCAAAACAAGGTTAGGAATTGGTAGGGGGAATTCTCAGATAAAGAAACTCTCCCTCCTCATCCAGATCACACCTTTTCTGAATGTATTGTCTTAGAGAATTGCCTAAAGCACTGGTTCTCAAATAGAGCCTCAGGACCTTTATACACATTATGAGACCCCAAAGAGTTTTGTTTATGTGGGATGTACTTTTGATATTTCTCCTGTTAAAAATGAAAATGCTAAACTTTTAAAAGTACATATTAATTCATTTAATATAACAATTATAAATCGATTACATATTGATATAAATAAAATTTTTATGAAAAAGAACTGTATTTTCCCAAACATTATTAAGAAGTGGCATTATTTTATGCGTTTGGATAAATCTCTTTATATTCTGGCTTAAAAATAAGACACCTAGATGATCAAATCTGCCTCTAAAGTCAATCTGTTGTGATAGGTTATTTTGGTTGAATTATTTGAAGATAATCCTGTCCCCCATATCCATAGGTAAAATGCTCTCCCCCTATTCCTAGTAAGCATGCATACATACGTATATATCTTTCTTCCTCTCTCAACATATACATAGTTGGAAAAGGTAGGGACATTTTAAAAGCCACATTTTTAGTATTATTATAACCCTCAAGGGTCCTCAATGATACTGAAAGGATGTTAGGGACCCCTACTTGTCTTCAAACCACTCCTTGAGAACGTCTGGCCTAGAACACTGAAAAATTAAGTCATTTGCCCAGGGTCATACAGTCAGTATATATCAGACATGGGACCTGAATTGTGATTTTAGTGACACCAAGGCCACTAGGAAATACTGCCTTAAAAATTCAATTTAAAACAAGTCTTTCTAGTTCATCTAATCTTAAAATCTATAAAGCGATATTCCAGTAGAATGAAGGCTACCTCTCCAACTAGGTTAGGATCCAGTTTCCATTAATCTCCAACCATCTTTCCAACTGAATACATTTTAAAGATCTCTCTGGAAAAAATAGGTATCATTAATCATATTTACCTCTAAGCAACTAAACACTCTTTCATCTGTATACCTGAGAAAATAGAATTGTGTCTTTGATATTTAAAAAATCTCCATGGTATAGTGGGGAAAAAAACCAAAACATTAAAATGGAACCCAGGAAGACCTGGGTTCAATTCCCTGATCTATCATTTACTTACTTTGTGACCTTAGGCAAGTCACTTGGCTGAACCTCAAATTCTTTCCTTTTAAAAATGAAAAATTTAGGCTAGTTAATCCCTGAGGTCTATTCTAGCCCTAACTTGTTCTGATTTTGTGACTCGTGTCTTGGCATTTGGTTGTTGCGACCTTCAAGGATATTTCTAATATTTTTAAAAGGTTCTTTTTGCCAGATAGTCTTTTTAGTTTAGCTTTAAGGTACTGAACTTCATCATCTTTTTAAACTCACATCTTAAACTCGATAAGCCACTTCCCTAATTAATGATAGCTTTCAGCAACCCCAGTATTTTTTAGATGCTTTAACTTGTTAAGGGTTGCCTTCTCAACATTTGGCATCCCATTGACACTAGAAGGTCAAAGCTTAAAATGATTTGCTAATTTTTGAATAATCTTCATATTACTAGTAAAGACCATAATAACAATACATTAAATATTTATTCCCAGTTTTAAAAAACCCACAATCTTGTCTATATTTGAGCATCACAATGAGGTACATGTGAGGTTGATAGTTACAAAGTAGGAGATATCTTGGTACAAATATAAAGAACCAAGCTTTTGGAGTCTGAAGAACTGAGTTTATATCCTGACTGCCATTTTTATCTCTGTGACATAGATCAAGTTACTGAATCTCCCTTGGCCTCAATTAAATGGGGACAGGAATTGGATGACCTTTAATGTCCCTGATAGAGCTAAGTCTGTGAATTTTTGAAACTAAGATTGACAGGTGTTCCGATGATGACACAAATGTTAAATGGAAATGTCTGATTTTGAACCTGAGTTCTCTGACTTACTGCCAGGATCACTACCATTCCTTGCATTCATTTAAACATGAAAAAGGGCTTATGCATGTTCAGTAGAATCTATAGTCTTTGATTAGATCCTGTTTCATTTTTCCTATTGTGTCTTCTGGATGTTTCAATAAGTATCTGAAGATATTGATCTGATACAATGGAAAATATCCCAAGTATTAGAAGTCACCTCCAAACTGGTAGCATCTACAAGTTTGATTTGGAGATGGAATGAGATACTGGTAAGTTATTAAATAATCAATAAAAGATTTTTCTGTGCCTTACCAGATCAAGGATTGCAACAAGAACATGGATAGCATCTGCAGATTTCCCTCATCTGCATATGGAGACTTTCATATAGTCACCAAGTTGGAAGGGACTCTGTCAGTACAACTTTTTTTGTCCTTAGATACTGGGAAGCTGCATCAAGGAGGAGACAGAGGCAAGTTAATACAGGGAAAGTTTTGTTGCCTCTTAGGGAAAATTTATTAAACAAAGAGAGGGAGCTTGAGACTTACCAAATTCCACTCATATGGTCTCAAGGTTCTATAAAAGAGAGAAAGTACAAGGCAAGTCAAGCACTCAAAGCAAAGGACATCATCTGTCAATCAAAAGGTAACATTCCATTTGGAATGTTCCCAGGGAAAAGACAATTGGAAGCTAACCCCACAGCTGAACTGAACTACTCTCTTGGGTTCTGAGAAGGGAGGGAAGAAGAGTTTTTGTGTGGCTGAGGGTGGTGGCTGAAACTGAAAAGCTACTAGTGTCTCTGGACTTGAATTAATCAAGCTGAGATTATCTGGCTGGTTAAAAGAAGAAAGAAGAACAATATTTGTCCTCCAAACTCTCTGACTGTCCCTGCTAGTGACTCCCTGACAGATTTTGTGTCACAGTTGTGACTGAACTGCCAATACCCCCAATATCCTCCTAATTCCTTGTATAGATTAGGGAAACTCCATTCCTCTTACCTCATCTTCTATCCTCATCCTATCTTCCCCAATAAACCTCCTTACTTGAGAAAGAAAGAGTATCTTCTCTAAACTTCATAGTTTCACCTTGAGTTACATAGAAGGTGGCTGACTAAAAGGAGGGAGGGGAAGGAAGGCAGGAGGGAGAGGGTGGAAAAATGGGTGGCATTTGAGGGAGGAGGGTAGGAAATATCTTGATCCATTAGCCATCTCGTATTGATCAATAGGCACCATCTGGTAGTCTCTCTATATCTCCAGAGTATCTTTTTATTACAGTTCTAAGGATTTTTCAAGAGTAATGATGTCCAACTCAAATAGAAACAGAAACGTTTGGCTGTATATTGCCTTAAAAACCAGAAATTAAAATAATCTCTTCTTTATTGTATTTTTACTCATCTTAAAATATTTCTGAATCAAATTATTCAACTTGTACTCAAGGATGATGGAAGTTGCATAAACCTCATAGGCTACAGAGGAGCTTATATCATTAAATGCTTTTACAGGTCAAATCTGACACAATTAAAAGAAGAAATCATACAACTTGACTCCCTCATAGTTGATGATGAGCAAAATATACTTAAGAAAAAAAGTGGAGAACAAACTCCAGAAATTCTAGGCTTTTCTTTCCCCACTGTGAAGAATGGAATCGTAGATTTGGTTATTGTGGTGAGAGATACCACATTATATTTTGTCTAGTCTTTCAATTGATGATGGATCCCTTAATGCAAGATAGTGACAATAACCTAATAATTAATCTGCGCATCTGGGGAATAGGGGACCCTGATGCTATTACAAATTAACTATTTGAATTTTTGAAAGTTTTCCAACACTGAAGGTTTTCCACCAGAGGCTACATATAGTATAGTTATTTCAGTTAAGTTTGAGTAGAATCAAATGATCTCTGAACTTATTTACAATACTGGGTTCTCTTGTCAGTATCATCATAAGACCAAAACTTGCCATAATGGTTTTCCTCACCTTAGGAAAGATAGAAACTAAGGTTGTTTCATATACTCATATAAAATGATTCATATAACCAGAGGCTATTTTAATATCTAATCATGGCATTTTTCTTGATATTTTTACTCTTTATCACTTTTCAATGAATGCCTTGCACATAACAGACCTGCAATAAATATTTGTTGAATGCATGACTTAATGAATGAATGAATGAATGGATGGGTGAATATGCAATTTCTCATTTTAAAGGGTAGAGATCCTATCTATTCCTTTTATACTTCATTTCCCTTGAAATAACACATTTATTCAAAAGCACTTCCTGCTGTGTTTGAGATTGTCTGTTACAATTCTGTACCTAGGAGATATAGTCACCTTAGTTCTTAACAAGGGAATAAGAAAGTGACCAAAATGTCTGTAACAATAATATATCAAATGATAGTTGAAACAGGGAGGAATCCAAGAGCAGACAGAAATGTGCAGGGAAAAGCAAGCCAATTTAATAAAAGGGGACAAGGAAATTCAGTGACATAAATCCCCAAAGCAATTTTAAAGTCAGTTTGTTGTTTCTACAGAAACTAGGAAAATGTCTGCAGTTTTCACATTTTGTGTTTAATCTCATATATGTGTATTTATACATATGTGCATATGTATATATATACATGTATACATATCCCCAAACACACACATACTTTATATATTAAATATCTATCATCTTTCTCTCTTTTTCCGAAGGAATTCCCAAGTAACTTCTTTGTGAAGTCAGATAGGGGTCCTTCATTTTAAGTAGAAAAGGAACAACAAAATTAAAGGTATGTAACAGTTAAAATTTAGGGGAGACTGAGGTAGGTAGGTCTCTCCCTGAAAGGAGTATTATATTTTATGAGGTTTATTAAAGATTGAGAATTTAAGAATATACAAGTAAGAAAAAACATGTGCCTAGGCCAGAGGCCAAGACAAGACCTCACCTACATTATGGAAAGAGCCACGTCTGCCCCAAAATGGAAGTCCAAGAGAGAGAGACTCAAAAGCCTTTGCAATCAGCTTAAGTACCTTCTCGATCTTGCCCACCTCAGAATTCCGTGAGATTACAAAGCCTTTTGGGGAACTGAAGCAAGGACTTGTGGGGATTGAAGTCCAGAGTTCAAATCTCAGTTTTACAGGTAACATGTAATAAATCTTTGAGGTTGGTGATGTGACTCACTAAATGTAAGTAAATATTCATATATTCTCAGGTTTCCAAAAGGAGAGATCTTTTGAAATATGATCCATCAGATATAGCCTAACATAGTGGCAAGAGGATTACTCTACTTTTATTAAGTCAATTTTACAGGTGAGAAAATGTATGTTAATCTATAAGGTTAAGTGACTTTATTTTCTAGTTCTCATCTTGGAAACTTTCTCTTTTCTACAATGGGAAGAAATACAGCTATTAGTGTCTTTGCAGGCAGTTCAAGCCTTATCCTGAGAGCAATGACAGACTCCCACCTTGAACTATTCTGCCATCAACTCCTTTCCATCAAAACCTTTCCATGTAGGTAGGACCTGATGGAACTAGGGCTTCTTTGACAGGTCCTTCAAAATTCTAGTTTCTCCATAATAATACTTTGAAAAGGACTGTATTAGAATAGATAAAATGGTAAATTGAGGGTGGGGAGTCAGAGCACACATCTTCCATTCAAAGAATAAGGATATATATGTATGTACTATGTCTTTTACTTTGTCTTAAAGTATTTCTCTGATAAACTATAATTACTTATCAATAAGATCATTTCTCTGACTTTGCATTGCATATGGCAGCTGTTATAGCAAACATTGCAAAGAGGCTTCTTGGAGTCTTCTCTTCCACTAAATATCTCCAGTCACAAGCATATGTGATTAGTGAACAAATCTGATCTTGTTCTTCAGAAGGATCCTGTATCAAAGCATTTGACATGCTCCTTTTTGTTTAATTCCATCAGTCTGATCAGAGTGAATTGGGAGCAATAAAATCTTAAAGACACAAAGAGGCACCTGTGAGGAATAATGCAACTTTGGAGAAACCATCTTGTTACTAACTGCAATTCTTCCAAAACTATAAGAATTGCCCTTAGTCACTGTTTATTCATTAAATATTTGAACTGGAGAGATTTTGGTGTTTATTTAATCAAGTATACTCATTTTACAAATGTGGAAACTGAGATATAGTGACTTGTTTTAAGGTCCCAGAAGGATTTTGTGGCAGATAGGATCAGAATTCAGAGCTACTTAACTCTTTTCTCTGTTCTTTCTACTACCTCTATATAATTATCCTAGTACCACCTATCTCACATGGGTGTGAGAACCAGATGAAAAGATATATGTAAAGTACTTTGTAACCATAAAGCATTTAGTCACTTATTGTTTATGTCTTTTGTGCCAAATTCAAATAAGACAAATATGTGGTTATGTTAAGTGGTTACAAAATTGAACCATAAGGGGCTGAGAAGAGTATTTGAGCCAAGCATTTTTATTTTGAGCCAACAATTGAAAGTAATTCAAGCCCAAAATATAAAATGTGAGCTTATAAGCAATAGCATCTTATGAGAACTTGTAGGGAGGCTCAGATAATTACCCTACAAATCTGAGGTAAAGGAACTGCATGAAAGCTGATAAAACTGTGTCTTCCCTCTCTTTTGATTAATTAGGATCTAATCTTGGGCCAAGGGGCAGGGAGTGCTGGTGAAGAGAGGGAGGTGGGGAATATAATCTACTGATAAATTTAAAAGAGTTCTTAGAATTAGATAAACATCTTGAGACATTGACCATGGAGATTTAGAATTAATTACCTTCAATCTGTTGACTTGAAAGGATAGAGGATGTGAATGATGATGATGATGATGATGATGAATAGTTAAAAGTTCCATAGCATTTCTAGGCATGCAGAACACGTTAACAATATTATTTAATATAACCAATAACTTTTAGATGTAGCTACTATTCTTGTCCTCATTTTTTAGAGGAAGAAATTGAGGCAGACAGAGATTGTGACTTATCATGCTTTATCCATGAAGTGAATATCTGAATCTGGATTTAAACTCATCTTCCTGACTCCCTGCCTAGCACTGAATTCTCTGTACCATCACTATGCTTAATTGATTTGATTACTGAGTTGAATATATTAATTCTAAGTCAAAAGACATTGTTTAGCATTTATATAATATATAATCTCATTACTTTATATAAATCTATAATCACCATAAATTATTTACATTCAAGTATTTGCTCTTATCATGTATACATACACAATCATCCATCCTTGTAAATTCTAAATGACAAAAAAAAAACAAGCATAGAATGAAATTGAAGTCTTCATGTTAATGACTGGAAATGTTTTCAAAATCTTTACATCATTACTGAAGGAATCATAGATGGATATTTGGAAAATCAAAGAAATAAGTTTCTTTACCAAGTACTGCATACTTTTTTTTTCAGCAAGCATGAGAGATTCAATTTGATCATATTCAAAAATGAAGTGAGATAGATGAACCAGAACTGCCTTAGGATTTTACTTTGTGGCTACAAGAGAACTAGACTCTGCTAACAGTTTGATCTTCTTAAGTGAATCCATCAGATTGAATTTTGTTCTAATGAGTATATTCAGATTTTAAAGGAAAAGAATTAAAGGAAAAAAGAAAAACATACAAAAAGTAACAGAAAAAAGCAACCACTGAAGCACAAATGTTAGAATGTGAGAAAGGTGAAAAATCTCATCAAAAGCAGTCTTTTAAAAAATGAGTCTTCATTGAGGAGTAGATCACATTGCCTTCTTCAGAACTCAAGAAGGTAGGAAATGGGAGATATCTGGAATAAGTTTACTCATACTCAGCTTTTAGATCAGTTTTTCTTTTCCTTCCTTCCTTCGTTCCTTCGTTCCTTCGTTCCTTCGTTCCTTTGTTCCTTCCTTCCTTCCTTCCTTCCTTCCTTCCTTCCTTCCTTCGTTCCTTCGTTCCTTCGTTCCTTCGTTCCTTTGTTCCTTCCTTTTCTTCTTTCCTTCCTTCCTTCCTTCCTCCTTCCTTCCCTTCTTCCTTCCTTCCTTCCTTCCTTCCTTCCTTCCTTCCTTCCTTCCTTCCTTCCTTCCTTCCTTCCTTCCTTCTTTCCTCCCTTCCTTCCTTCCTTCCTTCCTTCCTTCCTTTCCTTCCTTCCTTTTCTTCTTTCCTTCCTTCCTTCCTTCCTTCCTTCCTTCCTTCCTTCCTTCCTTCCTTCCTTCTTTCCTCCCTTCCTTCCTTCCTTCCTTCCTTCCTTCCTTCCTTCCTTCCTTTTCTTCTTTCCTTCCTTTTCTTCCTTCCTTCCTTCCTTCCTTCCTTCCTTCCTTCCTTCCTTCCTTCCTTCCTTCCTTCCTTCCTTCCTTCCTTCCTTCCTTCCTTCCTTCTTCCTTCCTTCCTTCCTTCCTTCCTTCCTTCCTCTTCCTTCCTTCCTTCCTTCTTCCTTCCTTCCTTCCTTCCTTCCTTCCTTCTTTCTTTCTTTCTTTCTTTCTTTCTTTCTTTCTTTTCTTTCTTTCTTTCTTTCTTTCTTTCTTTCTTTCTTCTTCTTCTTTCTTTCTTTCTTTCTTTCTTTCTTTCTTTCTTTCTTTCTTTCTTTCTTTCTTTCTTTCTTTCTTTCTTCTTCCAAAATGTCTTTAACTCAATTACTCCTGTCGTTAGATAACATTACTACAATCTCAGCTTTTCCCTTACAGCTCAAAGACATTTTTTTGCTTCAAAATCAGAACAGAAAATTCTTTAAGTTTGATGGGATTTATATTCAAGCCATTACTAATGAGTGAATGAAACCAGAGCAGTCACAGCAGATTAAAAATCTATTTCTCCCCTTTTCTTCCAGAATTATTTTTTTTCAAGATTACATGTTGATACAATTTTTAATGATCATTTTCTTACATTTTGCAATCCATGGTTTCTCTCCCTCCCTCTCTTTTCTCCTACATCTCTTATCATACAATACGTATGCCATGCTTATCATATTATGAAAGAAGATGCAAATTCTAGTGTTTTGACAACCTTAAAACACTATATAAAGGCTGGCAAGGATGACTAATTATGAATGTGTTTTAGTACTACTTTTTACAATACAGTACAGAAGAAAGAGCAATACTTCAGGAATTAGTGAACCTGAATTCAAATATGTTCTCTGATGCTTAGTCCTTTAGTAACCCTAGAGAAACCATTGCACTTTTCTAGGCTTAAGTTTTTCTTAGTCTCAGAAATATCTAAGAGAAACTTGTATAAAATGAAGTGACTGAACCTAGACAATCTTTGAGGTCTCAGCATAAAAGAATATTTGGCAAATAGCAACATTTAATAGGAAATTCTTTTCTTGTGATTAGACAACATCATGACCCTGACACCTTGGGCAAACACATGTTTCTGTGTTTTATACTCCATTTGAATTTGATACTCAATTGTTTATTTAATATTATTATAATTTTATTTGCTTCTATAATAGAATTGCATGTAATTTTAATATGTATGCCTAAGGTAATTTAACTGGGGAGAATCTTCAAAATAACATTTTGTTCTATCCATTCATATATTTCTTGAAAATGAACACTTAACACAATTGGAATCACATAGTTTTAAACTCAGCAAATTGCATGATTATCAAGAAATGGCATGGGAGTGTCAGAGTATATCAGTTAATAAGGGGTACTCTCCAAAAGTGATGGTTTCATTGTCTTGCTGATAAGAATTGGTCACTAAAAGTGCCCCCATGTTATGTTTCATTATTTCTTCTTTTTTCTTTTTCTATGTCATAAACAAATACTCTTGGCTCTTGGTATCATCTGGTTTAACTCATGACAAGCTGTCCTTTGCAGACTTATTTAAAAAATTATTTGACTGTTTTGTAATATGACACAACTTGCAGTCTTCAATCTTCCCATTTTGTATACTTTGCTAATGATGTACTATAAAACAGGGTTACTCATGCCTCTCTAATAAGATTTTGATTAGGTATTTGTTGGCTGACATAGTTTATGGTGGAAAGGATAGTTTTCCTCTCTACAGAGTAACAGGTGGCCTGGGGAGGAGAGAGAGTATGTTTGCATAATATAGTTTTAATTTAAATCTACATTAT
The DNA here is from genome assembly GCF_027887165.1 of Monodelphis domestica. Taxonomy (NCBI): domain Eukaryota; kingdom Metazoa; phylum Chordata; class Mammalia; order Didelphimorphia; family Didelphidae; genus Monodelphis; species Monodelphis domestica. The sequence continues at coordinate 156,129,079 of NC_077234.1, forward strand.
TCACACTTTCTCCATAATTTTTTAAATAGAGAATAAAACAATCATTTTTTAAAGATTTTGCCAACTTTTGAGGTGTTTATTTTTACAATGAAAATTTAACAATGGTGAGAGTGAGTTGGCTCAGGAATGTATTTAGGTCTTTTTTGCCTTCTTAGTGTGATTACTACTTTGTATCAGTTAAATTTCTTTAAGAAACATCATACTGATGGTATCAAATTCTGAACTTTCTCCCCTTCTTTTTTGTTCAAAGTTTTCATTTAAAACAATATGAGTTATGTTCAGTGGTTATTAAACACAGTTATATAATTTTCTCTTACAAGATCTCATGATTTCATGTTTACTTTAACCTTTACTCTCATCAGTTGTTTAGGCATTGACAGCTTGAGGGCTGTATACCTATAACTAATTGTTTATTGCCTATTATTGTAGTCAGTTTTTTTCCCCCATCATGTTTGGTATTCACCATAACCACTGTTTTCACCTCACTTCCATAGTATTTATGGTGAAAGACTTATGCTTAATTTCAAAATATTTTGATTCTCACGTTTCTTGACCTTAACCATATTTTTCCACATGACATCCATTTTTCACTATTCAACCTTCTTTTTTATTCTTTGAAGTTATTTACTTTTCTCTCCTAAATACTATCTAAATACTGTCTCCTAATTCGGTGGCTAGAACATTAATCAGCTTCTGTATTCTTAGCCTTTTATTTGAAAATATTCTCTAAGTTGATGGATGTTGGTAAATCTATTAGCATACAAAAGAAGTGAAAAATATTAGAAAACAAATGTCTATATCCTAGTGAAGTTTATTAAAAGATTTACTTTCATTTGATGAGGTTTCAGATAAAAAGTAAGAACATGGTTGATTTGCTTTCTTGCATTCTTTCACATGGTAAAGCACTTCTTTGTTCAGACTTGTAGAAGACCTCCTAGTGATAATATAAGCCCCAATACTCATCATCACCTCATCGGGTAGCAGTTGCACAAGAGAATCCTTTGATTTTCCCATTCCATTTAGAGGAAAAAAAGTCCCTATCTCTGCTTAGGTAGATAGATAGATAGATAGATAGATAGATAGATAGATAGATAGATAGATAGATAGATAGATAGATAGATAGATAGATGGACAGACAGACAGACAGACAGACAGATAGATAGATAGATAATTTCTCCAAATCCAGATCATGCCTATAAGAAAACCATTAAGAGGTTCCAATTACACCCTTAATGATTTAGGACTAGACCGCAGGAGAGAAATTAAGGATGGATACATGGATTGCCATGTTTTCAATGGAAAGAAAACTGATGGTAGCATATGAAATTAAGGGGGAAAAAGGAATAGAAAGAGAAGTGAAGTGATCTAAGGAATGATCCTTTAGGTACATTCATATTAAGGGGTCTGGAGATGTATAATAAACTAGCAAAGGAAACTTGGTAGGAATAATCAGACAGTTCATCAGAGCTTAAAGAGGTGTCATAGAAACCAAGGAGAGAGTATGTATAAGTAGCAGTGTGTAAGCAGTATTAGATGTTATAAGAAGATGAAGGGGAATGAAAAGTGAGGAAAGGCTATCAGATTTAGGTTTAGTTGTTAACAATCATTGGCAACCTGCAAAGAACAACTTAACTTGGTTGTTGGAATGGGAATACAAATGGCAAGGCCCTGAAAATGGAATTGATAGTTTAGACATAGATGGATAGAGTACAGACAAGACATTTAAGGAGACTAGATTGGCAGTGCAATATGGAAAAATACAAGACAATTTCTTAAATGAATGGGGTGATCAAGTGAAATATGGTGGTGGCTTGTGTTGTATGAATATCTTGGCAGTTTCTAGGGAACTAGTAATTAAAACAAGATGGAAGATGAAAGAGAAAGGTTGAACAATCAAAGGAACAAGCTTCTGGAAAAGAAAGAAGGGGATAATTGATGGCAAAAAGGAGGAATTGTTCTTGGAAAGGAGAACTGCCTTTTCCTCAGAAACAAGATTAAAGATTAGTAAAGATATCATAGGTTTGTGAGGTAGAATAGGGGAAATTAGAGACTGAACATTTGAATTCCTGTTTTTTTTTTCAGTTATGTAGAAAGTGATGTCACTTGCTGAAAACAATGAAGGAGAGGGGAAGAGAAGGGTTGGGGCATTTGCTGAAGTGAGTGATAGAGTCAACCAAGGAAAAATAAAAGAATTACCATCAACAGTAATGGCCCTCGTTGATAGAATTGAGGTGGGAGATAGAGTCTCTCTATCAATACCAGGTTGGAGATAAGGCAGCCATTTGGGGGGTGGGGGCAGATGCCACAGCTAAATGATATGGGATTTTTGACTTGTTCTATTTCCCATATGGGTTTGTATTTGTTCCTTCATATAAGCAGTCCTACTTAAAAGAGCTCACCATATTAAAACCACACTTAAAGTAGACACTTGCTTAGCCTCAGCCCTAAGTGTGGAACTCCCATATTCAAGATATCCACCAGGTTCTACCTCCTACATAAGCATATCTGACATCCATTGACACTAGAAGGGAAAAGACTTTTACTGTACACAGTCCTCAGGGTTGCAAAATTTTTTCTAAGGTTGTTTGGAAGCTAAAGAACATGAGCAAATATTGAAGTTGATCCAGAGTCATCCACTTTCTTAGTCTTCCAGGCTTGTAACCTTAGGTGTCATACTCAAATCTTCACTCATTCCCTCTTCCCCCATATCCAGTCAGTTGTGAAATGCTATTGACTTTATTTTAGTAATGTCTCTCATGTATTCCCACTTCTTTCCTCTGACATGATCATCCTAGGATATATCTTCATTATATCATGCCTAGTCTATTGCAATAGCCTGTTGAATGATTTACTTGCCACAAATCTTTCCCCACTGAGGGAGGTCATTCTACACTCAGCTGTCAAATTGATCTTTCTATAGTGCAGGTCCAACCATGCCATTCTTCTACTTGGAACATTCCATTGGCTTCCTTCTTGCATCTCCAGAAGCAAGTGTAAATCCTCCTATTTGGTACTTAGAGCCCTTCAAAACCAGACCCTCCTTTTTCTACAATTTTCATTTTTCCTTGCTATTTAAACAATCTCCCAACTACGGACATTTTTACTGGCTATCCCCATCATCTCTGACTCTTGTTTTCTCTGACTTTCTTCAAGTCCCTTCTAAAATCCCTCTTTTCACAGGAAGCCTTTCCCAGATCTTTCTTAATTCTAGTGGCTTCCTTCTGGTGATTTTTTTTCTGCTTTATCTTGTATTTTGCTTACTTATGATTAGTTATTTGCATAGTCTTTCTCATTAGTTTGTGTACCAGTGTATACCAATATAAACTAATCATGAATAGTGATCATAAACATAAGGTTATATAAATAATTAGTACCCAAGATATGTATCCCTCTTCATTTAGTGTATTCTCTGTGTTTGAGACCATTGAAAAAGTTGAAAGAAAAATTACTTGTGTATGAATGATTTGATGGTATGTGGAAAATGGCCTGGATGGTTAGATAGTATAATGGTTCTGGAGCTCTGTATGGTTAGTGGAGGTTAAGGGAACCAATTGGAATGCATGAAACAGAAAGAATAGTGAAGGCCAGAAGACATGGGATAGTGGCATGAATAATATTTTAGGTTGGGCTTATAAAAATTAAAATTAATTTCAAATAATTTAAATATTATATTTAAAAGATTTATTAATGATCATTAGAAATAAAGTAATAAAAAGGTAACAAAATAAAACCACGTGCCCATGGCTAAGTTACCTATTAAAAAACCCAGAGCTCCACCAGGGAGCAAAGATTAAGATCAGGAACCCCAGCCAATAAATCTCTTTAGCTATGTCACCATGTAATGACAGGAAGTCAGTGGGCTTCTGGGAAATGCAGTTTTTATAGTAACAGATTTCCAATTACACAGGCTCTAACTGTAAGTCATATTACTATGGTGTATTGTGTTGTCTGTGGTATCTGGAACATTCTTTTCCCATGTTTCTCACTGATCCCATGACTGGGTAGTGTGCATCGAAATAGGGAAAGAAAAAATGATGAAAACGGTTGAAATAAAGTATAAAACAATAATAGTATCAGAAGATCACAAATTTCAAGCTGAAAGGAACCATAAAGCCGTTGGGCTTTCACAGATAAAGAAACTAAGGCCAAGAGAGGTCCTATGAACTTTCCAAGAATTATATATTAAGTGTCTGAAGCAAGATTTAGTCCCAGGTCTTCCTGAATTCAGTTCCAGTGATCTATTCACTCCTTCTCACTCTCTGAATTGTTCCAACTGAGTCCTTACGAAATGTATTTGGGAGCATCAGGCATTTTTAATGATCCCATCTTATTATCAGCATAATATACCAAGACTACAAGCTTCCAGGGATATTTAATGGCATTATCCCATTTGTAGAGGTCCTCTTTCCCTGTATTCTTTTGATCACACATTGCAATTTCTGGTGATGTTATCAGTGCAATTTTTTAGACAGACATATAACACATTGTAGCAAGGAAATAATTTATGCTTAAAGTGGTTTAGCTACTAGCCAAGCCTATAGAAAATGACCAATCTTTGCCATATTCTAAACATAGATCGCTGATTATTATAATAGACTAAGCCCAATATAAAACTCAGTAGTAGGCTTAAAGGTTTAAAACATAATGGATGCTTGAGGAAATTATAACATAAAAAATCCCTTTCAGTAGGTTTGTTTCAGAATGGCAGTCTAACAGCCCCTGTTTTTAATGTTCATTTACTAGTGTCTAGAATTAGTGCATGTTCCTTCAAACCCTGAGGGCTTTACACCACATTTCTCCTGCCCACTGTTTCTGAGAAGCTTTGTCCCTGAAGTGGATAGGTCATTTAGTCTGGTGGAAGAAAAAGAAATCCCAGAAATGGAAATTGGCGGTTCCAATGGCTGCCATGTAGCTATAAAAGATTCCTGCTAGTTCAGAATAGTCAGCTGCTACTCTGTGCTCTTAGAAATTGTTACTTAATTCAGTGGTTCTCAAACTTTTTGGTGACAGCACCCCTTTATGAGCTTAAAAATTACAGAGAATTTCAAAGAGCTTTTCCTTTTATATGTGATATCTAGCATGTAGAAATGAAAACTGATGATTTAAAATATTTTATTAATGCATTTTAAAATAAATATAATAAATTAATATATTTCAACATTACAGAGCTTAAAGAAAAATAATTATATTTACTAAAAACTTTTATAAAGGGGGAGTGGCATTGTTTTACACATTTTTCCAAAGCTCTTTAATATTTATTTATTATTTTTTTAAAAGCCCTTACTTTCCATTTTGGAGTCAATGCTATGTATTGGTTCCAAGGCAGAAGAGTGGTAAGGGCTAGGCAATGGGGGTTAAGTGACTTGCTCAGGGTCACACAGCTGGGAAGTGTCTGAGGCCAGATTTGAAGCAAGGACCTCCCATCTCTAGGTCTGACTCTCAATCCACTGAGCCACCTACCTACCCCCATGTATATAACTTTTTGATGTGTTTATATTATATTATAGAAAAAGAAATGTTCATTTTTTTGTGTCATCTTTTTAAAAATGCAAGTTCCTTCACAATCTGAGAGAAACAGATTAGCAGAATAGTTCTGAAATCATGGTACTGAATTTATTATGTATTTTGAAAAGAAAAAAAGTCAGATGCACTGGAGGTTTGGGATTTCACTACTCATACTCTTCTTTTTTTTTTTTTTTAAACTCTTAACTTCTGCTTTGGAATCAATACCGAGTATTGGCACTAAGGCAGAAGAGTGGAAAGAGCTAGGCATTAGGGTTAAGTGACTTGCCCAGGGTCACACAGCTAGAAAGTGTCTGAGGCCAGATTTAAACCCAGGACCTTCCATTCCCAGACATGGCTTTCAATCTCTGAGCTACCTATATCTCTCATATCTCTTATTCCTCTTTCATTCTTTATATTTGGCAATGATCATGTTTATTATATTTAGGAGATAGATAGTTCAGTGGATAGAGCACTGGGAGGAAGACCTGAATTCAAATTTGATCTCAGACACTTATAAACTGCTTGACTCTGCAAGTCACTTGACTCTGTTTGCCTGAGATACTTATCTATACAATGAATTAGGCAAGGAAATGGCAAGCCACTCCTGTATCTTTGCCAAGAAAATCCCAAATGGCATCATTCAGTCAGAAATGGCTGAAAAGACTAGACAACAACAACCAGAATCAGAACCTTTTTATTAGCATATGTCAAGTTCAGAATAACAAAACTGAAATTAATTTAAGTTAATGAAAGATCCTTTAAAAGAAATACTATCCACAATTCCCCAATATATTTTTATAATTGCTAAATTATATTTTCATTTTATTTAAAAACACAAAACAGGTTATTAATTGAAGTTTTTTAAGAACCATATTCTAGGAAAAATGAATGAAGAAGAGATTCAGTTTGGAGCATTCTGATGGATCAAGTCAGGACAAGAAGTTTTTATTTAAACAACAACATTGTGCAGGTACGGTGCTGGGTGCTTGGGACTGGTTTTCATTTTTGCTTTAATAAATGACCGGTCTTGCTAAAAACAGGCAATGAATTTGGAATTGCCACCAACATTGGCAATGAGTTGTTTCTTATTTGTTAAAATAAATTATTTTCAGTTTTAGAAGTTATTTGTTGCTCACCATGTTCTGTACAAATCAACTCTTCTAGTAAAGTTTTTTATGATATACCATGAAACAAAAAAATCAGTAATTTCTTGTTTTTATCATCTTTTCTTTTTTAACCTTAAATCATATTTTCAAAGTTCCTTTTCACCATTCTTTCCTATGCCCACTTTTGCAGCAAAATATTAAATATTAAAATATATTTAATTTATTTTGAAGCATACATTTATTTTAAAAAGAAAATTTGTCTATTCATCTTTTGAAACACATATTGGCAAATAAGATGTAATATGATGACCTTGAAAATATTTATCATTTGTAGCTTGAGAATAGATGATTAAATATACTTTCAAATTATGTCACTTATTGCCGTTAGATTAAAAAAAAAAGAAAAAAACTACTCCAGAATACCTAAATCAGTCCCAAAATTTAGAATCAGTGGAACAGTTTTTTTTTTTTTTTTTTAGTTGGGATGAGGGAAGACTCTTGGAGAGCTGTCAACTAGTTGATATTTAAACTCCAACTTATGGGTTTGGGGCCATAGCTACTGGGCTTACTTTTTACTTTTTGTTTTTTTTTTTTAATATATTTTATTTGATCATTTCCAAGCATTATTCGTTAAAGACATAGATCATTTTCTTTTCCTCCCCCCCACCCCCCATAGCCGACGCGTAAGTCCACTGGGCATTAGATGTTTTCTTGATTTGAACCCATTGCTTTGTTGATAGTATTTGCATTAGAGTGTTCATTTGAAGTCTATCCTCTGTCTTGTCCCCTCAACCTCTGTATTCAGGCAGTTGCTTTTTCTCGGTGTTTCCACTCCCATAGTTTATCCTTTGCTTATGAATGGTGTTTTTTTCTCCTGGATCCCTGCAAGTTGTTCAGGGACATTACACCGCCATTAATGGAGACGTCCATTACGTTCGATTATACCACAGTGTATTAGTCTCTGTGTACAATGTTCTCCTAGTTCTGCTCCTCTCGCTCTGCATCACTTCCTGGAGGTTGTTCCAGTCTCCATGGAACTCCTCCACTTTATTATTCCTTTTAGCACAATAGTATTCCATCACCAACATATACCACAGTTTGTTCAGCCATTCCCCAATTGATGGGCATCCCCTCGTTTTCCAGTTTTGGGCCACCACAAAGAGCGCAGCTATGAATATTTTTGTACAAGTCTTTGTGTCCATTATCTCTTTGGGGTACAGACCCAGCAGTGCTATGGCTGGGTCAAAGGGTAGATATTCTTTTGTTGCCCTTTGGGCATAGTTCCAAATTGCCCTCCAGAATGGTTGGATCAGTTCACAGCTCCACCAGCAATGAATTAATGTCCCTACTTTGCCACATCCCCTCCAGCATTCATTACTTTCCTTTGCTGTTATGTTAGCCAATCTGCTAGGTGTGAGGTGATACCTCAGAGTTGTTTTGATTTGCATCTCTCTGATTATAAGAGATTTAGAACACTTCTTCATGTGCTTGTTAATAGTTTTGATTTCTTTATCTGAGAACTGCCTATCCATTTCCCTTGCCCATTTATCAATTGGAGAATGGCTTGATTTTTTGTACAATTGATTTAGCTCATTATAAATATGAGTAATTAAACCTTTGTCAGAGGTTTCTATGAAGATTTTTTCCCAATTTGTTGTTTCCCTTCTGATTTTAGTTACATTGGTTTTGTTTGTACAAAAGCTTTTTAGTTTGATGTAGTCAAAATTATTTATTTTACATTTTGTGATTCTTTCCATATCTCGCTTGGTTTTAAAGCCTTTCCCCTCCCAAAGGTCTGACATGTATACTATTCTGTGTTTACCCAATTTACTTATGGTTTCCTTCTTTATGTTTAAGTCACTCACCCATTTTGAATTTATCTTGGTGTAGGGTGTGAGGTGTTGATCTATTCCTAGTCTCTCCCACACTGTCTTCCAATTTTCCCAGCAGTTTTTATCGAATAGTGGATTTTTGTCCCAAAAGCTGGGATCTTTGGTTTATCGTATACTATCTTGCTGAGGTCGCTTTCCCCCAGTCTATTCCACTGATCTTCCTTTCTGTTTCTTAGCCAGTCCCAAATTGTTTTGATGACTGCTGCTTTGTAATATAGTTTTAGGTCAGGGACTGCAAGGCCCCCATCATATGTGTTTTTTTTTTTCATTATTTCCCTGGATATCCTTGATCTTTTGTTCTTCCAAATGAACTTTGTTATGGTTTTTTCTAAATCAATGAAGAAGTACTTTGGTAGTTCAATGGGTATGGCACTAAATAGATAAATAAGTTTGGGTAGGATGGTCATTTTTGTTATATTGGCTCGTCCTATCCATGAGCAGTTAATGTTTTTCCATTTGTTCAAGCCTAGTTTTAGTTGTGTGGCGAATGTTTTGTAGTTGTGTTCATATAGTTCCTGTGTTTGTCTTGGGAGGTAGATTCCTAGGTATTTTATTTTGTCTAAGGTGATTTTGAATGGGATTTCTCTTTCTAGTTCTTGCTGCTGAGCTGTGTTGGAGATATATAGAAAAGCTGATGATTTATGTGGGTTTATTTTGTATCCTGCAACTTTGCTAAAGTTGTTGATTATTTCAATTAGCTTTTTGGTTGAATCTCTAGGATTCTTTAAGTAGACCATCATGTCATCCGCAAAGAGTGATAACTTGGTCTCCTCCTTGCCTATTTTGATGCCTTCAATTCCTTTATCTTCTCTAATTGTTACTGCTAGTGTTTCTAGTACAATGTCAAATATTAGAGGTGATAATGGGCATCCTTGTTTCACTCCTGATCTTATTGGGAATGCATCTAGTTTATCCCCATTGCAGATGATATTAGCTGTTGGTTTTAGATATATACTGTTTATTATTTTTAGGAATGACCCTTCTATTCCTATGCTTTCTAGTGTTTTTAATAGGAATGGGTGTTGTATTTTATCAAAGGCTTTTTCTGCATCTATTGAGATAATCATGTGGTTCTTGCTAGTTTGCTTGTTGATGTGGTCAATTATGTGGATGGTTTTCCTAATGTTGAACCAGCCATGCATCCCTGGTATGAATCCTACTTGCATGGTGAATGATCCTTCTGATCACTTGCTGGAGTCTTTTTGCTAGTATCCTATTTAAGATTTTTGCATCTATAATCATTAGGGAGATTGGCCTATAGTTTTCTTTCTCTGTTTTTGACCTGCCTGGTTTTGGAATCAGTACCATGTTTGTGTCGTAAAAGGAGTTTGGTAGAACTCCCTCTTTGCCTATTATGTCAAATAGTTTGTATAGTATTGGGATTAACTGTTCTCTGAATGTTTGGTAGAATTCACAGGTGAATCCATCAGGCCCTGGGGATTTTTTCTTAGGAAGTTCTTTGATGGCTTGTTGGATTTCAATTTCTGATATGGGATTATTTAGGAATTCTATTTCCTCTTCTGTTAGTCTAGGCAGTTTGTATTTTTGTATATATTCATCCATTTCTCCTAAATTGGTGTGTTTATTGCCATATAATTGGGCAAAGTAATTTTTAATGATTGCCTTAATTTTCTCTTCATTGGAGGTGCTGTCCCCCTTTTCATCTTTAATGCTGTGAATTTGCTTTTCTTCCTTCCTTTTTTTAATTAGATTGACCAGTACTTTGTCTATTTTGTTTGTTTTTTCAATGTACCAGCTTCTTGTCTTATTTATTAAATCAATAGTTCTATCATTTTCTATTTTATTAATTTCTCCCTTAATTTTTAGGATTTCTAATTTGGTTTTCTGCTGGGGGTTTTTAATTTGATCGCATTCGAGTTTTTTCAATTGCATTTCCAATTGATTGATCTCTGCTCTCCCTTGTTTGTTAATATAAGCATTCAGGGATATGAATTTGCCTCTGATTACCGCTTTGGCTGCATCCCAAAAGGTTTGAAAGGATGTTTCGCCATTGTCATTTTCCTCGATGAAATTATTAATTGTTTCTATGATTTCTTCTTTAACTAAACGGTTTTGGAGTATCATATTGTTTAATTTCCAATTGGTTTTAGATTTGGTTTTCCATGTACCATTACTAATCATTATTTTTATTGCCTTGTGATCTGAGAAGGCTGCATTCATTATTTCTGCTTTTTTGCATTTGTGTGCTATGCTTCTGTGACCTAATGTATGGTCAATTTTTGTGAATGTGCCATGTGGTGCTGAGAAGAAGGTGTATTCCTTTTTATCCCTATTTATTTTTCTCCATATGTCTATTAATTCTAATTTTTCTAAGATTTCATTCACTTCTTTTACCTCTTTCTTATTTATTTTTTGATTTGATTTATCTAAATTTGATAATGGTTGGTTTAAGTCTCCCACTAGTATGGTTTTATTGTCTATTTCTTCCTTCAATTCTCCTAGTTTCTCCATTAGAAATTTGGGTGCTATATTATTTGGTGCATACATGTTGATTAATGATATTTCCTCATTGTCTAGAGTCCCTTTTAACAAAATATAATTACCTTCCCTATCCCTTTTGATCAGGTCTATTTTTGCATTGGCTTTATCAGATATCATGATTACCACTCCTGCCTTCTTTCTATCAGTTGAGACCCAGAAGGTCTTACTCCATCCTTTAATTCTGACCTTGTGGGTGTGAACCCGCCTCATGTGTGTTTCTTGAAGACAACATATGGTAGGGTTTGGGATTCTAATCCATTCTGCTATTCGTCTACGTTTTATGGGTGAGTTCATCCCATTCACGTTCAAAGTTATGATTGTCATTTGTGGACTCCCTGGCATTTTGATTGCCTTCCCTAATTCTAACCTTTTCTTCTTCGGCTCTACCTTTTAGTCCAGTGATTTACTTTGAATCAGTCCCCCTTGTCCCCTCCCTTGATGTTTCCCTTTTTAGTCCCTCCCTTTTTCTTCCCTCCCCTCCCCCCTCTCTTTCCCTCCCTTTTTGTTCTCCCTCTCCCCCTCCACCCCCCTTGGTTTTCCCTTCTCCTTACCCTTGTTGGGTAAGATAGAATTCAAGATCCCAATGGATCTGGATGTTTTTCCCTCTCAGAGTTGATTTCCCTGAGATTGAGGTTTAAGTAACCCCCCCCCCCTTCCTCTCCTTCTTATAGGAGTTTTCTTCCCCTCCCCTTCCCATGTGAATCTTTGTGTGAGAATGATTATTCTATTTGGTCTTTCTTTACCCCCTATTTATACATTACATTTTCCCCACATATTAGTATACATAGATTGATATAAATGTAGTCCTTATAGAAGAGAGTTTGAGTAAAAGAAGAAGATAACATTTTTCCCCTTTCCTTAATATTTACCTTTTCAGGTATTCCTTGCTCCTTGATTTTCGGTATCAAACTTTCCACAGAGCTCTGGTCTTTTCTTTGCAAAAAGTTGGAAGTCTTCTATTTTGTTGAATGCCCATACTTTCCCTTGGAAGTATATAGTCAGTTTTGCTGGGTGGCTGATTCTTGGTTGGAGACCCAGCTCTCTTGCCTTTCTGAAGATCATGTTCCATGCCTTACGATCATTCAGAGAGAACTTGCAAGGTCTTGTGTGACCCTGATTGGCATTCCTTTATATCTAAATTGTCTTTTTCTGGCTTCCTGTAGGATTTTTTCTTTTGTTTGATAGCTTTGGAATTTGGCAATTACATTCCTGGGAGTTGTCTTTTGGGGGTTTAGTGTAGAAGGTGTTCTGTGAGCTCTGTCAGTGGCTGTATTGCCCCCTTGTTCTAGGATCTCTGGGCAATTCTCTTTGATTATATCTTGTATCACCATGTCGAGTTTGGTGTTTATTTCTGGCTTTTCTGGGAGTCCAATTATTCTTAAATTATCCCTTCTCCCTCTATTTTCCAGATCTATCACCTTGTTGGTGAGATATTTTATGTTCTCTTCTAATTTCTTGGTATTTTGGCTTTGCTTTATTAATTCTTGCTCTTTTACACGATCGTTGTCTTCCAGCTGCCTGATTCTGGCCTTTAAAGCCTGGTTTTCCTTTTCAGTTTCATCATACCGGTTTTGTAGATGCGTGAATTTCTTTTGCATTATTTCCAACTTTTCCTCCCAGAAGGCTTTCATCTTTTTGGTCATTTCTGATTCAAATTCTTCATAGGTTTGTGGAGAGTTTCCATTTCCTTTGGAAGGTTTTGGAGCATTTTCTTGTATATTATCTTCTATCTGCTCTGTATTTTGTATTTTGGCTCCATAGAATGTGTCCAAAGTCGCCCCTTTCTTCTTATTTTTCTTGGTATTTTGGGGCTTCTGGGCTTCTGTGGAGTTTGCCATCTCTGAATGTGGAGGATTAGCTTTTCTTATCTCTGTCTGGTGTTCAGAGGCTTTAGTCCTGGGCAGATGGTTCTATGAGCTTTCCCTTGGTTAAACTGAATATGCCTCACTGGAACTGGAATGGAAGGGTCGGACCACGTTGCTTTCCGGAAGTTGCCTTCAGAATCGCTGGCCGTGAGGCTGTTTCGTCGGCCTGCGGGGGCGATGGGCTGCAGCTTCCCCAAGCTCCGAGGGCAGGGACTTTCACCGAGACTTGGATAGCAGGATTCAGCCCCTGAGGCTGTCTTGCTCCAGGCAGTGACTTTCACTGGGACTCACTTGGATAGAAGGCCCTGAGGGTTGTTGTTCCGAGGACCCTGCTCTCTGAGCTGTGCTGGGCTGCAGCTTCCAGGAGCCTTGGACTCTGCGCTCCTACCCCTTAGGTCCGAGTGATCTCGGGTTCTGGCTTTTGAGGGGAGCCGTACCTTTTGATCCGGGTCCAGGTCCAGGAGGAGGGTTCCCAGGGTCTGTGCTGTTGATCGTTTTGAATTTCGGAGCCTTAGGAGCTTATAGTTTGAGATCGGTCGGGAAGGGTTTTCCAGAGATCTGAACTTTAGCTTTCTCTAAGCCGCCATCTTAATCAGAAGTCTCCAGTTTTCTTTTTCTAATCCCCAGTTTTGCCCTTAAAAGAGGTATAAGGTTCCGTTCTTCCTTATAATCTTATCAAAAGTGGCATTATATTGCAAAAACAGTAACAAGGAAACAAAAATAATTATGTTCACTCTTTTTTCCCCTCCCATAAGAGAACATATCATCCATCTTTCCATTAAACTGATATTCTTTTCCTTTTGTACAAATTAACCTCATTATAAATAAATTCATCAAATGGTACTTATATACAGAGATGGGGGTAAGAAAAGAAAAAGAAAACAGATATCAGAATCCTGGTTCTAGTTAGAGGGTGAACTGTGGAAATGGGAATGGGGAATGGTAAGTCGTAGTCAAGGGTAGAAGATAGCCAAGAAAAATAAACAAATAAACAAACAAAAACTAAGCAGACTAAATGCCAGTAAATTTGGGGGGAATTGTGACTTAGTTCATATATTTAGAATTGGAAGAGACCTCAGAGTCCATCTACTTCAATATTGTCTTTTTCTCTACTCTCCCCCCTTCCCCAATTTACAGATTTAGAATCTGATACTCTTAAATGATTTGTTCAGCGTCATACAGATAGTGAACATTAGAAGAAGGACTGAGTGTATGGAAGTTTTTAATTTTTTTTTGCATAGTTTTCATTGTTGTCTCCATCATTAGATTGGAGTTTCAGCTAGCATTATCTTCTGCTTTTCTGTGTATCCTCAATGTTTAATCCTCAATGTGCCTTACACATACCAGCTAATGAATAAATGCTTATTGAGTGACTGACAATGTCATGGTTTAGAGATGTGAACAGTCAATATCCTGCAACCCATGAGTAAGATACTCTGGTATCCCTGGTAAACAGAATCTTACCAAAGCCCAATTTTATACACCTTTTCTTTGAGTTATTTTTAATTCTTCTATTTTGATATTGACTTTAAATGGCAAGATCCTTTGTTGGAGCAAGAAAAAAAAATCAAAAAGGATATGCCAACTCTGCAAGTCCAATTTCCCTGCAGGGTATCTTGCACATAGTGGGCATTCAATAAATATTTGTTGATTTGATGCCAGGGCATGATTTTTGGTTATAGCAGCACAGCTGTAGAATGTTTGGAAGAATAGCAACAAGCTGTTCAGCTAGGACACAGCAATCAGAGGGAGGCTGCCTTATTTGTGGCAAAGGCATCATGAAGGTGAAATAATAACTCCTGTGCTGTTCTTTGTGTTCACTTCCATTGGAAGCACTCCATGAAAGCACACAGGTCTGATACTAGGAAAGGAAATTAGTCTCCAGATAATGAACTACTGATAGATTTTTGTCCCTGAGGGGGGATATTTTGTTTTATTCTAGCAAGCTTTATTATCTACTTTCTAGTTTTCCTCTAATGAATATCTAGTGTTGAGAGTTATCTGATGGGCAATGTTGATTTTTCAATATGACATTATTGTTATTATGCCATAACTTTATTAGTGCTTAAACAGTTTTCATTCATCTCATTATTCTTAAATCATCTAGTCTTTCTTGTAGCACATTTTCCTTTCAGCCGCCATCAAAAACCATTTGGTAATATAAATGTAGAAAGTGATTTTGGCTTTAGTGATAGGAAGATTAGATTTAAACTAAAATTTTAAAATAAAGTTTATGGTTTTAAAAATTGCAATCAAGAAGATTTGAAACTCTGTTTAGTGGTAGAGTTTGGTGTTAGTTAAAAATGAATGAGTTTTAAGTTATTCTAGGCATTAAATTAATTTAGATTTAATTATATATTATATTCATTTATGCCCATAATAAAAATATTGCTAATGGAGAGGCTTGGCCCATTAAAACAATCAATTTTACTATAACATTGAGAACAACCTAAATTGAAATTAATTTCTGGGTATATCAGGGATTAAATTCCAGTGGTTTAATATTTTTAATAGATAACTCTTCTGCCAAGGACACCTTTATCCATATTGATGAAAATCTAAGCATTTGTAGCCTGCTTGCTAAATGCCTGCTGGATCATGAAGGGAACTACTTTCAGTCCTATTACAGTCAAATTAGTTAGTAGACCAGCCATAGATGCAGACTAAGAGAAAATGAAAGCTACAGGAAGCTTACTCAGAAGTATTTGGACGAGATTGGAAAAACAGATTTCTATAAAAAGAGGGCAGGATTCCTTTGGGAAACCATAGACTTCTCCCCTCAAAAATGAATGTCTTTCTGGATAAGTAGAGAAAGAAGGGATAAATTGAGATGTTAATGTAATTTCTTTTGAAAAAATAAGAAATATTAATAAAAAGTTTAAAAATGAAATAACGTGAGTAAATAAGAATGTCGATTTTTAAAAACTTCTGTTCTTTCTTTAAAAATGACTGTAATTCACCTTCCACAAATAGAACCTTATATTAATTATTTAGGTCTAAAGGTGACATTTCATCTATGATTTCTACTTTGGATTATGTAGTTCTATTTGTCAACCCTTTAATACTAGATTTTATTACCTTTTAACATCATGAATCTTTTCTTTCTTACTCTTTTAAAGATTATTTTTCAATTCATTTCTAAGAATTTTTTTAATTACCCAGTTAATACAGGGCAACAAACTAGATTTCTTGAGTTAGGTAATAGTGGCAGTAGCCATAAGAAGATTAGATAAAGTATAATCCCAGTCTATGAGAGGAACATTTGTTAGAAATATATGTTTGTATTTAGTAATTCACTTATTATAACTTGTGCTATAGTAATTTGAACAGTCATTCATAATATTCCCTTAATAAGTGCATTACGTATTTGCAAAGTTGATTGCCATCCAAGCCTTGGGGAATGAGGAGTCACTAGAGTGTAAAGAAGGCTGATATTGTGTGATGGATAAAATGTCGGACTAGGAATAAGAAGACCTTAGTTTGCATCCCAATTTAGACATTTTCTATATTTGTGAGCCTAGCTAGACTACTTTTTACCTCCTTTATAACTTTATATTTCACATCTATAAAATAGGGATAATAAAAACACCTATAGCACAGGATTCTCATGAGGATACTCTATGTAAAATGTCTTTTAAAACTTTAAATTCTATATAAATTATGCTAAGCATCATGAGGAGGAGGAGGGAGGAGGAAGATCAGAACTGGGACCAAGACCAGGAGGAAGAAGACCAGGAAAGGGAATCAGTAGAAGAAAGGATACTCAATAAAAAATAAAGCAGGTCAGAAGAGGAGTTAGTTTTGGGAAAAAATTGGTTCTGCTTTAGAAAGTTGATTTGAGTCAGTTATGAGACAGTTCATAATGTCCAAAACATTAGGTAGTAATGTGGGATTAGAACTGAGGAGAGAGACCACAGCCAAATGGATCTATCTATCTGAGAGTAATCTACATAGAGATTGTAATGGAAACCCTAGGAGGTGAAGGACTCCAGAGAACTGGGCTCAGAGCAGAATAACACTTACTGATATATATCTCCAAAGTCAAGTTTCTGAATATAGACAATGATCTGACAGAGAAAACAGATAGGATGAAAAATAATAGGGAGCTGTATCACAAAAACCTAGAAAGAAAAAGTTATCAGTGACCAATCTTGTCAGATACTTACTGTCGGAGTGTAAACAAATATCAAGACTAATAAAACACCATAAAATTCAGGAATTAAGAAATCATTCATAACTTTGGCAAGGTATTCTGTTTAGTGATGAGGTCAGAAACCAAATTGGAATCAGGAAGCAAGACTGAGAGGTAAAAAGTAGAAGAAGAAACGAGAAGCTCATTTTCTCTCCTTTTTCAGTGCTATATGAGATGAAGTTGTAGAAGATTTAATGAGAGGGTTGAGGAAAGGAAATGGGAATTAAAATACTGATTATGGAGAGTGTGATAAAGAATTTGTAAGGGAGTCTTTAAAAGAATTCTCTCAGTCTGGTGATGGTCCAGCTGAGATTAGATAACCTTAATTTGTTGTGAAACTGATCAATACCACCATTGTAAGATTTTTGTTATTTTTGTTCAGTCCTGTTGGATTCTTCATATCCCCATTTGGGTTTTTCTTGAAAAAGATATAAGATTGATTTTCTATTTCCTTCTGTTGCTCCTTTTCCCCATCATAGCAAACTGATAAAAGCAGGCAAAGCAAATATTCTATTCTTCATTTTACAGATGAGGAAACTGAGGCTCAGCAGAATAACATGCCAGTGGTCATAAGAATAGAAATGAGTAAATCTAGACTATTAACATTGGACTTCTGGCAGGCTAATATTCTTTCTTTTTTGTTGTTATGATTTATTTTTATATATAAAATAACTTAGAAATATGATATAGATTATGATAAATATGGTTACCCAAAAGAAACAAGTTCTTACATTAGCTATGCCCCAAAACATGTCTCATTCTTTTTTTCTCCTCCCATCCACCCCTCCCCTCTACCAAGAAGGTGAGTAATATAATACAAACTATACATCTATTATCACATAATACATAGTATCTTGTGAAATGACACATATTATTTATAGTAGAGAAAAATTCATGAAGGAAATAAAGTGAAGACTGTCATGGTTAAAATGCATTCAGATTCTGTTCCACCAAGGATAGTAGATATCCTTTTTCATCAGGAGTTCGTTGGAGTTATTCTGAATAGGGAAGTCACTCAATTTGATCATAACACATTATTGTTGTTACTGTATACAATGTTCTCCTGGTGCTGCTAACTTCACATAAGTCTTTACAGGGTTTTTTTTTTTGTGTGTGTGTGTGTGTGTGTGTGTGTGTGTGTGTGTTTTTCTTGTGGTGTAATAGTATTGCATTATGATCATATACTATAATGTGTTAGTCATTCCCCAATTGGTGGACATCCCTTCAATTTTAATTTATTTGCTACCACAAAAGGAGCTATTACAAATATATTAGAACATAGTTTCATTTCCTTTTTCCTTAATCACCTTAGGTAATGAACTTAACAGTAGTATTACTGGGTCAAAAGGTATACACAGTTTCATAACTGTTTTAAGTATAAATTCAGATTGCCCTCTAAATTTTTTAGATCATTTCACAATTCTACCAACAATGTATTAGTATCCATTTTCCACATCTCTTCCCATATTTGTCATTTTTCCTTTTTAACAGATGAGAAAACATAGCTGAAAAGAGTTTTAAGTTTTTTGCACAGGAGTACACAGTTAGGAAGTGTCTGAAACTGTGTTTAAACTCTATTCTTTATGCGAGGCCCAGCACTCTATCCTCTGTGCCATCTTGTTGCCCGCTGTAAGATATCATCCATCACAATTTAGTAGCTTGTCAGAAGTATAGGACAGGGCATTTGATAGGCATAATCCACAGTTGAGGAGTGACAAGGAGTGAATGGTGCTCTATTATGTTGCAATGTTGAGCTATATGCATTCAGATTCTGTTCCATCATTAGCTATAGGGTCAAATTTAGGAGGAGATTAAAATAAATCCATAAGGTGATGGCTCAAAAGTCTACTTAATAGAGTGAGGGAGAATTAAGGTCACAGTCAGGAAAAATAATAGATTTAGGACTGAGGCAGAGGGAGTTATGAGCTGTGAGTTATGATTAGATGATGAAATTTGTGAATTCATGGTCATAAAAGTGGCTCAAATTGGTGATGGTAAGATCAAGGGTGTAATTATCCTTGTGAGGCTAAGGTAGAAGAAAGAAGCAGATTGTGGGAATTGAGGAGACTGAGAAATCGAGACTTTGTGATATTGGAGGGGACCAGACTGTAAAATCCAGCATCAATGAAAAATCCTGGGGAATGTCTTGAGGGTCAGAAGCTCACTGCTGGAATATTGTATGAGTTATTACAAATAAATCTAGAAAGAAGGAGCCTCAAAGGAGGAGAAAAGATTTCTGAGTGATGGACTGTAACAGAGAAAAGGGTCAGCAAGTAGAAATTGGAAGCTAGCAATATGTTTACTCCCTCTTTGTTACCATAGAGGTAAGAGGTATAATAAGAAAGGGGATATCCTTTACTCCATTAGGTGATTGGGGTGAATTGTCTTTGAGAAGGGGATGGTGGGAAGGAAAGGGAATAAGCATTTATTAAGCACCTACTATGTGCTAAGCATGCTACAAATATTAATTTGGCAGAAACTAGTCATGAACTAACATCTCAGACATTATAACCAAGATATGGTCAAAATGGGTACATAAGGGGAGAATGGAAAATTCTCTTTGGATAAGATAATAGGTAATGACCATAAAAGAGATAGACACAGTCATGGGAAATAAAGTGAATAATTTTGATTACATGAGAATAAAAATATTTTGCAGAAATAAAACTAATGTAACCAAAATGAAAAATCAAACTCAAAGCAGCACATTTCTCTGATAAAGATATCAATTCTCAAATATTTAAAGAATGGAGTCAAATTTATAAAAATAATAGCCATTCTTCAGTTCATTTATTGTCAAAGGATATGAACAGGGAGTTTTAAGGAAAAAAAAGGAACTCTATCAACAGTCATATGAAAAAATGCTCAGGACCACTATGGATTAGACAAGTGCCAGTTAATTCTATCATACTGCCTAACATGATTGAAAAGGAAAAATAAAAATGCAGTTGGGATGAGGAAAAATAGCCACACTAATGCACTATTAGTGTATTTGCAAACCAGTTCTTTTATTCTGGAAAAATTGTCTCTATGCCCAAAGAGCTTTAAAATTATGCATAACTTTTGACCCACCATTAATACTAGTGTATCATTATATGAAAGAAAAGTGAAAAAGGACTTATTCATGCAAAAAACTTCATAACAGCTCTTTTTATGGTGACAAAGAATTGCAACTTGAGGGGGTGACCATCAACTGAAGAATGGCTGATCAAGTAGTTATGGTATATGATTTTAATGGGATACTATTATGCTATAAGAAATTATGAGGATAGTTTCAGAAAAATCTGGGAAGATATATGAACTAATACAAAGTGAAATAGGCAGAACCAGAAGAATATTGTACACAGTAACAACAAAATTATAATAATAATGAATGTGAGAGACAGCTAATTTGATCAGTAAAAAGATCCAAGATAATTCCAAAGAATCCATGATGAAAAATGCTATCTTTCTTGAAAGAGAACAAAGAATTTTGAGTACAGATAGAAGCATACTTAAAAATTTTTTTCTTTTTTTTTGGTTTTATTTTTCAACATGGAAAATATTGAAATATATTTTCCATGGCTTTTGAAAATATTATTTTGTTTTCCCTAATTACATATAAAACAATTTTAACATTTGTTTTCTTTAAAACCTGGGGTTCTAATTTCTCTTCTTCCTTTCCACCCTCTCTCCCTTACTCCTTACCACCTCTTCCCTCTCCCTGAGATGGTAAGCAATCGGCTACAGATTTTATGTATGTAATTATGTAAAATGTTTCCCCATATTAGTCATTTTGTGGGAAAGAATTCAAACAATAAGAAGAAAGTGAAAAATAATATGTTTTTGTCTACCTTCAGACTCCATTAGTTCCTTTAAAAAAAAAACAACAACTCTTAACTTCTGCCTTAGAATCAACATGAATTGATTCTAAGGCAGAAGAGGTAAGTGCTAGACAATGGGGGTTAAATGACCTGCCCAGAGTCACACAGCTAGTAAGTGTCTGAGGCCAGACTTGAACCTAAGGACCTCCCATCTCTAGGCCTGGCTCTCAATCCACTGAGATACCCAGCTGCCCCCTCTATTCATTCTTACTCTGAAGACAGATGGCATTTTTCATCATAAGAATCTGGGGTTATGTAAGATTACTGCATTACTGAGAATGACTAGGTCATTCACTGTTCATCCAAAAATTTTGTTGCCACATGTAAAAAATGTTACTTCCACTGTGGAAAATACATTGTATTTTTTCTGGTTCTACTCACTTCACTTTGCATCAGGTCATTTAAACTTTTCCCTATTTTTCCAAAATCATCAGGACCATCATTTCTTATGGCACCATAGTATTCCATCATAATCATATGCCACAATGTCATTCCCCAAGTGATGGATAACCCCTTAGTTTCCAATTTTGGGGGTTCACAAAAATAGCTGCAATAAACATTTTTGTGTAAATAGGTCCTTTTCCTTAAAAAAAAAAAGAAACTGAGATAAAGACCTAGTCATGGTATTGCTAGATCAAAGGGTATGCACAGTTTTAGAGTCCTTTGGGCATAGTTCTGAATTGTTCTTGAGGCTATTTGGATCAAATCACAACTTTACCAACAATTCATTAATTTTTTCAATTTTTCCATTCCCCCTCCAGCATTTATCGATTTCCTTTTCTGTCATATCAGCCAGGTTGGTAGGTGTGTGGTGGTACCTTTTCCAATGAGCAGGGAAAGAAGAAAGAGGGACAGAATTTGGAACTCAAATTTTTTAAAGAAATGAATGTTAAAAATGAATGAATGAATGAATGAATAAACAAAAATAAATAAATAAAGGACTTAACTCAAGCCTCATCTTTTACTAAAGGCCTTTCTTTGTCCTGTCTCTCCTCTTTCCCCCTACTCTGAACCCCATTTCAGGTAAGCTATGATTACCTTTCTTTTTTTACTGAATCTATTTTTGTATAAATGATTATTTTTATGTTGTCTCTCTCATTAGGTTTAGAGCTCACCCTGGGGCAGCAAAGTAGCTAAATGGATAGAAAGCCAGATCTGGATAGGGAGTATCCTGGGTTCAAATCTAGCCTCAGACATTTTCTAGCTACCTGAATCTGGGCAAGTCATTTAACCTCATTACCTAGCCCTTATAGCGTGGGACCAATACTTAACTGTGGATTTTAAGAGGGGAGATAAGGATTTTTAAAAAAAGAATCAGAGCTCCCCGAGTCCAGGGATCGTTCTTTTTTCTTTCTATATATCCCTATTTCTTAGCACAAAGCCTGAGAACAATTAGAAAGTATTTAATAAATGCCTTGGAACTGACTGGTTGGCCTCCTTCTATTATCAACTGAAGTTCCCATATATCATCTCACTCATAGTTCTCTGCAGGTAAAGAGTATATCCACTACTGAGGACCCTCTGGAAGATTGACTGGCCTCTCCTAACTCAAAGACCTAGTCAATTGCATTGTCCTCCATGCTACCTATTTTCACCATCTGCTCTTTTCTTCATTGTCCTTTGTGCTGTGTCTTTCACAGTGGTTAGGTTGATCACCTTCTTTCCCTGCTGAATTCATCCCTTAAGAACACATCAGGGATTCACACAAAGTGGTCATAGGTCCATGTATTGCTTAAAGGGGAATCTTTGCACTTCAGTGGGGGAAAATGCATTTTTATTTTCATCATCTACTAAATAAAATTGAGCATTTCCTCCAATTATAAATATAGTCCACAAACCAAAAAGAAATCATCTGTATTTTTAGAGTTGAAAACGCATTGGCTTTTCAACAACATAACAATATATATTGCCTTGTAAAAGGCTAACACATAATTTAACTTTTTTAACTCAAGCTAAGGAACAGAAGTCATCACACTGTTAAAAATTCATCTTGAAATGATTTATATTTTAAATGTATTATCTTTTAATGCATTGATAAAGAAATATTATTTCACACATTAGTTTAAAGAAATTTTAATAGCTGTTTCAATATAAGTGGTTACCTTTGTGGAATGGTTGGGGGAAATGCTGAGTTCATGACACAAAAATGATTAAGACTCTCTAGTCTAGAAAATTCAAATAATTTATTTGGAGGACAGATTCCCCCAACATTTTATTTGTCTTCATTCAAGCTTTACTGCTCCAATGTAAAAGAGAGTAAAAAATTTTAGTAACTTTGAAATAAATCCCAAACTCTTCAATAACATTTGAATAAAAGCATGCAATTCTGCTTAATGTAGATATGCAATTGACCCTACTCTCTGGTCATGGAATCTTCACCCACTTGTGACCTGGTCTTCCTAAGTCTGGAATTCTAATTTCATCAGGACCTTGATTTGACCACTTTCAAATGAGCAGATCAAATAGCCTTGGTGCAGAGGTTCAAAGCTAGGCACACACAGACACAAGATAATAATAATACTATTTTGCATTTGTTTAGAGTGGCACAGCTTACTGGAGACTAGCACCTACATTATTATACATTAAATGCATAAGTTGTCAAAATAAATTCTGGCTTGTCATTGTAATCTTGAATTTTTCAGAAACCAGGATAATGGTATATTAAGGTCAGGGCTTGATTTAGGCACATCTCTTAACATCCAAGATGTAATAACTTATTTATTAGATATTAAGAAATAAGTTTACTGGATAAGAGTAAAGCAGAGTTCCTAATATTTTTTTTTAGCTATTTGAAGCCCTATTTCAGAAGTCATGTATGTAAAATGACAAAATAAAGGCTTTTTTTCTGTTCTTCACATCGATGTAATTCTCTCCTTATCCTTGCTATGGAAAAGACACCAAAGGAAATAATGGTTCTCTTTCACTTTTACTTTGAAGAATAAAATGATAAGCTGTTACAAACCTTGATCCATATTGATGCAACATTGCACAACAGGCTACAGGCAAGACACCCACAGAGTGAGAGAAAATTAAAATCATTAAGTCTGATCTTCCAGAAGATTAAAAACAATCCTCTCATAATCCCTCACTGATGCTAAATGTGGATTAAAAAAATAAAAGGCCCTCTTAGCCAATCACTAGGAGATGTATGAGTTTTATAGTGCAAACATATACAAAATTTTAATAACAGCTGTAGAATAATTTGGTGACTTTGTTTTTCTTGTACCTGACATTCTTTCCAGGAATCTCTTTATTTACAATTGTTTGTGGCTTTGTCTTCTCAAAGCTTTCATTTTATTATATAGTCATTTATTGTGTCATAGTACAACAAGAATATGTAACAAAATGAAAGTATTCAATGTGTTTGTATAGTTTATAAAGTTTTCCCACTTAATGCTTAGATTATCAGTCTAATAAATATTTAGTGGATGTTCTAATAGTTTATGTATATGTACTCATTCATAGGCAATGGAACTGACTCTCAAAGAAGTAAACTGATTTAAATTGGGGCTAGAGTCACTAAGCTAGGATAAGACTTTCAGTTAAGTATAAATATGGCTTCCCTCTTTGCAACAAAATACTGAGTAGAATTCAAATCCTACTTCCAATGAATGGAAGTGACCCTGGGTCCTCTCGGGTTATAATTATAGATTAGAAGCTCTGACAGGTCCTATCAATGTAGAAAGGCTTTGAGTAACATCTCAAAGATAGCCTGTGTGTTAATTGTCTAAAGATTATCCTAGTTAAATTTGGCGAGCCTCACTGCTAGGTCAGCCCCAACTTGGGAATTTTTTAACTAAAGCAATTCTCATATATATATATATATAATTTTTAATAATCTTTTTGTGATATAGCTTCTCTCTCTCTCCTTTCCCCCTTCCCAAGATGACAGGTAATGTGATAATAATTATACAAATTATACATGTGTTATCATGCAATACATATTTCCATGTTCATCAAGTTGTGAAAGAAGACACATGTTGCTAAAGAAGAAAAAAATTCACGAAGGAGAACAAGTAAAAAGCAGTATGCTTCAATCTGATTCAGATTCCATCAGTTCTTTCTATGATGGTGGATAGTTTTTTCACAATTGATGTCTTAGGTTATTGCATAGTTGGTATTCATAGTTGATATTTGTACTTTATTGTTGTTCCTGTATATAATATTCTCCTGGTTCACTTTGTTTCCCTTCATAAAGTCTGTCCAAGTTGTATTTTTTTAGATATACTATTCATCATTTCTTATGGCACAATAGCATTCCATTACAATCATATACCAGAACCACAGCAATTGTCAAAGGCTATCTACTTATGCTAGAGTCTGCTTTGGTCTACCCACAACAATTAACATACCTATCCTTAAAATAGTTAAATATAATAGAATAGGTCAGGCAATCTGAACATTTATATATTGTAGCTTGATTACAAAGCCAATTTGATTGTGGGATGTTGGAATGGAGAAAAATGGAGAATAAAAGCATTATGTATAATAAACATAAATGAAATCCAATAGCTTAACCTGACCATTTCTCATAGTGGTTATAAACTTTTTTGTTTGTTTGTTTGTTGGTTGATTGGTTTTTTAATGTGGTCTTGAAATAGTATGGTGCAGCAGAAAGGATGCTGAATTTGAAATCAAAGGACCTGTATTCCAATCTTGGCTTTGTTATTTACTAACTGTGGACCAGTTGGATAAATCACTCAATTTCTCTGAGACTTAATTTCCTGGTTTATTATGTGAGGGCATGGGACTTGACGATATCTGAGTTCCCTTAAATTTTTCTAGATCTACAATCCTATGATTTCTACTAACACCATTTTTTAAAAACATAGATTTAATTCCTTCCAGGAATGATAGAGATACATTTGTAAACCTCTTCCTGGATTCTTACAGGGAAACCAACATGTGCCTTCAAAAACCATTTCATAATTCACAGTGGTTCTGTATTCTGCTTTATCAGACCCATAAGGATTTAAGTACATATCCTTAAAATAATGAAATATAATAGAATATGACAGCCTGCATAAAATACTGGTATTGGTACATGGTTACAGAGAAGTTTTTGTCATTGGAAGTTCACATATGAGAGTACCAACATTCTGACAGTTTTTCAAGGGAGGAAAAAAACACAAGATATTCTATCTTTCAATTTTATGACTTTTCACTGATTCTATCCCATTCCAGAAACATTCTCTCTCCTCATCTCCTTCTCCTGGACCCGCTGGCTTCCTTCAAGTTTAAGTAAAATCCTTTCTTCTATAAGAAATCTGTCTAATTCTCCTTTATGTGCCTTCCCTCTTAGAATTATCTCTCACTCACCCTTTATATGTAGACAATATACATAATTTGCATGCTCTCTTCCATTAGAATGTGAATTGCTTGAAGGAAGGAACTATTGTAACCATTTAAAAAACTCTTCAGCTTTTAGTAAAGTGTCTAGCACATAATAAGTGCTAAATAAGTATTTATTTCCTGACTTTAGTAGGGAAATAAAAAATGGATCTTATCCATTCTGTTGATGAGTTTGTGATTCAGAAGTATCAGTTTAGGCATGGGAGAATCAATTCTTTTTCTCAGGTATTGTCTCAGAAAACTAACTTCTCCTAGTTGCAAAACAGCTTTGCTTAGAATACTGATGACTACTAGATTGGGGTAACTTCTGAGTAAGGAAACATTATTCTCTACATCTGGGAGAGGAAAGATCTCTGATATAATCTTGGTCAAGTAGAGAACATTCCAGACAATGGACAGCTAGGATCATATCACTACTATGACTTATTGTTACTTTTCATCTCAGTTCAATAAACATTCATTGAGTGAATCAAAATTTAAGTACTAATTGAGTATGAAGCTTATGTTAAGCACTGGTAATAAAAATTAGATAGAAAAAGGATATTTTGGATCCTCAAACCTAATGGAGGAGACATGTATAGGAGGTTTATGAGATGAAGTTGATGGAAAGACTTAATGGTCCTTAGGGTAACAGTGTCAAGGCAACTAGGAATTCATCATCTTTAATGTCATTTCCATTGAAAATTCACTTTCATGTCTAATACTGAGTCATTTTATAGTGCTGAAAACTTTAGTAGTGGGAACTTTATGTTCGTCTTCTGTAGCTTTGTCTGTGGAGGTAGACAATGGTCAGTGGCTGAAAGTCCTCTCCTTAAAGATTGTTTCCCTGGATAATGGTTGTTGGGGCTATTTTGAGGGCAGTACCTATTTGAGGTGTTGATAATTTCAGAACTATTAGAGTAGTGAGACTGCGGGACTCCTTCACCATAGGAGTTACTTCCCTTGATATAGAACTATCTATGTCCTGGATGCTAGGCATTCATTTATCAGTGACTATTTTTCGTTTATTATCACATTTTCTAGTGTAAACTAAACACATGTAAACATATATATATATATGTATATATATTTGAAATGTTTATTATGCCTTTTTCTTGTATCTAACATTCCCAATTATCATTGGATTAATATTTGCAATAAATGTGTATCTACAAAATGAGAAATGGAGCAGCTGGGTGGTGCAGTAGATTAGTACCTAGCTTGAAGTCAGGAAGATTTACTTTCTAAATTCAGATTTAGCCCAAGACACTTAAACTGTGTGATCCTGGGGAGCCAATTAAGTCTGTTTGCCTCAGTTTCCTCATCTATAAAATGAACCCAAGAGGGAAATGGCAAATCACTCTACTATCTTTGCCAAGAAAATCCCACATGAGATCATGAAGTGTTGTATAAGACCAAAACAAGTGAATGAAAAATTAGATCTTTCTTTCTTTCTTTCTTTCTTTCTTTCTTTCTTTCTTTCTTTCTTTCTTTCTTTCTTTCTTTCTTTCTTTCTTTCTATGTATCTATGTATGTATGTATCTATCTATCTATCTATTTTTCTGTATGTTTCTTTCTATCTATCTATCTATTTATCTCTATATGTATGCATATCTGTATATATTTATATACATACGCACCCACAAAAGCTCTATTTTAGAAAGTTCTATCCATGGAATAAGTAATTAACACTGTCTGGGAGAAGTGATGGTGTGTTATCAAACACTAAGCAGCTATTGATCTCCCTTTAACTAAGAGAGTTTGTGGAATTATAATCTTCAAGCACAAAAGAGCCTTTCCACTTTACTGAGTTCCATTTTATTCCACATTTTGTCTGCTAATGCAGACTGATGCCCAAGCTAAGTTTATCACATTCATAATAGAATATATTTGACTATAGTTACTTCTAATACATTTCCTCACCCCCAAGAAATACCTTGGTGCTGTCTTTCAGCATAATTCCTTATATCCAAAGAGTCTGTTTTCAATTAATGTGTCTTTCAATATTTCACATTATTGGGGGGAAAAGAAAAAAGGGAGTTTCAGTTAAGAGATGCATTCATCATTTAGTTTATGACCTACATAGAATATAGTCTAGTGAATGATTAAGCACACTGAGTTTTCATCAGCTACTGATTTGTTAATTAAGGTTTTTTATCATACAGTATTATATATAATATATACATAGCTTGGTTGTGATAAATTGTATTTTATGATAATGAATTGAATCATATTGCCTAATGAAATATTAATAATTGAATTTGTCTTATTAGACACATTCTTGTGAAGGATATAAGTTTGATAGAGTGCATTCACATTTATTATGGTTAGTAATTTCATCTATATATCTGTTAAACCAAAAGGATTTTTGAACACATTCCCCATTATCTATTCTTCAGGCTTCCTAATATATTATTCATAACAATTCATATTGTTATAGAAAATTTATTTGTTTCTATGTAAGATAAAGATCATATCTGCATAAGAAATGTTTTAGACTAGTGATTGGTATTCACCAATAACATTATTTTCCACAAGGAATTCTCAGTTCTTGAGTCATCTTACATCTACATCTATCTTCCAATAAGATCTGTGTTTGTGTAGTAGAAACTATAAATAAAGCAACTGTATGAAAAGCAAATCCCAATTATGTGCCCAATATTTTCAAAGAGAAAGATGAAATTCAACTGACATTATTCAGTGGAAAGGGAACTTTGTACTAGTCAGAAGAATGCCTTTGTTTAAGTCTTATTCTCACTGTTTTTTTAATCCCCTACTACATGTAAGACCTTGTGTTAGTGTCTAAGACTAAAAAGATAAAATAAGCCTGTCCTCAAGAAAATTACCTTCTCTGTGCTTTCTAGGA
Source organism: Monodelphis domestica (assembly GCF_027887165.1). NCBI lineage: Eukaryota > Metazoa > Chordata > Mammalia > Didelphimorphia > Didelphidae > Monodelphis > Monodelphis domestica. Next base: position 156,158,201 of record NC_077234.1, read on the forward strand.
GTCTTGAAGCCTTGGACAGATCACTTAACTTCTCCGAATCTCAGGAGATCACATTATACTACCCCGCCACAAATTAATGTATATAATTGATAGGCAATGAGAAAAAAACCTAACTTAAATCTTGTCTCAGATACTTACTAGCTAAGTGACTGCAGACCCTTAACCTCTCCTTGTCTCAGGCATGCTGAGCTATGAAATAGAGATAATGGTAGCACCTGCTTCACAGAGTTATTGTGAGGTTCAAATGAGTTAAACCGTGCAAATGTTAAAGCACTATGTAAATGCTACAAGTTGTAATCATAAAACGCTCCATAAATACTTGTCACCATCATTACTTTCCCCTGTATTACGGGGAGCAAGAAACCCTACCAAAGAAAGGGACGAACACAGTGATGCTGGGAACTTCTTTTGACCTAAGCATTAATTTACTTGGACAAAGTAGACTTCAAAAGGAATCTCACAAGTATGAGGACGTTTGTTTGAAAGTCTTTAAAGGGGAGCAGAGCGAGGAGCATCTTTTTGTGAAAGGCTTTACTCCTTGGGAAGCTTGGGCGAGTTAAGTAGGGAAAGTGGAGGAACTGCTACTTGCTGAGAACCTGGCAGCACTCAGGAAGTCCATCTCCTTTTTCCCTAGGAGAACTGAACTTTGAAAAGGAGTGCGTTTTGATTTACGTTTTTAAAGGCAGTGCGCCCTCATTGTCCATTATCAGCCACACTGGTGCCAAATATGCCTCTGGGCACCAATGCTCATGCCAGCCTGGGGACAGTAGGCAATGATATAAGAATGCAGCCTCCCCATTAAGGGATGTCAGGGGGTGAGTTATAAAGTAACTGCTGAACTCAGTCTTGCATGTACATTCCTTATCTTCATATTTTCAAGGTGAATTAGAAAATACTGTTCCCCGTGAAAATGAGAAATGAACCATTAATATATAAAGTGCTTGCTCGCAATATGCAGTGAATAAAATATTACAGTACTTACCAACATAAATATTACAGGCTTTAATTAGGCTGATTATTCACTGTTATAAATTGGATGGACTCTGACAAATTCATAATCTAACTAACACAATTAATGACTTGACTGTTCACAAGTAGAGTGCTGGCATTTCTCTGAATTCATAAACGTCAAGTCTACGGAAAAATGCTACCTGCTGTCTTTGAATTACTCTGCACAGTGGGCAGTGTCTTTTCCAACAGGTAGTTTTATTCAGATATCATATTATAATGGGGTTGTTTCAGTGGAGGAATGTGGGAGAGAATAAGGAAATAAAACCATTATTGAAACTGAATAAATTCACAAAAGGCAGATGAGCTCACTTTTTCAAAGTTTGCCGTTTTAAACTGACATCCCACTGGTGCAAATGCTAGTATATGAAATTGATACAGGATCCTCAGGTTCCTGAAAAATTGTGAGTGAATAAGATTTGGGAACTTGAATGAGATTTTCTCTTTCTCTCAAGTAATGATTTCAGGGAAACTTTATTTCATTTATGAATAAGTTGGCAGTAGTTCCAAACATTCTGACTTCTAAAATGTTTCTCTACTATACTGGTTCTCCTCTCCTTCATATTTTATTAACGGTCTGCAAACAAATGTATAAATCCATTAATAAGTGTGTTCTCTTTGCAGAGGGGTCCTTAACCTGGGAGTGGTGAATTAAAAAAATATTTTGATAACATTAGCCCTTTATATTCTTTTTCTTTTGGAATTCTGTTTATTTTATTTTACTAATTTAAGACATTATATTTGTTTTCAAATTATTTTGAGAAATTGTCCACAAATTTCAGAAGACAATCAAAAAACACCCCTAACCCAGAAAGATTCAGCATCCCCAATTTAAAGGAACCTCAAAGTAAATCCTTTAGTATAAAGAATATTTTCTGAAATAATTATCACATGACCTTATTTTTGCATAAGATTTTAGATTGTAAAAAGAATTTCTACATTTATTATCCAGGGATGTCCCAAACATTTTAAGCTTTAATAATAATTCATTTCTCATTTTCACAACTTTAAAAGCTTAAAATTACACTAAAACTTTTGTGACACTCTATATTACCTTTTTACCATGTATTATACTATATTTGATACTAATAATTGATCTGTCTATCCTAATTTTAATTATGAATACCAGATAAAATATGGTATAATATCTAGTAGTTTATACTAATTTTATATAACTATAATTATATAATTTTATATTCTACATGAATTAAAATAAAAACAAGTATAACATATTACCTTAAATATGATATATCAATTGATAATCATAATTATACTATATGATAACTAGATCATATATTACAAAAATATATCTTAGTATATTTAAGACAATGATATATAATATTATAATATATATTATTGCTTATTTCTTCATATTTATTTTCTATCTATAAATTTGGTTATAGATGAAATTGAGAGTCAGAAAAATTATGTGACTTGACAGAGCTATCATGGCTAGTAAGGATAAGGGACTGGGTATTGGACTCAGACCCTTTGACACCCAGTTACTTCCCAAGGAATCAGAGATAGACTTGTTAAGAACCGCAAAGGCCATCAAATCCAAGCCTCTTTTTTTTACAGTTGGTCTTTCTTGTCTCCTGAGAAGTTAAGAGATTTATATGCAGTTACACTGGAGGTAAGTGGCAAAGATGGGATTGGAACTTGGGTCCTCTAACTCTAAATTCAGTCGTCTTTCCCTTTTACCAAGGTACCTCTCAGTGTTGTTTCCATTTATTTTGAAAGTTCAAATACACATCCTAGGTTACCTTTAAGAGGAATGTTCAAATGTTTCAAAACCATGGCAAAAAAAATTTTTTTTAAAAGGGTAAAATATTTTAATTTAGATTCAAAGAAACTTTAACAAGTTATGCGATATATCTATTATTATATGCCATGAGAGATGGTACAAGAAGATCTCTGTTTTACAAATGCATTTTAAAATTAATTTAAAATAAATAAAATATCTTAGTAAATATTATAATGCAAGAAACTCTAGTCTCCATGGCATATAATAATTATTTTTGTGATAGGTCTAGTGGGTGACCAATAACATGAATGGAGAGCACTTTTCAAATCTTGCCTAGGGTTCATTGGTTCCATGATCTGACATTGACTAGTGTAATAAGGGATTTCTAGCAGGATATATAACATGGCAGGTTGGCAGCATGGGATGCTGCAAACCAAGATGCCACAGAGCAAAGACCGGGTCAACATTCTAAAGCACCGAGAAGCAGAGAGGTAATTGGGGACTGACAGTTGAGAACTGAGAGTTGCCTCCCTGTAAGAAGACAGAGAGGGAGTGGAGGTGTCACTCTCTGAAGGAAAAAGACTTTGGCACCTCCAGGAAATTAGACCATCTTGAAGGAGTGGTTGAGTGAGAGATCACCCCACACTGGTAGACATTGTGTGTGTGTTAATCCTCATCCCCTCCTGAATCCTGTTAGGACTCTCCATTCTGAGACTGCTGTCTGGATGAAAGGAGGTTGTGAGATTTCTTTGGGCTCTGCTGTCTTTGTCCCTACAAATCCCTCACTAACTTTAATTACTCTTTTAATTAGTTAGTTTAGGGTAATTTAGAAAGTTTAGATTTTTAATATCTGTGGTGGGGTTAGAAGTAAGGTATTCCCTGATTCCCTTTCCTTCCCTACTCCTTTTAAATAAACTTTTATTATATATATTAATATATATATATATATATATATACACACATACATATTTGGTTTCTCTTCAAATCTATCATATGCTGAACTTTAATGAAATTTAAGTTTAGTCTTCAGGCTTGTTGATTCCAATAATTTATCTTGTAGTATGAGATATGAAGTAAAACTGAAAGAATGGAGGCCTTTATATGATACTAAGTTTCAAATGAATTGTAATATTTCATTATTAACTAATTTAACTACATTGTCTCAAATGAGTTCCCTTATGACTTTTCTACTTATAAATTTGGTTATTCTTCACAAAGAAATTCAAATGTGAAATATTCTAGTTAATTGAAAAAGTTACCCCTACCAACATATAATTTGAGAGATGAGTTAGGGAAATACTCAATTATAAGCTGTTATCATCAAATCAAATAATTTGCCTCTTTTTTTAATCCAATATCTATATAAAAAAGGAATCTTTTTTATATCAATAGCAAATAGTAATTCGGCTTGTGCTTAAACACCTACCATCAAGGAAAACTCATTATTTCCTGAAAGAGCAGGTCCCATTTTTTATATGTCTACTTATTAAAAAGTTATAATATTGAGCTCAAATCTACTTCCTTTTAACAACAACTTTTTCAATCTAATTTTTTAATATATATAAGTAATGTCAATGTACTTCTCAGTTCCATAAATAGGATTCTTAGGACTCTATTCAAATGTTTCTTAGTTTGCTTTGGACTGCCATTTTAAACTATATAATCATTTTGTGTTTGCAGTCCACTAAAATCTGTTAGGGCTTTTTCACATGAATTATTGTTTAACCATATGTTCTTTATTGTATTCTTGTCAGCTTTGATCATTTTTTTTCTTCCCCACACAAAGCCTTTTTCAAAAATTAATATGGGAAGGCAGTGTGGAATATTGGTTGGAGCACTACAGTTGGTAAAAGCAAGACTTAGGTTCAAATCCCACTTCAGATATTTACTAGGTAAGTGTTCTTTTTGACTTCTATAAAATGTAGTGATGATTCAGTGACTTTGAAGTTTAAAATCAATGGGAAGAAACTCTTAGGGTAGTTCTTTATCACATAAATTCATACTTAGTGCATTGACACATTCCCTGGAACACATTTCTATAAAATGAAACAATAATAAACTATGTTTATTATTGTCATTCCTCAGTCTACCAAAGTTAAAAGATTTTAAAAAATTAAATATTTTTCAAGCATATATTTGTAATAAAAAAACTCATACTCATAAACCATTTTAACATTTGCAAGGCACTTTTCATGCATTGTTTTTTTTTTAATTCTCAGAACTCCCTTATATGCTAGGTGATATGTTTTTCCCTATTTCAAAAAGGAAAAAACTGACTCTTATGGAAGTAAAATGACTTACTTGGGGTAATGAATCTTAAAAAAAAATCTAGGATTTGATCCTAGATCTTCCTGATACCCACTTTCATGCTTTAAATACATGACCATTCAACTCCACTATTTGAAACCTTGCTTCTCTACCTTCTTTATTCAACAGAGAATAATTACATATACTTTTATATTCTATCCATTATCTTCCTGAAATAAGTTGGCTTGACTTGGCCAACTTTGGCAAATCCCAAAACCACATAAAACTATGACTGTGGGACACTTTAAGAATTATAACCACACACATACATATATATACACATATATATGTGTATATATATATATTATATGTATGTCATTGTAATAATAATTTAAAATATTTTACAGATTGCATATCAAAACAATTTTAATGAAAATAATTTTTAGACATTTTGCAATTCATATTCTCTCCCTCCCCAACTTTTCTCTCCCCTCCCTGAGATAGCAGGTATATATAGGTTGTACATGTGCTGTCATGTAATACACATTTCATGTTGTGAAAGAAGATCGCCATGTAGACTTCACTAGTTCCTTCTATGGTGGTGGATAAACTTTTTCATATGTGTTCCTTGAAGTTGTCCTGGATCCTTGCATTGCTGATAATAGTTAAGTCATTCATAGTTTATCACTATACATTATTATTATTTGTACAGTGTTCTCCTGGTTTTGCTCACTTCACATTAGCCTTTTTTTTTTATGATCATCTTGTTTGTCATTTCTTTCTTTACTTTTTCCTATTTATTTTTTTCCATATTCCATGCCAATGCAACTTTTTTTTTTCAGCTTTAAGTTTTTAATAGGAGACCACTACAATAATACTTTTGGGCCCCTCTCTATAAGCAAATGTGGGAAATAGAATGACAAATTGACTAGGAAGCTAACCTGAGAATCAGGAAGACCTGGGTTCAACTTCAGACAACAGGTACTGTCTATGGCATCCAAGACTAGTTATTTAATCTCTTAATCCCCCGAGACAATTTGTTAAGTAAATTGCTAAACAGTTACTTATCTGTATTTGTGGATGGAGTTTCTTTACCAGGAGTTCCTTGTATCAATGAAATCATGAATCCAGTTGTGTCTGTCTCTTTACCTTAGGACATTCTTTGATTGGACCCTCTTTCCCCCCTCTTCTTCATTTCATATTACCCAGATGCCTTCTGTCATGATCTCCTTTAAACATTTTATTGTTTTCTTGAATTTTGTATTTGAACATCAAATTTTCCATTTAGTTCTGGTCTTTTCTATAGGAATGCTTGGACATCTTCTGTTTGTTAAATGCCCATACTTTCCCCTGCAAGAATATAATCAGTTTTGATGGGTAAGTAATTCTTGGTTGTAGATCCAATTCTCTTGCCTTCCTGAATATCAAATTCCAAGTCTTGTGGTTTTTAGTGTAGAGACTGCCAAGTCCTGTGTGATCCTGACTGGGACTCCTTGATATCTGAATTGTCTTTTTCTGGTCACTTGCAACCTTTTCTCCTTGACTTGGAATCTCTGAATTTGGCTATTACATTCCTGGGGGTTGTCTTTTGAAGATTTAATGTAGGGGATAATGTATGGACTCTTTCAATGTCTATCCTCCCCCCTCCCGCCCCATTCAAGAATATCAGGGCAGTCTTGGATAATTTCTCATAATATGATATCAAGACTTCTTTTTTATCCTCAGGTTTTTAGGCAGACCAATAATTCTCAAATTCTCTCTCCTCGATCTGTTTTCTGGGTCTGTTGTCTTTTCAATGAGATATTTCAAGTTTCCTTCTATTTTGTTATTCTTTTGATTTTGCTTTATTAATTCTTGCTGTCTTGTCAGATTATTCACTTCTACTTGCCTAAAGACTGGTTTTCAGCTATGATATTTTGATTTTTCTTTTTGGTTTGGTCTATCCTACTTTTCATGACTTCCAGCAGGTCAATTCTGGTCTCCAATTTGCTTATTATTTCATTTGATTTCTGTGCCTCTTATTTTCCATATGGGCAATCTTGTTTTTAAGCTATTTTTTCTTTCTGAATTGCTTTCATTTCTTTTTCCTGCTTTTCTTCCCATTTTTCTTCTATTTTTCTGACTTGATCCTTTAACTACTTTTTGAGTTCCTTGAGAGCTTGTGATCAATTTCCATTTTTTTTGAAAGTTTGGATGTGTTTGCTTGTTTGTCACTTTCTGCTGTTGCTTCTCTATTTCACTCTTTTTCTCCATAGAAATTATCCAGAGTCAAAAGCTTTTTTTTGCTACTTATTTCCTTTGCTACTTGTGGATTGCAGTTCTTGCATGTTGGTGGACATTGCTGTATTAGCTTCTGTCTCATAGGGCTTTGGTAGTATCTTCCAGGCAGTTCTTTGTGTAGGGTTCTTTAAAGAATTTTTCCCTGAGGCTATTTCCCAGTCCTTGCTGCCTTTGCTATGGCAGCCAACTTCTACTCAATCTCTGTGCAAGTCTCAGTTAGCCCCTGAGAATTTAGAGATTTTCCCAGCCCTCACTGTGACTCTGATGTGGTAGGTGGTGTTGGGTAGGGGCAATCAACTCACACTTTGATAAGTGTAGTTTTGCCCCCATATAGTATGGAAATCCCAAAATACTGCTTACTTTTAAGACTGATCCCTGTGGGAGAGTCCCTTTATTTGCCTGATTTTGATTTCTGTCCTTTTAAGATGCTTTGTATTGATCAGTGGAAAGGAGATTTAGAGAGTTACTGCTACTCTGCAGCCATCTTAGCTCTGCCACCTCAATACAACTTTTAATAATTGTTTCCTGACATTTTTTAAACTATAAAATATATCTTGATGTACCATGATAATCCCAGTTTCTAGGAAATGTGTATATTTAAAAATTTTGTTAAAAATAGAAATAACATTGATATTTGGTTCAGTAAATATGATTCCTGCACCTACTATCTATTCCTTATGAGGGTACTTCTGCAACCCTTGCTTACTACTAACTGTAATCACACACTCTCCTATGGTTCATTGAGACTGTCACATACATGGTGAACTAATTAATACCTCTAGACATCTGAATGAGACTTCATCTTATAATGCCATTAGGAAAGAGGCTTATCATACCCAGGACACTGAGGATCATGGAGGGACAGGGCTTTTATTTTCCTCAAAGAGTACATGATCCCCTTATTGCTTTTTATCAGAGACTTCAGTGTCTTCATATGAATTATATTTAGAGTATTTATACATCACATTTTTTCTAGGACAATCATAATTTTATAAGGAAAAGTATATTTTAATGAGATTTTCAAAAGAAAAATCTTTTAGAATACCTTTGGACTTATTTTTCCTTTCTGAAAATATAACCACTAAATTAATGTAAATGAACTTTTTTTCCCTTTTGCTTTCTATCAGTATTATTTAAAACCTATCACTCTATATATACCTTTTTAAAAAGTTTCCCAATACTGACCTACTAAATAACATAAAGTTTTCAAGACAGGGTTATTGTGGAGATCACATGAGATAGCATATGTAAAGTACTTTGAAAATATTAAAGCTATTTACTACCACCACCATGACTACTACTACAACAAATACTAATACTACTACTACATCTTCTATAATAAGGGAGTTCATTTTTGAGGTTGACAGTGTTAAATAGTGAAAAGAATTCTGAACTTGAAGTCAGAACTGTCTCAAGTACTTAATAGCAATGTGATCCTGGGCAAATCATTTAACATTTCAGTCCTAAATTTTTTCATCTGGAAAATGAAAATCTTCAAGTCTCCCTCCAGTACTACAGTGATCTACACCAATTCCCTAGTTATACATGTGAAGAAAATGGAGATAAAGAGAATATGGATGTTTTCCCCAAGGTCACAATTAGCTACTGAAAGACCTAAGGCAAGAACAAGGTCTCTTGACCCTTTGTCCCATGCATTTTCTATTATGAGACACTGCCTGTGTTAGATTTCTTCTCTAAACCCTGAAACCAATTAGATCTTTCAATGTAAGTAATAAAGAGCTTGGTAATCCCAAAAGTTGTTTTAGAGTAGAGTGTCTTGGATAATCATAATTAGCACATTAGTTTGTAAATTGATTATATCATTTCCTTTAATTTTTCTATTTCTTATAATTTAAAAAACATTTATTTTAGTCATTTCCTTTCTGTAAGCATGAACCTATGGGCCAAGGTAATTAAAGTTTTTTTTTTTTCTTACCATGATAACTTCAGAATTCCTCATACATCAAATTTTCTGCCATATGTATTCCTCATTGACTTTCTCTCCTCTCCTTCCATCTTTCCCTTTATTTCTTCTGTCATTCCTCTGCTTCCCCCTCTCTGTCTCTCTGTCTCTGTCTGTCTGTCTGTCTCTTCCTCCTCTATCTTTTTTTTTTCCCTACCTTCCTTTCCTCCCTTTTATTTTCACTTTAAGAATTTGGTTTCCATCACCTATTTTAGGTCGTAGAAAGACTCTTTCCCTTTTTCTATGCCTTCCACCTGGTATTAGCACGGATTCTTATTTAGTTTCTGCTGAACAGTTTTACTACCAAGCACTACAGGGATGCTTATAGAGTCAGAATGAAAAACTAAGGGAAACAACATATTTATGGTGTTCTCATTAAAGCTGACAGTATTACTGGGAAATATGCCCAATTCCTTCTGAGGCCCACTTCTCTCTGGTGATTCAGCTCATCTTTAAGATCCTGTTTACAAACTGTTTTCCTCACTAAAACCTAAGAGTTGGACAGTGTGTGTTTTTGTTCCCATTGTTTTGAAACATATAGAGATTAGGTAACTTGACCACGAAGACAAAACTATTAACTGTTAGAGACAGCATTAAAATTTTGCTGTTCTTGTTTTTGTTTTTTATTGTTTAACTAGTCTTTTCCTCTCCATATCATGAAGTCACCACTACGATTAGAGAACGAAGAAGAATCAGAATCTCCTGTTTATTCTTCACAGCCTAGCAGATCATCATTCCTTCTAGAACATTCCACATGGGAATTTGGGGCAGTATTAACTATACCTCATTGGATGAGGCAGATTTCTTTTATTTATAAAAACCTTCAGCCCTACAAGTTCCCATCTCCCCATGCTTCAGACAGGAATATCATATTATGTCATTTCTCTCCATTAGCTGATGTTTAAAATTTCCTTGCATAATTTCCTGAAGATTTAATGAATGAAAGAAATAAATTCATTTTAAAAAGAAAATCATAGCAACTCTGTAATATACATTTTGAAGTTAATTTTAAATGAAAAGATTTTAGTTTCTGCAGTCATTTTTCCATGAATCAAATTAGCTTTAATAGTGGTAGGCTAATTATAATCATTGAAGAGGTAACCTGGTATAAAGGAGAGAATACTGGATGTGAAGTCAGGTTCAAATTTTCCTTCTGATATTTATAGTTCCATGACCATGAGCAAGTTACTTAAGTCCCCAATGCCTCAGATTCCCAATTTTAAAATTATAATAGTGATGCTTATAGTATAGTACTATATCTCACATCATTATTCTGTGTTTCCAATTAATGATTATAATGCTTCTTTGCAAACTTCCAAGTGTTAAATATATGCAAGCTATTTTAATAAGCAAATCTGACTTTCATTCCTGGATAGAAGGCGTCAGTGCACATTTCTGTTTGAAATAATTACAATGCTTTTTATAGAGTAATAATGATTAAATAAACTTGTGATACCTCTAATTATATATGTATTACTAATTTAATATGTTATGCAAATTGTAATGTTAACTCTTATTAATGTTGATTTTCTATAAAGTATTTATGTATCTTCTTTAAAAAGTCTTTTTTTCCTGTGACACTAAGGTTTAAATTACCATTTAAAAAAAAATTAAACCCTTACCTTCCTTCTTGGAGTCAAAAGAAGGTGCCAAGGTAGAAGAGTGGTAAGGGCTAGGTAATGGGGGTCAAGTGACTTGCCCAGGGTCATACAGCTGGGAAGTGTCTGAGACCAGATTTGAACCTAAGACCTCTTGTCTCTAGGACTGGCTCTCAATCCACTGAGCTACCCAGCTGCCAATAAATTACCATTTTAGAAAGAGGCAGCAGGGCATAATGAAAGGAATGCTAGGTTTGTGGGCAGAAGACCTGGTTCCATCAATTACATACCATTAATTGTGGGTACTTATGTAATTAGTGAATTTGTTTTTGGGGTCTGAGGTAAGAGAATTAGTATTTTCATGAGTTCTCACATGGAAGACTTATTGAGTCCCCTTTGAAAGCATTAATAAGGAATAGTACTCCATTTGTAGTATGAAATGTAGTTGAATACAATGAAGCAGGGATAAGGCAACAAAGGTAGACATCCTTTCTAACTGAGATACAAAGCTGAACTACTCAAATGTGTGTCGTTGATGAGAAAACTCTCATATCCTATATGACCATACATTGAAAAAATAGTACAACTTGGAACATATCAGAATTCTTAAAGAGTATGTTAAAGAGAGTTAAAGAAAAACAGATTAAAGCACACAGGTTTACCATGCGTTAAGCCCTTGCTAAACACTGGGAAGACAAATACAAAACAAAAGAAAGGTAGTCTTTGTCCTCAAGAAGCTTGCATTCTAATGGAGAAGACTCTACATAAAAGGGGATCCAGGACATGTCTGTAATAATTAAAATTAAATTATGAGCCTGCTAGTAGCTTTATAAATTTATTAAATCAAAGTGGTAATAGTAGAGAGAGGGAAAGGTAGGAAAGAGGTAGAGAGGCATTTAGCTTATTGACCGCCATGATGGATTGAAGCTCACCACCAACAAGAATTACTACTTACCTAGCAACAATGTGAAGAAATTGTCCTGGAAATCAAGGACTGAATTGTTGTCCCAACTAATCTATTAATTATTCTTTTACTAAATGCTACCAAACTATTTCAGATTAAGATAACAGCATTTGAAATAAATCTGAAGCATCACATAACTGCGCAGATCTGATTGACTAGAATTTCCCAACTTTATTTTTTCCTGAATGAGAATTATTCTTTCCCATATGGATAACATTCATTAGTCTGGGAAATGTGGATGTATGCTATCTTGCTTATGAGAAAGCCAGCCAGAAGCTGATGACCCTTTCTCCTCCTCTTCAGTTCATACTGGAAATAAGATGTCTCCTAAATCCCTGTCCTGGCTTAAATCACTCAATACTGTTTTAGGTGACCACCTGATTACTTTTTTCTTCTTTCAATCATCTAAAACAGAGCTTCTCACACTCTATACTCAAATCAATGACCATCAATCCATTCCTACAGAAGCTGACTTTCTAGTGTCTTGCTCCCTTAAATACTCTTGCAGATATTCCAGTATAACCAGATGATCCTCTCCAACTTTTCCAGAAATGGCAATAGTCATATGGGGGTGGGGGGGTACTACAAATGAAAATCTCTTCTGTCTCTGCTTTCGATAGAGGTAGCATTCAAATCTCTTCACATAGCAATTAGAGCTTTTAAAATTATTATAAAAAATACTGTAATTACATTGCTATTATTCCTATATCCTATTGTAATTACTCTAATACCAATTTCTTCTAAGCCTTGTATGCACTCACATCAAGATAACCTCATGATATTCTGAAAAGCTAAAAGTGTTACGATGCTTCTCTAAGTGAGTAACTTTCTGTAGTAGATATCTTATTAAGAGCATGATTATACTCTTCCATGTAGTGAAATATTGTGTGTGTGTATGTGTGTGCCTGCACTCATCTTGAGGACTTCAATCAAATTATTTTGTAGTCACACCTATTACATAGGTGTGTATATATATTATATATTATATATATATATTATATTAATATATTATTATTATTTATTTTTTATATTATATATATTTATATATTATAAATATAATATATATTATAAATACCATAAAGCTGTGATAAGAAGGAAGGATTCCTGCTCTGATTCCTCTATATATATATATATATATATAGATTCCTCTATATAAATAAAATTTTATATAAATAAATGTGAATTTGAAAGCAGCAGCAGCAGCAGGATTTTCTGTCCAAGACCATCTGTTTACCCTTTTGACTTGTGAATCAACCAAGTAGGTTAAAAGGTTTTCCAAACCTTTAAATATTCATGGATAATGACACAAGAAACAATATACTGGATATCTAAAAGGCTGACAATCTGTTCAGTACTGAGTTTATGTCATGTATTTAAGTGAATAATTGCATTAAAAAACTGGGAATATTTCAAAGAAATGACATCTACATTGATCATAAGAATTTCATATAGAAATTTATACAATATATAACAGATATAATAAAATTTCTAAATAGCCTAAAAGTTGCCTTTGTCAGCACATATTTAATTTGCCAAGAGGCAAACCAAGAGATTTGGCATCTAAAGGCAACACTGGTTTAAAATGCAAACTTGTGTATTAAATATTTTGGCGAAAGGTGATGTGAGATTATAAGAACTGAGAAGCTGGAGAAGGGAGAAATAATTTAGAGGAAGGATAGCAGAACATTTAAATGAAAAAAAAAAGTTATTTTAAGGGCATCTATAGGTGAAACTTGCAAGAGGAAAACAAATGGGGAAAAAGGATAGAAACTATCTTTAGGGTATTTTATAATTACCATTGAGGATAGTGGAACCACTGCATTCAGAATCTATTGTCCTGAAAGTAGAAATGTGTAAAAAGAAAAGTAGAAAGAGAAAGATATGTAAAGTCAAAGAATGGATCAGTATACAGTCTGCATGAGTAGAATTTAGAACCAAATGAACTCAGTGATCCAAGTTCTTTAAAATATAAGTATATAATTCACTGGGGTTAAGACTCCTTATTTTACAAGAACTTCATGAAAATTTAGAAAGAAGATGGAAATAAAATTAGAAAGAATCTTATATATTTTACCAATATAATTTCCACATAGTTATGTGACTTAAGTGATATGTTATTTTTCTTATAAAATAGAGAAAATAAAAAAAAAAAAACACATCTCTTCCAATCATGGCTGGTGAAGAATTTTTTATTAAATAATTTTTTGACATTACAATTTTTGGAAGCTCTCACCGTTGATAAAATTAAATTCATATCTCTGATAATAAAAAGATTGTATTTTAGAGGTTTATTAAATGATCATTAGAAATCAAGGAATAAAGAGGATACAAAATAAAAACCATGTGCCCATGGCTGATTAGCCCATTTCAAATCCCTGCACTTAGCTTACCACCACACTTGCTGCATCATGCAAGAAGAGAAAGCGTGGGAGGCATAACTGCCAGTTAAATACCAATAACATGATCTTGCCAACATGGAGACATAGGAGAGATTATAGGGAATTCTGGGAAATACCAAGGACTTCTGGGGAATGAAGTCTAAGGTTCAAAATCTCCATTTATACACTCCCCCCTGACACCTGCAGAAGACTAGTCTCTCCAGTGGGTCTTGTAAATATACCAGCTATGAAATTATGGATATTTGAGGATAAGAGGAAAAGAGAACAAAACCAATGATTGCTAGGCACATTGGTAAAAAGTCAGTTAGGGGGTAGTCCCCTTTGGCATAAGAGTATACATACAAAAGAAATTCATTCAACCCCACACAGTTCAATTCACCACATCCCAAAGTTCATTCTGGATCTTCTGGTGTAGTTTGTGGTCTATGGAGGCATCTTCATGGTGCCTTCTCCAAACAGTTCACTTTCTGAATTTGAAGAGGTAGTATGTTTCTTAACCTAAAATTACTCTCAAAAGGAATTTAAACTTTGCAATTTAAAATAATAATAATTATACATACCCCCCTGAAGAGGGTGACTGAAAAACACAGGGATCACTTAGGGATCCATCTCCATGTTGTGTATTGGTTCTAAGACAGAGTGGAAAATGCTAGTAATGGTTAAATGACTTGCCCAACATCACACAGATAGGATGTATCTAAGGCCAAATTTAAACCCAATACCTCTTAACTATAGCCCTGGCTCTCCATCCACTAAACCATCTGCCATATTTGACACTACATTTCTTTTAAAAATTGCTTCAGTTTTCTCCTCTCTCTCCACTTGCCCTCTCCCACTGAGTCATTACATGTGACAAAGAATATTTTTAAAATAAATAAAAAGTTGAAAAAAAACAATTTTCAAAATCAATCAGTATATGGTAAAAAAATCTAACATTATTTGAAAGGATTAACATTGGTGGCCCTCCCATTTGTGCAAGGATATTAGGGAAGGTGCTTTCTCATATCACTTCTTTGGAATTATGCTTATCCTCCATAATTTTATGTCATTAACTTTCTATTTAAAGTTGATGTTTTTCTCATTTACATTTTATAGCCATTATTTGTAGTGTATTCTTAGCTCTTTCTACTTTACTCTTCATTGGTTCAAATAAGTCTTTAAATTTTGATTTTTATCAATCATATTTGTCATTTCTCACAGTATTCCATTCATTCCTTTCATTCCTTTCTTTTCCATTCCATTCATTCATTACAACCTACTTAGTTATTCCCTAATGAATGAGAATCTATTAGCATCTAAGCTGTCCCTTTGCTCCACAACAAAAAATGACTATAAATATTTTAGCAATTTCATCTACATCAATACAAATTATTTTCTAAAATAAATTACTGATTCACACAAGTTCACCAACAATGTACTAGTAGATTAATCTTCTAACAACTCCAGTATTGCTTATTCTCATCTTTGCCGACTTTCTGGTTTTGAGGAGAAACTTCGTCATTATTTTGATTTGTATTTCTCTCATTATTTGTGATTTGATTTGGAATCTGCTTTCATATGGTAGTAAAGAGTTTGCCATGTTTTTGACAACTGCTTAATTTTATCTTTTTAAATATTTATATATTGGGGAAATAGCTCTTTGTTTTATGCATAATCTGTTATTTATCTGATACATTAGGTAGCAAACTCTTATCTAAGATAATATACAAATTTAATTCTCATTATTAATATTTTCTTCATTACTTGCTACTCTAGACAATGAATGACACAATAGATCAAGGCCTAATTTGTAATATTTGCTGATTCCCGAAATCTAAATTCTCAAATTGAGTCCAGTTAATAGAAATTAACTATGCAATCTCAGACACAGGAAGATTTTTATCCTGAAGTAATATTATACACTTTCTCTCTCCTTTAGGAACTGATTCAATAACAAATTTTGTTCAGCAATAACAAAAATTGTTCAATGTAGGAAGCTAAAACTAGATAATTCAGGAGTTTTAGTTTCATGAAAAATAGAGAAACTAAAGAAAGAATCAGTAGGTATAATGACCAGAAATCAAAGAATAAAAGTTTGAAATAGAGAAGAAAATTAGTATTGGGGGCAGATGATTTTTTAAAAGGTGAAGAAAATGAAAGAAGTGGAAGTAGTGGGAACAAAAAATATATATATTTTCCTTAACTACATAACTGAGAAGAAGAAAAAAGTTATGGGAAATGGGGTAATAATTAGATTTAACTAAAGAAAGGGGGTAATTAATTCAGAGAGCTAATAGTTATAAATTTACCAGCACACCAGGACTATTTCAGACAATGGTATTCCTCTCTGAATCATGCCTTTTCGATTATGCTATTTAGTTCTCATTTCACATTACAGAAAAATGGAAATGTTTTTGAGTGACCATCCCTCTCTCACTAAGTTGGATTTACCTCTTTTTTCCCTTTCATCATACTTTTATTTGCTCCTTACCCTTTCTCCGTTAGACTATAACATTTCTTTACCTTTACTTTGTTTCTTTCTTTAAGTTTTTTCTTTTACAAGGAGGGTAATATACTTCCATTTTTAAATTTTTTTAATGATTCAAATAATTGTCTTTTATTGAATTCTATTGTTCCCATTACTAACTGTGTTCAAGTTTATATCTTCTCATTTAGAGTTGCAAAGATAATTTCCTTTGCTCTTTGGGACATGTTTTTTTCATTTCTTTTTCTGGTTTCTAATGCATGCAGAATAATCCCAATTTCTCCCTTAAAACATTCAGAATTTTTCTATTACAATTCCATGCTCTCTTATAAATCCATAGAGTGCTATATTTCAACAGATGTATTTCAGTTTTAATTTTCTTGCAATATTCAGAGATCTTTGTAGTTTTCATGTCTTAGTTTCCATATTCCCTTCTGTTTTTAATATCTTCCCTTTGATTTATCTTCCCATGTATGAGATATTTAAATGAGTTTTCTTCCACTGGAAATCTTTGGTGATTTTAGGCTCCCCCCTCTTACATTCATTTATATTTTACTCTGTCATTTTTTCTTCTCAGATGTTCCCCTCACCTTCCCAAGGGGCTACAAAGCTGTCTCAGATTTGGATATTGGGGAATTCACTTTTCAACTTTTCCCCTTCCTTAAGTGACTCCTGGAGGGTAGGACCCATTTGCCTGGAATGTCAGTCTTCTATCCTTCAGGTCTAGTGCAGCCTCACATGCACAAGGGCTCTCTGCTGCTTCTTTGGCAAAGCACTATTGCTCTAGGCTTGCAAGATGTCCCTATGTTCTTCAGTTTCCCCCTCTTCTGCAAGTGGGTATCTCTGCCAAAGAATGGTGGGGGGAGGGAAGGTTTGCCCTATGCTGGAAGGGACTGCAGCAGCAACAGGCAAACTATTGTTTAGACCATAAATCACAAACCAATGAGTTAGACTGTGTATTCTGCCAAAGACTGGGATTGGTTCTAACAAGATTGCTGAGAAAGCATGGTAAGGATTGCATGATAAGGCAGTGATCTCTCCATAAAGCTTTTACTTTTTCACTGTATCCTTTGCATCATGTGTAATTCTTATTCTTCTTTCTTATTATTCCAATTTCGAGAGTTAGTGTATACCAGAGAAAATATCACTTTTCACTTTGTAAGAATTCCTAAATAACCAAAAAGAGGACGAATGAGATTAAAGAGATTATTTTTTTAAAAAACCAGTTACCTGAATTATAAAGTTTTTCTTAAATATATACAGAATAAAAAGAGGAACCATCAATTGGTGAAACAAACAAATTTAAATATTATTGACCAAAACCGAATATCTAAAATGTATAGGAAAGAAGTTAATCTAAATTTATAAAATAAAATAATAGATATCATCAATGAGTGTTAACATTTTAAAAAATAAAATTACCAACTATATGAAATGCACTCCTAAAAGCTAAATTGAAATGCAAATTAAAACAGTGCTGAGATTTCACCTTATACCCTTTAAATTGTCAAAGATAATAAAAATGTAAATAGTCAATGATGAGAGGACTATAAGAGGAGAGGCCAAGTAGTATGCTTTTGGAAGAACTATGAATTTGCTCAACTATTCTGTAAGATAATTTTGAATTACTTAAGAAAAAAAAACCCACAAAACTATTCATTTCCTTTAATTCAGAATTCTCTACTAAGTATACACCCAGTTAAAAGCAGAAAGAGGGGGCAGCTGGGTAACTCAGTGGATTGAGAGTCAGACCTAGAGATGGGAGGTCCTGGGTTCAAATGTGACCTCAGACACTTCCCAGCTGTGTGACCCTGGGCAAGTCACTTAACCCCCATTGCCTAGCCCTTACCAATCTTCTGCCTTAGAACCAATGCACAGTATTGATTCCAAGAGGGAATGTAAGGGTATAAAAAAAAGAAGCAGAAAGATTTTATGAATATAACAATATTTACAGTCTGTTTTGTGGTATTAAATACTAGAACAGTGTGTGCTTATCAAGTGGTAAAAAGTCAAATATCATAGTATATGAATATGATGGAACATCATTGTACCATAAAAAGAGAAAAACAAGGAATTCTGAAAATATGGGAAGATATGAGTGAATCTAGGAGAACCAGAAGAGCAAAATGCACATTGACTATATTATTATAAATAAAAAGAATACTATGTGGAAGCTAATCTCTGAGAAATTAAAATGACCTTGGAGAGGTCCTCTATTACTCTGCTTTTTCATTACATTTCCCATGCTAGTTGATAGTCTACACTGTCAGGTAAACTCCCTTTTTTGAAGGAGTAGTGACATTTATAAATAAATGTGATGTACAAATAATTTATTTTAATGGAAAAATTGGGAAATGCTTTGGGACTGGACCAAAACATAGATAATAAGTCTAAACTTAAGGTACAATTTTTGAAGATATTAGGAGTAAAGGTTTCTAATAAAAGAGAAAATGTCAAAGCTGTGGGAAAATTTTATAGATCTTAACACTATCTAAAATTGACAGAAAATATTAAAAAACTGTCTACCCTTCAGGAGAAGAATCGAAAGGGGGAAATTATGGATGGTAGTCTTTCATTAAGAATTGCAAAAACAGGGGGCAGCTGGGTAGCTCAGTGAATTGAGAGCTAGCCCTAGAGACGGGAGGTCCTAGGTTCAAATCTGGCCTCAGACATTTCCCAGCTGTGTGACCCTGGGCAAGTCACTTGACCCCCATTGCCTACCCTTACCACTCTTCTGCCTTGGAGCCAATACACAGTATTGACTCCAAGATGGAAGGTAAGGGTTTAAAAAAAAAAAAAAGAATTGCAAAAACAGAGCTAAAATCCTTATAGTTTAATCCACTCACAAGATGAAATATCTGAGGCCAAAAATGGTTATATATCTTGCCCAAGAGAACAAGGACTCAAGTTTTCTGCCTTCAAGTTCACTGAACCTTCTATTATGCCCTTTGGTTAAATTTATTTTATGATGTCCCAGCATATTTTTTTTTTGTATTTTGTCTACATGATGCCCCACAAATTGTGTGATCTAAGTGAGAAATAAACAATTTCCCAGTAGTGCCTGTGATTAGGTGATCAATTAAAAATCTACCAATGCCACAATTTTTAAACTAAAAGTATTAATGTTTCATTGCAGTAATTTTAAAGGAATCTGAAATGACTTGGTCTATTAGTTGATGTGATTTAATGACTTTTTATGCATCCAGTCATATTGGATTATAGAAATAATGTTATGTATGTGATATTTATCCTTAGATAAATATTTGGTCAAACCTCATTTTTTAAAGATCAGTGCTTGTAGCCTAATTGCTATAATTTCTACATCTTAGTTATATTCCCTGTATTTTAGACATTTATATTTGAATTGAAATGAGAGAGCTTGAAGCTATGTCAAATTATGCTGTTAGTCCCCCATAAATAAAGTTGAAATTAGACCAAGAAAAATACTGGAATTTTCAGGAACAAAAATGCCACAAGGAAGAAAGATATCAATTGAAATAACTGTCTCAGGATTATAAACATTTATAATACACTGTTTGCTATAATACGCATCTTCCTAAATGCTTTAAATGGCTACTTATTATCATAAATAATCAATACAAGTGGCAGGGATGTGATCTTTCAATAAACAGCTTATGCTAATATAAACTAATTGGTTCTTGAGAAGCTTTCCTATTTATCACCTTAAATACTAGTATTTCATCAAAAGAAAAGTATTGGTACTAGAGTACCTCTGTGTCAGGAATAGATTTTAATTCCTTTATAACCTCACATAATATTGAATTGGAAGAGTTACATATTTTAGAATATTGAGCTGTATGTTATGGTCTTTTATAAACATTATTCCCATATATAATATTAGGATATTACTTGCCTTAAAGAGACTATTTTATAAAGAAGTTGGATTCTAATTTTCTTAATAAGAATAAACATTAGTAATTGTTGATAACTTACCCAATTATTTGTTATATATGTATTATATATTTTAATTTATTTATGAGCAAGTGTCCCCAATAGTATTTTAGGGGATGGAGGCTGTGTTTGGTACCAGCTCTTCTTTCTATACTTGCTTCTAAAACTAATTAAATCTGTGTGACTAGTTGATATAAGTTGATAATGGCAGGGGGATAGATTGGCATGTGCTCATCAGCAACAGCACGAGGACCTTTCCACATCTACAAGAACCCTGGAAGTTCCATTAGTTCACCAATTAAAGTGGAGTTTGAGAGGAAAGCTCTGAAGTATGTGTTAAACATCTTCACCAAGTGTTGTTTCAAGGTTACAACAGTATATAGTGTGCCATGGGCATGGGGCAAGATCAACTGGGATATGGGCAAAAGACAGATACCAACAATATCTCAAAGGAGTTTAGGGGAAAGATAACTTTCTGCTTAATTTAGGTCTAGGATCCTCCAAGAGATATTTTTGAGATGATTCAGAAATTAAATAATGGATGAAACAAATATTATTATCCTTGATCTTTCCAATCACAGTGCCCAATATTTTGTGCCTTGGCAGAGAGATCTCCTCAATCTCCTTTATCACATGATCCTTTCAAAGGTAGACTTTGCAGACTTTTTAGCTCAGTTTATATTTTTAGAAGGAGAGAGAAGAGTGAGATGTTAACATTCTTATGCTCTTTGCTCTATTTTATTTGTCCAGTAGCAAGAAACCTTATAGCTTTTTCGATTCTAAATCCTTCAGCCTCCTCTGTAGAGTTTATTTTTCCCTCTTGTGTGTAACCGCTTTTGGAAAATTTCTATTTTAAAACATACCTTAGTCTTTTTCCAATATCTATATTCAAAATAAAAGTAAGAGAAAACTCCAGCATTTACTAACTCCTCAGTCTATCTCTATAATTCCATGAAAATCTTTTTAAATAATATGGGTAAATGAATTGGTATCCTGTATAGGTCTCCTGTTTTTATTCTCAGAACTTTTTGCTCAGTTTACTTAAATATACTTTCCAATACTTTATTTACAGGTTTAAAAAAAACAACAAACCTTACACCTGAAGTTGGAACCCTTTGCTATCCAAGGCTCATTGTGGCAATTTCAAATATTTATGCTTGTTCAAATGCAGCTTGATCCACTTTCCACATCTTTTCTTCCAATAGTCCAAGTAGTAACCAAAAAACAAATAGCAAAATACTTCCATTATAACAGAAAATTCCCATTATTTTTCTACCCATACATAAAAGATGGCATGCTCTCCTAGACTCCCATGCCAGAAAGAATATGTCCCAGAGAGCTTTAGTGAGTAGTCACCTTGGATGCTAGTCATCTCCTTTTCGCTTCCTTTGTTAATCAAGCATTCCACAACCTGTTGGTTGAAGTTTAGGCATCTTTTGAAAAACCTTTTCTACTCTACTTGTCCTACTTCCTTCTGGTTTGGTTCAGATGAATTCATTCCTGTTATTTCTGGCCTTAACCCTAGCAACTAGTTACTACCCGAGGCATACACAATAACTCATTAATCAAGCACTTGATCAATAAGCATTTATTAAGCACTAGAAGGAAATGGGAGTGGCTGCTAACATTTGTCCTACATTACTTTTGCTATGATTTTTTCCTGATTTTTATTTCACACTCCAAAAATATTGTTTATTTATGCAGGATCCCTGGCAATGGAATGATAGAACCTCAGTTCAAATCCCAAGTCTTTTGTGTTCATTCTATATGAACTTAGGCAAATTTCTTCAAACCTCAGTTTCCCCATCACTTAAAAAAAAAAAGGAAAATAAATTAGATGTTTTCTAATGAGCCATATAGATTTGAATCTTAATCCTGGATTTTTTAAAGAAGTAACTTCTTTTAAAGGTTTTTATCTTTTTCCCCCAAAGTGAAATTTTGTAAAAATTTTTGAAGGTAGAAAACAGATAGTCTCTAAATATACAGAATTACAATATAGCTCATATTATTAAATTCTTATTTTTAGGAACTTTAACAGCATTCTAATAATACCTTGACTTTTTCCCCTTTGTAGTTCAATATTTATCAAGTTTGGTTTGACTCAGCAACTGCATTTTTTCCTTTCTTAAAATATAGTTGGTCATTCAGTTAAATGCTTTAAAAGTGGAATTATCTCAGCACATGTTATATAGCCAAATACATACTTCTCAGTAAGGTTTTTTCTCTTACCTAGAAAGATTTAACCTTCTTTCTTGTACATAGATCATGTATCTATTGCAATAGAAGATAACCTAATGCTTTTATGTATTTTATGGCTGAGGGTGTAAAAAGTATAATTGTGCACATTAGCATTTCATTTTCTCCAAATGGCTGCCAGTTTAAGATCCCTTAGGATTTTATTTAATTTGTGAGTGAAGCTGGAAGCCATTGTGCTTACTCAGATTTCTCCCCTGTAACAATACTTTACTTCAGTTATATCCTTACTGAAACGATGCCTTCTGAGGCAAAGATATTAAGGACATACTGTCTCCCCAATGCTTTTGTCCCCTTCTCCCAACATCATGCCTTCTACAGTGTTCTTCTCTGTGTCTGTAGTGAATTAAGGACTATTTCAGTAACATGGCTATCCATTATCACCTTTGTAGGTGGATACCTGAATACATTCCCAACCCTGCCCAGTTTCCCCAAGGCTGGGAAATCCCTCCTTTTTTAACCACACCCAACTTAAGTGCCATAAGTGTTATGAAGGCTGCGCTGATACCCCATTTGGAAATTTTTTTTTCCTTGCCTCCAATTACTTGTAAAACTCTCTTAGGAAGTCTCCTTTTATACTTTTTTAACTTCCTTATGTGATGGCAATTTATGAGCATATTTTATACAATTTACAAATTAAATTGAAAGCTAAAGAAAGTTCTATGTCTTATTCATGTTGAATTATGAATTCTTTTTTAAAATTTTATTTGGTCAATTTAGACCATTGTTCCTTGGCTACAATAATCATATTCTTTCCCTCCTTGCCCTACCCCTCCCCTTCCTGTAGCCCACATGCAATTCCACTGGGATTTACATGTGTCCTTGATCAAGAACTATTTCCATGTTGTTGATGTTTGCACTAGGGTGATCATTTAGAATCTATATTCTCCATCATATCCCCATCGATCCATGTGATCAAGCAGTTTTTCTTCTGTGTTTCTACTCCTATAGATCTTCCTCTGAATATGGATAGTGTTCTTCCTCATAGATCCCTCCAAATTGTTCATGATCACTGCATTGCCACTAATAGAGAAGTCCATTGCATTCAATTGTACCACAGTGTATCAGTCTCTGTGTACAATGTTCTCCTGGTTCTGCTCCTCTCACTCTGCATTAATTCCTGGAGGTTGATCCAGTTCACATGGAATTCCTCCAGTTCATTATTCCTTTGAGCACAATATTTGAATTATGAATTCTTGAACAGTCTTATTAAGACATTGATATTGAGTCTAATAATTTGCCCAGGATCACATAGATCTATGGAAATCTGCTACAATATCATAGGCAGGTTCCAAAATATGGTCAGTTTACTTCTGTATTGAGTTTTATTATATCCACTTCAGTATTTCTAGAGATCTATGATCTCTTTAATATGGATATAGTTCTTTAGTATTTCAGGTTACCACACCAGTCACAACTTCCATCCTCTTCTTCTTGAGCTGCTCATGTATTTATCTTTAATTTCTTTACATGAAAACTTCAAATAGGATCACAAAAAGTCAGACAACACTCAAATGACTGAACACCACCAACAGAGATATCTCCTACTAGGTACTAAATAGCATACTGGTCTTTGGGGGATAAGAACACAAAAATAGAAGTCTGTATCTTTAAGATCTTTATAGTCTTTGAAATGTCATTTTATACACACACACATACATTTCAGTTTTAGTTTATAGTTAGAGGGACAACACATTAAACTAACAATTAAAGTGCACATATCTTGAACAAGCACTACAGAATAGTTTAGTGGATAGAATATTAGTCTTGGAAATAGGATGGCCCAAGTTTGAATCTTGAAAATCATTATAGACAAGTCATTTTCATTTGTAAAATTAGACCAATAATACATCATAGGACAGTTATGAAACTGAAATGAAATATTGTTCACAAAATACTTTACAAACCTTAAAATACTACATAAATATCTACTGCTATTTTCTATTACACCTGGAATAATTTTAAGGCTTTTGGAATAATTCAAAGTGAATGTATTTCCCTAGAAATCTACACCTTTTACAAACTTTACTATTTCTGCTGAGGGTAGTCAACTGTGTTAATAGTCTAGGAGTCATTTTTAACTTCTCAGCTCCATTACTCCTCCTATTTCAGTTGTCACATTTGTCCCATCCATCCCCTACTTCACTTACAGAGACAACGACTTTATTCAGAGCCTGATCACCTCTTACCTAGAATATTGTGATAGACTATGAATTCCTCCCCTCTCTCTCCAATCCATCCTTCATACAACTGCATAAGTCTGACTGAGCTCCACCATGATGAGACTGGCATTTAAAACCTTTACAACCTGATTCCAACTTATATTTCTAGGCTATGCATGCCCGCTCTCTATAGTCTCTCTGATCTAGTCATTTTGGCCATCCTGATATTTCTTACACTCAATACTCCGTCTCCCATCTACGTGGAATTCCAAATGTTGTCCTTCATTCCTGATATCCCTCCCCAATTGTGCCCCTGAATATTAATTCCTAGTTTCCTTCAAAACTCAGATCAAGTGCTATCTTCTAGACAGGTTCCCAACAGAGCCCCTTGCTGATAGAGCTTCCCTCAGAAATTACCTTGTATTTATTTGGTGTTTCCATAAATATGCTGGTGGCCTTCCTCATTTCCTCCTGACATTGTAAGGTTCACATTGAAGGACTCTGACTGTCCATCTGACCTTGCCATGTGATCAGCCCATCTGCTCTTCCAAACATTTCAGTTCTTGATGACATTTTTTTTCTACTTTACTTTTGCAGAGTTTCTCATTGGTTATATATTGCAATCTGTTCACAATCACCATTCACCTCTCCAGTGACCTTCTGTGTGATATTTATTTTTAATTTTTCAGAGATTGTTATATTGCATCCCATGCTGCTATTTCACAACACTAGGAAAATAATAGTTTTAAAAAGATGGGTCTCAACTTTCATGCAAAATTTGGTGTGATTAAAGCTTTGCAATATTAAGATTAGTTTAATTAATTAACTAATTAATTAATGTAAATAATAATTTACAATTATTAAAATTAATAGCTTTGCAATTTTCTGAATGCATTTCAGTCTAATCTTGTTCTAATTTGTTTTCTATCTGTGACATTTATGCGTGACAATAGACAAGTTCTATAGTTTTTCAGTCCAATGGACACTCTTCATACCCTTGGACTTTTCTCTATGAATGAACAAGCTAAATTCCTTTGAATGTTTAAATATATCTTCTAGGAGACTTTGCAGTGTTTAAGGACTCACTGCAGATAGCAAAATGTTACCTGAAAACAATAACATCTTTAATACATCACCATACATAGAGACCCCTTCTACAAACCTGACTCTTTACTGGATTATGGACAGGAATGGATAGATTAGGATCTACATCACTGGAGGAAACTTCTGAATTAAGAAGACTTTATATTCCTTTCAGTTTTATAAGTATGTTTTGTAAAGACTTCTTGGGCACTTTTATATTTATCTCTGCATCCCCAGCATGAGGCAGCTAGGTAGTCCAGTGAATAAAGAACTGGACTTAGAATCATAAATACCAGAGTCCAAATAAGACCTCAGACACTTACTAGCCATGTGACTCTGGGCAAGTCATTTTACTCCTGTATCTTTGCCAAGAAAGCCCTAAATGGGGTGACTGATCTACAACAATGAATCCCCAGTGCCTACCACAGTTTCTGATATAAAAGAAACTTAATAAAGGTTTGTTGATTGATTATTCTTTGAGTGATTGACCACTTAAGATCATTTCTAGGTTTTTGTACATTAATTTGGTAGTTGGAATGATTATTCCATTATAATTATGCCTTCCTATCTTTGCAGCTGGTCTTAGAATATCAACAGATTAGCAGGTTTTTAAAATGGCTCGCTGATTCAAATACAAATTATCCTGTGTTCCCTCATTACTCATTTGTAAAAGTATACTGATTTTCAACAATCTAACATAACTTTCAAACAGAGCAACTTGGATTTAAAGTTTGAAGAGAAAAGGGAGATGAGCTCAGTAACTGTAAATGGGCCAGATTGAGAACCACCAACATCCAGAAACATGATGCTCATTCCAGAAGTTCTGCAAATTCCCTGGGAAGGTTCAGGCATTAGATGGTAGCAGGCTAATGAGTCATCAGAGGAACACAAATCTAGGAATATGTAGATGAAAACAGAATATGTGGATTGCTGCTATTAGATAGTCTAAATGTAGAAATGAATTGCAATTATATCAGTTGCTTAAGGTGTTTGGATTGAGGACTCCATTTCCTGAGAAGATATGGCTTAAGAAGGAACATACTGGATTCTGCGTCTATTCCCAGGGTCTCAGTCTTTTTCTCATTCTTCCACTACATCCTCCGTGTGCTTTAGCATTAGAGCTCTGCTTTGCCATTGTGCTGGCATGCTCAAGGAATGAAAACCTGCTTGGAATCTCAACACTCTGGACTGGGTTGCTGCTATCTACTTCTTTGCTTTCCAAAATTCTATAGAAATGAGAATTTGACGCATTCCTCATAGTTCTTTGACCTAAGAGCTAAATTGTTCCTAAGTCCTGGGGCAAGGTGAAGCTTAAATGTTACGTAGCCTGGTTGAATGGCTATGGAAGCAGGGGCTTGGTTTGCTTATCACAAGGAATGTTCCTATGAAATCATTTAATTCTGAATGCTGTTTAGTTTTTTTTTTTTTTACCAAATAGACTTAGCAGAACACATAGTTGAATAGATGTCAGAAATTCAAGGCACAATGTAGGAAATGGTTTTATGAGTTTCTCCCCCACTACTATAAAACAATAAAGTAGAAAATGCTAACAATCTGAGCTGGCACATTTCCCTATAAGTGGTACTTATCGGTGAACTAATCTCCAAACTTCTTTCCAAATACAGCCACGAAGGACATTGTCAATACTTATAGATGTCAAAGTGAAGAGCTGGGGTTGGAGGGAGTCAATGGTACACTGATGACAGAGAATTTTCAAGGCAGCCAAAGAAACTTAGCTGATCCTACTATTATAAGCTCCATTTCAAAACTGAATACTGAATAATGAAAAGAAAAACCAAGGATGAATTTATGGCTTTTTCAAGAATTTCCTTAGGAAAAAAAAATGGGTTCCTTATGACTCATTAGCTCAGTACAAACACAGTAAATCATAAATCAGCTGTAGGGGAGTGGGTGTCTGTAGAAGCAACAGAGGCCAGCTGTTTAAACAACATCCGGCATGTGTGGTTCAGTAATTCGACTCTTTAATGCTGTCTGTGAAGTCATTTACACTTGCAATAGCAGGATATGCTTGTATAGGAAAAGACAAGTTACCACTGGGATTTATTCTAGGCTGAAGCTTATTCTTTCAGCTTCAGGTGAAGATCCCAAGAAAATTAATGTCTTAGAATTGGATTTAGTGGCTTTTCCTTGTGGTATTCTCAAAAATGTGCTCACTTGTAATGCTTTTCCTATATCATTTGTTATGGGTTTTATTTGGGTTTGGATGGATTCTAAACATTTGCCTCATTATTTTTAATTCTCTGGATTTCTATAGGGTCCCTGTAGAAAAGGTCTAGCTTTAGTAGTGGAGTTTTATTTTTTTCTCTTTATAATTTAAGCAATATCTTGCAACTTGAAATGAAGGGGAAGGCTCTTCTTCATCTGACCTTCTGTCATCTAAAAGTAACAGCATTAATAATAGTAATAACAGTAGAAGAAAGATGATGTAGGTAATGGCTCCACTTTGGGTTGTTGCAATATAGCAACTATTTGTATTAAATATAGGCCTTGACATTAATAAGAAACTTGAGATATATTAAAGGATCTTCTTAATTTCAAAAAGGAAAGCCATACTTCTCTCATCATCTTGATCAACTCTGAACCCAATTTTTCTCCTGAACTATTAGTTCCAGAAGTTGTCCATTTGTACTTTTTGTCCATACTTACACACAAGTTGCATGAGTTGTCCATTGAATTGACTGCCATAATCCAGGCAACAGACATTCCTTCTTATATGAATGATTATACCATTTATTTGAACAACTAAAGAGTTTTCCTGTGAAAATCTGAGATGTTCCATAGCTGTCTAACGATATCTATGCCAATTAAGAAATACTCTGTGTGTGTATGTATTGTATGTTATTAGGATCAGATTTCTCACCTGAATCTGTTCTCACATTGGAAGGATTAGGTTCCCAGAGAAAGACCACCTTCATGTTGCTATACTCAGAATATTCTGCCTGGATTTTCATATTATAAAAGAGGAATAAGTTTCTCCTTTATTTAAGGACAAAATTTTAATCTCTAAATTTTGTGTAAACTTGTAATGAGACGTTTTTAAAGATAGTGGGTTTCCCCTCACCAAAAGTTTTTTCAATGAGAGATTGGAATGACTTCTTGAAAGATGCATTGTAGAAAGGCTGCTTACTCAGGTCCCTGTTGAATTGGATAACCTCAGAGGTTCATTTCAACTCCAAGACATTGTTATTCTTTAAGAATTAGTACAAAGGATTGGTGTAGAAGGAAATAGTGAAAGAAGAAAGGGCAGGACTAGGAGTAGAAATCAAAATGCTTGGAAATACACAGCTGGTAATCATAACTCTGAATATGAGAGGAATGAACTTACCCATAAAATGCAAGTGAATAGCAGAGTGGATTAGAATCCAAAATGCTATCATATGCTGTCTACAAGAAACACACATGAGGTAGGTAGATACTCATAGGGTGAAAGTAAAAGGATGGGGCCAAATCTATTGGGCATCAATTGATAAAAAGAAGGCAGGAGTCACAATCATGATATCTGACAAAGCCAAAGTAAAATAGATCTACTTAAAAGAGATAGGGAAGGTAATTACATCCTGATAAAAGGCAATAGACAATGAGGAAATATCAGTACTCAACATGTATGCATCAAATGGCATAGCATCCAAATTTCTAAAGGAGAAACTAATGGAGCTCAAGGATGAAATAGATAGAAAAACTATTCTAGTGGGAGATCTGAATCTTCCTCTATCAGAACTAGATAAATCAAACCAAAAAAACAAATAAGAAGGAGGTAAGAGAAGTGAATGAAATCTTGGAAAAATTAGAGTTAGTAGATATGTAGAGAAAAATAAATAGGGATAAAAAGGAATACACCTTTTCAGCAGCACATGGTACATTGTAAAATTAATTTTAGTCTCTAGTAATAGAAATATTATATTTTAAAAGGTTTATTAAAGGAGTATTAGAAATCAAGGTATAAAGAAATACAAATAAGAAAATCCATGTGCCTAGGGCTGATTAGCCCATTCAAAAGCTTACTTAAATCAATGCAATGTCGAGCCGAGCATAGAAGAGAATAGAAGAGCATAGAAGCACATAGAAGAGGTCAAGGTAGGCATTAGAGCCAGTTTAAATACTAATTGTGATCTCACCAAGGTGGGGACTCAGGTGACATTATAGGGAATTCTGGGAAGTACCAAGGATTTCTAGGAATTGAAGTCTAGGGATCAAAATCTACATTTTACAACATTCACAAAGATTGACCATGTATCAGGGCATAAAAACATTGCAAACAAGTGCAAAAGAGCAGAAATAATAAATGCAACCTTCTCAGGTCACAATGCAATGAAAATAATAATAATTAGTAAGGATACATGGAGAGACAAATAAAAAATTAATTGGAAATTAAACAATACAATTCTCCCAAATTGGTTAGTTGAAGAACAAATCATAGAAACAATAACTTCATCGAAGAAAATGACAATGATGAGACATCCTTTCAAAATCTATGGGATGCAGCCAAAGCAGTACTCAAGGGGAAATCCATATCCTTGAGTTCATATAATAAAAAATTAGAGAGGGCAGAGTTCAATGAATTGGGCATACAAATTAAAAAACTATAGAGTGAACAATTTAAAAATCCTCAGATGAAGACTAAATTAGGGATCCTAAAAATCAAAGGAGAAATTATTAAAATTGAAAGTCAAAGAAGTATTGATTTAATAAATAAGACTAGAAGCTGGTACTTTGAAAAAAATAGACAAAGTACTGGTCACTCTAATTTAAAAAAAGGAAAGAAGAAAACCAAATTAATAGTATCTAAGATGAAAAGGGAGACCTCACCTCTAATGAACAGGAAATTAAAGAAATCATTAAAATATTATGCCCAATTATATGGCAATAAATATGGCAATCTAGGTGATATGGATGAATATTTACAAAAATATAAATTGCCTAGACTAACAGAGGAAGAAATAGACTACTTAAACCATCCCATATCAGAAAAAGACATTGAATAAGCCATCAAATAACTGCTTAAGAAAAAATCCCCAGGTCCACATAGATTCACAAATGAATTCTATC
Source organism: Monodelphis domestica (assembly GCF_027887165.1). Taxonomy (NCBI): domain Eukaryota; kingdom Metazoa; phylum Chordata; class Mammalia; order Didelphimorphia; family Didelphidae; genus Monodelphis; species Monodelphis domestica. The sequence goes on from NC_077234.1 coordinate 156,189,345, forward strand.
AAACATTCAAAGAACAACTAATGCCAATATTATACAAACTATTTGACAGAATAAGCAAAGAAGGAGTTCTACCAAATTCCTTTTACAATACAAATATTGTACTGATTCCAAAGCCAGGCAGGTCAATGGAACAGACTTGTGTAAGTGACCTCATAAGACAGTCTATGACAAGCCTAAAGATCCTTGCTTTTGGGAGCAAAACCCACTATTTGATACAAACTGCTGGGAAAATTAGACGACAGTATGGGAGAGATTAGGTTTGGATCAATATCTCACATCCTATACCAAGGTAAACTCAGAATGGGTGAATAACTTGAATATAAAGAAGGAAACTATAAGCAAATTAGGTGAGCACAGAATCATATACATGTCAGATCTTTGGGAAAGGAAAGACTTTAAAATCAAGCAAGAGCTAGAAAAAAATCACAAAATGTAAAATCAATAATTTTGATTACATCAAATTAAAAAGGTTTTGTACAAACAAAGCTAATGCAACTAAAATTAGAAGGGAAGCAACAAATTGGGAAACAGTCTTTATAACAAAAACCTCTGACAAAGGTTTAATTACTCAAATTTATAAAGAGCTAAACCAATTGTACAAAAATCAAGCCATTCTCCAATTGATAAATCCACAAGGGACATGAACAGGCAGTTCTCAGCCAAAGAAATCAAAACTATTAATAAGTACATGAAAAAGTGTTCTAAATCTCTTATAATCCAGAGAAATGCAAATCAAAACAACTGAGGTATCACCTCACACCTAGGAGATTGGCTAACATGACAGCAAAGGGAAAATGAATGCTGGAGGGGATGTGGCAAAGTCAGGAAATTAATGCATTATCAGTGGTGTTGTGAATTGATCCATTCATTCTGGAGGGCAATTTGGAACTATGCCCAAAGGGCGATAAAAGACTGTCTGCCCTTTGATCCAGACATAGCACTGCGGGGTTTGTACCCCAAAGAGATAATAAGGAGAAATACATGTACAAGAATATTCATTGCTGCCCTCTTTGTGTTGGCAAAAAATTGGAAAATGAGGTGATGCCCTTCAATTGGGGAATGGCTGAACAAATTGTGGTATATGTTGGTGATGGAATTCTATTGTGCTCAAAGGAATAATAAAGTGGAGGAATCCCATGGAAACTTGAATGACCTACAGGAATTGATGCAGAGTGAAAGAGCAGAACCAGGAGAACATTTTTCACAGAGACAGATACACTGTGGTACAATTGTACTTAATAGGCTTCTCCATTAGTGGCAATGCAGTGATCCTGAACAACTTGGAGGAATATATGAGAAAAAAAAGCACATTATCCACATTCAGAGGAAAAGTAGAAACAAAAAAGAAAAACAACTGCTTGAATACATGGGTCAAGGGGACATGGCTGGGGATGTAGACTTTAAATGAACATCCTAATGCAAACACCAACAACATGGAAATAGGTTCTGATCAAGGACACATGTAATACCCAATGAAATTGCATGTTGGCTGTGGGATGAGTGGGTGGAGGGGAGGGAGGGAAATAATATGATTCTTGTAACCAAGGAATAATTTTCTAAATTGACTAAATAAATTAATTTAAAAAAAGAATTAACACAAGGTGAGAGAAGACCCCATCCCAAGTTGACCTTTGACCAAAATGACTTGGAAAGGATTGCCACAACAGCTGACTTGGTCTGCTATATGGACGGAAAAAAAAAAGAAACATCACTTAATAACTAAATACAATGGAGAGATCTGGCAGCCAGCCTTTCAGAATACCACCTCAGCTAGTAATACTCTTATAGGCATGTGAAGGACTCTATGGGGACATGATAGCAAAACAAACCTATGGCTACTTCAAAACATTAAGAATCATTACAGGCTGCAGCAGACACAAACACACTGGCCACCTGTCATCACCAGAGAACCATGTATCTGGAATCATCATCAAAGAGCAAAAAGATAGCTGCTCCAGAAAACTTATGACCAGGTGGATCCCTTCCACCAAATCTTCATTCTTACTAGCTATTTTTCTAAGTTCACAGTATACTGACAGTCATGGCTTTAGATGCCACTTCCTTTCTTTTCCCTATTAGAAGAACCACTGACAATGAATTTCTTGAAGGCATCATGGGAAATTGTCCAAGAAAATACTTGGAATTTTATCTCTGAGTCAAAGGTTATGCCCATATGGATTGGAATGTTTTGTGAAGTTGCCATGTCAAATGTATTAAAAGATGCAGCGAGAAGAAAAGGCATAACAACTTTTGGATCCCTGAGAGAGTTGGCAAAATGAGGAACTCCATTGTTGGACTACAGAAATATGAGTAAGAGCAGAGTTGACCATCAATCTATTCTTAGTTGGATAGTTCCTTCTTTATTCCATTGAAGGTCAATATGCTCTAGAAAAAAACCCATTGAAATCATGTCTATTCGTCAAGATGACCAACAAAGTCTGTAAAGAACAGATAGAATGTGAAATCCTAGAAAAAGAACAGCATACAATAGAAAAGACTTGGGAATCTAACTGTCCAGCCAAGCATAGCAGCACATTCAGAAATCCAATGGCCAAACTTTTTTACACAAAGAAAGTCCATAAAAATCATCAGGATAATAGTAATTGCTCATTGAGAAGAAGCCTGCAAAATCGAATAAAGTGGAACATTTAACTTCAAGTCAATGTCATTTTCAATGGCATAGCAATTAATTATCAAAAACATTATTTGATATAGAATGAAAAAAGAAAGAAATCTATCTGGAAGAAGAAAAGGTGAGGAATATTAAGGGAATCCAGTGGGGGGAAAAGATGAAGAGGTTGACCTGGCAATATGGCATCTTCAACTCTATTGAAAAGGGGTCATCATTAAAGCCATCTGCTACTGGCTAAGAAGTAGATTGGTGGATAAGCTAAAACAGTAGGTAGACCACATACAGTAGTCACTGACCATAATCATCTACTGTGGACAAACACAATCTTTTGGGAAAAAAATTTGGGAGGGGGGGACAAGTAGAAAGCAATTGTGTAGGAACCAGCTCTAGTCCCACATCTCCCACTCTAGAGCACAATCAGGTCCAAATGGACTCATGGTTTTTACATCAAAGGGTACATCCTAAGCAAATGGGGGGAGCATGGCATCCTTAACTCGCCAGATTTGATGGATGAGGAAAAAATTGATGACCAAACAAGAAATACATAGCATCCTGGCATATACAATGCATCATTTTGATGACATCAAATTGAAAATATTTTGATGAAACCAAGTCATGTAGGCAAGATTAGAAAACAAGTAGGAATTGGGAGAAAAAAGATTGACTCCAGTTCTTTCTATGATTTCTGAAAGAGATAAGAGAATGGAGTGAAATGCATGAGAATACCAGCCATTTCCCAATTGATAAATGCTCAAATGATATGAATGGGCAGATTTCAGAAGAAAAAATTCCACTTTTCTAGAGCTATTTGAATAAAATATTCTCAAACATTATGGATTCTCAAAATGCAATTGTAAAGTCAGCCCACTCTGAGGTACCACCTCACATCTATTAATAGATTGGGTAGTAAAGGAAAATGACCTATGTTGGAGGGGATGTGGAAGGGATATGCACAAAATAGGGACACTAGTGTGCTAATGGTGGGCTTGGGAACTGATCCAAAGGTTACAGAGAGAATTTGAAATGAAAAAAGGCTGCAAAACTGTGCACACACAACTTAAGACCCAATAATATCATGACCAGGTCTTGATCCCATGTAGATCTAAGAAAAGGAAAGGACCACTATGTAAAAAAATATTCCAGGTCGATCTTTCTATGTTGGCAAATATTTGAACATTGAGGTGACATCCACCACATTATAAATGGCTGAAAGAGAGGGGATATATTTTTAGGATGGAATATGACTGTGCACTAGGAAATGAGGAGCAGCATGGCTTCAGAAAATCCTGGAAGGCATAGAGGAAATGATGCAAAGTCAAGTGAGCAGAAGCAGGAGAAAACTGGACAAACACATCAACAGAAATAGGCTCACATGGACCAAGTGTGAAAGACTTTGCTACTCTAATCATGACAATTTAATAAAACAATTCCAAAGGACACATGATGAAGAAAGTGATCCATCTCCAGAGAAAGAACTGATGATCTCAGTGTACAAATGGAAACATATTTCTGATACTTCCTTTCTTTGGTGTTTTGTGAGTTTATGGGGTTTTTTTTGTTTGTTTTGTTTTGTTTGGATAAATGTTGTCCATATGACAACCAAGACTTCACATATCTAATCCATAAAGGACTTGCCTTCTACAGGGTTGGGGAAGAGCATGGAGGGGAAACAATTCATAACTCACAGTTTTCAGAAACAAAAGACCATAATGTTATTCTTGTAGCTGAGAAATAAGTACCAACAGATTTTATTCAAATAGAAATCAGAGAATAACCTAAAAAAAAGAATTAGCAAAAGGGATTGGGGATAAAAATCCACTTAATCTCTCACTGATGAATCAACTTTCTATGGCTAAATTGCAGAAAAGTTGCAGAAAAGTTGCTGGTCTTGATTGGTAATGGGAATTTTCTTACTGGGAGTCTTTCTACACCAATGAAATCATAAGTATAGAACCACAAGCAAAGAACCACTAAAAGCATAACTGAGGATCAATATAATGAAAATTCAGGAAATTATGGCCTTTTAAAAAAATAATTTGGGATGTAGCTAAGGACTGGAGGAAAAACAGAAACTTGTTTGTAGTTGGAGGCTCCAGATCTGAGCATTGAAAAAAAATTAGGGATTCTAGAACATTTCAGACATAGGAACCACCTGTTCAAATATATAAAGGTAGGAGATTCAGTTCAGATACATGGTTGTAAGATGGTGATTATGTAATTAGCCCTAATAGAGATGTTGGAACCAAATAGTGAAGGACCTTAAATACCAAACAGAAGTTTGTATTAGATATTAAAGATATTAGGGAGCAGGAAACTTCTTGAGGATGAGATTGATCTAGTCACATCCCTGTTTTAGACTTGTCGATTTGATACCTCTATGAAAGAGAGATTATAGTAGAGAGAGATTGGATGGAAGGGACATCAATTAGTAGGCCATTGTAGTTGTGCAGGTGGTAGGTGATAAGGGTCTGAATAAGAATGGTGAGGGTAGAAGAAGACTAATGCAAGAAATGTAGAATTTGAATCAACAAAATTCAAGTAAAGGAGTATTGGAGCTAAATGAGAATGAGGAAAACATGATTCCTAGTTTATAAACCCAAGTGACTGACCTCCATAATAATAGGGAAAAGGTGGCACCATTGACAGAAACAGAAAAGTAAAAAGGAGGGATAAGTTTATAGAAAAAAAGGATTTATTGTTTCATATTTTCAGTCTGTTTGGCCTTGAGTTTCTTCATCCATAAAATGTAGTCAATGATATTTTCACCTTCTTTCACACAAGAAAAGAGATTTTGAAATTATAAAGTCAAAAAGAAAAAAAAAAGAAAATTATAAAGTCTGTCAACAGGCATTTACTGACTGATCATTAAGTATTATAGAAATTGGAGTTGTTAAGCTCCATTGGTGATGGCCCCTCTGTGTTTATCCTGTCCTTTTATTTTCCCTCAGTCTGTGTCAATCATTTAAAACTAAAATTGATAAAAATGGAGAAACAATGAGAATTTTACATTCTCCCTACATGAAATGATCATATTAGAAATACTCTAATGTAGCATAACTGGAATGAACTCCATTTACAACCTTGCATTTGCATATGTGAGGATAAAGCATTAGCTGGCATGGTGTATATTATTCTTAATAGTTGCATAAAGGGTGAAGCTTAGGAAAGACAGATGGGTTCATAATGGATACTGGGAATGACAGAGAGAGAAAAAGGTACACAAAACCAACTGTGAAATATTACTGGAAACTGGAAATGGAAAAAGAAGTCATGATAGGTCATATCTTCCTTGGATATAGAGCTGAAAGAGGTCCTAGATAGCCCTTAGCAAGTCTCCCTCATTTTACAGAAAAAGGCTCGATGAGACGTGCCCAAAGTCACCCAGCTGATAAGTAGAAGCTATGGTCTAGCAGGCAAATATAATAATTGCTGACCACAGAGAGATGCCAATGATAGAAAATAATGTGTCAGTGAGGAACAGTTTACAAGATTTGTCAGAAAGGACAGGTACTTAAAAACCAATGCTATCCTTTCTTGTCTCATAGAGGACATTTGTTCCCCTTACTCTCCGTCATCTCAGTAGGAGAAAGGCTAGTCACTCATCTTCCTTCTATTTTCCACCCACCTGCCTAACCACATAGATACATGCCAATTCACGCTAGTGGTTTAAGGTGGACAGGTAATTACTTAATTAATTTATAGACCAAGTTTGATGCTAGTCAGATATGTCAGTGATAAATTGAATTTATTTTGTAATTATGCATTTCTATCCTTTTGTGACTATTTAAGACCTTCTTTCTCCCTCTTCTTTCCCTAACCTTCATTCTTTAAGAGACCTAAAACAAGTAGTGATTCCAGCTCAGTGAACCAAGCTGAGTTCCAAGAGCAAAAAAATTTCAATTTTCTTCTAGCTGTACTAGTCTAAACCTGAATGCACATGAACCACCACAGAAACTGACTAATGTAATAAATAATATTTGCAATTCAATTAAACATATTTTTATTAAGTACATACTGTGTTCATTTCTGGGAATACAAAGATGAATAAGATACAGAGAAAGGGGATTTAAAATAAACAACAAAATCACAAAGTTTGATAGGATAAAATACTAAAAAGGTTTCACAAACAACATGGAATAATTAACCATTCGGTTGATTACCTTCATACACAAATGGGACTCTCTCAATCTTTTGCTCATTCTCATTCTACCAACAACATTGGTCAATATTTCAGTTTGTTTATCTTTGGGAGCAAATTCTTAAATTTGTGTTTAATACTGGGCCAGGCTTCTCTTCTAGGCAGTAGCGGATTAATGGTACTATGAAAAAAAATTCATTATATTCAAAGCTTTTTTCTCAATGTAATCTAACCATATGACTTCAAGTAAAAACCCTCTTTCATGGCAGATGCTTCCAAATAAGAGGTTTTAAAATTTAGTCCTCTGAAATTGAGTATTCTCCATCCATAGAAAGTCTATTTTTTCACTGAAGAAAGGTTACAAGGAATTCAGGATTTAAATTCTGACTCTAACTTTGCAATATAGTCTTCTATTTCTAGGCTTTTGAACCTGCCAAATATTTAGATTGTGTGTGTGTGTGTGTGTGTGTGTGTGTGTGTGTGTGTGTGTGTGTGTGTTTTCTCCACAATTACAGTGGTTCATTGGAGTCTGCATTTTGAGATATTTCTTTTGAGGTTCTGCTTCCTGGTTATTCAAAGACCAGAATGGAATCCCAGAGGACCTGGAATCAAGTTCCACTTCCCTTTCATCAACTAGTTATATTACTTTGGATAAGTCACCTTATGTTTCTTACACTGTTTCCTTATCTGCAATAATGGGGCCAGATGGACAACATAATCTATTGAGTCCTTTTTAAATGTAACATGGTATGATCCTAAATTGGATGAAATGATCTAATTGGCCATTGTCAGTTTAGCTGAATATATTCTTTCTTCTGACAATATGACTGCTTCGACCTATCAGGCATACCATATATGTCTTCATTAGCAGTGAGATGTTTTGAGTTTTGATTAAGCAGGACTGTGTCATTCTTAACTGCTTATGCAACAAAGAGGAGCTGATTGTCGTTTTCTGTAATTATTACTTTATTATGGGTTTTATTTCATGCTTTTTGCATACTTTACTTTTAAAATACATTGAATTGATGCTCTTTGACTTTGCATCAAAGTCATTCATGGATATACACAAAACTCTCACCTAGAATTGAAGGCTGCTATATGTTAAATAAACAGAATAAAGCAAAAACCAATGACCTAATGACCACATCTGATGACAAATGCTGCATTCTGACCTCAAAGAACACTTTGCTTTTCAAAACATAAAAAAATGAAAGTGAATCAAAAGCAAAGGTGTTTATTGAAACAACCCTTAGAACGCAGGTGGTATGCTGTTCTATTCACACGGCTTCATATAATGATTCTTTATGGTTTTCAACCATTTCGTGCTTGGAAATTGAGCCACAGAAACAGTGAATTTTTATATAATTACAAAAGATTCTATACTGCAGTAGATCTGTAATTTCATGAATATGGATATTTTCTCTGTTATGATAAAAAACAACCTTTCTATAGCTAAGTAGACATTTTCATGAGGAATTACTGGAGCCAAAATTTTTTAATTAATTAATTAATTAAATAATTAATACTTCTAGTGATGAATCTCCAAATTTTCTTAGGTTGGTCTCAGAGAGCCTATCCAATATTGTATCACCTGTCAGACGTGACTATCTGCTGATATAAACTTTGAGAACTCAGGATTGCTACCACCTGATGATGTCGAGAGGTCTGAAGTAGTGAAGTAGGATTTAGTAGAGGAAGAAAATGTATAATTCAAATAAATCTCTATGGTAAATAGTTGGGTTTTTTAATGTATAAAATTGTTGATCTCTATAAGGAAAAACATTGAATTTGTTGTGTTTACAAAGCAGTTTGGGAGAATTGAGTCTAGCTGGTAAAGAATAAGTGCCCATCATTTCCTCTCAACTCTTTACAGTCCCAAACATTCCAATTACTTAAAATACTCAAACTACATACCACAGGTATACAACCCAAGATTCAGGAACTAAAAGGAAGAACATGATGGAATCATCAGTGTATGGAAAATAGTCCTCTCCTTTACTACTACAACTGATTTCAAGCTTATCATTTTAGAAATGCTATTGACAAAAGGACCATCAACACTTTCATTTTTACCAGATTTGGGCTGGAAAGGTGATTCTTCTGGGAATGTATTGATGTTAAATACATTCCAGTGAAACATAATATTGAGAAGGGTCATTATAGATCTTAATTTGAACTTACTCATTGTAATGTTCTCAAAGAAGGAATCTGTCAATGAGGAGTGGATCATTCAATCAGTAAGTATTTTTAGTGCTAATTATAAACACTATGTTAGGAATGTGGACAAAAATATTAAGAATGAAAAAAAACTCTCAAGGAGGTTATTTATATTCTGTGACAAGGGAATCACTTTAAAAGACTGATATATATTAATTTAAGGTCGCCAAGGAATTCAGCTATGTAATTCTTAAATGAAAACTCAAGTCAGCCATCAACCTTTTATAGAGTTTAATTACAAACAGGAGGAAGAAAGGAATTAGAGATATAGAGAGAGAGGGAGAGAGAAAGGGGAAAGAAGGGAATAGGGCTTAAATACCCCTTCTGTTTAGGCTGGGCCAAAAGGCCCAAGCCCTTAGATAGCTGAGGCAAAGAAAGGAGATCAGTCCCTATTACTCACATGACCAAAATGGAGAAACAGTCTCAGCGGCCTCCACCTCCAGCTTCCTTCAGAGCAGCACAACCTCTCAGAGCCAAAAAACTCTCCAACCACCCCCTCTGTCCTCAGACCCCTCTATCTTTAAGGAAACCATCCAAGTTCCCTCCCCTCAGTTCTCACATCTACCAATCACTGTCCATCATTTTCCCTGTGCCAATGGTGGCTCTAGCTTAACCCAGGACCACCCAGAGGTCTGTGGCTTTGCACATGTCTGTTGAAGGTTATATTCTCAAATAATTAAATCTTGATCTTTTGCTACAGCCCTTCCTAAATCCTGTTACCCTGAGTAGGGTAGAGATTGGAATAATTAAATTTTGATCTATGCTGTAGCCCTTCCTAAATCCTGTTAGGACTGAGTAGGGTGGAGATTGCAATTTCCAAGACCTGGTTCTGTCATTCCAAGTATCTCCATTGTATCAATTCTAAAATCAATCATGACTCAAAGAAATTCCTGTTCTATGCTTAAGCATAGGTCAAAGCCCTTTCCATTGTTCAGCAAAAGGTTTCTGTCCTAAAGTAATCTTAAGAAGGGAGGAGGAGGAACCTCCCATGCCAATGGGGTTCACATTCCAATAGAGTTCCCACTCTCAATAGGAAATTTTTCAAGTATGAAATTTCCCAATGGTGAAATTTCCAACATTTATAAGTCTAAGAAATTTTAAGGTTTACAATTCTATGGATAACACAATCAGAAGGTTATATAAATATATGCATAACAAAGTAGTTAAATGTAAATTTAGGCAGGAGAGCCCTAAAAGTGATGGACAAAGGAAGGGGAAGAAGGAGAAGTTTGATGTTGGATATGGTACTTGAGCTGTATCTTAAAGGAAGACCAAGACTCCATGAGGTAAAGGGAAGGAGGGAATTCATTCCAGGCATGGGGTCTGACCAATGCAAAGCCACAAATAATGAATTTGGGGTATCATGTGCAAGGGAGAAAAGGAAGGTCTGTTTGGCTGGATTCAAGAATGTAGGGTGTTGTGGGGTAATGCTTAATGAGACTAGAAATCTAGACAAGGGCTGGATTTTGTAAGGTCTTAATCTAAACATAGGAATTTAAATATTCTCCTAAAGACAATGAGAAATCCCTAGAAGTGATTGAATCAGAATGTAACATGTTTAGATATGGGTTTGGGGAATATTACTTTGAAAGCAGTTCATAGAATGGATTGTACTTACAAGTGATTCTAGGCATGGAGATGACTTGATAGTGTCTTTTGATCATTTAGGTAAGAAACTATAAGAAAGATAGTCAAATGAGTGGAGAGAAGGCTTCCTATGCAAGCAGTGTTATGAATTTATAAATGGAAATTTTTGGCAACTAATTTGATATGTGTATTTAAGGTGAAATAAAGGCCCAGAATAATGCTAAATTTATGAATTTAGGACACTGGAAAGATGATAATGTCTTTGACAAAATAAAAAAAGAAACTTTTTATCAGAGAAATGCTGGAGTATGCGAGGGGTAGAAAATAAGATCAATTTTTATCATTTGGTGTTTAAGATGTTTCTGAAATTTCCATAGGAAGTCAGTGATATAGTATGTTGCTCTGAGTAGAGACTGGTTGGAGACTGAAGAGCTGTCAGACTAATAGGGAAAAAAAAACCCTAGGAGGATGAAGTCATGAAATTCCAGAAAGGAGAGATTGTCTAAGAGAAGAGTGTAGTCATTACTTTTAAAGACTCCAATTATTTGGGAAGGATAAATCTAGAAAAGATTATTAGACCTGCTTGGTAATTAGATCAGTGGTAGCTTTGTGATAAGATCCAAAGACAGGTTGCAAAAGGTGGAGGAATGAGAAGGAATTGGAGGCGGTTAAGTACAGAGAGCTTTTTCAAGAAGTTTGTCTAAGAAAGAGAAGAAAGATATGATAGGATCAAATAACGATTTCTCAAGGATATGATCATTAATGGAGAGCTTAAAGAGAAACCAGAAGTTATGTCAATCCTTGCTCTTATAAGTGAAGAAAATGGGGATATTTTGTTAAGAATTTAGTTTGTAAATGGGATAATATGTGGATAGTAAAGAGCAACTATAGAAAATCAGTCAAAATGAATAATTATGAGGAAGCTAAACTACTGAGAGAAAAATTTTGGAGAAAGATATAACAACCCTTTAGTTACCCTCTTTTGTACAAATATCAAAATCGTTGATAGGAAATGATGTTTGATGACAAAAAGAATGGCTTCATCAAAGTACGTCTTGATTTCTTTGAATAAGTGTTTGGCTTGATCCTTTGACACTTGGTGTTGGGAGGGATTTTAGATTTCCTTTGGTTTTATGACTGGCAGGGTGGAGGCAAGGTATTTAGGGCTTTGCTACTACATAAAAAGATTAATAGCATTTTGTTTAGCATAGTAAAACTCAAATCATCTTTAGCTTGGGAGACACTATTCAGTTAGTTAATCAATTAGTATTTATTAATTACTGCCTTTGGCCGGGCACCTTGATACTGCAAGGGATAAAAAAAAGGCAAAAATTATTCCTTTTCTTTTTCAAGAAGCATACAGTCTAACAGGTGAGAAAAATGCAGACAATTGTGTTGTTGTTCAGTCGTTATTCATGTCCAACTCTTCATGACCCCATTTGGAATTTTCTTGTTAATAGACTGGAGTGGTTTTCCATTTCTTTCTTTAGCTCATTTTACAAATGAAGAATTGAGGCAAAAAGGGTTAAGTGCTGTCCAGGGTCACACAATTAGTAATTGTCTGAGAATGGATTTGAACTCATGGTGATGAGTCTTCCTGATTTCAAGACTTGTACTCTATTCACGGTGCCACTAGTGAACCCAAATAAACATGAACAAACAATATATCTGTATGCTTATATATATGAATATATATATATTTATAAAAATGCATCACACAAAAACATATATTTGTACACCCATACATCACAAATGTATATATGCACATCCATCTATAACATACACACATATGAGCATAAGCATATGTATATGTATATACATACAAACACAAATATACATAGACATGATAAATTGGCAATAATCAACAGAGGGCCAGCACTCACATTCTTTTTCTGGAAGATGGGAATTTAGCTGAGCCCTGAAGGAAGCCAGGGAAGTTAGGAAGCAGGAATGAAAAGGGAGAAAGTTCTAGGAATTGTGAACAGCCAGTGAATATGAATTAGAAATTGCAATGATTTGTTCCAAGAGTAAAGTGGCCATTGTCACTGGATTGCAGAGTAGAAAGGAAGTGGGGAAGGCTGGAAGAGATTGAGGTAAGGTATTTAGCTCTGAAGAGAAAAAAGCTACTAGGATTAGTGCCAGAACAAAAGAAAATCTCTTTTCCCTAAGCCCAATTCTCCAAGGAAAGAAAAATCTATCATAAAATTTACTTATAGATTTTCTAGCACTAAAGAAGATAATGTCACTGGACAGAAAAGTCTAACTACGAATAAGGAAAATGAGGTTAGAAAAGACCTTTTTTCTGCTGTATCTCCCCAAAATTAATTGATGTGAACAGGATATAGAAATTTAAAGGATACTGGTATCTGGAGTTGTCTTGCCTACGACATGGTAAAAGTTTTTTTTTTTCCCCCTGACTTTCAAGAAATGAAAACAAAAACATAAAATTTGTAGTGTGTCTTCTACAAATCTGGACTAATTATCAGAGAGTTAAATGCAAGAATACTTCATCCACAGCAGTTTTAATGGAATTCCAAGGGAATAGAAACATAACATCTTAATTATACTTTCCTGTTTAGATACCTGTTGGAATTTTTATTAACCTCGCTAACCACCATTTACACATTCTATACTCATTATTAATAACTATTAATATTTTAATGTGAACTAGTCATATATTTTAATATTTTAGTTTTCTTTGGATGAAGTAGCTTTCAGGGTTTCTCCTATTTAAGGCAGACCAAAGCAACATTTTCCTTCCCCCTGAATTTAGCAGTTAAATAACTCTGTATAAGTTAAGAAATCAAATTAACAAATATATCTTTGCAATTGTGAAATGTTACACCTGGAAAAGAACTTAGAAACCATTTGTGTGCCCCATTATTTTACAAATGAGGAAAGTGATGTCCATAATTGAGGGGAAACAGTGCTGTTTTCTACTTGAAAAATACCTATAATGGTTCTTTAGTGTTAAGAATGCTGAAAGACACTTGTTTACACTTTCCCACCTCTCTGACCTCTAACTCTAAACAAATAGAATCAATCCTAAACATCTTCAGTCTTTAAGGACAGAAAAAGGAAGATAAGGAGGGAATAAAGGGGAGCAGAGGGGGGAAGTAAAAAGTAAGAGAAATAGCAGGAGGAATAAAATACAACCCATTGTCTATGCCAAGGAGAGGGAAGGAGGAATGACAGAGTAGGGGGATATTAGGCAATGAGATACGGTTTGTGTGCCCATAGAACATTATCTTATAAGTGAAGGCTTACATGTTCAACCTATATCATATTAACTGCTGACTTGGGGAAGAAGGAGGGATGAAAGAGAGGGAGAGAATATGGATCACAAAATTCAGAAAATGATTATTGAACATTCTATCAACATGTGATCTGAAAAAAAATAAAATTAATTTTTAAAAAAGGCTCAATGGGAACCCTGATATGCTGGTAGAATAAACTCTGATTTAAGTGTGATAAAGTGATACTACTATTACAGTTAATGTTTCAACCAGCTTAATGTAATGGCTTCCAAAAGTCAAAGGAAGAGATGAGGCTGCACAGTGTTAAAGGCTGAGAACCAACTAGCTGTCACATTTATTAGATGTGTCTACAAGGGACTTTCACCAGACGTTGTCATTGGCTACTAGGGCTCATGTAGACACAGCCATCAAGAACAATTCTTCCAACAAGAATAAATTTGTGGTATGAGGCCCCAACATGTACACCAGATTCTTCTTACTCTGGAATATATTAGTGCCATGCTCCACCACCAGCCTTCATTTCACCTGACAATAAATTTAAAAAATAAATCATCACAATGATTGTGTTGATTAGCTTGAAATGGAATACAGCATATTCCTTGGTGTTTAGTAATATAAGCTGGTCAGATAAACCAGAAGAAACAGAATCCCACCCAATATAAACACATCAATGAAAGTTGTGATAACCACTAAAATAGGCAAATCACAAGTATTTTTGAAATGAGCTGAAGATGTTTTTATGCATCTGTTCAAGAAAAAAAATTAGAATAATAAATAAATCTTACCAGTTTTGGCAAAAGCTTCACTTTATACTTTATCAATAGTACCCTCGATTCCAAGTCACACAACAACATATTACAAACCAGTTGGTCACCATCAACCATTGTGAATGAACACATTCTCCCAAATTATTTGACAGAAAGGATAAAAATATCTTTCAGTCTACACACTATAGAATTTATGGTAACTGTCACCATGATAAGAAAATTTGGAGGAAAGCTGAAGCTATCAATAAATATCTCTAAAAACATCTATCAAATCCCACCCTACAGAAGTGACTTGAGAATGCTTTTGAAGACCTGTGGAAAGCCATCACAAGATTTGTTAACATTTGACAGCTACATATATAGAAAATGTGGAAGCCACATTGCTCAACTAAGAGTAACAAAAGAAAAAATATAGAAACAAATATGAGAAAATAGCTTATTAAAATTATAGATTCCTTTATTAAGCAATTGAAATCTGAAGTCAAATAGTTAAGTGGGGTGGGGGTCAAAGCAGGACAAAAACAACAATTCAACATTAATACAGTAATTTTACTAGAGGAGCACAGAGCAAAAATAGAACATCTGAAGAAAAAGAATTTGCAAATTTTCTCATTGTCTTTAGGGTTACAACTCAACAACAATAAAGGTAATTTGGGTTAAACATAAGTAGACCATCATGTCATCTGCAAAGAGTAATAATTTGGTCTCCTCCTTGCCTATTTTAATGCCTTCAATTTCTTTTTCTTCTCTAATTGCTACTGCTAGTGTTTCTAATACAATGTCAAATAATAGAGGTCATAATGGGCATCCTTGTTTCACTCCTGATCTTAATGGGAATGGATTTAGTTTATCCCCATTGCAGATGATATTAGTTGATGGTTTTAGATATATACTGTTTATTATTTTTAGGAATGGCCCTTCTATTCCTATGCTTTCCAGTGTTTTTAATAGGAATGGGTGTTGTATTTTATCAAAGGCTTTTTCTGCATCTATTGAAATAATCATGTGATTTTTGTTGGTTTGCTTGTTGATGTGGTCAATTATGTGGATGGTTTTCCTAATATTGAACCAGCCCTGCATCCCTGGTATGAATCCTACTTGATCATGGTGAATGATTCTTCTGATCACTTGCTAGAGTCTTTTTGCTAGTATCCTATTTAAGATTTTTGCATCTATATTCATTAGGGAGATTGGTCTACAATTTTCTTTCTCTGTTTTTGGCCTGCCTGGCTTTGGAATTAGTACCGTGTTTGTGTCATAAAAGGGGTTTGGTAGAACTCCCTCTTTGCTTATTATGTCAAATAGTTTGTCTAGTATTGGAGTTAGCTGTTCTTTGAATGTTTGATAGAATTCACTGGTGAATCCATCTGGCCCTGGGGATTTTTTCTTAGGAAGTTCTTTGATGGCTTGTTGGATTTCTTTTTCTAATATAGGGATTATTTAAGAAATCTATTACTTCTTCTGTTAGTCTAGGCAATTTATATTTTTTGTAAATATTCATCCATATCGCCAAGTTGGTATATTTATTGCCATATAGTTGGGCAAAGTAGTTTTTAATGATTGCCATAATTTCCTCTTCATTGGAGGTGATGTCCCCCTTTTCATCTTTGATGCTGTTAATTTGCCTTTCTTCTTTCCTTTTTTAATTAGATTGACCAGTACTTTGTCTATTTTGTCTGTTTTTTCAAAGTACCAGCTTCTAGTCTTGTTTATTAGCTCAATAGTTCTGTCACTTTCGATTTTATTAATTTCTCCCTTAATTTTTAGGATGTCTAGTTTGGTTTTCTTCTGGGGGTTTTTAATTTGTTCGTTCTCAAGTTTTTTGATTTGCATTTCCAATTCCTTGATCTCTCTCCTCCCTAATTTGTTAATATATCCACTCAGGGATATGAATTTTCCTCTAAGTACTGCCTTGGCTGCAACATTTTCCTCAATGAAATTATTAATTGTTTCTATGATTTCTTCTCTAACTAACCGATTTTGGAGTATCATATTATTTAATTTCCAATTAATTTTTGATTTGGCTCTCCATGTAACCTTACCGATCAATATTTTTATTGCCTTGTGATCTGAAAAGGCTGCATTTACTATTTCTGCTTTTCTGCATTTGAGTGTCATGTTTCTGTGACCTAGTATATGATCTATTTTTGTGAATGTTCCATGTGGTGCTGAGAAGAAGGTGTATTCCTTTTGGTCCCTATTTATTTTTCTCCATATGTCTATTAACTCTAATTTTTCTAAGATTTCATTCACCTCTTTTACCTCTTTCTTGTTTATTTTTTGGTTTGATTTATCTAAATTTGATAGTGGTTGGTTCAAATCTCCCACTAATATGGTTTTACTGTCTATTTCCTCCTTCAGTTCTCCTAGTTTCTCTATTAAAAATTTGGATGGTGCATACATGTTGATTAGTGATATTTCCTCATTGTCTATACTCCCTTTTAACGGAATATATTTACCTTCCCTATCCCTTTTAATCAGATCTATTTTTGCTTTGGCTTTGTCAGATAACCTGATTGCAACTCCTGCCTTCTTTCTATCGGTTGAGGCCCAAAAGGTCTTACTCCAACCTTTAATTCTAACCTTGTGAGTGTCAACCCGTTTCATATGTGTTTCTTGAAGACAACATATGGTAGGGTTTTGGGTTCTAATCCAATCTGCTATTTTTCTAAGTTTTATGGGTGAGTTCATTGCATTCACATTCAAAGTTATGATTGTCATTTGTGGATTTGCTGGCATTTTGATATCTTCCCCTAGTTCTGACCTTTCTTCTTTAGTTATATCCTTTTGAACCAGTGATTTACTTTAGGTCAGTCCCCCTAGTCCCCTCCCTTGATATGCTTACCTTTCTAGCACCTCCCTTTTTATGCTCCCTTCCCTTCCCCCCCTTCTTCCCTCCCTTTTTATACTCCCTCCCCCCTCCCCTCCTTAATTTTCTTTTCTTTCTTGCCCTGTTGATAAGATAGAATTCAGGAACCCACTGGATCTAGATGTTCTTCCCTCTCAGATTTGATTTCATTGAGAGTAAGGTTTAAGTAATTCTACTTCATGCTCTCTTCCTCTCCTTCTCATATGAGAGTTCTTCCCCACCCCTTCCCATGTGTATCTTTATATGGGAAAGATTATTCTATTAATTCCCCCCCATTTCTTGAAGTAAATCTTAGTATTATCAACAGTTTCCCCCTTCCCTCTTCCTTTCTTTGCCCCCACTTTCCCCAAATCTTCTTAATGCCCCAATCTTTCCCTATGCATGTTTCTTCTAACTACTCTTATGATGCTACAATTTTTGAGAGTTACACAAAACATTTTCCCCACATATTAATATATATATATATATATATATAATTTGATGTAAATGTAGTCCTTATAGAAGAGAGTTTGACTTAAAGAAAAAGATAAGATTTATCTCCTTTTCCCTTTCTTTCATATTTACCTTTTCATGTTTCTCTTGCTTTCTGTGTTTGGATATCAAATTTTCCACTAAGTTCTGATCTTTTCTTAGCAAATGCTTGGAAATCTTCTATTTTGTTGAATGCCCATACTTTCCCCTGGAAGTATATAGTCAGTTTTGCTGGGTAGTTGATTCTTGGTTGGAGACCCAGCTCTCTTGCCTTTCTAAATATCGTGTTCCATGCTTTGCGGTCTCTTAGTGTTTTAGCTGCTTAGTCCTGTGTGATCCTTATGGGAGCCCCCCTATATCTGATGCTCCTCTTCTTGTCTTCTTGTAGGATTTTCTCCTTTTCTTGGAAGCTCTTGAATTTGGCAATAACATTCCTAGGGGTTGTCTTTTGGGGATTTAGTATAGATTGTGTTCTATGAACCCTTTCTATTTCTATTTTTTGCCCCCTTGCTCCAGACCATGTGGGCAATTTTCTTTTATAATCTCCTGTAGAATAACATCGAGGATTTTGTTTATCTTTGTTTTTTTCGGGGAGACCGATAATTCGGAGGTTTTCTCTTCCTCCTCTGTTTTCCAAATCTGTGACCTTTTCAGTGAGATATTTTATGTTTTTTTCTAATTCATTAATTTATTGGTTTTGCTTTATTGATTCTTGCTGTTTTATGATCTCACTTTCTTCGAGTTGCTTAATTCTGGTTGTTAGGGACTGGTTTTGCTTTTCAGCTTTGTCTGCCCTTCTATTGGATGCTTCCAGCTCTTCTTCCAATTGAGCAGTCTTATCTGTCAGACTGCTGATCTCTTTCTCCCATTTTTCTTTCTAGGTTTCCATCTTTTGGGTAAACTCCAGTTTGAGATCTTCCAGAGCTTGTTGATAGTTTCAATTTTGGGAAGCATGTTCTGATTTTTTTTTGGATTTTATCCTCATTCTCTTCTTTTCCTTGGGTAATCCTGCCATAAAAGTTTTCAATCGTCACCTTTTCCCCTTTCTTCCTGGAGGCTTGATTTTGTGCCATGTGAGCCATCCCTTTGGTGGTTTTATTCCCCTTTCCTTTTTGATCTATGTTCTGGGTAATATGGGCAGGTTTTCTGTGAATTTAGGTTGCCTCAGACTAGTTCTTCCCCACCTCTGAGGTTTCTTAGAGCGCAGGCCCCTGTTCTCAGCACAACCACCCAGGTGATCAGCTCAGCCCAGATAATCAGCGCATGGTCTGTCCCTGGTGTTTGGCTCCTCCCAGATGCTCAGTGCAACAGCCCCGACTACAGCTCTGCAGACCTCTGTGCTTAGCACATGATTCTCTCGTGAAACCGCCCTGAGACGTTTTTTCCTGGCAGTCCCCAGATCCGAAGGACCCTGGAGTGCCCTCCCAGACAGAGACATTCCCCAATCATTTGCTGTCCCAGTGAGCACTCTGGTAGCTCACTCTGGTTTGGTGGGGGAAGTGGGGGGGGGGAAGGGAGGCTCCGTTGATATTTCTGTGCAAGCTTTTACTCCTTCTTATTATAGTGTGGAAATGTTCAAACCCCACATACCTTCGCCTCTGTGGGTACTGGGGAGTACTGGGGAGTCCTTCTGTTCCTCCAAAGGTGATTTTTATGCTCCTTTGATGTAGTCTATTTTGTTTGGTGCCAGGGAGAGGAAGCATGTGGCGTCTAGATTGCAGCCATGTTTACACGGAAGTCTCTTTCCTTTTTTTTTAATTAGACTGACTAGTACTTTGTCTATTTTATTTGTTTTTTCAAAGTACCAGCTTCCAGTCTTTTTTATTAAATAAATAGTTCTTTGACTTTCAATTTTGTTAATTTCTCCTTTGAGTTTTAGGATCTCTAATTTAATCTTCATCTGAGGATTTTTAATTTGTTCACTTTCTACTTTTTTAATTTGCATGCCCAATTCATTGACCTCTGCCCTTCTTAATTTGTTAATATATGAACTCAAGGATATAAATTTGCCCATGAGTACTGCTTTGGCTACATCCCATAGGTTTTGAAAGGATGTCTCATCATTGTCATTTTCTTCAATGAAGTTATTAATTGTTTCTATGATTTGTTCTTTAACTAACTGGTTTTGGAGAATTGTATTGTTTAATTTCCAATTAATGTTCTATTTACCTCTCCATGTTCCCTTACTAATTATTATTTTCATTGCATTGTGATCTGAGAAAGTTGCATTTATTATTTCTGCTCTTTTGCACTTGTTTTCAATGTTTTTATGCCCTAATACATTGTCAATTTTTGTGAATGTACCATGTGCTGCTGAAAAGAAGGTATATTTCTTTTTGTCCCTATTTATTTTTCTGCACATGTCTACTAACTCTAATTTTTCTAAGATTTCATTCACTTCTCTTACCTCTTTCTTATTTATTTTTTGGTTTGATTTATCTAGTTCAGATAGAGGGAGGTTCAGGTCTCCCACTAGTATAATTTTTCTATCTATTTCATCCTTGAGTTCCTCTAGTTTCTCCTTTAGAAATTTGGATGCTATGCCATTTGGTGCATACATGTTGAGTACAGATATTTCTTCACTGTCTATAGTGCCTTTTATCAGGACCTTCCCTATCTCTTTTAACTAGATTTATTTTTACTTTGTCTTTGTTGGATATCATGATTGCTACTCCTACCTTCTTTTTGTCAGTTGATGCCCAATAGATTTGGCTTTATCCTATTCCTTTCACACTATGTGTATCTACCTTTCTCATATGTGTTTCTTGTAGACAGCATATGGTAGGGTTTTGGACTCTAATCCACTCTGCTATTTGCTTGTGTTTTATGGGTGAGTTCATTCCATTCACATTCAGAGTTATGATTCTTAGCTGTGTATTTCCTAGCATTTTGATTTCTGCTCCTTTTCCTGCTTTTTCTTATTTCACTATTTCCTTCTATACCAATGTTAGATTATAATCAGTCCCCCTACTTCCCACCCTTATTTTACTTCCCTTTCTACCCCCTCTTTATTTATCCCCCCCTTATTTTCCCTGTGGTCTTTCTAAAATTAACCCCCCGCTCCCTCACTCACTTGTACTGCTTCCCTCCCCACCAGACCATTTGTTACCCTTCTACTCCCCTATAGGGTACAAATCTATTCTCTGCCCCCAATGGATTGGATTGTTTTTCCCTCTTTGAGTCACTTTCAAAGCACATGAAAGTTGAGTATTTTCTGTCTCTGACCTCTTTACCCTTCCAGTGTATTGATGTTCTCCCCCCTCCCACCATGAGCTTTTTTATGACATATAAATTTACCCCCATTTGTTTCTTTTCCCATTTCTTTTAATATTAACCTATTTTTAAGCTCTAGTTATATATATATGCATACTCATGAGAATGTAATTTTGCATGCATATATCTATATACCTATTTAGGTCTTGTCCTTTCATCCTATACAGTTTGTTGCTGTTCCAAGTATACTTCTTTTTGCTGCCCAGGTAATAACAACAGTTTTTAAGAGTTACCAATGACCTCTTTTCTTATAGGGATACATATCATTTTAACTTATTGAGTCTCTTAAAATTTTTTTTTGTTTTTCTTTTTTCCCATCTTTTTTAATTACCTTTTGATGATTCTCTTGAGTTCTGTGCTTGGACATCAAATTTTCTGTTCAGGTCTGGTCTTTTCTTTATGAACTCTTGAAATTCTTCTATTTTGTTGAATGACCATACTTTCCCCTAAAAGAATATAGTCAATTTTGCTGGGTAGTTGATTCTTGGTTGTAGACCTAATTCCCTTGCTTTCCAGAATATCGTATTCCATGCCTTTCTTTTTTTCAATGTGGATGCAGCCAGATCCTGAGTTATCCTCACTGTGGTTCCTTGGTATCTGAATGACTTCTTCTTGGCAGCTTATAATATCTTTTCTTTGGTCTGATAGTTCTTGAATTTGGCTATAACATTCCTGTGTGTTGTCAGTTGGGGATTAATTACAGGAGGTGATCTGTGGATTCTATCAATCTCCACTTTTCCTTCTTGTTCAAGGATTTTGGGGCAGTTTTCTTTAATAATTTCCTGTAATATAATGTCCAGGCTTTTTCTTTTGTCATGGTCTTCTGGTAGGCCAATAATTCTTAAATTGTCTCTCCTTGAACGATTTTTAAATCCTCTCTTTTGTGAATGAGATGCTTCATATTTTCCTCAATTTTTTCATTCTTTTGGTTTTGTTTTATAGTGTCCTGCTGCCTTGTGAGGTCACATGATTCTAGTTGTTGTATTCTGGTTCCTAAAGACTGGATTTCATCCTTAGTTTTTTGGTCATCCTTTTCCTTTTGGTCAGATTTTTTTTGGAGGTCATCTTTCATCTTCTTCACCTCATCTTTCATATGCTTTGCCTCATCTTTCATCTCCTTTGCCTCAATTTCCAGCTGGTTGATTTTGGCTTTCAAGAAACTATTTTCTGTTTCCAGATGACTTATCTTAGTTTTTAAGTTCTTTTCCCAATTGTCTTCAGCCTCTCTTAATTGTGTTTTGAATTGCATTTTGAGTTCTTCCAAAGCCTGTATCCAATTTGCTGGGATTTCTGATCTTTCCTTTGCTGATCCCTCCCCCTCTGTTTCATTCGCTCTTTGCTAATTACCTGTGCAGAAGCTGTCCAATGTAATTTCTTTCTTCTTTTTCTGTTGTTTGCTTGAGTTTACCCCTTCTTTGCTCCCTGTATTTGACTGCGCTCTTGCTCCTCTCATTTTGTTTTGGTTTTGGGGCTGTCAGTCTCCCCTCTTGAAGCTTTGTCAGATCTCTTGGTACAGTCTCTAGGCAAGGAATGTTAGCTTCCCTGTCCTCTGGGGGCTTTTGATTGGATTGAGTTCAACTGGGTCAGGCTGTATGTGATATGAAGCTCTGAGGCTCTGGGGACTCCTGGAAGGCTGGGCCCCCAGGCTCTCTCCAGTTCTCTCCAGCTGCTTCTCTGCTGTCCGCAAGTGCCTTTGCCCACCTCCCTAAACTCTGAGGAGTTCTGATGGAATTATGTTCAACTGGATTGGTCTGGATGTGCCCTGAGGCAATGGTGAGACTGGAGCCCGATGGAGGGACTGAGCCATGGCCCTGTCTCTCCCTGGCTTCCTCCCCGCTGTCTAAGCTGGATGCTCCGAGCCCAGTGCCCCGCTGCTCACAAGGTAGACCCTCCAAACCAGCACCTTTGCCCGCTCAGAGGTTCCTGCTGCTGCTGGGGGCTCAGCCCTCTGGGTTATGGGGGAGGAGTCCTGGGAACTTAGCTCTGCCTTCCCCTTAGCCCTGAGTATTCTCGGATTCTGGATTTTGGGGGGGCATACCTTTTGATTTGAGTCCAGAAGGAGGGTTCCCCGCTTCTGTCCTGTTGTTCAGTTTGAATTTCGGTGCCCAAGGAGCATTCAGTCTGTATCGGTAAGGAAGGGTCTTCCACGAGGTCTAAACTTTTGCTGCTTGCTAAGTGGCCATCTTGACTCCGCCCACCTGGCTTTCTTTTGAGCCCCACCTAATGTCCATCTTCTATGACAGACCTTTCCTAATTGCTCTTAACATTAATGTTTTTGTTTTACTGCTTATCTCTAATTTAGCCTGCATACGTTTTATTTGTATATAATTGTCCACATGTTGTCTTCTCCATTGGACTGTGAGTTCCTTGAAAGCAAGAACCATCTCTAAGCATAGTGCCTTATGCAGAATATGTCTTTTAAAAATGCTTCACTTTTTTGCTAATAGGACAGTGATAGTGATGTTGGCATCAAATGAGATTCTCTTTGGGGGTGTCTTGAAAGAGTTCAAATCAGATAAGAGTATTTTATTGAAGACTTAATTATCTTTTCAAAGGTTTCCTTTTTTCCCCCTTTTAAAGGCTTTTATTTCAACCTTGTTTTTACATGATTTCTTTTCTTAAGAAATGTCTCCTGCAAGTGTCCCTAGATGTGCAGCGAGCATTATTTCACTCTCTGTAATGAACCTGATTCTTAGAACTTGAGACCAAATAAACAACATAGGCACTTAGGAGGTTTTCTTCCTTTCCTCCAAGGATTATTGTGAATTGTAATTGCTACTTTTGTTTCCTTTGTATCCACTGCACAATTTATGTAAAGGTAAGAAAAAATACATTGAAATATTAACTAAAGAAATATGTTGTTCCAATAGTGAATATTTTAAAGTACATATAATTTGTTTTCATCCGTTAAATATTTTCTTTTTTAATCTTTATGAATTCTGTCTAAAAGTACATAAGAAACCACCCAAAATACACTGTTCCAAATTATAAATTTATTATGTTGTGTCTCAAATGAATCCTTTATTTTTCTGTTTAATTAAATAAAAACCTTTTGCCAGTATTTATTTAAATTGAAATAACTAATATATGACTCAGTCTAAATGGGTTGCTTAAAAAGCACATTTATTTTAATTTAACAGATCAGACTTAGGTAAATACAAATAAAAAGTGTCCTAATTAATATTCTGTCCACTTTCCTTCCTTTCCCTTAAGGAGGGTAATAGATCTGCATAATAGTTTTCTCTTTTGTCCATTGTGGCTATAAACATAATTTCCTAAACATTTGTGTACCATATGTAAAATACTGTGCCAAGAGATCAGAAGATACAGAAGTAACACAGTTACGTGTCCCAAAAGAAGTTTACAATCTATTAATGAGTTAGTAAATAAGCAAATGACTACAATATAAGGGAGAGGTGATAATTGCTATACAATTGTAGAGAAAGGGGTCTCATTTCTGGTTGGAAATATCAGGAAATCTTCAATGAAAAGGTAATATTTTTACTAGGATTTATATAGAATTCTGATAAGCAGAGATAAAAGGAACATCATTCCAGGCAGAGATATCTATAGGAACCAAATCACAGGAAGAAATAAAATGATTTCAGCGAAGATTAAGGCATCAAGAGCATAGACCATGTGAAGGGGACAAATGGGAGACAAAGTCAGAAGAGTCAAGTTGTCCAGATAATGAACAATTTCGACTGTAATGGTGAGAAGCTTGGACATTATTCAAAGAAGTTTCTGAGAACACAGAGATGATTAAAATTCTTCTTTCAGGAGATTACTTTGAAAAAGTGTATAGAATGACACTGAATAATTCAATTAGTTGACTTGTATATCCTCCAGAAAAAATAACTAGAAAATAGAAACTATCAATTTTATAGATACATAATTGTTTTTCAAATGATGCCTTCTCTAGTGGGTAGAGGGGAGTGAGGGAGAGAGTTACCTGGTTATTTTAAAGTAACAAATAAATAAATAAATTTAATTTTTATAAGGGTATGGCAGGGGGCACCTGGATGGTTCAGTAGATTGAGAGCCAGACCTAGAGATGGGAGATCTTAGGTTCAAATATGGCCTCAGACACTTCCCAGCTGTGTGACCCTGGGCAAGTGACTTAATCCCTGTCGCCTAGTCTTTACCACTCTACTGCCTTGGAGCCAACACACAGTATTGATTCTAAGATGGAAGGTGATAGTGTTCTTTTTTTTTTTTTTTAAGTGTATAAGATGACAAGAACAATTGAATGATGGCATTGGTTTTAGAGAGGCAAAGGTGCTCTGAAATAGTGTTATGGGATTCAAGATATATGTCCAAAAGAATCAATGAAGGAGGCAGAGAAGAGGTGCAAAGGATAGAATGCCATGCCTGGAATTAGGAAGACTCATCTTCCTAAGTTCAAATCTGGCCTCAGACACTTATTTGTTGTGTGACCCTGGGATATTCATTTAATCCTTTTTTCCTCAGTTTATTATAAAATGAGCTGGAGAAGGACAATGCAAAACACTCCAGTATCTTTGCCAAGAAATCCTTAAATGGAGTTTCATCAAACAAGTAAAATGACTGAAGATTAGTAAAGAATCAATGGAATTTTTAAGCAATTTGATACATGTGAACACAGTTCCCCTAAGTCATTGATACTTCAAAAAGGTTCCCTAACTTGCTTATAGATGTGTATGTGGTGGTGGTTGTGGCAGGAGATAAAGAGAGAGAGAGAGAGAGAGAGAGAGAGAGAGAGAGAGAGAGAGAGAGAGAGAGAGAGAGAGAGAGAGAGAGAGAGAGAGAGACAGAGAGAGAGAGAGAGAGACAGAGAGAGAGAGAGAGAGAGAGACAGAGACAGAGAGAGAGAGAGAGACAGAGAGACAGAGAGAGAGACAGAGAGACAGAGAGAGAGACAGAGAGACAGAGAGAGACAGAGACAGAGAGAGACAGAGACAGAGAGAGAGAGAGAAACAGAGAGAGACACAGAGAGAGAGACAGAGAGACAGAGAGAGACAGAGACAGAGAGAGACAGAGACAGAGACAGGCAGAGACAGAGAGACTCAGAGAGACAGAGACAGAGACAGAGAGAGAAAGAGAGACAGAGACAGAGAGAGAGACAGAGTAAGGGACAGAGAAGTTAATGATTCAATTTCACAAAAATTTGTCACAAGCTCACTATGTGCAGGGCAATGTTATAGTTTTAGGGAATTCAAAAATAGAAAATTGGTGTTTGCCCCTAAGGAACTTGTAGGATAGCAAGGGAGATAATTATTTCCAGCACTGAGTTATTTTCCAAGCTTCAAATCTGCATTTCCAACAGCTATGGGACAATTCTACCTGCATTCTCACTGACTCTTGCAATTAAGTATATCCAAAACTAAGTTTCTTATCTTCCTCCCAGAATGCATTTTCTTTATGACTTTGCTATTTCTAGTATGGACAACACTCTTCAAGGGCCATCCCATTCTCCTAGAACCTTGGTATTATTTTTACTCTTCCCTTTTCTTTCATGTGCCTTACCTCCACCGTATTAATTCTTTCTCCACACTATTGTCCATATTGGTCCTTTATTTCTCTATTGGACAACATGAGTAGAGCCTCTCAAAAATACTTCGTCTAAACCTGTGTTGTCAAACCTATGGCCAGAGAGGGCTGCTCCCTCCCCCTCTCCACTGAATCTGAGAACATTTCTCACTTCTCACAGCTCTCTGCCCAGGAGCCCAATGGCAGCACTTCCTCTCTCCCCTTTCTGGGATGGCTGTGTGTGTGTGTGTGTGTGTGTGTGTGTGTGTGTGTGTGTGTGTGTGTGTGTGTGTGTGGCTCACGTGCTGCATGAGGGTTGCAGTTTGGGTATTCAGTCTCTCAAAGGTTCTCCATCACTGGACTAGACTTTTGCAATACTTTCCAAATAGATTTTTGTGGGGTTTTTTTTGCCTCCAACAACAACAATATGGTACAATGGAAAAAAGTTTCATATTGAAGTTCAAGGACTTGAGTTTAAATCTTCTCTCTGCAATTCACTATAGATGTGATCTTAGGCAAGTTGCTTAACTTTCTGCTTATGAGTACTATCAGCTTAAGATGAATGTTTGCCTGCTGGCCTTTAAGTGGTTGCTTCCAGCTTCAAATCTTTGATCTTTTGGTAATAATAGTTCATAATAATGACTAATATTTATGTAGGCCTATTCTTTTCCAGACACTGTGCTACTTTCTTTACATAAATTATCTCATTTGAGCCTCACAATAACTTTAGGAGGTAGGTGTTATTTATACCTATTTTACAGATGAGAAAACTGAGGTGAAAAGAATTAAGTGACTTACCTCACAAGGCTAAATGTGCCTGAGGTTAGACTTGAATTTATGTCTTATTGATTATTGGCCAACTGCTTTTTCCACTATAACACCTACTTACCTGAAATAATTTTGAGATGGGTGGATATAATAATAAAATAAATTGGAGTATGAGGTGCAGCATGATAGAATGGAGAGACCAGTGGATTTATAATTGGAGGATTTGGGCATCAAATTCCATTTTTGTCATTATCTTTGTGACCTTAAGGAAGTGATCAAACCTTGTTGGGCCTCAGTTTATCCATCAACAAAACAAAGGAGTTGGATTAAATGGCCTGTAAATTACGTTCTACCTGTAAATCTATGATTATATGAGATTACATGAAGTGGAGAAATGGTGCTTTGAGATTTCTGAAAAAAAAAATTGGGTGTGGGCTTTGAGAAAAGTAATGTATGCTGGAACTACATTCCCCAGTATGCCTTGCACATCCCAGAGTTCCCCCCCCCACTTCCTGGCATGGGATTGGTCTATGAATGGACCAGTCCAGAGCTGGGGGTGGGGGGGTATGGAGGGTAGGGGTGTGGGTGGGGTCTTGGAATCAGATTTGGAGCTACTTCAGGGGAGCAGAGCCTAGAAGTTGGTCCAGAGTGATCTTTTGTTTTTCTCTTTCTTTTTCTCAAAACCCACACAGGCAAGAGATGAGGGGTTCTGATGGTTTGATTTTTGGTGGCCAATAGGATCAGAGTTGCTATATAATAGATATATAGATATCAGGAAGAAGAAAATATATAGGAAAGAAGTACTAGATCTGGCATTATAAATTTTCTTTTTAAACACTGAAATCGGGTGGAGTATGCATCTAAGTACAGATATGCAGCAGAATTTGGAAATGAGGGTAGAGAATTTGAAGAAAAATATAAGGTTGGAGGAATGGATTAGAAAATCAACTCTGCAGAGAAAATCATTGAAATTGTGGAAATGACTGAGGCCATCAAGAGAAAGAGCATAGCAAAACAAAAAGGCCAAGGAAAGAAATTTGTGGAAACTTTTCATTTACAAAGAAGAAAAACAAACTATTAAGATGAGATAACCAGGAAATTCTAGTGTCATCTAATGTCAAGGAGAATGAACTGTGGATGGATTAGCCATTGAATTTGGTGATTGCCTTTTGAGAAAGGAGTTTTGGTAAAGTGGAGAAGATGGAAGCCAGATTACATGCAATTTAAAAAAAAAATTTATTTCTTCCAGATTATATATCAATACATTTAAAAATATTTTCTGAAAATTTATCATTCATGTTCTCTCCCATTCTCCCACATATATTAGCATGTAATACATGTTTCCATGGTTTCATTGTTGTTTGTACTAGAGAAAAACTCCTGGAAGTTGAATAAAGGAAGAAGGAAAAAAGAACAAAAACTCAGTAGTTCAAAATTCAATGTTATGGAAGATCAGGCACATTCATAGATTACTGACAGAGCTGCTTACAAGTACAATTTTTGTGTAAAAGAATACAACTTGAATAAAGAAATATGCTACTCTACGTACCCTTTGGCTCAATTATACAGTTCCCAAGTCTAAGGAAATAAAAGGTTGGCATGTTATTACAGAACCACATCTAGATGTCTGACATCAGTTCTGAGCAGGACATCTTCAGAATGGTGTCCATAAATTGGAAGTTGTCCAAAAGAGGACAATCGGCATTCCTTCTGTTTAGAGAATTAGATTTCATTGGTCTAGAGAAGATAGTAAGCCAGGCACTTTACTGCAGATACAAATAAGGAAAAGAAGGTCCATTGAAAAGTTACTTGGAGAATTATGATCCCTCCATTAGAGAAGGAATTTCAAAGGAGTTTGTTGCTCTGCCTGCAGTCTTGAGGAAGGGTTCAGAGATGCTGAGCCAATCTGAAAGATGATGAGATTTCAGGTGATGAGCTTAACCTAGAGGATGCATGCTGTTTGAGGAATTCATCTGAATACACAAACAATATTATTACCATAAAGTAGGGGAGGTGTTGAGAAAACAGTAGCAATAAATAAGCCATACATCAACTTCATTATCACAGTAAAACTTTTCTCAGCAAAGTTTACATTTAAGGATATTCTTTCAAGTATATTAAGAGATGAGACAGTCTGATAAGCCATTTTCTGTAGTGGATCACATCTTCTCAGTCTGCAGTTGACAGACAATTTCTGTTTTATTTACTGCTTGGTGATTATGACAATGGAAAAAGCAATTGGCATAGTATATAGCATAGCAAAATATAGTCTTTATAATTTCATGTTGATCTTTCCATGTTTTTTTTTTCAAAAGAACTGAATAGAAATAAAAAGAAGTAAGAGAGTTTTATATATACATTTTTTTGTTGCCAAGTGATACCTTCTCTAATGGGGTAGGTAAGTAGAGGTAAGTGGACATTTTAACATTACAAATTTAAAAAGAAAAATTTATGGAGTTAATAAATTATATGACATGAGATTATATAACTTCTCTTCTACTAGCTTATGTAAACATAGTAAAGAGGCTTTGACACAATTTTTTTTCCATTTTCTGCTTCTTTAGACTTACCAGAAGTCCCATGTGCACTCAAAGCAAATCAAAAATATTTTTAATAGGATATTTTAGAATATTTTCCAACCATTTTTAATGTTTCTTAGTAGAAAAAAATTAAAGACTTCTTAACATGAGCTGAAATGTTTCCTTCTGTTTTCTACCCTCGTTCCACCCTGTGATATTTGCCTGAAATAAGGTTGAACTGAATAACTGTGTTGCCTTTGAGACTAATTAGTTCTCTATGGGGTTATTTTGAGAGGAAGTATGTTATAATAAAAAGATCACTGGGATTTAGAAGCAGAGAACTTAGAATGATTTGACAACAATTCCAGAGGAAAAGGTCGAGATATTTTGATGCTATTGAAAACCTGGCTTTGACTCCTAACTCTGCCTTTTATTCACTGAATATATCTGGAAAAAATATTTCACCTTTCTGGGTCTTTTTCTCATTCTGCTTATTGAGACAAAGGGTCAGGTGGATGGACAGGAAAAATTTCAAGTTTCAGTTGTGCCTTGTATCATATGTGAGGTTGCTTTCTATTTCTTGCCAGCCATTAACTTTGCCTCCCCTTTGGGCATCTCTGTTGCTGCTAGAAGGGCATGGCTTCATATTATTCAGGGCAGTTTCTTTGTGTCCTAATCTTTACAGTCCCATGCCCCAAAGCAAGTCTTAGGTGGAACTGCCCTTGTAGTTGGCTGCTCTGCCTCTAAATTGTTGGCTTCCAACTATACTTAAATAGTTTGAAATCTGCTTTCTCTTCTCAAAATAGATAATGAAAATTACCTTTACCTTGGGCTCTGTGCTGACAAAATGGATGCATAAAAGGTCAAACATGAGGGGATAAAAATGGAGCAATATATGGGAAAAAGAGAAAAGGAAAATAAGGACTAAATTATCTCACATGAGGAGGCAGATAAAAATTAATACAAAGGAAGGGAAGAGGAAGTAATGTCAGCCCATGCTTGAATCCCCATCAGAATTTGCACAAAGTGAGAATAATATCTCCATTCAGTTAGGTATAGAAATCTATATTACCGAATAGGAAATTAAGAAGGGGAGGGAAAGAAAAAAGAGGGATTAGACCAAAGGGAGGAGGAACTCAGAGTCCTGAGTGAAAAGAAGCAAAATGTTTGTAAACAGGGAAAGATTGAAAGGAGAGAAAGTGAAGGATAAACAAAAGAAAAATAAAATGGAGGAAAACACACAGTAATTATAACTCTGAATTAGAAAGGGATGAACTCACCCATAAAATGAGAGAGGAAAAGTCAGAATCCCACAATATTCTGTCTAAAAGAAACTCCCTTAAAACAGGGAGACATATAGTAAAGTAAGACAACCATTGAACTAATAAATAAGATAAGGAGCTAGTTTTATGAAAAAAATCAATAAAAGGGATTAAACTATTGATTGATTTGATCAAAAAAGAAAGGAAACAATTTACCAGTATTAAAAGTGAAAAAGTAAAAGAATTATTAGCAGTTATTTTGCAAATTAATATGCTAATAAACCTGATATTATGAGTGAAATATATGAATGTTTAAAATATATACATTTCCCAGATTAACAGAAGAGGAAATTGAAGACTTAAACAATCCTACCTCAGAAAAAGAAATTGAACAAGTCATCAATGAACTCCCTAAGAAAAAAGGCAAATGGTCATCTGGATTCACAAATGAATTTACCTAAAATTTAAAGAACAATAAATTCAAATACTTCATATTTCATATATTGAATTCAGACCAGTAGCTGATGAAGGAACTCTACCAAATTAATGATAATGACACAAATATGAACAGAAAGGTCAAAAACAGAAAAAGATGACTGTAGACCAATATCTCTAGTGAATATTAAATTTTAAACAAAATACGAACAAGAAGACTAAAAGCAATCTATCACAAAGATTATACACTTTGGAGAGGTAAGTTTTATACTGCATATGCAGAGATGGTGCAATATTAGGAAAACTATCAGCATAATTGATCATATCAGTAACAAAACTAACTGAAACCACATGATTATTTCAATAGATGCAGAAAAAGCTTTTGAAAAAATACAGCACCTATTCCAGTTTAAAACACTAGATGACATTGGAATAAATCATACATTCCTCAAATTGATGAATAGCGTCTATCTAAAACTACCAGGAAATAATATTTTTAATTAGAATAAGTTAGAAGCTTTCCCAAAAAGATCAGGATGAAACAATGATGCCCATTATAACTTCTACTGCTTAATATTGTACTAGAAATGCTAGGTATAGCAGTAAGAGAATTGAAGAAATGAAAGGAAGTATAAAAGGTAATGAGGAAATAAAATGATCACTCTCTATGGTGATCTAGGATATCTAGATGGTATATCTAGAAAATACTTGAGACTCAACCAAAAGCTAACTGAAACAATTTTTAACTTTAGCAAAGTTGCAAGTTATAAATAAACCCACAAAAATCATCAAATTTTCTCTATACTACCAGTAAAATCTAATAGGAAGAGATAGAAAAAGAAATCCCAATTAAAATAACTGCAAACAATATACGATCCCTGAGAATCTACTTGCCTAGACAAATCCAGAAAATGTTTGATGGCAACTACAAAACACTTTTCAAATGAATAGTCTCATCTAAACATTTGAAAAAAAAAACATTAATTGTTCACAGGTAGGTTAAGTAATATGACAAGAATAACAATTTCCCCTAATTATGTTTATTCAATGCTATACCAATCAAACTACCTAAAAATTATCTCATAAAGCTAGGATAAATAATAACAAAATTCACCTGGAAGAACAAAAGAAGAAGAATATCAAGAGAATGAATGAAAAAAAAATATGAAGGAAGTTAAGCTTAACTGTATGGAATCTCAAACTGTATTATGAAACAACAGCCATCAAAAGGATGTGGTACTAACAATAGAGTGGAGGACCAATGGAATAGATTAGTCACTCAACTAACAATTGTAAATGACTATAGTAACCTAGTGTTAGACAAACTTAATGATTCTTGTTTCTGGATGAACTCAGAATTTGACAAGAAGTGCTGGGAAACCTTTAAAGCAATATGACAGAAATTAGGCATAGACCAAAACTTCACATCGTTTACAAAGATAAAGTCAAAATGGAGATATGATTTAGAAATAAAAGATGATACTATAAATAAATCAGGAGAGCACAAAATAGTTTACCTCTTAGATCTATGGATGGGGAAGAATTTAGGTCAAAATAAGATATAAAGGACATTATGAGATTTAAAATAGATAACTTTGACTACATTAAATTAAAAAGTTTCTGCACAAAGAAAAGCAACACAGACAAGATTAAAAGGGAAAGAACAAAACAGGGGGAAAACTTCAAGGAAGTCTCTGACAAATGATTCATTTCTTAATATGCAGAGAACTGAGTCAAATTAATATGAATATAAAACCTTGCCCCAATTACAAATGGTCTTAAAATAAAAACAAACAATTCTCAGATGAAGAAATTAAATTTATCTTTAATCAAATGAATAATGATCAAATTCAAGATTGAGATTGATTAGAGAAATGCACATTGAAACAAATCAGAGGTACCATGTCACATTCATCAAAGTGGCTGACATGACCAAAAAAAAAATGGAAAATGATAAATTCTGGAGCCCATGTGGAAAAGTTGGGACACTAATACATTGCTGGTGGAGCCAAGAACTTATACAACTATTCTGGAGGCAATTTGGAACCATGCGTAAAGGACTATCAAACTCCACATACTGTTTGACCCAGTAACATCTCTACTAGATCTATTTCCCAAAGAGATTAAAGATAAGGAAAAATAACCTGCCAGTACAAAAATATAGAAGCTCTTTTTTATAGTGGCAAAGAAATGGCAACTGAAGGGATGTCCATACATTGTAGAATGTCTGAACAAGTTGTGATATGGGCTTAAATGAAATAATATTTTGCCATAAGAAGTGACAAAAAATGATCACAAAAACCCCGGTAAAGACTTATTTGAAGTGACTCAAAATGAAGTGAGCAAAAGCAAGAGTACACTGTTCAGTTAGAAAAATAACATATGATGCCAAATGTGGATGACAACTATTATCAACAAGGCAAGGATCCAGGACTTATAAGAAAAAAAAGGATGTCCACCAAAACAGAAGGAACAGAGAGAGTCTGAATGCAAATTGAAACATACTGTTCTTTACCTCATTTCCTCCATGAATTTTTTCCCTAGTGAAAGCAATATGTCTTTTTTCACAACATAAAGAACATTTAAATATGTATTATACAATAATATATGTACAACTTATATCCTATTACCTGGCTTCTTGTGAAGAGGGGAGGAGTGGGTGAGGTAGAGAGAACATGGATTACAAAATATCAGAAAGCAAATACTGAAAAATTGTATTGAAATGTAATCTGAAAAAATATTATAATAATAAAAAGTTCGAACAAATATTTTCTGGGATTTATTCACCAACCTGTTTGCTTTGATAAACTTTGTAGATAAGAAAAGACAGAGCTTGTTTATATGTGACTTGGAATGATCATATACTACTTTCTGCTTCATGGCTACATCATGGCTTATAGCCAAACAAGATTCTAAACTAAATGTGCCAAAGAACTCATTTTTACTCCCAAATCTTCATCTCTCCTTCTGATTTCACTCTATTTACTTTAGAACTGTCATTCATCACACTTTTCAAGCATAATACTTTGGTATTAACTCAATTCTCCTCTTTGCACCTTTTTCAAATTCAACTAGTGACCAAGTATTGTTATTTTTAATTCTGCATAATCTCCCACATCCATCTCCTCAACCTCAATAAATCTTCTGGCAGGGCAATTTTGATGAATATTTACTGACACCATGAAAAAATATACAATTATACATTTTTGAATTTATTTTGCATTATTAACATTTCTTACATCACTTTGTTATAGCTAGACAACCAACCAAAAATATTCCATGCTCCCCTAATTTGCTTCTGACCATTGAATCCCTTAATCTACCCTCCCACCTATCAGCCCCCTCCCCTTGTCTTGTTTTCTTCCCCTCCTACTTCCTGATAAGGTGAAAAATATTTCTATAGACAACTGAATGAGGAAATTATTCTTCTTTGAGCCAATTCTGATGAGATTAAAAATCAGTCTTCATCTGTTCCACCCATTTCCCTTCCATTATAAAAGCCATTCTCTTCATGTCTTTTTTAGGGAAGGTAATTTACGCCATTCTTTCTCTCCTGTCCCCTTTCTCCCAGCGTATCTGTCGATCTCATTCCATTTTGGGGCATCTCAGCATAAACTACTAAATAGCCATGCCCTCTGTCTATGTAGACTCCTAACTATCCTAATAATGGTAAATTTATTTGGAGTTATATATATATATATATATATATAATTTGTTTGAATGTCAAATTTTGTCTTTAACTCTGGCCTTTTTATCAGGAATGCTTGAAAGTCCACTATTTAATTACATATCCATTTTTCCCTGAAAGATTATATTGCTCTGCTAGATTGATTATTCTTGACTGTTATCCTGACTCCTTTGTCTTTTGGAACATCATACTCCAAGCTATCTCATCCTTTAATGTGAAAGTTACTAAAAATTGTGTAATCCTGTTTCTATCTGGCTACTTGCCATATTTTCTCTTTGAACTTGGAGCTCTATAATTTTCATTTTGAGATTGTATTTAGAAATAATTCATGGATTCTTTCTCTTTCTATTTTACCCCGTGGTTCTAGGATGTCAGAGCAGTTTTAACTTGATAATATTTTGAAATATGAATTAAAGGTTCTTTTTTATCATGGCTTTCAGGTAGTCCAATAATTCTAAATGATCTCTCCTCAACTAATAAATAAGATGATCACAAAAAAAAAAACTCCTGGAAAAATTATGGGAAGAAGTTAATCTCTTGGTTCTGTTGTACAAGAGAATGTTGTACACAGTAATAACAATGTGTTAAGATCAACTTTGAAAGACCTTTTATCAATAAGGCAAAGATCCAAGACAACTCCAAAGGACTCATGATGATATCCACCATGCTAGTATGAACAGACAGAATCCAAATGCAGATTGAATTATTTTATTCTTCACTTTATTTACTCCAAAATTTTTCTCTAGAAAAGCAATATGTGTCTTGTTTCACAACATGACAAACATGGAAGTGTTAGAGCCCAGGGGGAGAAGAGCCCCAAAGTCTCAGACCAGGGGCCAAGGCTCCCTTAGTTAGGAGTGAGAAATAAAGACAAGAAAAGAGCATTTGGAGTCAGAAGGGCAGAGTTTATGGCCACTACAAGTGAAGTTTATTGAATAGGGGCAGGGTTTCTAAAGGAAAAAAACCCAGGAATGAGGGAGTAGGGGGAGCAGGAGTACATGTGGAGTTCAGCAAGTTCATGGTTAAATAAGTAGAGAACTTATTCTTCTCAAGACTGGTTTTCTGCCATCTACATCTACTCCCTAAGATATTTTGTCTACTAAAGTAGGGGAGATGATCAGTTCCAATCTTTGTCCTTAGATCTGGAACATTATCTGCATGACTTCGACTTTTGCCCAGTTTCCTAGGCCCCAAATCTTAGCCTGTCTCTGTCATGGAAGTATGTGCTATATACACAGCATATATCAATACTGACTTGCATTGGGGGGGGGGGTAGGAGTTGGGCAGGGGGAGAAAAAAGAGCATGAATCCCAGTATATCGAAAAATGAGTATTAAAAGTCATATCAACTCAAAAAATTCTCTTCTCAATCTGTTTTCTATGTCAGTTGTTTTTCCAGTGATATATTTTGCATTTTCTTATATTTCTTCATTTTTCTGATTTTGTTTTTTGTTTCATATTTCATAGCATCATTACCTTCCACTTGCCCAATTCTAATTTTTAGGAGATTATTTTCTTCAATAAGCTTTTTGTCCCTTTTACCATTTGATTAATTCTAATTTCTAAAAAAAGTATTTTTAAGTGAATCTTTGTATTTCTTTTCCCATTTCGTCAATAGTGCTTTGTATGTTATTTTCTCAATAGTGTATTTCTACATATACTACATAACTAGCCAACCTAGATGACTCCTTGCTTCCTGAATATGCCGTTGTTTCTCTTTTTTTGTTTTCAAAATTGTTTCTTATTTCTGAAATGTCAACTCCTCCTCTTCTCCTGTCAAATTTCTGCCCATCCCTTGAGCACATTTCAAATGTTACCTCCTCCATGAAATCTTCTCTCTTTCCTCCTGTAAGTAGAAACTGAACTCCCTTCCCTCCTTTTATGTATACAATGATTTTAATGTGGAGATCCTTAAGTGCCAGAATAAATAATTTGCATATTATTCATTACTTTCAGGTGTGTCTGACACTTTGTGAATCCATTTGGGATTATCTTGTCAAAGATTTCTGAAATAATTTTCATTTCTTTCTCTGCTTCATTTTACAGATCCAAGGCAAATAATGTTAAGTGACTTGCCCATGTTAATATAGTGAATAAATAGCTGAGGTTAGATTTGAACTCAGGAAGATGAGTTATCCTGACTCCAGACCTAGAATTCTATCTATTAGCCAGTTAGCTGCCCAATTTACAATAGCACGTTTTATATTATATTTCATATACATGATATCATAGTAAAAGGGCAGATATTAAAATGATTTTAATCTACATCTTCCTGAAGAACAGGGCAGAATTTTGAAAGAGGATATTGTGATGTAATTTTAACCTTCAAATCTGAAGACCATATAGAAAACTCCACCCAGATTGTCTTAAGAATTATTATTTCATTGTGTATAATGGCACAAAAAGTGTAATTATATATAATTTTCAAGAAAATATTCAAGTGTGGCAATATATTTATTACCAGTACCCAAATGATGTTGATACTTAAAACAATCTTGGTAGATTTCTCATCCTGCTCTTTCATATTATACCCAAGTTTTTCTTAAAATGTTTTACTGAATTGTATCTGCATTCTCTTTTCCCTTCCACTTGTAAGTAATCCCATTAATCAAGGACCCAATTCATCTTGTTGCTTATGCACCATCCACATCTTCTAAAAATTAGGTTTATCTTCTTTGAATGCCTTAAAATTCATCGGTTTTTTTTTTGTCTTATCTTCAGGAAAATAAGGCTTTAAAAAAAGCAACGGCTAAGTACGCGATTGTGTGCATTATAGTTCCAGATAGGCTTGAAGATAATACCAGGATGAGTGTGCCAATGGAAAAAGAATATTCTTATGCAACACAGCTTCCCTTGTGAACATAAACAATGATACCTATCCTGAAGCCTCATCTATAATGTGCTTTGGCCAAGGAATTACAGCCTAGCCCTCACTTTGTAAGAGGAAAAAAAATCTCTCTTCATACATTCAGATTTAGTCACAGAGTTACACAGTTAACCAGGAAAAGAATTTAATGTTGAGCTATGGTTTTCCTCAAGTGTTTGAAACAAACAATCTAGTTAATGGGAATTATAGTTATCTCAATTTAAAAATGAAAATCCTACTTTACCTTTAATTGCAGACTGCAAATGATATCCAGCAGACTGCATCTATTTTGATAACTCTATATGCATTATTATGGGTATATTTTATGATATGCCAATATGATGTCCATTTAACATGGTAAAATTATGATTTTTTAAAAAATGATAAGTGATATTTGAAGGTCCTAATGAGGGCTGTTCTTATCTAATTAAATGCAGTAGAGTTAAGTGATTTCATAGCATTTGTTTTAATTTACCTCCCCATCACAAGGGGAATTCAGTTTTCAAACAAGAACACATATTTAACTAAATGATTCCATGGATCAGTGCAATGGTTTTTCATTTGGGGACTATGCTTATGATATGAACCCAGAATAAGAGGAAAGAAAATGAGCTTAAGCTAATAACTACATAGTTACAGCAAAATTAGTTTAGGTAATCCCAGATCATTTCCTTCTTTTATAGGAAAATATATCATAAAACAGTACTAATTAAACTGTCTCGGCACTGAATTCTCTGTAGGAAGACATAAAAACGTATTGGCAGGAGGGAGATCATTTTGGATGATGAAAATAGACACAGAATTCTATAATCCTCAGAAGTTTAAAATATGTCTATTCCCTCTCTCTCTCTGTGTCTCTCTCCTTCTCTCTGTCTCTGTCTGTCTGTCTGTCTCTGTCTGTCTGTCTGTCTCTCTCTGTCTCTGTCTCTGACTCTCTGTCTGTCTGTCTCTCTCTGTCTCTCTCTCTCTCTCTCTTTCTGTCTCTCTCTCTGTCTGTCTCTCTCTGTCTCTCTCTCTGTCTCTGTCTCTCTGTCTCTCTCTGTCTCTCTGTCTCTCTCTGTCTCTCTGTCTCTGTCTCTCTCTCTCTGTCTCTCTGTCTCTCTCTGTCTCTCTGTCTCTCTCTGTCTCTCTGTCTCTCTCTGTCTCTCTCTGTCTCTCTGTCTCTGTCTCTCTCTCTCTGTCTCTCTGTCTCTCTCTGTCTCTCTGTCTCTCTCTCTGTCTCTCTCTCTGTCTCTCTCTCTTTCTCTCTTTCTCATTTTTCTTACTTAAAATTTATTGTAATGCTTTGGCCTTATATCATACTATCCTGCCTATTCTGCATTTCTCAGTAGTGCTTAAGGTAGCCAACACAATCTAGTTACAACTTTATGGCTACATCTTCACCTCTAATGACAACAGAAGAAACCAATCCTAATAGAGTAAATGCAAAACATAGACATATATTTGCTAATATTGGGGGTAACTAGGGGGATCTAGGAATCACGGTGAATAGTGCCAGGAGTTGAGTCAGGAGGACCTGGGTTCAAATCTCTCCTCAGACAATGCCTAGCAGTGTGACAGTGGGCAAGTCACTTAACCCCAAATGCCAAATCTTTTCTGCTTTTCTGTCTCAGAACTGAAACTAAGACAGAGGGTAAAGATTTTTTTTAAAAATACTTTGTAAACTTTTCATCTGTATTTTAATTAGAATCTTAAATTTCAATTTGTAAAATCTTTCATTTATTAGACATTAGTGAATGAAGAAATGTGGCAGTAGAAAGAACAATATAATAAGGCAAAGGAAACCCATTTCAATCTATATTGTGGCATTAATATGCTTATAAATTTGGTCAAGTAATTTAACCAATTATATAGAACTATACAGAAAAAAATTAACCAAGTAAATATTGATATAGTACAAATGATAACTTCCAAAATCAAAAATTGTAGCCACATTCTCCCCCCTCCTTTCTTTTTTTTTCTTTTTTTCTTTTTTTTTTTGCCTTGTTTGTGTCATTACTAATAGAAAATAGAAGATGCTATTAGATGGCTCAGTGGATTGAAAGCAAGGTGTAAAGACAGTAAGTCCTAAGATCAAATATAGACCTTAGATACTTCTTAATTGTGTAATACAAGTAATAAACATTACTTTATAATGAAAACCCAAATAGAACATAATTTGAAATATGAGCATAGTTAAGCCCTCATTAAAAAGGAAATCCTTTGTGTTAAAACTAGAGATGAATCTATATATGGGCAAAATATTTCTAAGCATGGAACAAGTCCTTTTGAGAAAATGGATTTTCTTGGAAATTTTATCTGTTGACATTTTTTCCCCTTATAAATAGGCCAGAAAGATATTTCTGTTACAAGTTTATCAGGTAGATATTTAGAAATCCATTGTAACTTTGCATTGTGAATTGTGGAAAAATTTCAAGGTACAGACCACAAAGGAACTAGTCATGGAGGAGTTAATAGCTTCTTTTAAATAGTAAATTTAAATTCCATCTAGGACAAGTGAGGCATCTACTAATAACATTGCACATTGTACAGCCTTCACTTTAATTTTAACTTGATAGTGTATTTTCCATTTATGCTGAATTGTTTCATCATCCAAGTAGATTTCTAAAAAAAAAATCTATCCTTAATTGTTGCTTTATAAAATTAGACAATTTTTGTTGATATGGCTACCTTTGGTAGTTAATTGAAAAGTGAAAGAATCAGTTAGTTTAATAGTTATTTAGGAAAAAAAAAACAAAAAGGGGGACTAACCAGTAATGATTCTGAACT
Organism: Monodelphis domestica; assembly: GCF_027887165.1. Classification (NCBI taxonomy): domain Eukaryota; kingdom Metazoa; phylum Chordata; class Mammalia; order Didelphimorphia; family Didelphidae; genus Monodelphis; species Monodelphis domestica. The sequence continues at coordinate 156,230,370 of NC_077234.1, forward strand.
CCTATGACTAAGCAGTATGCTTAACTTGATCTAGTCCATTACTATGCCCAGGTACATATTCTGCGGATGCTGTTCATTTACTATTCAAAAGCCTTTCTTGCCCCCTTCCTTCCTAGTGGTCCTTTGTCTCTCTGAAGTCTTTCCCCTAGGTAGACTCTACCACAAAACTATGAACTTTTTTATGTGGATATGATGTTAGCAGTCCTTCTAGAATCCTCTCAGATAATCAGGAGTCATCTCTTCCTTAGGAAGCATGATACACAGGCTACTCTTTTACAAAAAATTCCATCAAAGTTGCATTTATATGATGTTAAAGAAATAATATGACTCATTTTTTTCACATTTGTATTGAGTTGACCATTTTCTAGCTAAAATCACTGTTGTAATCTTTAACTTATTGTGTCATGCTAGAGATTTTTATTTCTGAACCAAAGCTTAAGATTTAAAAATAATAAGTTGTTGGCATGAGAATGAATATCTTGGAGGGAAGGTTGAAATATGTTTTTCTGAATAACTATGGATTTGATCAACAGAATTATGAAGTGAAAATGGAGAAAAACATTCAAAACACCTCCATACATCTGTCAATATAGATATACAAAATATAATAATTATTGCATAGGTAAACGAAAAATATCCAAGCAGATGAATAATTCATAGAAGATTATATCCAGAACCTCAGTTGTATCTACACAAATATACATAATATAGTTAATGGATAAGTTAACTATCTTAAGATAAGGGAAAATTCTGAACTCATATGTATCATTGAGATTTGGTGCTACTTAATGTTACTAGAACAGAGAGGTATCCAGAGATATATTTTATTAAAAAGGAGCAGAGTTAACCAAAATGGTGGTGGAAGAGTATTTGATGAATGCATGAAGAAACATTAATTAAGCACTTGCATTGTGCTCAGCACTTGGAATACAAATAGAAGGAAGACAGTCCCTGATCTCAAGGAGTCTGTGTTTTTTTTTTAATATTTTATTTCCCCCCAGTTATATATGAAAACATTTTAGCATTCATTTTTTTTAAAAAATGAGTTCCAAATTCTCCCTTTCCAACTCCCTCTTTCAATATGTTAAGCAATCTAATATAGATTTTACATGCAATCATGTAAAATAATTTATGTTAAGGGGAGATTGAGGAGAACTGCAATTAAGTCTATAGTGGGATGGAAAGTTATATAATCATGGTTGTGAAATGATCAGAAAATGGCATGGTAGCATGAATCCAGAAAAATAAGGTTAAAATTTACCTATTGGAGCCTGGGGTACACATACACAGAATCTGTTCCAATGGGAAGTGGAAAGAGGCAGGAACACAAGGCTTTATGATTTGAAAACATTATAAATAAAGAAAATCGTGTGAATTCATATTATTTTCAGCTAAATATCTCCAATAATAATTTTCTAATTCAATTCATATGCTTTTCATGCAGGGAGTCAAATTTTTTTTTAATTATCTCTTTTCATTCTGTTTGTGTATTCTCTCCTCTCCACTATTTTATAGTACCTATCTTATATTCTTCCATTTTTTTGACTTTTTTATTTTATTCTAACATTTATTGTGGTTCATTGAATTTTTGAGTTTTTCCCCCTTCATTCTATTATTTTAAGTTAAGAAGGTTTTTCTGGTTTATGACCCATTTCCTGTTCTCCTTTTGACATTTTGCTCCTGCATTCTACTTCGACTCTGAGTAGTCGGTCATTTCTTTTCATTCTTTCTGAATCTTGTGACCAATCTATTCTGAAAACATTTCTTAGGGTTCTCTTAGGCACCAATATTTGTTCATCATTATTAAGAGGTTTCAAATCCCATTGGTATGAGACTCTTTTTATTGGGGAGGATTAATGCTCTTCCCTGAATAAGGAGCAGAACTGAGTTGACAAGAGTAAAGGGAGTTTCAGTTCTCAGGCAGTCCTCTTTGGGACTCTTTCAGTTCCAGTTTTTATGCTTTGAGTCACTGAAGGGGCTTCTGACTTTCAGTTTTAAGAGAGAAGATAAGATGAAAGAAGCCAAACTTTTCAATTTGATGAAGTAAATGCTCTGGAAGATTTGATCACATATTTGTTGATGCTACTTACATGCAACTAAATAAGTATTAATACATATAAGACAGTGTACATACATCCAACTCATATATCAGGTGCAAAAATAAACTTTCTCTTTTGGGGATTTTTATATGTTTATTTTGGATTTAATCTGGAAAAATCAGGTAGCCAAGATTGCTTTTACTCAATCAAGAGGGAGCCAACAAAAGGCAATAAATGAAAAAGCATGCCATGAATACTAAATCATAGGGATACATTAAAGTAGAAGCAATCAAGAAAATTATTTATGTCAAGGACCTTACATTTTATTAGGGGAAGACAAGGAAGGGTGTTTTGGACATAGATGTCAGAGGGAAGGATGGCTAGAATTATATGGTGAATCACTGGTATGCCCTTTCTAGGAATAGTAGTATTGATCTGATTATTGATCTCAGAGCTAAAATTAAGAAGGAAGGATAGAAGTTTGGCAGATAGAGGATGGTAAGGACAGTCACATGGCAAAGAGATTGCCTGGAAGTTATTGGGCAAAAACAGATAAGATAACATGATCAGATTCCAATATGTCATAGTGGAACTAAGTCCCATTCTTACTTTTTCTTATTCTGTGAATTCACTAAATGATCAGGTAGTTCCAAACCACCAAAAGTCTAAAAAATTTTAAAAAATAGTATATGAGCTGTTTTTTATGTCAAAGGTCCTTAATGGTGTAGAGTTACTTCAAATATATTTACTATTTCTGAATATTTTAAAGTAATTTCCCTTTGGGCACCACAAGCTACTTTGCAACTTCTAATTTACTAACCTTCACAATATCTTTTTGGTGACATTCAGCAAGTATTATTATTCATGTATACATTATAATTTTTGATGCAAAGCTCCTTAGAAAGTGCTAAAATGCCTTTTTTCATACAGAATCACTAAGTACAACAATTTTAATTGGAGTTTCAGGAGGAAAAGAGGACTAAAAAAAAGCCCTTCAAAAAAGCCTTGATGATCAACTTTAAACCAATATAGGTGTTATCTTTCTCCCTCTCTTCTTCTTCTGAATGTCCCTCTTCCCATCCCAAGGGATCATCATTTCTTCAGTAGCATAGGTTTACAAACTCATTGTCTCCCTCAGTGTCTTTCACTCACCCCACAGATCCAATTAATTGCCAACTCTTGTTCATCCTGCTTCCAAAAATGTCTCTCACTTTCCTCCCATACTCTTTATTAACATGCTCACTTAATTTCGGACCCTATTAACTTCCCCAGGAACTACTATAATACTGTCCTAATTAGTATCTCTTCCTCCAGCCTCAACTCTCTCTAATTTATCCTCCTCACAACTATTAAAGTGATATTTCTGAAGTAGATTTCATTTTATAACTCCTATGCTCAATAAACTCCAGTGGTTCCCTTGCCTCCGGGAACAAATACAAACTACTCTCTTGAGCATTTAAAGCCTTTTACAACCTACTCCAACCCAACATTTCAAGCCTTAATATATACATCATTCTCCTTCAGTCACTCTTCAGTTCAGGTATTTTGTCATTCTTATTCCATCTTTGTCCGTGTTTTTAAAAAGTCCATTCCCAGGCATATACTGATCTCTTCTCTTCACCTATGCATCTTAGAATTCCTAGTTTTCTTCAAAGTTCAACTCAAATACAACCTCCTGTGTGAAGCCTTTCCTTATCAATTCCTTTCAAATTACTGTGTATTATTTTGTATATACTAATATATGTACTTCTCAAATAGAATATAAAATTCACGAGTGGAAGAACTGTGATTTTTGGTTTTGAATCAATATAATTTAACCCAGTGCCTAATAAACAGTGAATGTCAATCAGTCTTCAAGCATTTATTAAGAATCTATTATGTCCAGGTTCTATGCTAAATACTAGGGATAGGTTAAAAAAAAAGGCAAAATATGGTGCCTGGTATCAAGCAATGCATAATATAATAGAGGAGAGAGAATGAAAATAACTACATACACACAATATTTATAGGTAAATTGGAGATAATCAACAGAGGGAAGGCACTAGCATTGAATGGAATTGAAGATTTCTGGAGAAGATAGAATTTTAGATAACTAAAGGAACAGAGAGAAGTCAGGAGGCTGACTTGAGGTCAGTGAAATTCAGGCATGGTACAGAGTGAAAATGCACAGCAGCCAGAGATGGACAGCCCTGGCTGAGGAATAGAAAAGGGGCAAGTTTCACAGGATGTAGAATACATATGCATGTGGCATAGGAATAGCAGAACTCAGAAGGTAGTGTCAACATGGAAATATAGAAATCCCCAGTTTACTTAGTTTAAGGGCATAATCCCTAGGTTTTGACCTTGTCACAGGAGAGGTTTCCCCCTGAGGGAAGGTCCCACTTCCCCAGACAATAGACACCCACTTCAGCTTTGGCGCAGTAGGTAACACCTCAGTCTGGAAAGCTGAAGGTCCCAGTTAGATCCTTGGAAGCAGGGTGTGATATCCTGGGAGAAGCTTCTGGAGACAAAAGAGCTACTTGACTTCAGATGGGATTTACCTCCCCACCTGAACCTGAAGTGGATATCTATTGTCTGGTGAAGAGGGACCTTCCCTGGGGGAAACCTCTCCTGTGTGACAAGGTCAAAACCTGGGGATTATGCCCTTAAACTAAGTAAACTGGGGATTTCTATATTTCCATGTTGACAGTAGCACCAGCTGATGAAAGGCTTTGAATGTTAAATAGAAACTTTTAAATTTGATCTTACAGTTTATTAAATAGAGAGTTGATATGGTCAGACCTATAATTTAGGAAGATCAGTTTGACACCTGAGTAGAACTGATGCAGTGAGCCCAAGCAATAGGTTATTCAATCGTCCAGGCATGAGGTGATAAGTGTTCCTACCAGGAAGGTTACATTGCCAGAGGCAAGAAGAATGCACATAGAAGAGATGTTAGGAAGTCAAAATGGACAGGATTAGGCAACACAATAGATATGGACAGAGAGACAGAGAGAGAGAGAGAGAGAGAGAGAGAGAGAGAGACAGAGAGACAGAGAGACAGAGAGACAGAGAGAGACAGAGAGTGAGAGAAAGAGAGAGAGAGAGAGAGAGCAAAAGAGAGAGAGACAGAGAGAGAGAGTGAGAGAGAGAGAGAGAGAGAGAGAGAGAGAGAGTGAGAGAAAGAGAGAGAGAGAGCAAAAGAGAGACAGAGAGAGAGCGAGAGAGAGAGAGAGAAACAGAGAGAGAGAGAGAAAGAGAGAGAGAGAGTGAGAGAAAGAGAGAGACAGAGAGAGAGCAAAAGAGAGAGAGACAGAGAGAGAGAGCGAGAGAGAGAGAAACAGAGAGAGAGAGAGAGAAAGAGAGAGAGAGAGAGAGTGAGAGAAAGAGAGAGACAGAGAGAGAGAGCGAGAGAGCGAGAGAGAGAGAAACAGAGAGAGAGAGAGAGAAAGAGAGAGAGAGAGAGAGAGAGAGAGAGAGAGACAGAGACAGAGAGAGAGAGAGAGAGAGAGAGAGAGAGAGAGAGAGAGAGAGAGAGAGAGAGAGAGAGAATTTTAGAGGATCTCATCTAGCTTTTGAGCCTATGTGATGAGGAAGATATTTATACCTTCAACAGCAATAGTGGAAGTTGGATGAGTAGAGGGTTTGGGGTAAAAGATGAGTTCAGTTTTAGATTTACTGATTTTCAGATGTCTCTTAGACATCTTGTTATCCAGTTGGAAGTGAAAATCTGAAGGTAAAGAAAGTAAATAGGGTTGGATAAGTAGATTTGACAATCAGCACAGATATCATCTATTGAACCCATGGCAGATCAAGACATCATTATGCACTATTATACTATGGCAGAGAGGGAGAATCAAGGAGAGCCTACAGCAGAACCTTGTAGGCTCCTAGTAGGAATGACCTGGACAAAGATAGTTATTGCCAGTTATAGGAACTTCCTTGGAACTCAAATCCGAAGTGTTTTGTGCACGAGCCCCCCTGGATTGTAAAGCCAAGCCTCTGCCATTTGCACACCTTTTCTCTTGCTTTTTCCTATTCCTATACCCTGCTAAAAAGCCCAGAGAGATCAAGAAGGAACATTGAAAAACCATTCCATTTGGCAATGAGGGCTTTCTTGGAAACTTTGCAAAGAGAAGTTTCAGCTGAATGCTGAGGATTGAAGCCAGTGTTTTGCAAATGCACTTGACTGACTGATAGTTTAAACGATTATGAAACAGCTGGTTCATACTAATCAAGAGTAATAAGAGTGATAAATCAAAATGCCATTTTATTTATGGTACAAGATAACATGGTAAAATAATTAATATTTCTCTTTGCTACTTCTATTTCTGTCTTCACCTACCTCATTGGCTTCTCAAACTGAAACAAGGTTTTATTCCCTTCCCACAAACTTTGCTTCTCTTTCTGACTTCACTATTTCTACTAGAGGGGCCAATGTTCACCCAGTCACCAATGGTAATAAGTGGTATTATTCTGGACTATATTTTTTCTCTCATTTCTTACCATCTGACAGTAATAAAGAATTTTCAATGCTATTTCCATAATAACCCTCACTTTTGTCTCTATTTGTAACCTCATCACTACCTTTTTAGTTCAGGTCCTCACTACTATGAGCCTATATTATCCAACCTCAAAATCCCCCACCCCCATGCATGGATTCTTTTGAAATATGTTTTATTGAGTCAATTTCGTTAAATTTTATTATTTCTTAATAATGCTCCTCCTCACGTACCTAAGACCCTCCTTGACTGAATGCATGACACTTTTGTTTACACATTTCCCTTCTTTATTAATATAGGATATTAGAGGATAATAACAATATTGTGCAGAGCAAAACTTTAAAAGGCTTAAGAACTCTGATCAATATAGTGACCAAGCATAGTTCCAGAGCATTTGAAAGAGATAACACATGCATCCACATACTCTTTCTCTCTATATACCTCTATATCTCTATACATGTGTATGTATACACATATATGCCATGCATACCTGCAATATGGTGATATATTGTATATGCATATGTATATCCCATGTATATAAATATGTATGTGTGTTTTCTGTCGTTTTTTGTTTTTCTATATCTGTCCCTCTCATGAAACATTTCCTGCCTAATCTCCTCTTTGCTTGATTATAATAATATATCATATGTCATTATTTGTGGAAGAGATATATTCCTTTAACACAAAGCAGAAGCCTGGTGTACTGACTAGGGTACTGGGTTTGTTCATATCCTTGTTCTTTTTTTTTGTTCCTTTTCAGTTATAAATGAATTATTCTTTTTCCTTCCATTATCCTTTAAAGGAAACCATATAAAGCATCAACAATATTAACTTTTTCTTTTTGTGTGTGTTAGAGTGGGGAATTCTGAAACTTAGTTTTGTAGGAAACTTTTGACATGGAAATTTCCTCTGCTAGTGCACTATAATTGTTTATAATTTATAATCATACAGAATTGTTAGACTTTGTGATTATATATGCATATATATTTAGATATGCTTTTGTGTATATTCATATACTACATGTAATTATATATGCATGTATATGTATATCTGTTTGCACCTTAATTTATTATATTGGGGATGACATCTTTAAGCATCAAAATTTTTAATCTAGTTTTAAAATCTATAGGACATATCTTTAGGAAGTCATTGAGTCAACAAATATATAAGTATCTACTATGGGGCTAGACACTGTTATGAGTGCTTAGGATACAAAGAAAGGTAAAAGACAACCCTTGCTCTAAAGGAGCTCGAGCACAGTCCTAAGCAGGTAACAGAATAATTTGAAGATAAAATTAGATTAAAGACATCAGAATTAAGGAGGATGAGAAAATACTTCTTGAAGAAAGTTAGAATTTTAGATGGAACCTGAAGGAATTTAGAGAAGCTGGAGACAGATGAGGAGGGAGAAAATTCCAAGAAAGGCAAATAGTCAGTGAAAATGCTGGAGTTGGGAGATGGAGTGTTTTCAAGGAAGAATAAGCAAAGAAGCAAAGTATTTGAATATAAGGAAGGTTTACTATGACTGAAAAGACAGGGAAGGGTAAGGTTACAAAGGGCTTTATAAATCAAACAGATTATTTTAAAATTTTATATTGGAGATAAAAGGGAGTCAATTGTATTTATTGAATGGATGAGTTACATGATCAGTTACATGATTTATTTAGCAAGATCATTCTAACAACTGAGTGGCAGCTAGAGTCAAGCAAGGAGAGATTTGAGACAGAAAGACCAACCCAAATGCTGTTATAGTAGTGCAAGTATGAGGTGATGAAAGCATTAAGAAGAATTAATTAAGAAGCAAAAGGAACACAAATAAGAGATGTTATTAAGGTAAAACAAACAAGAGTTGGCAACTGGTTAGATATGGGCTGGGGCCTTGTGAGACTCAAATGAGAAAAAAGTATAAAGTACTTGAAAAAGCTTAAAAGGCTATATTAGCGCCAGTTTTGCATCATCATCTCATCCTATAGTCATATAATCAATGGGTCTCTGGCAAGGTGAAAACTTCATTATGTGATTATAAATGTTTAACAATTGGACTGAAGATAAAACAGGAGGATAGGAATGTGTGCATATATCTTTAAGCTTAGTAAATATTATTAACACTTTCTTAAGTCTAGACAATCAACAAAGCAAAAAATCTGACCATGATTTGTACTAATCCCTGATTTCTGAGTTAAAAATATTCTGGATGAAAATTTAAGAATTGGTCCTTGAGGAGGTAGAGTCAAGATGGCATCCTAGAAAGAGCAGAAGTTCAGACCTCTGAATACCCTTCCTAACGGATCACAAACTGAATGCTCCTAGGGGACTGAAAATCAAACTTAACAACAAGAAAGAGACAAAGAATCCTCATGATGGACTTGATTCAAAAGGTAAGCTCCCCGAAAAGCCGGAATCTGAGAACACTCGGGTTTAAAGGGAAGATAGAAGGAAGGTCCCAGGACCCATCCCCCCTCCCACCTAGGGCACTGAAACTCCAGTGGCAGCAGGAACTTCTTGGCTGGCAAAGGTGCTGGTCTGGAGGGTGTACCTTGCGGGCAGGGCTATGCCAAGTTTAGAGCATCCAACACAGATGGCAGAGAAGGAGCTAGAGAGGGAGCACAGAAGTGTCAGCCTGGCCAGAGCTGTGGAGATCCTCAATATTTGCTCCAGCCTTCCAGGATATTTTGGACTCAGAGCATATCTAGCCCAACTAAGCTGAACTTAATCCCATCAAAAGTCTCCAGAACTCAGGGAAGCCCAGGATGCACACCCATCCTCATTGACTGCTGGTCTTTAATCCAATCAAAAGTCTCCAGAGCACAGGGAAGCTCAGAGCCCCAACAATCCTCCCCTAGAGACTACACTGAGAGATCTTCTGTTAAAGCTCCAAGAGGGGAGACTGACAGAAGCCCCCAAAACCAAAAAAATGAGAGGAGCAAAATCACAGACAAATATGGGAAGGAAAGAAGGGGTGAATATAAGCAAACAACAGACAAAGAAGAAAGAAACTACAATAGACAGTTTCTATTCAGCAAACAGAACAGAGGGGGAGAGATCAGCAAACGATAAATCAGAAATCCCAGTGAATTGGATACAGGCTGTGGAAGAACTCAAAACACAATTAAGAGAAGCTGAGGACAACTGGGAAAAGAACTTAAAATTTAAGATAAGTCATCTGGAAACAGAGGCACTTGAACTAAAATAAGAAAATAGTGTCTTGAAAGCCAAAATCAACCAGCTGGAAAGTGAGGCAAAGGAGATGAAAGATGAGGCAAAGAAGATGAAAGATGAGATGAAGGAAATGAAAGATGGGGTAAAGAAGATGAAAGATGGCCTTCAAAGAAAATCAGACCAGAAGGAAAAGGATGACCAAAAAGCCAGGTATGAAATCCAGTCTTTAAGAACCAGAATACAACTGGTATTAAGTGACCTCACAAGGCAGCAGGACACTATAAAACAAAACCAAAAGAATGAAAAAAATGAGCAAAATATGAAGCATCTCATTCACAAAACAGACGATTTAGAAAATTGTTCAAGAAGAGACAATTTAAGAATCATTGCTCTACTAGAAGACCAGGACAAAAGAAAAAGCCTGGACATAATATTACAGGAAATTATTCAGGAAAACTGCCCTGATATCCAAGAACAAGAGGGAAAAGTAGAGATTGAAAGAATCCCCAGATCACTTCCTGTATTTAGTCCTCAACTGACAACGCCAAGGAATTTTATAGCCAAATTCAAAAACTATCAGACCAAAGAAAAGATATTACAAGCTGCCAAGAAGAAGTCATTCAGATACCATGGAACCACAGTGAGGATAATGCAGGATCTGGTTGCATCCACACTGAAGGACCAAAAGGCATGGAATATGATATTCTGGAAAGCAAGGGAACTAGGTCTACAACCAAGAATCAACTACCCAACAAAACTGACTATATTCTTACAGGGGAATGTATGGTCATTCATAACAATAGAAGAATTCCAAGCATTCATAAAGAAAAGACCAGACCTGAACAGAAAATTTGATGTCCAAGCACAGAAATCAAGAGAATCATCAAAAGGTAATTTAAAAAGAGGAGAAAAATAAAAATAAAACAAAACAACAACAACAAAAATTTTTAGAGACTCAATAAGTTAAAATCATATGTATCCCTATAAGAAAAGAGGTCATTGGTAATTCTTCAAAACTGTTGCTATCACCTGGGCAGCTAGAAGAATTACACTTAGAGGGAACAGTGACAAACTGTCTAGGATGAAAGGACAAGACATAAATAGGTAGATAGATATAAGCATGCATAAATACATATACATGTGTATGTGTATATATATATACAACTAGAACTAAAAAATAGGTAAATACTAAAAGAAATGGGAAAAGAAACAAATGGGGGTAAATTTATATGTCACAAAGAAGCTCATGGAAGAGGGGGGAGAACATCAATACACCGGAAGGGTAAAGACGTTGGAAATAGGAAATACTCAACTCTTATGTACTTTGAAACTGACCCAAAGAGGGAAGAACAATCCATTCCATTGGGGCAGAGAATAGATTTGCACCCTATAGGGGAGTAGAAGGGTAACAAATGGACTGGGGGGGGGGAGAAGCAGAACAAGGGAGGGAGAGGGTGGGGGGCAATTTTAGAAAGACTACAGGGAAAATAAGGGGGGAATAAGAAGGGAGAGGGTAGAAAGGGAAGTAAAATAATGGTGGGAACTAGGGGAACTGATTATAAACAAACATTGGTGTAGAAGGAAATAGTAAAAGAAGAAAAGGCAGGACCAGGAGTAGAAATCAAAATGCTGGGAAATACATAGCTAGTAAGGATGTGAATGGAATGCATTCAACCATAAAATGTAAGCTAATAGCAGAGTGCATTAGAATCCAAAGCCCTACCATATGCTGTTTACAAGAAACACACATGTGGAAAATAGATATGCATAGTGTGAAAGTAGGAGGATGGAGCCAAATCTACTGGGCATCAACTGATAAAAAGAAGGCAGGTGTCACAATCATGATATCTGACAAAGCCAAAGTAAAGTAAATCTAGTTAAAAGGGATAGGGAAGGTAATTACAACCTGATAAAAGGCAGTATAGAGGAAATATCTGTACTCAACACATATGCACCAAATAGCACAGCATCCAAATTTCTAAAGGAGGAACTAGAGGAGAAACTCAAGGAAGAAATAGAAAGAAAAACTATACTAGTGGAGACCTGAACCTTTCTCTATCCAAACTAGCTAAATCAAACCAAAAAATAAATAAGAAAGAGGTAAGAAAAGTTAATGAAAGCATAGAAAAATTAGAGTTAGTAGACATCTGGAGAAAAATAAATACGGGGAAAAATGGAATATACCTTCTTTTAAGCAGCACATGGTACATTCACAAAAATTGACCAAGTATTAGGGCATAAAAATATTGCAAATGAGTGCAAAAGGCCAGAAATAATAAATGCAACTTTCTCAGATCATAATACAATGAAAATAATAATTAGTAAGAATACATAGAGAGGTAAATGAAAAATTAATTGGAAATTAAACAATACGATTCTCCAAAACCAGTTAGTTAAAGAACAAATCATAGAAACAATTAATAACTTCATTGAAGAAAATGACAATGATGAGACATCCTTTCATATCCTTTGGGATGCTGCCAAAGCAGTACCCAGGGTCAAATTTATATCCTTGAGTTCATATATTAACAAATTAAGAAGGGCAAAGGTCAAATTGGGCATGTAAATTAAAAAAGTAGAAATCAAACACATTAAAAATCCTCAGATAAAGACTAAATTAGAGATCCTAAAAATCAAAGGAGAAGTTAATAAAATGAAAGTCAAAGAACTATTGAATTAATAAATAAGACTAGAAGCTGGTACTTTGAAAAAAACAAATCAAATAGAAAAAGTACTATTCAGTCTAATTAAAAAAAGGAAAGAAAAAACCAAATTGGCAGTATCCAAGATGAAAAGGGAGACCTTACCTCTAATGAAGGGGAAATTAAGGCAATCATTAAAAACTACTATGAACAATTATATGGCAATAAATATGGCAATCTAAGTAATTGGATGAATACTTACAAAAATATAATTTGCCTAGAGTAGCAGAGTAAGAAATAAATTACCTAAACAACCCCATATCAGAAAAAGAAATTGAACAAGCCATCAAAGAACTCCCTAAGAAAAAATCCCTAGGTCCAGATGGATTCACAAATGAATTCTATCAAACATTCAAAGAACAACTAATCCCAATATTATACAAACTATTTGAGAGAATAAGCCAAAAAGGAGTTCTACCAAATTCATTTTATGACACAAACATGGTACTGATCCCGAAGCCAGGCAGGTCAAAAACAGAGAAAGAAAACTATAGACCAATCTCCCTAATGAATATAGATGTAAAAATCTTAAATAGGATACTAGCAAAAAGACTCCAGCAAGTCATCACAAGGGTTATTCACTATGATGAGGTAGTATTCATAAGAGGAATGGAAGGATGGTTCAACATTAGGAAAACTATCTGCATAATTGACCATATTAATAAGCATATTGACAGAAATCACATGATTATCTCAATAGACGCAGAAAAAGCCTTTGATAAAATACAACCCCATTCCTATTGAAAACACTAGAAAGTATGGGAATAGAAGGACCTTTCCTAAAAATAATAAACAGTATATATCTGAAACCATCTGCAAACATCACCTGCAATGGGGATAAACTAGAAGCCTTCCCAATTAGATCAGGAGTGAAACAAGGATGCCCATTATCACCCCTATTATTAACACTAGAAGTAGCAATTAGAGAAGGAAAAGAAATTGAAGTAATTAAAATTGGCAATGAGGAGACCAAGCTGTCACTCTTTGCTGATGATATGATGATATACTTAAAGAATCCTAGAGAATCAAGTAAAAAGCTAGTCGAAATAATCAACAACTTTAGCAAAGTTGCACGATACAAAATAAACCTGCATAAGTCATCAGCATTTCTATATATCTCCAATCCATCTCAGCAGCAAGAATTAGAGAAATTCCATTTAAAATCACCCTAGACAATATAAAATACTTAGGCATCTATCTGCCGAGACAAACACAGGAAGTATATGAACACAACTACAAAACACTCTCCACACAATTAAAACTAGATCTAAACAATTGGAAAAACATTGATTGCTCATGGGTGGAATGAGCTAACATAATAAAAATGACAATCCTACCCAAATTAATTTACTTATTTAGTGTCATACCCATTGAACTACCAAAAAAACTTCTTTACAGAATTAGAAAAAAACATAACAAAGTTCATTTGGAAGAACAAAAGATCAAGAATATCCAGGGAAATCATGGAAAAAAAATGCAAAGGAAGGAGGACTTGAGGTCCTGATCTCAAATTATACTATAAAGCAGAGGTTATCAAAACAATTTGGTACTGGCTAAGAGACAGAAAGGAGGATCAGTGGAATAGACTTGGGGTAAATGACTTCAGCAGGACAGTCTATGATAAACCCAAAGATCCAAGTTTTGGGGACCAAAACCCACTTTTTGATAAAAACTGCTGGTAAAATTGGAAGACAGTATGGGAGAGATTAGGTTTGGATCAACATCTCACATCCTACCCCAAGATAAACTTAGAATGGGTGAATGACCTGAATATAAAGAAGTAAACTATAAGCAAATTAGGTGAACACAGAATAGTATACTTGTCAGATCTTTGGGTAAGGAAAGACTTTAAAACCAAGCAAAAGCTAGAAAAAAATCACAAAATGTAAAATCAATAATTTTGATTACACCAAATTAAAAAGTTTTTATACAAAAAAACCCAAAACAACCAAAATTTGAAAGGAAGCAGCAAATTGGAAAACAATCTTCATTACAAAAACGTCTGACAACTGTCTAATTACTCAACTTTATAAAGAGCTAAATAAAGTATTTGTACAAAAAATCAAGCCATTCTCCAGTTGGAAAATGGGCAAGGGACATGAAAAGGCAATTTTCAGTTAAAGAAATCAAAATGATTAATAAGCACATGAAAAAGAGCTCTAAATCTCTTATAATCAGAGAGATGCAAATCAAAACAACTCTGAGGTATCACCTCACACTTAGCAGATTGACTAACATGACAGCAAAGGAGAGTAAAGAATGTTGGAGGGGATGTGGCAAAGTTGGGACATTAATGAATTGCTGGTGGAGTTGTGAATTGATCCAACCATTCTGGAGGGCAATTTGGAACTATGCCCAAAGGGTGATAAAAGACTGTCTGCCCTTTGATCCAGCCATAGCACTGCTGAGTTTGTACCCCAAAGAGATAATGAGGAAAAAGACTTGTACAAGAATATTCATAACTGCGCCCTTTGTGGTGGCAAAAATTGGAAAATGAGGGGATGCCCTTCAATTGTGGAATGGCTGAACAAATTGTGGTATATGTTGGTGATGGAATACTATTGTACTCGAAGGCATAATAAAGTGGAGGAATTCCATGGAGACTGGAACAACCTCCAGGAAGTGATGCAGAGTGAGAGGAGTAGAACCAGGAGAACACTGTAAACAGAGACTGACACATTGTGGTACAAGAGAACGTAATGGACTTCTCCAGTAATGGCTTTACAATGTCCCTGAACAACCTGCAGCGATCTACGAGGAAAAAAAAACAACTATCCTCAAGCAGAGGACAAACTGAGGGAGTAAAAACACGGAGGAAAAGCAACTGCTTGACTACAGAGGTTGAGGGGACATGATCGAGGAGAGATGCTAAATGAGCACCCTAATGCAAATACCAACAAGGAAATGAGTTCAGAGCAAGGACACATGTGATACCCAGACGAATTGCGCATCAGCTAGGGAAGGGATGGGGGGATTTGGGGGGAAGGAAAAGAAAATGATCTTTATTTCCAATGAATAATGTTTGAAAATGACCAAATAAAATAATATTAAAAAAAAAAAAACACCGAAGAAAAACAACTGCTTGAATACATGGACTGAAGGCATATTGTTGGGGATGTAGACTCTAAATGAACATCCTAGTGTAAACAACAACATGGAAATGGGTTCTGATCAAGGACACAAGTAATACCCAATGAAATTGCGTGTTGTCTGCAGGAAGTGTGGGTGGAGGGGACAGAGGGAAATAATGTGATTTTTGTAACCAAGGAATAATGTTCTAAATTGACTAAATAAACTTATTCAAATGGGAAAAAAAAAAGAATTGATCCTTGAAACCTGGTTAGAGCTGACACCAGCACACCACTGATAAAAAATGTGAGAGAATTAAGAATTGAGGATAATGCTTAGTTGGCAAGTCTGGGTGACCAGGACAATATTGTTGCTCTTGATAATAAATAAGGAAGTTTCTTTGTTTTCCTCTTATCAAATGCTACTGCTGTGTTTATTTACTTCCATATATCATATGCCTAATCTGTTCCTCTCATTTATTTTGTCTCTCTCTCAAACAGTACCAAATTTGATTATATCTATGTAGGACGGTTTGAGACCTGGTATTGATAAACTACCTTCTTTCCCATTTTTCTTTCCCATTATTACCTTTGAGATTCTTGACCTTTTGTTCCTTCTTATGAATTTTGTTACTCTTTTTTTCTAGGTCTATAAAATATTCTTTGGGGAGTTTGATTTGTACAGCACTGAATAAGTCATTTTTATTATATTGGCTTGACCTACCCATAAGCAATTATTTAGGTCTCCAATTATTTAGTTCCGTTTTTATTTCTGCAAAGAATGTTTTATGGTTAAATTTATATAGTCCCTAGGTGAATTTTGTAAGATACACCCCCAAATAATTCATAGCTTCTGTAGTTATTTTAAATAGAATTTATCTCCCTGGTTTTCATTGCTGAATTTTGTGGCCCATAAGTTTTCTCTATTTCTAAAATAATTTTTTGCAAATAATTTTAACATGACTAAAATGTTCCTGGTATCCCACTCCTTTTTCTTCCCAAGGGATACTCCATATAAAAAGAATGTTTTCAAAAGGCAAAAAAAAAAACAAGTTAAAATTGATCCCAGATATTATAAAAGCTTGAAAATATGAGATTTCACAAAAAGTGATTTAATGGGCATTTTGCTATACTGGGTGTCTTTCTTTTTTTATCAATAGTTTAACTTGTAAGTTTTCAATGTGTATTGAATCAGGTGAGTTCCTAGATCAATAAATCATATTCATTTCCTCTCTAAGATAACATTTAGTGGTATATGTGAAAACCTGTGTTGCAGTATTCTATCTCCTATAATTCCAAAATTTTAGAAATTTAGAAATTTCTTTCACTTAAGAATAATTATGCTTCTCAGTATATTAACATATTTATTAAACTTCATTATTTTCCACCAGAATTGAAATCATCAAAACATGATTTATAATCTGATAAAATTCCCAGATCTTTAAGGCCTCATTTCAATCTACTGATATGTTTTGTTATATTTTGAATGAAAAAAGTGAATTTCATTAGTAAAATTCTTCAATCAACAAAGATTTAACTAAATATGAGAAAACAATGTTAATGTGACTTCATCTGACTAAAGTCTAATATTTTACATCAGCCTAGTGTCAGTAGAAGGCAAAATGCATGACCATCACTGCCATAAAATAGAACCACATCAGAAGTATAACTGTTCCAAGTAACTTGAACCCCCTTGTATCAATGATCAGATGAATAGCAGAACAGCTGTGTTACTTGCTACTTTACTTCCTAAAATCCTGCTCCCTGTATTCACAAGAGTATTAACATGCCTTAGAATATAGGAAAAGGTTAAATATTCTTCAACTTTATTGTGTGTCTGAGTGATCTGTTTTGACAATGTTAACAGGAACCTGATTCACTTGAAATTAATAATTATATCTATCATTTTAACTAGCTATTTTAGTAAAGTTATCCCTCCTACAACATTTGTTTTCTAAGTGAAATATACTCAGTAAAGAAAAACACAGCTTTAAAGCTTTTCCTCCAATATGGATGGTTATTTTTAAAATTTCTTAAAATGGCAACACAGTTAGCCACTTAGAAGTTCTTTGGTTATTCATATTGAGGGAAGAAAAATGAATGTTCACCAGAGGGATTCAGAATTGTCAGGGAGAATGTTCTTCTCAAATTTCAAATGGAAGAAGGATTTTCTATGTGTGGTGGCATCCTCCAGATGCTCCCATTTGTGGCTGATAGCATGCTGATTGCATGCAACCTGGAGGTAGCAAAGTAGGGTACTGGACCTGGACTCAGGAAAACCTGTGTTCAAATTAGGTGTCACAAACTTAATGCCCATATATCTCTGGGAAAGTTACTTGACTTCTATCTTCCTCAGTTCCTCATCTCAAAAATGGGGTAATGATAGCACCTACCTACAAGGATAAAATGAGATAATTATTTTATAATGTTTTGAAAACACAAAAAATCTGTATTAGGGCAGCTAGACATTTCAGTTGATAGAACAACAGACTTAGAGTCAGAAGGACATGGGTTCAAATGTGACCTAAGGCATTTCCTAGCTATGCAACCAGGTCACGTATTTTAATTGTCTAGCCCTGTGGAAGAGAAAAATTTCTCTCTCCCATAGCCCTTACCAATCTTCTATGTTGGGAATGATATTTAGTATCAATTCTTAAAAAGAAAGATAAGGCTAAAAAAATCTGAATAAATTCTAACCACTATCATCATCACTTTTATTATCACCATTGTTATTTTTATACTTAAATCTTATACATTTTTCTATACCAAAATCGTACTGGGACTATTAAATGAAGTCCACATTCACCCCAAAGTGATCAGCCTAGTAATCTATGTAAAAAGGATGAAGTGCATGTAAATGCCTATTTCCCATGCTATTTCATGGAAAGTTCACTGATATATTCTAAGACATAAATATTGAAAAAACACTGGAGAATATACTAGTTTCATAACTATATAGGAAGATAAAAATTGACTTGTAGTTGGGAAATTTACACAATATTTTAAGGATCCCACGTTGCTCCCTGCCCCACAAATAGTACCTTTTTGATGATAATATTCTTGACCTAATATGGCGGTATATGGTAGTAATCACAGTTGTTGGGAAGACAGTCTGGTGGTTCTCTTGAATTTAGGAGTTCTGTGGAGTCATAAGATATCCACACTCAGTACGGCACCAATAAGGTTTACTAAGGAGGGGTGAACTGTGGTCCAATCTTTCCATTCATCACTAGTAAGATCAGGCATATGAGTAGCTCCTATACTTCTAGCCCTGGCAAGAGATGGAGATCTAGTCTTTCTAATTCCTATATTCCTAAACTAATGTTCCTTATGCATAGTAAATCCTTAATATATTTTATTGACCTGTTGACCTATTAGGTAGTCATTCAATAGGTCCTTTTGGATGCCAGAATCTAATATTTTATTTTCCTTTAAAAGCTAGTGAACTTGATTCTGAACACTATGATTCTTCTAGTTGATTTTTGCCTATGATTAGAGAGATAATAAATTTTGACGTACTTATCTCTTCTAATGCTGTCTGACCTTATAACATTAGTTTAACTTTATATGAGGCAGCTTGGTTGCACAGTGGAGTGCAGTTCTTGAAATCAGGAAGATCTGAGGTCAAAACCTGACTCAGACATTTAGAAGCTGTGCCATCCTAGACAAGTCACTTAATTTTTTGTGCCTTAGTTTTTTCAGCTGTAAAACGAGCATAATCATAACATGTACCCAATAGCATTCTTGTGAAGATTATTAACATGAACTTTACTATATAGATGCTAGCTATCAATTTTGAGGTTTGAGTAAAAAGTAGTTTTTCTTTGAAGAATTTTCAGATATCACTTCTACTAACCATATATGCTTGCCTTACATCTCACCCATGTTACTTTTAATCTACTTTTTCTAATTTATCATGAGCTTTTAAAACAGATAATTGAGTGTGTTGGTGCTTTATATAAAATAGGAGGAATTATTACATTTAAGGGACATTATATGCTATTGAAATCTGAAATATATTGGAAAATCTCCAATGTATGGTCATTACACTAAATAGATCATAAAAGTGATTTTTTTTCTGTTTAAGAGATACAAGCAAACTCCTCTTTTAGCATCCTTCATCTGTCACAATAGTGGATCTGTGCCCATTCTGGCTAATATATCTCTGTGGTACCTCCTCGCCTCCAAGTTTCATCTTTTTCCCATAACAATCTCCTTTCCTAATAAATATTTTTCATAATCCAGGAGTATGTTGAAGTCAGCTCATATTAGCTCTTGAAAGCTAATTGTTAAAATTTCAGGGTCAGCATTTGTACCTCTTCAGAAGAATTGAGAAAGTAACAGGGAAAATGTTAAGAATGCAGTTTAAACACAAAACTGTGTCACCTATTTTCAGAGAGCTGATTGTTTTTTAGGACACAACAATATATACCCCAGATCTGTATACCTTTTCTACAATGATGAGATGTTGACATCACTTTCCCATGTATCTTATCAAGTTCCCTAAGTTAAACTATTGGTACAGGTATATTCACATTACAAAAATGGTGCCCATACAGTAAAAGACAATGTGTACTTTGTGGCAAGCATTTATCCCACCATAGAAATAAAATGCAACATATTCCTTGGGCAGAGAATGGAGATGGAGATGGGAGGGCATGGAGGATAGTAATAGAGAATTTCCTAAAAGGCAATTACATCTTTTCTCGTTTTTACTGTGAAGTGCTACAAAGAATTTGAAGAAACTAGTAACGAGTCTTTCTTTTCTCTGATTATTTCAATTAAGGGAAATTTATTAATATCTGGAGAGAAGTCATAGAATGGCTCCTAGCATTTTAACATGTGATAGGTGGGGACAAAGTCATAAGTTTAGTTTTTACTTTTCAGTTTTCAAAAAATAGGACATGATAAAAGGGAAAAAATGCTTTGATTTTTACAGACAACCTCTGCATATGTGGATGTGTGAACCTAGTCAAGTTTATTCTCTAATATCTCCAGGGTAATGCAAACCTAAAAAGGCCAATTATAGCTTATGAGTAAGAAATAGTAGATCTAGAGGTTCAATTTTCTCTATTGTTTCATTCTAAAAGCCAGGTAAGATTTCTAGGGAATACTTACACTCTTTTTGACACAGATCAATTGGCAACTTTTATTAGAGTGAAGTCAAACCAGATGCAGTTTGAGTTCCTATCTCTTTCCACTGACATTGAAATGAATTCTTTACTGGAGTTTTGTTTTGATGAAAACTCTGAAGACAATTTGGAGACTGTTTTCTCAGACTCAGGAGACGGTGGCACAGATGGAGTGTTGAATTAAGTGACTGTATTTTGAGATTCAAAATGAGCTCTACTCCCAGTTGCATGTTTCAATGATTGTAGACTAATTGAATTTGATAATTGATTATTAGAGTATATACACATTTCTAAAATTCTCTTGGAAGTTTATCTCGAACAGTAGTCTTTTTTCCAAAGACAAATAGCTACTCTAATGTTTAGGATGTGATTTTAATTTTAGATTTACGTATAGATAAAACACATCAATGTATAATTTAATTAAAAGGATCTTATAGTAGTGTTGGAATTACCATATATGTCATTGTTGGGGAATGAAATAGTAGAGATTCATCAGATTTACAGAATGTTTCAATTTTGCATCCAAGAGTTCTTTAACTAAATTTCTTGAAAATCCTTCTAAAATAAATCATGTACTTTCCTGCCTCAGTAAACTGAATATACTAAGCATAATTTAACTTTTTTATGCTGAGGGAATGAATCGTCTTGATTAACATCAATTATTATTCAATGCAATATATATCAACAACTCCAGAAGCTTATTGAAGTCTTTATAGTGACTATAATCCCTTTTTGGAAGTTCTTTAAAAAACCTATCTAGTATATCAGAAAATCACTTCTAAAGGAAACTTGGATTTAGACAGAATTTCCTCATAAGAGGGACATAAAGTAGAGGACATATTTAGAGGAAAGAGTATGAGGCTGGAGTAAAAATCTAGCAACTCAAGATATTCCCTCAATTTCCATTATAGTAAAAAAAATTATTGATATTAGCTTCAGATACTACATTCATTTCACGATTGGGTTATATATATAAAGATGATTAAATGAATTCTCAGGAAGCTGGTCCAACACAGGAAGGTTATTCATGATTGAGACCTGTCAATATCTCTTCCATTTCAAGATATCCTTAGGCTATCAGAGGAAGATGGTGGCATAGTGAATAGTATTGGTCCTGGTGTCAGAAAGAATTGAGTTCAAATTCATCCTCACACTCTTACTAGCTCTGTGAGTAGATAGGCAAGTCACGTAATATCTGTCTTCTTCAGGTTCTTCAGCTGTAAAATGGGGATCATTATAGCATTTACTTTGCAAAGTTGTTGTAAGGATCAAATAATATAATACTACTAAAGTGTTCATTATAATTACTGGCACATAGTAAGCATTTAATAAAAGCTTATTCTCTACCCTCTTCATCATAAGTGGATTATATTTATATAGCATATTATGCTTTAATTTTTAAAGTCATTCTGAAAAAATCTCTTATTTGGCTTTTGTTATGATCTCTACATTCTCACATTTTGCAAATGAGAAAGTTGAGGCTCAGAACAATCAAATAACTTGTTCAAGATCAAAAATATGAGTTTGCAATAGAATTACAAATGGAAGCCAGTTCTGCATTCTGGGCTCTTTATTTTTTTTTCCTGGCATATCTGCTACATGACTTATTTAAGAGGGAATTTTCAATGAAGTAAAATTTAAAGAAATTAAACTATTCATTTGTTTCTTAGAATCACAGAATCATATAGTTGTAGCATTAAACGGACCCCAGGGTCTACAATGTCTAACCCCCCAAAATGAATATGAATCCCTGCTACAACATTGGTGATTGATAGTCACCCCACTTTTTCCTTCAAGACCTCTAGTTAAGATGAACCCAGCACTTAACACAGTGTTGGTTACATAGAAGGAGCTTAATATGATTGGACTCACTACTTCTCAGCTCAACCCCTAATATTTACTAATGTTTTTCCTTACATGAAATCTAAATAATTTCTTTGTTTTTTTCCCACTTATTGCTCTTAGCATACACCTGATAATCAAGTAAAACAAATAGAATCATCCTCTTTTTATGACAGTCTTCATGTAGTTGAAGATAATCATCAATCATTTCCCTACAAATTTCTTCAAAACAATACACCTTTGAATTCTCATCAATGAATCCTCAAATGACAATATGCTCTTAAAATTTCAAGCGGTATTTTATCAAATTAGTTGCCCTCCTCTGGTTATTCTCCAGTGTATCAATTTTCTTTCTAAAATGTGATGCCAAGAAAGGAATACAGTATTCCAGATTTCATTGACCCAGGTAAAGTATAGCAAGACTGTCTCCTGCAATTTTGCACTAATTATGTCTCATTTAATGCATCTTAGGATGATGTTCACTTTTTTGGGCTAGGTTGTCATGCTGTTTAATTCGTGGACTATATTAGTTTTTTTTTGGAAAGTGAGACTGATGGAATTGTGATGTCTTAGATTTACATAACTTTTCATCCAGTGGTGACAGTATTCCCTAGCTCCACAAATACTCTTCTGTCATTCCTATAGACTAATTAAATCTTCCTGGAGAGAAGAATACTCACAAATACTACATTTGTCAGGGGGGGAAAGTTGATGACAATGAATGGATCACAAATGTTTTTATTCTTTTAAATTGTCATCCTACTTTCTAATTTCCAGGAAAACAACCAAATGGTGTTTAATTTAATGCCTTTTGTGGTTTATTGTATAAATTAAATCAAAATTTTATTTCTTGATTTAATATCTTAGAAATTTATTTTGCTAGTCATTTGTAATGGCGATAAAGACTTGACCCCTCCCAAAGGAATTCTTTTATGGAGTGGCATTTTTGGAAGCATATTTTACATAGTTTGCTAATTAATTATTTAAAACCACAGTGTCTCTCAGTCCCAGCCACCTTCTGCCCCAGCTTCATTGTAGTGGACTGGTTCAGTGCACAGACTGTTTCAGGAAGATTTTTAAATTATTCATAATTTGCCAACTGCCACTTTAAAAAAGCAATAGTCTCTGAAGGAGAAAAAATGGTTCCTCTTCTGTTTTTCAATAATGTTTTTCTTAGACATGTATTATCTGTAGTATAAAGAAGATACTTATGATTTTAGAAAGAAGTATCTTAAGATGGGAATAAAAATGTAGAATATGATTATATTTTCCTCTAACCATATTATGTAACCTGTATGCTTTTAAAAGTTATTGCAAGAATGGCAATAGAAATCCATGTAAATAAAATTTGAATGTTCCAGTATATGTAGTTTTATGAGTTGGAAGAAGTTTCTTAGTCACAAAGAGAATAATGATTCTATTGAAGTAAAATAGCTTTCTTTCTTTTTTTTTAAACTTCAAGGGATTCAGGATTTTTTTTTTTTTGGTGTGTGTTTGGGGAGGGGAGGAATATGTATCTTCTTCACTTCTGAGCTACTCCACACCAGTACGAATCATTAAAACATGTTTTAGATAGATACCTCATTTAGTCAAAGGAGAACTCCAAAAACCACCAAAAAAAATAAGTCAAAGACCTAACCAAAATAACTAGGCAAATACAGTTTAAAATGTTGAACCACAAATTTGCTGTTGAGAAACTTCAGAATGTTTTAGTATCAAAAATGTATTTATTTTGCCATAATACAATTTTCTTCAAAAGACTAACTTCTTTTCTCACTTCATCTAATGACCCTGCCAGATTACATAAATGTTTAATGAAAAAAGCTCCTCTATAGAAATGACAAGGTTTTTTAAAAATAAAACCTCCTTCCCTTACATTTAGTGTAACATTGATTTTTGAATATACATAACTAGATACCAAGTGAGTAGATATCAAAAGTTCCTAATAATAATGTTCAGAGAGAAAAAGGGACCAAAGTACATTTCTTTTTAAAGGAAAGATCATTTAGTCTTCATTGAAAAATTTGAGCTGTACTCATTGCAATATATTTCTTAAAACTATATATTTCCTTGGATGTGAAGCTTAAGGGAGAGACTGAATTATTCTTCCTCCCCTGGAGGATATTTTAAGATGAATAAATTTAACTTACCTGTAACTTCCGGAAAGATAGTTCTTTAAATGTATTTACCTATAGTGAATTGTTTTGTAAAATATTCAGTAAATTGATAAAAATAAAGTTTTCACATATGTCAAAATATTTATTGCAGAACTCTTGGGGGAACACAGAGATACGTATAAACAAATTGGGTGCCTAAATGACTAAAGAAATTATGGTGCATGAAAGTAAAGGGATATTAGTGTAAGAAATTATAAATACGATAAATTAAGAGAAATAGAAACTTTTACTTGAATTAATGTAAAGTGAAGTAAACAGAGCTAAGGAAACAATATAAACAATGACTACAACATATGGGGAAAGAACAACCACCACAAAACAATCTAAATCAAATACTGCAAAATTAAAAAAGAAGAAGCTTGATTCCAAACAAAAGCTATTAGAAGATACTGCTTTCACTTCTTTGCAGATATGGTCAATCAAAAGATATGGAACAACTGCATGCAATGCTAGAAGTTTTTGATGTATTAATAAACTTTGCTGGTTTTTTTCCTTCCTCTTTTTTTCCTTTTTAAAATATTTGTTATAAGTAAGAGTTCTGTAGTAAGCAACAGAGGAAGAAATTCAGAAGTCATAGGTGATATAAAAGCAAATGTACATATATTCACATATATACATATAAATTAGTGTCCATTGACATTTTTGAAAAATAAAATATGGAGAAAAATTTTATGTGGTCTGTTGAGAGAATGAGGGATTCCACTGAGTCAAAATAATAGGTTACTTTGTGTTAGTTCACATTGCTGCTGTGTCATCCATTTCTAGTTTACTAGTTTTCTCTTAAGCCACATAAATGAATGAAAGTGTAGTTATTTATACATATAGTCAACAAACTATGTTAGAAATGATCCCACATAATGGAAAGAATGGTGTACTTTGTGGTTTTATGAATAAAATGTGGGGTATGTTTATAGAGATATAAAGGACTAAATTTGGCAATTGAATCGATAAATGGATTCTGTTGTGGGTGATGATCTAGTAAAAAATATGGAGGAAGTGTGATCATATAGATAAGAGCAGAGCTTGGAGAAAGATGTCACAAAAACCCAGAAAATGAAGAGTATTGAAGATGCTAAAAAAAATAAACAAAAAAAAAACAACCACAAAAAAAAAACCTTTACCTTTTTGATCCTTTTTAAAAACTTTATTCAAGAAAAAACTGGAATTTTCCCTCAGCTGAAATTCAATAACTCTCTAAACTTTGAATCAAGTTCAATTCTCTTCAGCTCCCTGAAGAAGAGGGGGGGTGGGGCTGGTCCCTCCCTAGGAAGCATTGGTCCAATTAAGACCAGTCCCATGTCATGAAGTAGTAGAGAGGGACCCCTAAGGCATGCTGGGGGATGTAGTTCCCCCTGGTCACAACACTTAAAAACCCACAGTATCCAGGAGGAGAAGGTAGCCAACAATTTCAAATATTATAAAGAGTAAGAGAATTGACAAAAGGCTTTAGGATTTACCAATACTATTCTTACTAGCATTTTTGGGTAGAGAAGATTTAATTAACTAATGATACTTAAAGGCAGATTTCAAATGATTGAGAGTATCATGAGAGAGAAGTAGAAATAATAAATGTAAATAGCTTTTTTGTGAAATTGGCTATAAAAGGGAGGCAAGATATTTTATGTTGTCCAAAAAATGATGAGATATCATGGTCTAGGAAAGCTTCCTTTTAGGATAGGTGAGATTTCATCATCTTTCTTGACATTAGGAAAAGATCCAGATCCAACATGTGCCCCAGATAGGGAGAAATTGAATTTTAGTGAGATGGGGCATTATTAAAGGAACAATCTACTGGATAATATGGAAGAAGTTGAGATTAAGGGCACATGCAATAGGGTTGGAACCTTGCTTGGAAGGGCCAACATATTATCAGAGAATAGAGTTAAAAAACGACAGTGGAGCATAATGTCAATGGCAAGACAGGGAGAAGGAATTCATGATAAATGGCTCCTATTTAATTAGTAAAATATTAGGTAAAGTCATTGTCTGAGAAGTTGAGAGAAGGGAAATTTTGGGAAATATGTAAAGAGAAGATGCTTATAATAGCCTCTGTATGAAGTTGGATATAGAATCAGAAAGAAAATTTAAAATTGTCTTGATGGCATGAGGGCTCAATTGTGTTTAAATAACAAATGTACAGTGGAATTAGCTCAAATTTATGACTTTCTTCAGTTTTATTTGGAAATCTTGATGAAAATTTAAAATAGGGTTAGGATAATAAAAGGAGATATAGAGACAGACAGATGGAGACAGAGATGCACACAGAGAGAGATACTGTATTTAAAAGTTCAGAGGTAGTAGTAAATGATAAATAACATTATAGAAATTCTATCCATAAATTTAATCTCGCTGCTATATTGTAGTTTGTTTCCATGATTCCATGAAAGAAGAAAGATAATTGCTATTCTAAAGTTTTTATTCTTCTATTCCAAGAGAAACATGTTTAAGGGTCTCATATTTGATTTATGGATACTTTTTAAAACTAGTATGTATGAATCTGGAGTAGAGTAGTTTCAGTGCAGAGTAGAATTACCTCAATGTTCTTTATACCAGATATGATTAAAAATTTGGCTCCATCACCTGAAACTGGTCAAGAAAGAGAATACAGCTCACTGTCCAGATTCTGTATATGATGTTCTTATTAGAATTTTGCTGGCTTTTAAGGGTGGAAGCTTAAGGTGAAATATCTTAGGGTGATATGTGAGCACAAGGATGGGATAGAGGAGAGAGTACTAGGTTTGGAGCTAGGAAGACCTCATTACGAATCTGGCTTCTAGAGATTGATTTATAGTCTAAGTGACCCTGAGGAAGTCATCTAACAATGTGAATTCCTATTCTTTCAGTAGTTGTTCCACAGAATTCTTATGAACATGGATCTAATCTGAAATAGGATTACCCATGTCAAGGACATAATTTTAAGTAAAGCCTACATGAAGTCCATCAATCCTCTCTAGCTTTACCAATGCTGCTGTCTCTGGGAAGCAGTCTTAATTCTTATAAAGGATAATATAAGATCAATTTTTGGATTATAAATTAGACATTACAAATTGCATGGAAATTATTTATTTGTCTCTATCTAGAAAAGTAGTCTGCCACAATTTATTCATGAAGTTAAGAAACTAATTAACCCCAAGAGATATGTCACCCATCCATATTCTGAATGCCAGTGCCTTTAGTAATCTTTCACAATAAACAAATTGATGGACTTCATGTAAATCTATTTTTGAAATTAAATATACATAATTAACTTGAAATGCAATTACTGTACCAACAATAGGTAAGGTTTTTCTTAAGTGTCTAATACACTTTACTTAAAAAAAAAACTGCCCATGCTATTTGAAATGCTTATTAAAATATATTTTACTTTATTGTAGGATACCTTTCTTTCTTTTTTTTGGTTTTTGCTTTTGCACACTACATCAAGAATGATACTTTCTTTCATTTGCTTTCCCACATTATTGAATATTCTACCATTTGGTAGGCTCAGAGGAAACTTACAGAAACAATCAGCCAGCACACTTCCAAGACACTCTTTGACCAAAAATTGATTTTTCTTTCCATCAGTTACATAAAAGAGGCGCCAGTCTCTCATTCCTCTCTACTGTTTGAAAATAACATGAAATCAGAGGCAAATGGACTTCATTCATCAAACGGACTTGCTTATATGGTTATAATGAAAAAGCTAAGCAAAATGTGCATTTTATAGAAAACTAAATTAATGTGAATCACCATGGAATAGATATGGAATAGAATCAGTTCTTCCTAAGAAAGATTTTGTAGAAGCTACACAGAAGTTAGTATATTTATTTTGAAAGAACAAAACAAAAATTTAAATACTTTAAAAGGTTTCTTTTTATTAACTCACAGTCGCCTAGGATTTGATTATAGACATTCAATTGATAAGCATATTCAGAAGACCTTTAGGAAGTCATATATGGATAATCATTTAATGATGGCTATTCAGAAGGCAGAGAAAGCAAACAAAAGTCCCTGGTTAATTGTGTTTAAGTTCCAGAACACTGGCTATGCCTGCTGTTTGAAAAAAGGCACAAAAGACTTATCAGTTCTTCTCCGTGGATAGCTTCAGGGTTTTGGGTCAGAGTGGATTTGTATAGGTGTCTACTCAGGCGACTTTATGTCATGGTGCCACTGTTCAGATAATGCACGACATTTCAGTCAATAGAAAATGGGAGAACCTATCGCTTTGGGGATGTGATTTCTCTTAGAAATGGATGATAAATCACAATTATACAAACTGAATGAGGACATAACATACCTATAGGCTGCATAATAATAATCACTGCAGCAGGGACCTATTGCATTTGCAAGATTAGAGCTAATAGGTTTTGCAGGAAGTGCAATAAATCAATTTTGAAAATGCCAAGCTGAATCAGGTGTACTAAGCTATTAAATAGCATTTGCTTTACAACAAAACCAGAAATTGAGCTATAGAATTTATTTCAGACACTATTTGCACATTCCATGAGAAGAAAACAAAGTTTATAGATAATCTTCATTTAGTTACATAAAAAACCAACCAAGTCACAAGTAGAAGAATATCAAGTTAGGAAATAAAAATTAGAGCCAACACTAAAAACAAAGCCTGAGGAATATTCATGTGAGTAAATCCAGTGGAGGTCCATCTTCATCCTAAGGGAGGCAGGTTTGAATTTGGAAACAGCTAAAAGATATCTGGACCAAGTGCTGGGAATATGGTGGGTAATCAATTTAGAATATATCAGTTTGGAAAAAAATGACATGTGAGTAGAACCTCATGAAGCTGATTTTCTTATGTGGCTCATAATTTGGCTCTAAAAGTAATTCACAAAAAGGAATTTCAAAAATGTTTTGAGCAATGATAGCATCTTTGGAAAAAAATAATTTCTGTTTTTCCTTCCCTTAAAGGATGGTACGCTTTTGGATGGATCTATGTTGAAGGGTTTGTTAAACCAATTTCATCTTCAGTGGTTTTGCCACATGTGTGTCTTTAAAAATCCACTCTACCAAAGACCAAGACAAGCCACAGATATATTCTCCTTTATCTATCACAATCTCTTAAGCTTGTTGGCCTCTTCCCTCCTAATTCTTCTTTTATTGGTCATAGTCAGATCCAGAAGAGCAATAACCCTCATTACTTCCTCTCTCTTTTGAAAGATAAAGGCTATTTGGGAATTTATCAGTGGGCAGCTACCAGCACAGAGTAATCTTTAACCAGTGCCTTGATAAGAAAAGTTCTCCTTAAGACATAGACATATTTTACGCGAGATTTTTTATTTGTGTCAAGAAATCACATTCCCCTTTTCCACTACTGGCTGTAAAACCTACATTATGCTCCTATCACAATATTATGTTTCTTTTTGTCTCTTATGATCCCAAATATTTGTCTTCTAGGTTGGTGGATTTTTCAAAAAGGTATGATAGATTCTGGATGTGCAAGGGCATGTGGCACCATCCCTTTTGTCTAACCTTTTGTCTTCTGGAAAAGGAGAGTGTCTGAGACCAAGATATTCCTGAATTTCTTTGGTT
This sequence comes from Monodelphis domestica, assembly GCF_027887165.1. Classification (NCBI taxonomy): domain Eukaryota; kingdom Metazoa; phylum Chordata; class Mammalia; order Didelphimorphia; family Didelphidae; genus Monodelphis; species Monodelphis domestica. The sequence goes on from NC_077234.1 coordinate 156,260,496, forward strand.
CTCTGTCCAATAAGTTGTCTCTAAAAGAATGGGGAAAATAGTTTAAAATATTGTGACACGTGACAAATCCCAATATGCTTTATTAAATCAAAGAGATATAGTGGAGTGCAATGGAGAAAAAAGCAAACTAGTATTAAGGTATTGCTTCTTGTTCCAATTCTGCCTTTTCCCTAACTGTCTGACTGTAGGCACAGCCCTTTGAGGCTCTAGTTTTAAGATCTATAAAATGGAGCTAATAATCTCTGCCTACTTCATAAGACTTGAAAAAATGGTACAAACTAATATTAAAAGTTTTGAAAATATTAAAGTGAATTTAAAATGTTAAATATGAATTATTATCATATGACACAATCAGGATGGAAAAAAGGTAATTGGAAAAAATCCCCAAAATATTTAAAAGGATGCAAAAGGTTAAAAAAATTAATTTTGTTATTTTGTTATAATGATTCCTGCTGAGAAGGACTAAGTGGAGTCAAACTCTTCACAAAGGCAATTTGGGTTAAAGATGTTTACAATGCTGGAAATGTGAATAGTTTCTCAAAAGAAGCTGTAGAACTTCCCTGGTGAAGCTTTGGGGGCTTTATTCAACTTCATCTACCACCTGAAGGGATCAGCACACTTAGACTGAATTGCTTCTGCTCTGTTAGGGAGTTGAATTAGATGACCTTCAGGTCCCTTCTGCCTTTATTTTTTCCCTTCTAAATACGAACTTTCTATTTACATGCTTTCCTCTAAGGAGTTCAAGGCACTTTACAGGCATTATCTAATCCCCACAACATCAGTGTGATCCAATAGAATCTGGCCTCAGTTTCAAAGCAGGAGTTAGGGGACTTTGTGAATAGCCCACTAAACTATTTCTTGCATGTGATGAAGGAATGAGGGTACCTCGCTGGGGGGTGGTCCTTTGTGACTAGAGAGTATTCTGCTTCCAAGAGTGAAAATAGAAAAGAAAAAGGGAAATCATTCAATTACTTCTTTGGAAAACTTTATGGAAACTCATATGGCTGATGCTTACACATAGTTTTAGGACAAAGGAAGTCCATACCAATCTAGAACAATGCAAATAGTAAAACAAGTCCTTCTCATCATTTCGGTCATTTGTGATTAAATGTATTAGATGGTCAATGCAATCCCTAAACTTTCCCTGCTGTTTTTCCAAGCCTTCCAATATTCTTTCAGGTCGATACTTTAATTTCCTGGAAATAATAAATTCAAGTTTGCATATCCTTTTTCACAATCTAATTGGCAAAGTCCTTTCATTCTATGAATAGTGAGTGGTTTTGTTGAACTTAAAGGAAGCTATTAAAGAGCACCTAACTCATCATTTTTGGCTAAGTTGAATAATGTCCAAATTCCAATGGTTTGGAGACTGACTGAATGAGTGACAGATTGGAATTGGAGTCTGAAGTTCAAAGGAGGTGGAAAGAGGTGATAAAAACAGAAGGTAAATATCTGCCACCACAGGTTCATTAATTAAGTTATTCAGCCATAAAAGCTTGTGCTTTCTCTACACATAGCTTGTTCTAAACTAAAATCCCTTTTTCCAGGATCAAAAGTACCCATTTCATAGACACATGGGCTAACTTCCCAAGTAACCGATTAAGTTCAAGTTATTATTCACTTGCATAAATGCTGATTACTTCATCGGGGTGGTAAAGTATATGTGAAAAAGGGCAGTCAGCCAGTCAAACAACATTTATGAAGTGTTTAGTAGGGGCCGAGCTGGCTGTGGGGCACTGCCATATAAGTTGGCTCATGAGACTGCTCCCTTTGCTGGCACAGGAATCAGAAGGAGACTAGGAAGAATTTGCACCTAATCCAAAATCAACAAAATCTGTTAGACCAGAAAATTTCAGACATATCAAAGGACAGCCTGACAGCAAGTGAATAGAACACTACCAAGACATTTCCTTCTTTCTATATGCACGAATAATCCCTTCCTGGATGAAGGAAAGGCAAATGCAGATTTTACTTAATATACTTTTGGGTCAACTTTGTTTAAAGCATTTTTTTTTTCTTTTTGAGGTGAGAAGGCAGAGAAGAGCAGAGTTCATTCCAGATGGCTTTAAGCAAATATTTAAAAGGTGAACATTCGTAGACTTCCAAATATCTTTTGGTTATTTGACATTTCCAAAGCTTTTCCCCTGTTTAGAAATATTAAAGTTCTTGGAAAATGAGCTAAGGAGATGGGAAATGAAATAGGGCATTCCAATACCAAAATAAAAAAGAAAACAACATGTAACCCTTATTGGAGGGAAGAGGAAGAAGTTGTAAAATTAATAATAAAATCTTGGCTTTTAACATGCCTGGTCCATTAAGAAGAAGCTTCATATCCAAGGATCCTTATTTAAAAAAAAAAAAAACCTTTGAAAGTGTTCCCTTTCTGTTCAATCAACAACCACATGCTTTTCAGTTGAGGAATTATCTATTTAAATGAGAGAAAGGTCTGCTTCCCAGTCCCAGGTGACCCTGTTGAAAACTAATCCGAACAGCAGGCAGTGTTAATAAGGAAGGTAGCATTTGTGAAGCCCACTTAGAATGCAAGCTGGCAACCTACTAATTGTAATTCTTTCATTCCGGGATGTTTGTACCATCCCAGTAGTATGAAAATTAAATGTGTATTTCCAAGCTGGATGTTTGAGGATCCAAAAAAATTCATTCTAACAAAGATCGATTCCCTAAATAGTTTGCATACATGTGTCAATCATTACTTTAATCTAGCACAGGAGGGACAACTCCCCAGCAGTTTTTGAGCATGAAAGTGCTGAATGCTTATTAGCGTTCATCTTAGATGCTGAATAAGTGCGCAGACATTGAAATACATAAACATCTTCTATCAGGTTTTTGTTAAGTATCAAAGGCAGGAGTTGTTCAATTCTTGAAAATTTCTCCAAAAGGCAAGTAAGAAAATAGTGCCTAGATTTGTGTATTTCCAATCTAAAAATTTAATTTCCTAAAAAATAAGACATAACAGAACAACATAAGTATATGAAATTTGGGTATTCCATTCTGTCATTTCTGTTCAGATTGACAGTATCTTTTCCTAACATTTTACCAATGTAGCATGATCATATAAACTAAATATAACCGATGATTCTTTACAATTATTTTTATTGTACTGACATTTTCCAAATTACCAAAATATCATTTAAAAAATCAGAGGGCTGTAACCTTCTATTGATATTCTGTTTCAGGTTCATTCAAAGTTGTTGTTTTATTATGAGTGATACAAAACTCATTTTACTACTTTAAGAAAATAGAAATTCTTGCTTAATCACTGAATACTGTGATTTTATCCAAATTTCTGAATACATATATATTTTAACTATTTACTTCTAAAGAGTATACAATTATAGAGGCATTTAGAAAGTTAATTGAATTCAACAATAAGATTAAAATATTGCTTCATTAAATACATTAAATTCAATAAAGGAATCATGAGCTTTACATTACCTCATTTAAAAGTGGGTTCAAAAGTAATCCTAAAATGAATACTTTCTAAGAACATCTTGAAAACTATGAAATGCTTTTCAAGCTAAATATATGCCTGTTCCAGAAAAGGTTAAATGATTAGATTTTTTTCTTTTTGTTTTTAATCTTTTCTTCCAAGACATGATATACATATATATATGTTTGTGTATGTGAATAAGCACAAATATTCATGCAATAGATAAATATTGATAATACATATATGTATAATAAATTTCAGCATCTAAATTATGTAATGTGTAATATATAAACTTAACAAATGAATTATACATACATATATACATAGTTCTTTTGTCTTGAAGGAAAAGGAGTGTTTAATGGCTGATTCTAAAACATTTCCAATGATAGTGATAATTCATTTTCCCTCCATATTCTGTTCTCATATTTAATTTAATGAATATGGACAGTTGGTAGCACAGTGGATTGAATGCTAAACCAGGATTATAGAATATCTAATTTCAATTCAATCATAGTTATTTATTTACCTGGACATGTCAATAACTTTTGTTTACTTCAGCTTCCTTATCTATAAAATGTGAATAATCAAGCACTAAGCACAATGCCTGGTATATATTAAGAACTGTATTTTTATATGATTTGTTGTTCAGCTATTTCAGTCATATTTGACTACATAAAGCACAATTTGAAGGGTTGTTTTTGGCAAAGATAAAGGAATAATTTGCCATTTCTTTCTCCTACATATTTTATAGATGAGGAAATACAGGTAAACAAGGTTAAGTGACTTATTATGGTCACACAGCTAGTTACTTGGATCAGGATCAAACTCAGGTCTTCCTGACTCCAGGCATTGCATTCTATCCCCTGTGACACCTAACTTCCCCATATAAATGTTAGCTATTTTTATAATTATTAATTCTCCAGATTATCAGAAAAACGGATAGGACTGTAAACTGGGTAGAGAGCCCGCTTCTGATTCAGAAATAGCTAAATTTAAGTATCACCTCTGATACATAATGATTGTATGTCCTTTGGCAAGTATCTTTTTGCTCTTTTGTCACATGCAGATTGGTCTCCAGAATGTTTGGTTCAGTTCACAGCTCCTCCAGCACCCAGTTTTTCTACATCCCCTCCCACATTCATCATTGTCTTTTTTTTTTTTGGCATGATAGCTATTTTATTGGATGTGAGGTGGTATCTCAGTTGTTTTAATTTGCATTTTTCTAATAAATAGTAATTTGGAGCATCTTTCATATGACTAAAGATAGTTTTAATTTCTACGTTGCTAATTCAAATTTCAAAATAGAAAAATAGGAGAAATTGTTTATAAGGTTAAAAAAGTAATAATTAAATGTAACTGGGAATAAAAGTAGGAGAAATATGCAAAATGTATGGCTGTCCTAGAGAAGCCCTGATGGAAACCTCTTATGCCAGGATACAAACTAATGGATGAAAAACAACTGCTGTTGCTAAGTGCAGAAGCCTCTAATTAGGACAGAATTAGTCAAGCAACAAAATAGACTGTTCTGGACACATTGATACACTTGTCAGCTAATGATTCCCCATTGGGTTGGGCTTTAGGAAATACCCACTATTTGTCTGGCAGTTTCCTTAAATGTTCATCGTTTCATTTGAATTTTATCTTTCCATTTTATTAAAACAATTAGTTCATCTTATGGTGAAGAAATAAGATCTTAAATAAAGGACTAATATGGATAGATAGTGTTATCCAAACTAGGGAACTGTCTAGGTGCCCAGTTATTGTTTGTGGGTATTTCAGCTCCCCTTTGTGAAAGAAAGCCAAAGTGCACTTTCTCTCACTGGGCCAGTCTGCACAAAAGCCTGGGAGACTAGATTATAGGGAAAACAGTAACTCTATTTCTTATAGATCAAGGTTTGGATATGAGGATTAAAGAAAAAGGGTTTTCCTGGCTCTAATTTGTTAACTTAAACCCACCCCATACATTCATGTCATGATGAATTCTTCTATTCTTCCAAGCTACACTACTAGCTCCCTGTTTCTAGCTAGACGTCCCCCCCCCCCAAACTGACTATAATCCTCAGACTTTGGTTCAGTTATTTCTTCTAGAGGTTGTCTCCAAAATCTGCTAAGAGTGGATCTGAGATGGCTGAGTCCACTCCAGCTGAATATAACCTGAGGAAAACCCTCAGAGCCAACCAACAGGATCTCAAGGTAAAACATTCAGGCAAGTTGTTATACACAACAGGAATAATCTGATCTTCAAATTGCTCTCCAGTTGAACAGGAAACTCAAAGCTACTGTGAAGGTTTCCCTTCTTCCACAAAACAGGTTGAGAAAGTCAAGCCTCGAGAAGCAGCTCCTTCCTTCCTAACTCAGAACAGGAAGAGGAAGTTGTTCCTTCAAACTGCTTCCTCCTCAGCTCACTGCATTCCAGAACACACTCCAGGGTTCCTTAAGCCAAAGCTTAAACTCGGCACTTTTGGAGACAATTTCCAGTTTTCTTAAACTTGTTCCTACTAAAATTTAACTCTCTATAATCTCACTCCCACAATGGGAAGGTGTTTAGAAAACTGGAGTGGTTTGGCTAGGGGTATCAAGAGTCCAGCTATCTTGCAAATGGGCTCGTGTTGCTAATATTCTTAGGCTATTACTATATCTGCTATATATTATTGTCAGTGATGTTGAATTGTGACTCCTCTATGCAATCATTTTCTTATTTCAGTTTAACACTAACCATGTACTCTTAATTTTATGAGGTTGTAGTTTCAGCTTTTTAGATTTGATTGTTTTAGATACTTATTTTTGCCTTTTGCATAATTGATTCTATAAATCTCCTAAGAGATGCATTATGTATATTGAAATGAAATAGATTTACTCAATTCCACCCATTTGCCTAAGAATTCCATGGAAATTTTATCAATTATAATTCAACCAGAATGTAGTAAGAGCCTCCAATAGACTTCGGAGATGCAAAGTCAAAAGTAGAATTGTTTCTGTTTTCAAGGAACCAACATTCTGGAAAGATATTCAATACATGAGGATATATTAGAGAGGAAAGAGAATTGATTAAAGGAAGCAAATTTCAAGGCTATAACTGTAGTGAACATGAGAGGTCGTGAGGGTCTGAACTAAGATGATAGTTGTATGAGCAAAATCCTAAAGAAACAAACAAAAAAACTGTGGGAGTGAAATGAGTGAAACTTAGGTGGCTCAAATTCATTAGTTATTTAATCTTCATATTTGGATTCATTATTTGGATTCCTACCTTCCTTCTTCCTTTGTTCCCTCGTTCCTTCATTCCTTCCTTCCTTCCTTTGTTCTTTCCTTCCTTCCTTGGTTCCTTCCTTCCTTGGTTCCTTGGTTCCTTCCTTCCTTCCTTCCTTCCTACCTACCTTCTTTCATTCCTCCCCTCCCCCCTGCTTTTTTTCTTTTTGAAAAAGCAGAACCAAAAATAGAGAAAATGACATGGCTTGAGCTGTTGGACATGCTTCTGCTTGGTTTTTGTTTTTTGGTGGGAAAAGTTAATTCATAGTGTGATCATCTTCTGCTCATTTACCTGAGAAGATAAATAATATTAACAATGAGAAGGGACCCAGGGATCAAAATAGAACAGCTTGCTTGGCAGAAAGTCATAAAAGTTGGGGAATTTAAGATGATAGAGAAGATAGTTCTGTAACAGCTAACCCTTGGATTAAGGCTAAAGAGGGAGGACTATAAAGCCAACAAAGAGCAAATTCTCTGAGTGAAGTGGGAAGAGTTGGGATCCTGGAGGTTTTGGTAAGTACAGAAAAGAGGCTGAGTAATTATGGAGTCAGGCAGGGTGAAAAGACCAACTCAATATACTTAAAGATGTACAGAGACATAACACTGGTAGGGCCAGTCTAGTGATGGGTGATATGATGGGAAGAGAGAAGGCAGTGAAATGGTAAAAAACAGTTTCGTGCAATGAAACAAGTGAGCATTGCACATGAAAAATTGAGTTCTTGTATTTTCCATCCCTGCCAAATTTAGCTATATGAGGTTAGTGGTATCTTTAAATCTCTATTCCTGGAGCCTGACTTGATCATCCACCCTGTTAACTTTGTATCATCTCCTCATTTTTTCTCATCCACAAATTTGATATATCTACCAGCTAAATTTTAAATATAGTCATTGATAAAAATGCCAAATAGCATATCACTAAGCACTTATCTTTGAATTATTCCACTAGATACTTCCTTCCAAGTAATCATTAGTGATTACTCTGTTGGTCCAGTCATGAAACCAATCTTGAATCCATTTGACTATTATTATTTTGCTCTAAGAGATGTCTTTTCTGTCCTTTATGTAAAATTCCAGAAGCCTGAAAAGTATAGACTATTCCAAATTTCTCTGCAAATATCTGATCTTGTAAACTAGTTTTACTTGATTTTTTCAGCAGTATAAATGGTCTCATTGTTTTTAATAGAAAACAATAAAGTCCTCTGATTCTAAATATAAAGTCATTCTAAACATCAAAACAAAATGTAAAAATCTTTCTTTTGGATAATAATATAGATCATTTGAACTGCTTTGTGATTTGAGTGATTTTGGCAGTATCTTGAGAGGTAAATAAATAATTTTGTATAATTAGGGAAAAACATTTACTTAGTACCTACTAGGAGCCAGGTTCTGTACTAATTAGTAGGGTAGAGATAAAAATACAGTGCTTGTGTTGTACCTTTTGTTTTCCTTTACTTTTTTATATCTTGATACATTTAAAAATAATTATTTTCTCACATTTTGTGATCCATGGTGCCCCCTCCTTTTTCTCCCCATTGCTCAAGTTGGCAGGTAATATGATATAGGTTATATATGTGCTATCTTGAAATACATATTTCTATGTTCATCATATCGTGAAAGAAGACATATTACTTATACAAGAAAAAAATCTCATGGAGATAAAATGAAAAATGTCATGCTTCAATCTGCATTCAGACTTCATTAGTTGTTTCTATGGTGGTGGATAGTTTTTTTCACTATGAGTTTCTTGAAGTTTTCTTGGATCCATACATTGCTAATAATAGTTAAGTTATTCATACTTGATTATAATACATTATTGCTGTTAGCTATATCTCTTTTTTTTTTTTTTTGAAACTCCAGATGGCTTAAATAACCTAAGAATTTCAGGAAAAAAGTCTTGGGTTCTTAATAACTTCATTGATTTCTGTTTGCATTCAGGAAATATGCCTACCTCACTAGCAAAGCATTTATCATTCTTCCAACCTGGTCCAGGTATCCAACAAACTCAAATTTTTACTAAATTAAAACTTTCTTTTGGGAGGCAGGAGGGCATAATGTAAAGAATGTTAGTTTTAAAGTTAGGAAATGTGTGGATTTGAATGCTACATCTATTAGTTCTGTGATCATAGACATCTTATATAGTCTTTCTGAACTTGAGATTCTCAAGTTGAGGGAGAGAGAGAGACAGAGAGAGAGACAGAGAGAGACAGAGAGAAAGATAGAGACAGAGAGACAGAGATGGAGAGAGACAGAGAGAGAGAGAGAGAGGAGTAATATTAATATTGACCGGTCTTCTTTTATAGAACTGTGTGAGGATCAAATTAAATATATATGAAATGCTTTATAAACCTTCAGCTTTTACCTGCCATTTTGTTTTTTGTCTTACCTCCTGAGTTCTAGTAGTCCATAAGATATAGATGAACTTAGACGGTTCATCTAATTACACCAATTTTTCAAGTTTTAGCACAGTTTGATCTGCCATACTTAGCACCCTGATTTAACACATTCAAATTAATCTCTCTCATTAATGTTTCCAATACTAGTTATTATATAGGTATCTCTAATAATTACTGATTTTAGTATGCATAAACCTAGTGCTTTATAGGGTTACTTGGATTTTTCATGGGCATGTCTTCTCTCTGAATCAAGACTTACTAAGCCAGGCCCAAAGCTCTATTTTTTTTTTTTTTTTAGAATCTGCTTAGAGGCTGAGTATAGTGGCCTGCCTTCAGTTTCAATGGACCTCTTTTTTAAAGCAATTTTTTTCTATTTAAGTATTTTTCCAAGGCTACATGATTCATGTACTTGCTGTCCCCCTTTCCCTCCCCCTCCCAGAGACAACAATAAATTCCACTGAGTTATACATATATTATTATTTAATACCTATTTCCATATTATTCATTTTTATAATAGAATAATCTTTTAAAAACCAAAACCCCGTATCCAATACCCATTTAAACAAGTGATGAATCAAATGTTTTCCTTCTGGGTACTCCCACTGTACTTTCTCTTGATGTGGATAGCATTGTTTCTCATAAATCCTTCAGGATGGTCATGGATCAATTTGTTCAGCCATTCCCCAATTGAGGGACATCCTCTCATTTTCCAAATTTTTTGCCACCACAAAGAGTGTGGCTATGAATATTTTTATACAAACATTTTCATTATTATCTCTTTTAGGTAGAAACCTAGTAGTAGTGTTGCTGGATCAAAGGGTAGATTGGATCAATTCACAACTCCACCAGCAACATATTAGTGTCTCAATTTTGTCATATCACCTCCAATATTTATTATTTTCCTCTACTGTGATATTGGTGAATCTGCTAGGTGTGAGGTGCTATGCTATCTCTGAGTTGTTTTGATTTTAATTTCTCTAATCAGAGGGGATTTAGAATACTTTTTCATGTGATTATTGGTAGTATTGATTTCTGCATCTGAAAACTGCCTGTTCATATCATTTGGCCATTTGTCAACGGGAGAATGGCATGATTAGTTGTACATTTGACTTAGGTTCTTATTTATTTGGAAAATTAGACCTTTGTCAGAGAATTTTGTTAAAAAAAATTCCCCATTTTTTGCTTCTCTTCTAATTTTGGTTGCATTGGTTTTGTTTGTACATAAATTTTAATTTAATATAATGAAATTATTCACTTTACATTCTGTGATGTTCTTAATCTCCTGCTTGATCTTAAATACCTTCCTTTCTCATACATCTGACAAAATTATTCTATTTTTACCTGATTTATTTATGGTTTTACACTTTCCTTTTAAGTCGTTTACCTATTTTGAATTTATCTTGATATAGGGTGTAAGATTTTGATATAAATCTACTTTTTCCCATACTCTTTTCCTTTTCCCACCACTTTTGTTCAAATAGTGAGTTCCTGTTCCCAATTTGGTAGCTTCGAGTTTACCAAACACTAGCTTGCTGATGTCATTTGCCCCTACTCTAGTCCACTGATCCACCCTTCTATCTCTTAGTCAGTACCATATTGTTTTGATGATCCCTGTTGTAAGGGCCAGAATGTAAGGAGTTAAAATGAAAGGGTAGGACTAAATTTATCAGAATGTGGTCACAAGGAATTAATTAAAGCCAAATGACTTTTTTAGCAATTTATTTATAAAATATAGAAAGAGTGAATGTAGAGAAATGAGAAAGAGGGCAGAGTACGAAATCTAACTTACCGAACTAGACTATTAGCTCAAGCCCTGACTTTATTCCAGCAGGGCTCCAGAAGCCCTAAAAAGAGGATGTATAGGGGTCAATTAAACAAGGGTTTTAGCCACAAGGCCTCCTCCAAGACGAGGGTCCCCTCTCACAGGCCAGGGAAAGGAGTCAGCCTTTCTCACTCACCTACACAGTAGTCCTAATAGAAACAGTCCTCAGCCAGAGCTCATCTAAGGTCAAGTTGAAGGTAAAAGACCTTGTCACAGGAAGTTCTTAGCATTTTAAAAAAACATTCCTTTTCATCATTTCCTGTGATTTCCTTCCATTTTACATAGACCAATTATAGCTAAAGTGTTGCTTAGGACTGCCCAGGGGGCAGTCAGTAAATTCTGATTCTTCACCCACTTTCACACAGGTGGCTCACATACCTCCCCCACTTAAGGATAAGTGGGGTTTATATGCTTATGGTGATTAAATCTAAAAAATGGGCAGAGGAGAGTTAATCCCATCTTCACGCTGTTTAGTTTACAATTTAAGATATGTACTGCTAAGTTCCCATCTTTCAAAAAACTTATTTTTATGACTTCTCTTTATATTCTTGATCTTTTGTTCTTCCAAATGAACTTTGTAATAATTTTTTTCTAATTCTATATAAAGATATTTGGTAGTTTGGTAGTTCTGACATTGAATAAATTAGTTTAGATTGGATTATCATTTTTATTATATTAGTTAATCCTACCCACAATGCTTTTTCATTTGTTTAGACCCAGTTTTATTTGTGTGAGAAGAGTTTTGGAGCTGTGTGCATATAATTCCTAGTTTTCTCTTGGCAGATAGATTCCCAAATATTTTATATTGTCTTGAATGATTTAAATGGAGTTTTTCTTTCTAATTCTTTTTGAAGATTTTTGTTGGAAATATATAGAAATGCTGATGACTTATATGGGTTTTATTTGTATCCTGCAAATTTGCTAAAATTATTAATCATCTCTACTATCTTTTATTTGATTTTCTAGTATTCACTAAGTATACCATCATGTTATCTGCAAAGAGTGATAGTTTAGTTTCCTCATTGCCTATTTTAATCCCTTCAATTTAATTTTCTTCTTGAATTGCTACCTCTAGCATTTCTAATACAATGTTAAATGATAGTGGTGATAATGGGCATCCTTCACTCCTGATCTTATTGGCTTCCTTCTTATCTCCATTGAGGATGATACTTGCTGATGTTTTTAAATAAAACATTTTTTCTGGATCTATTGAGATAATAATATGATTTCTTTTAGTTTGGTTATTATTGATATGGTCAATTATGAGGATGAGTTTCCTATTGTTAATACAGCCTTGCATTGCTGGTATAAATCATTGTGGTAATCCTGGTCATTGTGAGTAATCCTTGTGATGATTTGCTGTAGTCTCTTTGCTAGAACTTTACTTAAGATTTTTGCATCTATGTTCAGTAAGGAGATTGGTCTATAGTTTGTTTTTTTTTTCTCTGTTTTTGGTCTTCCTTCCTTGGGAATAAGTATTATATTTGTGTCATAAAAAGAATTTGGTAGTTTCGTCAAATAGTTTGTGTAGTATTGGAGCTAATTGTTCTTTAAATGTTTGATAGAATTCATTTGTGAATCCATCTTGTCCTGCGGATTTTTTCTTAGGGAGTTCTTTAAGGGCTTGTTCAATTTCTTTTTCTGAGATGGGATTATTTAAGTATTCTATTTCCTCTTTTGTTAATCTAGGCATTTTGCGGTTTTGTAAATATTCACCCAATTCACCTAGATTGTTGTATTTATTGCCATATAATTAGGCAAAGTAGCTCTTAATAATATCTTAATTTCCTCTTCATTAGAGGCGAGATTGCCCTTTTCATCTTTGATGCTGTTAAATTGATTATCTTCTTTCTTTTTAAATTAGATTTACCAGTACTTTATCTATTTCATTTTTTTCAAAGTACCAGCTCCTAGGCTTACTTATTAGTTCAACAGTTCTTTTTATTTCAATTTAATTAATTTCTCCTTTAATTTTTAGGACTTTTGATTTAGTTTTATTTGGGGATTTTTAATTTGTTCCTTTTCTAATTATTTAAGTTGCAAGCCCAATTCATTGCTGTCCTTACTCTTTATTTTGTTGATATAGGCACTCAGGGATAGAAATTTTGCCCTGAATGCTGCTTTGGCTATATCCCATAGATTTTGATATGTTGTCTCCTCATTATCATTTTCTTCGATGAAATTATTAATTGTTTCTATGATTTGTTCTTTAATCAATTTTGGAAAATCATATTATTTAATTTCCAATTAATTTTAAATTTTCTTCTCTATGAACCCTTATTAATTATAATTTTCATCACATTATCTTCTGAAAAATTTGCATACATTATTTCTGCTTTTCTGCATTTGTTTGCAATGTTTTTATGCCCTTGTACTTAGTTGATCTTTGTATATATACCATGTGCTGCTGAAAAAAAAAGTATCTTCTTTTTATCCATGTTTGATATTCCCTAGATAGTTATTATAGTTATTACTATACAGTTATTTTTCTAACATTTAATTCACTCTCCTTACTTCTTTCTTGTTTATTTTTTGGTTTCATTTATCTGGTTCTGATAGGGAAAGTTTGAGATCCTCAACTATTATGATCTTATTATATATTTCCTCCTTAAACTCCTTTAGTTTCTTCTTTAGAAATATAGCTGTTATACCATTTGCTGCATAAATGTTTAGTATTAATATTACTTCATTGTTTAAAGTATCTTTTTTCAAAATGTAATTTCTTTCCTTATCTCTTTTAATCAGAAAAATCTTTACTTTAGCTTTGTCTGATATCATGATTGCTAATCCAGCTTTAGATGGTGCTCTAGCCTTTTACTTTCAATATATGTGTGTCTATCTACCTGCCTCAAATGTGTTTCTTGTAAACAACATATAGAAGTATTCTGGTTTTTTAATTTTTATTTCACTCTCTTATCCTCTTCCTTTTTATGGGTGAGTTCATCCCATTCACATTCAGAATTATGATTATTAACCCTGTATTGCCTTCTATCTTATTTTTCCATAATGATCCTGCTCTATTCCCTTTCTCTCTGTTCCTCCTTACTAGTGTTTTTCTTTTTATTACCCTACAAACATTTCCACCTCCCACAAATTACTTTCCCCTTCTCTTGTTTTCTTCCCTTTCTACTTCTCTATAGGGTAAGATATAATTCTATACCCTAATGCATATATTCATTTTTCCCTCTCTAAGCTAATTATGATGAAAGTAAAATTTCAGCATTGCCTGTCGCCACCTGTGGTAGAGGCTGGCACTAAGGGAAGAGTGTCAGGGGAGGGGCCCCAGGAGGCTGGAATCTTGTGGAGAAGAAGGTTCCTTCTGAAGAGCAGTTGGCCTCTCAGTTTTGTGACGTTGAATAGAGAAGGCTATTTCAGACTTTCTCCTGAGGGTTACCCACATTTTTCCTGCTATTGACTGAAATCCTTCTCCCCAACATTTCCCAATTGAAAAGACTACTGAAGACAGACCTGAGAAAGACATTTGGAGTCTCTTTCAGACTTTTGAACTGTGGCCAAGGGGTCAAACCCAGGGTCAGTCAACCTGACTATCTCTCAGGGGGCTCAGGCTGCAATAGCCTGAGTTCCCCCCAGAATCAAGGAGGGAGGGAAAGGGGATTAGTTAGAGAAGGTTCCCCCTTTCTCCCACTTTCCTTTCCCATTCTTTTCCCTGTCAGCCATTCCTTTGTGCTACCCCCAATTGAATTGATTTACAATAAAGTGGTTATCCTTTCCCAAAATTTAAATCAAGTGTGAGTGAACAACTTCAAGGGGAGAGACATCTTCCTAAGAAGAAACATTTTTGTCTCTAGTAGTAGAGGAGGAGGAGAGGGACAAGAGAAAATCTGTGAGAGCCCCCATATCTGAGGAGGAAAGGCTGAAGGGGGAAAATCTCCAAACCCATTCTCCTCTCTCTGAGCCAGCCTTAAACATCAGTTGTCTCTCCTAGATCCTGTTATTTTTTTTACCACCTATAAACCTTCTCCATTACATGTGGCACACCAGGCTTTAAAAGAAACCCAATTTTAAGAAAAGTTTTAGTGACCAAGTGTTACCAACTGACAGTTGTAACTCCTCAGGCCATTGTCATGGGCTCTGCCCAGGGGTTTCCACATAGGATAAAAAACATCTTGACTCCTGGTGGGGGGTGAAGAAGCCAGTCACCAACTGCCATTCTGAAATAGTTGGAATACAGTCACAAGAACTCCACTGTAAAAACATGCTGGGCTAGGACAGCTTATAGGATATAGCCATCTTGGATCCTGTTTGGAAGCAAAGCTTGTGGGGACAACAACTCTTTCTAATTATTAACTTCTGTTGGTTAGAGCCTAGGAAAGATCTAATGGGCAGCATGTTCCAATTAATACGGTGGTCTGCTGTGGTGGGAGTAATTGTGGTGGGAGTTGCTGTATAAGATAAAATACAGTGGCATGGATGTTAGATAATGTTCTGGGGGCATTAACCAAAATGACTATAGATTGGACACATATACCAATGAATTACTTACATATGAATTATCTCTGACAAATCATACCCCAAGTTTATGCTATGTTCATGGCATTGAGTAATGTCCTAAAGTACATTAAATCTGGTGCCAACCTGATTTTGCAGAAAAGACCTATAAATACTTTGGTGATTGATAACAGATTAGAAATCTTGTTTGAACACATACCCGTTTTGACTGAAATTTGTCAGGAATATATGAAAAACAAATAAGAAAACAGGAGAAAGGGGAAGGACATTGTGACTGGGGGGGGTGATTATAGAAGATGTGATGGGAAATACTAACAAGGACTTTGGGACTGCTAACAGTAATACTGGGACACCATTAGGGGAAGTAGGGAGAAGTGACATGACTAATGATACAACGGCACAAAGCAACAAGGCACTGACAAATGCATTTGCTAACAATCTTGCAAATGCATCAAGGGCTCAAAAGATTATGTCTTTGCGTGACATAGACAAGGTCACTGATAACTCTGGTGTCTTATATGCAAAGGTTCATGAGTCATTTACCACCCATGACTTGCATTCTTTACGTAAAAGTATGCCTAAATTTCTAAGAGTCCCATCTCACTATCAAAGAGCTGAAAAGAACATTTTGCCTCTATGAACCAGAATTTGAGGATGTAGAACTTTATCTGAAAGTATCCTCCCCTCTCAATAATGATTTTTCACTCCTCTTTATGTTATATAATTTACCCTATTCTGTCTCTTCCTCCCCTTTTTTCTCAGTGTAACCCTCCCTTTTATCCCTTGATATTTTTTTACCTATCATATCATATCATATACATAGATTTCATATCATATATATAATTTTATATCATGACATATACCTTTGTATAAATGGAGATTTTGAACCTTTGACTAAATTCCCCAGAAGTCCTTGGAATTTCCTAGAATTCCCTATAATCTCACCTGCATCTCCACATTGGCAAGATCACATTATTGGTATTTAAGTGGCAGTAATGCCTCCCACATCCTCTCCTCTTCCATGAGGTAACATCAGCAGTGATGGTGGTAAGGTGGGAAAAACTTGAAAATGGTCAACCAGCCATGGGCACGTGGTTTTTATTTTGTATCCTTCTTTATTCCTTGATTTTAATGATCCTTAATAAACATTGTGAAATATGATATATTCATTATTAGAGATATAGATTTAATTTTTATACCTTATATCATCATATTTCTTCATATACATCATAACATTATAATTAAATTACTTCTCCACCCCCTTACTAAGTATATTCCTGCTATCAGTTCTACTACTGAGAGTAATTTTTGAGAATTATAGATATCCTCTTTCCTTGAAGAAATACAAACAATTTGACCTTAATATGTCCCTTAAATTTTCACTTTCTTATTTACCTTTTTTTTCACTTTAAACATTATTTTATTTGGTCATTTCCAAACATTATTCATTGTAAACAAAGATCATTTTCTTTTCCTCCCCCTCCAACCCCTTCCCACCACCTCTCCCATAGCCGACGCACGATTCCACTGGGTATCACATGTGTTCTTGGTTCGAACCCATTGCCATGTTGTTGGTATTTGCATTAGAGTGTTCATTTAGAGTCTCTCCTCAGTCATATCCCCTCCACCCCTGTAGTCACGCAGTTGCTTTTCCTTGGTGTTTTTACTCCCATAGTTTATCCTCTGCTTGTGGATAGTGTTTTTTAGATCCCTGCAGATTGTTCAGGGACATTGCATTGACACTAATGGAGAAGTCCATTACCTTCGATTGTACCCCAGTGTATCAGTCTCTGTGTATAATGTTTTCCTGGTTCTGCTCCTTTCGCTCTGCATCACTTCTTGGAGGTCATTCCAGTCTCCATGGAATTCCTCTACTTTATTATTCCTTTTAACACAATAATATTCCATCACCAACATATACCACAATTTGTTCAGCCATTCCACAATTGATGGGCATCCCCTCATTTTCCAATTTTTGGCCACCACAAAGAGAGCAGCTATGAATATTCTTGAATAAGTCTTTTTACTTATTGTCTCTTTGGGGTACAAACCCAGCAGTGCTATGGCTGGATCAAAGGGCAGACAGTCTTTTATCACCCTTTGGGCATAGTTCCAAATTGCTTTCCAGAATGGTTGGATCAATTCACAACTCCACCAACAATGAATTAATGTCCCTACTTTGCCACATCCCCTCCAGCATTCATTACTTTCCTCTGCTATCATGTTAGCCAATCTGCTAGGTGTGAGGTGATACCTCAGAGTTGTTTTGATTTGCATCTCTCTGATTATAAGAGATGTAGAACACTTTTTCATGTGCTTATTAATAGTTTTGATTTCTTTGGCTGAGAACTGCCTGTTCATGTCCCTTGCCCATTTATCAATTGGAGAATGGATTGATTTTTTGTACAATTGATGTAGCTCCTTGTAAATTTGAGTAATTAAACCTTTGTCAAAGGTTTTTATGAAGATTGTTTCCCAATTTGTTGTTTCCCTTCTAATTTTAGTTACATTGGTTTTGTTTGTACAAAAACTTTTTAATTTGATGTAGTCAAAATTATTTATTTTGCATTTTTGTGACTCTTTCTAAGTCTTGCTTGGTTTTAAAGTCTTTTCCTTCCCAAAGTTCTGACATGTATACTATTCTGTGTTCACCTAATTTACTTAGAGTTTCCATCTATATATTCAAGTCATTCACCCATTTTGAATTTATCTTGGTGTAGGGTGTGAGGTGTTGATCTAAACCTAATCTTTCCCACAATGTCCTCCAATTTTCCCAGCACTTTTTATGAAATAGTGGATTTTTGTCCCAAAAGCTGGGATCTTTGGGTTTGTCATATACTGTCTTGCTGAGGTCACTTACCCCAAATCTATTCCACTGATCCTCCTTTCTGTCTCTTAGCCAGTACCAAATTGTTTTGATGACCGCAGCTTTATAATATAGTCTGAGATCTGGGACTGCAAGGCCCCCTTCATTTGTATTTTTTTTCCATGATTTCCCTGGATATCCTTGATCCTTTGTTCTTCCAAATGAACTTTGTTATGTTTTTTTCTAGATCAGTAAAAAAATTTTTTGGAAGTTCCATGGGTATGGCACTAAATAGATAGATGAGTTTGGGTAGGGTGGTCATTTTTATTATATTGGCTCGTCCTACCCATGAGCAGTTAATGTTTTTCCAAATGTTCAAGTCTAGTTTTAGTTGTGTGGAGAGTGTTTTGTAGTTGTGTTCATAAAGTTCCTGTGTCTCAGCTGATATATTCCTAAATATTTTATATTGTCTAGGGTGATTTTAAATGGAATTTCTCTTTCTAATTCTTGCTGCTGAGATGTATTGAAATATATAGAAATGCTGATGACTTCTATGGGTTTATTTTGTATCCTGCAACTTTGCTAAAGTTGTTGATTATTTCAATTAGCTTTTAAGTTGACTCTCTAGGATTCTTTAAGTAGACCATCATATCATCCACAAAGAGTGATTGATAGCTTAGTCTCCTCACTGCCTATTTTAATGCCTTCAATTTCTTTTTCTTCTCTAATTGCTACTGCTAGTGTTTCTAGTACAATGTCAAATAATAGAGGTGATAATGGGCATCCTTGTTTCACTCCTGATCTTATTGGGAATGCATCTAGTTTATCCCCATTGCAGATGATATTAGTTGATGGTTTTAGATAAATACTGTTAATTATTTTTAGGAATGGCCCTTCTATTCCTATTCTTTCTAGTGTTTTTAATAGGAATGGGTGTTGTATTTTATCAAAGGCTTTCTCTGTGTCTATTGAAATAATCATGTGATTTTTGTTGGTTTGCTTGTTGATGTGGTCAATTATGTGGATAGTTTTCCTAATATTGAACCAGCCCTGCATCCCTGGTTTAAATCCTACTTGATCATGTTGAATGACTCTTCTGATCACTTGATGGAGTCTTTTTGCTAGTATCCTATTTAAGATTTTTTCATCTATATTATTTAGGTAGATTGGTCTATAATTTTCTTTCTTTGTTTTTCACCTGCCTGGTTTTGGAATTAGTACCATGTTTGTGTCATAAAAGGAATTTGGTAGAACTCCCTCTTTGCTTATTATGTCAAATAGTTTGTATAGTATTGGAGTTAGATGTTCTTTCAATGTTTGATTGAATTCCCTGGTGAATCTATCAGGCCCTGGGGATTTTTTCTTAGGAAGTTCTTTGAAGGCCTGTTGGATTTCTGTTTCTGATATGGGATTATTTAAGAAATCTATTTCTTCTTCTGTTAGTCTAGGCAATTCATATTTTTGTAAATATTCATCCATATCACCTAGATTGGTATATTTATTGCCATATAATTGGGCAAAGTAGTTTTTAATGATTACCTTAATTTCCTCTTTGTTGGAGGTGAGGTCCCCCTTTTCATCCTTGATGCTGTTAATTTGCCTTTCTTCTTTCCTTTTTTTAATTAGATTGACCAGTAATTTGTCTATTTTGTCTGTTTTTTTCAAAGTACCAGCCTTGTTTATTAGCTCAATAGTTCTATCACTTTCGATTTTATTAATTTCTCCCTTAATTTTTAGGATCTCTAGTTTAGTTTTCTTATGGGGGTTTTTAATTTGTTCATTCTCAAGTTTTTTGATTTCCATTTCCAATTCATTGATCTCTGCCCTCCCTAATTTTTTAATATATGCACTCATGGATATGAATTTTCCTCTAAGTACTGCTTTGGCTGTATCCCATAAGTTTTGAAAGGATGTCTCACCATTGTCATTTTCCTCAATGAAATTATTAATTGTTTCTATGATTTCTTCTCTAACTAACCAATTTTGGAGTATCATATTATGTAATTTCCAATTAGTTTTTGATTTGGCTCTCCATGTACCCTTTCTGATCAATATTTTTATTGCTTTATGATCTGAAAAGGTTGCATTTATTATTTCTGCTTGAATGCATTTGAGTGCCATGTTTCTGTGACCTAGTGTATGATCTATTTTTCTGAATGTGCCATGTGGTGCTGAGAAGAAGGCGTATTCCTTTTTATCCCTATTTATTTTTCTCGATATGTCTATTAACTCTAATTTTTCTAAGATTTCAATCACCTCTTTTGCCTCTTTCTTATTTATTTTTTTGTTTGATTTATCTAAATTTGATAGTGGTTGGTTCAAGTCTCCCACTAATATGGTTTTACTGACTATTTCCTTCTTCAATTGTCCTAGTTTCTCCATTAAGAATTTGGATGCTATACCATTTGGTGCATACATGTTGATTAGTGATATTTTCTCATTGTCTATACTCCCTTTTAACAGAATATATTTACCTTCCCTATCCCTTTTGATCAAGTCTATTTTTGCTTTGGCTTTGTCCAATATCATGATTGCAACTCCTGCCTTCTTTCTATCAGTTGAGGCCCAAAAGGTCTTCTCCATCCTTTAATTCTAACCTTGTGAGTATCAACCTGCCTCATGTGTGTTTCTTGAAGACAACAAATGGTAGGGTTTTGGGTTCTAATCCAATCTGCTATTTGTCTATGTTTTATGGGTGAGTTCATCCCATTCACGTTCAAAGTTATGATTGTTACTTGTGGATTCCCTGACATTTTGATAACTTCCCCTAGTTCTGACCTTTCTTCTTTAGCTATCTCCTTTTGAAACAGTGATTTACTTTAGGTCAGTCCCCCTAGTCCCCTCCCTTGATATGCTTCCCTTTCTAGCACCTCCCTTTTTATGCTCCCTTCCCCTCCCCCCTCTCCTTCCCTCACTTTTTATACTCCCTCCCCCCTCCCTCTCCTTGATTTTCCTTTCTTTCTTATCCTGTTGGATAAGATAGAATTCAGGATCCCACTGGATCTAGATGTTCTTCCCTCTTAGATTTGATTTCACTGAGAGTAAGGTTTAAGTAATACTACTTCAAGCTCTCTTCCTCTCCTTCTCATATGAGAGTTTTTCCCCTCCCCTTCCCATGTGTATCTTTATGTGGGAAAGATTATTCTATTTAGTCCCCCCCCATTTCTTGATGTAAATGTTAGTATTATCAATGATTCCCCCCTCCCCTTTTCTTTCTTTGCCCCCCTTTCACCAAATCTTCTTGATGTCCCAATCTTTCCCTATGCATGATTCTTCTAACTACTCTTATAATGCATACAATTTTTGAGAGTTACACAATACATTTCCCCCACATATTAATATATACATAATTTGATGTAAATGTAGTCCTTATAGAAGAGAGTTTGACTTAAAGAAAAAGATAAGATTTATCTCCTTTTCTCTTTCTTTCATATTTACCTTTTCATGTTTCTCTTGCTTTCTGTGATTGGATGTCAAAATTTCCACTAAGTTCTGATCTTTTCTTTAACAAATGCTTGGAAATATTCTATTTTGTTGAATGCCCATACTTTCCCACTGGAAGTATATAGTCAGTTTTGCTGGGTAGTTGATTCTTGGTTGGAGACCCAGCTCTCTTGCCTTTCTAAATATCGTGTTCCATGCTTTGCGGTCTTAGTGTGTTAGCTGCTAAGTCCTGTGTGATCCTTATGGGAGCCCTCCTATATCTGAAGCTCCTTTTCTTGGCTTCTTGTAGGATTTTCTCCTTTTCTTGGAAGCTTTTGAATTTGGCAATTACATTCCTGGAGGTTGTCTTTTGGTGATTTAGTATAAAGGGTGTTCTATGAACCCTTTCTATTTCTATTTTGCCCCCTTGCTCCAGAACATGTGGGAATTTTCTTCTATAATCTCCTGTAGAATAGCATCGATGTTTTTGTTTATCTCTGGTTTTTTGGGGAGACCAATAATTCTGAGGTTGTCTCTTCTTCATCTGTTTTCCAAGTCTGTGACCTTTTCAGTGATATATTTCATGTTTTCTTCTAATTCATTAATTTTTTGGCTTTGCTTTATTGATTCTTGCTATTTTGTAATCTTGTTGTCTTCCATTTGCTTAATTCTGGTTGTTAGGGACTGGTTTTTCTTTTCAGCTTTGTCTGCCCTTCTATTAGATGCTCCCAGCTCTTTCTCCAATTGTTAAGTCTTGTCTATCAGACTGCT
Organism: Monodelphis domestica; assembly: GCF_027887165.1. Classification (NCBI taxonomy): domain Eukaryota; kingdom Metazoa; phylum Chordata; class Mammalia; order Didelphimorphia; family Didelphidae; genus Monodelphis; species Monodelphis domestica. Next base: position 156,282,875 of record NC_077234.1, read on the forward strand.
GATCTCTTTTTCCCATTTTTCTTTCCAAAAGGATTCTATCTTTTGGGCATGCTCACTGTCTTCTGGTTGCTTAATTCTGGTTGTTAGGGACTGGTTTTTCTTTTCAGCTTTGTCTGCCCTTCTATTCGATGCTTCCAGCTCCTTCTCCAATTGTGAAGTCTTATCTATCAGACTGCTAATCTCTTTCTCCCATTTTTTTCCCCAAAAGGTTTCCATCTTTTGGGTAAGCCCCAGTTTGAGATCTTCCAGAGCTTGTGGATAGTTTCCATTTTGGGAGGCATGTTCTAATTTGGTTTGGATTTCATCCTCATTCTCTTCTTTTCCTTGGGTACTCTTTCCATAAATTTTTCAATAGTCACCTTTTCCCCCCCTTTCTTCTTGGAAGCTTGATTTTGGGACATGTGAGCCATCCCTTTGGTGGTTTTATTCCACTTTCTTTTTTGGTCTGGGGTCTGGGTGATGTAGGTGGGTTTTCTGTGAATTTAGGTTGCCTCAGACTAGTTCTTCCCAGCCTTTGAGGTTTCTTAGAGCATAGGTCCCTGTGCTCAGCACAGCAGCCCCTTTGCTCAGCGCAGCCTCTCAGCACAGCCTCCCCTTTGCTCAGCGCAGCCTCTCAGCGAGGTCGTCCCTTTGCTCAGCACAGCCTCTCACCTTCCCTTTGCTCAGCTCAGCCTCTTAGCGCCCCTTTGCTCAGCGCAGCCTCTCAGCGCCCCTTTGCTCAGTGCAGCCTCTCTGCGCGGCCACCCCTTTGCTCAGCACAGGATTTTCCCGTGAAACTGCCCTGAGAGGTCGTTTCCTTGCAGTCTTTAGATCCCAAGGACCCAGGAGTGCCCCCCCAGACAGAGATGCTCCTCATTCACTCGCTGTCCCAGTGAGTGCTCTGATAGCTTACTCTGGTTTGGTGGGAGGGGAGGGGAGGCTCAGTTCACATTTTTGTGCGAGCTTTTCCTCCTCCTTATAGTGTGGAAATGTTCAAACCCCACGTACCTTCGTTTCTGTGGGGTACTGGGGAGTCCCTCCATTCTTCCAAAGGTAATTTTTATGCTCTTTTGAGGTAGTCTATTTAGTTTAGTGCCAGGGAGGGGAAGGGAGTCACATCTAGATTGCAGCCATGTTTACCCGGAAGTCTTATTTACCTTTTAAGGCTGCTCTTAGGTCTTGTGTTTGAATATCAGATTTTTTTGTTGTTGTTTAGATCTGGCTTATTTCTCAGGAATTCTTAGAAATCTATCTTATTGATTGTCCTTTTTGTTTTTCTCCTGATAGAATATACTCAGTTCTTCTAGATAGGTGATTCTGGGTTGTAAATATAGATGTTTTGCTTTCCTAAATATCATATTTCATGCCTTCTAATCTTTTAATTTAGAAGTCACTAGGTCTTATGTAATCCTGATGGTAGCTCCATGGTATTTGATTTCTTTCTTTCTGGCTGTTTGCAGTATTTCCTCCTTGGCTTTGAGGACTCTTGAATTTAGCCATTTTATTCCTGGAAGTTTTCACTTGAGGCTTTCTTTCTGGAGGTGGTCTGTGAATTCTTTCAAGTTCAATTTCAATTTTATTTTTTTGTTCTAGCATGTCTGGGTAGTTTTCTTTGATAATTTCTTGTATTATGATGTCCAAGGGTTTTTTGTTTGTTTGTTTATTTGTTTTATCATGGCTTTCAGGTTGTCCAATAATTCTTAATTTTTCTCTTCTGGATCTAGTTTCCTGGTCTGTTGTTTTTCAATAAGAAAATTCATGTTTTCTTCAGTTTTTTTTTTTCATTCTTTTGATTCTTCTTTATTGTTTCTTGATTTCTCATGAAATCATTAGTTTCTGGGTGGTCAATTCTTATTTTTAAGGCCAGATTTTCCTCTGTCAATTTTTGGTCATCCTTTTCCAATTGCCCATTTCTTCTTGTATCACTTTCATTTCTAGGTTAAGTTAAGTAGGAAAGTGTGTAAGTTTGCAAAAGAGAGTTGCATGAAACCAGCAGGAAAAGATTCTGGAATTTTGAAGGAAGGGTTATACTGGAACTGAGGGGGTTAGCTATCTCTCTCTCAAGAGATATCTGGAGAGCATGGCTGCTTTTTCCTTAGTGTCTTGTCTGTTCCTATTCTTATTCCTCTTCTGCTTGCTATCTTGTGTGCTGTATTTCACTGGAGCAGAACATTTTACTGGAGTAGAACCTGGTGATCTTGGCTAATTGCAGTGATTGTGAGACCAGGTCTAGGTCCTTTTTGGATCCAGTACCTTCCCTGGTCCCTACCAAGCTTAAACAGACCAGTACCGGGGGGAGGGGGTGTTAGTTGTAACTTAGCAAGAACAGACTGGGAATTTTCATGGGAGTGAAGAGAGGATTAGTGTAGAACATCAATCTCTATGAAGACTCTCTGTGAATATACATTAGATCCCTGGGATCTTTAGTTAGAGGGTTTTAGCATTAGGGTTATCCCGTACCCTTTTACCCAATTCTCTTTAATTAAACCTACTTTCCCATTTTACTGAGTGATCTGTGTGTGATCTCAGATCAGGCTACTGACACTGGCCCAATATAATCCATCCTTTTACATCTCCCATACCCCCTCTCTTTTAAAAACTTGAATCACTTTGATTTATCTTCCCCACTTTTTCTATACCTCTCTTAATAGGTTTTTGAAATGTTTTTAGAACTCTTCTAGAATCTGTCCAATCCATATTTTTTCTTTTGGACTTTGAATGTGTTTGCTTTGTTTTCACTGTCCCCTTCTTCTGTGTCTTTACTTTGCTCTTTGCTTCCATAAAAATTCTTAAAAGTTAGGTGCTTATTTTTTGTTGTCTACTCATTTTTCCTAACATTTTATGGGTAGGCTTTGTTTTATGGGAGGTTGTGGTACCCTCCTAAACTTCAGTCCTTCCTTGATGCTACCCTTAGCTTTTTTTTTCTGGGTTTCTACTAGTTTCAGTTCTTCTAAGACAGTATGATTACCTGAGGTCTGAGAGCTCTGAATTCAATTAACCTTTTAGATGATGATAACTTAAAGACTTGCCTCAGGCTTGGGCATAAGCTTTTGGTCTTACTCTGAGCTTGATCAGGTCAGGGATTGCTCAAATTCTAGCCTCATGCTTAGGTGTAAAGCTTTTGGTCTCACTGTATACTTGATCTAAATGGGCAACAGTTGAGTGCCCTGTACTGGAGCTCTGCTCTGAGCTTTTGGCAAAAAAAGATCTTGACCCTCTTTGGGTCTACCAACTACCCCAAAGTGGGGTGTAAATCCTTGTCATAGGCCTAGCCTGGAACTCCTGGCTTCATTCCTGGGCCATAAAGATCAGCTCACTTCATCACAGAGTACCCTCACATAGGATTCTGAACTTTACTACAGGTTTAAGTTTAAGGGGTGTGGGTTGGTTGGACCTCCATTTTGCCTAGGCAAGTCTCAGGATATGAATATTGGCTTGGGCTTTGGTTCTGAACTTGACAAAGCAGATATGGGGTGGGAGTGTGAGGCTTGCTCTTCACTTCTTGCTATAGCCTCCTGATGACTATGCTCCTTTCTCACCCCAAGGCCCCAAATGTTCTCTGTCTACCTTTTGGGTTTTTCTTTTCTCAAAAGATGCTTCACTCTGTCCCTTTATTGACTCTTTCATTCCTGTATTCATTTTGGGGTGTTATTTTAATATTGGTAGGATAGGATTCTCATGGTAATTCTGAGCTTCTCTGATTTACTCCACCATCTTTGCTGAACTCTCCTCAATGGAACTCTTAGTTACAATATGATTATTATTTTCTTTTTCTTTAAACATGATCTCATCCATGTCTAGAATATGTTCCCTCATCACTTCTTCCTCTTAGAACCAACCTTGAACCACTTTCAGAGTTCATACTCCTATCTGATGTTATTATTGATGCCCAAACTGACCAGTGTCACTTGACTTCTGGAACTACCTTCAATTTACTATGGACATAAAATTATACCTTCTTCTGTATGTATGTCTTATTTCCCCTAAAAAAATAAGGAATTTAAAATTTTTTATTGTATTCCTAGAATGTTGTGTAGTCCCTAGTATATAGTAGGGGATTATTAAATGCTTGTTAATTGATTGTTTCCCTTATTGAGTCTCTTTTGTGCTGTCTGCAGCAATTGTTTCAAAAGATTTCTTGCCTTATTAAAGCACTTTCAAGCCCCTGTCTGTCAACAGAAGAAATTAGGTCTTATTTTGCTGAGAAAATATGAACTATCTTTCATAAGCAACCTTACCTTCTTTATTCCATATTTCAAAAGTCATCTATCACATCACTCATTTTCTATTTTGGTTAAGACTGAAGAGGGTGTAGCTTTTCTTGCCAAGGCTAATCTCCTTTTGGTGCCCTTGATCTCATTCATTCCTTTTCTTTAAACCCTTACCTTCTGTCTTAGTACCAATACTGTGTATTAATTTCAAGACAGATGAGTGGTAAGGGTTAGGCAATGAGGGTTAAATGACTCACCCAGGGTGACATATGTAATAGAGGGTTGTTTTGGTGGTATGAAGGAAAGAGAGAGAATGAAGTCTTCCCTCCCTCAAGGTAAAGACTAGGGATAGGAGGAGTTGATATTATGTGCCCCAGGAGGTAGAAGGAAGGTGAGATCAGTTATTACCCCCTTCAGTCCTTTCCAGTTATATCTCCTCACTAAACCTGCCTTTTTCCTCCCCTCTATCAACTCTTCTTGGAGATGAACTTCTTTCCTTGGTGAAGAAATAGAAATCAGTTCTCTCCCCACTTCAGCTGTAACTATTTACTTCACTCACACTGGAGTCAGTTGAAAGATAGATAACAACTTTTATTCTAAGGTATTAAGGACAAGGAGCAAAGTTGAAAGATGGCTGACAGGTTGGGGTTTAGAGGAAAGAGGGTGAGGGAGATCCCTATCTATCTAGGTCTTCCCCACCAAAAAAGTTTGAGAGATTTAGGTTGGGTATCATAAGCCTCTGAGAATTCAGATTGTTGGACCCTGGGTTTTGTCACAGCAGAGTAATGTTCAAATCCATGGTACAAAGCGGTTGTGAAGGGATCTTCTTAGGACTGCTTCTTTTCTTCAGGTTTCTGCTACTATTTATTGGGGGTTTGGGAGGATGATGAGCAGGTTCAGGGAAGGATGAGACCATTTGCTTAGGATCCAGTCTCCAGTAGGACTTCCTCCTTTGCTCTCTCAATTCAGGGAGAGAGATCAAAACTGCCTCTCCCCCAGAATATCCTCTTCCCTCAGGATCCTAAGCCTTCCTTTGCATTTTTTCCAGTCTCCGTCATTCAAAGTTCTTGGATTATTCCTCTATCACACATAGATAGGATGAGTTCCAGGTTGGATTTGAACTGAAAACATGTCTAGGCCTAGCTCTCAATCCACTGAACCATCTTGCTGCTCCCTCACCCATTCTTCTTTGGAAACTTACACCATTATTCATTCTGTCTCTACTTTCCATCTTTCTCCCTGATCCTCAATTTGTTTCTTCCTCAGTGTCTACAAACAAGTCCAGGTATCTCCTCCTTAGGAGACATTCATGGAAGCATAGTAGTTTCTTCTTGGGAACTCTAAATAATTTGGCCATAGACAATAGCATAATTGATCTTCCCCCAAAGTCAACAACTAAATTATGTTCTCACATGTTCAGTCTTCCATTTGTTGCTCATATAAAATGTTATATGCTTATATAACATCAGCATTACTTCATGTTTTTAAAAAATGCAGAATAAACTGATCTTAATGAGCCTGCTTTCATAATTTATAATGACATATTATGCTAAATTGCTGGGTCAAATGTTTTGGTTAAAAACATTTTTATTGTTTTGTGTAACCATAAACTAGATAGCAGCTAAAAATATTTTCAAGAAAAAGTGAATCAGTAAGTGGGTGGCAATCTGCAATGCTTAATTCAATAGTCTTGCCTCTGTTGGCTCTTATTGCCCTGGAGAATTCTTAGTACAATTTAAACTTAAGTAATGGACTTAAATATCCTACTTACTTTAAATGCATATAGGTTATCAATGTATATTTTATAAAGAGCTTCCCTGGTAAGGTTTATATTTATAAGTTGTACTTCTCAATTGACTCTACCCAATACAGTCATAGCAGCTAAGTAGCTTAGTGGATAGAGTTCCTGGCCTTGAGTCAGGAAGTCCTGAGTTTGAATGGGGCCTCAGACACTTCCTAGTTTTCTCATCATGGGCAATTCATTTAAACTCTGTTTTCCATAAACCACTGAAGAAGGACATGGCAAACCAATATCTTTGCCAAGAAATCCAATGGATAGTAGGGCCCATGGGTTAATGACCAGTCAAAAACAACTAAATAATCCAATTCAGTAGCCAGCACAAAAGGTAATTATAGTCAAAATAGATGTAGAGAATGATAAATTAATTTGTTTTACTCAAATTTCTTATTTTGCCACTGAAAATTTGGTAGAGTTTATTTTTGAGCTAGGGCTAAAACTAAGGATCACCATATCACTGATGTTACCTGCCTCTTTTAGTATTGTACTCAAACCATTTGGAGATATCCCACAGACATGACTAATGCAAGATGCTGTAAATGGGTGCTGAGCTAGAATATAATTCAGATATAATAAAGAGTTTCTGGAAATTGGAAAACAAGAAGATGAAAGGCCTTGGTGTCCCATGTTGTCTGAAATACCCCAGTCCCTATGGATCATTGGAGGGAGAACAGACACAAATAGTTCTGTAAACAAGAAGAGAAATGGCAGTCAGCCAATGAGGCTTTTAACTAAATGGATTATTCTGTTCAGATAACTGTAATATCAAAGGTAAATAGTCAGTCCCTCAGGAATTCTCATTGAGCCACATTCTCCCAGGATTTCACATTCTCTCAGGAAAGTACATTAAAGAAGTAATTTATGAAACTGTAACTTTCTAACTTCAAAGACTTAGTGGACCTTCTCAAAGTTTGTTATTTTCTCCTAGATTAAAATTGTGACATAGTAAATCCGAATATGACAAATTATCCTAAGAACACTACTGGTAAAATTTTTTTAATCTAATATTAATGTTCTAAATTAATATGCTAAAATAATAATAATCATTTAAAAAATAAAATAAATATCAAAGCAACAATATTTTTAAAAAGCAATTTTATAATTTGAATGACTCAAAATTCTAAACTGGTAAGGTAATTTTGGCTGCAAAAATTTAACAAGATTGGAAATGACATCAGAATAACTGTTATCTATTGCTTTTCTCTTTTTCCATTATTTGGTATTTAGGAATCCTATCTGAACTTGACTGAAAAGCTTTAAAAAATGAATAAAAATACAAATATAATTATTTTAAAAGTGTTATTGACTAAATTAAAGTTTAAAAGTATTTTTCACTTTTGGTTGTTTCATTTCAGAATTATTGTGCTATTATTATTGAGTAAATATTTTTATATCCAAAAATTCTAGATGAGTTGTGGATCTAATTTAATTTTAAAAGTAGTTTTATTCAGGTACCAGCAGAACTCTTGATAAATATTTATATTTTTATATAATTGATAGTTATGATATTTTAATAAGTGACTCTTTGAATTAGAAGAGATGAGGTAATGACCACAACCCCAATCCTTGAATTATAAATACCTTATTTGATTTCACCCTTTCATTAAACAGTACATTCTATTTTTGGATGGCTCTAATTGTTCAGAGATATTGTTCTTAAGTTGAGTCAAAATATTCTTCTTTACAAATTCAAACTATTATTATCCTTAATCTTCCATTCTTTAGCCTAATCCCCTTAAATCCTTCAACTAGCCTTCATATGAAATGGTATCTAATCTCACCATTCTAGTTGTCCTTGTCTGCAAATTCTTACCATCAGCAATATTATTTACGTAAATGTGACACAGAACTGAACACACTATTACAGATATGGTTGGACCAAGACAAAGGATAGCACTTCTATTCCCTTTTTTTTAAGTCTGTGATAAAATTAGTATTTAACAAATACCTCCATTTTGACTTTCATTATATATCATTGGTTCATATTCAACTTGCAGTCTAACAAAACAATCCAGGTCTTTTCTTAGGACACAGTAAAGATGTATAATTTTTTATATGTGTGTAGTTAAGAATAAGTGTTTTTAATGATATTTTCATAGGAATAAAAGAATATTATTTTGTGCTTTTTAGAATTGAAAATGAACCGATTATCAGATAATAGGCAATTTTGAGAGACAGAAAATGTTCTGAATATTTTTATCTGTACTAGTGACTTGTGTAGGATTTTAGCTTGTAATCTTTTGATTTGAATATCTCTTACCTCTATATTTTCCCTACTCAATTAAATTAATATATGTAATATAATTATGATGCAATACAGAGCATAAATGTATAAATAATGAAGATAATTATTAACATTTATATAATGTTTTGATGTTTGTGAAGCTCTTTACATACATAATCATATTTGAGCCTTACAACAAATTTACTAGGTGGTATTATTATTCCCATTTCAAAAACACATTGATGGTCAATGAAGTAAGATGACTTGTACATGAGTGCTCACATGTTCAGTGGGATTTGCACCCATATTTTTCTTGTCTCCAGTATTCTATTCTCTTTGCCATAGAACATTTAAAATGCAAGAGCTGTCCAATATCTACCTTTGCTTCCACAATTCCCCATATAGTCCTTTACATACAATCAATATTTATTGAGTTGAATAAGAAATGTACAAATAATTTCTCCAAATTGTGCAAGGAGGGAGAAAATATTTCTGGTAGGTGAATCAGTGGTCCTGTCAGAACAGTATTTGAAAATGTTTTCTTGTTTCTCCTTAATTATCATCACTCTCTCCTAATTCTAAGAATCCTCCAACTTCAATTTCAAGCATCTCACCTCCCAAATCCAAAACTAAAATTTAATTACTTTTAAAAGAAAATATCTAAAAATTCATAGATGTGGAAACTCCCATTCTCTCAATAAGATTATAACATGAATTTCAGCAGACAGTTTGATGAGTTACCATAAACAAATAAATTAAAATCTTAGAGGCTAATTGCCTGGTGATAAAATGAATTTATCAAGGCTGATCCTGAGATGAGAGTTTGTTGTCAGTCATAACACAAACCTTTTCAGATTGTTCTAACTTGTCCCGGTTATATTACTCTGCATCCTATTGACATCATGTCCAAAAACCAAAGACCAACTGAATATTGCAATAGGTTATTTATTGACTAGGGTTTAATATAAGTATTTCAAAGTAAGAAAACCAGAATCCACTATGGCCAGTACTATTAACAAAGTGTTTGCCTAACATCTGTATGTCAAAAGTTTATTTTCAATATTTTATATATTTTCAGTTTCTTATTAGACTGTAATCTTATTTTAGAAACCTGCATTTAAAAAAACTGTATCTGATGTGTTGGAACACTATTGGCTGATAGAATGAAAGGTGGCCAATCACAGTTCTGTGATCTGTATCCTGGGCACTGATTGGCTCAGTGTTTATAAGAGTGTGGGAAAGGTTAATAAAAATGTGGAAAAGTTTTATAGGAGAGTGGGAATGTTTATAAAACCTTAATATATATATATATATGCATATATATATATATATAAATAATGAAATAATTATAATGTCGCTACTTTGCAGATTTCCCTCTATCAATAGTATATAACTCCTATGATTGGCAAGGGATAACTGCAGCTTAAACTATAAACAAATTATTTTTATTAAAGTTTTTTTGTTTCTTGATTATTTCTGCTCACCACTATTTAATGTCCTGTGTTAAAAACTTTGTGTACTTTTAAGTCATTTAAGAATACAACTTCCTTAAAATTTCTCTTTACTTTCATATACATTTTATTTTCATTTTGTGAATTATATCACTGAATGCATCTTTATATAAAAAAATGTATTTCTATATTTATAGCACAAAGTATCACAGAATCACAAAGTAGAAAGGGATCTTAATGCCATTTCATTCAATTCATTCCTAAAAAATAATTCACCTCTTTACAGGGAGTCATCTATACTTCAGTTATCTCATGAAGTAGGAAAACAGACAATCACATTTTTATGTATTATGATTGGTTAGATATTGTGTATTTGTATATTATCACATGTCTCAGAGATGTCCTTACTTGCCATCAAATGATGCAGGGTTGTTATCATGACACAATGGAGACTGGCATCCTATGTAATTGTGTGGTACAAGTATGTTGTCCATGACACAGGAATGTTTTCTCACTGCATGATGCAGGTAGGTATGTTATATGATTCATTGGTGAGCGATAGCATGGTGCAAGTGTGTCATTGCATTATAAAGGGGCAGTGCATGTCTATGTATGGTACATATGTGTCATGCCATGATGTATGTATGCTCTTGTGTGTTACCACCAAGTGCCATGCCATGACAGCCCAACATGCATTTCATGATGCATATATATGATTGTGTGCCATCCCAAAACAAGGTGATATTTCATGTTGTTGCATGATTATTTCTCATTGCATGATGCTGATTTGCTACACCATGCTCCAGGTATGCCTCTGAGCATTGTCACCAGATGCTGATGTGCCTATGCAAAACAAAGAGGTGTTTCTTCACATGAGGATGAATGGTCGTGTGTAAGACAAGACATGTCAGGACTTAGTTTTACATGACACATTCATACTGTTGAATAATACATACATGTGATGTGTTATTTCCTGGGTCACTGTGGGTTGCTGCATGATGCAAGCATTAGGCAATGACTAATTGAGTCATGGCACCTGATGGTGAGTGATAGTGTCACATGCCTGAGCCAAATCATTGGAGTTATCATTTAATGAGGAGCCAAGTCTCAGAATAGAGAACAAGGGAGAAGCTCCAATGGAATTGTAGTCCCAGCAAGAGACCATGTGGCTGCAAGAGAGGAAGACCCATGGGGAGGTATCTAGAAGCAGTAGCAATATTACTGAAGACTTACGAATGAGCAGAAAAATTCTGAGAAAAAGGTCCTTGGATAGAAGAAGAAGAAACGGTAGGAAGTTTCTGCATTAAACCTTTTGGGTATAGAGGAAGAGCTCCCCTATAATGGTAAGCTCTTGGAAGAGACTGTAGTGCTCTGGGTTCAAGAAGGAACTTGGAATATATGATCCTCTAAAGGGGCCACGGGGTTGAGAGAATACCTTTTCGTGTGGGGAACCGTCTTTTCCCCTTTTCCTCCTCATTTCCTCTCTATGTCTCTCTATCTGACAGCCTTTGAAATATCTGAAGACAGCTATGAAATTTCAGATGTCTTCTCTTTGAGTTAAAATATCCCAATTTCCTCTCATTCATCATTGTATGGCAGAATCTTTAGAATATTCATTCTAGTGTCCTAATGAATCTCTTATGAATGTGTTCCAGTTCATCAAACCTTCCCAAAATGCTGAAGGGCAGGGTAACACAATAAGAATAACTTGGGGGAAATTAATGTATAAGTGGCGTATATAATGAATTAGAGGAAGCAAGATTTGCTAAGTTAGCTAAACATCTATCTCAGTGCTATAGACATGAGATGTTATTTCAGGTCTGAAAGAAGATGGTGATGCCATTAGGAAGATAATTTTGTCATATTGATTACAGCCATGAGCAACTTTCTACTGAACTCTTTAGAGTTCCTCAAGTTCCTAAGGAAATAATTCTAAAGATTTTAGTATAGAATATGGCAAAAATAATGTTAGAAATTACATCATTGGTGAGGTTTAAAAATTAGACAGTTTGGTGGAAGAGACTGAATTAATGGGCCAATTTTGGCTCAATCCCTTCATCGTTTGGATTTTCCCTGATGTTATGTATGAAGTGGAATGTCAGAATCAATTTACATTTCTGATTTTATTCGTGATTTGGAGAATTTTTTTTTCAAATAGCTGTGGATAACATGAATTTTATTCCTTTAAGAATTATCTGTTCAGGGGGCAACTGGGAGGCTCAGTGGATTGATAGCCAGGTCAAGAGACGGGAGGTCCTAGGTTCAAATCTGACCTCAGACACTTCCTAGTTGTGTGACCCTGGCAAGTCATTTAACCCCCATTGCCTAGACCTTACCACTCTTCTTCCTTGAAGCCAATACACAGTATTGACTGCAAGATGGAAGGTAAGGGTTTAAAGAAAAAGAATTATCTGTTCATATCCTCTAGCCATTTATCATTTAGAAATAGTTCTTATTCTTTTAAATTTTAATCAGTTCCATAAATAGTTTAAACAATATTATCAGAAAAATTTGATGCCAAGATTTTTCCTCATTTAACTCTTTTTCTTCTAATTTTCTTCAAACATTTTGTTTAAACAAATGTTTTAAAGTTATATAATAGTTAACATTAGCAGTAAACATATACTAGGCACAATACTAAGGGACTTAGAAATATTATCTCACTTCATCCTCACAATATCTAGAGAAGGGAGGTATTATTATTATCCCCATTTTATAGTTTGAAAAAATCAAGGCAAAGAGAAACTAAGTGATTTGCCCAGGATCACACAGTTAGTGACTGTCTGAGGGCAAATTTAAATTTATGTCTTCCTGACTTCAGACAAACCATTCTATCTATACTCTAACTATGAAAAATATGAATATAATGAAAGACCGTTATTCTGGAAGAAATGACAAAAGAGCTAGTTTCAGAAAAGCCTAAAAAACTTAAGCTAAAACACAAGTTAGCAGAAATAGTATAATTTATATAGCTAATAACAGTATTAAAAAAAGTAACAGCTTTGAAAGACTCTGATCAATGCTACAGTCAACCATGATTTCAGGTAATTATGATGAACAATGTTATTTAGGTCCTTAGTAAAAAGTGATGGATGTCTTGTACAGAATGATACGTGAATTTTTGTCCATGACCAATGTCACAATCTGTTTTGCTTGGGCTCATCCGTGAATACTTGTTACAAAAGGTTTTTTTTTTAAATAATTTAAATTTATTTTTTATTTGTTATAAAAAACAACAACAGGTAACTTCTATTCCTTCACCTCTCCTCATTAGAGAAGGCATCATTTAATGCAAATATATAGCTATAAATAAGACTATGCCTTGCTTATTTCTTTGTATTAGTTCTTTCTCTCAAGATGGATAAAAACAAGTTATTCTTCAAACAATATTTGTTTCTGAATATAATGTTATCTTGTTTCTGTTCCTTTCACTCTTTATAATTTTATATAGATATATATCTTCCCATGTTTTTAATAAATTAACCTGTTAGTTATTTCTTACAGCACAGTAGTATTCCATCATAATTAGATGCCACAACTTGTTCTGTTTTTAGTTGAGCTATAGAGGGGAGAAGGTGAAAGAAAAATGACATTATTTTGTTCATGTTGATTTAGGGAGGGTGGGGGAGTGATAAAAGCAAAACCAAAGAGAGAGGTCATTTAAGCTATTGGAAATATGGGATCAAAATTCAGGGTAGAATTCACCAGCATAGAGGTTAACAAGAATAGTGTATTAAGGATGTAGTCAAAGGGCTTGTGTTTAAATTCCTGTTTTCCTTGTGACTTTAGCTAGTGCCCTAACTGCTCCATTCCTCATTTCTTCATCAGTAAAATGAGGCAGCTAGTCTAGAGGGCCTCTCAGGTCCCTTTTTAGCTCTTAATTTAGGATTCTATGATCTATGATAGGCACCATTATTTTTCAAATGGATACTGGAGACAGTATTTTGAAAAAAGACCAGTGTGTGGTCAATTGTGCTTAAGTCCTCATCTACATTTTAAGTAAATTATAAACAAACAAATAAATGAATGAATGAATGAATGAATAAATAAATGAATGAATGAATGAAATAAAATTAAGGAGAAAAGTGAATGAACAAAGAGTAGAGAATTGGTTAGAGATGTAGGAGGAGAATATTAGGATAGCTCAGTATCCAAAACACTAACTGAAGAGAACTTCAAAGAGGAAAGGATGGTCAATAGTGTCAAATGCCTTAAAGAGTTCGAGGAAAATGAGAACAGAAACAAATAAATAAAAATGGTTTTGGAAATTTGTCTAGGTTAGCTATGAGTGAACCATTAGAGAGTATTTCAGGGACAGGGGGGTGATAGGGTCAGGGAAACTAAGCCAGGCTATAAAAGCTTAAGTCAGTAGTAAAGGAAGTAGAAGTAGCAGGTGTAGACCATTTGCTCAAGAAGTTTGGTAATAAAAGGAAGATAAATTGGATGGTAGCTTGAAAGGTTTGACCTATTACATTCCTTTGCTCACCAGAGAATGTTATTCTTACCACTTCACTTAAAACACTTAAAAGGAGAGTAAAGGAAGAAAGGATCCAGGGCCCCTTCTGGATTTCATCAGACGGATGTCTCCACTAAAGCCAAACTAGAGAGCAAGGAAGGTTTCTGGGAACAGATCATATAGCATAGCACAAATATAAAATCTGATAACATTTGATTTTCAATGGCATCTTTGCATCCAGCTGTCTGGATGTGTCTTCTAATTGTCTCCAATTATCTTCCTTGGACACTAACAAAGTTGGATAAACAGACTCGAATTTACTTTCTTTTCTTGCTCCTACAGCATAGACTATTTTTTTAAATTCAGCTCTTCAAAGACGAGGCAGCAATGCCAAAAATCAGACTTCTGACTTGATGATAACAGGCAAAAAATCATTCTTCTTCAATTGTACTCTTGCTATTTTCCAGAAATGATTTATCATCACTGGTTTCTCAATTGACACACCCACAGGTTATTCAGACATCCTAGTCAAAAACAGAATATGAATATCTGGTCCAAAATGGTGGTAGGCAACAAAGTAATGATGTCATGTTGAATCTACCATGACCTTTCCATGTTATGGAGAAATAGATGTGATTTCTTCTCATTTATAATCTTGTCTTCTATATTAACATTTAAAATCTATAATGATTACTAAGTATATGGACTGAATTAATCTCTGCTAGTATTTAGTAGTTGCAATTTAGGAGAACAAACTTATGATAACATCTTTTTTACTTTAAAACATGAGCTAGATTTGATAGTTCTGCTTTTCTCCAAAATTTCCTGATTATTCTTCTTTTGAATATTATCAACAGGGATTATCATATTTAGTATCATAAGAAATTTGAATGAATACAACCTTGTACATCAAGGTATAAGGATAAATTTCACTCACTCTGTAAGTACAGAGGATAACCAGGATCTAGTGTTAATTTTATGTTTGGAAGTATATCGTCTTTATTTCAGGATCCACCTAGGCATTCAAAAACAAAATTGACTTTTAATTTTTCAGCCTCCTAGCTTTTGAGCAGTACTGTTTCTCTTGGGACAGTATCCCGATTATTTGATGGTTATCACAGTATAGATAGTCTGAACAGTCTATCTTTAAGCCTGAACTATAAAGAGGAAAAAAAAATTCAATGCAAATTTGAAAATTTTGGTGACAAGTACATGTCAAATCTTTGTCACATATTACATTGTTTATGTTGGTAGCAGTTATGCCTGGAGCTTGTACCCAAACAAAAACACTTTTATGGCTGGTAGGATTTTGCATATATTAATAGAAATAGCCCATGGTAACTTCTAACTACATTAAGTGGATCACTGCAGGCTTCACAAACTTGCAAGTATGACCCATCTGTTGTGAATGCTGTACAATCTTCTCCTCTGACATCACATAGGAAGTGATGGCTTGTTCTTACAGTTTGCTAAAATAATGCAATAATTATCAGCTCATAAATCAATCAGGGGTGTTCCCTCAGTTAAAAGGAACACAGTGTAGCATCCTCCTCCTGAGGCTATAAATTGCAAGTCTACCTATATCCAGAGATAAATGTTTGTAATGTTCTCTCTCATTGCTCAGATAGGAAGAAAGATTGTGGGATACTTGTTGTCCTTTTTTATATCATTTCAAAATTCCATCTGAGTGCATTTTTCTCTCTTTCATTTATATTCCTGAGTATTTCTGCCTAATTCACAGTAATAAGATGGACTTGGGAAGGCAATCGGAATGAGCTTTTGATTGGGAGTACAACTAAAAACTTAACTAGATTCATACTTAGTTGACTTTTATGGTAGAGAGATTTGCCACGTACTATGGAAAGGATCAGGAACAAACGCATACATATTGAAAACGTACTTTAGAAAGACAAGTTAAATCAGGAATTGAATAGGGGAAAATCAGGTTACATTACAATTGCAAAAAAAAATTTTTTTCAGTGAACCTAAGTTATTCTTTGCAGCAAAAATCTATCCTTATACCTTTAGAGTATTCTTTTAGTGATGGCCATGATTTGTGGAATACTTTAACACATAATAAAAAAAATGCAGTTGACCCAATGGTCAATGGAAAGAAGCATGGAAGGTATTAATAGAGTATGGTACATGGCCAAAGATTACTTGTATGAGAAAGGAGGAATAAAATACATCATCACCAGTGAGTAGAGAAGAAGCTCATATAGGATGATTAACAGAACAGTCCTAATGGTGCTTGGGTATTCACAAAAGATCCAAAGAACCAGTACCCTGATCAAAGCAAGCAGGGAAAATTTAAATCTATCACAAGATGAGAACCAAAGGATGAGCACACATACAAGTATAAATATAAATAAATACTTATATAAATATATAATAAATATAAATGCTTACATAAATGAGTATAAAGATATATTACATATAATATATATGTAATAACTAAAACAATGCTGTTTTAAATTATTTTATTATTGTATTTTATTCACAAAACATGTTAGGATTTGTCATTGGATAAGTCATATTACCCCCCTTGGGATTCAGGTTCTTTGTATATTAAATTATGGGATAGGCTTAATGGATCACTAAATTTCCTTCAAATACTGAAATTCTTTGTTTTATGATTTTATAGTTCTTCCCATCATTATCTACATTATTGCCCAAGATGTTGAAGACTACAGTTAGCAACATACATACATACATGTATATGTATGTATATATAGATATACATAAACATATATCTTTATCAATTACAAAGTCAAGCACATTGATTTTGTATTGTTGCACTCTGGCCATTTCTCTTTAAGGGGTTAATCTGTTATTCATTGACTCTTCTAGAGAAATATAGAATTTGAATTTGAGGCTGGAGATATCTTACAGTTTGCCCTGCTACATCTTTTTCTTTTTGTAGAACGGAGTTGGACTGGAGTATCTCTCCAACTACTTTTGTCAATAAAAGAAAGCCTTCTGCCTTGATGAATTGCTTTTCACAAACATCACATGAAGCTATGTAAAATATTACCAATCTTTAAGTAACTTTTGATTCTTTACAGGTATACCAATGTCGTATTTACTCTCCCAAATGTGTAGCTATATTTTCCATTCAGTATCATAAAACATCTTCTAAAACTTCAGGACAATCAGAAAGAGATATAATTATAGAATTTTATGAATATTATAGAATAATTATAGAATTATATGTTATAAAATAAATTATATTTTAGAACTTATATATTCTAGAATAAATTCAAGCATATTATATAATATAGAATTATATTAATTCTAGAATTATATAACATTATAGAATAATTATAGAATAAATTTATATGGAATTATAGAATGATTATAGAATTATAGAAAAATATGAGAATTAAGTAATGCGATTTCAAAATTATGTCTTGCTATCATTCATGCACAACATGCAAAGACTATTTAATAATTTATTAATATTACAAGTTATTTTAAAAGTTAGCATCATTTGACTAATATCAAAAATACTGAATGAAAAAGGAATTTTTTCTATCATCTTCCAATATTTTGAAATATAAATGTAGACTTTTAATAATCTATGAACAAAAGAAACCTGCCAGGCTCTGAATTGTATATGTGTGTGTATGTGTGAGAAATACATTCAACTTAGGTAGCCAGTCACGATTGTGGGATGATTTGAAAAGTTTGAAAAGGTTGGGGAAATGATCTTAGTGCTTCCTATAAAACAGTCTATCATTCTCAAAACACTGTAAGGATGAATTATAAAAAACAAAAAAAATTGTAAGGTAGACTAAAGTAGTAAAGAAGTTTTTAACCTTTGTAAATTTGGATGAGAATATTTTTCCAAGCAATAAATATAGGTACCCGCTATAGGATCAGAATAAAAAAAGTTTTTAAAAATCACTTTTAAAAGGAATGGAAGAAATTGAGAAAATAAAAGATAATTAAAAATCAGAAATAAAGGAAAGAGAAGAAAAATTAGTTCCAGTGAAGTAGCATTTCCCTATTAAAAAAGAACATCATCACAATTCTCCCAGGAGCAACCTGAATATTATCCCACTGTATCCCTACCTTCATTTGTTCCACTTAACTGATCTATTGAAAAATTGTGTCATTTCTACCTTCCTAACATATCTCATCTTTATTCTTCTCAGGTTATTTTTGCTTATTTCTAACCTTATTGATTTCTGACTTGAATCCCTGTCTCACATCTCTCTTCTACCTCATCCTTTCTCTATGCAACATCCACAGTGGTTTCAAATCATACAAATTATATCTTCCCACCCTGCTCAATGAGCTCCAGTGACTCTTTATTACTTCCAGGATCAACTATAAAATCTTCTGTTTATTTTTTAAAGTTTCTTAATTCCCAGGTACTTCCTACTTTTTCCAGCTTTTTTCACCTTACCCTCCTCCAATTACTTTATGATCCAGTTGCTTCAAACAGAGCACTTCAGCTCTCTTTGAGATAGCTCTTCCATCCCTGAGATGCTCTGCCCACTCACCTCTAAATCTTAGTTTTCCTGGCTTCCCTTAAGACAGTTAAAATCCTACCTTTTAAGGAGACATTTCCTAATCCCTCCAGATGCTAATATCTTCCCCTTTCAGAGATTTTCTTCTATTTTGCATATATCTTAGAACCTAGTTATGATCTTTGACAGGGATTATTGTTAGACTTTTTTTTATCTAAGACGTTTAGCACAATGTCTCCTTTTTGATAAACTCTCTGGCTTTGGAAGCAGAAGATATAGTTGAAATTATCAATAATTTTAATAAAATATCAGGATATAAAATATATCTACATAAATCATGATCATTTTTATATATTCCTAACAAAATACTGAAAAAAAGAGATAGAAAGAGAAACACGTTAAAAAAACACAAATAGAGAATAAGATACCTGTGAGTATGCCCACCAAATAAACCTGGGAACTAAATGAAAATAATTATAACATACTTTTTAAACAAATAAAGTCAGATCTAAATAATTGGAGAAATAGTAATTGTTCATGGATAGGCAGAACAAATATAATTAAAATGAAAATCTTACCTAAAATAATTTACTTATTTAATACATCCCAATCAAATTATGAAAAAAGTATCTCATTGACATAGACAAATAATACAACTTACTTGGAAGAACAAAAGATAAAAAATAGAAAAAGAATTAATTCAATGTAAAGGAAGGAGGATTAGCAGTACTGTATTTTAAACTGTATTGCAAAGCAGTAATTACCAAAACTGTCCACTATTGGCTAAGAAATAGGTGGTTCAGTGAAGCAGAAAGAGCATATAACAAAGGGTAGTGAAAGATGATCATAACCTTGTATTTGATAAAAGTATAGATCCAGGCTATTGTGGTAAGAAATCATCATTTAGAAAAAATTTCTGGGGCAACTGGAAAGTAGTTTGATAGAAACTAGACACAAATCACTCTTTTATACCATTCACTGACATAAGATAAAAATGGATACATGATTAACATATAAAAGGAAATATCATAGGCAAATTCTAAGAATAGACAATATGTTATCTTATTTATGAATAAGAAGAATTAGAGTCAATGAGAGATGGAAAGCATTATGAGATGTAAAATAATAACTTTTCTACATGAAATAGAAAAGGTTTAATATAAATAAAAGATACCCTTAGAACAAAATCAGAAAATTGGGGAAATTTCTAATAAACAGTTTCTTAGTTAGAGGACTCGTATCTAAAATATATAGAGAGCGGTGTCAAATTTATTAGAATAAGAGCCATCCCTTAGCTGATAAATGGACAAAAGATATGATTAAATAGTTTTTGCATGAAGAAATCAAAGCCACAAAAAAATAAGTGAAAAATGATCCAAATGACTACTGATTAGAAAAATGCAAATGAAAACAGTTTTTAGCTAATAGCTCACACTGATCAAATTAGCTTAAATAACAAAAGGGCAAAATGACAAGTGTTGGAGGGATATGAAAAAGTGGGGATACTAATATACTGTTAGTGGAATTGTGAACCAATTCTACCATTTTTGAGAATAATTTGGAATTATGCCCAGAGGGCTATTAAATGTATATACCTTTATAACCAGCAATGCCTTTGCTGAGTCCATTTTCCAAGAAGATCAGAGAAAAAGGAAAAGAATCTATCTTTTCCAAAATACTTTTAGCAGCTCTCTTTGTGGTGGGAATGACTTAGAAAGTAAGGGGAAGCCCATCATTCAGGGAATGGCTAACCAAATTGTAGTAAGTTACTTTGAGGGAACACTACTACCCTGTAAGAAACAATAACCTGATTGATTTTTTAATTCTTAGAAAAAACTATATGAGATAACAAAGGGTGAAAAATGTAGGGACAAAAGAACATTATATTATATACAGCTACAGGTTCAAAATTTGAAGAATAACTGGTGAATATTTACCTCCAAAGAATTAACTGAGAAGTGGAAACATGAAAGACATAATTTATATATACATACCTGTTTGCAGGTGATGCCTTCATTGTGTCAGGAGGATAACAAGGGGCTAAGACACCTAAAAATAAATTCTATTAATAAAAAAAATTTAATTAAACTTAGAAAATAAGTAACCTAACTGCTAACTCCTCCAGTCCTCAGATCTTCATGTATAAGATAAGGAAGTTGACCTATGTGGCCTTTTAATTTATAATCAAATTTAAATTTATAATCAAATAGTCTTAAAGTGAGGTGTAGACAAGTAAAACAATATCAATGATAATGCAAAGTGTCTTGGTTGCAAAACAAACCCCTGAGATCATTTGAAATTTTTTACAGGACTTCTCTTTTAGGGAAAGACAAAAAAACTAAAGCAAAAAAAAATGAGTTTTAGATATATTTTACTTCTCAGAATATAAGGATATACCAAATAGATCTTACTCTGACTCCAGGATTTTTTCTTCTTACTTCATCTTGGCAAGTGATAAAGGAGACAGAGAGTTAGGTATGCAGTCAGGAAAGCATGAGTTAAAAAAAGAATGGTCCCACTTAGTTACTGGACAAATCACTTAACCTCTGTCCACTTTACCTTCATCAACTGTAAAATGAAAAATAATAGCACTTAAATCTCATGTTTGTTGTAAAGATAAAATAAAATTGTATTTGTAAAAGGCTTAAAAAGTACCTGGAAGACAGTAGGTGCCTACTAAATGTTGTTTATTTACTTCATTCCCACACTGAACTAATATCCTTCAAGGTATTACCTCTCTACCCAATGTAATCCAGTGAAAATTATTTGGGTTTTTGTATATTTGTTCTCCTAGATTCAATAATCAATAATAATTTATTACTTTCCTGGACCATTTATTTTCATAGTAAAGTCAAACCCTCAGCATTAAACAAACATATTATTGTTCTTAAAATGTTATTATATTTCTCTTCTAAGTAAATGTGTTTTTTTTTCATCTTTTGGCTTAGATTAATATCTCTTTTAGTAGGGTTTCTTCTATTTTTTTATTAATATAATTAACTGACATGGTTGTTATTCTGATCAAAGATGAAATATTTTTCCAATTATTTTCCTACTTGTAATTTTCATTTTTATCAAAAAAATGCTAGTTCATGAAAATAACCTTCAATAATAATATTGTGATTAAACATATAACAAATTTTTAACCTAATTTCAGCAAAAAGTATTCATTTTTATTTAGCTTTCCCTGATGCCAGGACCTTTAATAGCAAATTAATTGAATACCTCAACATTTGTATTTTTGCAAATGTTGATTCTTTTGGAAAATCATTTTTGCATTCCATGTCCTTTTTGGCTTTGGGCACGTAGAAAAGTTAACAATTGATATTTCAGAAGAGCAACAAAGAAAAAATACTTTTGCCATTTTAGACAAGTCATTCCATCATTAAATATTCACTTCTAAATACACTGAGTTTTTCCTCTGTAAAAAGTATTACATTTCTCTATGTGTATAGGTCTGTAAAAGTTATGAAATATAATGAAGAAAAATGATATTTAGAATGAAAAGTATTTTGGATGAAAATTTAGAAACAAAATATGCATTAGGAAAAATGTGTGTGTGGCGGGGGAGGGGGAAAGAAAGAAACAGAGACACCGAGAGAGAGAGAGAGAGAGTATGGGTGTATTCTTGAGAGAAAGAGATGATTATTTCCTCAAAAGCACTCTAAGAAGCTCATAAATTTCTTGACATATTCAGTGAACTTTAAAAAATGAAGTAATTTCAATTATCTCCCACTATCTTTTATGCTTATTTTATTAGATCTGGGAGAATTAAAAGTTCAGTATTAATATGCAAAGGTCCCATTAATCGACTTGGTTTCTTGTGGCTATTTTGTTTTATTTTTCTAATGAAAGGTAAATTACACATGGCTTGGCAACCCCACTCCTCAGGGATATAATTAACTAGCTTGTCTATATGTAGCCTGTTGTGCTTCAAAGTGTCTGCCCACAGTTTTCACTGGTTGCCATGGGTTATCTCTCTCTACTATGCCTTGCCAAAATGTTTTATGCATATATTTACTAATTTTGGCCCACTCACTGGCAATCATTTAATTATGAGACCAAACAAATGGGTGGGAAATAAGTTCAAATATGCATTTTCTCTGTAATTAGGATCAAAGAGTTTAAATATAAATGTCTTACAGCTTATAATATCACATTAATTTTTTTTCAAATTACCCCTAGTAATTTCAGTAATTAAGTCGCAAAATGTGACCTTGTGCCTTGAGCCTGAAAAGATCCATCCACCATATTGTCCAGAAACTCTCCTGCTAGGGCTACATATGTCAACTACCCTGCTGGGCATAAATTCTAGTTTGCTTTCCTTTTGCCACTGGAAATAGTAAAAGAAAATGATTCTAAGGAGAAAGAGGAAAAATGGAAAAAGAAAAACAAAACAGTTTTTGAACAGTTAAAATTCACAGCCAAAACTCTTTGTTGAGCCAAAGTCAAACTACATATTGGCCTCTTGGGGATGCATTGATCTCAGACATGGTAATCAGTCACTGACTAGGTCTGAAATTGATCCAAAAGCTAACTGGTCATTTTGGTCTTCATGGTCATGATGTTTGCTTCTGTAGGTACAGAAAGGCAAATGGAGTCAACATAAATATAATTGTGGGAACTGGAGTGCTTTTCTATGTTGATATAATATACACCTGAATGGAAGTACCACAATTTAGGACAAGGAGATGTAAACGTTTATATAGGGAGAGGAATTTTTCTTTTCAAGGAAGTCATGAGATTCCTGGGCAGGAAAGCAAAGTCCTATGTTCCTTGGATAAAGATTGGCTTCTATAATAGGGAGAGAAAGGGAAAGGGAAGTTATTGCATTCCTATATTGCTATATATCTATTGTATTCCTATATGCAATACAAATTTCTGTAAATCTTGAAAAGATGATGGCAGATGATGGTTTGCTACCACATCAATTGATTTGGAGACAAAGAAGAGATAAAGAGATGGAAATATAAAGTTAGCCATAAAGGGTTAGCAGGGCAAGAGAAGTTTTTATTTTATTTAGAGATAGGGAAGACTAGAGGCTAAAATAAAGTAGTCAGTAGAGAGGGAGTGGTAGAAGACTCCTGAGAATGTAAACAGGATTGACAGAATGATGAAATGAAGTATATGAGAAGAATTACAACCTGAGCCAGATGGCTGTTGTGGAACAGCGATTCTTCCTGTGATAGTCAAGGGAAGAACAAGAAGAAAGAGTACTTAAAGAAGGATATAATATCATGCATGCCCTTAGAAAATTTCAAAAATTGGATGTTTGGAAGAGGAATCATTTCAAGTAATAAAAACTTTTCAGGTAGAACTTGCTTAGGAGGTGAGGGCATTAGAGCAGCATTAAATGGCAGGAGCAGAGGATTCAAAAGATCTAGAAGGATTTGATGTTAGACATACCTCTATATCCTTCCCCTCTTGTGAAGAAATGGGGTATCAATGGCTAAAGCATAATATATAGTTTTTCAATGTATTGAATAGATTTATTTTAAAAATTGATTTCTCTCTTTTTCCTCTTTTATTCTTTTAAAAATACTTCTATATATAAACCACTATGGATCCTTTATCTTCATCGTTGGTAATGGCCTTTGCCCTACTCAGAACACTGAGCATATTTCTTACATACTTATTATATGTTATTTTTTGTGATACTAATGGGTATAATACAGTCCTCCTGCATTAGACTGTAACAGCCACGAGACATAGGAACTAATGAGCAATATTCTCATTAAATGCAAAAAAATGTTATTGTACCTACTTCACAAGGCCATTGTGAGCACGGCTCTTTGTAAAACTCAAGTATCTACAGAAATGAGTTGCTATTAATATTAACAGTTATCATTCTTGTATCTTTTCCCAAGCATCTATACATTTGAGGCACTTAAAAGTTTATTTAATCTAATTTAATTCTGTAATTATCCAGCAAGTAATTTATCTCTAAAGGCAGACATGATATGTCAATATAAAATAAGATTTTGTTATTTTATTAACAAATAGAAAACTAATCAAAAACAAGGTAAAGAAGGGATTGGACATAACGATTGTTCTTCAATTTCAACATTTCACAAGATTTTTTTTTATTGAATTATTGGAATCCTGCCATTAGCTCACATTAACACCCTTGGTCTTCAAGAGTAGCTATCATTAACCAGATCTGTTACTTGTTGCCAGCCTTCTGATATTGAAGATCTGATTCTTACAAAAGAATCACTGAATTTCAGAGTTGTAAGGGACTTCATAGACCTTCCTGTCCTACTCACATCATACAAGAATATCTCCTACAATGTATATGACAAAGACCCCTCTAGCCTTTCCTTGCCAGCCAGTAAAATTAACCCTACTAGCTCCTACAACTACACCCATTTCACTTTTCAGTAGCTATAATTGTTGGGAAAATTTGTTGGCACCATGCCTACTTCGTCATTATAATTTCTTCTAATTATGTCTAGTTTTGACTTTGAAGATGAAGGGCAAAAGGTGTTCTCCTCCATGGCAGTTGTAAAAAAAGTGATTATAGTCCCCCCCTTATCTTCAATCCAAACTACACATAATTGGATTTTGATGGCTATTTCATTCTTTTTATTTTTAGTTCTAGTGCCTAGTACATAGTATGACCTTAAAACACTCATTAAAATACTTATTAATTGATTGACTCATGGATGACCCACATATGATATAATTTCAGTTATTATTTATCCCAGTTGCCTTCCCTATGTATGCTCTCAAGTTCCAAAATGTGGTGGCCAAAACCTAAAACAATTCTCATATATGATCGATGATCCATAGATGTAAGACCCATATTACTGCCAAACTCATACTCAAATCATTCCAAATTGGTAGGAAATAATTTCCAGCATTTAAACTCTGCTAACACAGTCTTAGAAAAAGGTCACAACCCCAGTGATTACCTTCAAGTCCTAATGAGTCACTGTGTTAGGATTCTGGTAGACTGTGTTAGGATTGAAGAGAGTATAAAGAAATAGACCTTTTTATTGAAACAAATGCCGATATTTTAGAAGAGATATTTTAGAATTTTTCTAAATTATAGAAATTAAGAATGTGAACATGGACTTATTCAATTGACTGTGGAGATAAAGAATAGCAAGGCAACACAAGTTTATTTTAAATGTTGATTTTGAGACAATAAAAATTTTCAAAAGTGAATAATAAATTTAAGGAACTTATTTGGGAGTGATAGAGGCTGACAATACACTGATGTTAATAGAATCATCAACCTTTTAAAAATAATTATACTTTATTTTAATGTTCACTTTTTAAAAATTCAGTTTCACATTCTCTCCCTCTTTCTAATCTCTCCACTACCTGTTGAGAAGACAAGCAATATAAAATGAATTATAGAGGTGAAATCATACAAAATATATTTCCATTTTAGCCATGTTGTAAAAAAGCAAGAAAAATTTTTTAAAAAGTGAAAAAAAACCTATGTCTCAGTTTGCACTTAAGAATTTTTCAATTTCCTCTCTGGATACAGACACCATTTTTCTTCAAGAGTTCTTTGGAATTGTTTTGCATCACTGTATTGATTAGAATAATTTTTTCAGAGCTGATCATGGTTACAATATTGCTATTAATATGCATAATGATTGCCTGCTTCTTCATTTTACATCAATTCCTGGATTTTCCTCAAGCCATCCAAATGTCCATTTCAGTACAATAGTATTCCATCACAATCATATACCACAATTTATTCTACCATTCTCCAAATTATGGACATGACCTCAATTTCCAGTAGAATTACCCTTCAAAATGGCCCGAGATATTTATAATATAGAGTTACCATATTAAAGGATCCTGGGAAAATACTTTGAATAATTTTGATATCATAGAGTTTTATTCCTCATTTTGTAATTCTAATGTTCTCAAAATGGTTATTAATATCCATTATCAGTTGTTTATATCTTAGTGTAAAATTGTTATCAGACTTCATTCCAATAGGAACACTAAGTAAGAATGAGTCATACCTCATAGAAAAGGTGAATAAAGAAACCTGTAGTATATGAAAGACACCCAGAGAATGAATGTGGAGGCTAGAGAGTCATGGAATATTGCAATATGTGAAAAAAGAATGCCTTAAAGAGGAGACAGGTGAATACAAAACTTTGATTATTTTTTTTTGTTTTTGTTTAGTGCTTACCTTTATAATAAATTTCTTTTCATATTTAAAATTTGAAATATATATAATTGTAAACTATATAAAGTAATTTTAACTATGTATAATAAAATTATGATGATATGTATAATTATAGAACTTTAAACATATTATTTTTGTTGTTCAGTTACTTCAGTCATTTATGACTTTTTGAACTCATTTGGGATTTTCTTGGCAAAGATACTGGGATTGTTTGTCATTTCCTTCTCCCTCATTTTATAGATGGAAAAACTAAGGCAAATGGAGTAAGTTACTTGACTAAGGTCACACAGCTAGTAAGCATCTGAAGGCAGATTTGAACCAAGTTTTCCTGGTTCTAGGTTTAACATTTTATCCTTTGTCACTTAACTGTTCATAGTATTTAATTGTAAATGCTAATTAAATTTCTTATTTTATATTTATATAATTATATGCATTCTAAACACTTTTACTTCATTTTTTTATTTCATCATTACAACAACCCAATAAAGAAGCTAGGGTGAATAATATCCTCATTGGACAAATGATTAGACTATGACATATTAATTAAATGTTTTGCCCACAAAAATAATTTGTTGAAAATTTGAGTTAGAATTCAGGTTTATGATTCTCAGACTCAAAAAGCTAACGGAGTATAGATAAATTAGTAGATGACTGGAGCTTAATTAACAATTAGGGCAAGATAGAATTGCTTGGGGCTTGTACTTATAGACTAATCACCTAGATTCAAAACATTGGTGTCATATTCTTCATTATCCCCTAAATCCAAATCCCCATAACTAATTTGTTGTGAAGTCTTGTCAGTTCTACCTTGACAAAATATCATTCATCATCCTCTTCATTCAGCCATAGACCATATCACATGTAGCCTTGTCTGTTACAAAAGTCTTTTATTTATACTCTGCTTCCCATTTCTCCCCTTTTCACTCATCTTCCCCAGAGGTGTCAAAATCATCTTCCTATATTGGACATCTGTTCATGTCACTCCCATACTCAAGAAACTTCATTGTCTACCTGTTGTCTCCACGATAATATCTAAATTCATCATCTTAACATGTAAAATGTCCTGGTTTCTTGCCATATTCAGTTTTTAGAATTATTTCACATTTGTTGCTCACTCATTTTCAGTTGTATCTAATTCTTCATGACCTTATTTGGAATTTTCTTGGTAAATCTACTGGGGTAGTTTGCCATTTTTTTTTCTCTTGCTAATTTTACAGATGGAGTGAGGAAAACAGGATTAAATGATTTTTCCTCAGAGTCACTCCACTAGTTAGTATCTTTGAATCAGTCCCCCTTGTCCCCTCCCTTGATGTTTCCCTTTTTAGTCCCTCCCTTTTTGTTCCCTCCCCCTCCCCCCTCTCTTTCCCTCCCTTTTTGTTCTCCCTCTCCCCCTCCCCCCCTCGGTTTTCCCTTCTCCTTACCCTTGTTGGGTAAGATAGAATTCAAGATCCCAATGGATCTGGATGTTTTTCCCTCTCAGAGTTGATTTCCCTGAGATTGAGGTTTAAGTAACCCCCCCCCCCTTCCTCTCCTTCTTATAGGAGTTTTCTTCCCCTCCCCTTCCCCTGTGAATCTTTGTGTGAGAACCATTATTCTATTTGGTCTTTCTTTACCCCCTATTTATACATTACATTTTCCCCACATATTAGTATACATAGGTTGATATAAATGTAGTCCTTATAGAAGAGAGTTTGAGTAAAAGAAGATAACATTTTTCCCCTTTCCTTAATATTTACCTTTTCAGGTATTCCTTGCTCTTTGATTTTCGGTATCAAACTTTCCACAGAGCTCTGGTCTTTTCTTTGCAAAAAGTTGGAAGTCTTCTATTTTGTTGAATGCCCATACTCTCCCTTGGAAGTATATAGTCAGTTTTGCTGGGTAGCTGATTCTTGGTTGGAGACCCAGCTCTCTTGCCTTTCTGAAGATCATGTTCCATGCCTTACGATCATTCAGCGTAGAACTTGCAAGGTCTTGTGTGATCCTGATTGGCATTCCTTTATATCTAAATTGTCTTTTTCTGGCTTCCTGTAGGATTTTTTCTTTTGTTTGATAGCTTTGGAATTTGGCAATTACATTCCTGGGAGTTGTCTTTTGGGGGTTTAGTGTAGAAGGTGTTCTGTGAGCTCTGTCAGTGGATGTATTGCCCCCTTGTTCTAGAATCTCTGGGCAATTTTCTTTGATTATATCTTGTATCACCATGTCCAGTTTGGTGTTTATTTCTGGCTTTTCTGGGAGTCCAATTATTCTTAAATTTTCTCTTCTCCCCCTGTTTTCCAGATCTATCACCTTGTCGGTGAGATATTTTATGTTCTCTTCTAATTTCTTGGTGTTTTGGCTTTGCTTTATTAGTTCTTGCTTTAAAGCCTGGTTTTCTTTTACAGTTTGGTCAAACTGGTTTTGTAGATGCGTGAATTTCTTTTGCATCATTTCCCACTTTTCCTCCCAGAGGGCTTCCATCTTTTTGGTCCTTTCTGATTCAAATTCTTCATGGGTTTGTGGAGAGTTTCTATTTCCTTTGGAAGATTTTGGAGAATTTTCTTGTATATCTTCTTCTATCTGCTCTGTATTTTGTATTTTGGCTCCATAGAATGTGTCCAGAGTCGCCCCTTTCTTCTTATTTTTCTTGGTATTTTGGGGCTTCTGTGCTTCTGTGGAATTTGTCATCTCTGAACGTGGAGGATTGGCTTTTCTTGTCTTTGTCTGGTGATAAGTGGCTTTAGTCCTGGGCAGATGTTGGTTCTATGAGCGTTCCCTGGGTTAAACTGAATATGCCTCACTGGAACTGGAATGGAAGGGTCGGACCACGAGGCCACACTCTCCCCCTGGCTCGATTTCCGGAAGTTGCCTTCAGAATCCCTGGCCGTGAGGCTGTTTCGTCGGCCTGCGGGGGGATGGGCTGCCGCTTCCCCAAGCTCCGAGAGCACAGACTTTCACTGAGACTTGGATAGCAGGATCCAGCCCGTGAGGCTGTCTTGCCCGCCCTGAGGGTTGCTGTTGTTTTGACCAGCTCTCTGCAGCGGAAGCCCCAGGCAGTAACTTTCACCTGGACTGGGACTTGGGTAGAAGACCCTGAGGGTTGTTGTTCCTCAGACCCTGCTCTCTGAGCCCGGCGCGGCTGCCGCTTCCGGGAGCCTTGGACTCTGCGCTCCTACCCCTGAGGTCCGGGGGATCTCGGGTTCTGGCTTTTAAGGGGAGCCGTACCTTTTGAACCGGGTCCAGGTCCAGGAGGAGGGTTCCCAGGGTCTGTGCTGTTGATCGTTTTGAATTTCGGCGCCTTAGGAGCTTCTAGTTTGAGATCGGTCGGGAAGGGTTTTCCGGAGATCTGAACTTCAGCTTTCTCTAAGCCGCCATCTTAACCGGAAGTCCCGACACTAGTTAGTATCTGAGGTCAGATTTGAACTCCTGAAGATGAGACTTCCTGACTCTAAGCTTGGTGCTCTATCTACTATGTCGCCTTGCTGCCCTTATCTCACATGACTTTCCCTCATGACAAACTAACTTCATTGCTGTCCCCTTTAACTGGTACCTAAGAATAAGCTGTCTATCCCCAATGAATACTGGGTAATCCATTGTCTTTAGTTTCCTTCAAGGTTTAACCCAACTGATTCTTCTTTTAAAAAGCTTTAGTTTTTAGTATTCTTTCCCCAGATAAAGTTATCTTAAACTTTTTTCTGTAATGATACTGCATATCTGTATACTACATCTGAGGAATCATACTATCTCCCCAGTACAATAGTTCAAGTACAAGAATTATTTTTCCTTTTCTTTCATGTTCCTAATGATGAACAGTATTATATATACATATATATATGATGCTTAATAAATATTTGTTGAATGAAATTCCTGAATGGCATTTAATTTAATAAATGTTAATTGAATTAATCTCATAAATGGAATTTAATAAATACTCATCAAATTAAATTTTTGTGGAGAATTCAATGAGGAAAACCATGTCATAGTATAATACGTCTTTGTGCCGCTATTGTGAAAAATTGCTAGTCTTAATGTATAATATACTTTTATGTGCATATATTATTTCTGTTTATGGATTGTCAGTTCTTTTAGGGCGAGGATTCTCTTATTCATGTTTTGGAATCCTTTGTCCCTGGTTCAATATGTAGCTCAGAGTAGATAGATAGTTGATGAATATGTTTTATTTGATTGATTCATCACATATTTTATACACTAAGGTATCTGGTGTTTTCTATTCATTTTTATCCAGAAATCACAAGAATTGTGCTTTGGGGATACATAAGTAAGCACATTCTACACAATCACAAAGGTGTTAGTTAGGCTTACTCTTATGACTTTCTGGATTATTGTTAAGCCTACTATAATTATTAAAAGAATTCCTTTTGATTAGAGAGACAAGCCTTTGCCCTAAAGGTTGCCAATGAAATGGACTCTGAAATATTGATCTCTTTTAATTGAATTATCTCATTCAAAGTTTAGTTTGGGGCCTTGGATTTGCAAGCAATCAATGAGGCTTATTTTCCTTCTCTTGAGGGGAGAAAGACTAAATGCTGAGGATTGCTTATTGCTTATTCTGGTTAAGGAAAGTTATCGACAAATAAAATTAATTTCTAAGAAGGAATTTAATTTGGACATACTTTCATTTTTTTTTCTTTGCTAAATAATGAGAGTGGTGTTAGGCCTGGATTTTGCAGGTATATATAACTCAATTGGATGGTTGCCTAAATATGAAGCTCATCTAGGAGACAGGCACCCCATGAATTTTATTTTATTATGCTAAACCTTATTCTCTCTTTCCTTGATACGGAAGAAGTGTTCCTATGTTAAGATCAGTGATTGTTCATCCTTCTTGTTTGTTTAATCAAGGGGAATCCCCAAAGCAGAAACCATGCCAAATTGATGTATATTAAATTTTGTCTGATGGGTTGCTGATGTAGAACAGAGTGAAAAAAAATGAGAAATGAAAAGTAAGTATGTCATTGGAACCACAGTTTCAAAAGCAAATGGCTTCCTTTTCATTATCTTGACAACAAATAAAGGTATTAAGTGCCTAGCATTTAGGTTAATAACGTTCTGTGGCAGTGCCACGTATTGCTTAAATTGAACTTTAAACTTGCCACAAAGACCTGGAAGAATTAATATTTGACTGGAATTTTAAAGTGTGTCTTGGGCTCATTATATGAAGCTTTCCCTTTTCTAATGTGTGTATTTTTAAATTTCTTTTTTATTCAGAATATTTTAAAACTTTCATTAAGTAGCAATGTAATTTTCTCATGGTATAGAGGTCAGCATGTCATAGGATCATAGATGCCATACTGGAAAGGACTTCAGGGACCATCAAATACAATCTCCTCATTTTACAGGTCAGGACACTGAGATAAAAGATGTTAAGTAACTGGTCCATAATCACATGGTGGTGTTTGAATCTTCCTCATGATAACACCAGTAGATTCTATCTACTGTATTACTGCTAGGCATGATGGAAGGAGCTCAGAGCACGCAGAGAATTTATCTTTCTTTGGGTTTTAAGAATATGGACTAATTCTTAGCCAAATTATTCTGATAAGAGATAACCTTAGAATAGTAGCTTAAAAATCAATTCAATAACTTTTTAGGAAAGGATATAAAGACAAAATAGCACAGAGATATGAGACAAAAAGATGGGAGGGAAGAAAACAATGGGAGAAGTAAAAATAAATATAATTATATTTCCATCTAATTTATATGAAATAAAATAATTCGTTTTGCAACAGTGGAGAGTGAAAAAGCAGAAAAAGAAAGTTCAATAAGGGTTATTTTTCAGTGGCCTGATAGATTCCTAATGAGAGGCCGACTTACTTGATGTGGGCATAGTAAAAAAAATATATTATTTTTAAGTTGGAAGGAATGTCAGAGGGTGTTATCTAATTCTTAACTAAGAAGAAATTTCTTCCATAAAATCCCTAAACTGTTTTTAGAACCTCCCTTACCACCTTATCCCCATGATAAGAAACTGAATTAGAAGAAGGTTATTCTATTTCTGGACAATCCTTATTATTGTGAGATTTTTCCTTATATTAAACCAAAATAATTTTATTTGCTATTAATACCTACTAATCTTAGTTTTGTCCCTAGGACAAAGCAAAACAAATTAAATTCCTCTTCTTCATGACAGATCTTCAAACACTTCAAATATCCCCTTTAAGTATTTTCTTCTCTAGGCTAGATATCATCCATTCCTTCAATTGAAACTCATATGATTTGATCTGAAGGCCTCTCTTCACCAACCTAGTTGATTGCACTCCTCTCTAGTTGGTTTCCAGCTGGCCTATATTCTTCCCAAAGTATGCAGCCTAAACACAATCCAGATACAGACTTCCCTAGGCAGATTTTGTGAATGTCACACTTAATCCTAGATATAACTTTAGGTGTCATTTAAGGTTGCACTAGAGTTTTTTTTCTTTTTTCTCTTATTTGTTCACTTAATAAAAGTTTTGAATTTCTATGCCACAAAACAATGACAATAACACACAAAAAAAACTATAAATCTTTGTCACATCAACTACTGTTTAGCCACAATTCCCCCAAATTTTACTTGTGAAAATGATTTTTTGAGCCTGATTACAGGACTTTACTTTTATCCTAATATTAAGAGTTGATGTCTGATATGGAGATGAAAAGGGTGAGACAATTATTCTCTTGTTCTGCAAAGCTTTTCACAGCATAAGATTTTTTCAGTTTTTGGCTCTCATTGTATGGTGGTAGACTCATACTGATTTTGCATCCTGTTTAAATCTTTGGTCTTTTTCAGAACAACTATTGACTGCTTCCTTATCTGCTACTTATGAAGTTAATTTTTTTCATAACCAAGTAAAAAACGTTAAAGTTATGTCTATGGCATTTTATTAGAGTCAGCCTAGTGTTTAAATCTGTCAGAATCCTTTTGGAACCTTATTTTTTATCCATTGTGTTAGCCTATCCAACAAGTGACAATGAGTCTTTAATCAAATAGAAAATTTCAAAGCATTTCTATTGAAAAGACTAGATGTAGACAGATATTTAGAACTAAAAATGCAGGTACTTAGAAAAAGACTGAAATGTACAAGCATTTGTATAAGGAAAGGAATATGCAGGGAAGAATAGTTTACATATTAATAGGAGAATAAGAAACAAATGTCTTCTCAGAATCCTAATAACTTTAAGGGTCAAAGAGGAAAGTTCAACAACAAAGGATCTTTTAATGGTCTTGGTCTGTTTTACTATTTTAGAAAAAGATAAAAACAGGAGGGATGGTACTATACTGCTCACGAAATGAGGAAATGATTGAGGGAGATTGTTATTGAATCACAGAGGTACATAAGATGAAGAGTTTAAAGCCTTAGAGGAAAGGGTGAGAGAACAAACAACCCATTAACCTCAGAACCTCACTTTCATCTAAATTGGATAAAAAGAGATTGAATACAATAACCTCCCTCTCCTATACATATATCTATATTGAAATACATAAAACTCATAAAAGAAACAGGAAAGAACAGGGGGAGGGTAAGAGTAGAAGGAAAGAGTTTAGTAAGGAGAACCTGAGAGATAAAGGAATACTCATGAGCAGAACAATTTCAGCCATCGGGAGGGGGATTAATAGAAGGGACAAAAAAGTGAATAGCGTTCACCAGGAGTATAATAGAGAGATGAGAAGAGTTGTAACATAGAGAAAATGGACTGTTTAATTTATAAGAACCCAAGTGTCATACAAATCCCCTCTCTCCTATCACTTTATTTAAAAAGAGATGTAGGACCAAATAAAGCAAAAAAAATGACATAATTAAACTGTAATTTATTTGATAACCCCAAATCACCTAAACCATATATATGTAGACATAGCCTCAGGTTTTGAGTTTTGTTTTGTTTAATATTGGAATTAGAATTAAAAGGGAATAGTATCATTAGCTTAGATCTAGAAAGAATATGTTCTAAACTCTTCATTTAATAGATAAAGAAACCAAATCACTGAGAGTTAAAGTACCAGCCATTGTCACAGAAGTCATAGAAGTGGTCATTGGCAGGGCTACGATTTTGAAGCCCAAACTTTGTATGTATGATATATACATACATATATGTATACATACACACACATATATTCATTAATTCATACATACATACACATACATGGAGCACATGTTTCTCCAAAACTAAGCAAAAAAGTCAATAAAGGAATAATAGTTTAATTCCTTCTGCATCTCTGTCAGATCTATTCACTATTCTGACTTGCTACTGTGTATATAGAATTCAGAATGTAGATTCATTCTTATTAACTACATGATGGGGAAAGTGTCATGAAGATACAGGTGGGCTCTGCAGTGGCATTTTTGCACCTTTCTCAATTGTTCTGACAACCATAATATTTAGCAATATTTAGTGAATGACAGATGGATAAGTATTCTCCTCTTCAACTAATAGGATGAAGAAAATAAGCATTTCAAAAGAAGTACTTGAATGCCAGCTATAAAGGGGGTGTAGAAGTAGAAACATTAACATTTGATGTTTTAAAATTTAAGATAAAATGGTAAAAAAAAAACTCTCTAAATTGTTTTTCAGCCTGAATTATGAGATTAGGAAATTTAGGGCATCACTACCACCACACAACTTATGTATAATAATTCAAAAATTGGGATTAGGATCATACTTTTAGAACTGGCAGAGACCTTAAAAGTCATCAAGTCAAATCATTCTTATTTTAAAGATTAGGAAACTGAGACCTACAGAGGGATAAACCACATTTTTTTTCTGAGTAGATAAATCAAATGTTCTACCTGTTTATAGGTACATCAGACACTTTTATATATACTTATTTTCTGTTCATCAATATTTAAGTCTTTTAACAGTGTCATATTCTGTTAATGTCTGCAAAATATTTTTATATTTGTATGTATGTACATGTGCACATATGTGTGTTTTTGTGTGTGCATTCTCCTGCTAAATAGATAAAAAGGGGCTAAGGACAGCACCAGAGCTGCAAGTATTAGAAAAATAAATCTAAGTCTATATGTAGTGAATTAGAGGTACAAAAAAGTAAGTAAAGTCAGGATGTAGAGCAGGGGATCTATTTTAGACCAGCCACAGGGGACTGCAGAGATATAGAAATAAATTTATAGACTAGAATACAGAATTAGAGAAAAAAGTCAGATTACCAACAAGGAGAGCAGCACTGGGCCTTTCAATATATGTTATCTCCTTTGTAGTGTCCTTTCCTTCATCCATCAGACCATGGCTTGGAGAAACTATTGGCTACTCATTCTTCTATTTTTTTTTATGTGTCAGGAGGTGCTCCCTCTACCTCCCATTTTGAAGAGGGAAAATGTATTTAAAAGTAATGTATTCTAAAACATTCCTTTAAAATTCCATAAAGTACTTCCAATGGTGGAGACAAAATGGCAGAGTAGAAACAAGGAAAGTGTGAACCACTATGATAATCCTCTCCCAGCAATCTTAAAATAACACCTCAAAATGAATACTAGAGTGAATGAACCAACAAGGGAATAGAGTGAAGCAACTTTCATGCAGAGAACAACTTAAAAGGCAATGAATTAGAGAGTCTTGTTCATTAGGGTGAGAGAAGAGCACAACACAAAGGAGGCAATACCAAGGAGTAACAGGCCAAGTGAACAGCAAGCTTCCCCCATCTCACATCTACTGTTTCAGGTTCTGAGCCTTGGCTCAAGCCAGTGTGCAGATCCTGAAGCCTTACCTATGCCCAAAGCAGTGTAGCCTCACATGCACTACTTAAAGTTCCAAGCCCCAGGCTAAGCCTGCAGTGAGGACTTGAATCTAAGCACAAGGCAATACTTGATATTCCTTATACATGGTCTGTTTAAATCCAGATTCAGACCCAGAGCTAGCCCTACCCTAGTCCAAAGCAAAGTTAGAAGCCCCATGGCAAGGAAGTCAACAGTGTGCCTGACCTGATCAAGCCCAGAGTGAAGCTAAAAGTCCATACCCATACCCGAGGTTAGATTCTGGGCTCCAGCACAGGGTAGCTCACAGTGTTCTGAGCTCTTCAAACTATCTGAAATCTCAGGGGTTCATAGAATAAGCAGTAGGATGTGGCTTTCAGAGCTCCTAGCCTATAAGCCATCACACCACCTTGGAAGAACTGAAACTTGTAGAAACCCAGCACTGCTTTCCAACCTGAGAATAGAGCCCACTTTTAAGATAAAAGTGAAAGTCAAGAAAAAGGCTGGGGAAAAAGAGCAAGCATGAAAAAAAAAACCTTACCATAGAAAAATTTTATAGTGACAAAGATGAGCAAGACACACATATACAAAGCAAAAGCAAACACATTAAAAACATCAAAGAAAAATATGAATTAGTCTCAGGTTCTGGAAGAGGTCAAAAAGGATTTCAAAAGTCAATTTAGAGAGGCAGAGGAAAAACGAGGAACATAAATGAAAGCAATAGAAGGAGAAAAAACAGCAGACTTGGCTAAATGGAAAAGGAGGTTGAAAATCTCACAGAAGAAAATCATTTCTTAAAAATTAGAATTGGGCAACTAGAAGCCAATGACTTCCCAAAACAATCAAAAACAATAAAAACAAAATCAAAAACTGAAAAAATAGAAGAAAATGTGAAATAATTGATTTGGAAAATAGATTCAGGAAAGATAATTTAAGAATAATTATACTCCTAAAAAGCCATGATTTTAAGAATCCTGGACATCATATTAAAAGAAAGTATCAAAGAAACCTGCCCTGATACTCTTGAACAAGTCGGTAAAATAGAAATGGAAAGAACTCACAGATTACCTTCATAAATACATCCCCAAATGTCAACTCCCAGGAATATATTGTTAAATTCAAGAGCCCCCAAATCAAGGGGACAATAATATCAGCAGGTAGAAAGAAAAATATACAAAATACCATGGTACTACAGTCAGGGTTATAGAGGAATCAACACCCTCCACATTAAAGGATCAGAAGGCTTGGAATGTGATATTCTGTAAAGCAAAAGATCTAAGTTTACAATTTACAACTCAGAAGCACCTACCTAGCAACACAGGGTATATTGCATCCAGGGTGAGGAGGGGAATGGTCATTTAATAAAATAGAAGATTTTCAAGTATTCCTGATGAAAAGACGAGACCTAAACAGAACACTTAATGTCCTTACACAAGCACCAAGAGAAGCCTAAAATTAAATGAGAAAGAGAAAATTAAAAGGATCCAATAAGGTCAAACTATACATATTCCTACATATAAAGATGATATTTGTAATTTTTAAAGTTTTTTAATCACTATTAGAGCAGTTAGTAGGAGTATCTAGAGAGAGGTTGGGGGAATAAGCTGATTAGGATGATATGATGAGCAAAAAAAAATCAAGGGGTGAAAAAGAGGAGTACATGGAGAGAAAGGAGAGGTGAAATGGGATACATTTTCTAACCTAAAGAGGCATGAAAAATCATGATAGCAGAGGGGAGGTTGAAGGTGGTGACAGCCAATGCTTAAAAAGTACCCTCATCATAATTGGTTCAGAGGAGGAATAATGATCTGTAAAAATTAAAATTAGGTCTGAATAATAAAAATATTATATTTTAAAGGATTTCTTAATGATCATTAGAAATCAAGGAATAAAGAGGATACAAATAAAGACCACATACCCATGGCTGATCAGCCATTTAAAAATCCCCACTCATCACTGTCACCATGCTGACAGGAAGCCAAAGAGGGAGGAGGAGAAGGCCTGCCCACTCAATTTATTCCCTGTCTATAGGAAGTATGTGATGACAGGAATTCAATGGACTCCTGAGAAATGTAGTTCATTTTTAGGGTAACAGATTTTTAATTATACATTCCCCCCTGAAGTCCAGTGGAAGACTCATCTCTCCAATGGATCTTGTAAACATAACCAACTTTGAAATTACAATAATTTGGGAATAAAAGGCAAAAGAACAAAACCAATGATTTCATTGACAAAAAGTCAAAAGCAGTCCCCTTTGGCATAAGAGTATACGTACAAAAACAAATGTATTCAACATTTTATTTAATTTAATTTAATAAATGTATTCAACCCCACACAATTCAAATCAGCACATCAGTAATCATAGGGGAAAAGTAACAGAATATATCTAATAGTTAAAACATAGTAGATTAAACTGATTCAGTGTAACAGAATAGTATTGAATACATTAATATATGAACTTAAAACAACACAATTAAATCTTAAACAAAATAATCAGCAAGATACAATAAAATACAGAGACTTTCATAAAACAATGGAGTCTGAAAAGGCTTAAAGTTTTCACCTCCAGACTCTTTAAGTTCCTTCTCTATCCATTTAGATTCCTTTTGTCAGAATGGTAAGATTTCCCATAGTGAGGGAGAACATGGGGTTGAGGAATTTCAAACTGTTTGAATCTTAGAGACTGGGCAGGCTCAAAAGGCAAAAAGATTGTGGGGAGATGACTTTCTCCCCTGAATCTCAGGCAAGATAATTGAAATGACCAGTGCACTCATGAACGGCAGAAACAAAAAAAACACCTTAAAACTGGAAGCTATTTGAAATAGGCAAAGTACTGCTCTTTCATAGAATGCACCATGCTTGTAATTTACTTCCTGTTTGGAAGAGTAACTTTCTTCTTCCCTTCCCCACTGAGGTAAAATGCTAGTTTCCCCAGCCACATGGACAGGTAGTTAGGAGGCTAATTATTGCCTAAGGAAAATACACCATAGTTTTTACCAGTTTCTGGAGATCTGCTCCATGTTTGTGAGTTCCAAAGACACATCAGCAGCCACCAGCAGCACAGCAGGACCAACAATAGCTGTCAGGGTTGGGG
Source organism: Monodelphis domestica (assembly GCF_027887165.1). Taxonomy (NCBI): domain Eukaryota; kingdom Metazoa; phylum Chordata; class Mammalia; order Didelphimorphia; family Didelphidae; genus Monodelphis; species Monodelphis domestica. The sequence continues at coordinate 156,322,401 of NC_077234.1, forward strand.
CTGGAGATCAGGAGCAGGATTTGGAAGTAGGAGCAGGAGCAGGCAGTATCAGCAGCAGTAAAGACCTGAGGAGCATGGGTTCAAACAGATGGGTAAGAGAAGCAGCTTATCTCCTCACCAAATGTCCCCTGGCTAAAAATAGCCCAGCAGGTAGTGAGAGAAACCTGGCAAAAAGTAGGGAAAGAAAAGGCAACAGCTCCAAAGATAGTTTGTGAAGGTGGGTCAGGGTGGGGGTGGGTGAAAAACCCAGTGTTTGAGGGGATGTGATCAAATTAATACATTGTAAACTGATCCAACCATTCTGGAGGGCAATTTGGAATTATGCCCCAAAGGCTTCTAAAACTGTGTATACCCCATGATCCTTTAATACCCTACTGGGTTTATATATCAAAGAGATAATAAAAAAAGGTAAAGGACATACTTGTATAAACATATTTATAGCAGTTCTTTTTGTGGTGTCAAAGAACAGGAAATTGAGGGGATGTCCATCAATTGGAGAATGGCTGAACGAAGTGTGCTATATGCTGGTAATTGAATACTATTGTGCTATGAGAAATGATATACAAGATGATTTCAGAAAAAGCTAGAAAGATCTACTGCACTGTACTCTACTGATACAGAATGAAATAAACAGAACAGGAAGAACACTATGCATAGAATCAGCAATATTGTGATAATCAACTGTGAAAACTTGGCTATTCTCAGCAATGCACTGATCTGGTAAAATTCTGAAAGAGTCATGGGGAATGCTGCCCACCTCCTGAGAAACAACTAGTGAGTTGGATGGATGTGGTTCAAAGTATGCTGTCTATTTTATCAGTGTATTTCTAGTTTTATTTGGGGGTTTAGTTTTTTTTTCTTTTTTTTTTTTAATTTTTTTTTTAATTTTTTTTAATATATTTTATTTGATCATTTCCAAGCATTATTCGTTAAAGACATAGATCATTTTCTTTTCCTCCCCCCCCCACCCCCCATAGCCGACGCGTAAGTCCACTGGGCATTAGATGTTTTCTTGATTTGAACCCATTGCTTTGTTGATAGTATTTGCATTAGAGTGTTCATTTAGAGTCTATTCTCTGTCATGTCCCCTCAACCTCTGTATTCAGGCAGTTGCTTTTTTCTAGGTGTTTCCACTCCCATAGTTTATCCTTTGCTTATGAATGGTGTTTTTTTCTCCTGGGTCCCTGCAAGTTGTTCAGGGACATTACACCACCACCAATGGAGAAGTCCATTACGTTTGATGATACCACAGTGTGTTTGTCTCTGTGTACAATGTTCTCCTGGTTCTGCTCCTCTCGCTCTGCATCACTTCCTGGAGGTTGTTCCAGTCTCCATGGAACTTCTCCACTTTATTATTCCTTTTAGCACAATAGTACTCCATCACCAACATATACCACAGTTTGTTCAGCCATTCCCCAATTGATGGGCATCCCCTCATTTTCCAGTTTTGGGCCACCACAAAGAGCGCAGCTATGAATATTTTTGTACAAGTCTTTGTGTCCATTATCTCTTTGGGGTACAGACCCAGCAGTGCTATGGCTGGGTCAAAGGGTAGATATTCTTTTAGCACCCTTTGGGCATAGTTCCAAATTGCCCTCCAGAATGGTTGGATCAGTTCACAGCTCCACCAGCAATGAATTAATGTCCCTATTTTGCCACATCCCCTCCAGCATTCATTACTTTCCTTTGCTGTTATGTTAGCCAATCTGCTAGGTGTGAGGTGATACCTCAGAGTTGTTTTGATTTGCATCTCTCTGATTATAAGAGATGTAGAACACTTCTTCATGTGCTTGTTAATAGTTTTGATTTCTTTATCTGAGAACTGCCTATCCATTTCCCTTGCCCATTTATCAATTGGAGAATGGCTTGATTTTTTGTACAATTGATTTAGTTCTTTATAAATATGAGTAATTAAACCTTTGTCAGAGGTTTCTATGAAGATTTTTTCCCAATTTGTTGTTTCCCTTCTGATTTTAGTTATATTGGTTTTGTTTGTACAAAAGCTTTTTAGTTTGATGTAGTCAAAATTATTTATTTTACATTTTGTGATTCTTTCTATATCTTGCTTGGTTTTAAAGCCTTTCCCCTCCCAAAGGTCTGACATGTATACTATTCTGTGTTTACCCAATTTACTTATGGTTTCCTTCTTTATGTTTAAGTCACTCACCCATTTTGAATTTATCTTGGTGTAGGGTGTGAGGTGTTGATCTATTCCTAGTCTCTCCCACACTGTCTTCCAATTTTCCCAGCAGTTTTTATCGAATAGTGGATTTTTGTCCCAAAAGCTGGGATCTTTGGGTTTATCGTATACTGTCTTGCTGAGGTCGCTTTCCCCCAGTCTATTCCACTGATCTTCCTTTCTGTTTCTTAGCCAGTACCAAATTGTTTTGATGACTGCTGCTTTGTAATATAGTTTTAGGTCAGGGACTGCAAGGCCCCCATCATATGTGTTTTTTTTCATTATTTCCCTGGATATCCTTGATCTTTTGTTCTTCCAAATGAACTTTGTTATGGTTTTTTCTAAATCAGTGAAGAAGTATTTTGGTAGTTCAATGGGTATGGCACTAAATAGATAAATAAGTTTGGGTAGGATGGTCATTTTTATTATATTGGCTCGTCCTATCCATGAGCAGTTAATGTTTTTCCATTTGTTCAAGTCTAGTTTTAGTTGTGTGGCGAGTGTTTTGTAGTTGTGTTCATATAGTTCCTGTGTTTGTCTTGGGAGGTAGATTCCTAGGTATTTTATTTTGTCTAAGGTGATTTTGAATGGGATTTCTCTTTCTAGTTCTTGCTGCTGAGCTGTGTTGGAGATATATAGAAAAGCTGATGATTTATGTGGGTTTATTTTGTATCCTGCAACTTTGCTAAAGTTGTTGATTATTTCAATTAGCTTTTTGGTTGAATCTCTAGGATTCTTTAAGTAGACCATCATGTCATCCGCAAAGAGTGATAACTTGGTCTCCTCCTTGCCTATTTTGATGCCTTCAATTCCTTTATCTTCTCTAATTGCTACTGCTAGTGTTTCTAGTACAATGTCAAATAGTAGAGGTGATAATGGGCATCCTTGTTTCACTCCTGATCTTATTGGGAATGCATCTAGTTTATCCCCATTGCAGATGATATTAGCTGTTGGTTTTAGATATATACTGTTTATTATTTTTAGGAATGACCCTTCTATTCCTATGCTTTCTAGTGTTTTTAATAGGAATGGGTGTTGTATTTTATCAAAGGCTTTTTCTGCATCTATTGAAATAATCATGTGATTCTTGCTAGTTTGCTTGTTGATGTGGTCAATTATGTGGATGGTTTTCCTAATGTTGAACCAGCCCTGCATCCCTGGTATGAATCCTACTTGATCATGGTGAATGATCCTTCTGATCACTTGTTGGAGTCTTTTTGCTAGTATCCTATTTAAGATTTTTGCATCTATATTCATTAGGGAGATTGGCCTATAGTTTTCTTTCTCTGTTTTTGACCTGCCTGGTTTTGGAATCAGTACCATGTTTGTGTCGTAAAAGGAGTTTGGTAGAACTCCCTCTTTGCTTATTATGTCAAATAGTTTGTATAGTATTGGGATTAACTGTTCTCTGAATGTTTGATAGAATTCACAGGTGAATCCATCAGGCCCTGGGGACTTTTTCTTAGGAAGTTCTTTGATGGCTTGTTGGATTTCAATTTCTGATATGGGATTATTTAGGAATTCTATTTCCTCTTCTGTTAGTCTAGGCAGTTTGTATTTTTGTATATATTCATCCATTTCTCCTAAATTGGTGTATTTATTGCCATATAATTGGGCAAAGTAATTTCTAATGATTGCCTTAATTTCCTCCTCATTGGAGGTGCTGTCCCCCATTTCATCTTTAATGCTGTGAATTTGCTTTTCTTCCTTCCTTTTTTTAACTAGATTGACCAGTACCTTGTCTATTTTGTTTGTTTTTTCAAAGTACCAGCTTCTTGTCTCATTTATTAAATCAATAGTTCTATCACTTTCGATTTTATTAATTTCTCCCTTAATTTTTAGGATTTCTAATTTGGTTTTCTGCTGGGGGTTTTTAATTTGATCGCTTTCCAGTTTTTTCATTTGCATTTCCAATTGATTGATCTCTGCTCTCCCTTGTTTGTTAATATAAGCATTCAGGGATATGAATTTACCTCTGATTACCACTTTGGCTGCATCCCAAAAGGTTTGAAAGGATGTTTCGCCATTGTCATTTTCCTTGATGAAATTATTAATTGTTTCTATGATTTCTTCTTTAACTAAACGGTTTTGGAGTATCATATTGTTTAATTTCCAATTGGTTTTAGATTTGGTTTTCCATGTACCATTACTAATCATTATTTTTATTGCCTTGTGATCTGAGAAGGCTGCATTCATTATTTCTGCTTTTCTGCATTTGTGTGCTATGTTTCTGTGACCTAATGTATGGTCAATCTTTGTGAATGTGCCATGTGGTGCTGAGAAGAAGGTGTATTCCTTTTTATCCCTATTTATTTTTCTCCATATGTCTATTAATTCTAATTTTTCTAAGATTTCATTCACTTCTTTTACCTCTTTCTTATTTATTTTTTGATTTGATTTATCTAAATTTGATAATGGTTGGTTTAAGTCTCCCACTAGTATGGTTTTATTGTCTATTTCTTCCTTCAATTCTCCTAGTTTCTCCATTAGAAATTTGGGTGCTATATTATTTGGTGCATACATATTGATTAATGATATTTCCTCATTGTCTATAGTCCCTTTTAACAAAATATAATTACCTTCCCTATCCCTTTTGATCAGGTCTATTTTTGCATTGGCTTGATCAGATATCATGATTACCACTCCTGCCTTCTTTCTAGCAGTTGAAGCCCAGAAGGTCTTACTCCATCCTTTAATTCTGACCTTGTGGGTGTCAACCCGCCTCATGTGTGTTTCTTGAAGACAACATATGGTAGGGTTTTGGATTCTAATCCATTCTGCTATTCGTCTACGTTTTATGGGTGAGTTCATCCCATTCACGTTCAAAGTTATGATTGTCATTTGTGGGCTCCCTGGCATTTTGATTGCCTTCCCTAATTCTAACCTTTTCTTCTTCGGCTCTACCTTTTAGTCCAGTGATTTACTTTGAAACAGTCCCCCTTGTCCCCTCCCTTGATGTTTCCCTTTTTAGTCCCTCCCTTTTTGTTCCCTCCCCCTCCCCCCTCTCTTTCCCTCCCTTTTTGTTCTCCCTCTCCCCCTCCCCCCCTTGGTTTCCCCTTCTCCTTACCCTTGTTGGGTAAGATAGAATTCAAGATCCCAATGGATCTGGATGTTTTTCCCTCTCAGAGCTGATTTCCCTGAGATTGAGGTTTAAGTAACACCCCCCCTCTCTTCCTCTCCTTCTTATAGGAGTTTTCTTCCCCTCCCCTTCCCATGTGAATCTTTGTGTGAGAATGATTATTCTATTTGGTCTTTCTTTACCCCCTATTTATACATTACATTTTCCCCACATGTTAGTATACATAGGTTGATATAAATGTAGTCCTTATAGAAGAGAGTTTGAGTTAAAGAAGAAGATAACATTTTCCCCTTTCCTTAATATTTACCTTTTCAGGTATTCCTTGCTCTTTGATTTTCGGTATCAAACTTTCCACAGAGCTCTGGTCTTTTCTTTGCAAAAAGTTGGAAGTCTTCTATTTTGTTGAATGCCCATACTTTCCCTTGGAAGTATATAGTCAGTTTTGCTGGGTAGCTGATTCTTGGTTGGAGACCCAGCTCTCTTGCCTTTCTGAAGATCATGTTCCATGCCTTACGATCATTCAGAGTAGAACTTGCAAGGTCTTGGGTGACCCTGATTGGCATTCCTTTATATCTAAATTGTCTTTTTCTGGCTTCCTGTAGGATTTTTTCTTTTGTTTGATAGCTTTGGAATTTGGCAATTACATTCCTGGGAGTTGTCTTTTGGGGGTTTAGTGTAGAAGGTGTTCTGTGAGCTCTGTCAGTGGCTGTATTGCCCCCGTGTTCTAGAATCTCTGGGCAATTTTCTTTGATTATATCTTGTATCACCATGTCCAGTTTGGTGTTTATTTCTGGCTTTTCTGGAAGTCCAATTATTCTTAAATTATCCCTTCTCCCCCTATTTTCCAGATCTATCACCTTGTCGGTGAGATATTTTATGTTCTCTTCTAATTTCTTGGTATTTTGGCTTTGCTTTATTGATTCTTGCTCTTTTACACGATCGTTGTCTTCCAGCTGCCTGATTCTGGCCTTTAAAGCCTGGTTTTCTTTTACAGTTTGGTCAAACTGGTTTTGTAGATGCGTGAATTTCTTTTGCATTATTTCCAACTTTTCCTCCCAGAAGGCTTCCATCTTTTTGGTCATTTCTGATTCAAATTCTTCATAGGTTTGTGGAGAGTTTCCATTTCCTTTGGAAGGTTTTGGAGCATTTTCTTTTATATTATCTTCTGTCTGCTCTGTATTTTGTATTTTGGCTCCATAGAATGTGTCCAAAGTCACCCCTTTCTTCTTATTTTTCTTGGTATTTTGGGGCTTCTGTGGTTCTGTGGAGTTTGCCATTTCTGAATGTGGAGGATTAGTTTTTCTTGCCTCTGTCTGGTGTTCAGAGGCAGTCCTGGGCAGATGGTTCTATGAGCTTTCCCTGGGTTAAACTAAATATGCCTCACTGGAACTGGAATGGAAGGGTCGGACCACGAGGCCACACTCTCCCCCGGCTCGCTTTCCGGAAGTTGCCTTCAGAATCGCTGGCCGTGAGGCTGTTTCGTCAGCCTGCGGGGGGATGGGCTGCAGCTAGCCCAAGCTCTGAGGGCAAGGACTTTCACTGAGACTTGGATAGCAGGATCCAGCCCGTGAGGCTGTCTTGCCCGCCCTGAGGGTTGCTGTTGTTTCGACCAGCTCTCTGCAGCGGAAGCCCCAGGCAGTAACTTTCACCGGGACTGTAGAAGGCCCTGAGGGTTCTGCTCTCTGAGCCCAGCCGGGCTGTGGCTTCCGGGAGCCTTGGACTCTGCGCTCCTACCCCTGAGGTCCGAGGGATCTCGGGTTCTGGCTTTTAAGGGGAGCCGTACCTTTTGAACCGGGTCCAGGTCCAGGAGGAGGGTTCCCAGGGTCTGTGCTGTTGATCCTTTTGAATTTCGGCGCCTTAGGAGCTTATCGTTTGAGATCGGTTGGGAAGGGTTTTCAGGAGATCTGAGCTTTAGCTTTCTCTAAGCCGCCATCTTAACCGGAAGTCGGGGGTTTAGTTTTGTAAGAATGCATTCTTAGAGCAATGACCTATATGGAAATGTGTTTTGCATCATAATACATGTATGGCCCTGATCATTTGCTTACCATCTGTGGGGGGGCAGGGAATGGGGAGTATGGAAGGAAGGACTAGAGATGATTTGGATCTTATAATTTGGGAAAACATTTTAAAATTATTAATACATGTAACTTGGAAAATAAAATATCTTTGAATCCAAAAAAAGTTAGGATGATATTTGCCTTACTCCAATTTTGAGTATACTTCACATTTTTCATAATCTTTCAGATATTACTGTTAGTCACTCAGAAATGACATCTGTCCATTCTTTCAGGATCTGAGGATAATATTCATCTCCTCGGGGACTTGAATTCATCAAAGCCAACTAAGTTTTCTCTTTCCATCTCCTTGCTTATCTTAAGCAAAAATTCCTTGTTAGTCACTGAATATGGCCCTATTTTTACAGTACCCATATCTATTCTTTGTTACTTAGCCTTGTTTTCATCTTAAATTAATTTTTTATTAGATACATGTTCTTTGGTGAGTTCCCAGCACATCCATGTACTCTAGGAAATATTTTAAAATAAAATGTTATTTATATTAAAAATAAAATCTCACAAATTTTTATATAATGAGTAGATAGAGCAACTAATATAGATATTTCTTAATGTCTATAGTTTTTGCTACAATTCAAAAATGAGGGCAGAACTCACTACCCCTTAAATAATGATATTTTTTACTAATAATGATAACTGTCATTATTGTAGTTCTTATAAGATTTTGCAAAAAACTTTACAATCATTTTCTCCTTTGATGCTCACAACCTTGGGAGTCTTTACAGACATTATAATCCCCATTTCACAGATAAGGGAATGGAGTCTCTGAGGTGTTAAATGACTCACACATGGTCAAACAACTAATAAGTGATAGAAATGGGATTTGAACCAATGTCTCCTATGTGTAAGTCAAGCCATTATTTGAGAATAACTTTTCTTGATGAGGTTTCTCATGGGTATTATAGTCTGATGTTATTCAATAATATTTACTTAACATAGCCTACATCATTATACTGGGCTAATGAAATTAGAGTCTCAATTTGAGGGAAAGGAATCATATGAAGAAAATTCTTCATATAAATTTATATTGTGCTATTCTGAAATCATCTTACATATTAAATATCTTTATATTATATCCTCCTAAGAAGACTACAGTGTAATATAGTGGGGAGGAATTTTAGGAGGTACTTTTGAAGGCAATGGCCCATTTATGACCCAGAATTACCACAGAATGGTTGTAGTCTGGTGCTCCATATTATACATTTATGGTAAACCAACATTTGGCAATAAGCCACATAGCCACATAGTTTCATATTCAAAAGTCAAACTATTGACTTTTCTCCAATTTTTCTTCTTTCCATGCATAGTCCACTGGAGGCTCAGAACTGTACTAATCTCATATTTAAATATACCAGAGGACACTCAACCATAACACCAAATCCATAACTAATGTTGGAGCAATCGAAATTATGACTAGGGACACTGAAATATTAAAGCTGTTGAACAGCTCCTATTCTCCTTCAGTAGTGTAGATGTAGCATAATTGATCTGAGCACTTGGTTAATACGAATCATTTGTTGAAAAATAAAGGTGAATAAAAGTCAATTCCTTTCTCATAGACATTCAAAACCAGTTCAAGTAATGCCCTGCTCCCTCCAACTACTCCAAGATGCTTTTGTTCCTCCCCTTTCTTCAATTCATCTTAAATGGCCGGCTGGAAAGCATTTTATACTTTTTCACTTACATGCATTTTATGATGTCTGCTTTGGGTGCCAGAAGTGCTAGTTAAAGCTCAGCCCAAAACACATTCACACAAACATATACATAAACATACAGTCAGCAGGTACTTCAGACTATAGTGTTATTATAAGACATGAATGGAACAAACCCATCACAATCCAGTCCTGGTAGGCTAGGATATCTGAACTGAGAACTGAAGCTCAAGACTGAAGGATCCAATATGGGGCCCTAAACGGAATAAGGAAAATTCCAATTAGTCCTAATTTGTCATTTTCCTGGGACTTAGGTGTTGTTTAGCTTAGCTACTTAGCAAGTTCAGCCCATCCATTTGAATCTGGAAAATTCTTACATCTACTCTCAATTTCATTGACTTCCACAGGAACGTTAGTCCATAGGAAGGTCTATATGGAATCTAAAGACAGATGCCCTACAGATTTGTTCCTCATGTGGGCCATATACAGGACAATGAACAGTGGATGTAAGAGCCCAAAGATATCCAAGGTTGTTCCCAAGTTCCACATGCACTATGTTTATGTCAACACCAATATATATATATATAAAACTAGGTTTTTATCCTCTAGGACAAATTATTCAGCCTCCTTTAACCATAGCTTCAAAATCTGTAAAGGAAAGGTAACAACCTCACAAGGGTTTGATTGATATGAATCAATCAATCAGCAAGTATTTGAGGTGCCAACATATTGCTATACCCTGAGGATTCCAAGACAAAACTCTGTCTACTCAAGGAGCTTATCTTCTTTCCAAACGTAAAGTACTTCTAAGTGCAGCTTATTGTTACTATTGCCAGATAGAGGGCAAGAAGCGGTGGATATTGGCATTAGTTGGCCACTCTTTGAGTGCCCAAGATAATTTTCTTAGCCAATAGTCAGTAACTGGCAGCACAGGGGAATAAGAGGCAAATAAAGGCTAACATTCTTCCCTCCTTGGCATAGAAAGGCATTTTGCTGCATTGGGATGAAAGATGCAAATCCACTGTGAATATTTCATTTGGATACAGTTACTTTCTGCCAAGGGTAATTTATTTAGACTGTTTATTTATTAGATTTATATAGACTTTTCTCAGAAAATAGTAAGGATTGATTGCTTTGCTTCTACATTCTAAAATTACCTTTGGCAGTTAAATATTTTTTATAAAATGAGCCTAGAAATTTAAGGTAGAAAGGTAAATTAAATATCAAAATAAGCTAGAAATAATCTTCCTCAAGTCTTTTCCTTAAAGCAGGACCAGGAACATTGCCTTAAACGTTTAATGAGTTTAGAGCCAATAGATGAAGAGAATGCATGGCTCATTTAGATGCTAGGTACCACTCTCAAGGGTGTATAGGTAGAATGACTAAACTAATGCTTCCAAACATTTGAAATAAGACCTTTTGAAAAAAGTATGAAATAATTCTTCCTCTGAAAACTTAAATTAACTTAATTATTTTGGATTTTTCTGATTTGCTTTTGAATAATTAATATTGGAATTCCAGGATTAATTGCCTTTGCAATAATTTTATATTACTACAAAACGGCATTTAATATAAAGACGCCTCTTTGAAAAGAGACTGGATAATTGATTTGTGGTGGGAATTGGGCCCTGAAAGTCGAGAGTGGTGTTAGTAAGGACATTTGGCATTTGGTGTATTGTGACAGCAATGATGGAGGAAGGACCTCTCAATGATAGAAGCAATAGAGTTGTTATGGATGACATTAGTTTTAGGTGAATTCAAAGGGAGAAGCAAGTAGTTAAACTGTTTCTTAAAGGAATATGGATTAAGGGATTTTTCTAAGGTTTCTTTCAGCTTTAAATGTTATGATCTTATGACTGAATATAAGTCATTGATCAGTACAAGAAGCCAGACAAGTTTCTTATTCAGAATTTTTTATCTCCACACCCATTTCAGTAACTGTAAGAATCAAACTCTGAATAAAGGTCAAAACTTGTGTTCTATGTACTCTGAAAGATTATATAGAAGCTATTGTTATTATGGTTTCTTGGTAGATTGAGTTCCATTTGATGTTATCCATCAAATGTCCATAATAATTATACTTTAACATTGCATTAAATAATTAATACAATAATACATTATGTTACAATTTGCCACTTAATGATTCAAATAGCTATCCAGTGCCTTCTTTTAAGAAGTAGCATGGAACTGTGGTGAAAAAGCTGTTCTTGGCATTAGGAAGCCTACTTTTAAATATCACCTCAGATATTTGTTTTCTATGCAAAAATGAGCAAATCATGTAACCTCTCGAAAATCTTACTGCTCTCATCTATAAAATTGGATAATATGCTGCCTAATAAACCAGGTTCTTGTGAAGAAAGTACTTTACAAATTTGAAAGTATCATATAAATGAGAGTTATTAATTGAATTACAGAGTCAGGCCAGTAACTTATAAATAAAAGGCTTGTTTTGATTAGTTCCCTGAAAGCTTATAATTAAAAATTCTATCATAAAATATTTTAAAATGAATAATTAATGGAAATAGCTTCTGAAGTCTTGTTCAGAGTACTATATTTTTATAAAAACTCAAATCAATTTACAATAATAATTTTATCTATTCTTTATATATTGGAAAACACATTTCTAAATAATTTAATATATCAAGAAATTATGAATTCATCTCTATGGGTACCCTAATGGTGGAGATTGCAATTTATACACATTTTAGGCAGTTCCATAAATTACTGTGCATACATTTACACAAAATCTTTACCTGGTAACCAGCCAGCTCCCTCATGTTGAGTTGGATAACAGACACATCATCCAATCTATAGCTGAGTCTTTCCAGCTTGGTAGGTGTTCTGATACTTAGTCTTTATTAGTATGCCTTCAAGGACAGCAGTCCAAAACCATACCGAACTGCAAAATCAAATTAGGATTTCTCCAAAGAGGTCTTTGAAAAGTATTTAAGATATTAATGAAGATCCTCCAAGCAAGCATATGTGTACACATGCACACATGCAGACAGGTGATTCAGTGAATAGAGTGCCAGGTCTGAAGTCAGAAAGACTCATCTTCCCAAGTTCAAATGTAGTTTCAGAAATACAAAAGGTGTATGATTCTGGGCAAGTCTTGTAATCCTTTCTGTGTCAACTTCCTTATCTGTATAATAAGATGGAGAAGGAAAGAGCAAACTGTTTCAGCATCTTTGCCAACAAAATATCAAAATGGGGGTCATGAAGAGTCAAAAATAACTGAAAAACACTAAAGAACAACATAAATACACACATAAACATATATATATATATATATATACACATATGGGGAGAGAGATAAAGGGAGAGCAGAGAGGGAAGAGAGAGAGACAGAGAGAGAGAGAGAGAGAAAGAGAGTTCACAAGCACTATGCCTAGTGTTTTGGAGTTAGTTCTCTATCATTTTTAAATGCAACTGTTCATCTCCTTAAGCCAATAAACATTTATTTATTTATTTATTTATTTATTTATTTCATACTATATTCCAGATACTGTACTAAATGCTGGGGATAGAAAGAAAGACAAAAAAGAGCCCCTGTCCTAATGAGGGAAACAACATGCAAAAAACAATGTATAGACATGATATTCACACATTTATGCAATCTATACACATAAACACACATGCATATAGTAAATATTATATACATACATATGTACATATTGTTATAATTAAAATTATCTTGAGAGACTGATTTTTGGGTAAGAATAAGTTTATTGATTATATCACATTCATTAGATAGGCCAGCATCATAACCAGTGAAGTGATATATGTCTCCATGGCTCTCTTGGGGACCAGAGACAACCTAAGCTCGATCAGGCAGTCTAATAAATAGATTTTTAGGTACACATTATTCAAACCCTCCCTTGACAATCCCAAGACATCTTTAATTGGTGATAGCTAATTAAGAGGTGGTCAATCAACCTAGTCACCCTTCCCCATCCCTAGAGGCAGACAGGTCACCTAGACCAGAAAAGAACCCTTGTCTTCTTTCACTAGCCAAATTCCATTAAAAAATAAGACATTCTTTGGGATTCCCAAGGACAAAGAAAATGCAAAATACAGCAGACTAGATGTCCCAGATTTCAGGCAAAGGAATACACAGTATTTCTTCCTAATATACATGAATTTATACACTATACAAACATTAAATTCTTGCATATATATAAAATAAGTTGGAGCCAGTTAGTACAGGGAAGGCACTAGAATTGAGAAGGGTTAAGAAAAGATGGAAGGGAATTTACATAGAATCAAAGATTTTAAGATAAAAAGAAACCATTATGGTGATTCAGTCTCTGAAACAGAAATTAAATGATTTTCTAAGAATCACGGAGGCAAGTAGTAATAATATCAATTTTCCAGTGCTGTATGAGGATCTAATGCCTTCATATGTGCAAAATGCTTAGTAAAATATGTTGGGTATGTTTGAATCATTTCAGTTATGTCTGACTCTTTGTGACCCCATTTGGGCTTTTCTTGGCACAGGTACTGAAGTGGTTTCCCATTTTCTTCTCCAGATCATTTTATGATGAGAAACTGAGACAAATAGGGATAAGTGACTTGCCTAGGATCACACAGTTGTTAGTTGTCTGAGGCCAGATTTGAACTCCAAAAGATGAATCTTCTTGACTTGAGGCCCAGCACTTTATCCACTCTGCCACCTAGCTGGCAAATGGCTGGCACTTAATAAATGCTTTATTCTTTCCTTCCATCTCCTATTAAAAGGTCTACTTGCTAGGTGCATTGGAAAAATTTCTTGTATCAAGGTTGCACTAGACATTCTCCAACGTCCCTTAAAATTTTAAGAATCTTTGACTCACATGATTCTGTAAGTTCCAAAGCTAAAAAAAGTGGGTCTTCAACAGCTACATGAATAATAATAATAATAATAATAATAAGATAAAAGAAAGAATAAGATTACTTGTAACTGAAGCATACCTTATAGAAGCAGATACAATAAGAAAGGGGTAAGAAATGTAAGGAAAGAAAAGATGAGGGACCAGAACTAAAAGCTGAAGAAGGTAAGAAATTGAGAGATGTGCTAGCAAAGGAAATGAAGTAACAAATAGGAGGGAAATGAATAGAGAGGATCATTACAAAAGTCAGGGAAGAAGAGGCATTTGAGGGCTCATTGAACAGAGAGCCAGGAGATGGGAAGTTCCTGGGATCAAAACTGGCTTCGTATACTTTCTAGCTGTGTGACCCTGTGCAAGTCACTTAATCGCATTTGTCTAGCCCTTACTCCTGTTCTGCCTCGTAACTGATACTAAGTATTGATTCTAAGAAGGTAAGAGAGTTTGATTTTGCTTTTTAGAAAAGGCAAGGAAAGAAAGGAGATCTAGGAAGTGGAAGTGTTCAATAGTGTCAAAAGCGGCACAGAGATAAAGAAATATATGGACTGAGAAGAGATCATCAGATTTCACAGTTAAGAAATTATATGTAAATTTTGAAAGAGCAATTTCTGTGGAACAGTGGTATCGGAAGTCAGATTCCAAAGAACCGAGGAGTATATGATGAAGTTGTCTAGGTAACAACTATAGCTGCCTTTATGAAGATTTGGTCACGAAAAGGAAGAGAAATATATAATGACACCCTGAGGATATGGTAAGAACAATTTAGAAATTTATTTTAAAGGATGTGGAGAGCTTCAAATGTTGTACTCAGTAGAGAAAGAGCCAATAGATAAGCAGAATGTGAAAATTACAGAGTTTGATAGGTTAAACACTGAGAGGAGATTGGAAAGATAGGATTAAAAATAAAATTAGAGGAGTTATCATAGATAAAGAGACTGTATTTTTCTAAGAGACTGGGACAAAGGATAATAAATCCAAGGAAAATATGGAGGAGTTTGAGGGATTGGATTAAAGAAGATGAAGGCAACTATGGTGGATGACTTTTATTTCATCATATTCTAGGAAAGGGTTCACATGCTAAGAGAGAGAAGCATAGGAATGGTGTTGAGGGACTCAAGAAAATATGTGGAGCCACTATTGCATGGACTTAAAGGTAGATAAAGTTGTTGCCATATAACAGGGAGGATTCCATTGAGAAAAGATAATCTGAATTTGTGGTAGATCCATTCAGTAGGGCTACATGGCTTTCTCCATCAATGTTCAATAGTACAAAAAAATTTGAGGGGCTAGATGAAAGTGATGCTTTTTTTGTTTTCTTTGCCAAAAAGAATGATTTTGCAATACATAAGTGATGATATAATTGAGCAAATTAATGCCCTAAATTATTTCAACAGATCTAGAAAAGAGACATGCATGAACATAATGGAAGCAGCTTGCACTAGCTTTCAGAGAGCCAGTTGTTAAATTTTCAGCATGAGTGAGCATTTACACCTTAGAATTTAGTAAATGATATAAGTCAAGGTGTGATTTTTGGAGGTCTTTTGCCTATATTTAAGAAAGTAATGAAGAAAAGATTAATATGCAAATTAAACTTAAAAGTTTATTTTATGTGTAAACTTCCCCTTATAAGCTAATTGTTAAGTTTACCAACTTACCTCACACCACACACCACTGAAACATAGTGGGGTACTTAAAGAATTATTTATTTCATGTGATAGTTTAGCAATTGATCAGAGAACAAGAAATGTGCTGGGGAGACAGAAAAGGATAGATATTATAAATTATAAGAAAACAAAAAAAGTAGAAAACTAAAAATATAACATCCTGAACTTGATTCTAACTTCTCAAAAAAGATCTGGAAGACAATATTTAATTGGCCATTTGTGAATATTCAAAATAAAACAGTGATCAGTAAGAAACATACAAAAATCAAATTATGTTGAATTAACCACATTTTCTTCTCTTTCTCTTTTCTCTTTCGTTTTTGTTGAGAAGGGTACAAGAATCTTATATATAACAAAATCTCTTGTGCTACTCTTGGGAACTTGATAGAAGCAGCTAGGTGGTTCAGTGAATAGTTATGATTCTGGGTTTAGGATGATCTGGCTCCAAATTGGACCTCCTATACAACTAGATGTGTCACCTTGGTCAAGTCTTTTAGTCTTTATCCATTTCAGTTTCCTCATCTCCAATATGGGGATTTTAAAAGCATCCACCTTCCTGGACTGTTGTGAGGATCAAATGAATTCATATTTTCAAAAGACTATTATCCCAAAGGGTTATGTGAGTATACTAGCTATTATTATTTGATATTGTGTAGATAGCAATACAAATAAGTAGATCTGGAATATGTTGAAAGGGCATCTTTAAGCTACCTCTTTTTTTGAAGGATGTTGGCAAATTAAAGAATATTCAAAGGTAAGAGACCAGAATGGTGGAAAGCCTAAATACCAAGCCATATGAAGATTATTTGAAGGATCTGAGGGTTCACCAAGAGATGTATTAAAAAAAAGATAAAAGGGGGAAGTTTGTACCCCGATGAACGTTTGGACTTTCAGTATGGAGAGGAGGAAAGAGAGGAGAATCCACTTCTCAAAGCGGAGTTCAGGGGAGACAGCAGATGTAATGGGTTGACTTAGAGAGAAGAGAGGGCGTTTGGAGATTTCCCCCTTCTGCCTTCCCTCCTTAGCTAAAGTCGCTCTCTCCAATTTTTTCTTGTCGCTCTTGTCCCCCATCCACTACTTGAGACCAAAAGGTCTCCCCTTGATCCATCCAATCACACTCTGCTTGGGGAATAAATAATTTTAATGTTAACTTAATCAGGTAATACTAAAGGAATAATGGGAAGCCAAGAATTGGTAAAGGAAAGTGGGGAGAAGGGGTTCCTATCCCTATCTAAACCCTTTCCCCTCTATCCTTGAGTTTAGGGGGGAACTCAGGCCTTGGCAGCCTGAGCCTCCTGAGAGAAAGTCAGGTTGACTCAACCCTGGGCAACAGAAGCTGAGGTAAAGTCTGCTCAGATTTCTCTTCAGAAGTCCCTTCAATTGGGAAGTGTTTGGGGAAAAGATTTCCAGTCACTAGCAGGAAAAATGAGTAATCCTCAGGATAAAGTCTTTTCCCTCCCTTCTCTCTTCAGCTTTTCAAGACCAAGAGACTCACTGCTGTCTCAGAGTCTATTCCTCCTCAAGATTCCACTCCTGGGGCCCCTCTCCCATTGAGGTGATCAATTTCACATACTCTTGAGCCTGACACTTCTTCTCTAGTGCCAGCCTCTGTCACAGAGAAGATCTGTAAAGAACATGATAATTTTTTCAAAGAAAGAATTGTCATATAAAAGAAGACTCATATTTTTCTGCACATTCCAAAAGGGAATAACTAGAAAAATGTTTATATATTGTGAAGAGGCAGATTTGGACACGATGTAAATGGAAGCTTCTTAGCAATTAGAGAGTTCTCAAAATGTATTAATCAGCTTCATAGGGAGGTAATAAGTTTTCTTTGGCTAGAGTCCTCCAAACAGAGAATGTATGACTACTTTGAAGAGACAGTTTTGGAAGGGATGACTATTCATTATTGAATTGAACTGAGTGATCTCTTAGATCTCTTCCAACTCTCGAATTCATGTGATTTTATGATATGATTTATTCTGTGTGGGATGAAGAAAAATGATGTTTTAGATCCATAATTTCATTGGTTTAAAAGTTTCTTAGGCCAGTAAGAAGTTGAAAATGTCACCCAATAGTTAGACAGCTGTAACAAATTATAACTAGTAATTTACCAAATATAGGAAGAAGCTGTGAGTTCAGTCTGATTTAAGTTACCAGCACTTTTGGTGGAATGAGACCTATGTGTTTTATTTGACTTAGCTCAGTGTGAGCCAACAATGCAACTTGCCTGCCAAAAAATTATAGTTCCATCTAAAACTTCAATAAGAGAAGAGCAGACTTTGTTCTCTTTCCTCTGCATTTTCTCATTTCTGCTTGTTCTTGGGAACTATGGGGAAAAGACCCAGAGGGCTAAGAAGTACCTAGAACTTCAAGTGAAAGGAATGTCATGAATTGTCAAGCTCTGGGAGCTTGTTTTTGGCTGACTGGTACAAAGCTACATCAAATCATTATATAGAATATCAAATGAAAGGGGCCATGAGGAAGCTGGGTAAAGGCTCATCTTTATAGAATATGCCATATCGCTCTCAGGTGTCTCAGAATTAGCTAGAAGTTATGGTAGTCTGCAGCCCAACAAGATGAAAAAATGGTGCAATTAGTTCTCCAATAAAGACTCTAGGGGAAAAAATGGGTAGCTCTTTCACTCTGATTTCTCTGATATACAGCCTATGAGTCAAGTAGAGATGGACTTTAGGGTACAGATTCTACCACTACTGACCAAGTTGGTTGGGTGGGGAGGTGTAGAGGACAAAAAATGGCAGCCATCTGTGAAAAGCTTGGAGGAATGTTAATTCATTTGTGAAGCCTAAATGTGAATTGTGATTGCTGGAGGGTCAAGATGATTTCTGAATTTCTTACCAAAGTGTCAAGTCTTTTGGGGGGAATCTACTTGTTTTATCTTCTTTTTGTATGCAGTAAATGTATTTAAAAAAACAACAACCTCATCTTCTGTCTTAGAATCAGTACTCTGTATTGATTTCTAGGTAGAAAGAAGAGCAGCAATGGCTAGGCAATGGGGGTTAAATGACTTGCCTAGGATCACAAATTATTAAGAAGTGTCTAAGGCCAGATTTGAAACCAGAGCATCCTGTCTCTGGACTTCACTTTCAATCTCTTGAGTCACTTAGCTACAAATATAGTAAATATGTTTTAAAACATACCTATGTATGTGTAATTTCCTTTTCTCATTGGGAAACTAAGTTGTAGTTGGAGATTTTCCTGGTGTAAATTACAGATGAGGACAAAATAAAAGCCAAATTTGTGATATTTAAAAATGATATGTGAATGATTCCTTTATGTTTTAAAACTTTAAACTGAGCATTGAAGAACAATAGCAGATAGTTGATCTGTACAGTATTGCCAAATGAACTGCATTTAGCCACAGACCTGGTCATTTCCCTGGGAACATTACCTAACCACCCTTCCTGTCAGATACGTGAAAGGTAGCTTACAACCAAAAATATCATTTCAGAAGTATGGTCTTGAGAGTGGTAGGCTTGCTCTATTGTGTTGGTCAGATTATGTTTGCCAATACAGCTTTAAAATTATAGATGAATGTGGCTTTAACATCTCCTATATTTCTAATATAAACTTCTCTACTTCCCTTCCCTGAAAACCATCCTTTGTAATAATGAAGAAAAGATAGTTCAGCAAAACTAATACATATCAATGAAGTCTGACTCATAGTTCTTTACTTTGGAAAGTAATGAAAGAAAATACATTATTTCTTCACTGGGACAAAGTTTGATTATGATAATTTCATGACATTCTTTTTTCATTTTTTTGGTTGTTCTTTCTTTTTCTTTTTACTTCTTGCAGCCTTCTCAGATATTCTTTTCATGCTTTTGATGACTTCATTTTGCAACAGTTTATATTCCTTCTTATGCTTTATAGTCATAATTTTTATATGTAGCTATGTTCATATGCCATAATTTGTTTAGCAATTCCTCAATTATTTGCCACTAATTCTAGGTTTTTGTAACCCTCCCCCCCATGCTGCTATAAATATTTTGATACATAAATGGGAGGCTTTATTTTTATCATTTCATTCATTTTTACTTGAATATCATAGTGTTGCCCTTTGGAACTAAATAAACTAAATATAACTTCTCTTATACATATTTGCTTCTTAAAATATCTTCCTTTTCAATTCCTAATATTTCCATGTCATTCAACTATCTATCTATAATTTCTACACTGTTTGCTTCATATCTATAGTACTGGCAAAGATGATGAAAGGAAATTCTCAGTGCTATAGGGGTAATGGAAAGAGAAACAATACACTATTTGTGGAATTGCAAGGTGATCTAACTCTCAGGGAAAGCAATTGCTTTGTCACCATTATTTGGAAAATAAAGCTTTAAGCAAGTCACTTAACCTGCGATACTCAGTAACATCACCTATAAAATGAATGTTTTTACTATAAATGATCCCTTGAGTCACTTTTAGCTCTAATGTAGTACTGTATGAGAACTTACTATCAATTAGATCTTTCTGAAAAGGATAATGAAAATCACATAAATGGTTGTTTCCCACAACATAGTTGCAGCTTAGAGAGACTAGTTAACTTTTTCATATATTTGCCTATAAATAAAAGTGGCTACTTTTTAGGATACATATATTTTGTCAGTCCTATCTCCCCAGTACAGATAAGTGAAATAATGAAAGAAAATCTAATCTAGTTACTTATTCTACAAATGTATTTCTCCAATAAATTATTAATAAATTGTTATTATTTATTTATGATTCATTAATTAATGAACATAGATCATGTTTTATAGCACTTTACATTTTGTGATGTTCTTTTCTCATAAAACCCCAATTCTAGGTACTAAAACTATTATTACCATGGTTTTTATTGATTTATGAAGAAACTGAGGTTTAGAGAGTTTGAGTGACTCTCCTTAAAAAAAAAAAAAAATATATATATATATATATATATATATATATATATAGAGAGAGAGAGAGAGAGAGAGAGAGAGAGAGATTGATAGATAGATAGAGATAGAGAAAACTAAGCTTTAGTCATTTTACTCCAAAACTAGGTTCATTGCTTTTCTGCTTTTTTTTTTTTATCTAAAGCTGATATTTTATATGTGGGGAACTCTCAGAGTGAAAACTCCTTCCACCTTCCCACCAATATGAAAACTAGCTACTCATCCTAATTTATAGTAGTGGAGAATTGCATGAGGCTCTAAAAAGTTAAATGGATTTCCTTAGTCACACTGCCAGTAGCCATCAGAAGGACCTAAATTCCCAGCTTCCTGACTCCAAAGCTAGAAGTCTATCCTCCACTCTAAGTAGCCAGTAGTAATTGGCTTTACTCTTAAAGGGTAGCAAAGTAGAGCAACAGAGAGAGAATTGGATTTGTTGGAAATCAGGAAAACTCATCTTCATGAGTTCAAATGTGGCCTCAGATACTTAATAGTTGTGTGACTCCAGGAAAGTCAATTAACCATTTGTCTCTGTTCCTCATCTATAAAATGAGCTGGAGAAGGAAATGGCAAACTTCTCTAATAGCTTTGCCAAGAAAATTCTAAATGAGGTCAAGACAAGTTAGAGACAACTGAAACAACTCAACAACAACTGTTACTCTTAAAAAAATAGCCTTTGAGACCCTCTTAAAGAAAAAGACTTTTTGTAGTGCCAGAGAGCACTGATACTGCATATCTGTTGCGATAAACTGTCATCTGTTGACATAAACCACATGCTTGTTGCTTTGAATGTGTTGTCTTTGTGACTCCAGTGGATTGGAGCCCCCACTGAGCCCCACCTGCACTGTGAACTGCTTCTTGGTTTTGGCCAGTGAATCTTCTTGCCCTTCAGATCACTGGCAGACTCTGCCTCTTGTGAGCCTTGGAAACTTGGAAACATCTGTATTTCTGGAGCTGCAGCATCTCTGCTGAAAAGTGTTGGTCTTCTGCATGTACCAGCTTCAGACAAAAATGAAGTCTCCCTGAGTCTGCTCCTTCTCTCTTTTGGCTGCAGGCTTTTTATGAAGTGCTTAATCTAACACATTAGCCAGACATTCAGGGCCACCTTTTTCTTCTTTAGCTTTCCTCTCTCCACTGTGTGTCCTGCTTTTTTTGACTGACGAGCTCCAACTGGATTACAATTCTCCCCATCCCTGCCACAGGAAGCCATGAAGCCAGCCTTCCTATGACCCTTGGCTTATAATCATGACAAACCCAATGCATGTTTGCCCTTTGACTGCTGGCTTTTTTTTTTACACTCTCCTCCTCACCCTCCCTTGATTATAAATGGACCTTCCAACATTTATGGCTTCTTTCTTACCTTATACTTGCCAGATTTCTTTCCTTCCTTACACTTTACTTAAGACCTTAAAGGTACCCACCATTTTTTTCTTCCATGATTATTTCAGAACGTTTTAAACATGAGAAAAAATATCAAACAGATGGTTAAAAACATATTAGCTGCTCACATAATGGTATCATTGTACTAAAAGCAAAGAGAACGAAAAAGGATCAAATATTGGGTTGATGTTAAAGAAGAAATGATTCAGGCTAGTCTATTGAAACTCTATTTTAACTTGGGTTTGGACTGAAAACAATAGATGCAAGAAGAGATGCAATAGAATCTTATTCTAAGCTCTATTTAGCTGCTGTTAATGAAATCAGTTATGAGAAAAAACAGCTAATGCTTTAGTAATATGATATGATAATGAAAATAAATAATGCTCAATTAGAAACACAAGTAATTAGTAAATATGTTGATTTGCTTGCCCTGCTCATCACTCCTGAGTTGTCAGTAGATTTTTGTTTGTTTGTTTTTAGCTTCAGGTCACAACTTCTATCCTGGATACTATTTGCTACAGCTTGATATTTTACAGTATGCCACAACAGAATTATTTCCTTTTTCTAACTTAGGGAGTTTTAAAGACTAGCTTTAAACTGTGAAAATAAAGGCAGAGATTGGCACTTTAGATTCCTTTTTCTGGTTCATTACAAACTCTATCATGAGCCTGGATCTCCTTTATGTCATCGTGGATTTATTTTTACAAGGCTTTCCTTTGAGAACAATGTGCCAGGATTTGAGTGTCTTACACATTTTGTGAAAAATAAATATAAGATGTAATGTTCTGACCTTTCAGACAGTCTTCATTTTGATTGGCTAATGGTTACACCCTTTCTCCACAGATCAGTAAGGCTGTAAACAAAGCCAAAAAGAAAAACTGCCAGTCAATAAAAAATGTACTGAATATAAAAAAGGTCAGGATATTTTAGTGACACAGAAGTGGTGAAGCATGATTGTTTTCATGCTTTGAACCCAAATGACTGTATAATTAACTAAAATTAATGGGTTTTTATTCTTATAATTTTAATGAAGTAAAGTCAGAATGGTTCCACTTAATTATGATTTTCTGAAACTACAAATTTAAGAGGGATTTTTTTTTTGGTTTTAAGTAGCCCACATTTATCTATATTTTTTCTAAGAACAAGGCCTCTTAGAATCTCCTTTAAAATATTTCAAATAAAGTTGCATCATTTGAACTTAATTCTACAACACTATAATTTGATAGAGAAGAAATCTATATTTTAAGTAGTTAACATTACATATAGATATTTCTACACTTTTCAATTCACAGTCCTCTTCATTCTCATCTAAATATCATCTTCAAATAGCAGTTACCATTATCCTTCTCCACTCATGCTCCTGAAAAAGTTGTATAGCACCATTGAAGGAAGTCATGAAGCTATACTTATGAGGTTCTATACAAATTCATATTTGTTTATCTCAATTAGATCTTTACTGATGCACAGCAATCTTCTAATGATCTTTCTTTGGCTAACCCTCTTCAAAATTTTCATCTCAACTCCATACCTATGGAAGGTAGGTAAATTACGCCCACCTTTTACAGAGAAAGAGACCAAGAGGAAAAGAGGGTAAGTGATTCTTCCAGGAGTCACACAGCTAGTAAGTGTCTGAGAATAGATTTAAATGCACATTTTCCTTATTCCAAGTCCAGAACTCTTTTCACTCTGCCACCTACCTGACCCTAGCACATAAAGAAACATTTATCATGTTTGCAAAGTATTTTAGATATAATTATCTCCTTTGAAATTCAAAACAATTTTGTGAGATTGTGTACTCATTATCCACATTTCAAAGATAAGGAAACTGGGACTACAATGACTAAGTATGGCAGTATTTGAACTCAAGCTTTCCTGATTCCAGGTTAAATACTCTACTTACTGCACAACCCAACTTCCATTAATAAATATTTGCTTAATCTAATATTTCTTCACTCTATTTCTTGTAATAACTAATACAGTTCATCAGCCCTCATCACTGATACTCTCCTTTCTTGATATTTTCAGTACAACTCTAGCTAATTC
This sequence comes from Monodelphis domestica, assembly GCF_027887165.1. NCBI lineage: Eukaryota > Metazoa > Chordata > Mammalia > Didelphimorphia > Didelphidae > Monodelphis > Monodelphis domestica. The sequence continues at coordinate 156,346,269 of NC_077234.1, forward strand.
CTCCTTATTTCTCTTAAGGGTTCTTCCTAGTTTCCATTTCCATTTCCACTGTTCTTCCATCAGGGAAATGTAGGGCAGATCATCTATGAACCCTCACATGGCCACAGAGAACCTGAGGTAGCAGGGAACAGAGTGGGAGACTGGTTCATTGCTAGATTCTATGCATTCCTATGTGGCAGCAGAGTGCATGAGACAGCAGATCCCAGAAGAGGGGACTTGTTCAGTTCAAGCCACTTAGCAGGAGGAGGAAAACAGTAGAGTGGGGACTAGCCTAGCCAATGAAACATCAGGGAATCTATTAACACAAGGTGTTGAATCTAGCTGGACAAAGCAGCCTCCTTAGAGAAAGCTGGAAGGGCCACCTGTCTTGATAGACACACTGTGGGAAAGAAAGGCAGCCAGACCTAACCCAAGAACCAGAGAAGAGCACCTTGTAAGCGTGGAGCAATGTTCCTCTTATCCCAAGAACAGAGAAGAACCTCAAAAGGTAGATAAAGTAAAGGGGGGAAATAGGTAGAAAATTGAGCAAAACAAATGAACAACAAAAAAGGCCTTGACCTTAGAAAGTTAGGTTAGTGACAGGGAAGACCAACACACAAATTCAGAAGAGGACAACAATGACCAAAAGGAACATATGAAGCACTAAAGGAAAGTGTGAAAGCATATCAGGCTTCAAATTTCTTCTAGAAGAAATTGAAAAGAATTTAAAATGCCAAATAATAAGAAAATTGACAGAAAACTCCAATAGCTAAAGGAAAAAAATTCACAGAGTAAATCAATTCCTTAAAAAATATAATAAGACAAAAGGAAATGGAGACCCAAAATATATAGGAAAAAAAATCTATAGAGAATAGAAGAGAACAAATGAAAATGGAGGCCCTGCCAAAAAAAAGAGAGAGAGAAAAGACACTGAAGAAAACAATTCTTTTAAGAGTAGGACTGGCCAAATGGAAAAGGAAATACAAAATCTGAAATAAAAAAAAACACTTACAAAAAATTAAAATTGGGCAAAGAGAAGCAGATGAATCCATAAGACATCAGAAAATAGTAAAAGAAAACTTAAAAAAATGAACTATAGAGTTAAATATAAAATACCTCACTGGAAAAAGAACTGACCTCAGAAAAAAGATTTAGGAGAGATAATCTAAGAATCCTTGAAATACCTGAAAGCCAAATTTTAAAAAATAGAGCATGTATGCCATATTACAAGAAATCATCTCCAAAAACTACTCTGATATCCTCAAACAAAAGGGAAAAATAGAAATTGAGAGAATCCACTGATCACCTCCTGAAAGAGACTCTAAAATAAAATACTCTAGCACTATTATAACCAAATTCCAGAATTTCCAAGCTAAGGAAAAAGTACTGCATGTATGGAGAAGGAAAAAAATTCAAATATCATGGATCTACAGTAAGAATTATACAGGAGCTAGGAGCTTCCACTTTGAAGGATCAGAAGGCATGGGCTATAATATTCAAAAGTCAAATGATCTAGGACTGAAGCCAAGAATTGCATACCCAATACAATTGATCATAATGCTCTAGGAGTAATCTTGCTGTCATTGGAATTAGGATTAAAGTGGAAATAACACCCACATTTAAGCCAGCTATAGAAATCTACCTTACTCTTTAGGGAAGTAAGATAGTACAGAGAGTAAGGGGTGGAGGAGATGGACCAAAAGGAAACTAAATTGGAGCTGGTGGTCCTCAAAACCAAACATCTTTGAAAAGAGAGTCTGAAAGGAGAATGAGAAGAGGACACAGGAAATAGAAGATGGAGGAAAACACAGAATTAGCAATTAGCACTGTGAATATGAATAGGATAAACTCACCATAAAACAGAAAAAGATAGCAGAGTTTATTAAAGACAATAGTCCTGTAATATGTTGTCTACAAGAAACATATTTAAAGCAGGGAAATATAGGCAGAGTAAAAATAAGAGGTGGGAGTAGAATCTACTATGCCTCAGCTAAAGTTAAAGACAAAAAAGCAGAGGTAACAATCATGATCTCAGACAAAGCAAAAGTAGAAGGAAAAATTGATCTAATTAAAAGAGATAAAAATGATTTAGATTATTATGACATCATAGAGAATAAAATAATATCAATATCAAACATATGAAATAGCATCCACATTCCTAATGGAAAGTTACATAAGTTAAAAGAGGAAATAGAGTAAAATGTTACTAGTGGAGGACCCTAAACTTCCCCTTTCAAAAGTAGAGACATTCAGACAAAAATAATCAAGAAAGAAGTTAAGGAGGTAAATAAAACTTTAGAAAAGTTTGATTTGATAGGTCTCAAGAGAAAACTGCATGGACTTAGAAATAAATATACCCTTTTCTCAGCAGAAGACACCACCTTCAGAAAAGCTAACTATATATGACATAAAAGCCTCACAACCAAAAGTAGAAAAGCAGAAATATTAATTACCTATTTTCAGTCCATAATGCAATAAAAATTACACTCAACAAAAGGCAGCAGAAAGACTAAAAATTAATTGAAAAATAAATGATCTTATTCTAAAAAATGAATGGGGTTTGGGCACCTGGGTGGCTCAGTGGATGGAGAACCAGGCCCAGAGATGGGAAGTCCTGGGTTCAAATCTGAACTCAGACATTTCCTAGCTGTGGAGTCCTAGGCAATTCACTTAACCCCCATCTCTTAGGTCGATGTTGCCTAATATTAATTAATTCGTTCCCCAGAGTAAATGTTGCTACTTCACAGAGTGGGAAAAAGCTAGTGTGTTGTTGTTGTTGGGGTTTTGTTTAGTTGTATTAGCAGGGGTTTTAGAATCATTATTAGAGACATTGGGAAGTTGAGCTATCAGTTTTTTTGCCTAGAAATAGTTTCATTGAGTTTTACTATAAACTCCTTTAGCTGCAGTAGCCTCACTTCATTTTGATCAGTTTTCAGTTGCTTTTTCTTTCTCTTTATAATTTGGCTGAGTATGAGGTGCAATTGGTATCCCTGCAGTAATGCAGTTAAAAGAAAGAAGGCAAATATTGGCAATAATCTGAGTATGTCTAAAAGGGTGAGATGTAATATCCCACCAACAGTTTTTGGCAGAGACAGTTGCTGGAGATAAGATGGTACCTCCACTTGTAGTACTAGAGCCTTAGTCTCAAATACCATGGTTCCTTTTTCTGAATGCTAATTTTAGAAGATTGTAGGTTAATTCGAATCCTTTTTGGCTCACCAAGCTGTTATAACTATAAAATAGCTGGTATATTGACACCAAAACTATTATAAGTATAAATGATCTAATGTTGGTTTATTGAAAATAGGTATTGAATATTGATTGTTGGTTGGTAAAGCTCTCAAGGGTTAATCTATTTGAAGGTGGTGGATGGAAGGCTGGAATCAGCATAATGCAACTCTTATTTATTTCTAGTAGACTTAAGTAAGGAGAGGAATATAGGAAATAGGAACCTAGGAGTTAGGAAGAGGACAGGAATCTCTTAACCTTATTCTAAAATGTCTAAATAAACCCTCCACCAACTAGCTGCTATCCTTGCAGCTTCTTCTTGTCTGCCAAAGTAGACATCCTTAAACTTCTCTAGGCTATCTTTAATCATATTTTTATCTGACTAAAACTAGGCTAAGAACTCCTAAATTAATACACAAAGTCTTCACAGGGAAACTGCCACAGCTTCTGTCTCTCCAAAGTCAGAGAAGACAAGGCTTCTGAGGGCTTCTTCCCTCTCCACTCAAATCCAACTGCCTCTTTCAGTTGACACAAGCAGCTCTCTAGCTCCCTCTCAGGTTCTGAGGAGAAAAGCTCTCAGTAAAACACTTTCTCAGCTTAGTCTGTTTATCTCAAACTCTCTAAGTAATGGTCTAAAAGTCACTCATTGATCTTTCTTTCTCTGAAAGATAGACCCAGCAACCTGCTTTCAAGGAAGTCAGAGAGACTGGCCCAGAACTCCAAATGACTCTTTCTTTCACTCTAAGCCTCTTAAAGGGATAGAGGGTGAGAGCTATCTCCTCTAGTTTCTAAAAGGAGATTGTGTGATATTTCTAAAATCTTCCTTTAATATAACACTTCTGCTCTTAATGAGATAGAATAAACTAAATAAAACTCCTCATAACAGTGGGAAGGTTAAGAGAGAGAAATACTGAACTGTAAAATTTCAGAAAACAATTGTCAAGAGTTGTTTCCAAAAGTAACTGAAAAAAGTAAAAATTAAAAAAAAAAACTACACCTGAATTTCTCACAGAAATCTCAAAGTATATATGTCCCCAAATAAACATATCTTTTTCTAGTCACAATGACTTAAAATCTGGGAATAATTCTTGCCCTTTTTCTTTCTATTTCTTCCCTTCCGCATCTCCTTCCAAACAGTTGCCAAATTCTGTCACATCACACTACTAAATCACATTGAGGTTGCAGTTCATTACAGTCCTCTGATTTATTTTAGGGAAACTACCATCTGTCAGGAAAATCAAGTTCAAGAATATCTTTGGTTATTCCATAATCCTCCTAAAGTAAACAGACCACCCTGTCTATAATCACAACTAGCTATGTGCTGTGGGATTAATCATCTGTTCTCTCAGAGCTTCAGTTTCTTAATCTATAAAATGGACATGATGATACTTTTTTTTTACTATCTACTTATTATACAAGATGCCTTTTATATTTTCTAAAATGCGATGAACATGTGAGCTGTTATCATTTCTTTTGTTTCATAACCAATTTTTAGATGTACAGGTAACAAGATGGTTGAGTTGTCACATTGAATTCTCTAATCCTTTATTTGATGATTTAGTGAGGGGCACATTGCCTTACTCTCTTCTAACTTCCTCTTTCCAGGTTTTCATAGCCTAGAGGCGAAATGTGAAAATAAAGTATCCCATTGGAAAGGTGAATTTCAAAATTGCATTGAAAATATTGTGCTCATGTTAACATCTGGCATACACAAGGGGGTCATACTGAATTGGTTCAGAATAAGCTCCTTTGGAAGTAAACCTTTATTAGATGAGGAAGCTTCAGGGGAACCTCTTCTAGAATCTGTTCTTAATAGATCATTTGAGAATGAATTCTGCACAGCTGGCCAAAAATTAAATAAAAAAAGGGCTATATTACTTGCCAACAGCTAGGCATTAAGTGAATTTGCAATCTTTCATGGTTTTTCCTTTTAAAAAGGTCTGGGAATATTGATGGCTTGTACATAAAAAAAGACTCTTTTAACCATGGAATAATAGGATCATAGGATTCAAGTTTCAAAGACACCTTCCATGTCATTAGTCCCACCTGATCATTTATAGAGTAGGAAATTGAGACTCAGGGAGAGGTTGTGACTTGTCCAAAGTCATAAAGGTAGTAATTAGCAAAGCTAGTATCCAAATAGAAGAAAAGAAGATTGTGCTGTAGTGAAACCTGTCTGAAACTTCTGTTTGATAGCAGCTAATTTGATAGAAGTTACTTAAAGAATTGAAAAAATTAACAAGTAGGGAAAAAACAAACCTACGTAACTCACAAAATTTTAGTTTACCTCTGAGCCAGTACTCCTGGCTTGGGCACATATCCGTAGATAAAGCTTACCAAAAATGAGGTAATGTAGGCAACATCAAAGCATGCTTTTGTAGCAGAACAAGACTCTGTGTAGTCTTGGTTTTTCTTTATTGTAGTTTATGGTTAAAGCATAGCCTACTTCTCCAATCCCCTGGTTTTACAGAGAAATGCAGAGAGTTCTCTATAGGATTGGGAAGGGTGGGATAATTTGGCTCCATTTCCAGAAAAGCAGAAAATGGCAGGTTTTCTTTCTTAAGGGACTTTGCAGCTTGTATAATTATGCCTTAAGGAACTGGAATGAGGGAAGTAGGCTGTTGGCTAAGAATGTTGAAAGAAATAAATAACTGCAATTTCTTTGTTTACTATTACACCTGGAAGAAGGAAAAACAAATGTGGACTCAATCTCCTAGAGCGATTAAAAAAAAAACAACAACTATTGAACAATTTGAAAAATATTTTAGGCTGAATTACTTGGCTAAGAACCTCAATTTCCCACTAAATTCATGCTCATATACTTAAGCATATTGCATTTTTAATATTTGCCAAGAAATAATACACCATAAATTCAGATGAACTATCCAATAATTCTAATTTAATTAATATACAGCGGAAGAAAAGCATTAATAATGAGTATTTGTTTAGGTTGTTTTGAATGAGATGATACAGTTAAAAACAATACCTTCCTGGAGTTCCTTTATTATCAATGTAAATTTTTTCTTTTCTATTGTACAGTAGTCTAGATCTTGCCACAGTGTTAACTTTCAAGTGCTTTTTAAAATTAATTTTTGGTTTTTTATTACATATCAGTACAATCTTCAGTAATCATTTCTGACATTTTACCACCTACGTTCTCTATCTCCCTCCCACCCATATCCCTTCCCCATGTTGGCAGGCAATCAGATATAGATTGTTCCTGGGTTATTATGCAAGATATATTTATGTGTCCTTGTTGTGAAAGAAGACACATATCATTTACACTAGAGGAGAATTCATGGTGGGAAATAGAGTGAATGGCATACTTCAAGCTACATTCAGGCTTCATTGGTTCCTTCTATGGCATTTCTGAGTCCTTTGGAGTTGTCCTGGAGTTTTGCACTGCTGCTAATACACAGTTAATCATTGTATTTTATTCTGTTACTGTTTATGCTATTTTCCTGGTTCTGCTCACTTCATTTTGCATCAGTTCATTTATGTCTTGCCAGGCTTTATTTGTGGTCATCTTATTTGGCACAATAGTATTCCATTAAAGTAGCACAGCTTGTTCAGCCCAGTCCCAATTGATGGACATTCTGGTTGCTAGTTCTTTGCTACCACAAAAGGAGTTGCTATAAATAATTTAGTACAAGAAGATCCTTTCCCTCTAACTTTGTTCCTCATGCCTTATTATAAATTGCTACTATTTTTTGCTTTCCTTAATTATGTTTAGTTTACTTTTGTAATAGTACCTCTTTTAGGAAGCAGCTAGGTTGCTCCGTGAATATTGCTTGCTGGACCTGGAGTTAGGAAAACTTGAGCTTTAAACGAGCGTCAGATATTTATGAATTGTGTGACCCTTTGCAAGGCATTTAACTTTTACTTGCTTTAATCCACCTGAGAAAGAAGTGGCAAACCACTTAACTAACTTTGCCAAGAAAACCCTGAATGAGGCTAAAAGGAATCTGACCTGAATGAATGAATGAATGAATGAATGAATAATAACAATTTTCCTTCTGGGATACATCACCAGCTTGCTTTGTTTTTAGCCAAAAGTCTACACTACTTGCTAGTAGCTAAGCATTAAGTTAATTGGCAATCTTGCAAGGTTTTTCGCTTTTTAAAAAAGAAAAGAAACCTGGAATATTGATGACAACATAAAAAACACTGTGTAACTAAAAATATAACCCTAAAGGACTACCTTGAGGTTCAAGGAGTACTTTGTGGATAGCTATATCTAAAACTGTAGCTTATCAGCTCTGTGCTTCCCGTGAAAAATTATTTAGTTGATAAAATTATCAAAGATATTTACTAAATTGGCATAATATAAAGTTTATATATTTGAATTTATATAGTTATACATAAGAATTATATATGAATATACCTTAGATATCAGATATTTATCAGAGAAAATTACTACAAAGTTTTCCTCAGTCAACTCTATTCCTTTTGGTTTTAGGAAAAATAGAATGAATTGATTTTGTTGTTGCAAAAGCTTTAAAATTTTATATAATCAAAATTGTCCTCACTTCTCAGCCTTTGTACTGACTAAGATCAAGTGCCAAATTGTCTATTTGAATTTCAATGATTCTCCATAATCACTTGTTTGCAAAAGATCTATTCCTCTATGATACAACCTTTCAAATCTGGGTCACATGTCCATGTGAAGCTTATCGTGGCAATTGGCATCATAATATTGTTAAATTTTAATTTCCTTCAGATTCTTTCGGGTTTCCCACTTTTTGTCAGATAGTGAGTTTTTGCATAAGTACTAGAATTGTTGGGATTTTAGACACTATGCAACGGTTTTTGTGTATTCCTGGATCTTGTATTCCTACCTTGAATCAGTAATAAACTTTTCTATTTTCTAAGAAGTACAAGATTATTTTGACTACTACCTTTTGTAGTGTAGTTTGAGATCTGATAACACTAGGCCCTTTTCATTCTCATGACCCTCCCCCAGTAGCCCTAGAAATTAATTACTCTTCCTTCAGATGGATTAAAACATTTTCCCAATTTTTTTTTAGTTTTTAAAACATTATTTTATTTGGTTATTTTCATACATTTTTCATTGGAAACAGATCATTTTCATTGCCCCCCCCGCCCCACCCTCCCGCCGTCCCTTCCCTAGCCGACATGCGATTCATCTGGGTATCACATGTGTCCTTGCTCTGAACCCATTTCCTTATTGTTGGTATTTGCATTAGGGCGCTCATTTAGCTTCTCTCCTCAATCATGTCCCCTCAACCTCTGTAGTCAAGCAGTTGCTTTTCCTTGGTGTTTTTACTCCCTCAGTTTGTCCTCTGCTTGAGGATAGTTTTTTTTTTCTTTTCTCTTAGATCGCTGCAGGTTGTTCAGGGACATTGTAAAGCCATTACTGGAGAAGTCCATTACGTTCTCTTGTACCACAGTGTGTCAGTCTCTGTGTACAATGTTCTCCTGGTTCTGCTCCTCTCGCTCTGCATCACTTACTGGAGGTTGTTCCAGTCTCCATGGAATTCCTCCACTTTATTATTCCTTTTAGCACAATAGTATTCCATCACCAACATATACCACAATTTGTTCAGCCCATTCTCCAATTGAAGGGCATCCCCCCAATTTCCAATTGTGGTCACCACAAAGAGCGCAGCTATGAATATTCTTGTACAAGTCTTTTTCCTTATTATCTCTTTGGTGTACAAACTGTTATAATTAAAATATTGAAGCCATAAACTGTGGCATTTCAGTGGATGCCATAAACTGTAAGAGTTAAAATGGTTGAGGTTGTAAACTGTAGTGATTAAATAGTGGAAGATATAAATTATAGTAGATATAAGAGTGGGTGAGTAAATTGTGACCGCAGAAAATGTTTTCACTACAGTGTCTTGTTTTAAATCAAATATAAGGTGGTCACCAGGGAAATATTCCCAATTATGAATATATCCAAGTCAACTGGGTTTTATAGAGAATTTAATTAATAATACAATAAGGAATTCAAAGTACATAAGAGTTGAGTATTTCCTATCTCCAACCTCTTTACCCTTCCAGTGTATTGATGTTCTCCCCCCTCCTGCCATGAGCTTCTTTGTGACATATAAATTTACCCCCATTTGTTTCTTTTCCCATTTCTTTTAGTCATAAACTCTTTTTTTAAACCTCTAGTCGTGTATATATATATATTTTTTTTCATGCATATATCTACATACCTATTTATGTCTTGTCCTTTCATCCTATACAGTTTGTCACTGTTCCCTCTGAGTGTAATTCTTCTAGCTGCTCAGGTGATAGCAACAGTTTTTAGAGTTACCAATGACCTCTTTTCTTATAGGGATACATACCATTTTAATTTATTGAGTCTCTTAATTTTTTTTGTTTTGTTTGTTTTCCCCCCCTCTTTTTTAATTACCTTTTGATGATTCTCTTGAGTTCTGTGGTTGGACATCAAATTTTCTGTTCAGGTATGGTCTTTTATTTATGAATGCTTGGAACTCTTCTGTTGTGTTGAATGACCATACTTTCCCCTATAAGAATATAGTCAGTTTTGATGGGTATTTTATTCTTGGTTGTAGACCTAGTTCCCTTGCTTTCCTGAATATCGTATTCCATGCCTTTCAGTCCTTCAGTGTGGATGCAGCCAGGTCCTGTGTTAACCTCACTGTGTTTCCATGGTATCTGAATGGCTTCTTCTTGGCAGCTTGTAATATCTTTTCTTTCATCTGATTGTTTTTGAATTTGGCTATAACATTTCTTGGTGTTGTCAGTTGAGGATTAAATACAGGGGGTGATCTGTGGATTCTTTCAATCTCCACTTTCCACTCTTGTTCTAGGATCTCGGGACAATTTTCCTGGATAATTTCCTCTAGTATTATGTCCAGGCTTTTTCTTTTGTCGTAGTGTTCTGGTAGTCCAATTATTCTTAAATTGTCTCTTCTTGAACAATTTTCTAAATCATCTGTTTTGTGAATGAGATGCTTCACATTTTCCTCAATTTTTTCATTCTTTTTGTTTTGTTTTATAGTGTCCTGCTGCCTTGTGAGGTCACTTGATTCTAGTTGTTTTATTCTGGTTCTTAAAGACTGGATTTCATCTCTGGCTTTTTGGTCATCCTTTTCCTTCTGGTCTGATTTTCTTTGAAGATCCTCTTTCATCCTCTTTACCTCATCTTTCATCTCCTTTGCCTCTTCTTTCATCTCCTTTGCCTCATTTTCCAGCTGGTTGATTTTGGCTTTCAAGACACTATTTTCTCATTTTAGTTCAAATGCCTCTGTTTCCAGATGACTTATCTTAATTTTTAAGTTCTTTTCCCAATTGTCTTCAGCCTCTCTTAGTTGTGTTTTGAGTTCTTCCACAGCCTGTATCCAATTTGCTGGGATTTCTGGTTTATTGTTTGTTTATCTCTCTCCCTCTGTTCCATTTGCTGAGTAGTAGCTGTCTATTGTAGTTTCTTTCTTCTTTTTCTGTTGTTTGCTCAAATTCACCCCTTCTTTGCTCCCCGTATTTGTCTGTGCTCTTGTTCCTCTCATTTTTTTTTGTTTTTTTTGGGGGGACTTCTATCAGTCTCCCCTCTTGGAGCTTTAAAAGAAGATCTCTTGGTGTAGTCTCTGGGGGAGGGTTGTTTGGCATTTGAGCTTCCCTGTCCTCTGGAGGCTTTTGATTGGCTTAAAGACCAGCAATCAATGAGGATGGGTGAGGAGCCTGGGCTTCCCTGAGTTCTGGACACTTTTGATGGGATTAAGTTCAGCTTGGTTGGCCTGGGTTTACTCTGAGTTTTAAACTTCCTCGATGGCTGGAGCAAATATGGAGGATTTCCAAAGCTCTGGCCAGGCTGCCAGGCCTATGCTCCTTCTAGGCTGCCACCTTGACTCTGCCTCTAGGTTTCTGTTTTTTCAGAAGACCCTGCTCTCTAGGGGGCTAGGGGTAGTGGCCTCCCTGGGCTCTGAGGGCTCCTAATGGGATTAGGTTCAGCTGTTTTGGGCCAAATGAGCCCTGAAGCAAAAAACCTCCTCCTCCACAATCTGTGTTGTGTTGAATGCCTGGAGACTGGCCCAGCTCTGAGGGCTCCTGATGGGATTGGGTTCAGCTGGTGCCCTAAAGCTGGAACCTCCCTTGAGACTCAGATGGAAGGACTCAGCCAGGGGGCTACAAGCTTCCCCCTTCTCTCTATGTTTCCCTGCCGTCTGTGTTGGGCGCCCCAGAGACTGGCTCAGGTTGCTTTCAAGGTAAGTTCTTCAGAATAGCCAGCCCTGAGGCCCTTTTACAGGACCTGAGGTTCCCGATGCTGCCGTGGGCTCAGCACTCTGGGTTGGGGGGGATGGGTCCTGGGACCTTCCTTCTGCCTACCCCTTAGATCCGAGTGATCTAGGGTTCTGGCTTTTGGGAGGCCATACCTTTTGATCCAGGTCCAGGAGGAGGGTTCCCAGGGTCTGTCCTGCTGTTCAGCTTGAATTTCGGTGTCCTAGGAGCACTCAGTTTGCAATTGTTAAGGAAGGGTTTCTGAGGTCTGAACTTTTGCTGCTTCTAAGCCGCCATCTTGACCTCCCAATTTTAAATGTACTCTTTTAGTAGTTTTGTGGCACTGAACAATAAAAATAACTTGTATAATCATTTTGTTGTCATGGCAAAGTAAAATTTGTTGGATGGAGTTGCAACTAAAAATACTGTAATTCAACAGTTAAGATTCGTCCAGAGTCATATCCATATATTAGCTTTTGGTCAATTAGTGCAAACCACTTTCTTTATGGAGTAGCTTCCAACCAATTAATGAAGTAAAATGTCTTATATACATCAGTGAACAAGAAGATAAATCTTAATGTATTAGAGAAGTTCAGGATATCTGCTATATCCAAGTATTTTCCAAAAGTAAAAATTCTATAATACTGATAATATAGACTGACGAGAGGCAAAAAATGAAGAGTTACCTAAAGGTCACTTAGAATAGATAGATTTTAACCCAATCTATCTTCCTGTACAAAGAAATATACAATTTATGAACGAAAGGGAAGAAAGTAGAAAAAGTAATAGAAAATGGGGGTACTCACCCAATTGAAGAAACAAAACTTTAAAATAGATGGAGCTAAGTGGACTGCTACAAAACCTGGAACAATATCTTTCCAATTATTTACATCTCTTGCTACTGTAATAATATTTTATAACTGTATTCTTTCTTTACAATATGGCAAATATGGAAATATGAAGCATGATCATGCATGTATAACTTTAATCATGTTATGTGCTATCTCACGGAAGGAGGATGAAAGAGAATTAGGGAGAACATATGGATTGAAAAGTGTCAAAATAATTATTAAAATTTTATCTATACATAATCTGAAAAACATAAGTATAATAAACATTTTTAAAGTAACTGTATTCTTACTATTTCTAAATGTGTCTTTATAAATGGACTGCCAGATGTCTCATAATTATATAGAATTCAGAATGGAATTTCTATGTCTTCATTCTGAATTTTCTTGCTAATATATATAATAATTATCATTTTCACTATGCTTTAAGGTTTGAAAAGCACTTCACATATTATAACTTATTTGATTCTCATAACAATTCTATATTTGAGTGATAAATGGAATATAATATTATTCTTTATTTTTCTATTTTTCAAAGAATTTGTATAAAATTAAAATGTATTTATTTGAACATTTGATGATATTCACTTACATATTTAATACAGTATTGTTCCCCTTTCAGCATTAAATTATGCCTTTTTCTACATCATTTTCTGAGATTAGATCATTAAAATTTCCTATTTCTTTTTCCGTTAATTTGACTATATTTTCATCAATAATTAACCATTTTATTTTTTATCAGTTTATGGAATATATTTGGAAAATTAAGAAATAATTTCCTTTATTTTCTCTTCATTTGCTTTCCTAATTTGATTAATGTCTTATCTATTAATATTGATGTCCTAGTTTTATTTACCAAATCATTGTTTCTTTTGAACTTTCTATTTAATTGACTTTCTTTTATTTTTATTTGGATTTTATTTTTCATATTTTGCTGTTTGTTTTTATTTGTTTGCCTAACTCATTCATCTTTCTTTTGTTGATGGAAATGTTTAGAATATACATTTCTCCACTCTTTTGTTTAGTTGTATCCCAAAAGGTTTGGTTATTTCTCATTTTTGTCATTTTCTTAGGTGAAATAAAATCTATTTTCCATGAAGTATTCTTTGATCCACCATTTCCTTAAATTGAAGTTATTTAAGCTATAATTTTGAATGATTTCTTAATAGAAATTGTGTTATTTTATTATACTTTTGTCAGTAAATTACATGTTAATATTTTGCTTTTTGACTTTTTAATGCAGTATTTTCCTTTTTTCTCCTTTTTGCCATTGTACAATGTCAAGTTTTATAAAGATACAATCAGAATTAAGAAATAGTTAGACTCCTTTCTATTCCTATTTAGTAAATGCCATAAGTCAGTCATAACTGAATTTCATAAAATGATATTGACATCCTTAATCTCTTTCTTCTTTATCTTTTTTGAGTAATGTTTCTCATTCTGAGATGAAGACATTGTTTTCTAAACTTAATGGTTTTGCTGGGTTTTTCCTCCCAGCATTTCAACATTTCCTTTATTATATTATATACACATATATTATATATTGTCATTACAGATTTCATTTTTAATGCTACCTTTAAACATAAAGTAGTTAAATATTTAAGCAATGTCAATTTTTAATACTGTATTGTCAAATGTATAACTGCTTTCTTTAACACTTGACTTCACTTAGAGCACAGTAAGTTCTGTTCTGGCTCAGTTTCAAATGTTTTGTGTAAATAATATGTTGTTGAATTTAGGTTTCTAATAACGAGAGTAGTAACAGCTAACACTTATTTAGCACCTATTGTGTGTCAAACTACATTTATTTTCCTCATATTTTCTTTCTTTTCTTTTAATCCCTTTATTATATTCTTCCTAAAATTGAAATTTTTTTCCTTATATTCTCTCTTATCCTTTCTTTCTTCTTAAAGCTTCTCTCCCATTTCTCCACCAAACCTGTTTCTCAACTGAATTTAATGCATTACTATAATAACTTCTTTGTGTTTATATTTAAATTTCTTTTGTTCTCTGCATTTAAGTGTGAAGTTCTGAATCATCTATCCCTTCTTCCATGTTTGCATACTCTTCTCACGCACCCAAGTTATGTAATAAAGCACATTACATCCCCGTCTTCCTCATTTCTTCCTTGTCATGGCTTTTCCCATTCTGTGTTTTTCTTCTCCTAACCACATTGAAACAGAATGAAAGCACCTCGCCATTCCCTACATCCACATTTTAACAGCTCCTGTTAATCTTAAAGATTTTAGAATTCCAAGAGTCCAAAGGGACACTTACTCTTTTCTCCCTGAGAAGATGCTCACTATATATAGAGCTCCTTTCAATTACTAATTTGCCTTTCTTCACATGCTTTTAATTCCTATCATATATTTGTTTTTCCCTTTTCTACCATACTTCTCTTTTCCACATATCTCAGTACGGCTGTTTTTATAGAGGCTCTTGTATTTTCTTTTCTTTTTTTTTTCTTTTCTTAAAATACTTACCTTTTGGCTTGGAATCAATACTAAGTATCATTTCCAAGGCAGAAGGACTGTAAGGCTTAGGCTGTTGGGGCTAAGTACTGCTAGGAGTGTCTGAGGCTGGATTGCAACTCAGGACCTCCTTCCTCCAGTGGGTCCACCTCTCCATCCACTGAAGCACCTAGCTGCCCTGGGAATCTAGTATTTTCTAAAAGAACTGAAGCGGATGGAAAGAGTTCCTTACTTTTTTTATATTTTAATATAGTTTCCTTTAATCTTTACTCCTGAGTGTTTCACATTTTGAGAAGGGATAATCCTTCTTTTCTTTATTCTCAAGTATTTTGCTAAGTTTCATCCCTATGTTCTATTCAATTTCATTTGTGCTTAGTATGTAGGCTGAAAATACTGTTTTTGTTTTCATTTTAGCATTCCTGTGAGGTAGAGTGTATCAATATTACAAAAGGGACTAAGAAACAGAGCAATTATAACCTATCCAATTGCAGTTAATCTGTTGGATTGGCAAAGTGAGAGTGGAAGACAATAAATAGGTTTGCTGGTCTGGAGGCTCACTTGTAGAGTCCTGGGAGTAGATTTCATGAGCTATTCCTACAGTCGGTGTTTTATCTGCAAAACCACAGAGCTTTAATAAATTTCTGGACTGTATTGCATAAACCAAATGCCACCAGAGCAGTGACCTTTCAAATTGCTGGAGCAATAAGAGCTGAAATCAGAAGGCTTAAACTCAAAGCAAACACTGACAATAAATCCTTAGGAAACCACCTCCATGTCTGTCCAACTTAATGTAATAGGTCATAGCCGAAAAAGTGGCTTGGGGAGGGTTCAAATATTTTACAGAAGTTTTTTAATATAATTTCTTTTCAGGTGTAATTCTAGAATAGGAAGGTTCCCCCTTTGAAATAGAAAGAGTAGGGAAATTTCAATAAATAAGCTAAAACAAGTAAAGATGGTAAAGAATGCTTGGCAAAATGGGGACAAAAATGTAATGGGAGGAATTCACATTTAGCCAAAGAGATTATGAGACTACTAAAGAGAAGACTGTAAAGGTGATGTTAATAAGATGCAAAGGGAAATATTGAAATATTTTTATATGTAACTTTGAATAAAATTTCTGTTTTAAATACTCAGGAACCATTATAGATTTTTGTATTTTTCAAAAATTTTCCTCAAATATTTCCATGAAGATTTTCCCTACATAATAGTTTTATCACAAAGTAAAGCATGTACAGATCAATTTCTAGTATTAATTAATTATTTGTGATTTAGAAAATTTGCCAGTAGTTTCATAATGAATACAGCTTTGTTTGTGACTTTGAAATTCTTCTTTGAATTTCATTGTCAGTATTTAATTTTTCTCTTGTAAGTTTTCATCAATAGTAGTGAATCCAAACAGCACACACATTCAGAATACTTGCAATCAAATTGATATTTTATTAACATTTTATATATTATATTCATTTCCTCTATGCATGCATATATTGTTGAAAGTGTAAGAAAAGAGTAATTACAGTTAGAAACAGGGTTAATAACAGGTTGTTTCAGTCAATACAACTCTGTGACCTCATTTTGTGGTTTTCTTGGCAATGATACTGGAATAGTTTACTATTTCCTTCTTCAGTTCATTTATACAAATGAGGAACTGAGAAAAAGATGGGTTAAGTGACTTGCCTAGGGTCACATAACTAGCAAATTTCTGAGGCCAGATTTGACTTCCTGATTCCAAGCCCAATGCTCTATCCACTTCATTTTTATTTTTTAAAAGAAAATCCATTTGTTGTGTCTCTGTATGTTTTTAAAAGGTGATAAATTATTTTCTTTCTCACAATAAACATACTATATTTGTGAACCCTCCATTGCCTTATTTCTTTGAAACTGGAGAATTTTTCCAAGTATAAGATACTGCCAGCTGGTTAGCAAAAAGAACAAATTGAATCTATTGAGAAATTAATTCACCAGCTGAGGGATGTAGACTTGGACCAGAGTCATCAGAAATTCCACCCACTAAACTTATCATCCAAGATATAGAAGATCTCTAATTAGCTTCCCAAACCAATTAAACACAAGCAGGAAGCATTAGTCATCAACACTATTTTGAGTTGATCAACTGACTTGAGAAACTGCATAACAGGAGGGAAAACTATGCAGTCACTTTTTTCTTCTGTCCTTCATGCTTGCTGCTATAGGAACTTGTACTTGTTTGGTTCACAGGTGGAAAAAAAATATCAGATTATTTCCAGTTTAGCAGGTGTACAGAGATATGGTGAGAAAAGAGGATTATGTTTTTTTTCCTGCTCTCCTATACACCCTCTTTTGAGAATCTAATTTGCTTGAACTCATCTCCTATCAATAGTCAATTTATTTAAGAGTTCAGGATTTGAGAAAACCTAACCTAGAATTCTAATGCTCTTAAATTAAGCAACCTAAAAATATCTAGAGATAATTTTGAGGTGGGATATCTGTGAGGGAGAATTATAAAATAATAAAAAAATTGCACACAACCCTTTGATGAGGATTTACTAAGAGTCTGATAAAATAGAACAAATGTCTCAACTTTTTAAAAATAGTATTTTATCTTCTATTATGATAGTGAACTTGACGTGGATTCTTGGTAAAAGTCTAAAAAATGTTAAAAAATAGTAGAATCATAAATATAAAGTTGTGAAGGATGTCAGGGCCCTCTGGTGCTAGGGTATTATTATTTTGGATGAGGAATCTGAGGTCCCTAGAAACAAAGACTTGCCTAAAAATCACATCAGTAGCAACTATTGGTGTTCAAAATTGATGTCTGAACTGAAGTTATTTTAATCTCAAGCCAGTTCAATTTTTACTACAATTTTTACTATAAAAGGATAGTTCATGGATATTTAGAAAGGGAAGTCAATGCCACTGACAGCCAGGCAATGTTGATAATCTCATTTTTAAGAAAACCTGGTCACTTGACTATTAGATAAAGGAGATATCTTAAATGAGAGGTGTGAGCTTCATCGAGGCACTTGACAAAATGGATCATGACATCCTCATGAACAAGATAAAGGCTGTTCGATTAGATGATGATTCCGTGAAATGGATTCAAGAATGGTTAAATGACCATGCTGAAAGAATTAAAGGACTGAAGGTAACCTGAAGAGACATATCTGGGTGAATGCCTCAGTATTATGTCCTTATTCACATGGACTCTTCAGTGGTTGAATTAAGAAACAAATGAATTGCTTGAGACTATCTCAAATGACATAGATTTCAAATGGAAAAATAACACACTGGACATGAGGATTAAGTCCCCCAAACAGATCAAGAAACTAAAAACAGTGGGAAAATATTGTAAAATGAAATCCAATGGTATCCAAAAGAACAATTTCACAAGTTTATGATGGAAAAGACATGCTTAGATAACAAAAACATATGAAAATTAACTGTTTCTTCTTTTTAATTAATTAATTTTCATTTTTTAAAATTAAATAATTAACTTATTTCATTTTAAATCTGTGGCTTGCTAGAGAAGCTCAAAAGAATAAATGGAATCTTGGGCTACATCTATAAAGGAATAACATGCAAAACAATGTGATAGGCTGACTATAATCTGCACTGATCGTACTTTTTATAAAGTACTACATTCATTTCTAGACATCACATATAGGTAGAAAAGTAACAAACCGGTGCTGATTCAGAAGGCAATTGGAACGGTGAGTAATTATAGTTGGTGGATTTGTTGATGCTCCTTCAGAAGAAGAGAATATTTGGGGATTCATGACATATCAATAGTTCACTTGAGGATTTGAATGATTATCTTAAAGAAGACTAATTTGTATTATCCCCAGAGGACAGAGCTACGAACAATGTTTGTAGAGGGGCTGAATGAGGTTCAGTGTGAGGAAAGTTTACTATTTTTACAATTGCCCAAACAGGAAATGATCTGCCCTAGGGAGCTGAGAACTGAAGGTCCCTTCATATACTTCCACATTTGACTATCTATATATGTGTATACATATTCATTAACATTTATGTGTATATGCTGTGAGTGCCTATATGTGTATATCCACATGCATTTGTAAACATGTGTGCCATTATACATATATCTGTACATATCCAGACACACATACACACACAGGGGTAGCAGTAATAGACAGAGTCCCTGGCTTAGAATCAAGAAGACTCATCATCTTGAGTTCAAATTCAACCTCCGACATACTATGACCAGAGGCAAGTCATTTAATCCTGTTTTTCTCAGTTTCCTCAGTTGTAAAATGAGATAGAGAAATGGCAAACTCATAAAAAAAATACAAATAAACATTGGATCACAAAGCATCAAACACAACTGAAAAATTGCTAAATAATAATATATACAAAAACTGATATTCAATTATTCAAATTATTTCATTCACATTTCAAAAATGATGTTTTTAGAATGTACCATGAGAACTTAAATATCTATAATTGTTCAGAAGAAATATTATGTCCTATTTATAATCCAGTAATTACCAATAAGGATCATGGCTGGTCATAAGATCAAAGTAAAAACCTGTTTTTAAATGACTGTGTTGTATTCAAGTATTCTGCCTGTGGCAAAACTATATTGTTTACAATAGCCTTCCAAAGATTTTTTCTAAATATTTTATTAAAAATTATTACATGAATCTTTTCAATGCATCTTTAAGGTTGTAAAGGAAGAATAAATCTTATAGATGGAATCAGGACTGGTATAAAAGGGAAATGAGGAATGTACATTGATAAATGAAGAAACAAAGAAATTAGATGATTTCCTAAATGTTTTGGAAATGAAAGCAGAACCTGTGTCTTTGAATACTTAAATACTATGCCACATGAATTGTACTCTGTTTCCTGAATCAAGATTAATGCATGACTTAATAGAGAAAATGTATGTTTCTGAGGTAGGTCATTTCATCAGTTCATTAAATCTTCTAAGGCACTATATTTTATTAGTTTAAACTTTCACAATATTTTATTAGTTTAAACTTTCCTGAAACAAGCAGTTTAAAAACAAATGGAATAATGATAACACCAGATGTAGTCTACATTTGGGAAAACCAATACATAAAAATCCAGATGGTTTAATAAATCAATTTGAGGTGTGTGTATACGTATGTGTGTGTATGTGATCATTTGCTTCAAAAAATGTACTATTTTGAGTAGCAACATTCATTGTAGGACTTAAAAAACAATTCCATTTACAAAAACATAAGTCACTTTCAGTGGTGGACCATGTTCTATGCATCCCTTAATTTCCTTGCTACCAAATATTTATTTTCACATTCTTCTCTTATAATTCAGAAATCACTTATCATATATTTCTGGAAGTAGAAATGTCATGAAAGAGATGACGACACTTTATTCCTCTTAGCCTCTAAAACCTCTAAAAATATTTTAAAAAATGAAATGGTTTTAGCTGTCTTGATGGTCTAAGAAATCAAGAATCCTTGTGAAGTAAAAATCTGATGAACTAACCACATGCATAGCTAATCTTTAATCTTTAACACACTCCACTACCCACAATGCTCTAGCAGGCTGCATAAGCTTACCATAACCTTGAAATAGTATTCAACTTTGCCTCTCCCAGCTCTGCCAAAACAAAAAGTCAGACACTTGCTCTGGCTGTTATTATATCATGGCAGAGCTCTGTGCTGCAACTGTGCTTAGACTAAGAAGTGAAGAACAGAGAGAACTGGTGCAGAACATTTGCCTCTGGTACCACTAGACCTCAAAATGGAGAAGTTACTTGGAGTAGAGTTGAGGCTGCTGAGATGTCAGTTCTCTAGCTTGGGGTAAGCCTGGTTGGAATTCCAGTCTTCTAGGAAGCTAACTTCAAAAAATCAGAGGAAGAGATAGAGAAATACAAGAAAAAAAAAAAAAACCTGAAATGACTGAAGATGGGGGGGGGTAGTCAGTTGAAGCCATTGGGAATAAGAGGGGGAGAAGATACTAATAAGAGGACTTAATGTGGCCTCCAGGTCTAGTAAAAGAGACCAAATATCTATGAGTAAATATTGTGAGGCAAAGAAAAATAAATTTACATATAAAGATGTAAAGGAACCTATGGATTCACAAGAGAACACACCACAGCAAGATATTCCAAAAGGATTTAATAGAAGCAACAATTATGAATACAGTGTTTATTGACCACATAACAGAAATAAAAACTCAAACTCTTGTTGGGAGAATTTACCAAAGAAACATGAAAGAACAATTTATTGGGCATGCAAATTCATAGGAAAAAAAGGAAATTACATTTGAAGCTAAGTGAAAAGCAATTCTTTTAAAAAATCTCTATGAGGGAAAATATAAATCTCAAGGATAAAATAAATAATAATTCAAGAATTAGAGGTCTCCTAAAAGAATCTGACAAGTCAAAAAACAAAAACAAAAACAATAAATCCTCAACATCATAATGGAAAGAAGTGATACAAACTACAATGAAGGACTTGGGAATGAGAAACTCCTGAATAAGAAACAGGGGTGCCTACAAGATGAAGAAAAGGAGAGAGCACCTACATCATACAAATTTCAAGATGTGAATGGGGAAAAGAGGGGAAAAATAAGAAAAAATAATATTAAGAAAATTGTAGAAATGGGTAAAAGGATAAACATAAAGGAAGAGAGCTAAGAAGTAAAAACAAATGGAAATAGAGTCTCATTAAAGTAAATAACTATAGAGACAAAGTATTGTTTTTGTAGACTTAGAAGGTAAAATTAATAATTATGAAAAAAATAGAAGCAATTGAAAAATAAAAGCTAGCTCTTAAAACTTTAAAAATTAATGGAATTAAATAATCTAACAAAAATAAAATGGTGAAAAATGTATAAGAAAATAAAATCATAAATACATGTTTTATTGTATATAAGAAACCTACTTAAGAATATCCATAAATAAAATGAACATGAAAGAAAATATCTGCTAATAGAAATATTATTTACCTTTGAAGTTCCACTCAAATGCTACCTCTTTCAAGTATCTTTCCTTGATCCCCAATCCAGGAATGGCTCCTACTTCCTTCAGCTTTTTGAAGAGGTTTGTAATTTGCCTATAATTTTTTTCATGTTTCTCTGTATTATATTCAGTGGACCATAATTATTTTATAGATAAAATCTGTAAATTCCTTAGGGCCTGGGAGAGTGGTTTGCTAGCAAATCTTTATTGAATTAAATGAATGTTCAAAAATATTTTGTACATTTTAATACAACATGTGAATCATTCATGCCAGCCTCAAGGAGGACATGGAATAATGAAAAATTAGACTGTGATAAGTGCTTTCTCTCACAAACATTCAGTTGGCTGTGACTTTGAGATAGAACCAACATAAGTCAAATATCACACTCAAAAGCAATACTCATTAATACTTGAGGCTTTACAAGTAAACAAAAGAAATGGGGGCAGGTGTTTAGGACAATTTTCAAAATTATTAAATATTAGAACTGGGCTATAGTGATCTGAAATATCGTCACTGTGATTTTCTCTTTCCTTTTTTACCCAATGTAACCAAATGTTCCTAAATTTCAACTTCATGTTGAGAAATACTTTTGATCTGGAGGAGATATCAGATTCACCTATCCATCTTACCTTCATGGTTTTTACACATAGTAGGTAGACTTTGTGGGAAGTTGTCTAACTCCCAAGTCAGGGGATGTTTCACCTAATTCTTTAGTGACCTAGCCTCCCAGAAACCTCGTAAATTTACTTCCTCCCAACATTCTTTGGAAAAGAGAATAAAAATGAAATATTTTTAATTTGTACTTCTATGGACCTCTAAATTAATCTCTTAGAAAAAAGACTCTATTAGAGCTTTTTTTTGAGTTACTAAACTTTACTTCAGTGTACCTTCAAAATATATACATTAAAAGATTTATTCCTCACACCCACTATTGATCTTAATAATTAATAGAATTCTTATACATTTTAAGTTATAAACTACTGAAAGTGTTTGTTTCTCTAATCAGTCTCTAAAAAGAGTTTGGTTTTGGTAGGTTCTCCACCTTGCTAGAAAAAAAAATTAAAACTTCAATTTACATATAGAACTATAATGAGGCACACATTTACCTTTGAACATCACTATTCCCTTTTACCTTCATTCCTAAGGGGATTCTCAAATAGCAGAGATTCTCTTGGTTAGGTCTTTTTTCTTTGCAATGTAAGTCTTCCTGGGGGTACACACAAAAGATAGAGCAAGGATGAATATTAGAGCATCCTCGCTGTGTTAAGATTGCTTTACTGACAAAAAGCAGCTTTTTTTTTTCCAGAAAGAGGGGATTTTTTAGATAAAGAACTACATATAAGAAAGCTGACACACTTCTGTTTCAATTTGCTTTTGAAAGTTATCATTTAATGCCAGAGCATGAGTGTTTGTAACAAGACAGTTGCACATAGACTTTTAAACTGTTTGAGTTTTAGAATACTTTTTTTCTCTCCTAAAATACTATTAAAGAAAAACAAAGCATTCAAAAAAAGACAGTTTCACATGAGAGATAATGAAGATTTAAGATGATTATTGCAATATGGCATAGTAAGTAGATAGAACACTAGATTTGGAATCAATACAACTTGAGTGAAAATTCTTCCTCAGATATTTGCTAATTCTTAGGAAATTGTCATGAGTCCTTAATGCATCAAGAAAATTCATAAGTCTTAGTTTAATTCATAAATAATTGTAATCTGCTTTTGTGAAAGGAATATTCACAATGATAAAACTATACATCCTTTATACACTATTACTAATTACTTTTATCATAATATTGGAATAGCTCTAATTTTATGAGATATTTCAAAAGAAACATCTGGACACATGTGGCTAATCCACTCTTAGTTTAAACCTCCAAGACTCTCCTTTTGTTATTAATATTTATTTTGCTATTTGTGCTTAGTTACTCCAGGGAAGATCTTCTCCAAAACCTGAGAGATGGGATTTACTCCAAGTGGGCAGTGGTGGACGCATAGATGATCAAGTCAGTGGAGACTGTGATGATGAAGATGGCTGTGGAGGATCAGGAAGTGGAGAAGTAAAACGGGTGCTGAAAATCACAAACTGTGAGTCATAGATTTTAATGCCTTCTTGGAAGAGTAAATTTTCAAAGTGAAGTTAATGCTATGGCCTAACTTGAATTGAGAAGAAATCATTGTCATAGAGAAAAAGATGGGAGGCTTTAAAAAAAATCGGATATTTAGAGATAATGGAAATGTGTTGTAATAGCCAGCTGGACTTGTTTGTGGATGTTCTGGATTGTAGTTATTTCTCTTGGATTTGTTGCTCAGGGATTAAATTTAAGAAATGATTTTGCTGGGGGCAGCTGGGTGGCTCAGTGGATTGAGAGCCAGACCTAGAGATGGGAGGTCCTAGGTTCAAATCTGGCCTCAGCCACTTCCCAGCAGTGTGACCCTGGGCAAGTCACTTGACCCCCATTGCTTAGCCCTTACCACTCTTCTGCCTTGGAGAAAATACACAGTATTGACTCCAAGAGGGAAGGTAAGGGTCTTAAAAAAAAGGGGAAAAAAAGGAAATGGTTTTGCTACTTTGGTGGTCAGGTCAATGAATATGGAATATTCATGATATGAGAATGATAAACATATGTATATATACATATATCAGATCTTAAAAAGCAATGTGGTAGTCAATGTTAAAGTGATCATCTGAAGTAAAAACAGTTAATCCTTTGCAAAGAATAAAACAACTCGGTGAAAGTCTAGAATGAAGCAGATTTCACTTTATTTACTCTTCAGTCTTAGCTTAGTAAAATGAAGAATGATATGAATATATGGAAAATTCAAGTGGAAAGCATATTTTAGTTCAAGTTCTATGAATCCTTTCTCCAGACACTCTACCAGTCTTCTATTGTCTTTGGCCTGGACCAAAATGCAAATGGCGGGCATAATGAGTGCATGCTTTAGCAAAACAGTTTGGAGGTATTAGGGCTGCTCATGTTAAGGACAGCATTATTTACAGATGATTCAACAGTCATACAATCAGGCTTTAACAAGTTTATCTCATTTGGGGTTATTTCCTATTTAGCAGCAGCTTTTTATAGACTATCCTCATGGTCATGTACATTTTTTTTTTTAAGTTTTGTATTCCTGGGAACCAAACTGAACACACTGAGTACCATTGTATTGATGTTAATGATGCATCTACAAGAAGAGAGCGGCTCTCTCTCTAACTCATCAGTTCATTCAATAAGGTGCCTAATTCCATCTGGCATTTTTGATCTGGTTCTCATTAGATTCTGAAAAGAAGGGCTTGTTTACATCCTTCATTCTCCTGGTAAAGTGTAAGATAAGATTCTATACCTTCTTGCTTTTCTTTGTGAGCCTTCCTAGGTTTGTCAGTCAGAGTGTATGCTTCATGCCAAATAGGAATACAAAAATAAAAACAAGAACAAAAACACCTCTCAAAACCCTTTTGTCAAGACATGGCTTTTCCTGCTAGACTTAATAATGAAAAAAAGAATGTAGGAAGTAAATACTTTCTAAGTAGCTGTTGCTGGTCACTTAAGTATCATTTTGTGTACCTGAGAAATAATTTACGTCTAGCAATGTGCCAAGAGGATAAATCCACCTACCAAAGTCAGCAATTTGTCCACTTTTACAGAAGACTGGTAATGTAGAAGATGGTCATCATATCAGTTTGTGTGTTCTTAATTTGACTTGTAGGATTTGTTCATCTTATTCATGCTTTTTTACTTGGACCTCCCAAATCAAATAAATTTATCTTGGAATCATTTCCTCCTATAATAGTTCCAAAAATAATTTTTCTAGTGTTTTATTTGTATCTTTTATATGAATTTATATGTAAGTAAAAATTGTGACAAAGGTTAACAATCTGTTGGACCTTTGATGTGTAGTTATTTATCCAAATTGTCATATCTTCGTTTCGGTCATGTGGACAGAAGAAAGCTACTTTGTAAGATAGAGAGTATCCTAAGTGTCACCATGGAAAGAATAAGATTTAAAATATTTTTCTAAATATTATGCATTTATAGAAATAATTATAGCTCAAATCATTGACTCTTTATAGGAAGAAAAGCATTTTCTTCTTTCCTAGTATATTTATATGGACTTTTTTTATGAATTTATGGGTGTAATTGCTTTGTTTCACAAGAGAAGCAGAGCCTGTTGTGTGTGTTACACTACTAATGATTTTCTCACTAAGTCATAACTTGTCAAAGTGGCAAGGGTGAAGTTTTACTTCAGAGTCTTGTTCTCAATTACTGTTGAAATGGACAGATATGGTCCAAGCAACCATCCATCAGAACAAAGGAAAGTTAGTTATATATGACTTTCAGAACTCCAGACAAACATTAAAAAAATCCACTTTTGCTGTAAATGGGCTACCTATTAGGTTTCTAACATTTTATAGCTGTTACCTTTCAATTTTTAATAAGTGGGCAGGAAACCACTGCGGACAGCCTGCTGAAATGAAGTGGGACAATGAGAGTGGGAAAGTATGGGTCAGATTTCTATTTCTGTACAATGGTATGGTTTAATTCCCAATCTTCATTTATTTTGGTACATGGGTGAAACAAAGTAAAGCAGCTCTGAGATGTCCAAATTATGCCAAGATTGTGTACTGGAAACACAGTTTTCATATTTTTATAATGGCATATGATAATAACTTTGTAATTTAAAATATATAACCTGGTGATTCATCAAGTTGGCCAGTGTTGATTTCCATTCTTCAAACAGTTCAGAGGTATAACATCCCTTTACTTTTCATAGGCATTTATATTAGGATAGTATGTGTGTGTGCTTTTACATGCAGATATGTGTGTATATTGCTTGCCAAGAACAAAATGCCCACAATTAAAAAGTATATAGAAAACAAATAATTCCATATCACATCAATGAATGTGGGTATGTATAAAGATCATATATTTACTGAATACATGCTAATATAAAAATTATGAATTTTATTATTATGAATACTTATCAACCTAGCCCCACTTACCATTCATATTTCTGTTTTTATTTATTTCACATTACATATAGATATACATATAACTCCATTATCTAATATTTTAGCCTACAAGCATTTAAGCTCTTTTTAAGAGATGGCAAAGGTTTTCTTTTATCCTACAAATTATTTAACAAATAATCTGTTAAAAAGGGATTTTATTTAAGTTCTCATATTTACTTTTGTATGATAGCAAATATAACATTTATTTCTATATTTGATTTGTATGAATTTTTACTTTATCTGTTTCTGATTAGGAAACTATAAATATGTTTCTCTTTGATTTGATGGTTCAGTTAGAAAAAAATTCTAAATATTATATAAAATTATTCTGTATTATCCAATGGAAGTTGCCTAACTGATTAATGAATGATGTGCATTTCTTTTTCTTGCAAACATGAGATGAAATTTAATTTACTTTAAAAAAATATGAAGAATAGTCATTGGATTTGGAAATGAGAACAGATGCCCAAGTCATTGCTTGCTATTCTCATATAATGATATCATTAAAATTTATAACAGTTCCCTTTTTGTTTTTCTATGAAAACTCAACCCATTGTCAAGTTCATGTTTTATGAGGCCTGTGCTAAATGTGATCTCCATGATTCTCAAGAGGTAATTGTGCTTCTTTGTCTCAAGGAAGTGAACTTAATATTTCATGTAATATCCAAAAGCTTCATTTTATGCTATTTTAGCAGTGTTAGGTATATGCCATACTACTTGAGAAATGGTGCATGTGCAACCAGATATAGTTGCCCTATAGTATTTATGAATTAGGGTATTCATTTAGTCCAACTAAAACCAGATGGATATTATATATTAATTAGATTAATATTTGCAATGTAAAGAGCTGAATCAAATAGTAAGGACATCTGTTTTCCCTGATGTCAGAGTCTATGAAAGGATATGGAATTATATAGATAGTCTCAGATAGGAAATGGTGATAAAATGAGAGATTCCCTCCCACCATAATGAAATGTTCTATCTGATCATGCTCACTGGATTTTGTGTGGTAGAAAGACAAATTATGCTTTGTGCCTGACACATAATTATTGTATTGTATTTTAATAATGGAAAGCAGCAACCACAGAGGAGGTGTTCCACTCTACTATGTCCTGGTAAGATTCCATGTAGAAAATTGTACTTAGTTCGGAATGCAAAATTTTAAAAGGAATATTTCCCAACTAGTGTATGGCCAAAGGTTGGTAAGATACTAGGTAAAAAAATTAAAGATACTGGAAATGTTTAGCCAAGAAAGAAGACAGAGAAGTTAAAGGAGTTATCTTCAAATATTTGAAGGATTATCATGGAGAGAAGACATGATGCCTGTACTTATGACCTTATTAGCATGACTACAATTAGAGGGGCCATAGCAAAGTAGTTTTAAGATTGAGCAGTTGGGAAGTCTAAACTATATAATTATTTTAAAAGGCTAGAGTTTGGAGACATGTATTTTTTCCTAAGGAATGGTCAATTTGTTAATATCTTGATAGCTCATTTTTAGATCTTTTGTAGAACTTTTGGTTTAGATATCTTTTTTCTGTCCCCAAGACTTTTCACTTCCATACCATCTTTTTGGGATACTGTTACTCTCTAGATATCTTGTTTTTTTGTTTTGTTTTGTTTTGTTTTTTTTATGTGGAAGGGCCTTTGGCGTGTTTCCTTGGATCCTTGCCATTTTACCCCAAGTATAGATTATATTCAAGTTCAGATGTTTCTCTCAATCATTCAATTTCCTGTGGGGATAGGACATATTATTCTGATTACATATTGGTCGACAGGATAGAACTAGAAGCAATGGTTGGCAATCATAGAGTTGAAGAATTTACTTTCTTATCAGGAAGAACTCATATTTATCTTCAAAAATGGAATCAGCTTTTTTTGCGAATCCATGAATTCTATGTTCCTGGGAATAATTGAGCATAGATAACTAATGTAATCCTAGAATACATTTTGGGCTTGACAAATGTTGATTGACCCCCTAAATGTCTATTTAATGACAGGGAATACACCCATAAAAAGTGGGATCAGAGAAATTATGAAGCAAAATATAGTTTATTTCATTTCAAAAGATTGTGACATTTATTCCATATTTGTGAGTTATATAAGATTGCATAATTAACAATTTAAAGGAAATGTATATATTTCTCTCAAAGATTTTATTTATATCATATTGAACATATGGTTCCAAAGAAGATAGCTGAGGAAATGCTGCCACAGAAGATATTCCTTATGAGAGGAATATTGAATCACATGAATATTAAGTCTGGACAGCCTAAAAAGGAATTTTGTTGGATTCATTAGGGATGGGAAAAGGGTTCCCATTGGCTTTATGACAATATCCTTGGATATTAAGGTGTCCAAGGACATCTTTGTTTCCCCACAATGTATAAAATAATTTACTAACTGAACCTGCTTTTCTCTTCCTCATAGCGTAGAGTAGAGTCATTGACATAGATGATGCTAAGGTAACAGAAGTCCAATAATGGGTCTAGTGAAAGTGGTATGCCTTTTCCTACTATTTGTCTTTGGAACTCAGACAGATCATGTTCCCTCTTCAGAAAGACTGAGCTCTAAAATCAGGCATCAGGCTCTTTCCTATATTCTCTAGCTCTTTATATCCTCTGGGAAAAATCACCTAAAACTTATCTTTTGTCTCCCATCTGGGACATATCCACAAGAGATCAGAAAGGCACTCAGGAAACAAAGTGTATCAAACATAGGGCAGTTATGTCCTCTACTACAAAAAAAAATTAAAAAGAAAAACTCCTAAGCAGACATTGACAGAGACTCAAAACAGGAAACAGAAAAACATAATTCTTATTATATTTTCTTAGAAATTTGATACTTAAAACATGAAACACTTAGTGGGACATCTGAACTGTCATTTCACATTCTTCTTGGTACTAAAAATTCTATTAAAGTTCTTGACTTCTGGCAAGTCATCTCTCTGTAGGTGAGCATTTTTTTTTCCTGAGGAGAATACAGTTGTACCAAAGTTCGGCTACTGCTAATCAGATCTGACTAAGGATCCCCCAAACTTCCAAAATGTTATGCTGACCGTTCCAGTCAACAAAACTTAATTCCCCTCAATTGCTGTGGTTACCTGGGTTCAGGGAAAGAAAATCCAAACAGAAGAGGAAATGTGGACTTAAAGAACCAGGCTTAGCTTCATCTCAAAAAATAGCCATAACCGTTAAGAAGGGAGGGAAGTTTCTGTCCTTCTCTTGGGTCCAGGATCCTGAAACAATTGGAAAAGAGAGAAAACAGAGTGCCCTACAGAGCAAAATCACAGCCTTTACATTTTCCTAAATACTCTTTCCCACTCAGTGACCAATGGTCCTTGATGATATATCCTATCTTGAGGCTAGGAAGGGTTCTCAAGGTTATCACAAGGCTTCCTCATTCCTCACAGGGCCAAAGCAAATTGTGGTAAGAACAATATATACTCCAGACTTGCCATATGTACTTGGGTAGTTCTACCCTCCACACTCTCTCCTACCCAATAAGGAAGTTATCACTAAGATCTTAGTGGTCTAGTGAGTTAAAGCTTAAGTAGTCCTGGTTTCTGGTTATAAAAGGGACAGTTCTTGCCCAAATATCTTTCAAACCTTGTGGTTGGATGCCCCATTGTTCTGTGAATGAGCCAATTCACCTTCTAAATACACCAATTATGAAGACACAGGAAAGTTTGCCTCTCTGGACCTGACTATTTTTTCCCCCTGCTATGGTTAAGTAAATCTATTTTAAACTACACATTTTCATTTTGTTCTAATTTTGACCCTGAACCACAAGATTAGCCAGATCCTGGCCCTGGCTGCAATTTCTGTTATGCAAAGATGCAAGGTACTATTTCTGGAAATATTTTGAATAGGGATGGGAGTGAGGAAGAGAAATTAAGACTTTATCCCTGGACTATGACAAATGAAAACCTGGAAAGAGAAAGACTGAATATGTATTGTGGTATTCTGGCAGTGTTCACAGGGAATATTTGAGAGAATTTTTTTAATGACTTAAAATTTATTGTCACAATATAATGTCAAAATTAGTGACATTGATAAAGTTCTGCCTTATGTAGGCAACTACAAATGGAACCTGACTTGAATTGCTTAAATTGACCTGATTCTAAGAATATCAGCACCTGTCACAACTAAAATTCCTCCATAGAAATTCATTCCTTTGGGTCTTTAAAGAATTTCAGTCTTTAAGAGTTTTCTATTAAAATGCAAATATCCCTGTCCTTAGAGCTGAGGTATTAGCTGACAGCATGTGATGGACACCTGGTGGGAAGGTATGCTAACCAGTAGCAGGAGGAAGAATTGAAATGTGTGAAATAGGAGGAAGTCAAAGGCAAACTTTAATATATTGTCCAAGAACAAGGACCGGAAGGAAGGTGGTTTGGGAGTCCTTTATCATTCAAAATTTATTTTACCTCCCTTTGCTTTGTTTTTCAGAAAAATACCAATCAATATAGCTAGATATAGAGAGTAACATAAAGTATAATTATTTTAATAAAATGCTGTAAAATAAAATTTTAAAATGACTGTAAAATCTGAGAAAAAGGTTTATTTCCATACTTTCTATGTCATTTTTTAAATACACAAGCACAGAATTTCAGTTTTTAGGAGAAGATTCACCATTAGTTCTGTTGAACTGACCTCCAGCAGTTATGCCTATGTGGCAATATGAACAAATGACCTTGGCAGAGAAGAGCAGTCTGTGTGCCTAGTAAAATGATAATGGCCCATTGTTGGTCACTGGAGAATAAAGGTTGATGATTTATTTTGAAAATAGTAATGCAGCATGGTTGAGTGAGTGAAAATTCTTGGTTTCCTTGGCCAGTTATTTTCCCTATAAATCTCCACTTCAGAATCTGAACTACTTATGGTGGTGAAGTAGAGTACAAATAATAATGAGCTATTTCCTTTAGACAACTGAGTTATTCTCCAACCTCCCCCCCTTGCCCACCGCCAGACCCCTTGAAAGAACTACTAGCAATCAGCATTTCTACAATTCTAGAAGTGATTTAAAATAATAAAATGAATAATTCCTTTTTTAATTTCATAAGAATTCTGATAAGAGTGTGACATCTGTAAAACGCAATAACCCTTTATTAATAATTCTAATTATCTAAGTAAAATATGCATCTATAATTAGAACTTAATATTAGGGATTTCTTTTACATGTTGTCAGTTTAATAGACATAATACTGTCAAATTTTCCAAGTTTTAACTTTTTTTCAAAGTATTAAAAATAAATGAATAGTACTTTAATAATATAAAACCCTGGTTTTTACATGTTTATTATTATCTCCAATCATATTGAAATTATTCAAAAGGTTGTCAAGGTAGATTTCAACTTTGTGTAAAAAAATAAGTAATCAGTATAAAATGAGTATAATTTCTTGACTTATGTTTTACAAGTTTCATGCATTCATTGCTCAAGAACAAGAAAAAAACTATGATAAGGAGGCAGCGAGGTGGTTCAGAGGACTGAGAGTCAGTCCTAGATATGGGATCTACTTGATGCAAATCTGGCCTCAGACACTTTGTAGCTGTGTGACACTGAATAAGTCATTTAACCCTCATTGCCCAGCCCTTAATGCTCTTCTGCCTTGGAACCAACATACAGTATTTATTCTGAGACTAAAAATTAACTTGTTTGCTTTTTTTTTTTTAAAGAAAATCTCTGATAAAACCTTAGAATGCCAAATAATGGTATTTACTTTTGTTATATCTAAGAACCTTGAAAATCTAAAAATTTTAAGACCATTAGTTATTTAGTAGTTTGTATATTATAGGATAAGAACAGTTTAGTGTTCATAAATGGATTATGTTGGAGAATTGAGGCCTTTACTGAAAAAAAAATGGATATATTTCAGTTCAGTTGTTTAGTATGAAGGATATTGTCTTCTGATTTTGAGTGCCATTCCTCAGTTTTAAAAAAGTCAATTCTTAGGCTAATACTATTTATCACATATTTTTAAAAAGTTTGTTTCATCATAGATATGATGAATAAGATGAGATATGAATTGCTAAGTATCTATGCAAAAATATCTTTCATCCTTCTATGAATGTTATACTAATTCCCCATTTTTACAGGTAAACTATAAAAAGAACATACTATTTGAAGCAAGATGAAAGAAAAGACAACATTTGCGTAGAAAACAGTAACTTCTCTCTAATACCAATCACTCTCTATCTCCTCTAAATGGTACTGTTGGTTTCTTTTAAAGATCAAATCTTCTTCCTTAGCATCTCTTCTTAAGTTTAAAATCCCTCAGGCTATTATAGCTCCTATGCACATATATTTTATCATATATAATCAGCAACAGCAACAAAAGAGTCTTAACAGGACAATATCTCTGCACTCAAGCTTCAGGGTTTAAAATACTGCATATTACTTATCAGAAAAGAATCAAATCAACTTTAAGCATTCCAATTTTTCCTCTGCTGAGTGTTCTGAATTCCCGTTTTCTCTTTTCTCTTTTTCCTTATAAGGTAGGAGCAGCATCTATTATTTAGGCTGGGTTGGTTTCCCTTTAAAGGGACAAGGAGGATATCCTTGGATTTGACAGGTCTTGGGGATGAGGCCTTGCCTGAATCATTTATGAGGCTCCTTAGTTACCAGAGATAAAAAAAAAGGCCAAACTCTTGGAGAGTAGATACCCCTCATTTTTGACAGAATTCCTACTTAATTATGATTTAATATGTTTTTAAAAGTAACAGGATGCGGTCATTATGCAGACAGCAGAGAGAAGGAATGCAATATCCATTTAATCAATAACATTGGCCATCCAATAATCCAATAATCTTGAACTCTTTTAGTGTTAAGTAAATGCATTTTAATTGAATTTTATTTGACCCATGATCGTTTAAGTTCTAAGCATGAATCACTGAACTGGAATAAGCTAGACCTGGCTTAAAACACCTTCTAATCAGAAATGGAACAAAGAAAAGGAAAAAGAAACCATTTCTGTCTTCACTGCCTTCAAACAAAAAAGTGTGAAGATGTCCATGTTTACCACGTGGAATTCTTGCTAACTCTTCTTTTACTCTTCCTTCTGATCTAATTAATAAATATTGCCCTTCAAGAGAATTTGGTTTTCTAGTGCTGCACACTTCCAACTTTTAATAGAAAGGCTTCTTCTCTAAACTCCTGGCCAATTTGTGTTTGCATTTTGGGCATTTTGAATCATATGGATTTTAATTAAAGATAACCATTCTCAAACACCAACACAGAAGAGATTCCTCCTAGATCTCTCCAGGGCTTGAAGATCAGAACAAAAATATTCTTTATGGTTGCTCATTGGCAAAGGAGACAAGTGTTTCCACATGTTGATGTCGGGGTGCTAAGAGGCCAATGTGCTTCCCCTGAAATTATAGCAATTAATAGGACAAATTAGACATCAAAGGTGGGGAAATTGTTTCCAGAAGGTCTTCTAGGGGCTAGTTTGTATCCATGGAAACTCAACTCCATGCAATTACCTTGACTTAATTCATGAGATTAGTTTATTGAGACAAGGGTCCTAAGAAGATGAAATAAGGAGTAGGTAAATATCAATGAATTTTCGCCTGGATTTGAGGTTAGTGTGAGCAGTGTGAGCAGGTAAAGCCTTAACATATAACTGTGTCTTAGAGTCTTGAAAAAATCATTGTCCAAAAAATATTTGGAACTCATATCAAGTTATTTCTACATTTTCCAGCTCTATAGACTTTTTTCTAATCCATGAAAATTTCTTGTGTTTTCTGCTTGCCTATTTTCTAGAGCCTTTCTTCTCTGTGCTTGAGAACATTTTCTTATGAAAGACTGTCTCAGAATTGGGGAACAGTTCCATTTCCACAATGTTTTTTTTCCAGGTAGTGCTTCTCTTAAAATTTTCTTCTCTACTATGGATTTCTTGGCCAAGTAGTGGTGGTAGTGATGATGGTGGTAGTAGTAGTAGTAACAACTCAGACATATATCACTAACAGCTTTATGGTTTACAAAATGCTTTGTAAAAACCATTTCATTCGATCCTCACAATAATCTTGTCAACTATGATGATTTTCATTTTATGGAGGATGAAACCAAGATTGAGACCTTAAATAAATTACCCAGAGTCACTCAGCTAGTAAAGTTTAAGGCTGAACTTGCCCTCAGGTCTTTCTGACACCAAGTCTAACATTCTACTCAAGAGACCACCTCAGGATCAGGACCCAGAATAATCAGCAACCAAGAATGCTAGTCAGGAGCCTGACTGACCATTTATTTGGGGTAGGCAATGAATAAAAAGGTAGGAAAAAAACAACAATTTTTCCAAATTCATAATTTTGTCCCATGGTACAATTTTTTTAGAAGTGACACTAACTTAATGGAGGACTACTAATAACTAAAATATTAGGAGATAATTCAATATTACTTTAAAAATTAGTCTTTCAAAATTAAACTAAATTTCTATAAAGGCAATTACTCATTGATAAAATAGCTGTGATATGTTAGATCTTTGATTATACCATGGCTTAGCAGTGATGGGAAATTTGTGCTTGCTTTTGCTTCCACATAGGAGAGTCAAAAATTTGGGGCAGTTCTGTTTCCTGGACAATGGCTACGTGGGTGAAACCAATAGAATAAAGAAAATAAAAATTTTAGAGTTCAAGGGGACCTGAGAGATTATCTATAACATCTATGACAAATTCAATAAACAAGATAATTCTATTATTTTATATATTAAATTCTAATCCCCAAATATGTGAAATTGGTGATGTTTGTGTAGATTAGGATCCTAACATAGACCAAGAGAATCTCATTGAATTTATGAGAAAAAAGGTGCTTTTTAAAAGACATTAATAAAGAAAAATTTAGATCTTAAATAAATGCTGGTTTTATTAACCTAAATTTGTGAAACAGGTTACAATAATGAATTTTTTTCTATAAAAATTTTTAGAAACACTCAAATTTTGGCATAAGCTTTGCTTGTTTTATATTAGATAGAACACTATATAGCAAACAGAAAATGAATTAGGGCCCAGGACACAAGGAGCTTGGTTTTAGCTTGTCAACTAACTTTATCTGGTATCATAAGC
The DNA here is from genome assembly GCF_027887165.1 of Monodelphis domestica. Classification (NCBI taxonomy): domain Eukaryota; kingdom Metazoa; phylum Chordata; class Mammalia; order Didelphimorphia; family Didelphidae; genus Monodelphis; species Monodelphis domestica. The sequence continues at coordinate 156,382,025 of NC_077234.1, forward strand.
AAATCATTATATAGGTATTCCTTCCACATTGTCAGGGTAAGGAATGTGGCACCCCATGACACGACCTGGAAAATACAAAATATTTTTTAGCATTTGCATTCTTTTGGCAAACTTTAATATTTTACTTATTTTAAATTTTAAAAAGGAAATTTTATATATTCATGGTATAAAAAGAAAATATGTTGATATTATATAATACTATACCTATATATTATGCATTTCAATGTCATCTACTGGTCTTTGCCTGTTGCCTGTGGTACCTGTTAAACTTCCCCAAACTTTCCACTCAACTTCTTATGCCAATCTGCAGTTTATTGAAACTACAGTGGGAAAAGATACAGTGTAGAAGAGATGCAAATACTTTTATTGAATCTGATTCCTTCATCTATAAAATAAGGAAGTGAAACATGAAAACATCCAAGTCCAATATAGATTATTCAGTCTATAACTCTATATTTAACATCTCTTGCTTTTATAATTCTTTTTGTTTGAATTAAAAAAATTATGAATTTTACCATTTTTGATTTTATTTTTATATAATTGACTTTTTGGTTATGTATACCCCTCTCTTTCCAAACCTCCAAGACTGAACACTCCATTATAACAAAACAAAACAAAGGAAAAAATGAAAACCTAGTTAAGGAAAGGAATTTGTATGCTGTTCTTGATAACGTGTTCAACTCTTTTATTTAGAACCTCACCTTTTTACTGATATAAGGGTCATATATTTCACTGGTGGTTTTCTTGGATTATTATTTTTTTTATTTATTTTTTAAATTTTATTTAATTAGATGATTTAGAATATTTTTCCATAATTATAAGACTCATGTTCATTCCCTCCCTTTCCCCAAACCCTCCCACATCTAACAGGCAATTTCACTGGGTTTAACATATGTCATTGATCAAAACCTATTTCTATATTATTAATATTTGCACTAGGATGATCTTTTAGAGTCTTGATCCCCAGTCATAGCCCCACCACCCCATGTGATCAAGCAGTTGTTTGTTTTTCTTGTGTTTCTTTTCCCACAGTTTTTCCTCTGAATGTGGATAGTGTTCTATCTCATATGTCCCTCCAAATAGTTCTGGATCATTGCATTGCTGCTAGTAGAGAAGCCCATCACATTTGATGGTACCACAGTGTATCAGCCTCTTTGTACAATGTTCTCTTGATTCTGCTCCTTTCGCTCTTCATCAATTCCCGGAGGACATTCCAGTTCCCATGAAATTCCTCCAATTTATCATTCCTTTGAGCACAATAGTATTCCAGCACCAGCATATACCACAATTTGTTCAGCCATTCCCCAATGGAAGGGCATCCCCTCATTTTCCAATTTTTTGCCACCATAGAGCACAGCTTTGAATATTCTTGTACAAGTCTTTTTCCTTATTATCTCTTTGGGGGTATAAAACCAGCAGTGCTACGGCTGGATCAAAGGGCAGACAGTCTTTTATCACCCTTTGGGCATAGTTCCAAATTGCCCTCCAGAATGGTTGGATCAATTCACAACTCCACCAGCAATTAATTAATATCCCGAATTTGCCACATCCCCTCCAGCATTCATTACTCTCCTTTGCTGTCATGTTAACCAATCTGCTAGGTGTGAGGTGATACCCAGAGTTGTTCTGATTTTCATTTCTCTAATTATAAGAGATTTAGAACATTCTTATGTGCTTATTAATAGTTTTGATTTCTTTATCTTAAAAATTGCCTATTCATGTCCCTTTCCAATTTATCAACTGGAAAATGACTTAATTTTTTTGTACAATTAATTTAGTTCCTTATAAATTAGAGTGATTAGAACTTTGTCAGAGGTTTTTGTTATAAAGATTGTTTCCCAATTTGTTGCTTCCCTTCTAATTTTGATTGCATTGATTTTGTTTGTACTAAAACTTATTAATTTAATATAATTATTTATTTTGCATTTTGTAATTTTTTCTAACCCTGACTTAGTCTTAAAATCTTTCCTTTTCCAGAGATCTGACAAGTGTACTATTCTGTGTTCACCTAATTTACTTATAGTTTCTTTCTTTATGTTCAAGTCATTCAACCATTCTGAGTTGATCTTAGTGTAGGGTGTGAGATTTTGATCTAAACCTAATCTCTCCCATACTCTTTTCCAATTTTCCTAGCACTTTTTATCAAATAGTGGATTTTGGTCCCAAAAGCTAGGATAGACTGTCTTGCTGAGGTCACTTACCCCAAGTCTATTCCATTGATCCTCCTTTCTGTCTCTTAACCAGTACCATATTGTTTTGATAACCACTACTTTATAGTATAGTTTGAAATCTGGTACTGCAAGGCCACCTTCCTTCACATTTTTTTCATGATTTCCCTGATATCCTTGATCTTTTGTTCTTCCAAATGAACTTTGTTATGTTTTTTTCTAATTCAGTAAAAAAAAGATTTTTGGTAGTTCAATGGGTATGGCACTAAATAAGTTAATAAGTTTGGGGAAGGATTGTCATTTTTATCATATTGGCTCGTCCTACCCATGAGCAGTTAATGTTTTTCCAATTGTGCAGATTTAGTTTTAATTGTGTTGAAAGTGTTTTGTAGTTGTGTTCATATAGTTCCTGTGTTTGTCTTGGCCAATAGATTCCTAAGTATTTTATATTGTCTAGGGTGATTCTAAATGGAATTTCTCTAATTCTTGCTGCTGAGATGTGTTGGAGATATATAGAAATGCTGATGACTTATGTGGGTTTATTTTGTATCCTGAGACTTTGCTAAAGTTGTTGATTATTTCCACTAGCTTTTTAGTTGATTCTCTAGGATTCTTTAAGTAGACCATCATATCATCTGCAAAGACTGATAGCTTGGCCTCCTCATTGCCAATTTTAATACCTTCAATTTCTTTTCCTTCTCTAATTGCTACTGCTAGTGTTTCTAGTACAATGTTAAATAATAGAGGTAATAATGGGCATCCTTGTTTCACTCCTGGTCTTATTGGGAATACATCTAGTTTATTCTCATTGCAGATAATGTTGGCTGATAGTTTTAGATAAATACTATTTATTATTTTTAGGAAAGACCCTTCTATTCCTATACTTTCTGGTGTTTTCAATAGGAAGGAGTGTTGTATTTTATCAAAGGCTTTTTCTGCATCTATTGAGATAATCATGTGGTTTTTGTTGGTTTGCTTATTGATATGGGCAATAATGTGGATGGTTTTCCTAATATTGAACCATCCTTGCATTCCTGGTATATATCCCACCTGATCATGGTGAATAATCCCCATGATGACTTGCTGGAGTCTTTTTGCTAGTATCCTATTTAATATTCTTTCATCTATGTTCATTAAGGAGATTGGTCTGTGGTTTTCTTCCTCTGTTTTTGACCTACCTGGCTTTGGAATCAATACCATATTTGTGTCATAAAAGGAATTTGGTTGAACTCCTTCTTTGCTTATTATGTCAAATAATTTGTATTGTATAGAGATTAGTTGTTTTTTGAAAGACCCTGGGGATTTTTTCTTAGGGAGTTCTTTGATGGCTTGTTCATTTCTTTTTCTGATATGGGGTTTTTTAGGTAGCCTATTTCTTCCTCTGTTAATCTAGGCAATTTACATTTTTGTAAATACTAATCCATATCACCTCGATTGCCATATTTATTGCCATATAATTGGGTAAAATAATTTTTAATGATTGCCTTCATTTCCTCTTCATTAGAGGTGAGGTCTCCCTTTTCATCTTGAATACTGTCAATTTGGCTTTCTTCTTTGCTTTATTATTAGATTGACCAGTACTTTTTCTATTTTATTTGTTTTTTCAAAGTACCAGCTTCTAGTCTTATTTATTAATTCAATAGTCCTTTCATTTTCAATTATATTAATTTCTCCTTTGATTTTTAGGGTCTCTCAGTTTTCATCTGAGGATTTTTAATTTGTTCCCTTTCTAGTTTTTTTTAATTTGTATGTCCAACTCATTGACCTCTGCCCTCTCTAATTTGTTAATATATGAACTTAAGGATATAAATTTCCCCTTAAGTACTCCTTTGGCTGCATTGCATAGATTTGAAAGGATGTTTCATCATTGTCATTTTCTTCAATGAAGTTATTAATTATTTCTTTGATTTGTTCTTTAACTGATTTTGGAGAATCATATTGTTTAATTTCCAATTAATTTTTATTTGCCTCTCCACGTACCCTTACTAATTATTATTTTATTGTATCGTGATCTGAAAGCGTCAAATTTATTATTTCTGGTCTATTGCACTTGTTTGCAATGTTTTTATGTCCTAGTACATGATCAATCATTGTGAATGTACCATGTACAACTGAAAAGAAGGTATATTCCTTTTTGTCCCTATTTATTTTTCTCCACTTATCTACTAACTCTATTTTTTCCAAGATTTCATTCACTTCTCTTACCTCTTTCTTATTTATTTTTTGGTTTGATTTATCTAGTTCTGATAGAGGAAGGTTCATGTCTCCCACTAGTATAGTTTTTCTATGTGTTTCATTCTTGAGCTCCACTAGTTTCTCTTTTAGAAATTTGGATGTTATGCCATTTGGTGCACACATGTTGAGTACTGATATTTCCTCATTGTCTATACTGCCTTTTATCAGAATTACCTCCTCTATCTCTTTTAACTAGATCTATTTGTACTTTGGCTTTCTCAGATATCATGTTTGTGACTCCTGTCTTCTTATCCTCAAAAGATGCCCGCCCAATAAATTTTGCTCCATCTCTTTATCTTTACCCTATGTGTATCTACCTTCCGCATGTGTGTTTCTTGTTGATAAATTATAAAAGGATTTTGGTTTCTAATCCACTCTATAAAGTTTCCACTTTATGGGTGAGTTTATCCTATTCATATTCAAAGTTATGATTACTACCTGTGTATTCCCCAACATTTTGAATTTCTCTCCTTGTCCTGCCCTTTCCTCTTTCATTATTTCCTTCTACACCAGTGTTCTGTATTTATTCAGTCCTCTTAATCCCCACCCTTATTTTCATTCCTTCTCCCCCTCCCTTCTTATTCCTCTCATTTTCCTTTTGGGGTCTTTTTAGGCTACCCCACACACTCTCCCTCCCCTTTTATTGCTTCTCTCCCCACTGTGGAAAGGAAACAAGACTGACAGTTGGTGAGGAAAGGGGCAATTGGGAGTGGCAGTTGGGTCTGGTGACTAGCACTTCCTTCCTGCCAAGGGGACTTCCTTCTTGGTGTTGGAGGAGGGAGGAGCTTGTTCAACCCAGTCTGGAGTGGTGTGCTTCTTCTTGGTTCAGCCTGAAGATTCAGGCCCAATCACTTCTGAAGTTCAGATCTGTTCTTGTTTGCTTTCTGTCTACTGCTAAGATTCTGAATTAGACAAAGTGAGGACTGATATATAGTAGACAGGAGTGGGAGAAACCCTCTATCAGCCGATGGGCCCTGGCCTCAGATCAAAAAGCTGAGGAAGACTCCAACCTTATTTAGGGACCTCCCTTGCCCCTCCTTTTTGATATCTCTCCAATCCCAACTGGTTATTAAACTTTATATTATTTTTACTCGCAGTCAGATAAGTGGACTATCTTTTCGGGTGCATAGAGGGAGCTGAACATCAGTTCAGGCATTCAAGACAAACAGCCCTTATTGGACCCCTGCTGCTTCCTCTTGGCAGGAGGCATCTTTCTCCTTTGCCTCACCAAGCAATATTCCCTCTCTCCCCTCAACTCCTCCATACCTTATTACAGACCTCACATTTTATGCCCTGGTTTTTCAATCCCCTCATCCTTTCCCAATAAATATTACACCACCCTCATTTTCCGCCCCCTTCCTTTTTATTCCCCTTTTATTTTTTAGTGTCTGTTAAACTCCCTTCCCACTCTATTACCCTCCCCTTTTTTTAACTCCCCACCACACTCCCCCCCCTCAGTTTTCCCTCTCAACTTCCCTATATGGTAAGATAGAATTTGATACCCCAATGAATCTAGATGTTCTTCCCACTCAGAATTGATTCTACTGAGAGTAAGGTTTGCGTATTACCTTTTAGAACTCTCTTCCTCTCCTTATAGTTGTGTTCTTTCCCTCCCACTCCTATGTGCCTTTTTATGTAATATATATTATCCTAATTTTCTTATTCCTTCAAGTTTCTCTTGGTGTCATCTTCTTTCCCCCCCCTTTCTTTCTTCTTTTTTTTTAATATATGATTTTAAACCACTTAGTACCCCAATCTCTGCCTATGGATGATTCTTCTAACTGCTATAATAGTGAATACACTTTTTGACAGTTACATATAACATTTTTCAATATAGGAATATAAAGAATTTGGCCTTATTGAGGCCCTTAAAGAAAAAAATAAGAACTCTCTCTTTCTTATTTGCCTTTTCATGTTTCTTGTGGTTTTTGTATTTTTATGTCAAATTTTCTGTTTAGTTCTGGTCTTTTCTTTACAAATATTTGGAAGCCTTGGAAGTGGCCTATCATGGAACTCTGTCACTCATTTGATTTTGGTTTTGTCATTTTGAGACACTCTGTCTTGATTGGTGGAGAGGCAAAGAAGAGTTCTTGCTTCTACTCTGGAGCCTTCTTGACCTGGAATCCACTATTGGTTTTTTGATTACTTAGTACTGGCCTTTTTTCAAAATAATTTTTTAAAGAGTATTATAAATTCTGGGAAGCTAGGTGGTTCAGTGGATAGAGCTCTGGGCCTGGAGTCATGAAGACTCATCTTTCTATGTTCAAATCAATCCTCAGATACTTAATGGCTGTGTAATCCTGAAAAAGTCACTTAACCTTGTTTACCTAAGTTTCCTCATGATCTGGAGAAGGAAATGGCATAACTAATACAGCATCTATGAAAAGAAAAGTCCAAAATGCAATCACAAAGAGTCAGAAATAACTGAAACAAACAAAATTATAATTATTGTCTATATTATTTTTTTGTATAGTCTCATTTCACTAAGTTAGTGTTCATAAACTTTTCCCATGTTTCTCTTCATTACATAATCATTTATAACTGCACAAAATATTTCTTTTTCATTCATGTTTTTAATATTTCTTTAGCTATTTTACCCACTTTATTTGTCATTTTATTCCACTGAATATTTTATAAATATTTTGTATATCTCAGATTTTATTATTTTTCGAATTCTTTGAAAATAAGCCCAGTAGAAAAAATTGCTGAGTCAAAAGAGAAAGTCACTTTCTAACATAACTATAATTTTTTCCCCTGAATTCACCAATTCATAGCTTAAGCAATGAGAAGTAAATAATCTTGTCTTTCCAATAGGTCCTTCAATATTGACAGTTTCCCCTTTTGGCCTTTCATGACAATTTCCTGGGTACGATGTTTAAACTCAAAATCATTTTGGTAACAAAACTTATTTTCCATTTTAGAATTAATAGTAAAGTGTTGGTTCCAAAGACAGAAGAATGCTAAGAACTAGGCAATAGTGGTCACATATCTAGAAAGTGTCCGTGGTCAGATTTGAACCCAGGACCTCCCTTCTCTAAGCTTGGTTATCTACTGAGCCACTTAGATGCTCCTCCAAATTATTTCAATTTGTAATTTTTTTTATTGTCAGAAGTACATGTTTCACAAACATTTTGATATTTTCTAGTTCTTATGAAAATTGTTACATCCTCTTTTCATTCTTTACCTATTGTTCTGTTTCTTAGTCTTATTTTTCAATCATATCCAACTCTTTGTGACCCCATGGGTTATGTCATGGCAATACTGTCCATGGAGCTCTTAGCTAAGATTCTTAAATGGTTTGTAATTTTATTCTCCAGTGAATTAAGGCAAACAGAGGTTAAATCACTTGTCCAGGGTTACTCAGTTACTAAGTGTCTGAGGTCAGATTTGAACTCAGGTCTTCCTGACTCTGCCCAGCATCCTATCCACTGAGCCACCTGGCTGCCTCAATCTTATCTATATCAATTTCGTATACATCTCAGATATCAGATTTTTATTGGTGAGATTTGATGTTAACTTTCTTTTCACCTTTGATAGCTTTTCTTATTTTCTTTAAATCAATTTTGTTGATGTTTTCCTGGTAGAATTTGAAAGCACTGAAATACTTGTATCAGAAATTCCTTCCTAATATAAACAGGTCCAGTTCCTTATATGGGAACTTATTACTTTTCTGTTTCATTTTCTATGTCCAAATTATATGGGAACTTAACTACCTGAATTCTACCTCATCCTAAACTCCATGGAATGAATTGCTAAGGCCTCCCCTTAGAATGGCACAGGCTCCCTGGGCTCAAACCATGAAATGTTGTATTTAGAACTTAAGGGAGATAAATGGAATTTGTATCAAGGCACAGAGAAAATAATGATTTTCACTATGAGCAACCTTCCCTCTGGAGACTTGTATAATCTCAGTTATTTACACTGTAAATTTTACATGACTGTAGTAGGTTAGGGTTCTAACAGGAGGTATCTGAATATTTATTGTCTGTATCTGTAGGCCCCTTTGAAACAACTCATTGACTTCATATGGCCTCCCTTCTTCCCTTCCTTCCTTTCTCCCTTCCTCTCTCTTCTTTTGTTCCTCTTTTCCCTCCTCCTTCTCTTCCCCCCATCATGGGAGTCCACTAATAGTGGCTGCTTCTATTCAGTGTCCTAGTGTCTTTCTGTGATAATCTCCTTGGGTTCCAGTCAATGGAAGCAGATGTTTCTGTCTGACTCTAGCCTTTGTCAGAATTTTCCTTTAGGTTTAGGAGATCAAGGGAACATCTTAATAATTATTGCTTGATTTTCCCTCTTTCTTTAATAGTTTCTTTTGGGTAGCTAAATGGAATTATTCAATTCATCAATTCAGGGCTATTTCACATATGTTTAGAAGATGGAGGAGAAATGGAGGAGGTAACCCAGTAGAAAAGGTTAAGTTCAACGACTGTAGTATTAGAGGAACAGCATTCAAAACCTTCCTTTGATGCTTATTATCTGAGTGACTTTGGGCCAATAAATTAGTCTACTCTGTGCTTTATTTTTCTTAAGAGTAAAACGAGGAGCTTAGACTCCATGACCTTTGAGCTTTCTCTAAATCTATGATCCCTTCCACCCTGAAATGACCCCTATATGAGGGACAGAAAGATTTGTAATCTCTCACCTATGTTACTTTTCAGAACCTTGTGATAGAAAGAGGTCCTGGACTTGGTGTCAAATCCCAGCTCAGATACTATTTAGATTTATAACCATTGACATGACACTGACTCATGTACATACTCAGATTTCTCATCATTAAAATAATGAGCTTGGATCAGATGATAGCTAAAGGGCTCTTCCATTTAAATCCTATATACAGTCTTCATTTGAAAATTTCCAATGATGAGCTCATTATCCAGTGAGGCCAATCATTGCATTTAGGTATAACTATTCCTTAGGAAGTTTTTCACTATTTTGAACAGAAATAATCTCCTTGTAAATGTCATTCCTGAGAACATCCAGGTGAAAGACCCGACACTATATAAGGAACCTAATCTATAGATCAAATTTCATTAATAAAATGGAACTAAAGAATTTTAATCTCAATAGTCCAATTTGATTATTTACTTATTTCTTATAGTTACTGAGCCAAATACTCAGATTCAGTATATTCTGAGGAACCTCAATTTTCCTCATGAATTCTAAGTTTTAAACTGTTCAGGAGGTCCACAGCATAGTAAATGAAGAAAAAATGAAAATGCAAAGCTTGATCTTTGATATATTACATTATAATTCCTAAAGTGCAATAGTTTTAATCTAAATGTCTGAAATATGAAGAGTTGATATCCTATGTACAGTACATAAACTGTTGACTTCCAGTCAATCAAAGTACCTGTTACCTTTTTGAGAACCTCACATATCTCTAGGACTTGTCCAAGTTTACTTCATTTAAAAAAAAATTAGGCAGCCTGCTTACTTGATTATAGCCCAAATATTGATAGCTACCTCTGATTTGTAGAAAATCTAGATCTACAGGAATGGAAATCATTGCTGGCTTAGAAACTCGTAGAAATTTCCTTTCTTGGAAAGGAAGCTTGATCAGTTGATTTTCATTGGACATTCAAAAATTATTTTTCAATACACAGAAATTTCCCAAACTAATTTTAGGATAGCCTCAGGGATCTCAGTAGCTCATCTAGAATAGACTTCCTTTTGAAGGGTAAAACTTCCCCTTTTTATCATGTTTTATTATTGTTGTTTGTTCTACTTTTATGTTTAATAAACATCATTCATATAGTACTGTGTTTTAGAAAGGTCTTTACAACTTAATATTATTTTATTTTCATAAAATCTTATGAAATAGGTTCTATTAAAATTCCCATTTTATACATAAGGAAAGGGAGAGACACAGAGATTAAGTCACTTGCCCAGATCACTTAGCTAGCAATTTTATGAAGGCATATTTGAATACCAATCTTGCTAACTTTAGATCCAACTCTCAATCAACACATGAACTACCCATTTCTCTAGTCCATCCACTAAAAGTTTGATTTTTGCACCTCTTGATGGTTTGGAGGTGACTCCAGGATCTCAAAAGCTGTGCCAGTGGATCACAATCCCTGGAATAGTTTACTAAACTCAAAAAATCTTGAACAAAAATGGCACATCATCTTTGTTCTTACCCAGCAACTAATAATATTATTTGTTATTTATGTCACTCTTTAATGATTATAAAGCACTTTATGTGCACATATTCTCATTTGAGTATCATAGCAATCCAGCAAGCTCTGATATAATTTTTGTTATCTTTTTAATATGCTACTGATTCATATTATCCCCATTTAAGAGAAAGAAAACAGACAACTGAAGTGATTTGTTCATTGGCACATTTTAAAGATAAGCAAGATTGAAACACAGGTCTATGATTATGTCAAAATTAGCCCCTTTCCCAATGTACCACATTGAATATCCAAGTTTACAGCAGTTCATCACCTCCAGATTAGTCACAGAGGGCCACAACAATGCCTAGTGCTGATCCACTGACACCTTTGGAAGTAGATGAAGTCTATACAATCCTGAAAGCATGGGTCTTGGAACTAAGAATAATTCATTTCTTCAGTGAACTCTGAGTAGTGTGTAGCTAGCTCTTAAGCACATTGATCATGGACACTAAAGATTAGATTCTCTGTTGGTTTTAGACACATTATAATGTCTGCATTACTATTCAGAAATGAGAAATGATTTATTAGAAGAGACCAGACTCCATTACTCAAAAGCTGTAACAGTTCAGAGAGCAGCTTTTCCTGTTAAGATTGTCTTCAGGTTTTTGTGAATTGTATAAATAGGCCTTTTTGGCCTCTCACCTACAGTTGACCTAAGTGTGAATTTATTTGCTTTACTCTAATATGCTAGAGTGAGTGTAAATTAATAAGCCAAATGTAATTATTTAGTGCTAATGGTTAAATGGAGGGCAAGGCACTGGTCTTAACAGTGTAATTTTCTAGATTAATATGTCTCAATTTTGCATTACTTGGGGCTTCTTTTTTGACTGATTGTGTTTGACTTAGTTTAACTTTCTCATTACATTAGTGTTTCATAATAATTGTATTTAACATATAAATAATGATTACTTATTAAAAGGTAGATAAATTCATGTCAGTTTCCTTTTAATTCTCAAAAATTAAACCACATAGCTATCACAGTAATTATTAATGGACACTTGATCCCTAAAATATATTTTATCTCTAATATATATATATATACTCCACCCAGACAGCTAGTTAACATCATGGATAGAGCCCTGGGCTCTGCAGTTAGGAACACGAGTTCAAATTGTGCTCCATGCATTTAGCAGTCACAAAATCCTGGGTTTGTCATTTAACTAGTTTGTCCCAGTTTCCTCATCTATAAAATGGGGATAATAATAACTCCCACCTTGAAGAGTTTTTGTGAGGATCAAATGGAATAATAATTGTAAAGCACTTAGCATAGTTCCTGACTGGTAGTAAATACTATATAAATGTCAGCTATTTTATTTATATATATATATATATATATATATATATATATACACTTAATATACACATACATTGTTACCTGTGTTCAAGCAGTTGAATTTTCATATAATTATATATACATATATCTAGACTTGAACTTTCTGCTTTTTGCTGGTTAATTATTTATGATTGTATCATGGAGGTAAATTCTGACCAACATTCCTGTTACCAGACTCCAGCCAACAGTATTTGAGAGGGCTTCCTTCCTTCGCCCATATGCTGATTTCTCTTTTATTTTCCTAGTCTTTCTTAGCCCGCTGATGATAGCGGACACCTCATAAGCTAGACTGCAGTGAACAAGTTCCCAGAAGTCAGAAGAGGTTACTGTTAATAATTCTGGAGAAAGGAAGCTTCAGAGGATGGAGTCTAACCCTTTCCATTTACTCCAGATTTCAGCCTATCTTTCCAAACACCCACCTTTCCTTTTTCTACTCAGAAGAGACAGCAGGTTAATTAATGTGCAGTACTTCCCTTTAAATGCTCAAGTGCCAGAGGCACTGAATTGAATTAACAGCCAGGCTGCTTTGTCAATTACCTTTTAGTTGCTTACTCTTTGTTGATTGCACAATAAACAGATTCCCTACCTAGGGGCTCTCCCTCTGCACCCCCACCCCTGTTTCATGGCACCTCTTCTTTTCTCATGGTGGGAGATTGTTAAAAACACATGCAATTCTCTGAGAAAGCCATTAATGTATTTTATGACTCAGTGTTTCTTGATTTCCCCAAAACTTTCTGAAAGTTTGATCTCTATTTTCATTTGGATGAGCCATATTCTAAATCATAGCTAAGTCAAAGGAGGTGATTTAAGAGGGGTGGGGGGGAGGGAGGAAAAGCAGAGGGGATTGTCTGGGACTCAAAAGCAAAAGAATGAAAAGAAAAGAGAAGGGAATGAAAGAAAGAGTATTGGTACATATGATCCTCCACTAACCAGAATTTGAGGGAATACCTCATCCCTCTGACACACAGAATGACAGTTCTTTTTAATACATGGATACACATGTGCATTTTAGTCATTTGAAAGTTAACTCAATACCATTAGTCATTGTCTTGATCCAAAACATACAGAGGTTCTTAGAGCAGCAATATGAGAGAAAGAGACAGAAAAATAGAAAGAATGACAGACAGGAATAGACAGACAAAAACAGGAAAAATGACAGAGACAGAGAGGGAAGAGAGAGATGGAGTCAAAGATTATCTTACATTTTACAAAGAAATTAGTTGCTCTTTTTATTTCTGGTAGAAATATGGTCACTTTTAGGAAAATTGCTGTGAAAGCTGAATGGAAGATGGATTGGATTGGGGAAAGACCTGAAGCAGAGGTTACTAAGCAGACGTTATTTATTTCAATAATCTAGTTATGAGGTGATGAAGGCCTTGCCCCATTGTGGTTGTGATATAAAGAAGATCTATATGGGAGATGTGAATTTAGAGACTAAAATAACTGAGAACAAATTGGATAAGGAGTGTAAGTGGGAGTGAACTCTGAGATGATCTCATCCTCAAAAGTAATAGAAAAATAGAGGCATCTAGGTAACATCATACAAAGATTGCTGGGCTGGAATCCAGAGGACCTGGCTTCAAACTTGGTTTCAGATCTGGATAAATCACCTAAACCTAATTGCCTTGCCTCGTCCTTATAGTTCTTCTGTCTTCAAATTGATATTAAAACAGAATGTAAATTATTTTTCTTTAAAAAGCTAATAGGAAAATTACAAAGGTGGGGAGAGTTTGTAGGGAAGAGACCAGTTTGGGAGATGTGAGCTTGAAATGCCTTGAAATGGACATCCATTCAGTTCTAGATTTCCAAAAGGCAACTGGCGATGTAAGGCTGAGAAGAAGTAAAATTGAGGTTCTCTCTCTCTCTCTCTCTCTCTCTCTCTCTCTCTCTCTTTCTACTTCTTTGTCTCTTTCTTTCTCTCTATTTCTCTCTCTGTCTCTCTGTCTCTGTCTCTGTCTCTGTCTCTCTGACTCTCTCTGTCTTTCTGTCTGTCTCTCTCTGTCTCTCTGTCTCTGTCTCTGACTCTCTCTCTCTCTCTCTGTAAGATGAAGTAATGGTCAGACTGGTGGAGAACTAAGAAAGAATAATGTTATAAAAACAGAGAGCAGAGACTATCCAGGAGAAGAAGAGTGAATGACTTTATCAAAAGTTGTTGAGAGGTTAAGATTAAGAATTTGAAAATATTTAACATTTGTAGTGGACTTAGAAAACACTGTTTTTTGTTTTCTCTAGTTCTCAAGGTAGTTTAGTACCATGTGATTAAGATGAAGCATTTATTGCAGTGCCATAATATTTAGATGATAGAAATTGATTTATATATATATATAAATCAAGAGAAAGAAGGAAAAGAGGAAGAAGGAAGAGGAGGAGGAAGAGGAGGGGGAAGAGGAGGGTAAGGATGGGGAGAGGAGTTCTTTCTGGCTAATTTAATTTTTCTGTGACAAAGGTGATTGTTTAAACAAATAACTAACAAAATAAAATAGGCAAATATATGGTGTTTGTTGTTTCTAAAATAATTATCTATAAATTTGGAGTATATAATTTGCCACACTCTGCTCCTAAACAAGTAGATAGAGCTATGTTTCAGTGGTTGAGAGCACTGTATCTCTTCTTAGAAAAAGCTGAGTTCAAATCCTACCTGAGATACTTCCCAGCTGAGATACTTGACCCTGCGCAAGTCACTTAAATTCTGATTGTCTGCAAAAGGATTCACTGAATCCACCAGAAAAGGAAATAGAAAACCATTCCAGTATGTTTGCAAAGAAAACACCATAGATAGCTACTGCCCATGGGGTCACAAAGTCAGACAGGACTGAACAACAACAACTTTCCTAAATAAACATACTATTAATTGGAGTTCAGATTTGAGAGTTTCTTTTAATTATTTATTTGGTTTTATTTATTTTAATAGGTAGCACAGATCATCAAGTTCTAGTATTTTATAACACAATTTAATAGTTTTGTTATTATTATATAATTATGTATTATATAATGTCTGTCTGTCTGTAGGTAATTAAGTATTATGTAATATAGTACAGCAGTGGTTCTGCATGATGGATAGATTTCAAGAGATTTATGAATGCAGATCAAAAAATGCAGCTTTATTTTTTACTAACTTTTGTTTCCTTTTGAAAACCTCTACATTTTATTTCATGCATTTAACAAATTCTGAAGAGTTCATCTGCTCTTCCAGACCCCAAAAATGGTCCGACAGAAAAATGGGTAAAAATATTACTATAAAGAAGTGATCACATAAGCTTTCTTTCTTACTTTTTTTTTTAAATAAACCCTTCCTTCCATCTTAGAATCAATACTGCATATTGGTTCCAAGGCAGAAGAGTGCTACAGGCTAGGCAATGGGGTCAAGTGACTTGCCCAGAGTCACCCTGCTAGGAAGTGTCTGAGGCCAAATTTGAACCCAGGACCTCCTGTCTCTAGGCCTGGCTCTCAATCCACTGAGCCACCCAGCTGCCCCCCACATAAGCTTTCTGATGACATCAACTTGCAAAGCACGATTTATAAGTAAGAATACAAAGCAAGAACTGCAGTTTGAATGAAAAGATAGGGTATTCTAAGGATAATAAGAAGAGAAACAAAGATGAAAAAACGTTTTGGAAAATAGATCCTCTGTGAAAGAAGTATAGAATAGGAAGCTAACCACTTTTAAGTGTAGGAAATGTTATCATACAAAAAGTAACATCTGTTTTTTTTGGCTTGTTTTTTTTTCACTCTTATCCAGAGTAGACCAAGAGGAAATGGACTTAGATAATGATGTAAGAATTGGGGTTAAAGACTAGGAAAAAAATGTCATGACTTCTCAGCTTTGTGTGATATATATGGTTCTATATAGTCATAATAGGTTTTCCTTCTTTCAATGTTTTTAAAACTAAGTTGTGCATCTATCATTTGTAGCTTTAGTTTTGTCTGTAAGTAGAGGTAGAAGTAGGAGGTTAGCCTATGCTGGAATCACTTCTTATTTGTTTGTACAGATCCTTTAAAAAAATCTCCTATGCTCCAAGTGGACATATAACCGGCTTATCAAATTTTATTGATCACTTTTAATGACTAGTTATAGAATAGGAGTTTACTATTAGGGAGGAAAAGGGAGAAGATAATCACAGTCTTCGTAAGTGACTGTAGGAATATTTTATTCTACCTGATTCCCAGAAGGGATCTAAACTAGAACCAAAGTAACAAATGTCATTCAGCTTCTCCTTGAACACCTCCAAGAAGGAGCAACCTACCACCTCTCAAGGAAATCCATTCCATCTTTGGACAGCACTAATTATTAGGAATTCCCTCCAGTCTTATATAAAATTTAATCTTGATCATGTGTAACTTAGACCTATTGCTCCTATTTCTACCGTCAAGAGCAAACAGAGCAAGTCCAATTTCTCTTCCACGTGATAGTCTTCGAAATACTTGTAGACAACCATCATACTTCCACTTCAATCTTTTCTTATTCAGACTAAATATCCCAAAGGCTGAGAAGGCAATGAACCCACAATTCTCAAACTGTATCTCTTCTTTGCAAATATAAGATATTCTGGACTTCACACAAGTGCCTTGTTGTGAAGGACTTTTTTTTTTAATAGTGTAGAATGAAAAATTGAAGCCTAGCCCTAATGATCTGCCTAGTTCCCCTGATAATTGATCACATAAAGAACTTGCTTATAGAATGAACCCAGCCCTGGACTTTGGGACCTCACCTGGCACTAGCCAAGAAGGGAATATAAGGAATGCTGTGTCCATATATTACTGGCTCAACATCAAGCAAGCCATTTTTCTCATCTTGCTCTGACCTGGATGGTCTCATTTGAAATGATTGGAATTTCTGCCATCTATTACAATTCCTTAGTTGTCATGCTTCATTGTGTCCTCATTGGGCATCTATCTAAATTGCCAATGACAAGGATGTACATAGAAACCCACTTAATTCGTGATTGGGTTCATAAAACCTGATGCCAGAAATGCCCTGCTTATCTCCCTTTACAAGCCTCCTATATTTGAGCTATCATAAATTAACTTTACTACCCCAGTTTAGAAAGCTGCACCACTTTTTTGAATAGTGTGAGCTATTGGTGAATATAGGTTAAATGAAAAAAAATTATGAATGAATGAATAAACCCTGGGCTTGCTTCTTGCCTAAAGGTTCCCCCATCTTGCCTGTCCTTTTAATCCCTGATGGTGATATTGAATTCATGAATCTACCCCATAGACTCATACTTCACTTCTGTCTCTAGAATTACATATTCCTAGGTATTTACTCATATTTAAGTTCAAACCTACCCAACCCTGCATATATAAATGGATTCCCAAGAACTGCCATAAGGATACCCTTTTATAACCATCCAGTAAGATTTTTAACCCATAATCATCTTTAAGCAAGTATTTTGAATTTTACTAAACAAAAAAGTTTAAAATTATAGAGAATATACATATGCACATATATATTTATAATGTGTGTATACATTTATAGCCTCTGAGGTGTTTACTACAAATGTTATTATTTCTGCTTTATAAATGTGAAAATTGAGACTCCACGAGGTGCTATTATTATGTGGATGTGGTCACTTAGCCATTAATTGTCTGAAAGAGGGTTTGGACACACTTTCTAATTCTAGAATATGTTTTTTCTTATCATTTTAATTGTCAAATAAATGTTATTGATATATTTTGTATTTGTATCAGCTACATTTCCAATTACATTACATACTCTCACTCACTCGTATTCATCCATTGTATAACAGTGAGTAAAAAAATGTTAAGCAAAATGAACCAACATATATAGAAGTCTGATATTAATAAGCAACATTTGGCCAATTAGTTAATAAGTTTCTGATTGTTTACTCTGGGCTGGTTACTTTTAAGTGTTTATGTTACAAAGGGAGGCAAATAAAAGTCCCTAACTTTGAGGATAACAGAATAACTAATTACATACAAGAAATACGTAGACTAGGTAGAAGAAAATCTTGAGGCAAAGAGATGAACATATAGGGATCAGGGAAAAGCCTTTTATAAAAAACTGGGAGATAGTTTTTTTTAATTAAGTTTTTAAATAAAAATATTTAGCATTTGTTTATTCACCTCATTCCTAATTGGCAAGTAGAGCATGTATGGGGAAGAACTTTATAAGACATGTGCTTAGTGAATTATAATAAACTCTAATGTATGACTTTATGTAGCATGTATGTAGGTATGTATTATGCATGTATATAGTGTAATATGCATATATTTATTTACATAAATATATCCATATGTATATGCATATATGCATGCAAATATGCCTATATTGGTACAGCTGGGTGGCAGAGGGTATAGAACATTGGACCTGGAATACAGAAGATATATATTTATATATAAATGCACACAAATATATACAATACACATGCACACAAATATACATGTATCAGTTATGTAGATTGATATCTCATCTATATCTCTATCTGTATCTCTATAATCTATATCTATCAGCTACATGGCACAGTAGAAAGAGCCCCAGACTTGGAATCAGAAAGCTAACATCTTCCTGAGATCAAATCTGGCCTTAGACACTTACTAGCTGTGGGACTCTGGGCAAGTACTTTAGCTCTGTTTGCCTCAGTTCTTCATCTGTAAAATGAGGTGAAGGAATGACAAACCACCTCACTATGTTTGTTAAATAGAACATGATTGAAATATAAGGGTTGGTGGGTATAGTGTAGCTAGATAGATGGGAGACAGAGAAGGAAGCAGAGACAGAGAGAGACAAGAGATCAGTCATTTTCAGTCATGTCCAGTTCCTCATGGACAGGAAATTACAGGGTCACACCAGCACTTTAGGAAAATCTCTTTTGTCAGCTTATTGGACGATGGATAAGAATTCAGAGAAATATGGGGAAAGAGACCATTTAGAAGAATCCTTAAATACTGCAGGTGAAGAATGATAAGAATCTGAACTAGAATAGTGGTTACAAAAGCAGAAAGAAAAGTACTTATACAAGAGATATTGTGATGCTAGAAATGATAAAATTTGACAATAGATTGTATATTATATGGTATGAAACCGTGAAGAATACAAGATAATCTTCATTTGCAAGCTTAGAGGACTGAAAGGATAATGGCAGAATTGATGGGAAAAGTTAGGAAGAAGTAAAGATTGGAAGATGGGAAATATGAATTTTGTGTTGGAGATGTTGAGGTTGAGATGTCCAAATGGCATATAGTTCAAGATGTCAAAAAGGCTATTGGTGATGTGACACTATAGAATGGAGAAGAAGAGAGTGGAGTGTGTATATAGTTATAGATATATAGATCTGGCAACGATCCCAGGGCAAAGATTCCTGGGAGATACCAACAGTTAATGGAGAATGCACAGAGCCAAAGGAGCACAGATTTAACCTGAATAGTGCCAAAAGAGCACACAGGTCAAAAAAAAAAAAAAAAAAGAGGAAACCAATCCAGGAAGGATTGATGCACTTCTAAGCCAATACAAAGGACTTGAACCTAGTGTGAGACTAAAGGTTGTGAAGCTTGACATAGGTTAAGACATAGGCCTTCCTTGAATTCACACTCTTCCTGAAAATACTTACAGACAAGTACCTCAAATTTGGCTCCTCCCTGGCTCCTATAATCTAGACTCTTTTCTGTCTTTCATAATGTGGCAACTTTCTGTAGTCCTGGCTACTAACTGGGTAAATGCTTAGTTGCTTATATCATTTTAATTTGGCCCTGATTCAAGGACCTGTTATAGACTTATTTTTCCTTTACTTGGAATTTTTACACAAAAGACTTTGATAGTCTATATTTCATCCAAAAATTATCTTTTTATTTGGATTTTTTGATATTTTTTATTTCTCTTGCCAATTGATTCATATACCTCATAACTCAGCCATGCATCCCTAAATGATCCTTGTGTTTTTCAATTACCCTCTTCAGAGGGAAATATAAAATTATTATAATTTTAAATTGCAAAGTTTAAATTCCTTTTGAGAGTAATTTTAGGTTAAGAAACATGCTACCTCTCTGAATCCAGAAACTGAACTTCTAGAGAAGACACCATGAAGATTCCTCCACAGACCACAAGCTGCACGAGAAGATCCAGAGTGAACTTTGGGATGTGGTGATTTGAACTGTGTGGGTTTAAATGCATTTGTTTTGAATGTATACTCTTATGCCAAAGGGGACTGCCCCTTAACTGGCTTTTTGTTGATATGCCTGGCAATTATTGGTTTTGTTCTCGTTTTCTCTTATCCTCAAATTATTGTAATTTCCTAGCTGGTGTTTATAGGACCCACAGGAGAGACTAGTCTTCCTCGGGCCTCAGGGGAAATGTAAAAATGGAGATTTGAACCCTAGATTTCAATCCTCAGAAG
This sequence comes from Monodelphis domestica, assembly GCF_027887165.1. Lineage (NCBI taxonomy): Eukaryota > Metazoa > Chordata > Mammalia > Didelphimorphia > Didelphidae > Monodelphis > Monodelphis domestica. The sequence continues at coordinate 156,402,294 of NC_077234.1, forward strand.
TCCTTGATATTTCCCAGAATTTCCTATAATCTCACCTGAGTCAGCACCTGAGCGAGATCACAATTAGTATTTTAACTGGCAGTAATGCCTACCTTGCCCTCTTCTTTCTCTTCAATGCTCTGAATGGCCATTGCAATGATGTAGTAAGCTTTCAATGGGCTAATCAGCCCTGAGCACGTGGTTTATCATTTTGTATCCTTGATTTCTAATAATCCTTAATAAACCTCATAAAATATAATATAATTTCTATTACTACAGACTAATTTAATTTTTACAGGAGATACCAACAGTTAGTGGAGTATGCATAGATGAAGAACTAGAAAAGTAAACACAAGGAAAATTAAAAGCTTTATCATGGAAACCTGAGAGGAAGAAAAGATGATCAATAATGACAAGTATTGTGTAGATATTGGGAATCACCAATGAGTCTTCATGTCTACAAAGAAATAGGAGAAGCTGCCTTCTCAAATCTCTTATTACTATTTCAGGAAATTGTCTTACTCCTGTATTGAATGAGGAAAGTATCTAGTTTTTTACTTTTATATTACACATAAATTTTTAATTTTGGATGGATATTTTTTCAATTACATCTAAAAGATCTTTTTGTAGTTAAACTTGGAATGAATTTTATCATTAATAAATGTATTTTGGCAAGGACTTTGTCTATTTCTTTTGATATTATTATGTTTTTGAATGTTTTGTTTTTGCTTATAATATGATTATGTTAATTCTTTCTGAATACAGAATACCATTCTTCTCTTCCTAGTATAAAACCCAGCTTGATCATAGTGATTTTTTGTTTACAATAGTTGTAATTTTTATCAGTATTTTATTTTAAATTGTTGAATAGATATTCATTATTAATTTTTGTGTTTAGTTTTCTTCCTTTGCTACTACATTTTTTTCATAAATAAAAGGATGCATTTTGTCAATTTTGAGAATACTTTTTCTAGTATGTGTGTTGTTATCTTTAAAAGTTTGATTAGGATCTAAGTTTTTTTGCGTCCTGTAACCTTTCTCGGTAATAGAAAATATTCATATGTGAATTTTATTTTAAACATCTTTTGATAAAGATATTTACCATTTATATCTTCCTCTACTTGCCCCCAGAGAGCTTCCTCTTTCTTCCTTCCTTCCTTCAGCCCAAGAATGCCAACATGTCACTCAAATGGACCTTTATGAGCTAATATAGGACTAGGAATTTTTAAATTAAAGAAATTTAGCAATTTTAAGTGTAGGTTTTACCTCTAATAGACCTTTATCCTATTGATTGAATAAAAGAGATGAGCTTGGATTTTATACATTGTATTAAGTGTCTGTGTATGTCAGTTGTTTCATTTGAAATGTATAATATAAAAAATTAAAAGATAAAATTTACATTTTGTTTCTGTGGCTATTTTTTCCCAATACAGCTGTCTCTTCCAAACATTTAAATCAGAAATATCAAATACCAGTTGCAGAGGAGAAATAAACAAATATCCCTAAGGTATTATTCTCTTCTATTTTTTTCTTTCTGAGTGTATATTAAAGATAAAATAATGACAAAATGTTCTCATCCATGTAATCTTGTCTTTCTCAAGCAAGCATATCCTTGCTCAAGAGAAATATTTAAAATGTCTAACAGCATGAGATTATCTTCAAATGATTAAAATTACAAACTTATTTTCATAATTTTTCAAAACCTTATCAAAAGTATTGAGAAATTCCACATATCCTCTTTAAGTATTATTTCTTTCAGATAAAATATTTTTCTCATTGCTATCATGATCATACTTATGCCCTCAGGAATAAATGTTAGAATAGAAATATCAACAATAAAATTTTTTCAAGAAAAGCTCTTATTAATAATTAGACATAGCCCAAAAGAGAATGAGTGGTCTTATGAGATATTAGGCTTCCCTTTAATAGAGATTTTTCAAGTGCAACTTGAATATTCACTTGTCATCCCCCGCATTGTAGAGGGAATTTTTATTTGGGTATTTTGGGGACTTCTGAGATTTCTTTCCATTTTGAAATTGTCAAACATCTTTCAACAAATACTTTTGGAATAATCAGATGGATATAAGCAATTTATTGAAGCTTGATTTGCAACTTTTTAGTAAATTCACTTCTATAAATATATTGTTTTTCTGACCACTGCGCTAGGTAATGGAAGAATTAAAAAAAGAAAGTTTAGATGAAATATAGTTGTCTTTGCCTTCATTGAATATATAGTCTAAAATGGGCATAGTCACCATCAATGATAATCATAATACACTGATGCATCTATCATTCAATGTCTTGTTTTTAGCTCTTATGTCAATGTGCTAACAGTCTCTAGAAATACAACTACAAAAAAAAAAAGAGAGAGTAGAACTTACCTGAGGAAGGTGATACATATGAAATAATGGCCAAATAAGTGTAGAGTGGCAGCTAGATGGCCCACTGGATGGATAGTGCCAGATCTAGAACCCAGAAGGCTCAACTTTCTGAGTTCAAATCTGGCCTCAGCCGTTTACTAGTTCTGTAGCTTGAACAAGTCACTTAATCCTATTTGCCTCAGTTTTCTCCTCTGTAAAATGAGCTGGAGAAGGAAATGGTAAACATTCTGGTATCTCTATCAGGAAAACCCCAAATGGTATCACAAAGAGTAGAAATGACTGAAAATGCCTGAGCAACAACAAAATATAGAGAACTCTATCATCTATTGGATTTGGAAAGAGTTTCAGTAGAAGTTATAACATAAACTGTGTTTTGAAGAACACCAGAAATTATACTATGTGAAGGTAAGCAGCAAGAATATTTCATGGTAATTGTAATGCAGTTTTAAAGAACTAAAAAAAAAAATCAAGTACTACTTAGGTTTTAGAACTCATATCAAGGAATTAGGGACAGGATTTAGAGAAGGTTTCATAGAAGAGGTAGCATAACTTTCTGTTATATCAGCACTCAGTATGGGCATTATACATTATTGAACTATTTGATTATTTCAGTATGCCAATGCATTGCAATGAGGAGACCTTGTTTTGTTTGAGAATCTAATGTAATCACCAGCAGAATAGCACCTAAAAATAGCTGAATTCCATAACAATGATGGATACCTTTTGCCAAGTTTTTTTGACTTTTATAATCAGAGAATCATTGGACAAAATAATCAGTCATCATTCATTAATATATCTAGAATAATTTGAGCATGTTGATGAATAAGGCTATGTTTTGCTCTAGTTGTTCATTTCTTTCCTCTTCTCACCATCCTCCTCTTCCTCTCTTCCCTTTACTCCCAATCTCCCTCTCTCCTCATTTTTACCCTCTTCCTCTTTCTTTCCTCTCCCTTCTCTTCCTTTCCATCCTCCTCCTCCCCTCCTCCACTATCTCTCCTCTGCATTCATTAAATAGTAGGCACAGATCCTTGTATTCTCTTCATCTTTCAGCTATATGACTGAAGATAATGTACACTACAGGAAAATAGCTATGAAAGCCTGCTTCTTCCCTTTGTATATCTGACTTATGTCACCCTTCTTTTAGGCGGTGAAGGAAAAATGGCTTCTTATTTGCCTTTATTTGGGAAGATACACAATTAAGAATAGCAGCTAATTTCATGGGGACAGTTGGGTAGCTCAGTGGATTGAGAGCCAGGCCTAGAGATGGGAGGTCCTAGGTTCAAATCTGGCCTCAGACACTTCCCAACTGTGTGACCCTGGGCAAGTCACTTAACCCTCATTGCCTACCTTACCACTCTTCTGCCTTGGAACCAATACACAGTATTGATTCCAAGATGGAAGGTAAGAGTTTATAAAAAAAGAAAGAATAGCAGCTAATTTCAGGAAGAAGAATATTAGGTCAAGTAAAGGATCCACCATTCCTCCCATTATGAAAATCTTTTGCAAGTTTAAAGTTAGGAAAATTCTAGAAAATAAAATGTGAATAACAAAAATAAGGTAGCAAGATGTGGACATGGAAGCAGAAAGATCTGAGTTAAAATTCTGTCATTGCCACTTGACAATTGTGGATTTCTCATCAATTCCCTTTGTTTCTTTGTCCCTCATATTTCTCATCTATAAATTGTGTTGCTTTGTGTGTGTGTATGTGTGTGTGAAGATCCAAAGATGTTACATGTAAAATAATTTATAAGTTAAAATTGCAATATATATGTGTGTGTGTGTGTGTGTGTGTGTGTGTGTACCAAATATTAGTAGAAATATACATACGGAAATATACATACAGTAGAAATATACATACACATACAGAACACAAATAAAGGCATGGTGAAATAGTGCTTGACTAAGTGAATGGGCAAAGCAGTTTTGTTTTATCCAGAGCCACCCAAGCATGTAAGAAAGAAGCTGTAGCGTAAAAGCAATACCCCATGGACAAGTTCTCTGGTAACTGGGAAGAAGAGAAGATGATCGAATAAATGACACAAGGTGCAGAGGAAGCAGGAGAGGGTGGTTTCTCAGAAGATGAGATCAAAAGGAGTCTTGAAGATGGCTGGGAAACTGACGTCTCAAGCCAGGAAAGGGAACATCACCTCCTGAAATGATCCTTAGCCATTAGGGCGGTTCAAGTTCAATGAGAAAAGGCTGTCAGGAAGAGAGCCAGATTTGAAGGAGGGCCAGGGGGAAATGAGTTGGTAAAGGGAAGGGAGTATGTCCCCTCGCTGATGTGAAATTTTTCATATGCTTTATAGTTATAATAAATTTTATGTTTCCCTTGCTCCTCTAATGCCTTTCTCCTATACTGACATATCACCTTGGAAAACATTTTCTCAGAAAGAAAGATCCTTTTATAAAACAGATGACTCTTCTCATTACTTGAAAGAGACACTAACCTCTATACCATTTGAAAAGGTTTTCTAAGTGTCATACTCTTTTGAACTACAATCTACTTCCTGCAATCTTGGATTTATAATTAATTTTGCAGCTGAAGTAGTTGAACACTCTCAAGAAGAAAATGCTGAATAATCTAATTATTTTATTTTCTTGCCCAGATTTTAGTTTTCTTCCATAACCATGGAACTTAACTTCAAAAAGGAAGGGAGAAAAAGGAAGGAAAAATGGATAGATCATTTATTAATCTGACCATATATCTGGTAAAGCATTTGAGATCATAGATTTATTTAGACAGCTTCCAGAGGTCAATTAATCTAACTACTTTATTTCACTGGCAAAAAACCTGATATCCAAAGAAGTTGCGACTTGTCCAAGGTCAGAGAAACAATAAGTATCAGAGACAGGATTTGAACTCAAGACTTCTAATTAGTAACCAACAAATAATAAAAGCAACAACATGGTTCACTAAATCATATATACTTTAGGAGATGAGGTAAGATTAAGGGCAGAACACAAAGATTGGGTGGCAGGAAAGTGATGTTGGGTTGAGTAATTGCAGAATGTAAATAGTTTTAAAGTAATGTAGGGAAGAAGTTTAGCAAAATTCTCATTTAACAGAAGTGTTTTATTGCATTGGTTTTACATGGCCAATTTCCAAATATTTTATCTACCTCTAAGTATTTGCCTTCATGAATTGTCATAAAATGTGTCCCATTTGGGGAAGTTCCATGTTACCCATGATTTTACTGGATTCTGACGGGTGAAAAGATTATGAAGTCAGCCCTAAAGCCTAAATGGATTATTCTTCATTTGTATGTTATTAATAACTTGTTCTCCATTAGCCCGAGGCAAGGGAATGGATTTTGATACTGAGTATCATTGTTTAGCTATCCACTTTATGTGGTTTGGGGATATATTACTAAATAACATCAATTTAACTTTTAGAGCCAAATTCTGTAGTAAATAATGGAATGTTTACATTTTAATCACATCATCATTTGCTTCAGCCTGTTATTTCAGGATCAGTATTCAAAGTCTCATCAGTTTAGAGAAGTCTAGGGGTAGATAGGTAGCATAGTGGAAAGAGAACTAATCCTGAAGTCAGAAAACTCATCTTCCTGAGTTCAAGTTTGACCTCAGATACTTACTAGCTGTGTGATCCTGAGCAAGTCACTTAACCTTGTTTGCCTCAGTTTCCTTTTCTGAAAAATGAAATGTACAAGAAAATGGCAAGCCACTCAAGCCACACTTTACCATGAAAGCCCCAAACACAGTCATGAAGAATTGGACATTACTGAAATGACTATTATCCATAACAAAATATCAGAGTAATCAGAGAGATATTTAATCAGAAATATTGCCTCTCCCAAACTCTAAACTTGAATTTAAAAAAAAAAAAGGTAATTTAATACTCTTTGGTTTAGGGTAGTGGTGTCAAGCATATGGAAACAGGATCCACTAAGCAGTACATAAGGATCCCTGCAGGCCACTTATTTATTTATGTAAGAAATAATATATTCAATCTATATTTTATTATTTTATTTTAATATTTTTATTCAGTATTTACTAATTAAGTTTTCATCTGGTTTAGGCAGTACTCCATAGTGTTGTGGTCAGATGCAGACCTGAATGGGCAGAAGTTGGGTTTGATTTGTGTATTTGAGACCCCTGGCCATTGCTAATTTGCAATTTATATAGACTTAGAGACTTGTCTGTGGCAATAAGAGGTTATGTCCTGGGTACCTAGGAGGTTTCCCAGAAGGGGCTTGATCCAAATCGTCTTGACTCATGGACTATGCTTTTAGTCTCGCAAATACTAAATTAACAAAACTCTTCAGTATTCTTCAGATTGTATCCTCGTTTATAAGATAAGGAAACTCAAACCTAGAGAGTTTTAAGTGATTTGTCCAAGGGTACATACACATAAAGTAAGTGGCACAGATTTGAATCCAAGTCTTCTTTTACCACATCCATTCATCTCCTTCTTTTTTTTTTAAATTATGTTATTCCATTCTAATTAAAATGAATCAACAAATAAAAAAAGTCCACATAGCCAAGCTGTTCTTCTTTCATATAGCCTGTGGATCATTTCATTTCCTTAGTTTGTTACCTCCATCTCACAGAATAGCTTCGATTTCCATTTAATCTTTAAAGTGTCACAATCACACTTTCTTTTTACAAGATTTTATCCATATCCCAAGACAGTATCTTTAGTATAACTTTCCACTTACAATAATAAAGTTAATCTATCTAGAGATAATCTCATTATACTATTCGTTTTTTTTCCATTTTCACATCTCATTTTTGTATACTAAATGACAGACAACAGTTACATTCATGTTCATCTGCCAAAATCAATGTGAATAGCAAGCGAATACATAGCTATCAAGTGGATGATGTTCCCAGAACAAGAAGAGTTAAATGCATTTTGGCATGGGGATTTTTGCTTTCATCAAGACCATCTTCTTATTACAAATCTAATATGTGTCAACCTTAATTTATTCACTGGAGATGCAATAAAGAAGTGCCTTCATTGAGCACCAGTGGCATTAGAAGCAATTGCCTTGGTGAGGCTGGTTTTGTAGCATCACCACCAGAACAGATGGCTATGCATTTATTCCAATCTAGGGATTCAAATTGGCAATAGTCATACAAAAATCTTGAAAAGCATATCTGCAGTTGTTCAAATGAGATTTTCTTTATTAAAAAAATACTTCCACGATATTCTGATGAGGATACATATCAGATTTGAGACATTTGCAATTTTAGTAGGTTTATCTTTTACTGAAATTTTGTCCATGATTCTAAGATGCTGATATGTACTAAGCACATTGGATAAATTTTCTTTGGATCATCTCATTGGAATTACCAAAATTTTATGTTATTTTTTCCCTCTACCCATAATGAGACATGTACCAACAGCTGGTGGTTCAATCACATCCTGGGTAATATAATGTTGTTTTGCATTTTTAAAAGTCTAAACTGCAACTCAAAGTGACAATTGTATTATTTTCTTTTTAAGAGCGAGTTGCTACCATAAAAATAAAAATAAAACTTGTCAAAGGTAGTGTCAATTTTAATATTGAAATGAAGATAACTGTGTTAAGTTAAAGCAATATGACTAGAGTCTTGGGCTCTATTCTCTGTTCTGCAGTAGTGGGATAACTGTATAACACTGCCCTTTAGATAGGTCAGATATTCCTGACAAAGCAACAAAATAAAGAATCTTTCCACCCCCAAAACATCTGCACACTTGAAGCCATATTACATTGGAAAGAAAATCAAGGAGACAATCTCACATTTTGTCAAGTAGACAATCTACAGTTCCCTCCTCTGTAGAATAATGGGGTTGGAGCAGTTATTTCTATTATTGCTTCAAGCTTTAGCATATAATACAAACAATATTTGTAAAATAAACAGAGGAATTTGGAGGTGGAAGGGATTTTACCTTTTTAGCCCCACCTATATATGAAAGAAATCCTATTACAGCATACTCAACAAATAATTGTCTCTTTTCTGCTTCAAGATTTCCAAGGAAGGCCAATCTATCACATATTTTCCTTTGGACAGCTCTGATTACTAGGATTATTTTCTTGACATCATTCCTAAATTTGTCTGCAGGTAGTTTGGATGCACTACTCCTTGAAGCAAACAGAATGAGTCTCAACTATTTTCCTTGTAATAGCCGTGTTAGGATTTCTTTTTTTCAGTTCTAGGTATGTCTTGACAGTTGTAGAGTTTTATTGATTCCCTTGTAATTACCCAGGGACTTCAAAATGTGAACACTCCCTTCTCATTGAGTTATGAAATGTTATTTTGAGACTAAACTGAATTAGGCTTAATTCTAATTTCGACAGAAACCATTTGCTTTAATACTGATTAAAATAATTTAAGTCTTTAAAAATTATTAAAACCAACTTTGTTGACCTTTTCTTCTCCTATACTGTACCGCTCGGTTTATTTGAACCTAAGATTGTCACTTGACTTTCCTTCTAATGTAATATGGCTATAGCTGTGCAAATATATTGGGAGTGGGGATATTTTTCATTTCATTGCTTTGTCAGGGATATTTAACCTATCTACACACTCATGGATAGAATAGTTCTGCCTGTAACATTCCGCTTAATTGACCTGTCATGGTCCATTTACATGGCGGTGAGATTGGCAGAGATAAAGAGGAATCTTACTACAGATCTGGAATACAGCTGCTCTCTGAAAATTCTAGTTGGAACCTTGCTGTAATGGTTTTTAATGTGAATTTGAAATTGATGCATCAGCTGAGAAGTATTAAGATACAGCCTTATTACTTCCCCCTCTTAAATGTTACAGAAGAGATGGTTTAAGTGGCAAGATAAGAACAGATTATGCCTGACCTAAGTGTTCTACTGCTATATTCACTGGGAAGGTAAAGTAAAGAATGACCTGTGGGTGGCAACAAAAGCCATGTTCAGATTTACTGAAAGCCTGAAAACATCTGATGAGCAGTAGTTACATCTCTGATCAGAGTTCTGTCCAATGGACTTTTTCTACATTATGTGGATAAATTTGTATTGTTGTAGCCAGTTTTTTTTTTTAGTTAGACATTTGGGCTCTTAAACCATCTAAAGCTTTTAGTCAGAAACCAAGCAAAATGAAGAATTTCATTTGTGCTTAGGCTGTCATTTGGTAGCCATCTATTATCTATGACAGTTTTTTTTTTAATTAGGATGAAATGATTTTTGATAGAAGAATGAAGAGAAAAATAAGTGTCTAAAATTAAAGATAAATCTCCAAACAAGAATGAAGGAGGACAGGATTAATATCCTATTCTATCTAATCCGTGGCCAAGTTTTATCAGTTATGACTCGGCAACATTGCTCCCAATTATCCTCTTCTCTTACTTCATACAGCTACCACCCTAATGCAGGCCCTCATTACCTCTTGCTTTCATTATTTCCATAGACTCCTAAGTGGTCTTCCTGCAGACAGCCTTTTTCCTCTCCAATCTTACCTCCAGCAGTGCAATCGGATTGATATTCCTAAAGCCCAAGTCCGACAAGGTTACTTCCAGGTTCATTAAGAAGCATCTTAGAATGTTGCCTGGAGCACTGATAGGTTAAATGACTTGACCTACGTCATACAGCTATGTGTGTTAGAGGGAACATTTAAACCTGAAGAGCTGGAAGGACTGCAAAGCTATGGTGCCTCTATTGTTAAAATTGGGCTCTTTAATTGCTTCTAGGAAACTTTACAACTTTTCTTCTCTTTCGAATTTAAAGCTCTTTACAAGCTGACCCTATGCTATCTTTTGAGGCTGATTACTCCTCCCGATTCCCATTTCCTGTCTTACCCAGTTTTCAGCTACACTGATGTGCATGCTGTTAGATTTTGATGCTTCCCCAAACTCCTTAACTTGCCTATCCTCATCCACTTTCAGATCCTCCACTTTCAGTCCAGCTCATCAAGTCTGATGGATCACACCACCATATGGGACGGTTCCACTTCTCTAATGAAAATCTCTGACGTTCCTCAATCCCTTCTTCAATTCATGCTACAGATGCCACCAAAATCATTGTCTTTCAGTGACACTCTGACCCCATGACTCCCTTACTCACTCAAAGGCAGTGCTTTTCAGTTACCTCTCTAAGAAAAGCCAATTTTTGAACCCTGACACAAACTGGCTCCAAGCAGTCATTGTATAATTTCAGATTTACTGCAGAATGAACCCCATCGTACATGTTGTATTCAGACCAAACTGATCTTTTCTCTGTTCCTTTTGTATGGTTCTCCATCTTCCAGCTCTGCTTTTCATTAGCCTTGAGCTCCCTCTCACCTAGCCCTCTGCTTCATAGAGTTCCTCTCTTTCCTTAAGACCCAGCTCAAGGATTATAATTGCAGTCAACTATACTGGAAACCATATTTGATGATCTCCCCCCTTCCAATGTAGCTTGTATGCAACTACTTTGCAATTAATTTCTTTTATCTAGAAATTGTTATCTTTTCCATTTGAAGGACAATTCTTTGTGAGTATGGATTTGTTGTTGGCCAGTGATGCTCAACTCTTTATGATCCCATTTGGCATTTTCTCTGCAAAGATACTGAATTGGGTTGTCTTTTCCTTTTCCAGTTCATTTTTCAGCTGAGGCAACTCAGGCAAGTAGGGTTAAGAGACCTGCACAGAGTTACACAGCTACTAAGTATCTGGTTTTAACTCAGGTCTTCCTCACTCCTGCCTCTGGGCACTCTATCCACTGTTCTGCCTAGGCTGTTCTTTGTATGAACTATGGATTACTTTCTTTCTATCCTCAGATCCTAATACAGTGCCTGGCATATTGGGGAGGGGGCAGGGGAATGGACTAAGTAAGCATCTACATGGTTCCTACTATGGACCTGGCATTGTGCCAAGCACTTTACAGACATTATATAAAACATAATATCATAATATATCTATATTATCCATTTGTGGTAGGTGTTAAATAAATGCTTGATAGATTGATTCCTAATATATGCCATTCTAACTCTTATCCCTGTGACATTTTATAGGCATGCATAAAATGTGTTCTCTTGATAGATCATCCTCTAATCACCACATCCAATGATCTTTTCTAAGGCTACATCCTCCTTGAACTTCTCATCTTTTGATATGTTCATTTATTCCCCTTTTATACTTTATCCTCTAATCATTTCTGCAGTGCTGTGATTCTGAATATTTTGTCCATTTAATTTCTCCATGTCTTTTTTAACTTCTGATTCCATTTCTAACTCCAAAATATGGCTATTTTTCCTACCCCTCCCCTAATATGTATTTGTGTGTGCTTTTAGCCTTTTTTCTCTGTGTTTTTGTCTATAGGGCTGTCTTTATTGAACTCATTCACAGCAAAGAACTTCATACACTTTATAGCTAGCCAAACTCAATAGTCCTTCTCTTGATTTAGTGTTCCTTTTGCCATCTTTGTACATTTCTAAAAATGGTCCCAGCCTCTCCGAATTGTTCTTTTTGTTATCCCTAAATCATCTTTTTTTTCCCCCAGTCTTAGTCATATTCTTCTTCCTGGAAGCCTTCTTGGATTGATCTAGGTATAGTGTTATCTTATTTCTCAAGATACTATGTAGAAATTTTAGCATAGATCCTTGACCATAATAGACCATTTAAAAAGTATTTGTTGAATTGAATTTAATTGAATCTGTATAGATGGATATCCAATAATAATTTTTAGCTCTAGAACTACATTCTTACTGCCAAATATTTTCCCCTGAGTATTCTACCTGTTTCTTAAACTTAATTTGTCCAAAATCAAATTCTCTCTCAAACCTCTCTCACCTCCTTAGATACTGTGTCTCTTAATAGAATCACTATTCTTTCAGTTACTGGAGATTTAAATCTGTAAATTATTTCATTCTTTCATTATTCACTTCAAATAAATTATACCTTCCCCAATGTGTTTTTAAGTGTTCCTCTTGTTTTCTCTTCCACAACTTCAGTTCTTCCTTGCATCCTAACTGGAGTGTTGAAATAACCTTCCCAAGTCATTCCTATTTCTCATTTCTTCCACCTTGTATATATATATATATACATATATACATATATGTATATATATATATATATTAGTCTCTTGCTCAAAAATAGGTGACATGTTTCTATTGTCTTCAGAAAAAATAAAAATCACTGAGTTTGATTTTCAAAAATTATCACAATGTCCCTGGATCTTCCTTTAATGTCAATTCTCACTAATATTTTTGCTTCAGCCAAAATGGACAACTAGCTGCCCCCAAAAGTATATGATCCTTTAATGCTTTGCTCATATTTGTAATCTATTATCTCTATCTATTAAAATCCTTTCCAACTTATAAAGTCACCAGTGAAGGTGCTCCTGTTGCAACTGACTAGAGATCATCTCTTTCCTTTTTAGAATATCACATAGCACTTTACTTCTACTTCTAATGTCACCATCCTATTGAATGTTAAGTTGTATTATACTCATGAATATCTGTCAGTTCCACCTATTAAATTAGAATGCCTGTATGGAGGGGCAAGAATGAGGTCTTCAAAGTTTTTCATTTAAATAAATGAATATTTACTAAAGACCTGTTAGATCTTGGGGATACAAAAATGAAAAAAAAAGACACATCTTTGCCATAAAGGAGCATATGGGAGCTTAAAGAGCAGCTATATGGCTTATCAAATGGAATGCTAGATTTGGAATCCAGAAAATCAGAATTTAAATCTTCCCACAGATACCACACTATCTTAACTTGATGAGGCAGATCTTAAAGCATTAAATACTAACTCTTAATTGATGATGATGATGATGATGATTTAGGAGTGGCAGTTGACAGGGAAATGATAAGGAATTATAATTACATTTAAATGAATAAAAGAAGTTAAATAGGGAGACTAGAGAAATTCTTAGAAAGAGGAGTCATATCTAGGTGGGTGATTATATAGGATATCTGAACTGGGTCTTGAACACAGAAATTGTTTATTCTAGATATGGGATATTATATGCAAGTTCATAGAGTTCACATTTTAGGATTACATTTTAGAATTGTAATGGCTTTTGGAGTGATCTAGTCTAAACTTATAATTTTCTCTAAGAGGAACTAAAGACTCAGAAAATTATCAATTTGCCCAACATCACTGATAGTAAATAGTGTGGCTTGGTTTTTAATCTATGCTTTCTAACTCAAAATCCTGGGCACTTTCTGCATTACCACGCTGCCTCTTGGAATCAGCCCAAACTGGAAAATTCAGGGCTACCTTTGAAGTTGAGCAAACTAATATGACTAATTGCTCAGTTTGGTGGGAATGTGGTATGCATAAAAAGGAAAAAGGGTCCACTTAGGTAGGTTGGAGCCAGGAATTGAACACTGAATAAGGAATTTATTTATGTGTAAATTATGACTCAAATGTCTCTAAGTGTGCTGGCACACGCTTGGGTACATATCACTACTGGATCTTCTGCTCAGAGTTTCCCACTGTGAAATAAGCAAAATATCTCCTCTCATGGGTATGAATAAAGCATCGTTTTCAGGGAAGGATCGATAGAAATATTCACCTCATATTGCCACATCAACACACCGTTCCTAAGGTGTATGCAGGACTGGAATAAAGTGTTTATATTTTATTTTGTACACAGTAAAGATCCAGTTCGGAACCAAGAAATGCTGTGATCAAATGTACACATTATTAACTGCTTTGATGTTGGACTAAAGAGTTAGAAGAGGATAGTCACTAGAGATAAGAAATTTCAGAGTAGGCAATTTCAGTAGGATAGATAAAAGATACAGATGGCTTTAACTTGCTAAATGGATAAAGGAAGGGAAAGGAAGATATTAAAGACAAATAAATGATGAGGTAGACAAATGTTTGGATTCAGGGAGTGATAGAAAGAAACTAGTTAAAAGCGACTAATTCTGAATTTATGAACCTGGGGGAAATGGTGATGTCATTAATAAGAGAAATAAAAGAAGAGAAAAAGAAAAAAGTAAAGACGATGATTTAATTTAGGGGAAACATAATTACTTTTGGTGACTGATTAAGATAGAAATGTAGTCAAGTCATCTTGGTAGAAATGTTTAGTGGGTAGTTGGAAAGTTGCTATCAGAATATGATGGAGAAATCAGGGTTGGAAATATAGATTTGGAAATGATGGACTAGGCGTTGAAATTGAAGATATAAAATTAGATGAAATGCCAATGAGCAGAGGGTAGAAAAAGAGTCTACTTCAGAAGCTTCTATATAAAGAGTTCAGGGAGCATGAGAACCTCTGGTGAGAGGGATTGCTGAACCTTTCTCAGGACTGCTCATCCACCTTTGGTGTCTCCTTGTCACTTACTTCTCACCTATGATTCCAAGAAGCTGTAGCATGTGCAGCAACTACACTCAAGGTAAAACTCTTTTAGTATGTTAGCTAAACCAGGTTTGGGGTTACTGATGGACTTTCAAATCTGTCAGTGATTTAGGGGAATGTCTATAGCAAGCATATGAAGATTTTCTATCTCTACACACATATAAATAAATATGCTTATATGTGTATATATAGACATTTCTGTATTCTTCAATTTACAGACATCAAATAAAATATACTTCCATATACACAGATAGGAAAGGGAAAAAATGATAGTACACGAATCTATGAATAGTTTATTTCAAAGCTCTACTGCTTATCTTTTTTTTTCTTTCCAAACTTTCTTCTCTTCTCTGTATTTTCTTTTAAATATATTTTATTTATAATGACTTTTTTTCTATTTTGAAGAGAAATTATTGCTAGACCTTCTCCTACCAAATTCAAATAAAGAAAAAATCTTGGAACAAACACAAATATTTACACATGACTAGTACACACTTTGGTCAAGTATGATGTATTCGATCTCATAATCTCTTTCAAGAGGTGGTTCATTTCAATATTATTCAATCTGTTGTTGGCTGGTTATTACAATGGTCTTTCATGATTGTTTTTCTTTACCATGTGATTTATATTGTATAAATTATTGCCTTAGTTCTGTTCATTGTACTTTTCATCAGTTTTTCCAGATCTCTTCATGTTTCTATATAGTTAACCTTTTGTCATTCCTTATGCCAAAATAACATTTCATTCTATTAATATAACATAGTGTATTTAGCCATTACCCAATTGACAGGTGCCTGATTTTATTTTTAATTCTTTGTCATAACAGAAAGAACAATTATGAATATTTTAATAATTATTTCCTTGTTTATTTGATCTTGTTGAGATCTAGTTTTGATAGCTGAACCTCAATTTATGCATAGTTGGTGATTTTTTGGATATACTTCTAAATGACTTTATAGAATAGTTGTTCCAACTTATAGATCCACTAGTGAGCCTGTGTTCCCCATGGTCCCTCCAATAACTGTCATCTTTTTTGATCATTTTTTATTTTACCAATTTGCTAAGAGTGTGGTGGGTCCTAAGAGGTGTTTTAATTTCTCTTTGTTAAATGGTCTTTTGGAGCATTTTCTACATGGTTACCAATAGATCAAATTTGTTCCTTTGAACACTTGTTTATATCCTTTGGCCATTTGTTTGTTGAAGGACAGTTCTTATTATAAAGTTGAGTCAGTTCCTTTCATATGTTAGATATCAGAGAAATTTGTTATGCAGAATTTTCCCTAGTTAACTATTTCCCTTTTGCACAAACAAGATCAAAGCAGTTAAAACTAAACTGTAAATGTGTACTAACATCTGGGTAAAAGGGAATTTGAAACTCAAGAAGGTAACAGAGTATAAGGAAGCCTTTAAAAATCCTAAATTATTTCATTTACCTTTACCTAAAAGAATTATAAGCCAGAAAGCTGAAATAATTTTAGGTGTCATTCATTATAAACTCAGTGTAGATGACTGATGTGATTTTGGTGATTCTTCAAGACTTGAGAGTAACCCAAGAGCTAACTTTAAAATACTTTGAAATTGATGATGAACCTTCTCATTGGAGGCTCTCAAAAATTCTGTGAAGTAATACAGGGGTTTTTGTACCAGTTATGTAGATGAGTCACCTGAGGCTCAGGGAAATTAAAAAAAAAAACCTTAAAACTTTCAAAAATTGTTCTAACAGTTATAAATTGGGGGGGGGGGATTGTTCTTAAAGCCTATCCTCAGACAAAGCTACAAGAACTGATTATTGTTAGTGGTTATTAATATCTTAGAAGATGAAACCATAAACATGAACCAGCATAAATATATTAAGAAGAAGTAGCATCCACTGCAGAAAGAAATGGTAAACCACTCCAATATCTTTGCTAAGAAAATCCCATTGACTATATTGATGTGCTATGTATGGCCTGTGGAGTTATGAAGAGTTTGACGTTACTAAATGACTTAACAACGACAAAAACATCCAACTAATCTGACTTCTTTTTTTATTAGTCTGGTAAAAAGAGAAAAATGCTGTAAATAGCATATAAATGTATTTCAGCAGTTCCTTTAAGCAAATTTCTTACAATATCTTCATGCATAAAATGAAAACATGTGGATTAGAGAACTATAACTGAGTGAATTCACAACTATTTTAATATGATACTCAAAAAGTAGGGCTTGTTAACAGATTTATGTTAACCTGAAGTACAGTATCTCATGGCTTACCACAAGTGTCTGTTCTTAACCTCATTTTGTTCAACATTTTTAAAAGAATCAATTTTTGGATGAATAAATATATGTCTCATTGAGCAAATTTATGGATTACTCAAAGCTCCAAAATATAGCTAATCCATTAGATGACATAATGATTATCCCCAAAGATCTTGTCAGGCTAGAATACTCTGCAGAATCTAAAGAGATTACATAACAGATAGAGATGTGAAGTCCTACTTGGGTTAAATAAAATCAACTACATGAGAATAATGGTAATATAGCAGATAATATAAAAATTATCGATTTATTTTATTGTCACATCAATCAGCTGTGTTATGGGGCAGTCTAGTGAACTAATGAAATCACAGAGTATGTTAGTAGATGTAAAGTATTCAGAAAAAGGCAAGGAGAAAGACATGTAATCCTTTGTAATTATGAAACCACATTCATAGACTAAATACAATGGAATTCAGTTTTGTCCTTAACATCCTTTTGAAATTATCCTATTTAGCATTGTGTTATACAAGAAATTGATGTATACTGTTCTGTTTTGTAACTGTGATGGAATAAAAAAATGTATGCCTTGAGAGAATTTAGGAGTCATTCAAAAGCATATATCCCCAACATTTAACAGAGTACCTAGAACATAATAAATGCTTGCTCATTAACTAATGGAATCCTTTTGACAACATAAACAATAATTCTATAAATGGAAAGTTAAGGGAGTGAGTTCACCCTCACTAAAAATACTGTTTAATTAATCTGAATATTTTTTCAAAAACAATGACAAAATTTCTTTGAACATATTAACACTAAGTTAAAACAGCAATCTTGTGATAAAAGAACTAGCATTTAAAGAATATCTTTAAAAAACAATCTATATTAGAAGCTTTTAATGAAAGACATTTCTAGATGTGAGATCTTCAGAGGATGCTTCTTTAGGGTATATATTTTTAAACATGACAATTCTCTCCATCAATTCCTGTGTTAAGTTTTAAGTAGTACCAGAGTATACTCTTACTTTTAACCATCAGTGAATATTTCATAATAGCTTGAAGCTATATTACATTTTCTCTCTGAACATTTCTCATTAATTGAATCATGATTAGCATACAATGTCAATATCTATTACAATCTGAATAGCATCAGACATTAAGTTAACAATAAGTATTAGTAATCTGAAATTGCTCTAATATTCATTTGCAGTTGGAATGCACAGAAAGCATGTTTATTTGTATTTCCATTGTTCTGCTCTACATTCATTATTAGCTTGTTGGATCTGAAATGCAACCTGAATATTCTATTAAGTTATACAGTAGAATATATTTTAGTGAAACAAACTTAATAATTTAGTGTAGAATTTCAGCACTCAGCATGAGTGTTCACATACAAAGGGAAATAGATGTTTCTTAATCTTTACTTTTCTTAAAGTGATTGAAATTACTTAAAAAATGTTTTTAGATCTTGAAACATCTGCCTGTCTAGATAGTGGTAGCACTGTGAACTATGAGAAATATTACATTTTATATTCCTTGTGGTGCATGTTTATCATTTACCTTTTCTCTCTAAATATATGTCATAGTTATGAACAAAAATATAAGGGTTTTTCCTCTTCTCTTGCAAGCTGTCAACACTTATCCTAACATTTGCAATCAAAACAGTGGTAGAAGTTTATCCCACTGCATCTAAGAAAACTACCTGGATGAAAGGTGAGAGGCATGCACTGTGGAATTTTAATGATCATTTGGAGAATCTGAGTCCATTTATCAAGACATAGAAGAAAATTCTTCATATTAATTTGTTCCAATAAAATAGCATCAATAGCCTTGCGAATTTCCATAATGATTCTATTTCAGAATCATACTAAATAAGAACTTGTTCTTCATTAGCCTGTGAAAGACTGCTGCCGGATGATATTTTTTACTTCACCAAGTATTCAGGGCTTTCCTGCTGAGAAAATTCAACAGGCATTTAAAATGTGTCTCATTCCCTTTCATCATTTGCTGATCCACTCACTTTCTAATAGTCATGTCATAAAAGTACAGATGCACGGAATTTTTAATTATTGTTAACTACTCCATTTCCCTTTTTTCTGCACATTTCTTCATTCAGCATCCCAGATCATTCTCTCTCCAGGGCCCAGGAGTATCATTTTTTAAAAATTTTCTCAGAAAACAGATTATCCGTCTACCAGAAGGTGCCGCTGCAGCCCTCACTGACAGCAATCACATCAGCAGCTGCAGAAGAGAGTGGCTTCCCTGGCTCCAAGGGGAGGGCACTCTCCTCACTGCCTGAATCTCAGGGCTTTTTCTCTAGCTACACAGCAGTTGATTTCGACATACTTTATTAGAATTGGTGAAGAATTGTTGGTTAATTTCCATGACAAGAATTTCACTTTTGTCTTCTTCAGCAAGGATGTGCACACTAAATATAAATGCACAGCTGTTGAAAATAAAAAGGAAAATGCTTCATTTAGATGGTATTAATTTCAATCACCAAACGTTCAGTGTAATATTCGCAGGCTTAATTACTCATGTAAAGAACATTATGACTAACGATGAAATAAAGGGTCCTTTATTCCCTTGAAGCTTTTTCTCCTTCGAACAATGTAGCATGAGGGTTGTTTTTTGGTGGTGGTTGTTTTGTTTTTAATGTGGAAATTCTCCTGGGTTCATTTGCTTCTGTCTCAGTCTAATTTCTCATATTGCACTGATTATTATCTACCTTTTAACGACTCCCTTCTCCCCTCTCCTCCCAAGAAAACAAACATCTTAGAACACTAATAGGGGAACATAGCCCGTAACTTCTAGAGTAGGCTGATATCTTGGAAAGAGCATTCGATTTAATGTTAGAGGAATTGGATTCAAATTACAGCTCTATTACTTTAGTAGCTGTGTGACCATGGTTAAGTTACTTTATTCACTGGCAAAGTGAGCAGGGTCATTCTAATTCTATGTCTCTAGTCCTACCTTTGAAAACCAAGCTCATGCAATGTTAATTAGAGGATGTCATTGCTTAAAAATATTCTTAGTATACACTGATAAAAAAAAAGTTAAACCCTTTCCTGGAGCCATGCATGATAGACCTTTTGCTATAGTCCTGAACTAGCAAGTTAAGTGGCAGATAGAGTGTTGGGAAGGAAGGCTGAAAAGGTGATTTTACAGACTTATTGACAGTCAAAAGAGACTGAAATTGATTATCTTCAAAGAAACATAATAGGAGGAAGCCACCTCACTAAAAGCCCAGCCACTGAACAAGTTCTCTATTAATTAATTGTTAGCCTCTGGAGATAAAAAGGCGCCTAAACAAGATAGAAAGCTTAGCAAATGGATCTGAATGAGTGAAGCATTTCTTTCTCAGTTTCCTTGCAGAACAATACCCGGGCACATGCCAAAAGGGGAAAGATGTGGGAAGAAATGCAGATGCTTATGGTAGAAAATCCACCCCCCAGGAGGGTAGGGAGGGAAATAATATTATTATCATAACCAAGGAATAATGTTCTAAATTGACTAAATAAACTAATTCAAATGGGAAAAAAATAAAAATAAATTAATTAATTAAAAAAAAGAAAATCCACCCCCCAAAAAAAGAATAAATTGATATGTAAATGTTTTTGTACTGCCATCTTTATTTTGACTTTAATTACACATATTGCCAATTTGCTATAGGTTAAAATAATTGTAATCTGAAAGGTTTAGTTGTTTTTTTTTTTTGCTTTTATATCCAAAAGTCTGCAATACTTGAGAGAAAGAAAAAAAAATGCTGTTTTTTTTAACTTTTCATGTGGAACATTTAAGAAATGAAACATCCCTAAGAGATTCCCAGTGTTCATTCCATTTAGGAGTCTGAAGAATAAAATTAAAACATCTTCTTTGGAAAATTGTGTTATTTTTATGAGCAGGCACTGCAGAAACCTTGACCTGCTTTGCAGGCTGTCTCATTTAGAAAGGAAAATCAAAAGCATGGTTGTTTTATTCATTAAACAAACTTTTGTTAAAAAGTCTATGTGCAGGTGTGCAGAATTCTCTGATTAGGGAAGCCACCAATTTTGATACCATTTGGTCATTGATCTAATGAAGCTTGAATCATTGCAGGAAACTTGTGACATATTTAATAATATGAAACATGTTGTAAATTAGGGAGTTGTGCATTAGGGAGACGCAAAAGCAGGTGCTGAATTTGAGCTAAGTGGGAAGATCATTACCAATAATCGGGATCAGGAAGAAGTTCATGGAAGAGAAATTGTTTGAGTTTGAAGGTAAATGGGAGTTCAAGAGACAAATGGAAGAGAGAACACTCCAAGCATAGGGAACAGTGTGAGTAAAGGCATGTAGTTTGGAAAACACACAGGGAATATTCGTTGAGAAGGGATGGTAAGAGAATAGAATAATTAGACTTGATCATAGATAGTATGTATGAAAGAGTAATATGAATAAAAGTCACAAAAGGTATAGCAGCACAAAATTGAGGTTGGCCTTGAATGCCAAACAAAGGAGTCTAAACTTTATAAACAAAAGGCAAAGCAGATTTAGAAGCAAATGCAAACTGTGATTGGATTGATACATAAGGGAGCAAAATTCTAACATCTGTTTGAAGAATAGCCTTCTTAGTGTCCCTTTTAAAAACTCTAAAATGATTATTTTCTAGTTTATGTCAATTTCATTTATTGAACACCTACTTTGGGTCAGGTATAGTACTTTTATTTGTGAAGAGTATTATAGTGGGAAAGGGCATGAACTCTCTCATTATTGCCTAACTAGATTTTTCTATCACAAGAAAGGTATAATGGGATATTTCCTTTCTCTATGAAATGCTTAACTTTCGAATAGACAATTCAAGAGAGAATGGTACTAACATATTTATAATGATTTTACTGAGGGCATAACCCCCTAGAATTATGTTCTAAAGCATCATTAAAAAGATATCTTCAATAAAATATGCAAATATGAATGAAATCCTCGAATCATGATGTCTGTTCAGTTTTTGACTTAAATATTAACCATTTAAACTGAATAAGATTCTATACTTATACACCCAACTGTAGAAAAAGTCTTTACCAATTCTGCTTAGAAAAAATAGTTGGAGCTAAACACATTTTATTTTTAAAAATTCTTGAGATTTGTTTTCAGCAGAGAAATGCTCCTTTATCTGAATTCCCCCCCTCAATTTCTCTATCTTCTAAATGTAGTTAATTCTACATTTTTAATAGTGTATCTATAATTTTAGAAACTGAAACTAGATGTACCACAGTGGTCCAATTGTTTAAAATGGTTGGCTTAATCCCACTCTGAAGGTACCTGACAAGTCATTCAACCTGAACAAGAAACCATCCTGTAATATTCCTGGAATGCCATTATCCAGCTTTTGCTCAAAACTCCTATTGAGTGAGGACTAAGTAAACATTCAAAACAGTTTCAGCTCTAATTATTAAGAATTTCCATCCAGGAAGCCTAAATCTACCTCATTTAATTTTTTCACTTATTTCTGGAAGCAGACAGAACAAATGTAATTTTTCATTCATATGACACTTTCATATTCTTGATGATAGTTCTTCTGAAATTGTGATGGATAGAGAACAGATTTTTAAGTTGGGAAGATCTGAGTTCAACTCCAACCTCAGATACCTACTAGCTGTCTGACCCTAGGAAAATCAATTTGCTTCTCTCTGCCTCAGGTTCTTCATATGTAAAGTGAGTATAATAATAAGACCTACCCTCCAAGATGGAAGACCAAATGAGATAATATTTGTAATATGTATCAAAAACCTTAAAGAATTATATACATGAAAATAATTATCATTAATATCATAATGTTCTACCATCTTTCATTTCTTATTTTCTTCAGGCTAAACATCCTACTTCCTTCAAATATAAATAAGCCTTTTGAAATTGCAGGTCTTTTTTAGATGAACTGCTAGTCAGCTTTGTCTCTACCATTTTTGACTTTTGAAATAGGTTTTTGAATCAAACTGTAAAACAAAAAAAAACTATATTTGATTTGATTTAAGCTCAGTTTTCTAGCCTGCTGAATTACTGTTTTTGTTATTGTTTTTATTATTATTTTGGATCTCATCTGTTCTATAGCATATTAGCAATCCATTCTAAATGTTTTCTTAACAGATACCTTTGATAGTAACGCATTTACCAATGTGAATTTAAAAAATTAATATCCAATACTCCAAGTATTATATTTAATAACATCTATTAAATATTTAACTTGAAGCAAAAGGAAAGTAAAAAGGCTAGAGCAACTGAGAGAGCTCCCTAACCTCCATGTGGAACCAAAGGGGATGAGCTGTTGGAATGGACACTAAAAACTGCAACCAATGTAATGAGGCATGTGCACAAAAGGGAAAAGGGAATTGTGGGAAATGTAGTTCTGGGTACAACATTCTAATTAACACACCATTAATTTTTTTACAATGAACAAATTCAATGGAAAATATGCAAGGGCAGAGTGAAACATAGATGATATATGACACTTAACTTCTTAAAAATTCCCTGGGGCCTCCCACACTGACAGTGGTAGAGATGCCTAAAAGCTCAATAACACAAGTGTAATAGGGTTGGAACAGATATGCAAACTTTGAGCAGGAGTTCCATCTACAAAAAAGGTACCACCAGATCTTCACTTTCATAGCTAAGAAGTATCAAGGGTACAGCCACAGTATAGGCTGAGATGACTTTTTTCTTTGAGAGAAGTAATCTTCAAAGTCCGTCCTTTTTTCATTGACCCAATCCTTCCCTTTTTATCTTTATTGGGAATTGTATAGCTGTAGTAATTCAGTAGTTCAGATCCATATACACGTATTGTACACACAAAGAATTCTACCTTTGTTATGTCTGAGTTTTCTCTTCCACTGCCCATTTGGGTGAGTTGGAACACATCCTTGGCCATGGTTAGAAGTCATATCTGCCTTTTCACCATTTGCAAAATGTATGATATTGGGCAACTTCAAAATATACAAAAGAATGTAAAGAACTGACTTTTTCAGAGGAGAATTGACAACCTGTACAGCATTACAAAGCTACAATCTTTGGCAGGATGGAAGTTGGGAAGAACCCTAAGCAGCTTCAAGACAGAGAGCAATTCTAAAATTAAGTGGATACAGCATATATAAGGCCAGCCAATCAACCTAAAATTCTAAACACTGGTGGTACTGGTGGTGGGGTGAAATAATTAAGTCTTTGCTATAAAAAAGTAATTGAGAGAAAATAAATTATTATAAAGAAGTATGAAGAAGGAATTCACTTATATCACACATATACATGTATGCATAACACAAATATAGCATGTGATATATAACATTTAATAATGTGCTTATCTTATGATATATTTTAAAAGCCATTTAGTTTATATTTTATGAGAATTCCACATTCATATCTAAATCTGTAAACTTTATAAAAAAAGATAAGAGCTCATTATATAAAAGAAGTGCTATATAGTATACTTCTAAGAACGTTCTGAGTTCCTATTATTAAATAATTCATTAGATTCACAAATAAAAATAAAAAAGTATTACTATCATTTATCATTTAACCATTAATGTCCAGGAATCTTCATATTTTCATAAACAAATTAAGCACATTATGAAATATTTCATTTTAAGAGTACTTTCTCATCTCTTGGGATTAATTCACCTGGGAAAGGAAAAAAATTTCAGTAGAAATTTTTTTATAATTTTAATTTAAATATTTAAAAAGACCTGTTTATATTCAAACTTTTAAATAGCATTCCATTCTTTCTTTCATCCCAGCTAAAAAAATCCCCACCATTCTTACAGTCTAAAACATTTACTACATCATAGGTTTCAGTATTGACTTTGAAATTTTAGTCTTCAAGATATTCAAGTCTGACATTTTAGACTTAGGTTGAGTCTCTTCTCCTTTAGATCCAAAGACAACATTTCTCTAACTGCTATGCTATTCTGTTTTCTACTTTCTTACAAGCCAACATCAAAAGCTGAAATTCTGCCCTTTCCCTACCTTATCCATGTCAGAAACAGGGTAACTGGGAGAGATTTCAACATCAACAGCTAACTCATCTTAAACGTAAACAAGGCACAAAGACAGAAGCATAACATTTCTTGACATAAAAAATAGTATTGGGTGAAAGTGGAATTTCTTCTAGTTCTGTCTTTTAAATTACTCCATCTTGGGTGACACGGTTCTTAGTTAACATAACATTTTTGTTTGGGTGGGCCTGCTATTCTAGAAATGTTAAGATTTTGAAAAAATAGTACAGTGAAAATAATGAGGGTCCAACTAAAAGTTAGCTTTTTTGGCTAGGGCACATGTAAAGCAGAGTTATAAAATTGGTCAGGTTACAACATTATATGTATTCTTTTGTTATATTTTTGTGATACAACTGATGTGATGACAGATCTCCAACTAGTGCAAGTCCTTTCCACTATGTATTCAGAACCATCACTTCCATTTCATGGAGGCAGTTTTTTCCCTTTTTAAAACTCTAAAATTGGAGTTATTAGAGACCTAACAGATAATCCATCTCTAATAGATACCCTCATTTTCCAAATAAGGAATTTCCAAAAGGGTTAAGTCACTTGTCTGATTTCACAGAGTTAGTATGTGACAGATACAGGAACTGAATGTAGGTCTGTTGATTCCAAATCTATTTTTATTTTAAAAAATATAACATTTCTTTGTCCATGGCTGAACCACTGCTAGAAATTCAAAGAAGAAAATAATTTTGCTAAACAGTAACAACCTTTTTAATTTAGATGATTAATTAAATATAATAAATAATTTTTCTAACATTTCAAAAATCCAGACATTTAACAAAATAATAAGAATTTTATTATGAATGAATTTTATTGCATGTCAAAAGGGAAAGGGTTAATGTGGGAAAAGGCTTAAAAGTTTAATTTATGGAGTCATACTAGTCTCTATTGACATAGTAAATCACAGATTCATTTTCTTTTTGCTGTATTTTAACAGTTTGTTTTAAATAATGCTTCCTATATAGTTCTTACAGTTCCTTGGAGACAGCATTTTTATCTGAATTTAATTTGATTTCATAGCTTTGGATAAGGAGCTTTTTTCCTAATGTTTGATACTTTGCTAGGATTCAGCTCTTGGTAAATTAAAACACTCCTTTTTTCATGGAAGACAGATCTGTAATGAACTGAGATTTTCCAAAGTGGGAGCATTACAAAAATCCAAAAATACTGTACCTGTTTAATACAAGTGTAATATTCATATAAGACACAATTATCTTTCAAATTATCAATAGTTGTGCTTTTTATTTTTTGGAATATATGTGTGATTTTATTGCTAAAAATAGTACCAGTGCCTCATAAGAAAACTCCTTCTACAAGAGCCGATGAATACCCATTTTGCAATTTATAATCCTAGAGAACTCTGAGTGGTTAACTGAATTCCCAAGGTCAACCAGCCAGTAGATTCCAGAAACAGTATTGAACATAACTTCCTAACTGCGAAGCCAAGTCTTTATCTACCGCCTCATGCTTAGATTTTTGTTTTAATAATAAGTGCAATTAAGTACAGTAAAGGCCCATAAGATCCTGCTTATTATACATATTATATGTGTGATCCCAGGCAAGTTCACTTAAACTTTCAGTTTTCAAAGTAATTTTCTCCCCCCCAAAATAACTGCCATTCATTCATCCATTCATTCATTCATTCATTTATTTTTTATGATTCCAAATGTTTATAAAACCAAATAATATAAGCATTTCCATATACAAAGATAGAGAAGATAGTCCACAAATGAAATCATAAATTTTCTATGTGTTTAACTTACTTTTGTTCATGTTGACATCATAAATCCTGTCCATAAGGGTCCCAACCCTTCTCCACTATCCCTGTATCTCAAAGGATATCATCAGGGAGACCAATGTGTTCATAGAAATTAAGTCCTTTATGTTTTACCTTTCTGTTCACTTTCTGGAGGTAGCAGTCACAGTTCATTCATCCAGCATTAGTTCTGTGGCTGTAGAGAATGTTCTCCTGCTTCTACTCATTTCACTGTTCATTATTTTGTATAATTCTTTCCATAGTTTTAAAAAATCAGTTTGTTCATTGTTTCTTACGCTGCAATAGTATTCCATCACGACCATCTACCACCATTTGTACAGCTAATTCCCCCTCTCACCCCCCATTGATGGTCATCCTTTCAGTTTTCAATTCTTTGCTACCACAAAGAGAGCTATTGTAAATCTTTTGGAACATAGGGGTTCTTTTCCTCTTTCAAGATAATTTTCTAAGAGAGTTGCAAATATGCAGCCATAATGAATGGTTCAAAAAGTTTACTTTGGGGACCTTTTATGCTAATGAATTTACAAGTTTTGTGGGGAAATAAAGGGCAAGGCAGGAATACCTGCCTTCCTGGCAACCTAAAGTCATAGCTTCTTATGCTCCTTCTTACCATCATCAGACATGAAATACTGAATCGACTGGACATAATAAGTGAACTTGGATTCAAGACTCTGCAAGGAAGCTGGCAGAGAAGCTATGCTAAATTATCTAAGGAAAATATCTTTATTTTTCATTTTTAATTAATCAATTTAGAATATTTTCCCATGGTTAGTTGATTCATGTTCTTTTCCTCCCCTCCTCAATCCCCCCTTCCAGAGGGGTTAAGCAATTCCATTAGGTTTTACATGTTTTGTTCTTCGAAACCTATTTCCATATTGTTAATATTTGCAATAGAGTGGTCATTTAAAGGCAAAATCCCTAAGGGAAATATCTTGAAGATTCCATCTTGAAAACTTTCAGGAGGTGTGAGTTATCCTCTCTGTCATATGTGCTTCCTAAGTGCAAGCCCACCTACTCTTGAGACTTTGTATGCAGTTATACAAGTGTTGTAGATTTTTTGCAGTATTGTGTATTTGCTGTTCTTACTCTGTTGCTCTAGTAAGTACTCTTTACCAAAATGAATTACATCTGGTTTACTAGCTAATGATAATCAATAGAGAAATGAAATGAAAGCTAGTAGGGGTTCCTAAGTTAGAGCATTATAAATACCCTCCCCTAACTCCTCAGGAGTACCCTTAGACCCATAGTTGGTCAGGGTTCTCTAATTTGGGACAATTCTCAGACTGTTAGAATAGAGCTGCCCATTTTGAACCTTAAAAAGTAGGGACTATTCTGTGGTGTGTGAGGGGGATTGAACTATGTGCTGGTCTCTTCCATTGAGCCATATGGGCTCTGACCACTTGCTAAAGATGATGTCCTCCCTGTAATTTCTGGTTGTTCTTGGTGCCTGTAATGGGGACACTTGGGGGCATTGCTGCTCTCCTAGACCCCTTTTCCAGTCTCCTAAGAGCATGGATCTTCTTGGCTTTTTCTCCAGTCATCAGTAACACACCCTCCCCATCTACCTGCCCTCTTTGAAATAGACAGACAAAGAGGTCAATGAGGAGCTCTGAAAGAGTCACAGAAGTGGTCTACCACCAGACAGGTTCATTGCTATATATTCATCAATGTATGACCCCTACAAAAACTATCTCTGCAGCCCAAATGGTATATCTTTGTGTGCCATTAATGCTGGTATTTATTAGAGAGAAAAGGACAGGGATAGTTGTTAAAGAAATGGAAGTAAACCTGTGGACAAGGAAAGTGAAGTTTCTTTACTTAAAAAATAAAAGGCTTATTCTGACCAATTGAAAGTGCCATTGATCAAGGCTTTGGGATAAATGGTAGGGCAGTGGATAGAAAACTGGATCCAGAGTCAGGAAGATTTGACTTTAAATCTGTCCTCAGAAGTTACTTGTTCAGTATGACTCCCAAGATCTCTTCTAATCAAGAGTGGTGTGTGTGTGTGTGTGTGTGTGTGTGTAGGTACACATAAAATACCAGCAAATTTAATTGGCATTATTAACATTTTCTCCATCATTTTCTCATCTAGCCAATCAATAAAATGATAATTCAAGCCCCAATTTAAAGCATTTGCCAATCTCCAAGTCACATTAAATTAATTATTAAATCATCACATGAAAAGTTGAACAATTGACTCTCACAAACCAGTAAGAGCTAGTTTCCATACTGCTCTTTTTCCAACTCTAAAATTCTGTTAACTAGATGCTTTCTGAAGTTTCAGCTCTAAATAGATATGACTCTAAATGGGACTGCTTGCAAGTCATCTAGGAGGTGCACTTGTTTCAATAAATCTCATAGAAAAGCAAAAATCAAAGCAAAACGATATGCAGATTTGGGAGACCTTCCATACTTTCATTGTCTGTAATGTACTGTTTAGCACTCAACAGCATATTGTTGTCTGACTGAATTCCCTGGCAAAATACCTTGCTGTACGGCTTCTACACCACAGCAGGGAATTTTGTGCTGAGCTCATACAAGCTGAGTAGCCTCTTGTCTAGAGAACAGAAATGAATCTCAGACAGAGTTCCCCTTCTCATAGACCTGCTGGGTTAGAGAGTGATTTCCTTAGTGCCAATGATTGCTGGAGGGAGAGAGAAACCCAGGATATATAAACGTGAAAGGAAAGTCCAGAGTTTCTTAATCTGGAGTCTATAATTTTCTAAAGAATATTTTAACAACTGTATTTCAGTACAATTGTTTCCTTTTCTATACCTATATATTTTATTTTATTCTTTAAAAGGCACTTTTCTGAGAAGGGATCCATAGGTTTTGTCCCATTGCCCAAAAAGTGCTGTAACACATAAAAATGATGAAAAACATTGAGTTCAGGGAAGCTAGGTTGCACAGTGGAAGGAATACATACCCTGGAGTCATGAATACTCACCTTTTGTAGTTCAGATCCATATTTAGAAACTAACTAGCTGTGTGACCCTGGGAAAGTCACTTAATCTCATTTTCCTCACAAAAATTCATTTCTTTTTGTTAAACTCCCTTATTTTATGGATTAGGAAATTGAGACCCAGTGAATATCACAGGACTTCTGAGTGGCAGGTTTTCTACCAGTCCATTACTCTCAGTTTTATCAGAAAGAAGTATCATCCTAACTTCTAGACTATAGTGATCATTCTATTAGTGGCTATGTGGATTTCATTTATCCATTCCAGTTTTCCCCACTATGGTTGTAAATATTTAATCTATAATTAACATTGAATTAATGAATATTTACTATTTATCAAATTTAAAAAAAAAGTTATTTTCAATCTTTCCACTCTGAGTTTTCATGTTCTTTTGAAAAATATAAGTTTCACAGGACACTCTTTGATCATTGCTATCTTCTGTATTGATACACATTTTGTCATTTTATATTGTCAGGTTTAAAACTCGCAAAGAGTTAGAATTTACTCAAGAAATATTAGTTTTGGACCTTCTCTGACACTATGTCTATGAATACAACAGATTTGGTCTTTTTTGATAGATCTGATTCATCAGTGAAAATACAAGAATAGTTTGGATAAATAATAGTTTGGCAGAGCTGTTGATATAATTGGAATCTACCAATATCCAGTAAGACTGTGATACCACCTCAAAAATTGTTGCTGTTCTCCCCACCCATCCCTTTTTATGATAATAACACCACACTGAGAGCCAGCAACAGCCTAGCTATTATAGCTGTTGACAAGTTTTATTTTGATTGCATGTAATCACAAGTTTAGAAAAGATGGGAGAAAAGGTCTGTATATTTTAGTTTTGCTAAAACACATTTCTAAAACTCAGAAGTTTACACTCATAGGTGGAAGTTCTTTTGCCTATTTTTCTTACCATTAATTCTTATTTTATAAATATATATAACATGATTCACTATAAATATGCAATAAATGATAATAAATATGCTTACTCAAGAGGAACAAATTCTCACATTAACATTGTTTAAAAATATTCATCTCATTCTATTCCCCCCTTCCTTCCCATACCTCACCCTTCCCAAGGAAGGCAGGTAATATGAGAGAGTTTGTACATTTGTACAAGTACATATTTCCTTGTTCATCATATTGTGAAACAAAACACATGTTGCTTACAGTAGAGAAAAAGTCTTGGAGAAAACAAAGTGAAGAGTGCTATATTTCAGTCTGCATTCAAACTCTGTTCCTTATGTGATGATGGATATTCTGTTTTAGCATGAGTTCTTTGGAGTTATCTTTCATCCTTATTTTGTTAATAATAGTTAAGTCATTCACAGTTGATTCTCATACATTATTGTTGTTACTGTGTACAATATTCTCCTGGTTCTGCTCTCTTCTCTTTGTATCACTTCATATAATTCTTTCCAGGTTTTATTTGATCATCTTGTTTTTCATTTCTTATGGCATAATAATATTTCATTATAATCATATACCATAACTTGTTCAACGACTTCCCAGTGGATGTACATCCCTTCAGTTTCTAGTTCTTTGCCACTATAAGAAAGAGCAGATATAAATACTTTAGAACATAAGAGTTTCTTTTCCTTTTTCCTTCATTACCTTAGAAAATAAACCCAATAGTGGTATTACTGGATCAAAATATATAGAGAGTTTTCTAACTCTTTGAACATAATTCTAGATATCTCTCCAAAATGTTTGGATCAGTTTATAGTTTTACCAACAATATTAGTGTCTCTTTTTCCACCTCCCCTCAAACATTTGTTGTTTTATCTTTTAAACATTTTATCCAATCTGATAGGTATGAGATATGAGTTGTTTTGATTCCCATTCTTCTAATCAATCATCAATCCTTACAGTACAATAGTATTCCATCACCATCACATGCCATAATTTGTTCAGCCATTCCCTGATCAAAGGGCAGCCACTTGTTTTCCAATATTTTTGCACCACAAAGAGCATTTTTTTCATGGGGTTATATATAGCTTGGATTTCTTTATCCAAAAATTATCCATTCATGTCTTTTGACTATCAATTGGGGAATGCTTCATCTTCTAAAAATTTGAAAAAAAAATCTCTCTATATTTTAGTTATGAGATCTCTATCTGAGAAATTGTCTATAAAATATAACTTTCTTCTAATTTTTTCTACAATAGTTTTATTTTTACAAAACCTTTTCACTAGTTTGTACCCCAAAGAGATATTAAGGAAAATACTTGTACAAAAATATTCATAGTCACACTCTTTGTGGTGGCAAAAATATTGGAAAACAAGTGGCTGCCCTTTGATCGGGGAATGGCTGAACAAATTGTGGCATGTGATGGTGATGGAATACTATTGTACTGTAAGGATTGATGATCTAGAAGTTTTCTACATGAACTCAGAGAACCTCAATGAATTGATGCAGACTGAAATTAGCATAACCAGGAGAACATTGTACACAGGAAATAAAACATTGTGGAACAATCCAATGAAATGGACTTTGCTACTAGTAGAATTGCAACAAACTAGTACACTCCTGAAGGAATTATGGGAAAAAATAATCACATTGAGAGAAAGAACTATGGGAGTAGAAATGCAAAAGAAAATATGGGTATGTAATTTGGGGTTTAGGCTTTAAAAAATTCCTCTATACCAAAAATGAATAATATGGAAATAGTCATCAAGTGATAAAATTAGTACAACCCAGGAGAATTGCTTGTTGGCTGGGGGGTGGGGGCAGAAAAGGGGAAGGAAAGAAAAGGTATCATGTAACCATGGAAAAAATATTTCTAAATAAAAATTAAAAAAATTCTACTTAATTTATTCATAATTATTTATTTTATATTTCATGATGCTATGTTTATTATTTATTCATAAATTCTATCCAAAAATTTGATAAGGTGTTTTCCGTTCTTCTAATGTATTTATAATGTCTCTCTTTATACTAGCTCATGTATCTGTATTGATCTTAACTTGGTAAATGGTGTAAGATTTTGGTCCATATCTAGTTTCTGCCTAAATGCTTTCCAGTTTTCCATCAATTTTTTTTTACCAAATAGTGAATTTTTATTCCAAAAACTTGGAACCTTACCTTTGTCAAATACAAGGTTGCTGGAATATTCTAGAACTGCTTGTTGTATGACCATTCTGTTTCACTGATCTACTTTTCTATTTCTTAGCTATACCTAATAATTTTGATAATTACAGTTTTATAATATAGTTTGAAATCGAATACTTCTAGACCCCCTTCATTAACATTCTTTCATTATTTCCTTTAATATTATTGATGTTTTGTTTCTCCAAATGAATTATTATTTTTGGCCTATTTTAAGTAATAGTTTAAATTGTGTTCTTAACTTAGAAAGTATAAATTAATTGAAAAACTAAAAGAAAAATTCACTTACAATGAATGTTGATCGTTTGTGGTTATAAAATATTGTCTCTTCAGTTCAATTGAATGCACAAGCATTTATCAAATCACTACTCCTGTACTAGGTGCTAAGCATACAAAATCAAAATTAAAAAATTCTTTCCCTCAATAAATGTGTTTTTGTGAGTTTCTTTTATAAACAGATGGTTTAATTTGTGATATATTTAGTTTTAACCATGTGCCAGTGAAACAGCCTGACATGATGAATAGAAAGCCTTCATTGAAGTTAGAAAGGCTGGAATTCAGGTCCTTTCCCCTGACACAATATATTGTGTATGTAACACAAGAAAAGTCATTTAATATCTCAATACACTGCTTAAGTATGTTGAGACTAAGAGTATAACTTGTGCAGCTGCTAGCAGTCTCCATTTGTATTGAGAATTACTCAAGGGGATTATGGGTTGTTTAAGGAGAACTACTGCCTAGATTGTGAGGGCATCTCATTCACGTTGGGTACCCCTCTGGCATTGACCTACCACCTGTGGCTCCTAGAAGCTGTAGCATGCTCAGTGGACACCCCCTGATAAACTATTTCAGCAGATAGGCTAAAGCTAGTTGAAGGTAACTGATGGGAAACAAACCTATTAGTTGACTTATAGGGATGTCTGCCTCAAGCATGAGAAGACTTCCT
This sequence comes from Monodelphis domestica, assembly GCF_027887165.1. Classification (NCBI taxonomy): domain Eukaryota; kingdom Metazoa; phylum Chordata; class Mammalia; order Didelphimorphia; family Didelphidae; genus Monodelphis; species Monodelphis domestica. The sequence continues at coordinate 156,435,991 of NC_077234.1, forward strand.
CAAATGGTATGGGAAGAGGAGAATAATTTGTTTCACCCTCCATGAGAATGGCTGAAGTAGGTAATGGGGAATGCTTATGATTTGTTTGCACATCAAAGGTCATCCAGTGCATCCTTATCCATGTTTGGTACTCTTGTCTTATGTCTTGCTATTTCACTTGGATGGTCCTGGAAAAGAGAATGGGGCTGGCAACTTTGGGTAACTCTTCCTCACTTAAATCAAATTCATGTAAAAGTCAAAATATTACTGAGTAATATCTTTGGTCCTTTTCAAAAGTAGAGGATAAAAATATAAATCAAATCACAAATCTCATTCAAAGAATATCTAAATCCTTTTTGGGGGAAGATTTTGTTATTTTCCATTGTCCTTTTACCTTCTCATTCATTTGTGCAGTAAACATCTATTTAGCATTTATTCTGTTCAGAAAATTACATTATGCAAGAGGAGATGTAAAGTTAATAAAAAGCATCGTCTTTATTCTCAGGGGACTAGTTTGCAGCTTCTGGTTCCAGTATAAGACAAAAGCACATAACCATAGGACACAATATTGAGTAAGAACATTTGAGAATTGGAAAACTGCTATATAAAAAAGGAAAGAATATTTCATGGAGCAGATGTCTTTTCAGTTGTTCTTTAGGGGATAAGTTATATACACAAAGATGGGGAGAAATGCCATCAGGTGCATAGGGAATTATTTTAGTAAAGGCATGCAAGCAGTAGGCCACTTGTAAGGAATAAAAAATAGGTAAGAAAGCCAGAGTGTAGGGTGCATAGGATACATAGGGTAGAACAAAGTTAACAATGATTATTGAGTATCTCAAATAACAGGCTACACATTCTGAACCTTTGAGCCAAAGTATGACATTACTAGACCTAAAGGTAAAAAAATATATATTTTGGCACAACTGTGAGAGATGGATTAGCTAGGGAAGAAAAAAGAAGCAAAAAGACCTCTTGGAAGCCTATTACAAAAGCCCAAAGGTTAGTAATGGAAGATTGTATTGGTTGATGGCAATAGGAATAAAAAAAGACTGAATATGTGTGAAAGATGATCTAACAGTAGAATGACCAGGGCTTTTTCAATGACTGCATTTTTGGTTTCTTTACATCTTATAACCAAAGATAACCCCAAGGTGTTAAATCTGTGATGCCCAGTGAATGATACTGTTATTGACTGAAATAATGACCTGGGTGAAATGTAGGTTCTGTTACAAACATGATGAGTTGAAGGCACTGAACTGACATCCGAGTGGAGAAATGTCTTATGGGGTTTTGGAAACATCCATGTGAAACTCAGAAGATTTGCGAAACATTCAGAGTACCTAGACTAAATGCTATGGAGTTTCACCAAATTTAAGTTATAAAGATCTTATTTGAAGACACGTCTCAGAATTATATCTCAGCTCTACCACTTACTACCGGAGTGAACTGGGACAACTACTTTAGGTCACTTGGACTCAGTTTCATAAGAGAGAATGAATGAAAGAAGGACTTTTGCAAAAGAGCCTTTTCTCTGAGTGCTATACCAACAACAAACCTACAATCCTTTCCACACATATTATGCACCTATTTCAGTTTCCAAATATCTCTGATGAGAGAGTTGGATCTCGAACCTCTAAATCCCTTCTAGATCTAGGTCTATAACCCTAAGCTTAAAAATTGATGGTCAAAATAAGCCCTTTCTTGGTGAAAAAAGAGAGAGACAGGAATATATAATTATAGGAATGTGAAGGAAAATATAATTCATGTGAATTTTAAGCACGGGGTAGATCTTGGCAGCATGGTGTATTGAAAAGAAGATAGGATGTGTCTTATAGTCTTTGATTACGTGACATTAGACAAATAATTGTACCTTTGCGTCATATGGGTAATTGGACTAGATGACTTCTACCATTCTTTCTTTAAAATTCTATAAATATAGAGTGCTAATTGTAGAAGTGATTTAATATTTCCTTTAGCATAATGAATGGATGAAAAAAATGAATGAATGGTAGAAAAGCATTTATTGAGAGTTTAAGTGTGGACAATGCAAACACAAAGTGGAGATTGGGTCTTTTCTTAAGGACTTCACAACTGTGGAAGAGATATCATACATGTAGCAGATTGGTGGCCAGGGAACGATGTTGTGGTCTGGGCAATCAAAGAGATGTTGATGGGAACAATAGGCATAATAACAATGAAGAGTAGCAAATTGTATTCTGTAACCTTGGTTTACTAGCCATATAATTTTTGGAGACCTCTATACTACCCTTATTTTTAGTTCTGAAATGATTCATCCAAATTCCCAAACCTAATGTTTCCTGTAAAACATAGCTATTATACAAAATATGCTTTAGTCCTTTCACCTTCATAGCTTCTGGTATTTTGATTGGTGGTTATTGCTTCATGGTGGATTAGTGAGGCAGTAAATGGGAGAAGACTTAAATGGACAGCTAATCAAGTGAATGGATATCAAGTAGTCAATTACTACAGAGTACAATTATAATTCACAAAATATGTGAAGCATTATAATTTTTGATGCTGCACTCTTAGACAAAATGTAACCAGAACAGACAAATGGCTGCACATCAACACACTTGAGAATTTGGTTGTTATAAATATACAATTCTCTAAAAAAGATGGAAAGATGGTAATCTTTCCTTTCTTAGATGCCACAGGCAGTTTTCCTACTTACATTCTGTAAATATGGCATCTTGTTTATAAAGTGATGGACCTGCCATTTTGTCTCTTTGTTTCATAGAACATTGGCCCATGGAGGCTTCCCCAGGGGGTGCTAGCATACTTGACCTCATGCTTTATGCATCCCTTGAACATCATTTACATCTTCAAGGATCTTCAGTAGTAGGACCTTAACAATTGCAAAAATCTCTAAACAAATGGCTTTTGTATTTTGTCTTAAAATTCCTGGAACAAATAGATTCCTGTTTATCACATTCTCTCCTTAACTCTTGCACATAAAATCACATAATAAATGCTTGAGCTGGCTCACTAGCTCTCTTGGCTTCCTTAGTAGCACCATGCAAAGAAGCATAATCTATAGTTTTGAGACTTTAGCTTCTCATTTTACTCTAGTTTGTATCTTTAGTTTGTCAAGTATGTGGGTGACATGGTTGATAGAGCACTAGAACTAGAGTCAGGAAAATCTGAGTTCAAATCCAGTCTCAGACACTAGTTATTCAATCCTGGATAAAAAATCTTTTATCCTCTGCTTTATTTTCCTCAACTATAAAATGGGGATACTAAAGGCACCTACCTCATAGCCTTCTTGTGAGGCTCAAATGAAATAATCTTTGTAAAATTCTAAGTATAGTGCCTGCTGGATAATAGGAACTATATAAATGCTCATGCTTCACCGACCCCTGAAAAAAAATTACAGTGGAGAATTTTGAAAAGGCATAAGCATATGAGATTAGAATAAAGGTTAAGCCCTTCCACACAGAACCTGAGCAGCAGAATAATCTCCCAATGTATATGTTTGCATGTTCTGCTTTATTTATAATAGTTTTTGAGGTTGCTTCCTCAAAAGAAATAATTCTATATTGTTATGTTGGACAGTTTACATATACATTCTAAATCAGAAATAACCAATGTGAGGTACCCATGGGAGAGTAGAAAATAAGTGAGATAATGCCTGTTATTAGTGCTATCCATTGCTACATGGATTTGATCCCTTTTCTTGTTCCAAAGTTCAATTGATAAAATCACAATTAGAGTAGATAGTTGAGGTAATTAAGTTAATATGACAATGATGTCTTAAGACGAGTCTAGACCTATTAATTCTTTACTCAGACATGGAAATTTTAAAATTAATAATTGATTTAGAACAAGAGTTTTGTATTGGCTGGCAGAAGATTGGCCATCCTTTGGCAGTCTTAAAAAGGCAAGTCTGACAACTGAGTAGCAGTCAATATAGCGTCATTGAAAAGTCAATGTTGGCAGTGGTTTTGAGGCTTGTGAGCACTATATCACTATCAGAGAACTAGTGGGTAGAGGAGAAGGGGAAAAAGGGTTTTAGTCCTTTTGTCCTCCCCATTGCCCATGATGTCTTGTTGTAGTTAAATTCTGTAGAGTGACATGCAATCAGTGTAGAGCAGATACACGCACACACACACAAGCAAAATAAGGGTACTAAATGCAACTTCATGGAATATTACTCTTGGAAGCAGAGAAAGAGAATGATGTATTCAAAGGTGAATTATTTACTAGAACACTTGGGAATGGAGTTGTAGAGAAAGGGTACTTCCTATTAAGAAGGACTGCTTTTTGCTTCTTACTCACACAAGGATAATTGGTACCAAGGTGTCAGTTTATTTGTTTATAATGACAATTGTCCAAGAGATCAGCTCTTGAATGAAGTAGTTATTGGCACATTCTTATCTAAATAGGGAAGCTTACTTATAAAATCAAATTAAAATACTAGTCCAAATTGAAATATTCTTTATAGTTAATAAATCAGTGAATTAAGTAATACATATTTTAATATTTCTTCTTTACACATGAAGAAATAGGCACAGAAATTAAAAAATATATTCTAAGATTAATTGGAAAAGCCCCTTGTAATTTGCTCCCTTTTCATTCTTCTTACACTACCTCACATAACCTTCATGTACTCCTGGATCCAGGGATGTTATCTTCCTTTCTATTCCTTGAACACACCATCTCCTCCTTCCAGGCAAGTTTACTGCCTTTCCTTCTCATCTCAATCTCCCTTTTTCCTGGCTTCCTTCAAGTCCTCACTAAAATGCCACCTTCTACAGGAAGCCTTTTTCAATAGCTCTTAATTCTAATGCCTTTCTTGTGTTGAATGCTTACTATTTTCTATATAAATTTTGTTAGTGAATATTTGTTTGCATGATGTCTCCACAGTGATGAGCTCCTTCATAAAAAGTAGTCTTTTTTTCTTTCTTTGTATCCTCAGAAGTTAGCTGAGTGAGTAGCACATGATAAATATTTATCGATTGACTTTCTGAATGATTGACAGGGATAATAATTAGCAGAGGTATGAACTTGTTCTATGACTCCAAACTTCAACACAATGACTCTCAGAAAGCTAGTATGATAATTACAGTTTAGAAAAAAAGCATGAAATAACTTTCAATTCTATTTTCTTCTAGTTTTTAATTGTTTAATGCTCCCCTTAAGGAAAATAATCTACTTGCCAAAGCTAGTGAAGATTTACATCACTTAATTAGGACATCACTATACTGTATAATACTTGTGAAATGCTGACAAATTCTAAGTCCCCAACTCTCTTAAAAAAAAGAAAAGAAAAGACTTTTTGGAGATCCTTTATTTTTTGATAATTGTTATGGTATTATTCATCATATTTTATATTTTGCTCACATTGCCAAATTTATTTATTTTATATTTATTTACTTATTTATTTTTAGGTATTTTTCCATGGTTACATAATTCATGTTCATTCCGTGCCCCTTTCCTCTCCTCTCCTGGAGCCAATAAGCTATCTGATTGGATTATGAATGTTGTTGATATGATCAATTATATGGATGACTTTCCTAATATTAAACCAGCCCTGTATTCCTGGTATCAATCTCACCTGATCATAGTCAATAATCCTTGTGATAACTTGCTATATAGTCTCTTTGATAGTATTTCATTTAAGATTCTTGCATCTGTGTGCAGTAAGTAGATTGGTCTGTAGTTTTCTTTCTCTGTTTTTGGTCTTCCTGGTTTAGGAATCAGTACCATATTTAAAGCTATACCATTTATCACATGTATGTTGAGTTCTGATATTTCTTCACTATTTATATGACCTTTTATAAATATGTAGTTTTCTTCCTTGTCTCTTTTAATTGAATCTATTTTTACTTTTGCTTTGTCTGAGATCATGTTTGCTACTCCTGCCTTCCTTATCTTAGTTGCAGTCTAATAGATTCTGCTCCAGCCTCTTACCTTCACTCTGTGTGTATCTACCTGTCTCATGTTTGTTCCTTATAAACAACATATGCTAGGATTCAAGTATATTTTATGGGTGAGTTCATCCCATTCACATTCACAGTTATAATTGCCATCTGTGTATTCCCAGCTATTTTGACATCCTTCTTTAATCCTGACCTTTCTCCTTTTATCTTTCTCTTCCCTCCTGTGTTTTGCTTTTAAAAGGTCTGGCCCTTTCCCCTTCCTTTTAACCCTCCCCTTACCTTCATCTTCCCTCTTAGAAGGGACTTCTGTTTCCAGATGACCTATTTTTTAAAGTTCTCCTTTTCCCTACTTTATTCAACCTGTTTTATATTTCTTTTGGATTCCTTTTTGAGCTCTTCCAGCCCCTGAATCCAATTCAATGGATTTTTTTAGGTTTTGATTGATATTCCTTATTCCTCCTCAGTTCTTTGTTCTTTATCAGAATGGAAGCTTTCAATCATAATTTCCCTTTTTTTCTTCTGTTGTTTACTCATATTTTTTTTTCATCTTTCCCATTCATTGTTGGCTGTACACTTGCTCCTCTGTTTGCTGGATCTGTGAGTTTGAACTTTTCTGCCCTGAAGGGGCTTCTTTTGGGCTTTGCTGATAGACTGGATTAGCCCTTTCCAGCTGACCTGCTGAATTAATCTTCCTTGAGGCCAAATCTTCCCTAACTGTCCTCAGGGCATGAAGATGAAGTTATGGAGACTGAAGGTAAATAACCAGCCTGCTCTCCCTTCTCCTCTCTGCCAACTGCCTCCCTGCTAGTCACAGTCAGAGCCCTGAGCTTCCTGTGGTGGCACTAAAGTACTCCATCATGTTTGTAGCACTCGCCCTAGAATCCCACAATCATCCAGAGTCCCACCACAGTACTCAGCACAGTAGGTGGAAAAGGGGTGTTGGGTATTTCCCCTAAACTCCAAAACCCAACGTTCTTTTCATACCTTTCAAGTTGTATTGAGTAGGAGAGTCCTATGGTTCAGTCTTATTGTTGGGTTTTGATTACTTTCTTTTTTGAAGCATTTTTATTTTATTGTTATGGAAGGATAAATCACAGAGGATTCAACTTCTGCTGTTTCAATGCTACCATCTTGACTCCGCGCACACATTGTCAAATTTATAGGAAAGATTGCATTATTGTGGTAGTAAGGGAAGTATCTTTATTAAAAAAAAATAATTTCAATAGGAACATTTATAACTGTCTTAATGTGGAGTTCTTGCTTCTCTGTTATTCTTTCTTAAATTTCATAAAATGCTTTATCCATTTATCTTAAGTCCAGAGGGTTAACCAAAATGATTAAATGCATATTTAATATCTTAGTAAGCTATAACAATTTATGATCACTACTGTTGTTTTCTTCTATCTCCTGAAATAATTCTAATGTCCTTCCAACTCTTTTCTTACATTCCTTCTGTACCCCAATTGATGCATTCAATAACCATTTATTTTTCATTACATGCTGTGAATTCTTAAGACAATGTTTTCATATTCATACTTATGAAACAAAATTTAGCAAAGAGAAAGGTTTTGTTTTCCTCTTTTATTTTACATTATACTACTTTTAAGGTCTTCACAGTATTGTTAAACATTGCTAGAACTGTAAAAATAGTAATGCTTAAATACTATTATGAATTTTACAAAACATTTCTTAAAGCAATGCCATGATTAAAAAACAGGGCAACTATCGTTATTATTTATTCTTTATAGATGAGGAAATTAAGTCTCAGAAAGAGTACATGACTCTCATACAAGTGTATGAGGTTTGTATTAGTTAGGACTTGAAATCCTATCTTCTGATTCCAATATAAGAAAGCTTTCCATTATACAACTTGCCTTAAGTGGGCAGTATATGAGAAGGCCAGGTGGAAAAAAAATGTTTTGCTATTCATGTATTTTCATGGCAACCAGACCTTCAAAAGAAAAGTTCAGGCATGTTTTGTACTTATTTGCAAGGATCTACTAAGTATTGTCTTTTTCCATAACCAAATTCACTCTCATTTTCCTTTAACTGACTAAATTGTTGGACAGATTCCAGAGCTGCTTTCATTACTAAAATTAACCTTTTGTAAATGTCAACACACCAGACCCTACCCACTTTGAAATACACATCACATTACCTATAAGCCATTTGACCTTATGAACAATACCACATGGTACATCGTTGTTAGAATTGTCAACAGTAGCCTCTGTGGATTTTTACTGACCTGATGCTTTTTGCTTTGGAGTTTGTGTAGCCAATGTTAATGTCAGGGATTTAAAAAAATCATCACTGGTTCAATGGTTGAGGCTGTCATCTTTTTTTTCCTTAAATGCCTTTTGAGTAACCAAAGGAGAGAATAGTAATAATCCATACTCACTGCCACTTGATACCATGCTGTTCCAAATTAGCACTTTTTCAAAATTGACCCATCAAGATATTTACCAGTCATATTAAATCACATTTTGTTCTTTAAATTTACCTCTTTGTTTGAATACAGTTCTAATGTTTTTTATCAAGCTCTATGATTTTCTGTTGTTCATTAACACCAGTAATATCTGCGTCTCTGTGACCCCATAGACCAGACCCTTTTATCCTCCACTTTCTCCCAACGTGGGTCCAAGCTCATGTTCATTTCTTCCATAGCACTCTGTATCCATTTCATTCTCTTCTATCCCTTTTTTTTTCACCTTTGAAAGGCTCTGATAACAATTATCAACAGCACTTGTTTCACAATCCACAGCCATGAAATTAGAAACAGAACATCAAAACTGACCCTGAAAATGGGGTTAATGTGACTGAGGACCAAAAACAGACAAAATATAAATGTCTTATTTTGTGAAGCCTTTATGCCTGACTGTGCCACATAAATCTCATCCAGAGCTAGAGCTAATGTGGACCCAGGAAACGAAGAGTTTGCTCATTTAAACCTGATAATTCTCAGCTGTTTCTAGGTGCTCCGAATTTCATAAACAGTTCACAAAAGTTTAGGGCACGCTCATCTTTTGAAAATAATAATAATAATAATAATAAAGTTATGAGCTTTTGTATATATCAATAGAGATATGATGACTCACAGAAAAGGGCAAGTTCCATTCTTCCCCACTCTCCAAAACAATTTTTCAGTAGGTGGTTTATTTTTTACTTGACTTGATGTTAAGTGATTTGATGCATTATTTCTCTACCATCAAATGGTTCTAATCCAGGCATGCATCTTAATGATAGCTCAGCTGTGTTTTCATTACATAGTAAATTCTGATTGGTTACTAGATAATTGTTCTTCAGCAGGTGTCATAATATAACTAAAGGAAAATACTTGAAGAAAAATGTGAAAAATCCCTATTGGGATCTAGATTACCATTACTGTCTTTTTCCTATTTACTGAGAGCATTAGTCATTTTTTTAAAGCGATACTACTTGAGAAATAGAATTTGACTTTTCAAAATTAGGAAAGTAGCATGGCATTGTAGTACAGGGTAGAGAAGCTGTGTTCATATCTCAGTCTTACTGCCTAAAACTTGGACAAGTTGCTTTTGACTCCCTGTGCCTCAGTTTCATTCTCTATCAGAGGACCTTTTCCTTATATGTCCTCTAATGATCATTCTAGATTTATTTCTATGATGATATTAACTGTAATCATTTGTAATTCTCTTCTTGTTTGTCCACTCCTTGTCTGTTGCCTTGATGAAATATTATATGACAAAATATGGAGAGATTTGAAATGGGAAATAATGTAAAGGCAATTTATAACAGTAAATTAATCTTTATATAGCTATTATATTCATTCCCATTTCTTTCTCTGTAGTATACTGTCCTATCTAGTCCGACATTACCAAATCCTGCCCTAACATGCCCTATTACACCCTTCTGTTTATCATCACACATTGTAATGCATTATCCTATATTCCTTATGCAGTAGTGCTAAGTAAGAATCATAGATCTAAGATAATAGACTTTTCCCTTCAAAAGAAGACCATGAAAAGATCACCAAGTGGATGGATGCAGTAGAGATTTTAGAGTAGAAAAGAAAGCTAGAGGAAATAGTATTTCATTTAAGGTCAAAACCATAGACCTCATATCAGTACCTAATAGATATCAACATATCATTTTGATGGACCTGAATATGAATAGCAGGATGAGTCCAAAGACCTTTAGAATAATTCAGAGCTAAAACGAAGCAGTCTGGGAAGCCAAGAATTATCACAATATAAAAATTGAATAGAGGTTTGAGTATTTTGAGTTTTCCCTTAACATACTTTATTAGAGTCACAACATTTTTTCCAATCCATCCTCTTCTCTCCAATGTAGTTCAGACTCTCAATGATTGTTACTTGCATTATTACAGTATTCTTTTTGTGTGTGGCTTTTTTTTTAAACAGATGTCTTTTTTACATAAATTTTCTCTAGTAGAAAGACCTCCTGCTTTCTCTTCCAGAGAACAAGCCATTATGGAAAATAATATTTTTATAAGAGAAAAAAGGAATGAGGAAAAATCATTAAAATTTACTTCACTCTGCATCAGTTAACATCAATTTTCCATGTTTCTCTATATTCATTATATTTCTTACAGAAAAGTAATATTCCATTTTCTTTATATATTATAATTTATTTATTCTTTCTCCAAATAGAAAACATAAATTAGGTAGGAAAGAAATTTTTGAAAAAAAAAACTACTAGGAAAATGCAATTAAAAATGAGGTTTTGTCTCACACTGAAAATTGACAAAGATGAGAAAATATAATACTGGAGGGGTTGTGTGAAGATAAGTGTCTTTATATCTCTAGATCACTGTTGGTAGAGCTGTGGATCAGTACTACCATCTGATAGGCAAAAGATAACCTTTACTTTCAAGGAGTTTACAGACTAATGAGGGAGAAAATATGCAAACAAAATACATAAAACCAAGCTCTCTATAGGATAAATAGGAAATAATTATTAGAGGAAAAGCTCTTAAAGATGTAAATCTCTAGTTCACTGATGCTAGAGCTGTGGATTAATATCATCATTCTGTAGTCAAAAAGTAGACCCTTCCTTCAAGGAACTTACAATCAAATGAGGTAGAAATATAGTCTCAGTTTAACTTTTTGTTGGCCCTACCAATACAGAATTTTATTTGAAATTTTGTTTTAAAGTTGTTTGAAAGGGAATGTTCTGAGACTTTAGCTGGAGTGCTGCCTTTACTCCAACATCTTGGCTGCCTTAGTGTAGACTTTTAATTGACATAATTTTCCCTAGTTTCTCCCCTCTCCAATCCATCTCCCACTTAGTTGCCAATGATTTTCTAAAGCACAAGTATGACCATATCATTTGCCCCACTTCATACACTCCAGTGGCTCCCTTTTGCTTTTAGAATCAAATACACACTCCTAACTTTTTGGCATTTAAAGGCCTTCATAATGTAGCTTCAACCTACTTTTCAAACCTTATAATATATGAACTGGCTTTCTTATCAATATTTACATGTCATTCCATATTTTCTTTTGTATCTTTGCACTGGCTCTCCTCATTGCCCTCTCTCCCACCTCTTTGAATCTACAGTTTCCTTCAAAGCTTAGCTTAACTTTACCTCCTATGATGGAGCTTTTTTGACCCCTACCCTCATCTAATTGCTCATGCTTTCCTTATTTCAAATGACCTTTCATTTATTTTCTATATTTTCTATTATATTTATTATAATGCTGCCTTTCCCTAATGAATGCAATGATCTTTTCCTTTGAATCAAAGATAATTCTAATTTTTATCCTTGTAGCACTGTTGACTACTATAGCATCAGTATTTATTTTTAAAAATTTTATTTAGTTAATTTAAAATATTTTTCCCTGGTTACAAGAATCACATTCTTTCCCTCCTCTCCCCCCAACCCCTCCAGTAGTCAGCATTCAATCCCACTGGGTTTTCATGTGTCCTTGATCAAAACATGTTTCCATTTTATTGATGTTTGCACTAGGATGATCATTTAGAGTCTATATCTCCAATCATATCCCCATCGAGCCATGTGAACAAGTAGTTGTTTTTCTTCTATGTTTCTACTCCCACAGTTTTTGCTCTGAATATGGATAATGTTCTTTCACATAAATCCCTTCAAATTGTTCTGGATCATTGAATTTTTACTAATAGAGAAGTCCATTACATTTGATTGTACCACAGTGTATCAGTCTCTGTGTACAATGTTTTCCTAGTTCTGCTCCTTTCACTCTGCATCAGTTCCTGGAGGTTGTTCCAGTCTCCATGGAATTCCTCCAGTTTATTATTCCTTTGGGCACGATAGTATTCCATCACCAACATATACCACAATTTGTTCAGCCATTTCCCAATCCAAGGCCATCCCCTCATTTTCAAATTTTTTTAATAGCATCAGTATTTAGTATATGTGTGTTGATTAATTCATCCAAAATAGAAATAAAAACATCCTTGGTGCTTTTATTTATTTTTATGGGCGCTTATTGTTTACTTTTTTGGTTTAAATTTATTTGTTTATTCCCAAGTATCTCAGTGTCTTCTTCCAGGCCCCACATCATAGAAGCATCATTTGGCAAACAGTTATGTATATATTTTTGAATATATATTTATATATATATACATAGCAATATAGATTATGTCTTTCATGTATCCACTTCTTAGTTCATTTTCTGGAGGAAAACAGTAAAAGTTATTCTTCAAATATTAAATTTGTAGCTCATTATAATGTTCTCTTGGTTCTTTTCATCTCACTCTTCATTATTTCATACAGTTCTTTCTAAGTTTTAAAAAATAATTAATTTTTTGTTTCTTGAAGTATTATCCCATCACAATCCTATGCCATAATTTGGGTAGTCATTCCCCTACTGATGGACATTCCCTTTTTGATTTCCAGTTCTTTGCCACTAAAAAGAATTGCTATAAATATTTTGGAATATATAGGTTCTTTTCCTTTTTTCTGCTCTCTTTGGGAAATTAAAGCGCTCTGAGTATAATTCCAAATGGTTGGATCAGCTCATGATTATACCAACAGTGTATTAGTTGGTCTACGTTCCTACATTCCCTCCCATATTTGTCATTATAGCCAATGTAATGAATGTGAGATGATAGATGAGAATTGCTATGGCTTGCATTTCTCTAGTCAGTAGTGATTTAGAACTTTTTTTTTCATATAAGGATTTGTGACTTTGATTTCTTTATTCAAAAACTATCTCTTCATATCTTTTGCCTATTTATTGATATGGGGATGTCTCCTACTTCCATAAATTTGACACAGTTCTCTGTATTTTATAGATATAAGACCACTATCCAAGTAACTATGAAAAAACTTTCCCCAAATTTTACTATTTCTTCCTAATCTGGCCATCATTTGTTTTATTTATACATAACCTTTTAAATTTAATATACTCAAAATTAAAAATTTTATATATCACAATGATCTCCATTATTATTGACTCATAGATTCCTCCCTTATATAAAATTTTGGTTCTTCTAATTTGCTTATGATATCCTATTTTATGTTTAGATCATGAATCCATTTCAATCTTATCTTGGTGAATTGTATAAGATATTTGTCTATACCTAGTTTCTGCCAAATTACTTTCCAGTTGTCTCTGCAATTTTCTACAAATAATCATTTCTTATCCCCAAACCTAGATCTATATATTTGTCTAATACAAGATTACTAGAATCTTTTACTACTTGTTGTATGTCCATCCTGTTTCACTGATCTATCTTTCTGTTTCTTAGCTAGTACCAGATAGTTTTGATAATGACTGCTTTATAATACAGTTTAAAATTTGGTACATCTAGACCTCTGTTTTTAACATTTTTTATTAATTCTCTTTATATTCTTGATCTTTTGTTGTTCCAAATGAATTTTATTATTTTTTTCTAGGTTAATAAGATAAGGTTTGGTAATTTCATGGGATGGCATTGAATAAATAAGATTATTTAGGTATAATTATCATTTTGATTATATTGACTATGCTCATCCATGAACAATTAATATTTCTCCACTTATTTAGATCTAACTTAATTTGTATAAAGTGTTTTATAATTTTGTTCATATGGTTACTAGATTGTTTGGTGGGTCAACTCACATGTATTTTTTTTAATCTATGATTATTTTAAATAGCTATCTCTTTCTAACTCTTCCTACAGGACTTTATTAGTAATATGTAAAAATGCTATTGATTTATGTGGGGTTATTTTACATTCTACTACTTTACTAAAATTGTTGATAGTTTCAACAAACATTTTAGTTGGTTTTCTAGGATTTCCCACACATGTCATCATATAATCTGAAAAAAGACACAGTTTTATTACCTCTCTGTCCAGTCTTATTCCTTCAATTTCTTTTTTTTCCCTTTTCATTGCTATTGCCAGTGTTTCTAATACAATGTTAAATAATACTAGTAGTAATGGGCATTCTAGTTTCAATACTGTTCTTATTGATAAAGCTTTCAGCTCATTACATTACAAATAATAGTTGCTGATGGTTTTAGATAGGTACTTCCTATCACTTAAAGAAACAAAACTCTAGTTATACTTATTCTTTGCAGTATTTTTAATAAGAATAAGTGTTGTTTCCAAAAAATTATTTTCTTATTTAGAAAAAACCATAACAAAGTTCATTTGGAATAATAAAGGATCAAGGATATCCAGGGAAATAATGAAAAAAAATACAAAGGAAAGGGGCCTTGCAGTCCCAGATCTCAAACTATATTACAAAGCAGCAGTCATCAAAACAATTTGGTACTGGCTAAGAGACAGAAAGGAGCATCAGTGGAATAGACTTGGGGCAAGTGACCTCAGCAAGACAGTATATGATAAACTCAAAGATCCCAGCTTTTGGGTCAAAAATCTACTATTTGATAAAAACTGCTGGGAAAATTCGAAGACAGTGTGGGAGAGACTAGGAATAGATCAACACCTCACATCCTACACCAAGATAAATTCAAAATGGGTGAATGACTTGAACATAAATAAGGAAACTATAAGTAAATTAGGCAAACACATAATAGTATACATGTCATACCTTTGGGAAGGGAAAGACTTTAAAACCAAGCAAGGCATAGAAAGAGTCACAAAATGTAAAATAAATAATTTTGACTACATCAAATTAAAAAGTTTTTGTACAAACAAAAGCAATATAGCTAAAATCAGAAGGAAAGCAACAAATTGGGAAACAATCTTCATAAAAACCTCTGAAAAGGTTTAATTATTCAAATTTACAAAGAGCTAAATCAATTGTACAAAAAATCAAGCCATTCACCAATTGATAAATGGGAAAGGGACATGGATAGGCAGTTTTCAGATAAAGAAATCAAAACTATTAATAAGCACATGGAAAAGTGTTCTAAATCTCTTATAATCAGAGAGATGCAAATCAAAACAACTCTGAGGTATCACCTCACACCTAGCAGATTGGCTAACATGACAGCAGAGGAAAGCAGTGAATGCTGGAGGGGATGTGGCAAAGTGGGGACATTAATTCATTGCTGGTGGAGTTGTGAATTGATCCAACCATTCTGGATGGCAATTTGGAATTATGCCCAAATGGTGATAAAAGACTGTCTGCCCTTTGATCCAGCCATAGCACTACTGGATTTATACCCCAAAGAGATAATAAGGAAAAAGACTTGTACAAGAATATTTATAACTGTACTCTTTGTGGTGGCCAAAAATTGGAAAACGAGGGGATACCCTTCAATTGGGGAATGGCTGAACAAATTGTGGTATATGTTGGTGATGGAATATTATTGTGCTAAAAGGAATAATAAAGTGGAGGAATTCCATGGAGACTGGAACAACCTCCAGGAAGTGATGCAGAGCCAAAGGAGCAGAACCAAGAAATCATTATACACTGTGGCACAATCGAAGGTAATGGACTTCTCCATTAGGGTCAATGCAATGTCCCTGAACAACTTGCAGGGATCTAAAAAACACTATCCACAAGCAGAGGATAAACTGTGGGAGTAAAAACACTGATGAAAAGCAACTACTTGACTACAGAGGCTGAGGGGAAATGACTGAGGAGAGACTCTAAATGAACACTCTAGTGCAAATACCAACAACATGGAAATGGGTTCGAATCAAGAACACATGTGATATCCAGTGGAATCGTGCGTCGGCTATGGGAGAGGTGGTGGGGGGGGGGGGAGGAAAAGAAAATGATCACTGTTTCCAATGAATAATGTTTGTAAATGACCAAATAAAATAATGTTAGAAAAAAAGAATGTGTTGTATTTTATCAAATATTTTTTTTCTGCATCTCTTGTTATAATCATATGATCTTTATTGCTTTTATTCTTCATATGATTAATTCTGTTGATTGTTTTCCTTATATTAAATTGTTTCTGCATCCCTGGTATGAATCTGATTTGATTACAATGTATAATCTTTGCATCCATATTCATTAATAAAATTGATCTAAAATTTTCTTTGTTTTTGCTCTTCCTTGTTTTTGTATCAGTACTATTTGTTTTAAAAAAAGAGTTTTTTAAAACTGCTTTATGTGTTAATTTTAAAAAAATTAATATTAGAATTGATATTTATATGTTTGGTATTGAATTCACTTGTGAATTAATTTAATTTATGTCCTGTTCAATTTCTTTTTCCTAAAATAAGTTTATTTAGATATTCTGTTTCTTCCTATGATTATCTAGATAGTTTATATTTTTGTTATTATTCTTCCATTTCTTTCACATTTTTAAATTTGACATATATTTGTGTAAGAATACTGCTAATAATTGCTTTAATTTCACCTTCATTGTTAGTATATTATTCCTTTTTAATTTTAATGCTGTTGATTCTCAAATTAACTAATGGCTTGTGATTTTGTTGATATTTTCATAAAATGAACTCCCATGTTTATTTATTAATTCCATTTTCTTACATACAATTTTATTGATCCCATATTTAATTTTTAGGATTTCTAATTTGTCATTTAGCTAGGGATTTTTAATTTATTTTTTTCTCTTTTTTTAAAATTGTATTCATAAGTCATTGATCCATTCTTTTATTACTAATATAAGGATTTATAGATGTCCATTTCCCTCTAATTATTGCTTTTGCTGCATCCCATAGCTTTTGTTAGTTTGTGTCATTAATATCATTCTCTTTAATTAAATTATTTAATTTTTCTATGACTTGTTCTTTAAGCCATTCATTCTTTAAGATTAAGATACTCTCCAACTAATTTCTACTTCATGTTTCTATAGACCCTTATTATATACTGCTTTTATTACATTATAATTTCATCTGTTTTAAAATCTGAAAAAGTGTACCAATAGCCTTTTTCATAAGTGCATTGCTTAATATTTTTGACTAACTGCTTTCCAACATGAGATCTATTATAATTATGTTTACTTATATTAAAAAGAACGTTTTGAGTAGTATTGCATTGAGATGATGTAGGTAGCACAAAGAAGTTCAGTTGGAATGTTGAATCCTAAAGGGTTTTAGCATACTTCCCAGATTTACAGATTTTGAATGGTTATTTAAAAGTTGTTTAAATATACTAAAGAGACACACACACACACACATATATATATGCATATGTGTGTATCATATGAGAATAATTTTCAAATAGCCACAATTAGGATATCTAACTATTTTGAAAGATTGCCCAGATTCAAAGTTTTGTGCTTGTATTAAAAAAAAACAACAAAAACTCCCATATAATCATCTCAGAGTTTGTACTTAGAGTAAAACAATTTCTAAACAACTGTTTCAGATTTTATAACTGTAGAGTGATAAACCCCTTCACAGTCATCAATCACTCCCTGCTTTATCTTTAGCTCATCCAAATGCTCCAAAGCCACAATAGTTAGAAGAAGGAATCAACATTCTTTATTTCTAGATGCTAAGCTTACTTCAAAATTTAACTTCAACTGAAAAAGACCAGGCTGCTCATTTTTAAAACAAGAACCAGGAATAATTTGTATACATGATTTTATTTAATTGGGGAGTAAATTAATTTGGACATAGAAGTAAACTAAGTGACAGAATTAAGTATGGGTGGGACTTGCACAAATTTTTACTGTTAGGTCATTCCTAGCAGGGAGACAAGTCTGATCAGCAGGGATATAAAACTACCAAAACATAGACTCATCCTTTTCTTCTTCAGGAGGTCATAGGCAAGTGGAGAAAGAAATTTCTTTAAAACACCCTCAGATTTTGGTCCCAAAATGGTTGAAAAATTGGTTTGACAGCTGCTTTAAATAATGAACAGGTTCCTGGGATCACCAGTGTTCACTCTTGTTGCAAAACATGAGTCATTCAGGATCCACAAGACACAATTCTTTCTATGGAGTTCCCTCTCCTTTTATTTTAAACAGTAAACTATTGTGAACTTTTCTTTTTCCTTCACACAGTAATAGTCAGCATACAAATGGATGACCTAGCTAAAGAGTAAACAAACAAACAAACAAACCCCCAAAGGAATGCTTCCAAAGGGAGAAGTCATATTTTGTTATCTACTGAAGCACATATCTCAAGATCAGTCAGAAAGCTACTCCTTATCTTCCTTATTGACAATCACTGTCTGGTGAAAACATTCTTTTCCTGGAACTTGAAACTTGTCCACCCATCCCTGAAGTGACATTGTGATCTGACAGAATAGTTTGCTAAGCTAACACTTAGGGAGCAGAGGATGAGAAAATTCCTTCCAGCAGAAAGTTAATGATCTGTGACATCCTCATAGGAGACCAAACAAAAACACAGACACACACTTTATGATAGCATGTATCAAGGCTTGCATCTTGTATGTGTTAGATAGGAATCTCATTAAATAAAGATACTGAGAAGAAAGGGAGGAATCTCATGCACAGCCCATATTACTTGATAGTAACCTTGTATCCTTTTGGCTTATCCACTGCATAGCTCTTTGCAGGAATAAATGATTTAATTCTTTTGCAGGAGAATTTCACATTTTCCAAATAGTGGCACCATCTTCTAATTGAGACACTGTAGAACAGTGTTGGACTTGGAATCCATCAGACCTATCTATGTATAAATCTCCATGCCAGTTATCTGTGTGACCATAAGTGAGTTATTATTGACTCTCAGTCTCAGTTGTCTCCTCTATGAAATGGGCATAATAACACTTTTGTCCTTGATTTTTGAAAGGAACAAAGATGTTTGGAAAGGGCTCTGTCAGCTTTAAACTTTTATCTAACTTTTAGGTTAAATGAAAAGCAGCATAGTATACTGGGTAGAGAACTGGCCTTATATAGATGACCTGGATTCATATGCTACTTCTGAGAAAATGAGGTCCTGGAGAAGCCACTGAAGAAACTTGTGGAACTGCCCTAAGACCATTAAAAGCAGAAAAGTCACTATCTTGAATTGGTACCAGGTATTCCTTAGCAAGATAAAATCAGAAGTCTAGTCAACACTGAATGAACAAATGAACAAATGGATTTTTTTTTTAAGAAAGGAACTAAACAGCCAATGCAAAAATAGACCTGATCAAAAGGGATAGGGAAGGTAATTATATTTTGTTAAAAGGGACTCTAGACAATGAGGAAATATCATTAATCAACATGTATGCACCAAATAATATAGCACCCAAATTTCTAATGGAGAAACTAGGAGAATTGAAGGAAGAAATAGACAATAAAACCATACTAGTGGGAGACTTAAACCAACCATTATCAAATTTAGATAAATCGAATCAAAAAATAAATAAGAAAGAGGTAAAAGAAGTGAATGAAATCTTAGAAAAATTAGAATTAATAGACATATGGAGAAAAATAAATAGGGATAAAAAGGAATACACCTTCTTCTCAGCACCACATGGCACATTCACAAAAATTGACCATACATTAGGTCACAGAAACATAGCACACAAATGCAAAAAAGCAGAAATAATGAATGCAGCCTTCTCAGATCACAAGGCAATAAAAATAATGATTAGTAATGGTACATGGAAAACCAAATCTAAAACCAATTGGAAGTTAAACAATATGATACTCCAAAACCGTTTAGCTAAAGAAGAAATCATAGAAACAATTAATAATTTCATCAAGGAAAATGACAATGGCGAAACATCCTTTCAAACCTTTTGGGATGCAGCCAAAGCGGTAATCAGAGGCAAATTCATATCCCTGAAAGCTCATATTAACAAACAAGGGAGAGCAGAGATCAATCAATTGGAAATGCAATTGAAAAAACTCGAAAGCGATCAAATTAAAAACCCCCAGCAGAAAACCAAATTAGAAATCCTAAAAATTAAGGGAGAAATTAATAAAATCGAAAGTGATAGAACTATTGATTTAATAAATAAGACAAGAAGCTGGTACTTTGAAAAAACAAACAAAATAGACAAAGTACTGGTCAATCTAATTAAAAAAAGGAAGGAAGAAAAGCAAATTCACAGCATTAAAGATGAAAAGGGGGACAGCACCTCCAATGAGGAGGAAATTAAGGCAATCATTAGAAATTACTTTGCCCAATTATATGGCAATAAATACACCAATTTAGGAGAAATGGATGAATATATACAAAAATACAAACTGCCTAGACTAACAGAAGAGGAAATAGAATTCTTAAATAATCCCATATCAGAAATTGAAATCCATCAAGCCATCAAAGAACTTCCTAAGAAAAAATCCCCAGGGCCTGATGGATTCACCTGTGAATTCTATCAAACATTCAGAGAACAGTTAACCCCAATACTATACAAACTATTTGACATAATAAGCAAAGAGGGAGTTCTACCAAACTCCTTTTACGACACAAACATGGTACTGATTCCAAAACCAGGCAGGTCAAAAACAGAGAAAGAAAACTATAGACCAATCTCCCTAATGAATATAGATGCAAAAATTTTAAATAGGATACTAGCAAAAAGACTCCAGCAAGTGATCAGAAGGATCATTCACCATGATCAAGTAGGATTCATACCAGGGATGCAGGGCTGGTTCAACATTAGGAAAACCATCCACATAATTGACCACATCAACAAGCAAACTAGCAAGAACCACATGATTATCTCAATAGATGCAGAAAAAGCCTTTGATAAAATACAACACCCATTCCTATTAAAAACACTAGAAAGCATAGGAATAGAAGGGTCATTCCTAAAAATAATAAACAGTATATATCTAAAACCAACAGCTAATATCATCTGCAATGGGGATAAACTAGATGCATTCCCAATGAGATCAGGAGTGAAACAAGGATGCCCATTATCACCTCTACTATTTGACATTGTACTAGAAACACTAGCAGTAGCAATTAGAGAAGATAAAGAAATTGAAGGTATCAGAATAGGCAAGGAGGAGACCAAGTTATCACTCTTTGCGGATGACATGATGGTCTACTTAAAGAATCCTAGAGATTCAACCAAAAAGCTAATTGAAATAATCAACAACTTTAGCAAAGTTGCAGGATACAAAATAAACCCACATAAATCATCAGCTTTTCTATATATCTCCAACACAGCTCAGCAGCAAGAACTAGAAAGAGAAATCCCATTCAAAATCACCTTAGACAAAATAAAATACCTAGGAATCTATCTCCCAAGACAAACACAGGAACTATATGAACACAACTACAAAACACTCGCCACACAACTAAAACTAGACTTGAACAATTGGAAAAACATTAACTGCTCATGGATAGGACGAGCCAATATAATAAAAATGACCATCCTACCCAAACTTATTTATCTATTTAGTGCCATACCCATTGAACTACCAAAATACTTCTTCACTGATTTAGAAAAAACCATAACAAAGTTCATTTGGAAGAACAAAAGATCAAGGATATCCAGGGAAATAATGAAAAAAAACACATATGATGGGGGCCTTGCAGTCCCAGACCTCAAACTATATTACAAAGCAGCAGTCATCAAAACAATTTGGTACTGGCTAAGAAACAGAAAGGAAGATCAGTGGAATAGACTGGGGGAAAACGACCTAAGCAAGACAGTATACGATAAACCCAAAGATCCCAGCTTTTGGGACAAAAATCCACTATTCGATAAAAACTGCTGGGAAAATTGGAAGACAGTGTGGGAGAGACTAGGAATAGATCAACACCTCACACCCTACACCAAGATAAATTCAAAATGGGTGAGTGACTTAAACATAAAGAAGGAAACCATAAGTAAATTGGGTAAACACAGAATAGTATACATGTCAGACCTTTGGGAGGGGAAAGGCTTTAAAACCAAGCAAGATATAGAAAGAATCACAAAATGTAAAATAAATAATTTTGACTACATCAAACTAAAAAGCTTTTGTACAAACAAAACCAATATAACTAAAATCAGAAGGGAAACAACAAATTGGGAAAAAATCTTCATAGAAACCTCTGACAAAGGTTTAATTACTCATATTTATAATGAGCTAAATCAATTGTACAAAAAATCAAGCCATTCTCCAATTGATAAATGGGCAAGGGAAATGGATAGGCAGTTCTCAGATAAAGAAATCAAAACTATTAACAAGCACATGAAGAAGTGTTCTACATCTCTTATAATCAGAGAGATGCAAATCAAAACAACTCTGAGGTATCACCTCACACCTAGCAGATTGGCTAACATAACAGCAAAGGAAAGTAATGAATGCTGGAGGGGATGTGGCAAAGTAGGGACATTAATTCATTGCTGGTGGAGTTGTGAACTGATCCAACCATTCTGGAGGGCAATTTGGAACTATGCCCAAAGGGCGACAAAAGAATATCTACCCTTTGACCCAGCCATAGCACTGCTGGGTCTGTACCCCAAAGAGATAATGGACACAAAGACTTGTACAAAAATATTCATAGCTGCGCTCTTTGTGGTAGCCCAAAACTGGAAAACGAGGGGATGCCCATCAATTGGGGAATGGCTGAACAAACTGTGGTATATGTTGGTGATGGAATACTATTGTGCTCAAAGGAATAATAAAGTGGAGAAGTTCCATGGAGACTGGAACAACCTCCAGGAAGTGATGCAGAGCGAGAGGAGCAGAACCAGGAGAACATTGTACACAGAGACTAATACACTGTGGTATAATCGAACGTAATGGACTTCTCCATTAGGGGTGGTGTAATGTCCCTGAACAACTTTCAGGGATCCAGGAGAAAAAAAAACACCATTCATAAGCAAAGGATAAACTATGGGAGTGGAAACACCGAGAAAAAGCAACTGCCTGAATACAGAGGTTGAGGGGACATGACAGAGGATAGACTTTAAATGAACACTCTAATGCAAATACTATCAACAAAGCAATGGGTTCAAATCAAGAAAACATCTAATGCCCAGTGGACTTACGCGTCGGCTATGGGGGGTGGGGGGGAGGAAAAGAAAATGATCTATGTCTTTAACGAATAATGCTTGGAAATGATCAAATAAAATATATTAAAAAAAAAAAAAGAAAGGAACTAAACATGGTATAGGAGTGGATAGAGATCTGGCCTTTGAGTCAGTAGAATTGGGTTCAAGTTATGCCTTTAATAGGTACTATGTGACTTTGGGCAAGGGACTTATCCACTTCGTGACTCCAGGTAATTCTCTAAGACCATAAAGAATCAGAGGAGATGCTGATCTGCAATTGTAGAGGGAGTTTTCTCATGGACAATTACCTACACTTATAAAATCACAAGTCTGATTGAAAAAAAATAAGTATTAGTTATTGTCATTCATAGAGGAACTTTTAAAATTCTGGCACTAAATGAGCACAAAGGTGATCTGATTTCATATATTGTATGGTAATTAATCTTACATTTGAATTCCAGGTACTTTGATCATTTTCCTAGTCATGTACAATGACAAGATTGATTATATAGTTGTCATTATTATCATTACTAGATTATATTGTTATATTATAACTGTTAATTTAATAGTAACAGGAGTTTCAATCGTCAGTTGATTTAATTATTGAGTATGACATTTATAATATATAATCTGTAGCAGTAGTAGTCATTTATAATCATATAAATCCCTGCAATCATTTAGATCAAAAGAAGTTAGTCCTCTCCCTGATTTTAGGCAATTAATTGACTTGCCTAATGTAGAGACTTGCTTCTGAGATGACTATATAAGAGACTGTAGAGACAAAGCTAACCATAAATAGTTACCAATTCACCAAGGAAGACACAGATGTTTCATCATCATTGCTGAGTCCCTCTCCTTGAGCCGTCTCAGAAAGAACAGTACATGAGATGTAGCCCGAAACACAGGACTCCTGTTATTGGAGAGAGCAGTAAACAAGTCGCTAAGATCCTTAATTTGTCCTTCAAAAACCTGTCACACTTGATGCTCAGGGGCTCAGACTATGCTGAGTGTGTCTACAGACCACTGACTTGTGTGAGTTGCTTCCTGTCATAGCCAGATCAATATATTCAGGAGACTTGTTCTCAAACTTTTTCTTAACACCAATTTTTGTTTTGTTTTATTCATTGGTAAGGGGGAAAAAATTAAAGGGTCAAAACCAGTGGATATATATGCCATGATTACTTTACAGATGTCAGCAGATAAAAAGTTCATGAGAGTTTTCTTTCCTCTGCTGTTTCATCCTTTGATTACATCCTCTTTGCAAAATATCGAAAATTTAGTTCTGAAATTTAAACCAGTTTAGGTCTATACATTTTTTAGTAATCTCAAATTTATAGGCAGTATGATATTGGAGAAAAGTATGGGTTTGAAGGCAAGGACTCTAGGTTCTTCTTTAGCCTCTGCTTCTTTGTAGCCTAGCCTTGAGCAAGTCCGTTTGCCTTCATTTCCTTTTTTCTTACAAGTGGGTAGACAGCATGATCACTAAGATTTTCTTCCAGATCTAAATCCTATGACACTTCTCCTCTGGAGGAATATCAGGGGAAAAGCTTTATTTTTATATAATTGAGATAAGAAAACTTGTATTACCTACCTTGAAAAGTTTTTGAGAAATATTCTTTGGAAATTATAAAGCACAAAACTATACTGCAAAGCATTTGGTTATAATTAGTCCTTATCATTTCTATCACCACTAGCAACTACAGCAAGCAGTAAAGCCCTCTCCCCATCACCCTATTTCCTGGCAATAGGTAGTACAATTTTTATCTTTTCTTTAAATGGGGTAGCTTTGATTGTTAGAGATGATTCAGACATCCAAACAGTATGCATTAATCATTTCTATGTAAACAACATTGTTATAGATATTATATAAAGAAAATGATAAGTTTTGGTTTACTCATAACTCACATCCCCGTGTAAACATCATGAGTGTTCATTAAAGAGTCAGTTTTGCCTTCCTTACATTTTACTTTCCCAAGTGCCTAAAATGTGCCTTGGGTTAAACAGAAAAAGACAATAATTCTTTTGGATTCCAAGGTATTGTTTGGTGAATTACTGTTTTCAGCAGACTCTATTGAAATGTCATTGGAGGGTTAATGAATTCTTGAATATACAGCTTGCATTTGGGCAATTCATTTTGTCCTGTGCTTCAGCTCCATTTCTACTATCCATCTCTCCAATAGGGTGAGATTTGTTTGATTTGAATTGTAAAAAAAATTACTTTAGCAACAATGATTATTTCCATATGTTGAAGATGACTGTATAAGTGAGAGACAGTAAATAAAGCTAGTCTGTGTTGAGGCATTGTGACCTGTATCAGACTCTTACTAATTGTCAATAAAGACAATTTTTCCCTTCCTGCATGTGGCTTAAAGTCCCATTATTCTGATGTTTGCACATTTTAAACAGATTCTTTATATTTCCAATAAATATGTTACTGCTTTTATCTCCCATCATTAATTTTGCACAATTTCATTGTTAGAGTAATCCACCAAGATCTTAAAGTGCATCAACATATGTTCATCAAAAAATCTGGCAGAAATTCACCATGAAAGAAATGGCTACTTTTCATACAATTTCATACAAATTAAAAAAAAAACACTATCAAATATACTGAAACCCCATGTTAACTGAAGTGTGACAAAATGATATGAGTGGCTAATTTTGGATCTCCAGACCCTAAGGGATTGCATTTTTACATAAATATATGTGTGTAAATCACACACACACACATACATATACAGAGTAAACTCACAAAACAGCCTCATGAACTAGTACAATAGTAAGAACTTTAAAGATAGCATTGAAACACGACATTTCACAAATGTTGATTTAACAACATAATATATCTCAATGATCTATTTCTGCTAAGGTCATAGGTTCATTAATGAAGAGGTGGAAGGGGTCCCAGAAACCATCTAGTATAACTATCCCATTTTACAAATGAAAAAGAAACTGAGATTTAAGGATATTATGGGATTTGATCAATATCAGGGGTAGAATTTGAACCTAGCTTCTCTTACTTTTGACAACTATGGTTCTTGTCACTAAGCAATGCTACCTAACTATTGCGATGAGTCAGTATCTTATAGAGATGACACCAGGTTCTTTACTGATGGCTTCCACCCTTTCAAAAATATGACATTTTTTAGGGATGAAGCATTGGTTTATTGCCTCTTGGGAAAACCTCAGTGAGCAATTTCCTTCCACCAATGCAAATCCATACCTCTGTATTTATTTTGTATGTGCTTACTTGTATATGTGCAGTCTTGAGCAGGGATGATTTCCCTTTTGTCTTTGTATCTCCAGAGTCTGAATATAGTAGGTTCTCCATAAATGATTACTTGATTGATTAAAAAGGGCTTTAAGAGTAAAAGGCAAGCTCTTTAAAGCCAGAAAAACTGCAAATATTTGTTTTATTATGAAGATATGTCTAATATCCAGGATCCAACCTAATTAAATTCCCAGAGATACATCAATGTATAATTATTAAAAAAACAAAAACAAAAATAAATTATCCTTAGCAACTTACAAACTCAATTCAGTTAAAAAAAACATTATGAATCACCCATTATTAAATTATTATATTAAAATGTATTTTATAACATAGCTAAAATAATGTCTCATTTATAAAATATTATAATGGTATAAGGTACTATTATAGGTGATGAATACATAAAGAAAAATGAGCCTTGTCCTCAATACCTTACCTCCAGATGAGGCGTTACAATATATACAGAAAGAGAAATATAATGTATTCAGAATAATTTCAAAAGGAAGAGAGCAAGCAGTTGATCAAAGGGAGAGCATTAAAACCCGAGGCTTGCTAATAATGAGTAAAGGTTTCCAAGTTTGTGTGTATTAACACACAAATGTTAGAATGATTTTCATGTCCATGGGTGAAGAGACTCCCATTATGAACAAAATCTCAAATCCTTGAAATTTCTTTTCATAATAATAATACAGAATTCAGAGAAATGCTATTTAACCAAAGAAGGCCTATTATTTGATGCTTAATTTTTTCTCTTTCATTAAGATATTTCTGAATAACTGGGTAGAAATGACTTGAGTATTAGATACAAACTCAAACTATTTTGAAACAAAAAAAAGTTTTGTTATCAAGCTTTATTAAATTTATGGACAATGTTGGTTAGATTTCTATTTTATGGATAGCAAATGAAATAATTTCTTATATTATTCAATGGATATAATTAACATGAAAGAGAATGGAAGATTTCAATCAAAAGAGCAAAAATGTTTCCTACCAAAGAAAAAAATTATTGGATGGCTTTATTATTTTATAACGCCTGGGGCATAACTAGAGTCAGACTGGTATTCCAATTGGTGCTAGCATTGAAGACATTCAAGCTGATTATTGTGGGATTACAACACATGGAACCCTTTTTAAGATCTGCTCCCAACTTGTTACTATGTACAGTATGTCCCAAACCCATCACGTTTACCCCTTAAACCTGTAACCCCAGCTTTTCAAACTAAACAAGTAATACAATAATAACAAATGTCATTTTTTAAAAACTAGTAACAGTCCAAACTATGATGAGGATATAAGGAGAAACCATCATTGCCTTTGGTAGATTTTTTTTCTTCAAAGGAAAAATGACATATACACAGCAAGGTAAATACAAAGTAATTTCAAAAGGAATACAATGGTGGGGTTTGCCATGGAGAGAGTAGGAAAACTCTGAGGTCAAAATCCATGTTTTATTGTTTTCATTGTTTTGATAACCCAAAGAATCCAGAAAGCAAATAGTGGGCACTCAGTGCTTGATGAGGGAATGAAATATGATAAAAAAATAACAAATAGGATACACTCAACTCAACCTTTTTCTTCTTTTTTTTTACCAATTATATATAATAACACATTTCCATATGTAAGTTTTCCTAAGTTACGTGATCAAACTTATCTCCCTTCCTCTCTTCCCTTCCCCTCCCAGTGCTGGCAGGCGATTCAATCTGAGTTATAAATTCAACATATACTTTTTAACTATTCCACCTTCTATCCCTGGCATACAAGCATACACAAATACTGTTATTGGTAATAATGAGTATTTTAGCCCTAGAAAGAAGCAATTAAAATTGACCAAACATTATCTTGGCAATTATTTGGCAGAAAATATAATCTAGGGAAAAGTACACTGGACAGGGATCTATGCCCTTGAAGTTATGTTCTTGACATTGTTGTTGACTTACAATTAAATGTTTTTTTAAAAATTTCCTTCAGTTGGAATCATAGGATATCAGACCTCAAGGGAAGTTTAAAAGTAACCTAGTCCACTCCTGAATTGTACAGTGAAGGAAACTGAGGCTCATAATATGTACTCACAGTTATATAAATATTTGTAGACTTGTAACTAAAGCCTAAGGGTCCTGATTGCTAGTTTTGTCGTAATATGATTTTTTATACAAAATCAAAATGCTGTAAATGTGGAGATTTAGAGTTTGAAGGAATCTTAGAAGCCATCTAGTCCAGTCTCTTGATTTTAAAGATGAGAAAACTGAATTCAAGACCTTAAATGACTTGCCTAAAGTCACGGAGTTAAATGATAGAATTGGGATTCAAATATAGGTGTTGTGAGTCCAACTAGAACACAACTTTATGGTCATCTAGATTTGAGATTTTAAACTAGGGATCTAAATGGTCCATTGGTCGTTTTTAGAGGGTCCACGAACTTGGATGGTGAAAGAAATAACATTTTTCTTTTTACTAACTTTCAAGTGAAATTTTCCATTTTCCAGTTATTTTAAAACTTTTTTTTGAAGAAGGCATTCATAGGTTTTACCAGGTTATCAAAATGCTAAACACAAAAGGAGAAGAACCCTTGATCTAGAGCAAGTCCTAAATATATATATCTGTTAATTAGTGGTAAAACTTAGAATAAAACCCTATGCTTCTAACACTCAAGGCAGTGGACTTTTCCAGTATACTATAGTACTCTATGACTTATATATTAAAATAATGAAGTTTACTGGTGGGATAATTAATTTATTCAACAAGTATTTATTTTATAGTTATGTGCTAACAGTTGAGTTAGGTTCTAGAGCAGAGGGTATTAACCTTTTTTGTTTGTTTCTTTCATGGACCCCTTGGCAGTCTAGTGAGGCCTCTAGGCTACTTCTTAAAATAATGTTTTAAACGAATAAAATTGGATCACAAGGAAAGCAATTGTGTTTAAATATAGTTATCTGGGGGCAGCTGGGTAGCTCAGTGTATTGAGAGCCAGACCTAGAGATGGGAGGTCCTGGGTTCAAATCTGGCCTCATAGACTTCCCAGCTGTGTGACTCTGGGCAAGTCACTTGACCTCCATTGCCTAGCCCTTACCACTCTTCTCCCTTGGAGCCAATGCAAAGCATATATATATATATATATAATATATATATATTATATATATATATATATAATATATATATCAGATAAATAGATATCTATTTATCTGATAGTAGGTTATAAGACTCCTGACTAGTGGTACAAAAATCTATTTAAGCTCATTGGTGAAAATAATTTCAAATATGTAACTAAAATTATGTGAACATGACAATTAGTTTATCCTTTTTTTGATCTTCAATAAGTATATATTAATTCCTAAACCAATTTAAATAGATGAAGTTCAGAATGGATAATTTATTCTATTTTTAAATTAAAATATGCCCTCAGTCCCAGTTTCTTCCCTTATAAAACAAGCTTCCATTGACTTTTAAGGGTCTGTGGCTATTCTATTCACTATCAGTTTTAGTCTATTCTGTACTGGAATCTTCAAGAATCAATGAACAACTGGATATATTTTCTATCACTGATACATGGCTCTAGTGAACCAATGGATAGGTTACTTTTAAGCTAGCCTGAAGTCTAATATCCTATGATTCCATTTGAGGAACTATGATCTATATTCTGAATTGGGATCAATTATAGTTTTTCAGAAGACCTTAAAATAATTTCCTTTTCACTTTTATTTTCAAATGATGATGGCCAACATCATTAGAACTACTAGCATCCTATTGTCTTCATACCGTGTTTTATTATCCCTGTTCATATCTTTCTATATGCCCAGTACTACCAAAAAGTTCTTATTTTTGCTGATTGCAATTGGTTATGATCTTTTGCAGTCCTGTTATCCTGTCTCAGCCTAACTGAGATGCTCTTCCATGAAGATTACTTCTTCTTCTTCCCTTAAAGTTAGAAATGAACATATTCTCCTCTCCATCTCAGATTGCACTTTCTTTCTACCACTTTTTTAATGCATCGTGTTTTGCATTGGATCTATATATATGGCATATGCCAGGAGAAGTATTCAATAAATTTCATGATGGTCAGGGCTATGTCTTTTATTCATCTGGATATCACCCACATTGTTCATCACAAGGCATTGTACATAACAAGCACTTAATAGGGACCCATTAAATTGAATTGAAACATGCATCTAATTTTCCTTATTACAATCAGCTTCTCTGTCTTTAACAGTTTAGAAATGGCTTGTTTGCCTTTTTGTTTCTAGGACACACTTAAACATTGAGTAAGCATTTTATAGAAGTGGAGCCAAAGGTTGTATCCTCTGATTTTTTTCCCTTTCATTGCTTTTCTCTTTATGTACAGACCATATAGAAAATACATCCAAAAATGTCAACCAAGAGTGCCTCTGTAAAAATATTAAATGGGTGGTTATTCATTTATGGATAAAAATAATGTATTTTAAAAAAACTTAGAATCAATACTGAGTATTGGTTGTAAGGCAGAAAAGCAGTGAGGACTTGGTTAATGAGAGTTAAGTGACTTGTCCAGGGTCACATAGCTAAGAGGATCTGAGACCAAATTTAAACCCAAGACCTTTCATCTCAGCCTGGTTCTCAATCCAGTGAATGACCCAGCTGTCCCCAACAATAATATATTGAAGACATTTTAAAAATTTGTTTTGAGTGTTGGCTTAATATACTTGAATATACAAATGGAAGTAATAAAGGTCTTGAGGATATATATTAATTCATTAGAAAATAATAACTTGGAAAATTTAAAAAAGTATATTGTCAAGGACAAAAAAACCTGTTAATCCAAAGATTATTGGAAAACTTAAAAAGAGAAAAGAGAAAAAAATTAACCTCTTTAGCTTAGAGCAGAGAAGTGGTCATTCTCTCATTACAGCTTCAGTTGGTTGTTAAAATTTTTGGAATGTTTTTCCAGTGGATTCTTTGACTCCTCCCTGATTTTCCTAAAGGTGTCTTTCTTTTAGGATGAAAAGAAAAAGATTTATGTAATGGGATTTGTAAATGTCATATACTCTTTATCCTTGATTACAAAGAATCACTGAGTCCCTTTTCAACTTGCCCTGAATGCACTTTAAAAATATAACACTTATGGTATTTGGGTAGGTCTGACTTTTTGCTTAGCTCTTGGTTTGACTGTGTTTAAGTGGTGAAGTTCTTCTAGAATTCAATACCAAATCTTATTTACTTTGATGACAAGTTGCTTCAGGAAGCAATAGTTGCAGATGCTTTACAAGGATTATATCGGTTTATTCAAGTTTGATCCTCTCATCAAGTTGCTGTAATAATGAAATAATATGAAAAGACTTTTTACAAACTAACTTTTTGTTTTGTTTTTAGTTTGCTGAAAATGTGAAACATTGGAACCTGTTTCAGAGATTAAAAGTAATTTGAAATGTAAGATTTAAGTAAAGATTAATAGCATCCAACTTAAGAATAATGTTGTTCTCCTTCATGTTAGACTTAATAATAATGTTTGACTTGAAAAGAGGCTTTCACCCATGTTTTAACACATGGAAATCATCAGTGTGTTAGTTACACCCTTGTAACTGAAGCCAAAATCATCCCCACCCTATTTTGGAGATATAGTGAATTTAATTTAACATCAAGGATAAACTTGGTCTTAGTAGTTGGCTTATGTGGTTAAGAACATAAGGAAAGAGGGGAAAATATATTTTAGAAAATATTTTAGGGGTCTTCTCTCTGCAGGACAATTTATAATCAGCTATTTGGAAAAATACCTTTGGCCTTGTACACTATTCTTTGCTTCAGCCTCCTTCACGTACAAATAACTGTACATATATCTGTATATAGATATATGTAATTCAGCTGCATAGATAAAATACACTTCTAAAGCCACACAGAGAAATGGGCTAAGTTGATTTTATATATATATACACATATGTAGTATGCATGAATGAAATAAAATTCATATCAATAAAAATCATAAATCCCCGGAACACTTCATTCATAATTATGAATATTTAAAGTGGGAAGAATTCACATTAAATGGAAAGATGGAGGATAAATTTGTAAATGTAAAAAAAAGCTAACATTTTGTCCAAAGTGTACTTTCAACCTACCAAGGAAGGAAAAAGAGGGGAAAAATAAACTGATTATGTTAACTAAGTACCTTATATCATTTTAGCCTTTGAAGTATAGAGCATTTTGAATAAGTCTCAATGAAAGAATTCGCTGGGGCAAGATGGGAGACAATAAATATATAAATAAACCCTGACCTCCTAGAAGAAGCAATTAAGAGAATGTACAGAACACAAGCCCTTGTTTCAAATACAATGTCCACTGTTCCCTGGATACAACTGAACCCTGACAACTAATGTGATTTGTTCTTACTGAAATAGAAAAACACATAGATAAATGGAGGAATTAGATAATTGAGGAATGTTGGATATCTATAGAAAATTAAAGTCGTCAATGGCTTGGTAAAATGGAATCTATTCTGTTCAGAGTCCAAAGCTCCAGATAATATGCTATTCACATTTCCAGAACAATAGAGAAGAGTAGATGAGCATTTCTGCTTTTTCCTGCTCTTATGTGGAGATTTAACAGAAAGCCTTTATAATGGTAAGAAAAGAAAAGTAATCCATAATGGTCATAATAGGAAAGATCTTCTACTTGAAGAGCTGGAAGGGAGTTTAGAAGTCATTTAATTCAACCCAGCTCACTTTATATATGAGGAAACTGAGGCCAAAAATTTTAAATGTATGACCCAAGATTATACAGCAGAATAATGAGAAATTGAGACCCAAGACTGAAGTCAGATACCCTTTTAAGACTAATTTTCTTACCTACTTTGTATGCTACCTTATGATGAGTTCTTCACCATTTATAAAAACCTTTATTCAAGTAATTTTAAGCTTTTAATTCACTCAGTAAGCCAATTTTTGGCAATATTTGGAAATGAGCTGAAGAAGAACAAATTTCTTGATCTATGTAACTGATTTGGAGTTTGCCAAGTGAAACTAATATTTTTTCTATAACTTGTAAATATGTAATGCCTATCCAAAATTATTTATATGTTCATATGGGTTCATTTAAAGGAGTGAATTGACATCTTTGTAATCTCATCTGTCCCTTCTCCAGGAAAACTTTGATTCTTACCAGGAAAGGAGCAAAAGACTGGGGTCTTGAGGCTAGCTCGTTCTGCTACTCTTAAAGAGAAGAAACAGGGATAGACGTAGATCATTCTGCCTTCATAAATATTGTTAATTTAGGGGAGATAATTCCTAGGTTCAAGCTACTTATTTTATCACTATCCTGTAATGAGGCATCAGTGTCCAAAGGTTTGATTGTCTTCATACCAAATACTTATTCCACAAAGATCATAACAATAGTGAATGGTAAATGCAGGGCAGCTAGGAGGCTCACTGGACAGTCAGACCTGGAGATGGAAGGTCTTGGGTTCAAATATGACCTCAGACACTTTTTAGCTGTATGACTCTGAGCAAATCACTTAATGCCCACTGCCAAGTTTTTATACCTCTTCTGCAGAAGGCAAGGGTTTAAAAACAAACAGGAAAAACCCAACTCTGAGTGTTTTTATATTAACTGTTGCATAGCAGAGACTTCTCCATCCTATGTTAGATTAATTATTTTAGCCTCTTTTCAGGACTTTTCATTAAGCCTTATAAAATTTAGTTTTATATATTGATATCTGATTTTTAAAATGTATTTGATAATTTCTTGATTTGGATATACAGTGTTTGAAAAATTACTATGAAAATGAACATGAGCAGACTTCCGAGTGAGGCTTTTCCAAGAGTGTATATGAGGCCATTTATGTTCTTGCATTAAATCACAAAACAGCTTTTTCTGTATTTACATGAACAATTCATGAAGAAGAAAAAAAAAAGATGCTAATTTAAAATTCTTCCCACACCAATTGCTCTGAATTGTTTGGTTTTATACTTTCATTTTATTTTTAAATTTGCTTTATTAAATATCCTTTAGAAAAAGATTTTGGTAACTGAGGAATTGACTGCCCAGTGGAAAAGATAGACTAGAATTTCAAAAAAGCAAAAATATGTAAAAACCTGTGTTTTCTTATAAGCAAATTTTAATTTAATATCTCCAAAGAGGGCATTGTGGAGACGTAATAAAATGGAAGTAAAAAATCTCTCTTTTTAGAAAGTTTCTGTTTTTCTCTTTCTTCCTTATATGCCCGTGAATATTTCTATGATAATACGGTTGACAAATGCAATTTTAGTTGCCTTTTATTGTATATTTGTAGAAGAGAGGGAGAGAGAGACCCAGAGAGAGACAAAAATGGAGAGAGAGAAATAGTGATAGAAAGAGAGAGACTGAGGGAAGGAGAAAAGAGAAGAGAAAGGGAGGAAGACAACATTTAAAATGACATGTGTGGATTTTTTGTTTGTTTTCTTACTTCTCTGAGATTAAGGATGACAATACTTAGAACATGGTTTTAGATCTGGAAGGTATTTGGAAAGTCACTTAGAACTTTTAAACTTGAAAAAAAAACCCTAAATAGAAGAAAGGTAAAATGATTTGCTGTTTGCTAATAGCAGAATTAGAATTTGAATCCACAATTCACCTCTTTTCCTTTTTTCCATACTGAACTTTTATAACATTTATACAACATATTCCTTTCAGTGTGAGAAGCTGTGATTTCACTAGTATGGAACTCTTCTCCCCTAAGCAGATTGAAATCTTCCCAAAACTAAGTAGATGTTTTCATGAATAGCTTTGGCCAGGAAAAAATAAAAATCATCCCCTGGTGGCCAACCTTCTCATTATAAAACTCTCTAAACATAGCTAGGAGGGTTTTTCATTAAGAAGCAATGCCGGGCCCCTAGTCAAAGGTTTTATAATTTATTCAGGCCTTCTAAGACTTCAAATTCACTAGTTTAGCCTTCCAACATCCAGAGTCACCTTTATAAATCAATGAAGTCTAAATTGAACATAATAAAGGTTTTTAAAATCAAAAGTAAAGTAATTTTATGGAAATTTATATGACAGCCATGGAAATTTACATCTCTCATGTTTTTGTTTTTAAATAATATTATTAATTTTATAGTAAGTTATACAAGGCTATTTTTTATAATTTAGAAGAGTAATTTACAACAATAGGACAAAAACATTGTCATGGAAAGATCCCTGAATTTGAAATAAGGTGAATTTGGAGTGCAATTCTGACTTCAATGTTTACATATTTGTGGCTAGGGCAATATATCTAGGGTTACTTGCTCCACTTAGTAATTATAGGACCATTTTTATATTTTTTCTTTATTTTAATAACAAATTTCCACATCAGTTTTCCAAACTTATAGGATTCATGTTGTCTCTCACCTTTCTTCCCTTCCCCCTCCTGGAGCTGACAAAAAATTCAATCTGGGTTATACATGCACTATCATACAAAACATATTTCCATATTATTCAAACCAAAACCCCAAATCATCTGCCCAAATAAACAAATGATAAATCACATGTTTTCATCGGCATTTTTACTCCAACAGTTCTTTCTCTAGTTGTGGATAGGATTCTTTTTCGAAAGTATATGGGGCTATTTTTATATCAGTAAATCAGTAAATTTTCGCATCAGTAAATCTGTAAAAATTTTTACATCAGCATGACATGCAGATACTATGCTTAGTGCTAGACCAAATTACTTAATATGTCTGATTCTTAGTTTCCTCAACAGAATGATGTAGACATTAATTGCCATGATATCTACATCACAAAATTGTCATAGGCTTCAAATAGGTTCTACATGAAAGTATTATGAGTGAAATAACCAGAACCAAGAGAACAAGGTGGTTGGGAGGAAGGAGTTGCCTGGGTATTTTAATGTAAAAAATAAATATATACATCCATTTAAATAAAAAATAGCAAACATTTATAGAATACTTCCCATATGCTACAAACTGCTAATTTTGCAATTATTACCTCATCTTATCTTCACAATAATCCTGTAAGATAAGTACTAAGATTATATAGATTTTATAGATGAGGAAACAAAGGGAAGGAGATATTAAGTGACTTGCCTAGGGTCACACAGTTAATATTTGAGGCCAAAATTGAACTCAGGTGTATTTAACTGACCCATAAATAAATATTTTCATTTACTTTTTTTTAAAAAAGAAGGTATGGGAAACAAGCATTTATGAACCACCTCTTATATCCCAAGCACAGGCACACACACACACACACACACACACACACACACACACACACACACAAAACAACAACAACAACAAAAACAAAACATAGTTCTCATACAATGAAATGGAAAAAAAAAAGCTTCCTATCAGATGACAGAGTAGTGAGTAGTCAGGGAAAGTAGCTCCAGTACTATCTGCTTACTGATCAAGGTAAACCCAACTCCTGTCCCATACTACAAAAGAATAGAACTAAAGAATAGAGATTGGAGGTATGATTTCATTGACATAAGGAACTCTAAGGAGTATGAAAATTGTCTCTTGCAAAACAAGTTGGGATCTTTTCTACATCATGTAGCCCTGAGAGGTTGTTACTTATCCAGGGTTACAAAGCCAGTATGTCAGAGGTGACCTGAACTTGGGTCTTTTTGTCTTTGAAGTCAGCTCTCTATCTACTATAGAAAGCTATTGTCACATTATATGACATTATTTAAAAATATATATGCATGTATGTGTATATAGAAATCAGTTAAAAATCCAATAAGGAAGAAAGGAAGGAAGGAAGGAAGGAAGGAAGGAAGGAAGGAAGGAAGGAAGGAAGGAAGGAAGGAAGGAAGGAAGGAAGGAAGGAAGGAAGGAAAGAAGGGGTAGGAGAAGAACCAAGGGAACAGTACTTTGAGAACCTGGAGAGAAGGGGGTATCAAGAAGAGAGTGATTAAAAACACTGAAGGCTAAAGAATGAAGTTGAGAAAAACCCATTGGATTTGGCAATTGAGAGATTATTGGTGATTTAGAGAAAATAATTCCAGTGAAAGATTTGAGATAGAAAGCCAATTTGCAAGGGATTAAGTAGAGAGAGAAAAGAAAATAAGTGGAGGTACCTATTGTAGATTGCATTTTCAATGGATTTAGCCACCAGGAGCAAAAGAGATATAGGATTATAATTAGAAGGTTCAAATGAAGGCCTTTTTGTTTGTTTTTTGAAGATGGGAGGCATGTGGACATGTTCCTAGGCAGTGGGGAAGGAATGGATAGGCAGGGAGAAATTTAAAATAAGTAATATAATAGGGAAGACAGAGAGGGCAATCTGTTGGAGGAGACAGTGTGAAATGGGATCATTTGAACTAGTAAAAGAGTTATTCTTGGTAAAGAGGAAGGACAATTCTTCATATGACAGGAGTGAGGAAAGAGATAGTTACAGAAGGCATTTGAGTGATAAGAGATGAAAAATGGGAAAAGAAGGAGCTCATGGCAAATTAGTGTTTCTCTGTGAAACATCACACAAGGTTCTCTGCTGAGAAGATTGGGAAAGTGGGGGGGCAAAGAGGAAATTTGGGGAAGGATGGAAAGTCTTAGAAGAATTATGTCAAGTGAGAAGTTGGTAAGAAGGGTAGAGCAGGATTGCCTATCAGATAGGAGGGAGAGCCCAGTAGAATTTGTGCAAAATGTATTTTTAGTGCACTCAGAACAGTAGCATGACTTTCTCCATTTACACTAGATAGCATCAATATAGGAGAGAAGGCAGTGAATGGTAGCTCTCCAAGGCTGCAGCTTGGAAGGAGCAGTAGACAATATAAAAAGGAGGACAGGGGTTTGGGAATAGGACAGTATAGAATTGATTCACGAAGGGGTAAAGGTAGGGAAAAGAAGAGAAAGTTGCTAGGATAGGGTAATGACCTGGGAGAAAACTAAGTGTGTGAGTGGGTGGATGTCATTATATAATAGTGAAAAAAAGATGAATAAAATCTGTAATAAGTCAATTTATATGCATTAAAAACTTGTCATTGTCATAAAAGAAATTGTTAGCAGCCCTGTCAGAAGAAATAAACAATAAATAGCAATATTGGAGGAAAAGAATTTGGACTCACATTTAACAACAAATGGGTTCAAATATCAAGGGGCAACTCTGAACAATAGCTATTTAAATGTCAAACAAGATAAGATGATCATCAAAAAAATCAAAACCAAAACTAAAACCAACAAACCTGTAAACATTTACACAAAGTGATGCAAAGTCAAGATGCTTTGTGGGAAGTTGACAAAATAGAGGTGAAACTTCTTCCCCCCTCCTAATACCCTATATAAACAAAAATAAATCCCTGGAATCTATTCTAAGAGCCATAAAAGTAGACTAGTGTTGATGGGACAAGTTGGGAGGAATGTTTTGGATGTCCCAGACCCCAATGCCAAAGCTGCCATCAAACTGTACTGCAGACAGGCAAAAAACCTTGGAGGAGCAAGAATGAGGACTGGACATCTGCTCTGTCCCAGGCTGCATTGGTGAGCCCCAGAGCCTACAATCTGGAGGATACTGCTGGAGTCCGCATCCACCAAGGAAGGTCTTTGGGAAGAGCTGTGTCTGCAGAGGTGGTAGCCTCTGTGGTAGCCTTCTACACCATACACCATAGGAAGAGGAAGAGTGAGAAGGAAGGGTGAACCAGTGATTGTGGTTGCTGAAGGACTGGGACCCTGCCAGCTGTAATCATGCCTAAGAGAGCATGGTCCCTGGTTGTAGCCACAGGAGGAGATGACCTGTCTCCTTGTAGATGCTGATGGCTCTATTTGGAGCAACTGAGATCAATCATAGTCTGGGGCTGAACAGGTTTCCCTGGGAATACATCACATCCTGGACTATAAAACTGTAATAACTAAATAGGGCTGAGGAAAAAACAAACACCAAAAAATCCTGAAGCTTAAGATAACATATTTCAGTACCATTGGAAGCCTAGGAGTCCAGCAAAAAACGAATATATAAGTCTATTGACTTATCTGCTAAAATTTTAAAAATGAAGTGATGCAAAGTGATGTGAGCAGAACTTGCAGAAGGTTTTACATAGTACAACAATAAAGTACAATGATCAACTATGAATGAATTAACTATTATTAACAATGCAAGGATTCAGGACAACTCCAAGGGACACATGATGGAAAAGTCTATCCACCACCTTAGAAGACACTGACTGAGTCTGAATGCAAAGTGAAGCATGCCATTCTCCACTTTATTTCCTCCATGAATTTTTCTCCAGTTGAAAGTGATATGTCTTCTTTTACAACATGATGGACATTGAAATATATACTGTATGATACCACATGCAGAACCCATATCACAGGAAGGAGAGGCTATGAATTACAAAATGCTAAATAATTATTATTAGAAATTGTATCAACATGTAATCTGGAAGAAAATTTTAATTTAATTTTTAAGAAATTTTCAATCTTTAAGAAAAAGACAAGAAAAATAACAATGATCACAAAAAAAAACAATAAAAGCAGTTTTATAGTTTCAGATTTTAAAACATAATGTGGTTATTTACAAAAAGCTCCCAAGAACTGACAAGAACTACACATAAAACAGTTAGATCTCTTAATACAGTCTCTCAGGC
The DNA here is from genome assembly GCF_027887165.1 of Monodelphis domestica. Classification (NCBI taxonomy): domain Eukaryota; kingdom Metazoa; phylum Chordata; class Mammalia; order Didelphimorphia; family Didelphidae; genus Monodelphis; species Monodelphis domestica. The sequence goes on from NC_077234.1 coordinate 156,475,911, forward strand.
ATCCAATAAAATATACACAACATTAATTTTGATAAATCTAGAGAAAATACAACCCCCCTAAAATTAATCTTTAAGAAATCTACTCAGCAAAATTGCTTAGTAAAATTAGTCACAAAGCATTTAAGCTATTACTTGCCAAGATCACACAAGTATTAAGTGACAGGTGGGATTTGGATCTATCTCTTGTGATTCTAAATCCAACAATTTTTTCCATTGTGCCATTCTGCTCTTCAAGGAGTGTTTTGGATAATCAAGGAAGATTGGTACATCTGTTGTAAGGGCTTGCTGAACCCTTTATTGGGTTCCTTTTGTTGTTTGGTATCCACTTACCACCCAGCTTTCACCTGTGCCTTCCACAATCTTTAGCATGCCAGCAGCCTCCAATCTGATGGTGAGTTAGGAGAGTGTCTACCCCAGCCATGTGAAAATCTCTCCTGTCAGAAAGGGTGGACGAGAACCATTTTTCCAGTGGTAGTAATGGCCATGAAAGGAGACATTCTGGAGCACTTAGAGCTTGATTAGACATTGAAAAGAGCAAGGTCATCTACTGAATCCTGAGCCAACCAGTTGTCTTGATTTTTGTCTTCCAGTGACTCTGGAAGAGAGAGTAAGGCTGAAAATTTTATGCAACTCTGCCTCCCTTAAATCTGGTTTATCCATGATTCAAAAGGCATCACCAATGATGGTCCCCTTCCAGTAGGAAAGAAAATAATCATTAACCTCTTACTATCCCTGGAGTTCAATGTAAGTCAAAGCATGATCTCCAATCTCATGAAGTTCACATTTATTGGTAGGGAGATAAGGTGCAAATAATTGAGTAAGTACAAGGTAGATAAAGGATAAATCCATTTGAGAGGAGTAAGAAAAGCCTCTCAAAGAAAGAAGAATTAGAACTGTGCCCTAAAGGATGCCAGGGGAACCCAGAGATAGAGATGAGAAGAGAGAGCAGGTTTAAGGGTAGTCAGTGAAAAGGAGCAGAATAAGAAGATGGAGTGACGTGTGAGAGAGATAGAAATACAGTCAGAGTCACTAGATCATAGAGGAAAAAGGAAAGGCATAATTAAACAAAAAGGAAAAGGATAAAGTAAGAAAACTGGGAAAAAGGAGCAGGAAAGGGACAATCAAGCAGAGATCTTTAGATTTGATGATCCTGGTGACAGAGGAAGCCACTGGAGTTTACTGACTAGAATGAAGAAACCTCCTAGTACTATATCATAAAGTCCTCAACACAGAAGTTGATGTATTTCTTAGCTCAGAATTTTTTAAAAACTGGTTTTTATCACTTTCTTTTCTCAAAGGAAATAAACTGATGATAGAGTCAGGATTTGATTGCAGGCCCTTTAACTCTACCCTCAAGCCCTCTAAAACTGTTTTTATTCTATCAGACAGTCTCTTCCTCCCAGAAAAACAAACAAACAAACAACCATGCATAATCTGTGAGCTTCTTAAAATAAAAACTAAAAGCTTTAATTTGTGTTACTTAAAGAACACTACTGCTATTGCATTAGGTTTCAAAAATAAGACTTCTTTTTGTAAATGCAAAGTAATGAAAGAGATCATTGAAATTCATTTTATAGCAAATAATGCACATTTGTTCAGTCAAGAACTTAGCATTTATATTATAATTATTATTAATAGTAACTAGTATTTATTTAAATAGAGCTTTAGGCTTTTGTAAAGTGCTTTTTTATAAATATCATCTAATTTAATCTTACAACTTTAGGAAGTAGTTATTATTATTCACATTTTATAGTTGAGAAGATCCAAGATAGATTAGAATTAAGCAAAGACTGCAAAGTGACTCAATGCATAGTGTTTCCTCAGCAATCAGGAAATCCTGAATTTAAATCTGGCCTCTGACACTCACTGGGTTATGTGATGTTGGGCAGGCCATTTAACCTCTGTTATCCTTAATCCACTGGAGAAGGACCTGGCAAACCACTTCAATATCCTTATATTCCCAACCAGAGAACCCCATAAAGAATCACAGAGTCAAACACAATTGCAGAACAACAGTTAAGTGACTTGCTCAGGGTTACACAGCCCATAAATATCAAACATGGGATTTGAACTCAAGTCCTCCTGATTCTAGGTCCAGCCCTTTATCTGCTGCTTCATCAATTTTAATATGATCAATTTTAAATCTTGACATCCTGTGTAGATATAAACATAAGGCTTCAATAACCATTATCTTAATTTGGGAATTATTTTATAGTGATTCTAAGCTTAATTTGGGGGTACTTACAAGACTAATTATTAAACTTAATTAACCTTAGACAACAAATTTTATATATAATATGTATCATGTTTCTGTTAACATCAGCTTGCTTATTTTAGTCCCTCTCCTTAGATTTCTTTTACTAGCATGGATAACTTTAATGGCCAATCCACTTACTTTATTAATTTGGTGGATGAAGTATATCACCTGCATCCTTGAGTTAGATGGCTGATGGAATTACCCAAATAATTGGATAATTTTTATTATGAAGCACATATTTTTCAAGTAATAGTTTGGATACCTTTTAGGAGAAAGATCCTTTGGCTTCAGTGTGGACAGCCTGTTTGATTCCTAGTGCCACCATTTTCTGTTAGCTGATTTTGAACAAATTAAATCAGACATGTGGTTTCTGGACCCATCAATTTCAGATGTGGGAAAAGGGGGTGGCTTTGCGGAGAAGTCACTGCAGCTGGAACTTAAAGAAAGACCCGAGGCTCAGAAATTTTAACCGTATTTTACCAATTGAAAGATGTTAAGTGTAACACTTCTAGGGATGTTGAGCTTGAAAGTCCAGGGTCTCTGTACCAGGCTGAAAGACCAAAATAGATCTCTTAATAACACAATTTGACTTCTATGTAAGATAACCAAAAGGGGGGTTTAATATGGTAAATAATAAAAAATAAAGGCAAAATATGGTAAATAATCAAGGAATGGGACAGGAAGGAGGGCTGAAGTAGCTCCCTGATGCCAAGATCTCTCTTACTCCACCCTCCAAATCTGAGAGTCCTACAAGGGTCTGACTTCATTTTCTTGCAGCTGAGTGACAGCTATTCTCTCCATCTGCACCCCAAATCCCTCTTCTGGCTATCCTGACTATTGGCCACCCCAAAATGGTCTTTGGGAAGGGCTCTACCGTTCTGTTGATGAATAATGTCAGAGTCAGCCCAGGGCTTCAGACAAAAGCCTGAAAGTCTCCTTGAGTACAGACAGGTACAAAATCTCTTCAGGCTGGCTTTCTTCTTCAGGAACACAACAGTATCTTCAGATCAGGCCAGGAACAAAGAGGCAGGAACTGATGGAAAACTCCATCTAAAAGTTGTGAAGCTGGTCTCAGGGCTCAGCCTACTGTGGACAGGTCAGTTAGCCTCCAGAGTGTTGACCCTCCAAAGTTCCAATGCAAACAAAACTCCAGCTCCAGCTCCAGCTCCAGGCTCAAGTCCCTCTCTTATTCTGTCCCCAGATTACTTTCAGAATCCTCTTTTTCCTTAGTTCCTCCTGTGAACCAACATGATTTGCAACCTAACTTTATGCAAACTTGCTTCTTATTTCTCTATTCCTATACACTGAAGAAAGTAAGACTAGAGAAACTGAGAACATGTTCTATGTTTTTCCATCTCTTCTACCTATAATCTAGGTAGCAAAGACAGGATTTAGATAGTGGTTCAGCCCCACTATAATTTTCAATATCCTTATGTGTACTACTATTGAAGAATTTCAACAAACAGAAATTGGAAGGATTGATATTGGAGAATGGTCCAAATAAACAAATGTACCTAGAATTTGTTTGTACGTGAAACAGAACATCAGTCTAAAGTATGCCGACAATAGTAAAGTGCTTTCCTTCTTTTGGGCAGAGATTAGAACTTGAAGCCCTCTCCTCTTTTAAACTTGATCTCATTAAATCACACCTGATGCATAGCTTTCTCATGCTAATATAATTCTCAGGGTCTTTGGAGTATTGAGGTGTACCTGAAAGCCCAATTTCTGGGACCTCTGCAATCTAATATATCTCTGGACTTGTTTTTAAATTTTCTAAAGTTTTATTCATGCCTTTTTATATTAATCATTTTCACACATTCTTCCCCCATAAAAGAATCTCTCCCAGCAAAGGAAAGCAGTTTAATACAATTGATCAACCCTACAAGCAGAGATTTAAGAAGATTTAGCATTCCAAAGACGTAGTCCCTCAACTCACTGATGGGAAGAGGGAAGTGTGTTTCATATACTCTTCTCTGGATCCAAGATTGATTATTGCCTATAACCCTACTCCAGCTATTTGTGCTTATGTAAAAAGAGCTCTGCATAAGCTGCTGCTGTTTCTTTGTCAATGCCTCTTTTCCTTGTTGAAGAATATTTTTGTGATCTAAAAAATTCGTTAGGAAACTAGTACCTTGTACTTGACAGCTGAAGAGCTAGGAAATGATGGGTTTTTGATAGCTTTAAACAATTGATCAATAAATAAACATTTATTAACTACTATGTGCCATGAAATGTGCTGAGTAATGGTGATATAAGTACAAAAATGGTTTCCAGGATAAGGGTATAGTAAAGACAAAGATGTCCAGAATGAGTGCAGATTTGTGGGAAATGAGAAATCTAAGGACATTTCAGTCCTAGTCTTCTTATTTTTTAAAAACTCTTACCTTCCATCTTAGAATTAATACTGTGTAATGTCTCCAAGGCAGATGAGTGATAGGGGCTAGGCAATGGGGGTTAAGTGACTTGCCTAGGGTTACACAGCTGGGAAGTGTCTGAAGCCAGATTTGAACCTAGAACCTCCCATCTCTAGCCTCTAGTCTCTAGTCTCTAGTCTCTAAGTCTAACTCTCAATCCACTGAGCTACCCAACTGCCCCCTTTTCTTCTTAAATACAGGAGTTTATGGCTTTATACTCCAAAAAGAGAGTCAAAGAATATTGATAAGTATATGTAACAAAGTTGGTTGGCTCTTGCAAGATAAGAAGAATTCCCCTTGTTGAGTTTACTGGGGAAATGGTGGGTGAAGAAATCAAAGATGTCCAAAAGTAGCCATTTTGAATAGATAACCTTTGAGAATGCTGTGATCATTTTTCTTATCCTTAGATAGCCATTCGTTTAGGACTCTAAGTACACTGTAGTCAGCATATTTGTCATAAGGTCTGTGATGTTGTCAATAGCAGTGTGAATGGAAGGTAATTGTCAATGAGATGTGGGCATCAATCAATAAGATACGGAGCACAATTGCTTAACTTAGAAGAAATCACAGTCTCAACAAGTTTATCTGCTCCTGAAGTAAAGGCAGAAATAGATTCAGTTGAGGTTCTTACTGAATATTCTGGGAATCTTAAGAACCAACACATTACCAATTTTATTTCTATACCTATATACTGCTCTATAGATCGTCATTGTCAAATTGAAGGCATTTGAGGGATGAGATAAAACTGATTTGATTGTAATGGCAAAGGATGAAATATTAATTGGTTATTAAAACTGTAAAGAAAGAAAGGGGCAACTAAAAGGAATAAAGTGGAAAAAAGGGGAAAAATACAGTAATTTTCACAGTATTAAAAGATAATTGACTTTGAACTGGAAGAGGACTCAAAGACCATCTAATACAACTTGCTAATTTTATACTTGAGGAATACATTTATAACTGGGGTCTAAGGAGGGAAGGTGACTTATTTGAGGTCAACTAGATAGTAAGCATCAGAGAAAGGTTTTTGATTCTGGTTCTCCTACTCCTTATATGACACTTTTCCTACTATATGATAATTTTTCTGTCAATAGTAATCTAAAGAATTTGTGTTCCTTTGATCTGAAACTGGTGTTTACACATATATACAGTTAAATAATTACAAGATAATTTGAGGAAGAAAAAGCCAGTAACATTTGTTCAATCTGGAAAGACTGTATAAAAGGAAACCAGATTCAAATTCAAAAACCGAATTCAAACCAGAATAAAAATAGTAAAATAAACTTTTATATAACACTTAGATATTTGCAGAGCTCATATTTTTTCTCCTTTGAACTTACAAGGTGAAGGAGTTGTTACAGTTATTATTATTCCTATTTTGAAGGTAAGGAAACCGAGACTCAGAGAACTTAAGCAATTTGCTTGTAATTATGCAGCTAAGTATCAGAGATGTGAAGTGAACACAGCATATCATGATTCAAAGCATTGCTCATAAGCTACTCAACCACATTATTTCTTAGAATGAAGCTAAGAAGTAGAGAAGTCTGGAGGGTAGAGCCCTGCAGGTAGGTGGCTAAGTAGAAAGAGAACCAGATCTGGAGATGGGAAGTCCTGGAAGTCCTGGCTTTTTGACTCTGGGCAAGTCACAACTCCAATTGCAAAGTCCTTAAATCTTGATAATTAGTGTGGATTAGCAAAACAGGTGTTTTTTAAAAAGAATTTAAGAAAGTCTAAGACATTGTTCATCATTGTTGCCATTACCAATCAACCTCATTATCTTCTCTTTCTCTCATTCCTTTCCCATTCCTGGAGGTTTACAAATCCTATTTCTGACAAATGCTGATTCTTTTGACCCCCAGCAAACCACTTAGCACTCTAAGCAATTGCATAAGTCTCTAAATGGTAGAGAAATTGCCAACCTGTATTCATAGAGGAAATTTCCTCTATAGTAGATCTAGTTTCTAGCCCTCTCTCCTGAAATTCACTTGGTTATTTGATATTTTAAAACTCATAAAAGACATAATTATTATGTAGACATAGAATATTTTATTGGTAAAATGAAACTCATAATGGTCCTTAAATAAATATATATATATGTATATATATTTAAGTCAGGTAAATGATAGCATATGAAAATAAACCTGAGTAGAAGTAAGAGATATTAGCAAAGACAAATAACTAACTGGTAATTTTATAGAAACTTATAAAACTATTCTTAGATGGTGCCAAGTGATAAAGTATTCTTTCATGGTCACGTACCTTTAATTCTTTATACCTCAGGCTAAGGGAATATTAGTCCATGGCTACATGACAGGAAGAGAATTTTTCAAAGAAAATTAAATGAAGTATGTGATTCTGGGCAATGTGTCATAACACCGAAACTGTAGCCCTCTAATATCTTTTCTTTAACAATGAAATGCAAAGGATGGCAATTTCTCCAATCTAGTCTCTTCTATAGTTGTTAAGTAGTCTAGAGTTTGAACATCTAAAGTGGAATAATAATAGCATCTACCACACAGAGTTGTTGTACAGAGAAATGAGATAATGCATGTAAAGTATTTTTCAACTTTTAAAGTGCTATATAAATGTAGCTTTCCCCTTGGCTCTTACTTAAGCCTCTAGCCAATTTGTTTCTTTCCTACATGAAGTCAATGGCCAATAATCACTAACCATCCATTAAGCATCTTCTATGTACTGGCCACTACACCAAGCCCTGGAGATAACAAAAAAGGCAAAAAAACAATCTCTGCTGTCAAGGAACTCACAAGCTTATGTGAAAGGCAACACAAAAAAAGAAACTGAAACAAAATGTACCTAGATCTGGGACATAAATAAGTAGTACAGGGAGGTGGGAAATGGGAGGAGACTCCCAATGGCACTCTCATTAAGTAGAAGATGAGACAGGAACTCTCTAATGTCCTCTCCAATCTAAAGGAGGTAAGAGCCCCAGGGACAGGGTTTATTGAAGAGTTATGAGTTTCTGAGTTTTTTTCTAGTTGGATGATGAGAGTTTGTAGTTCAAGAGGTCCAAGAAAGGAGCAACTTAAAGCATATTTGTGAAAGATGACAATCTGGAGCAGAATTTTGTGATTTTTAAAAAAATATGTGAAAATAGAGATAGAAAATATGTCATTCTCAGCAAAAGACAAAATAGCAAATACAATATTTATCACATGCTAATTATGAGTCTTTTAATACTATCTCTAGTACAAGTAAACTGGGTTTGAGCCACAGAAAACAAATTATTTTCTCAGTGATGCTGTTATGGTTTGGTGTCAGTTGATATGTATATCTGGAATAATAGATTATTAGCCCACAAGAAAGGTTTGTTGACCTGTGAATTAACTGTTGATTTTATTTTCAGAAAGGACAAACCCAGGACACTATTCCATGACATTTGGATAATGCTCCATTTTCAAAGTGGAGATAAAGGCTTTAGATTCATTTGTTTTTTTTGGTGTTATCAGTCTTCCTTCCATATATGTTAAACAAATACAGGAGCTTTGAAAGTCACCCATGTTTAACAGAGATGACCATAACACAAGGCTACTGCTATTATCTTTAATCTGGATTACATAATGAGAGAAGGAGAAGCAACTCATTTTTAAACAACTGTTATTAATAAAGAGAAAGAAGATAAAGCCACAGCCATATTATAATGAAATGTCATATGAACGGTATAAAAACATATCTCATGCTGAGAGTCTTTCAGAGCATGACATCAACTCCCTTAGATGAGCCAAGTTATTAAGAATGTCACATTTGCACAAATACTGTGATGAGGCAAAAAAGACAAAGGTAATCAGTTTGATTTAACATGTGAGCAAATTTTGGAGCTCCACACATAGAAAGTTGAATGAGGTGTCAGCTATTAATGACCAAAACTAAAAGGGAGGTCAGTGACTAGAGCAAACAATGACTAAGAAGTACTAAGAAGCCCAGGCTATTGAGAAAGAAGGAATTACATCTTAGAAATTAAAGTGATGGCCTAATATATTTGTATTCTTGTAGAGTCCTTGACCCACAGGTTTAGCCTCTTCTTTTTTTATCAGTGTATTTTGTTGGTTTAAAGAGCATTTCACCAGAAGCAACATAATGAAGCTGTTCACACCTTTAGATTTGATGCTGTATCAAAATATCCCCCATAAGTTCTGCTTTCAGAGTTGTTCATTCAATGGTAAACATGTGCCTAGTGGTAATTTATTAATGCAAAAGTCAAATTCTCAAAGCACTCTTTCAAATAAAATCAAATCTCATTGCTGCCATGTTTTAAACAGAACAGAACATATGTTATTGATAACACTTGAGAGAAACAATGCAAAGCACGCTACATAAATATTTGTTTTTAAAGGCGCTTCTCACAAAAGATATTAAGCAGTAATGGAAACTAATGATGGTAATCATGCTGTATTAGCAAAAATGTTTTTGATTTGCTAGATTTCTGCTGCTCTAGAGAAATTGCATCTTTCCCCAGCCAATACAGTCCTAGGTGTAGACCATTAATAAGAAGTTGAATTCGGAATGGGGTTTGGCAGTTTCCTTTGTACCTTTGTGATTTTGGACATGTGAGGAAGCCTTTCTGGGCTGGAGTTCCTTATCAACAAAGTGAAGGTATAGGATTAAATCTCTAAGGTGCTTTCCCCAACCTAATACAGCCATCTGTGTATTGTATTGCTGTATCTGAAAATTACCTCTGGATATTGCTTTAATTTTTTATTTTTATCTATGAATTCTCTACCTTCCTTCATCACTTTCACACACCCATACATGCCCACACATAAAAATCATGCAAAACAAATTCCCAGCTTAGCCATGTCGAAAAAGAAAAATAAAGGAAAAAAAAAAGAAAATATGTTTTAACTTGTACTCTGAAATTATCAGTTCTGTTTCTAGAAGTATATAGAATGCTTCATCTTGAAGTTGTGGATGTCAGGGATGTGAATGTCATTGAAGTTGAGAATGATCATTGGTTTGATCATAGTTACTTCAAAGTTCTATATTTTTAGCATATGCGTGACTTGTTCTTCTGGTTCTTCTTGCTTTGCTTCTGTAAGATTAAAATTAATATCCAATAACTCCAAGTATCATATTTCGTAACATTTATTCATAATCACTTGAAGTAGAGGAAATTAAAAAGACAAAAATAAAAGCCTGAGTAAAGGCAGCTATCCTAACCAAGTTTCAGGGAAAAGAGAGAGAAGAGGGCAGGGTTCCAGAACCTTAATCATCAAAATGTAAGGATGTAAGGTAAGGGTGAAAGTAGGATTCTGGGAAATGGAGTCTTGGGGTACAAAATTCTAATTACACACATCACTTTGTATTAGTTCATATGAGTCTTTACTGTTATTTTCTAAAATCATCTGCTTCATTTTTTCTTATAGTATAATGATATTCCATGATTTTCACATACCATAACTTCTTCAACCATTTCCCCTGGCTATCCCTTCAGTTCACAATTCTTTGCTGATTAATTGCACAAGGAGCAATACTTAAAATATATTTATTTCTATTATATACTTATTTCATATTTTTTCTGTACTCATCTTGTTTTAGATAAAATGCCATGAAACAAGGATCAAAATAAGATATTCATATGAAAGGGTGATGATGTCCTTTATTCACATAAGGAGAAAAAGAACAATTTCCCCTAAAATTAATGATGTGTTTCAAAAATAAACTTCACAATATATTTACTTTTATAAGAAACATAGTCAATATGGTATGGGTGGCATAAACATTGACATGCTGTTGGCATTGTGTTACAAGAGATCTATGATCAAATTTATTTCAAAACATAGGAAGTAACAAAACCATTCCAGCTAAGTCAGTGAGGTCAAAAGGGTTTTATTTTTTAATAAAACAAATTATACATATTTAAGGAAATGATCCACCTCTTTCTGTGTATGTTATTTAATTGCTTAGTCAGCAATCTCATTATACTCAAGAGTAGCTACCACTGGTCAGCAAAGCTTTGCAACTTAATGGAAAATTTAGTGTAAGAGCTTAAATAACCAGAGGCAAAGGGAAATAGAGGCAGATTCATTTTATGAAATGGGATATTTTAAAGTGTTATAAATAATATACCTTTTTTTAAGGCTAACTATCTTATCTATCCTTCAATTTTGAAGTTGAAGTAGAATACTAAGACCCCACCTTACATATCTTGATATGTCTTTCAGTGCCTAGCATTGTGTAGGATTCATTCCTTACATAGTGCAGTGTGCAAGTTTGTTGAATAATGCTAGATAATTATGTTAATATCATTAGTTTTCTTTCATTTAACAAAAGCAAAACCCATCATCAATATTTATGATACTATCAATTTTCTTAAATAGCCACCCCATTTTTGACTAATAAAAACTTGCATTACTAAAACTATTTGAATAAAAAACTTCTATCTAACTAGTATGTTATTAGTAAAGGCACAAAATAAAAAGATCTAAACTATGAAAATCATAGAAGGTGGTGACATAAATCTCTATCTAGACATGGAGATGATTTCTGAATATCTGATAAAATTAGGAGCTAGATGAATCAGTTGTAACCTAATTAAATAAAATTCACAAGTTATGAAATTTTTCCAACCCAAATAGCAACATAAGTAGCATTGATATAGCTCTTTAAATTTTAGGAAGTATGGAGCAGTTAGGTGGCTTAGTGGTTTGAGACTCAGGCAAAGAGACAGGAAGTCTTAGGTTCAAATTTGAACTCAGTTACTTCCTTCCTGTATGACCCTGGACCAGGCACTTAATCGCAATTGCCTAGATCTTACCCCTCTTCTGCCTTGAAACCAATACACCACCATATTGACTAAGATGGAAGATAAAGATTCAAAAATAAATAAGTTCACAAAAGTGCTTTACAAATATCATTGCATTTATGATGGTGACATTAATTTTACCTAGGCTGACACTTCTACAAGCTTAAGTGATCTCATTCCATCCCATATCTAACAATAAATTGACCCTTCTGTCATCCATACTTTATCACTCATTTTCTTCTTTAAAAAAAAAAATCTTACTTTGTTCTTGGAATTGAAAGTAAGTGTTAATTTCAAGGAATAACAGTGGTAAGGGTTATACAACTGAAGTTAAGTGACTTGCCCAGGATCACACAGGTAGGAAGCATCTGAGGACACATTTGAACCCATCACTTCCTGTCTCCAAGCCTGTCTTTCTACCAGGTCACCTAGCTGCCTTTCTATTATTACTTATTTTCACTACTTCCCTTTCTGCTGGTCACATTCCTACATGTTTCATGTCTACAAACCTCTTTAGGGGAGACCAGAGTCAGGGATCTCCATAGCATGCTAATGTAATATTTCAGATATGATGTGAGGAGAAACAGCAGCAGGGAGGTACCAGTGCTAGAGGAGAGAAAGAGGCCCATACAAGACATGCTAAGAAAATAAAATTAAAGTGACTTGGAATTAGAAGGGAAGCAGCAAACTGTGAATTTTTTTAATAACAAAACTCTCTGACAAATATCTAATTTCCCAAATATATAGGAAACTAAGGCAAATGTAGAAAAAGTCAAAACATTACCCAATTGACAAATGGTCAAAGGATAAGAATAGGCGGTTTTCAGAGGAAGGAATTAAAACAATCAATAATGACATGAAAAAGTGTTCTAAATCCTTCCTAATTAGAGAAATGCAAATCAAAACATCTCTGAGGTACTGCCAACACCTAGTAGATTGGCCAATAAGAAAGTAAAGGAAAAAAATACATATTGGATGGAATGTGGTAAAATTGGGACATATCCGCTGCTGGTAGAGTTGTAAATTGATCTAACTATTCTGGAAGGCAATTTGGAATTATGCCCAAAGGGCTTTAAAAGAAAGCATACCCTTTGGTCCAGTAATGCCACTAGTAGATTTTTACTCCAAGGAAATAATGAAAAATGTTTGTACGAAAATAATCATAGGTGCATTCTTTGTGGTGGCAAAAACTTGGAAAATGAAGGAGGTATCCCTTGATTGGGGAATGGCTGAAAAATTGTGGTATGTGGTGGTGATGAAATACTGTAGTGTTATAAGAAAGAATAAACTGCTTGATTTCCATATGAGCTGGAAAGACCTCCATGAGCTTATGCGGAGTGAAATGAGCAGAACCAGGAGAACAGTGTAGGCAGAGACTGAAAGACTGTGGGATGATCAGATGTCATTGACTTTGCTACTGATAGCAATGCAATGATCCAGGACAATCCCGAGGGACTTATGAGAAGAAATGCTACCCACATCCAGAGGAAGAACTGTGGGAATAGAAATGAAGAAGTAAGGCATTTGATATTTTGCTTGTTTATATGGGTATTGGACGTGGGGTTTTGGTTTATAAAAGACTATTGCAAAAATGATTAATATGGAAATAGGTATTGAGTGATAAAAATGTATAAGCCTGTGAAATTACTTGTTGGCTATGGGAGGATATGGGAGGTTAGGGAAAGAAAATGAATCATGTAATCATGGAAAATATTTAAATAAAAATAAAAAAAAATAAAGGACTAGGCAATTGTTTGGGTTTGGGAACAGGTTTAGAATGAGGTCTCTAGGATGATATTTAAGTTGCAAGCCTGAATTCCTTGGGCAGATGGTGGTGCTCTTAGCAATACTAGGGAAATGAAGAAGAAAGAAGGTTTGGGGAAGAGTTAGTTCAGATTTGGTCATATGGAGTTTAAGATGTTTGAAATTTTCAAAAGGCAGTTGAAAATGTGAGACTGGAGTGCAGGAGAGAGTTAGATGAACAGATCTCTAAATTGACTTGTAAATGGGATCATTGAAACATGTGTGGATGTTAGAAACACCAAATGGAAGAGTATTGTGAAAGAAGAGGATAGAGCTCATGATCAGCTATTACAGGATCTGATATACCTTTTTTAAAAAGCTATGATAGTATTGATTATATTACAGTTCCTAGAGAAAACAATAAAAACAGAAAGATGGAATAGGCACATGGCTGTTTAGAAGGAAGATACCTGTGGAGCATGTTGCAATGCTTCATTTGACCTTGAAAGAATAAGATGAGTTCTTACCAACAGGGGACAACATGGCTCCAGGGTAGGAAGCCAAAGCTCAGTAGGAATAGCCAAACCATAGTTCAGAGTGAAAAGACTCCATTTTCTTAGTGAGGTAAGACTCAACATCTTCACTTGAGAACATGAGGAAGAGTATTGGAGATTTGAGAAGAAAGCCAGGAAGACCTCGTTGAAGTTAGATATACATTTGTCATCTATACAACAACTTGGTTGAACAGCATCCTCTACTTCCATTTGGTACATAATAAACATGTAATAAATCCTTTTATGTTTACCTTCCTCTAAGCTGGCACATAGTAAAGGCTTAATAAAGATTTGTTGACTGACTGATTATTTAGCAACATGAGTAGAAATGGGAGAGATGATCAGTGGAAATAATCCATGGTTGAGTTTTGGCAAGGTATGAATGATGATAGGGTAAGGGGATAAGGTTTCAAAAGTAGAGAACAGCATCAAATTGACCTGGTTTAATTGTAAGGGTAGAAAAGAATGTGAAGTCAAAGTAGTGGTAATGAATAGCCTAAGAAAGCAGTGAGGAACAGAAGGATAAGAGGTTATGATGAAATCCTTCATAAATGTAAGAAGACACGGGGCATTGGGAATGATAGAATCATAGGAGTTTGTGATCAAACAGTGGGATGTCAGTGCTTCTGATCCTGAATATTGTAGCAAGGGAAGGTAGAAGTTGAAAGAATGATTGCAGGTCTTAAGACTTAGAATCTTTCAGGAACTGGTTGGGTCAGAGTTCCAAAGAGCTATTTCCAACTGACTCAGTCTGGAGCTGAAAGTGAAAAAAGGAAGGTGTGTAGCTGAGACTCCCTGAACAAAACACCTATCAACAAACTGGTCTTTGAAGATCAACTGGCTGAGGGTGAGAGGAAAATCTCCAGTATTCCTAGTGGACAGATTGACAGGGGAAAAGACCTCGACCTTGCTGGGACCATCTGAGGATACCACAACTGAGATTCCTGATACCTGACCAAGTATTGACTCTGTGTGTGTGTTTGAGAGAGATTCTGGGTTTACTGTGGGACTTATTTTTAATAGTCTTTATTTAAGATACCTAGATAGTGTAAGTGTATATAATCAAATATAGTGGGTAAAAAGTCAGATGCTACTCTTCCCTATATTCATTCCTCAACATCTTCCCCTTCTCTGTTAATAAACTCAAATTATTTAAATGTAGTTTTCCCCTTGTGTATAAACCCTTTACCCTTTCGTAAAATCCCCATAACAGTTTGGCAAGCCAGCCAGGATAAGAAATTTTAGGAACTTAGGTTTATATAGGAAAACAGTTAAGTTTTAGATAAGGAAAGTCAGTTATAGGCTGGAAGATTCCATCTTGCACTCAACAAGTGGAACATTTCACAGGGTGGGGGTCAGTGGAACTCTGGGACTCTAACTGAGCTGGATAAGACATTTAATCTTTAAAAAAATTCCCTGCCACATGAACTAGGTGGCCATATTGGAATTAAAAAAATTTTTCCCCTTTCCTTAATTGTGTGTGTGTGTATATATATATATATATATATATATATATATATATATATATATATATGGTGATCATAGTGGATTACAACAACACTACTTCCATTATATATACATGATTAACAATGAATGTAAGCATGTCTAGGGACATGTTAATGGATATTTTGTTTGTTCTGTGGGAGTGTGTTCTGTATATCCCATATTATTGTGTTCATCCTATTCCCCAAAGTATGCTATGTGGTTTTAGACAACAAGTGGATGAAACCATGTATGGAAATGACAGTGCAAACTGTATTGTCCCATGTCCACATACTATGTATTTGTCTGTGTGTTGTGTATCAGTGTAGAGTGGTGTTATTTGTTATTGGCAACTGGTTCAAAGCTAAAATGGTATGGATTAAAATGGATTCTGAACTTATGGTCATACTCATGAAGCACCAACTGGACCAGATGGAATTGTATATGAAAGATAAAAGGTTTATTAATACTGAATATGGTTATGGAGTAAAATAAAATAACGGTACAACTGGAAATATAAATAGATTACAGAAGGCAGAGGCTGAAGGGATGGTTACCTTATTCCCTCTAAGAGATCTATCAGTAGTTTCTAGGGATGAGATATACCAGGTAAAGACACATAAGATATTTACACTGGAAGACTTAGAATCCATAAAAAAGAGAACACCTAACTTTGTCAATGAAACTAATAAAGTAATCAAAGAAATGAGGAAAGTCAGTGATCTCTTTGATCCTGATTACAATGATTTTGCCCTACTAATGAAAGATTGACAAAAAGGGAAAGAAACAAGTTCATGGATGTAACTAGGCAGGATTCCTTATTAACACTATGGCCAGAACATTATAATGACACAGACAAGAATGACAAAGCCCAATATGACATGATGAAAGAATCCATACAAGCAATACTAGAGGTTATGGATAGTTTTTTTAAAAATAATATTTTATTTGATCATTTCCAAGCATTATTCATTAAAGACAAAGATCATTTTCTTTTTCTACCCCCCACCCCCCATAGCCGATGCGTGATTCCACTGGGTGTCACATGTGTTCTTGATTCGAACCCATTTCTATGTTGTCAATATTTGCATTAGAGTTTCGTTTAGAGTCTCTCCTCTGTCATGTCCCCTCAACTGCTGTAGTCAGGCAGTTGCTTTTTCTCGGTGTTTCCACTCCCATAGTTTATCCTTTGCTTATGAATGGTGTTTTTTTCTCCTGGATCCCTGCAAGTTGTTCAGGGACATTACACCGCCACTAATGGAGAAGTCCATTACGTTCGATTATACCACAGTGTATTAGTCTCTGTGTACAATGTTCTCCTGGTTCTGCTCCTCTCGCTCTGCATCACTTCCTGGAGGTTGTTCCAGTCTCCATGGAACTTCTCCACTTTATTATTCCTTTTAGCACAATAGTATTCCATCACCAACATATACCACAATTTATGGATAGATTTTTTGAGAGACCAAATGCATGGTCTAAATTTGAAGGTATAAAGCAAAAAGCAACTTGAAACAACAACCTCATTCCTTAACCATATCACTGAAGCTGCCAAAACATATCTGAACATGAATGTTCTGGAAGAGGGAACAATAGCACATATAAAAAAAGAATCTTTGTGAAAAATGCTATCCCTAAAACAAAACTATTCTTTAAAAATAATTACCCTGATTGGGAAGATATGGAATTGGAGGATATTAGAAGGAAGGTAACATACTTAGGCACAGATACTGAGTACAAATATGAGGAAAGGGATACTGTTATTGAAGATCTAAAAAGAAAATTGAAGGAAGCAGAGGGCAAAGCAAGAGAAAGGGAGATTAAAGAAGTTAAAGCAGTGAATGCATTAAGTTCTATGTATCTTAGTAACAACCATATAAACCTAAGTATAGAAGATCTGGTCCCCAACATTATTTCCTCTGGAATAGCATTGGTCATTTTGTCAGGGAATGTAGATACAGAGGTCAGTTTTCCAGACAATTGAACAGGTATGGAGGATTTAATAGGAAGAATAATTGGAATAACAACAATAACAACTGGAACAACAACAACAACAACAATAATAATAGCTGGAATAACTACTCAGGAAGAAATAATGAAAATACATGTCAGAATGCCTGCTGTCAGGGAACTCAAGCACCATATCTGAGCACGATGCAGGACTGGTTTAAGTCTGGAGCAAGGCCTAAATACAGTCAAGGTGTTAAGGGTGATCAAAGCAAAGGGGCTTGTTCTTTATGAAGGTTTACCCAGTGTTCTTCTGTATTTAAATCAAGGAAAAATGGATTGAAAGTAAATGAAAGTGAATGTCATGGTAATAAGGTTAATGAAGATATAAGATGATGTGATTGAATCAAAGGATAATGTAATTAGTGTTAATAATTGTAAGGAAAAAGAATATGGTAATGTAAAATTAGTAGAAAATTCTAATGATTATAAAATAATGGAAAATATTAAAGAATGTAAACGGGATAATGGTAATGTGATTATAAATGAGAACAATGATACCAAGCCCTCTGAGATTCTGTGTCTCATGGCCTGCCTGTCAAATCCTTGTAACCTATCTCTATACCAGGTAGAAAGTATAAGAATGAAGGATAGTAGTATAAAAGCTGAAGCTGGTGATAAAGATGTTAAATCCTGGGAATATCATGCAGTTCACGCAGATGTAAACTTGGATGTACAGGAAATGACTGAGTTTTGTACTGATGTTAATGTGCTTGCACCAGTGTTGGAAACATTTTAGCCACCAAACTGTACAGAACCATATGCATCTGTCACTATAGGAGACCAGATTTATGATCATTTGGTTGACACTGGAGCCAGGAAATCAGTTTTGCAAAGTCTTTCTAAGAATTGTAGGGCTGTTGGTACAAAGGAAGTTATAGGAGCTATTGATAAACCAGAGAGAGTAGCAAAATTACAACCTAAAATGATTACTTCAGGTCCTTTATCTGTGGAGCATACATTTCTTTGTATGCCAGAATGTGCCATGAATCTTTTAGGTAGAGATTTATTATGTAAATTATGAGCAACAATCCAATGTATTGATACTGGTGATATATCATTACATCTACTGGAAGAATCTCTGAAAGCTTTTCCATTGCTGTTCTTAGATTCAGTCAGTACAGAGGATGACTTGGATTCAATCTATCCTATACCTGAGGATATCCCTGAAGGTTTATAATCCAAGTCTTCCTCAGATGTAGGTCTATTAAAATCAGCTACTCCAGTAAGGATGAGGACTAAAGAAGGACAAGTTCCTTGTATACCTCAATATCCCTTAAATAAAGAAGCAATAGAGGGTATCAGATCAATCATTAAATCCTTAATCCAACAAGGAATCATAATACCTTGCTTCTCAGAATATAATACACCTATTCTTCCAATCAAAAAGCCAAAGCTAGATCAAAATGGCAAAGAGATATATAGATTCATACAGGATTTAAGAGCAGTAAATGATTATGCGGTAAAGATACATCCTATTGTACCAAGTCCAGCTGTTATAATTTCTTCCATTCCAAGTCAGGCAAGATATTTCACCATGGTAGATTTATGCTTAGTGTTTTTCATAATAATTCATATTCATAAGAGTTTGTGATCAGACATTGGGATTTCAGTGCTTTTGATCCTGAATATGCAACCATACTAATAGCAGTTAACATCTAGGTAGATGGGATATAGTCAATTAAGTTCAAATGACTTTTAAAAAACTTTCATGCGTATTAAGAAGGTCTTTGGTCACATTCCAAATTCCACTAAAAATAACAACAAAAGCAATAACAAAAAAAACTAAATCTGACAATCATTCTTTTGCCCGGATAGAGGAAAAATGTGAAACTTGGCTAACTGCTTCAATAACAGATTTAATACTGCCTGTTTAGATTAGTGCAGGCTGTACCTTGCAGTTTATGAAATATTTAAGGGGGAGAAAAAAGCTTAGATAAATCCAGCCACAGTGGAAAGTCTTGGCTTCAAAAATCCCTTTACTCTTGCTAAAGTGTATTGAAATATATTCCAGTCTATAAATCCATGGTAAATTAAATCTGATAACTTCCTGACCATTTTAAGGTCCTCTTTTATGAGATTTAGATTATATCATCTAAAACAAGAATTCCTATCAAAGAGCATAAGATGGTTCTGCTATATCCATGAATTTCCATCAGTGAACATGATACTCTGTCATTCTCACACACACACACACATAATACACACATATGTATATGACATACGTGTATGTGTAAATGTATATGAATATATGTAGATACATTTATATTATAACTCATGTTGCAGCCACTTTCTTTCACTTCAGCATTTGTCATTTTTTTTACTATAAAGAATATAGTCTCATACAATTTCAGGAGAAATGAACAATAAAAATGATCTTAAAGTATAACTGGTAACTTGACACTAAATCAGAAATGAACAGTAATACAAAAATGACCCATGGTATAAAACCTATCTACCTCACTACACATGGAATTATATAAATCTTTAGATACTGAAAATGACTCTTTACAGAATGTAGATACTTAGTCATTCTAATGAAGTCAATGAAATTGACTCAATCTACTGGAAGATTCTATATCCAGTGACTTAGTTCATATGATATGATTTAATACATGATTTCCAAATTTAAAGAGAAGTGAACTTCACTACTATGTGAGGAAATAAGATGGGCATTCATTGTAAATTAGATTTTTATCGTAATTTCCAACATTTCCTTATTCACCAGTAACTTTCCTACCATCTAGAAACATACCTATGTCTTTATTGTTTTTGAAAACAACCCTTCACTTGACCCAATCATTCCCTTCAACTATTAACCTACATAACTGTTATTCATTTTACAAGTCAGCACCTAAAAACATTACCTTACATTTGCTGCTCCCATTATTTACCTACTACTCATTTCTGAGGCTCTGACAATCTAGTTTCTAATTTCATGCTTGCTTGAAATTGTTCTCTAGGGTTGCTTATTATATTTCTTGCTTTACTTTTATCTTAAGTTTATTGAAACCTTTCATTTTTCATATCACATTCTTTTCAGAGTACAATCTTCCCTTACCTTGTAGAACATTTAGAACATCATTTAGAACAAAGTTTCAAAAAGAAAGAAAGGAAAAGCTTTATAGCAAAAGAAACCAGTTTATCAACTACAGTTGTCAATATAGCCAGTGTTTTTTTTTTTTATCCATAGACTTCTATTTATCCAATAAAGAGAAAGGTGAATTTTAAAAATTTTCCTCTAAGGCAAAGTTTATTAATTATATTTAACTGGTATTTGAATTGAAAAAAAATATTTATTTTATTTATTTATTTTTTTGCAATTGTGCTATTTTTCTGGTACTGCTTTTCTTCTCTCAGTCAATTCATATAAGTTTTCTAAGGTTTCTTTTTTGAACTATCTGTGTTTACCATTTAGTATTCATTTATTATCGGTTAAATTAGCCCTTATTTAGAGCTCTCTGCTGCTTTAAATAGTTAAACTCTTTCTTCTCCTGGATGCTAACACTTTTGTTAGTTTTCCATGACATTTCCACCCCTTTCTATCATCTCTTACATGTCTTGACTACACCTTCTTAGTGCCTGACATATCCTCCTCCTGCCATCTAAGTGTAGTTATTCCCTCCATTTCCATTTGGGACCTTCTTTTTATGCTCTCTTTTATAACGTCATCATTTCTCCTTGGTTAGTGAATATTTTTCTGCAAGACTCCCCAATCTTTATTTCCAGCTCTGAACTCTCTCTATGACCACCAATCTCATATTAAAACTTAAATACTATATATATATATATATATATATATATATATATGTATCTACATAAATGTTTCATATATACCAACTCAACATATCTAAATCAGAATTGATTATAAATTTATTCCAAGTCATTAGAAAGTTTTAATCAACCAAATTCACAATGTTTTTTTTTAATTCTTGACTTTCGTCTTCCTTTCAACTCTTACCTCCAATCATTTCACAGTTTTATCAATCCAATTTCCTTCCATAGCATCTTTTGTTTCAATTACTTTCTCTCTACTTCTACTCTAGTACATTCACTCAGCACCTTCTAACTATTCTGCTATGGTAATATTTTCACTGATCTCCCTACTTCTGGTTTATCTACTTTCCAAGTCAACTTTCATAATTCTGAAATACAGATTTGACTCCTACTCAAAAACACTTAATAGTTCCATTTTGTTTCTAGTGTAAAATGCTAATTCTCTTTGATATTTCAAACATGTAATAGTGCAGCTCCCAACTGCCCTCCCGGTTTTATTATCTCCTCTCCCTTTACAAAATCTGTGTTCAACAATTGGCTGATTTACTGTTTCTAATATGTAGCATTCCATTCCATTTGAATAAATACTTCCCCATTTCTTCAATGCATGGTCTCCTCATCTCTACCTTAAAGAGCTCAACTTAGACATTATTTCCTACTCAACAATTTTTCTTTTCTATTTAATTTTCAGTACTTTATTCTGAAATTAATATACTATTTGAAAGAATAGGTTTTGAAAATATCTTTCTATCCATCTTTATTATTGTGCATATTTTTTTTGTATTTGGTTATTCCTGTATGTGTATTCTCTTTTCCCTACTTCAGTAAAATATAGACTTCTAAAGGGCAGGAGCTATTTTGTTCTTTTCTTTATACTTCAATTCTCTAGATAACTGCCTTACAACTTGTTAATAAATTGTTTGTGAAATGGAAATGAATTGAATTCATAATCCAGGAGAACCTGAGCAACTCATCTTTACTTTAATAGAAACTTTTGCTTTTCCTCTGCCAGGATGCTTTCTTTAGCCAAGCTCATCCCTGAAGTAATAGATATCATTCATTTTATATCATAGATGCTAGAATGGATAACTGAGGTTAATTTAATTCAAAAACTTTGTTCCTCTTTATGATGGGTTATAGGTAACTATATGGCTCAAAAGTAGCTAAAATGCACCATCTCCTGATTAATGCTTTAGTGACCTTGGGAGCTATTAATGGGTAGGCAGGTATTTGTAATGCAATTAGTGATAATTTGCAAGTTTGTTGACATTATTAAATGGGTAGGGGCAGGAAAAATATTGGATAGAGTTCTGATTATCTCAAGCCCCAGAATAGATTTCTCTTGGGTAGAGATAATGTATTTTGTGAAGTGGCACAGAAGAACTTCTCTTTTGTTACTTTCGTATTTTGAGGATCTCTGATTATATCATGTAGATTCTCCCTTTATATGCCATAGCCACAGATCATAACCTCTGGAAAGCTTGACAATTTTAAAAAATCCCATGCCTGAAAATTTTACCATCTAGTGCCAACATGGTGAGGAGCATCCAACATTAGGATTAAAATAGCATTAAGTAAGAGGTTTGGGATTTAGTTTTATATAGGACAGATCTTACAATATTTATATATGTCCGTGAGGAAAAAAAGAAAAAAATAATCATGGAATCCATTCACATTTAATCCTCAGAATAACTCAGTAATGTATGAAGTATGTCCCATTGGACAATGAATAAATAAACAACCACCAAGGAAAAGAGAATTTGTGTGTTTTGCTCAGGTAAATGGTAACAGCGGGTTTCTAAGCCCGATTATCTAGACCTAAGTCAAGTCTTCTCTCTATTCTAGTTAGAACCAAGTGCAGTAAAAGTAACAAATAACACACCTCTTCAAACATTTATCAGGTGCCCAGGATGCTGAATTGCCAGGCATTATGGTAGGTACAAAGCTTAATAGAGTGACATAGTAGAACTATCATTTGTTCAAGGATGTTGAAGTTGTTACAGAAAAGAAGACATACCTATACAAATAACTCTTAGTACAAGTTATAATATGATTAATCACACAGGAGCCAGAGCTCTCATAGAGATTCAAAAAAATATCATCATTTCTGGGTGTCGGTAATCAAGAGAGTCTTCATGGAAAAGCTGTCTCCTGACATCGGCTTGGAAGAATAATTTCTATAGGTAAAGAGAGGGAAATTTTTTAATACCAAAGAGTCAATATATGTTAATGCATAATTAAAAGTATAAAAACTGGGAGATCTTATGGTTTATTTAGGTTTAAATTTTGCCAAAGCTACTAAAACACAAAAATAGTTATTTTTTATATCATTTACCTTGAGAACTCTAGAATTGTCTACACAATCACTTATTTGCCAATGTATTTTTCCCTGCCACTTGAATGTCTGTTTGTTTGTTTGTTTTACATGGTCTTTGCTTTTCTGGATTATTTAATGTTTTTGTGATCTTAACAATCATCAACAAACACAAATATTTCATTATACAAAGAAAAGCAGAAAATAAAATTGTTTTTAAAAACCATACTTCCTGTGCATAGTTTCTTCTCCTTTTAATATAATATATATGTATTTACATGCACACATATATTTAACAAGATGCAACAAAATTTCTTAATTTGTGTTACCTAATGAACCTTAAAATGTTCTGTGATTTTGAGAAAAATGTTATTGATATAATTTTATTCTCAGTAATTAGTTCTAGATCTATACAATCTAGTCTAATCTATAATTTACACATAATAAAATGGACACTTTCCATTCCTCACTCACTATTTGAAAACATCTTTCTACACATTACCTGAATCTACATCATGATGTCTTATGGACACTTAGTATGAATCAATAACTAACTTGCCTTTGTTATAACTACTTACCTTGAGCCCATCAACTGACTGAGTGTAATGTTTTCATTTCTCAAAGTTATATATATGTATATATATATATATCTATATATACATTTGCATATAGCCCATGTTTTACATTTGCCCCCCATTGTATATCTTTTAATTTTCCTGAGGTAAGATAATAAATAGGGAAAACTTTTTTACATTTGCAGAATGATTAGAAGAACGAGTTTTTATTTCCTTTTCCTTACTCAACTGTAACCGAGTAAAAATGTTAACTGGGGTTTCATTTATTTATTTATTTATTTTCTTGTGGAACTCTCTTGGAAGTGTTACAGAAGCTTAGCAAGTTGTGTATCATTATTCTTTTTCTCATGGTCCACTAATTTTTCAATCTACAGTAAGACATTCATAGCTAAGCAAGTTGAATGATTTCCTGAACAGGTTTTCATGGAACCTGTTATTAAAGTTTTACAAGGTCCAAAAGCAGAGTGAAATATCTCTGTGTGAAGTGATTCTCATACAAAGTCATTGCAAAGTCCTATTGCCTCTACAGCAACAGGGAAAGTGATTCAATTTGTACCTAAAGATTATTGGCTTTGAGCTACTAATTATGCCCTATAAAAATGATCTAAGCATCATTGTCACTATTTTCTGAGGATATTGCTCTCTGTTGCCTGATTTGGGGATTTTAGGGTGACATGAAGGAAACTTTGAATGAAGATAGTCCTTCTTTGTCCATTATGAAATCAAAGATGACGGGAAGTGCTGATAGGGAAATGGAAGGCAAATAAACTGGGATAAGGACAAAGGAAGGAAGGGAAAAGTAAAAAGAGGGCATTGCACCCACTAAATTATTTATGTAGGGCAATTTCTAGAAGATGCTGCCTCTAGAAAGGCTGTGCAAATTACTTTTCTCACTGGGCACTCTGGATGACTGATTGTAGTTATCAAACAGGCTTTTCCCCATGGTATAATAGGAAATAGTGGCTTGGTTACTGAAATTTCAAATCTAGCTGTGACACCCCCAAAAATTCATTTAATCTCTCTGACTTATTGGTTAATATAATTTAGTAGGATATGCCTCACAACCAAATAGCAATGCCAAATTATACATACTTGAACAAGAAAAGCTTAAAGAAAATATGAGTGAGATTTGAATGGTATGAGTCTTTGTTGGGGGTGAGAGAGACTAAGAATCACTGAAAACCTTCTTTTAATACCTCAGCTTTATGAAGGGCTTTTTTTTACCCTAAAGTCTGGGGAATGCTTTTCACTGGTATTCTCTGCTGTGTGAGTTTCTTGTCTTTTCCAGGGGTCTCTGTCACTAATTCTGGCCTCAGGACTACTCACCACATGAATAGATATGTAGCTGAGAAAGTTAGAAATTTTTCTGGTCAAGAGTTTATTAGCTAGGATTTTTTTAATCTTCATTTTGTTTTTCTTCTTCCAGCAAAGAATAGATTAGAACTACTCTGAGTTTATGACAGTCCCCAAGGCAGAGATGGTGATGGAGCATGTCACAAGGTGATAACAGATTTTCTCAGGCTCTATCACCATATTATACAGGCTTATATGAGGCTGTGTATATTAGACTGATCTCATATGGTGTCATTTAAAATAATGTCAGTTCTTCTGTTGTTCAACCTTAACTGAGTCTCCATCACCCCATTTGAGGGTTTTCTTGAAGTTAAAATACTTCAGAGGTTTATCATGTTCTTTTCTAGCTCATTTTAAATATGAGGAAACTGAGGCACATGGGATTAAGTGACTTGCACAGAGTCACATAGCTTCTAAGTGTCTGAGGCTAGATTTGAATTCATAGGTAGGAATCTTTCTGACTCCAGCCCTGGCACTCTATCCACTGTGCCACCTAGCTACCCAGGTGTTAGGCTTAGTCTTATACAAAGACATAAGTGAAAAGTTCCTGCTCTCAGGGTGCATGCAATCACTTGATATCTAATCAGCATATCTAAACTAGCTTTACAATGTTGGCTAATAGGATTGTGTAATCTCCTTTAGGATAGATTCTCCTTTTTTATCTTTGTATCCTCAGAGCCTGGAATTGCTCAACATAGACCCTTAATAAATATGACTTGACTTAAATAGACTCTCTACCTAGAATATTTAATTTAGAGATGTCAAATTTAAAAGGGCTGAATAAAACTCATTTAATTCATTGCCATTTTGAAAAAAGATTATGACACCATTTTCCAAGAAGAAAATATCTAAGATATATTGTTATCAAATCTCTTGTTGTTACATTTGATATGACTGACAATTCTTTTCCTTTTTAGTGGTCTATATTCCAGTCCATTAACTTTTTTTAAACCCTTACCTTCTGTCTGAGAATCAATACTAATTAATGGTTCCAAAGCAATTGGGATTTAGTGATTTGCCCAGGGTCACCTAACTAGGAAGTGTCTAAGACAAGATTTGAACCAAGTAGTTCTCATTTCTAGGCCTTGCTCTCTATCCACTGCTCCCCATAAACTCTTTATCAAAATTCTCTTCAATGATTTTGCTCTTTTTGATTGTTATTAATTTTTGTTACATCTTCATTTCAACCTAAGTAGGAGAAGCTTTAAAATCAGTGTTATTAAAGCAAAAGCTTCCTGTTGTAGACAGAAGAAATGTGTAAATTTTCTTTTGCTCCAAGATATTATTTCTGGAAAACTGCCCCCGGGGAACCCTTAATTTTTCTATTTGTGAGCATATTCTTTAGGAGAAATATCATGTTTAGCCCCATAACATTTATACAAATAAAGACTCTTTAAATCAAGTCTTTGAAAAGGCCTTGATTGATTTGAAGTTTGTTTTTTTTTTTTTCCTGAGAAATTTCATAAAATTATCCTCAGAGAACTACAGCATGATATAAGGGCAAAAAGCACTGCATCTAACGCAGGGAACCTTGGGTTTCCCTACTGCTTCTGTTACTTATTAGATACATTACTTTATACAAATCAATTTATTTCTCTTAGCCTTGGTTGCATCTGGAAAATGGGACAGTGATACTATTTAATTAGTTGTTGTACAGAAGTGCATGTAAAGTACTTCATGGTTTAGAATTCCTGAATTAATTTAGAGCTAAGAAATATTTAAAATCATCTAGTCTAATTCCTCATTTTTCTAGATGATGAGAGAATTAATAATGTTAAGAGAATAGAAACCATTTCTCCATTATCACACAACTGATATAGATTAGTAACAAGATTTCAATTTGTCTTCTCACCACAATTTCATATCAATGTTTCTTCCTTGCTAAAACATTTTAGATTTTTGAAAGCAATTGTATTGCTTTCTCTATCTCCCATGTTTCTCTAAACTACACTTTTTATTTCCTCAGATGATGTCTGGCAGTTTTGAGTAAGCTCACCTTTCTAGTCTCCCTCCTCCAGGCATACTCCAGATAGGATGCTTCCTATGATACTCAGTCCCCTGAATTGAACACAGTACTCCAGATGAGGTCTGCCAGCCTAGCGTATATCATAGCTACATCAGCTTGCATGTCATGGAAGCTAATTTTTTTAATGTTAGGACCTGTGCTTTCATCCATATAGAAAGCTACCAGTAGGAGCTTCATTTATCAATGCAGAGCAACAACTCCTCCGTGGTTGAAAGTCTTAGATAGTTGTTTGAGGACATGAAGATGTTAATTGATTCAGCCAGGGTCACATAGACAATATGAGCCAGAGGCAAAACTTGAGCCCAATAGTAAGAGCCTCATCCTTTATCAGTCATGGAAGATGATATAATCATGATGTATTCTTCTCTGGTTTTGTTCTAATCCTGATAATACCATCTGCAATTAGCTTTTGGGGCTGTTTATTTATATTGTCCATTTTTCTAAAAAATTGAGATTAGAGTTCAACCAAATGCAAAAATCCTTTTCACCAAAATTGTTCAACTATCTTTAGTAAAATTCCAAATACTATCCAGTAGGACCTAATTTTGTGCGACAATATATTCTAATACACTTTCCATAAGTTGAAAACCATGAATAGTGGTGAACCCCATTATTTAATAAGTATTTTCAGAAAAACACAATTAGACACTTTATAACATTTCTTAGGTTTATTAGTGCAACCAGTGTCACTAGTCTCATATTTTGGGACCATTATTAATGACTAAATAGTGCTAATGAAACAAAGAAAAGCACTGCTCTGAAATGGACACCACTTGTTACAAGTGAAAGTTCTGGACAAAGACTGCCATGGAAGCTAATGTATATAAAAACAATTTAATAATTTACACCAATGCTTCTCAGGGGAAGAAATAGTATGATTGGGTCAACTGAGGCTTTACACAACTGGGAGAAATAGCATGAATTTCACACATAATCAAAAAAACTTATTTTACACATTTTTCTGCCTTTCTTTTTTTTTTGATCACCAATGGTGTACCCCTGAATTTTCATATGCTGAATTCACATAAAATGAAGTCCTACTATATATGTGTGAATTATTGTTGTTGTTGTCATTATTTTATTTTATTGTTGGAATACCATTAAACAGAAACATGAAGTATTACCCTGGTAGATGTGATGAAATGGAAATGGGCAGGATTTAAAGCATAAAGGACATAAGGAGGAGACATATTCTAGATAAGGGTTAATGAGGGCTTGGAAGAAGGAACAATGACACATCCATCATAATGCTTCCCATTAGACCATACTATTTCATAGTAGAAGCATTATAAATACATGTTGATTGATTGATTGATTTCATTCTTAATTAGAGGTAGCTAGTGAGTACAGTGGCCAGAGCACTAGTTCAAATCCTCCTTCAGATATTTGCTAGTTATATGATCCTGAGCAAGTCATTGAACCTCTTTTACATCTGTTTCTTCAGCTGTAAAATAAGGAAAATCACAAGCACCTACCTCCCAGATTTGTTGTGATGACTCAATGATATAATTGTAAAGTACTTATTACAGTGTATTGTACAAATGTGGTGATTAACGAATGCTTATTTCCTTACTTCTTAATTAAGAATAGCATTCCTTCACTAAATTCCCATTTTGAAGCTTTATGGCATAGAAAAGCTCCAAGTATTTTCAAAGATATACTAATAGATTGCAAGATCTGTATTGACCTACCAAATCAGAAAGTAATGCAACTTTCATCACAAGGCCTTTATATCCTCTGAAGAAGAGCTAAATTTAGTGGAATCAGGCCAATTAGTAAGAAAAAGTCTTTGTTATTGTTGACTTTATCCTTTTCCAAAAGTAGGTTTATATAATCTGTGGTAGCAGAAGTAATATCCAGAATAATAATGATAATTAGAGAGTTTTGAAATATATCAAGTATTGAAAGGCACCTTATATGTGTTTCTTACAAAGTAATGTAGGTTGCTGTGACTTTATTACAAGTCCTTAATAATCCCAAGAATTTTAATAAGACAATTAAAATTAAAGTGGAAAAATATGTAAGTAGAATTATATACAAATAATGATAAACATTTCAATACTTTTAAAAAGTTTTAGATGAAATAGATTTGGATATTTTCTCCTTTGATATAAACTCCAGGCTCTGTGTTCCTTAGTAAACAGTTTCTTGAGTTATCTTGGATGTTAAAAAATGGGGGGGGCTGTCTTCTGGTGAGTTCATTCACCGTTAAAAAAACAACTTTACTTTTTGTAATAGTAACAATTCTGAGACAGAAGGGAAAGAGGTAGGCAATCAGGGTTAAGTGATTTGCCCAATGTCACACAGCTAGGAAGTATCTTGAGTATCTGATACCAGGTTTAAACCCAGGTCCTCCCTCTAGGACTGAGGCACTCCACTGTGCCACCTAGATGCCCTATTTATCCACATTCTTCAAGCTTTTATCAAATGACTATTATGTGTAAGGCACTGTGCTAAGTGCTGGAAATACAAAGACCAAACCAAAACATTTTATAACCACAAAAAGGTAAACTTCTCTGAACTTAACTTTACTGCTTCTTGAAGATAATTCATCACTGAGTAGTTTTAGACCTGGAAATGATCTTAAAAATCATTCAGTCTAAACCTATCACTTTACAGCTGAGGAAACTGAGACCCAGAGAGATTAAATGGTTTGTCCATGGTCACACATTTAGTAAATAGGAAAACTTGGATTTTCACCAAAATCTTCTTGACTCTATATCTACTGCTCTTTCTATTTATCACTCTGACTCTCTTGAGGCTATTGTTTCTTACAAGGAACTTGAGTGCCTCTGTAATAAAATCTAGAAAGAAAAAGGAAGTGCTTTGTTTTTATAGATGCTTTATGAAAATTTTAGTGTTCAAAGTAGTTAGCTAATGTATATGGAAATATTTGAAAATGATGAAGTGTTATGGAAATGTATGACATTTCTACTGTTTTTTATCATTAGATAAAACTTAGATTCCTAAGAGTTTATTGACATAATAGAGGAAAGTCTATAAATCAGAATAGCTAATAGAAACATATTTATGAAATGGAAAGATGAATATAAACCCATATTAAAATTAAACAGACAAGTTTTGCCCATGTCCCAGAATTAAGATGACTACTTTACTAAGGACTTTTTGAAATCTTTAAGAAAACAATTAGTTGATGGGAAACAAGAAAATTCCCTATGATTAAACTATCACACATAATCTTTTGAATCCAAGATATTCTTAAAATCAGGTTTCTTTAAACACACACACATATTAACATTAGGCAGTTACTAATCAGGGATTTCATCAATATGGCTATGATCTCTTTGAACCTTCTTTGGGGGGCAAGGTCATTGTGTCTGCATTTTGAAAGACTTGCCAGTAGATGGAAGTCTTGTATATTTTAAGTAGTCAGAATCTGTGTTCCAACTTCTTCAGATGTCCCTCTGCTCCCCTAATGAGCTAAAAACCATCTAAGCCATGTTTTCTAAGAATATTAAACTATTATGAAAATTCAACTATAGACAGGAACTTAAATGGTTATTTTATAATAGATAAAAAGGAAAAGAAATGCTAATTGAAGCAAGAGTTTTCCCCTCCATATGCCAAGAAATATACTTAAAATAGGCATAATTTGTTTTTAAACCACTCTCCCGAAAAAATATGTAAATAATTTCTAATATGCTCTCACTTATGAGAATCATTTACAAGAAACTGACATACTCCTTAAGAAGCCTTCTTTGAGCTCCTTGCTCTATTCAGTATGTCTTCCACTAATTCTTAATTTATAAAAAAGTAATCCTAACCACCCTTTTAATTTATTTTAGTAGGTATTATCTCTGAATTATATAACTGGCCATTTTATTATTTATTATGCTTCCTCTGCTCACTTTAGAACCAGATTTTAACTCTATTAAAAGAGGAAATGATTTCCTATCATCCCACGTCTTTGGCACACCTTTTTCTATAAAGGAGAAATAGAAATAATAATATGGGAGATTTTCATGGTCTGTTGATTTTTCCACTCTTCTTCATTCCATCTCTCCAGTGACTAGACTTTCCTCTTGCATGAGTTACTCACTTTAAAAGAACAATGGTACTTCTCCTGTACCTTTAGCAGATTTTCAGACAGGCACTGACTTTCCCCTTATACAATTGATTTATTTACTAAGCTCAATTCAATTCTACAAGCTACTATAAAGTATTTGTTATATTCAAGATGCTACTCAGATCCCAATATAAGGCAGAGTAATGGCAGGGGCTATGCAATTGGGGTTAGTTGACTTGTCCAGCATGACACAGCTAAGAAGTATCTGAGATCAGATTTGTACATTGTACATTGACCATTATATGTGGTAGAAAAATGTTCAGGGAGAAGGAGAACTATGTACAAAAGGCTAAAATACAATCTGAGAAGAGAGTATATTTACTTTAAATGTTAGAATAATTCAGCATCTTAATACTAAAAAGCTAAGTAAATCCATATAAAAATTAACAATATCTCCACA
This sequence comes from Monodelphis domestica, assembly GCF_027887165.1. Lineage (NCBI taxonomy): Eukaryota > Metazoa > Chordata > Mammalia > Didelphimorphia > Didelphidae > Monodelphis > Monodelphis domestica. The sequence continues at coordinate 156,507,654 of NC_077234.1, forward strand.
CATGCCCATCTGCTATTCCAAAGAGTGTTTTGAAATTGATTTCACATTGAAGACACTGAAGATATTCTAAGGTCTCAAAGATGGTATTTCATTAAGATGGGATAACTCATTTAAAAGAAAACTAGTTGATACAGTCCAAATGTGGCACGCTTGCTTTCCATGGTTTTAGAAGACTCACAGCACTCCAGAAAAAAATGTGAATGGGAAACACCAAAATATATAAAATACAGTAAAGCATAGATAATGTTAGCATATGGTTTTCTAAATTAATATGACCCAGGAGATTTTTAACTGACATTTTTAATCTACACAGTATTTATTTAGTGGTCTATTGGAATTTGACACCACTTATCTGATAGTCCATCTCCTATCCTGTGCAGGAACTCTGGACCCTAAAGCATACTAAAAGGATATTTTAAAACATTTCTTAAGTATCTAAAATAATAGTCACTGAGAAACTAGCCTCAGAACTTAAAGCCCCATAGCATCAAGCAGAAGTGATTAATTTTGAAATATAATTCACTTCTGCTAAAATGTACTAAGCAATTCAAGATAAAAGCTGAGTAGTCCATCATTTATAATTTTCTTATATTTTCTGCTTTATGCCCAGGTTCTATAGATCATCTATACATTTTTCTGTTGTAATTGTTTTCCTTGACATAACATACGGTTTAAAGTTAGAAATTATACTGAATATAGCCAATTTTAAATTTATACTTTGGTTATTTTTTGTTAACATATAAACTTTAAAAAAATGTAATTACAAAATTCAGCAATTTCCTTTATTAACATTACTTCCTGGCTTTGTTTCAGGGAGTGAGGTCGTTTGTCATGGTTGATAATTCACTTTAAGATAGAGCATTTAATATGAACTCCAATAATAAATTCAGATCAGCTAATCCTGCTTATACAGAACTCATCCCAAAATATGTGCTCAGGGAAAATTGGATTACTGTGAAGTAACAAGTTTCTGGAAATGATATTTCAGGAAATTAAAGTTCAGTGGCCTTGGACATTCTATATTGAAAACTTTGATCTACTTTTAGTCAGTCAAGCAATTTTATCTTGTAGTCTAAAATCTAATGCAAGTATCCATGTTAAATAGTTACATATATTTTTGTAAAATGTAAAAAAAAATCCCAGGATATTTCCTTTGCAAAATTAATCTTTAGCTGATTTTCTTAAGAACTACTTTGTCTAATAAAAAGAGAGTATTAAATGGTCACTACCTCATTTTAAAAAAATGTTTCCAAGAACTATGTGTATAGTCTTTCTAACAATACAGATCACAAACCATATATATATATTTTTTTTTAATTAATTCTTTCCCATGTTCTCTTATACATTAAAGGCACTGAGTCACCATTTCCACTTTCTAAGCTTTATGAAAGACAGAGCATTTAGTTGTAACCCTCTAGATATGGGGAAAAGTTAAATGACTGTACACTGAGTACATGATGCTTTGATCAAGACCCATATCTTATTGGTCAGTACTTTATCTCTTAGAAGATAATATCACTGTTTAAGATAGGTTATGATAACATCCATTTGAATGAATGGCTTGAAAATCTATCATTTAAGTTCAAGTAAGATGAAGTTATAAAGGAGTTTTGAAGTGAGCACAAGTAAAATAAAATGCTGCTTTCCAGGTTCTCTTCTCTGGTTTCATCTAAACATCCTAGAATAGCTTGTAAAAATTTGTTCATGATAAAAAGTCTCCAGGCAAGAACTGTATTTGATGATTTTCAGTATAGAAATTTCTTGTAGTCTATTTACCAGCTCCTGAGAAGATTTCATCTTGGCAAGTAACACATTCAACTCGCTGTAACTACAGAAGCTATAATAACTAAGGAAATAGTGAAAAAGTCAAAAGTCCATTCAGCCCATCAAGGTTTTTTTTTTTTTCCTCCTCGTATTAATGCCAGCTTTATTAAAGACAGCATCTAATTGATTTTAAATGACCACAGTATCTTCCTCAACAACCTTGCCTAGCAGACCATCCCTAATATTTATCAGTCTCTTGAGTGGATGTATTCAGAATTTGATTTTCCAATTTAATGAACTTACATTTTCCTGCTTTGTTCTAGCCCACTTTTCAAATATTTCTTTCAAATTGCCTGTAGCATATTTTTCTTCTCCTTCTTGTCCTGTGGTTCACTTTAAAGAATCCTCACTTCTTATATCTGAAATGAACCTGAAGGATTATTTTTGTATTAGAGAGAAAGTCATCCAAAGTCAAACTCTAGTTCAAGTTAAACTTTCCTTGATCCTGCTTAGGAAGTGTCAGAAAGCATTCAGTTAATATGCTAAGTACTTGCCAATGACAGATATGTTGCAAAATCACCCTATGTATGAAAAGAGTATAAATGTAGGGTCATATATCAAGCAACATAGGCTAAACGTGGGATTCTTTTTTAATATGATGATCTCCCCAGCTCAAAACATGTGTAAACCCTCAGATTTATGTATTATAATGTGAATGATAATATAGATGACACTTATAACATGTTAAGATTGCCAATCCCTTTCCTCACAGTGACTTAGTGAGATATGGGGAATAAGTGCTATTATTTTCATTTTGCAGAAAAAAGGAAATAATAGGTCATGAGGAATCAATGATTCTTCAGTAATCGCATTTAGAAAATGTTTGTGGTACTGTTTGAACTGAAGTTTCCTGACTCTAAATAAAGCTCTATATCTCATAATAAAACTAGAATAATCAAACCAACAACATGCTGTCTAAAAACACTAGGTTAAAATGTAATTGGGAAATATTGAATAAAAATACAAATATAACAGAACATAACTGATGCCAATATGGGGTTTTCTACATCAATATGCAACTAACATGATGCTTATCTTGTGTGATTCAGTGATCGATCTCTTTTCTATTTGTTTGACACCATTGCTATACCATTCTACCCTGGATTTTTTAGCTTTGATGTTAATTTGTACTGTTTAAAAGTGTGTCTAAAGACATATACATGGAACTTTTAAATAACTTTAATTTTTAAAGCCTATTCATGTATTTATCCTCAAACTTACTATTAGATTTACACTTAATCTTGGTGATTATCTGCTCACTAATTGTCTTTCCCCAAAGTCTAGCACTTGTTTTTAGCTTTGACTTCCCTGACTTTCTTCTTTTAGTCCAACATTATCTTTCAGTTTCAATTCTGGGCGCATTCACTAGCACATTGACACAAAAATTCCCCATCATATGACACAAACTTATATTTAGCTTATGCTTGGTGGGGGCCAGACTTTATGTTTTACTTATGTTCCTTGACTCTTTTATATCTAGAAAGTTTACAAGGTCATTTTGGGATCTACTTCATTAGCAATTTTTTGTATATCTCTAATGTTAAATCTTATTTTCAACTGAGGACTCTGAATAGAAAACATCTCATTTCTTGATAACATCACATTAAAACAGATATGACACAAACAAAGCATAATTTAGCACATTAAATAATTGGATGAGTGTGGGAGAAAACACAGATCTTAAAATGTCAAAAGATGAGTATTAGAAATTGTATTGACATGTAGTCTGGAAAAATAATAAATAAAGGAGATTTAAAACAGATATGGGGGCAGCTGGGTAGCTCAGTAGATTGAGAGTCATGTCTAGAGATGGAAGGTCCTGGGTTCAAATCCAACCTCAGACACTTCCCACATATGTGACCCTGGGCAAGTCAGTTAACCGCCATTGCCTAGCCCTTACCACTCTTCTGTCTTGGAACCAATGCACACAGTGTGTGTGTGTGTTTGTGTGATGTATCTATATAGTACTTAAATATGTTCAGCAATCTAAATTTCTGTTAAAATATTTTTGGTAAAAAAGGTTCAGGTTATTCAGATTTTCCATAATTCTATATAAAATTTGAATCACCAAGATTCAGAATTTGAAAAGCCTTAACTAATCATGAACAAAGAGGGTCCAGAAATATATGGACAGGTTAAATGTAAATGAATAAAATGTAATAGAGTTAAATATGAATGCTCCAAAATACCATACAATAATAAGTTTGGGGAAATATGTCTGCATTACCAGTTCATATGAAGAGAACTTATACGTTTCAGTGGGTTGCAAACTGAAAATGAAACAAAAGTGTGCCATGGCAACAAAAAATAAAATCCAATGTGATATGTGTATTGATAGAGAAATAGAAAATAATATTGACATAGTAGAGGCAGTGCTTGCTGATATGAAAGTCAGAAAAACCTGTGTTTAAATCCGACTTCTGTTACTTATTTGCTCAGTGAAAACAGACAAGTTACTCTGTCTTTGTATATTAATTTTAGCAGAATTGCCTAAATTTTATCCAGCTTCCAGTCTGTATCTGGAAGGAGTTTCTTTACTTGTGAAATCACATATCCTTGATATTGTTTCAACATAAAATAGAAACATATTATTTTGAAAGAGGAAACTAATTTTTCTTGCCCTTTTCAAATCACAACAAGACTATTGGACTTCCTGGCTAAGATGGCCACAGAGTAAAAGGGATTTTATGAATCTCCCTACTACCAATCATAACAAAGGATCTCAAAAGTATAAAAATAAAAATCAGAAAAAGGAAGGGACTTAGCCTTGAAGGTAGGCAGGGTTTGGGCATTTCCATGCTATAAGGGAGTAACATTATACCTATCAAAGCATGAGCTGACCACCCACCCCTCCCCCACTACCACACCAGAGTCAGAGCAAAGGCTGGGGAAATTTCTAAATTCTCAAGGGCTGACTGACTGCAACACAGTCTTAGGCATGAGGACAGTGCAAGGCCATGGCAGCAAGACTTTGGACCCAAAGATGAGGAGCTTAGAGCATGGGCACTGAGATGTACAGACTATAGCAGAAGAGGTGGAGAATAGAAAAATAGCCTCAGGGCAAAAACTGCTCTGTAGGTTGCTATACCAAGAGCTGCCTGCCCTCCATACTTGGACTTCTGGCCAGAAAGGAAAGATAAAACTATCACAGCAATAGCTACCAACATCCAAGAACTATAGTCCATATGTACCAAAAGAAATGATACAACTGAGAAAGCCTCTGAACTAGATAACTTCTATGGAGAAAAACAGCAGAGTACAGAATGACAGCAGAGTGCCAAACAAGCAAACACATCTAAACTTTCCAAAAAATAATTGAAATTGCTCATAAGCTCTTGAGGAAATCAAAAAATAGTTCAAGAAGCAAATAAGAAAGACAGAAGAAAAATGGAAAGAAAAGTGGGAGATGGAAATACAAGTATTTAAAAAAGAAAATAATAGTTTAAAAGACAGAATCTCCCAATTGGAAAAAGAAGCACAGAAATCACATGAAGTAATAAGAAAAATGGAAACCAGAATTGACCAGCCATGAAAAGCAGGATAGACCAAACTGAAAAGGAAAATCAAAAGATCATAGTTGAAAACCAGTCTTTAACGACTAGAATTGGGCAAGTAGAAGCTAATGATCTCACAAGAAAGCAAGAATTAATAAACCAAAGTCAAAAGAAAGACAAAATAGAAGGAAACATGAAATATCTTATTGAAAAGACAACTTATCTGGAAAACAGATCCAGGAGAGATAATTTGTGAATCACTGGTCTACCTGAACACCTAGGGGAAAAAAAAAAACAGAAGCCTTGACATCATATTACAGACATTTTCCAAGAAAACTGCCCTGATATTCTTGAACAAGAGGGAAAAATAGACATTTAAAATGTCTATAGACCACCCTCTATATTAAATTCTCAAAAGAGAGTCCCAAGGAATGTAAATGGCAAATTCAAGAGCTTCCAAGCCAAGGAGAAAATATTGCAAGAATCCAGAAATAGACAATTCAGAAATCAAAGACCTTCAGTCAGGATTACACAGAATCTGGCAGCCTCCACTCTAAAGGACAGCAAGGCTTGGAATATGATATCAGAAAGGTAAAAGAATTGGGTCTACAACCAAGGATGACCTACCCATCAAAATTGACTATATACTTCCAGAGGAAAGTATGGGTATTTAACAAAATAGAAGAATTCCAAGCATTCCTAAAGAAAAGGCCAGTACTAAGTGGAAAATTTGATGTCCAAATACAAAATTCAAGAGAAACATGAACAGGTAAACAAGAAAGAGGAGGAAAAAATTTCAAGGGCTTCAGTAAGATCAAATTGTTTATATTCCTATATGGAAAAATGATATTTGTAAATCCCAAAAATTTTCACTATTATATTAGATAGAAGAAATATTCCTAGGTATAAGTTGGGGTACTAAGTGGTTTAAAATGATATGTACAAAAAGGGGGGGGGCAAATAGAAGATCTCACCAATAGAAACTTGAAGGAAGAAGAAAAATAAGATGAATTATACCACATAAACAGGCACATGGGAGTGGGAGGAAAAAGAATACTATTACAAGAAGGAGAGGAAGAGAGTGGCAAAAGGTAATACTTAAATGTTAGTCTCATTGAAATCAATCCAGAGAGGGAAGAGCATCTAGATCCACTTGGGTATTGAATTCTATCTTACCCTACAGGAAATTTGAGAGGGAAAAACAAGGGTGAGAGTTGACTGGAGAGTACCAAAAGGGAGGGAAAGAGAGGAGGGAGGGAATTTAATAGACCTTAAAGAAAAATAAGAGAGGAATAAGAAGGGAAGGGTAATATGTGGACTGACTAAAAGCAAAACACTGGTGTAGAAGCAAATAGTGAAAGAGGAAATGGCAGGACTAAAGAGTAAATCAAAGTGATGGGAAATATACAATTAGTAATCATAACTCAATGTGAATGGGATGAACTCACCTATAAAACAGAAGCAAATAGCAGAGTGGATAAGAAACGAAAATCCTACTCTATGTTGTCTTCAAGAAACACAGATGAGTGGGGGCAGCTGGGTAGCTCAGTGGATTGAGAGCCAGGCCTATAGATGGGAGGTCCTGGGTTCAAATCTGGCACAGACACTTTCCAGCTGTGTGACCCTGGGCAAGTCACTTGACCTCCCATTGCCTAGCCCTTACCACTCTTCTGCCTTAGAGCCAATACATACTATTGACTCCAAGATGGAAGGTAAAAGTTAAAAAAAAAAAGAAGAAAGAACCACAGATGAGGTAGGTAGACACACACAGGGTAAAGGTAAGAGGCTTGAGCAAAATTTATTGGGCATTAACTGAGAAAAAGAAAGCAGGAGTCACAATCATGCTATCTGGCAAAGCCAAAGTTAAAATAGATCTGTTTAAAAGAGATAGGAAAGGAAATTATATCCTGATAAAAGGAAGTATAGACAATGAGGAAATAGTAGTAATCAATATATATAGCCCAAATGGTATAGCTCCCAGATTTTAAAAGAGAACCTATTGGAGCTTAAAGAGGAAATAGATAGTGAAATACTAGTAATTTGTTTGAGACAAAAAGTTTGGACCTGTGCTGAACCCAGTTTAAGATGGTGACAGACTATAGACCCAGATGGTAGGCAGTTTGATTGTTTGAGACACAATCTGACTGTTTCTTGATGATATTAAACAGTAAATTTGTTTATTTCCCTTTCTTAAATTCAGGAAGGGATGGACCTTTTTTTTTTTTTTCAGGACCAGGGAATCATGTCCCTAAATCTTTTCCCCTCTAACTTCCCTTCCAGAATCAATGGACCCATCAGTATTTACTTCTACACCAATGTTTTGCTTTTAATCAGTCCACATATTCCCAACTCTTATTTTACTTCCCTTCCAAACCCTTCCCTTCTTATTCCTCTTTTATTTTTCTCTAAAACCAATAGAAATTACATGATTATCTCAATAGATGCATAAAATGCCTTTGACAAAATACAACACTCATTCCTTTTGAAAATAATAGAAAGTATAGAAATAGAAGGACCTATCCTAAAAACAATTAACAATATAAGTTTAAAAACATCATCAAGCATCCTCTGCAATGGGAATAAATTAGAAACATTCCCAATAAGACCAGAAGTGAAACAAGGATGCCCATTATCACCTCTATTATTTAGCATTGTACTAGAAACACTAGCAGTAACAATTAGAGAAGAAAAAGAAATTGAAAGTATTAAAATAGGCAATGAGGAGGTCAAGCTATCACTCTTTGTGGATAGTATGATGGTCTACCTAAAGAATCCTAGAGATGCAACTAAAAAGCTAGTGGAAATAATCAACATCTTTAGCAAAGTTTCAGGATACAAAATAAACCCACATAAATCATCAGCATTTCTATATGTTTCCAACACAGCTCAGCAGCAAGAGTTAGAAAGAGAAATTCCATTTAAAATAACCATAGGCAATAGAAAATATTTAGGAATCCATTTGCTAAGACAAACACAGGAATTGTATGAACACAAGTATAAAACACTTTCGACACAATTAAAATTACATCTAAATTATTTGAAAAAACATTAATTGCTCATGGGTAGGATGAGCTAACATAATAAAAATGACAATCCTACCCGAACTAATTTACTTATTCAGTGCCATACCTATAAAACTACAAATAAACTTTTTTATTGGCTTAGAAAAAATATAAAAAATTTCATTTGGAAGAACAATTGATCCAGATTATCAAGGGAAATAATGAAAAAAAATGTGAAGGATGTGAGCCTAGCAGTCCTGGATCTTAAAATGTACTATAAAGCAGTGGTAATCAAAACAATATGGAACTGGCTAAAAGACAGAAGGGAGGATGAATGGAATAGATTTAGGTTAAATGTCCTTAGCAAGATAATATACAATAAATACAAAAAATCCCAGCTTTTGAGATAAGAACCCATTATTTGATAAAAACTGTGTGGAAAACTGGAATTCAAGATGGGAGAGATTAGGTCTAGATCAACATCTCACACCCTATAATAATATAAATTCCGAATGAATAAATGACTTAAATATAAAGAAGGATATTATATGTAAATCAGGTGATCATAGAATAGTATACTTATCAGATCTATGGGAACAAAAAGAATTTAAGACCAAGCTAGAAATAGAGAATATCACAAAATATAAAATAAATAATTTTGGTTACATCAAAATAAAAAGTTGTGTACAAACAAAACCAATGCATCCAAAATTAGAAGGAAAGCAACAAATTGGGGGAAAAATCTTTATAAAAAAACCTCTGGCAAAGGTCCAATTTCTTAAATATGTAAGGAATCAAATCAGTTGTACAAAATATCAAGCCTTTTCCCAATTGATAAATGGGCAAGGGGCATGAATATGCAGGTTTCAGATAAAGAACTCAAAGTTATCAATAAGCAAATGAAAAAAGTGTTCTATAACTCTTATAATTAGAGAAATGCAAGTCAAAACAACTCTGAGGTATCACCTCGCACCTAGCAGACTGACTAATATGACAGCAAAAGAAAGTAATAAATGTTGAAGAGCATGTTGCAAAATGGGGACACTAATGCACTTTTGGTAGAGTTGTGAATTGATCCAACTGTTCTGGATGGCAATTTGGAAAACTATGCCCAAAGGGCTTTAAAAGACTGTATGCCTTTTGATCCAGCCATACTACTGCTGGGTTTGTACCCCAAGGAGATAATAGGAAAAATATGTGTTCAAAAATATTAATAGCCACAATCTTTGTTTTACCAAAAAATTGGAAAATGAGGGTATGCCTTTCAATTGGGGAATGGTTGAATAAATTATGGCATCTGTTGGTGATGGATACAGTTGGGCTAAAAGAGATAATGAACTGTAGGAATTCCATGTGAACTGGAACAACCTCCATGAATTGATGCAGAGAGAAAAGAGCAGAAGCAAGAGAAAATTGTACACCATGACACAACTGAACGTAATGTACTTCTCTATTAGCAGCAGTACAATGATCGAGAACAATTCTTAGGAACTCATGAGAAAGAATACTATCCACATCTGGAAAAAGATCTTTGGGAATAGAAACACAGAAAAAAAAACCCCTGCTTGATCACATGGGTTGATGGAATATGATTGGAGATGTAGACTCTAAATGATCACTCTATTGCAAATATTATTAATATGGAAATAAATCTTGTTCAATGATACATGTAGAACCCAGTTGAATTGTTCATTGGCTACTGGAGAAATGTGTGAGGAGGGGAGGGAAAGAATATGAATCATGTAGCCATTGAAAATATTATAAATTAATTAAATAAATAAAATTTAAAAATAAATTTAAAACAGTTTATCGTAAAAGTTTGGGCTACCACATTTTTTTTTGGAAGGAATGGTGGAGAATATCCAGGAATGGTTGGCAAGAGTGATAAAAGATATAGTAACCTATATGTAGCAATCAAAAGACTGGCTAAGGTAAGTAGGAATTGTTAGCAATTAGGGATGAATCATATAAATGGCACTATGGAGAGACTGCTAGATTTGGATTCAGGAAGATCTGAGTTTAAAACCTTCCTCAGACTAGTCAATTCACTTAATTTAACTTAACCTAGCAGCTTTGTTGTGAAGAATGAATGAGCTAATATATTTAAAAGACTTATTATTATTATTATTATTATTATTATTATTAGCTTAGAGAAAAGAACTTATGGGAAGAATATTTAAGCAATTAAGAATTTGAAGTATTTCTTGTGGAAGAAGCATTTTATATATATATATATATATATATATATATATATATTATCATGGGTAGAGCTAGAAAGGTGAGTGCAAATTACTGAATTGTAGATTTCCATTTTTTCCTATTAAAATATTTTGACAGCGTAATTGAGAGGCATATTTGGTTACCTCAATAAAATTAGTTCCTTATCCTCACAAGTATTAAAAGGTAGACTTGATGGTTTGTTATTAAGAATATTGTTAAGGGGAATTTGAGTCAAAAAAGGGTTAGAATAGATGACATTAGAAGTCTCTTCTCTATGACCTTCTTTGATTCTCTTTAGTACAGTATACTACTTTAATAGATATAAAAAAGGAGATCTAGAATGGGTAAATGACTTGCCCAAAGTTTCAAATCTTGTTAATTTCCTAGTCAGGAATTTTACTTAGGTGCTCTGATTTCTAATCCTATTTTTTAAATCAATTTTTTAATTTAAAAATTCTTTTTTAAAATCTGACAACTAACAAGCATCCCCAATGAGTATTTGAATTTTCCAACAGACAAATTAATTGCATAAGAAATCATGAATTTCTATGTACTTCATTACAAAAATATTCTATCTATCTCTATATATTTAGGTTTTAAATATATACACATAAATTTATAAATATATCTAATAAATTCAGCATACTATTTTCAAAGCAATTTTGTATGTATGTGGTTCCTTTTGTTCATTTTTCTTTAAATATTTAATAAATTTCTATTCTTTTTTAAATAATGTTATCATTCACTTACTTTCCACCTTAAATTCCCTTTACAAGTAGAAAAAAGAGAACTTAGACAAATAAATATAGTAAACAAAACAAATTCATATATTGTCATTTTTGAAAATGTCTCATTCTGTATGAGTCTTTTACCTCTTTGTCATGAGGTGGATAGTGTACTTCATTACTGACTTTTGGAGTTATAGTTGGATTAACATTACATTGATCAGAGTTATCCAATTATCATTTTTTCATAACTGAGATTATTGTATATTTTCTCACTATATATGATTTATATGTAATTATACAATTATTTCAATTTCTTTATAGGGAATATTATACATGTCTTCAAAGGATTCTATGAAACCACACCTGTTGTTATTTTTTATGGTGCCATGATATTCCATAATACAATTTGTTCTGTCATTCCCCAACTGATGGGCAAAGTGCATGCTATATTTGTATATTGCAAATATTTGTATTTGCATTTCAAAGTATTTACTAATTTTTGATTTGTTCTTTAGGAATTATTTCAAGTCCTTTATAAATATCCATATTATCACCAATGGGGCTTTGAATAAAGCTGAATAGTTTTCCATGGTAATTTATTTTCAGGTTTTTTTTTAATTTTTGCCATTTGGAATATCATATTTCATATTCTTTCCTCTTTTATTTACTTGATCCAGATTGTGACTCTTCTATGTTTGATTTCTTTATTTCTTGGTCTTACTAGTGATGGTATTGTTGTTTTCCAACCTTGGAATTCCTTATTTGGCTTATGAGGTGCCATATTTATTTTGGAAGTAATTCAGAGAATAGCTGATAGATTTTTTAAAATTTTACTTTATCTTCTTGTTCTAATAAGCTAGGACTCTTTTCATTAATACCTTTTCAAAAAAAGGAAACATCTTCTTTTTCAGGCAATCCAATCATTCTGAGATTATCAATACTAAAAGTTTTTTGCTGTTTAATGAAGATTTTTTCTAGTTACATATAAAAAACTAACATTTATTTTTTTTAATTGAATTCCAAATTTTTCCTTCTCTCCTTAACCTCTGCCCTCACTGAGAAGTCATTTTGATGTAGGTTATACATGTGCAGTCATACAAACCATTTCCTTATTATTCATGTTTTGAAAGAAAAGACAATAGACAAAAAGCCACATGAAAAATAAAGTTTAAAAAGTAAGCTTCAATGTGTACTCGGACTCCATCTGTTCTTTCCCTGAAGATGGACAGCATTTTTCATCTTGAGTCCCTCAGAATGGTCTTAGATCATTTTTATTGCTGAGAAGAGCTGTCATTTATGGTTGATCATCATATAATATTGCTTTTACTGTGTGTACTGTGTACAGTGTTCTACTAGTTCTGCTCACTTCACTTGGCACCAGTTCATGTAAGCCTTTGCAGGTTTTTCTGAAAGTATCTTGCTCAAGATTTCTTACAGCACAGTTGTATTCCATCATAATCATATACTACAACATCTTCAGCCATTCCACAATTAATGGGTGTCTGCTCAGTTTTCAATTCTTTGCCATGCCAAAAAGAATGCTATATTTTTGTACACATAGGCCCTTTTACTTAAAAAATCTTTGGGATACAGATCTAGCAGTGATATTGGTAGATTAAGGATATGCATATTTTACATAGTTTCAATGCTGTTCGGAATGGTTAGATCAGTTGACAATTCCACTAACGGTGCTTTAGTGTCTTGATTTTCCCATAATCCTCTTAAACATGTCATTTTCTTTTTCTTTCTCATATATCATCAATCTGAGAGGTATTAGGTGGTACCTTAGAGTTGTTTTAATTTTCATTTTTCTAGTTGCTAGTGATTTAGAGCATTTTTCATATGACCATAGATAGCTTTAATTTTTTTTCTTTTCAAAACCATCTGTTTATATCCTTTGCCCATTTGTCAATTGGGGATAATTTTAATTTTTTAAAATGTTGAATCAGTTCTCTCTCTCTTTCTCTCTCTCTCTCTCTCTCTCTCTCTCTCTCTTCTCTCTCTATATCTATATATATACACATATACATATGTATATATTTGTATATATATTAAAGGAGAGATTTATGAGAGAAACTTGCTATAAATCATCTCCCCCTCCCCAGTTTTCTGCTTCCCTTCTAATAGTGGTTTTATTCTTTTTATTTATGCTAACCTTTCAAATTCCTTCCTTCCTTCCTTTTCTTCTGCTTCTCTTCTTTCTCCATTCTCCTTCTCTTCCTTGTAAAATTATTAGTTGAAAATATTACAATTAATTTCAAAAACAGTGCCTTAGTGTGTCTAATAACCGATGACACTGGCCAGAATATTTTTTTTTTAACCGAGATGAATATAGGTGAATAGATTGGGAGAAATTTTCTGGAAAAAATATCCTCTCTTCAAAAGAAATTTGGATATTTTTCTCTTAAGTTTCCTGGCCTAAAATGTCAGTGCGCCTACTACTATTAAACAGAAATGAAAATCAAGTTAGTGTACCTAAAGTGTGCTGGAGAGCAACAAGCAATGATGGTGAGCAATTGTGTACAAGAACAATACCAATGATCTGTTTCCTGTATCATTCTTTAGATATACTTGTAAAGTACTTTGAGTTTCTTACTAAAGACAAAAAGAACACAAGTAAATATTTACCTGCCAGGGTTTGTTACGTGTGGAATAAAATAGAAAAAAAACATTTATTAAGTACTTATCCTCTTCTATCCATTGTACTAATTACACTGACACTATGAATAGAAAAATGAAATATATTGCTTTCAAGAAATAAACCTCATTCTAGGAAACATACAAGGGGTTCAGCTCAGGACAGATGGAAAGCCTGATATACCAGAGAACCCAATGAGATTGTTTTTGTCCTGTTCTTTGTGGCTAAAAGCAATAGATCTTTCAGAATTTGGTGCCAGTTTCTTTCTGGGAAAACTGATCCATGGTCTGAGGAGGACCATAAAGGGTGTATGCACTGATGTTTACTAAACTGTTTTGAAGATCAAAGAAAATAATATATGTAAAGCACTTCACAAATCTTAGAGCCACTTTAATTATCATTGATACTACTTGATTTGTTTCTAAAAAAATTTACTAAATTAATAAATAATATGTTTTGTAAGAGGTTTTAATAGAAATGCATCAGGATAAGAATGACAAAAAAATTCCTTGAGGGTTAGAGACTGTTAATCAGAGTTTAATTTGAATAACTATATGCTAGACCTTAAACTAAGGTAAGAATCCAGAATATTATATTCAGAAGGGTAGAGTCAAGGTGAAGAAGAACGCAAGAATTCATATTAAGCAGAGAGCTATTTGGTATGGAGTAATGCAGAAGCCTGCCAGAAAGAGAACACTTCCCAAGTGACCTGTAAGCCTTACTTTTGATGGGCAACCAGCATTGGTCACATATAATAAGCAGTCAAGAACATTTTTTTCACTCATTTCATCTGATCCTTACAATCCTTGGAGACAGGTACTATTTCCCTGCTTATAGATGAAGACTTAAATGGAAACTGGGAATATTAGTAATTTGACCAGGAAAACACAATTAAGAAGTTTTTGAAGTATAATTGGAACTCATTGCCTGATTCTAAGATGTATGCTTTATCCACATTGCCACCTAGCTTCCTCTAAAATAAATAACATTTCTTTTTTTGACTATGTAACCAAATTGGGAGATAATGAAAGCTTGGCTTCTGTCAAACCACCAATTATGGTTAAATTGTGACCTATTTTTAAACAAAGAAAACCAACAAAATTTCTCCATGAACAGATGTTCCATCTAATTTTTTTGCTCTGGGGAGAGGGTTGAAATATCACATTGTGCCAGTGGTCCCATATCTATTCCTGCCTCCTTTTTGACAATAGAAATGAGAAGGGAATAGAGATGAGCAATATCAGGGTCAATGAACAGTGTCTTGAACATAGTAGGTACATAGTAAGTTTGTTGAAATAAATCAGCTGTGTCCAAGAGCAGATGGCCAATTATTGTATTCATTCCCTTAAAAAGATAAGCTATTATGGGAAAGAAAATCTTTTTTCCCCCTTTACCTCTTTCCTCTTTTCCTCTTACTTCTTTAACCATCTGCCATTAGTTTTTATAACCCCCATGTACATATACCCTTATACCCATGCACTAAGACTCTGTACCCCACTTCCACAAATCTTTTGTCTTTATTTAGAGAGAGAGATTCTCCATTCTTTGGAAAGAAACCATTGTCTGATTAGAGGAATAGAAAAGAAACTATATAACAAATGACAGTTTTTTTTTCCTCCTTTTCCCCTTATTCCCCAGAAACCTGTTTGCTTGCTATGGTCTCCCATGCTAGAGTCAGTAATTAGTTGTCTATCACAGCAATATCCTATAGTTAATGTTCATCATTGGCTATAATACAAACATAGCCCAAGAGCTTTGAACAGAGTAAATTACTAATTACCACCAGAGTACCTTTCTTCCTCTAGGAAAAGAGGCATGTCGAACATGGTTAACATGTTAAACATTTATTATGCAAATAATATGTGACAATTAAATAATAAGCAGATTTTCAAATATGCTCCATAGACTGGATTATAGATAATCCTAACAGGAGCATTTAGAGTAAAGTCCATGTCGCCAAAGAAATATATTCATTCAGGGAATTTTTTTTGAAAATGATAACATTACAGAATTTTTTAAAACAATGAACTAATATCATTTGTGTTCATTATACCTAGCATATCCACATTATATAAATAAGATTCCAGAGTGTTGTTTTACAGACAATGATAGATTAAACAATCTTTTTTTTTTTTTAAGTTGCTATGGTTAGCTAAGTTGTATAATTGATAGAATACAGAATCTTGAACCCAAAAAACCTGAGTTCAAATTTAACTTCTGACAGTTTCTAGCTATGCAGTCTTTGGCAAGTAATTTCATTTCTGTTATCTTCATTTTATGCATCTGTAAAATAGAGATAATTATATCACTTACTCTCAGGTTTTTTTTTAGGTCAAAATGAGGTACTTGGGAAAGGATAATTGTAAATATTCTATAATTGCTAATTATTATTGTTCTTATTCATAAGTTTGTTTTTTAAGTCTCCCTTTTTTCTTTTAAGTCCAGATTTGCTTATAGTTTTGCTTGTGATTAGTTTGAACACCCAGGTTTCCATTTTTGATATGAGCACAACAAAGCAAAACTAAAGTCTAATATCAAAGAAATTTTACTGTAAATCCTGTAACCACTTTGAAATCTGATAGTTGTCAGTGAATGTTGAGTTTAAAGGACAATGCTCATGACTATATGCTCTGGGCAGAATTAGCATTAATTCTACTACCTGAGGCACCCACCAGATGCCCATGGAGCGTCTGTATATTTAATTGCTTTCAAGCATAGGATTTCTCTTCAAAGGTAAAGAATCTCCTAGATTGGACGCTTCAGAAGTACCATAAGGGTTCAGAGAAAATAGTCTAGACCCTCTCCTGATATTTCCAGTAGCTGCTCTGCTACAGTTTCAGTTGCATAGAAACATCAAAAGCTTATCCTCATCCCTCCATATAAACAGCTGAGCTCCCCATGAAATGTGGGTAGTTGATTAAAATGATGCATTCTGTTTTATGGCTAATTTGGGTGCAATTGATGTTTTTAGCTTTACAAAACACCCAAATACGAATGCAGGTGGAAGTAATGTAAACTAATCCAAAATAAATGAAAAGCTAACTTTATGGTAACACATGGCAGGTCATTTTCTTTGTGTTTAAAAAATATGATAGAGAGTCATTAAATACTATGTATGTAAATTTAAGGGAAAAAAAAACTCTTCCAAGAAACCACAAAGAATGAATTCATAAGTCAAAAATGACAGTGATTAGATACTGAAATGCTGGTAAAAATGCTTTCAACAATTTAATAGTTGAGTCAGGAAGAAGATTTATCTTTAAGTATTTTATTCACATAGAGCTGACCTTATAATCTTAGGGTGATTGGAATAGACATTGCAACAGTATTATACCTATAACTAAATCATGATATACTCATATTAAATGGAGTAGTTTTAGTTTTTGCTCAAAAGGTTATGTCATTAAAACTTGGAGTTCATCCTTAGTTCTTGAAAGCTTTACTGATTAGACCAAGTTGATCCTAGCCGACTACAAAGACCTTAGGTAATGGATAGGCTTAGTGATGGACAGACACCAGAGGACCAGTCTGACTATATCTGGAGAAGTTTATTAAAAGATTGATCATAGCAACTGGTAAAGCCTGTCTAGTAATTCTAATAGGATCATAATTTATGATGGAGTGTATAACACCTACAGAAGTGAAATCAAAGGTTCTTGAAGTAAGAAATTTTAAATTACTTTTCAAGTCTCTTCATTTATGTTTATGGAAAGGTAATGAAGGAATATGACTGCCAGGAAAATAAACTAACCTTAAAAAGATAAATTGGTATATTGAAAAATAAAATAAATTCAGTACCCTATAATGGATATTACCTAGTTATATTTTAGAGTTATAAAAACCATTTCTCCCTCCCTCCCTCTCTCTCCCTCTCTCTCTCTCTCTCTCTCTCTCTCTCTCTCTCTCTCTCTCTCTCTCTCTCTCTCTCTCTGTCTCTCTCTCTCTCTCACACACACACACACACACACTGACTCAAACCTACATAAAATGAGTATTTGAAATTATATGCACATATATTCATAGACATATGTTAATGTTTGTACATATATACATATGCATGTAAACTTGCATAGAACAATATGAAAAATATTTAGAGCAAAGAAACACTTGAGTAATCATACAAAAATATGCTAATAAGGTTAGAAGTAAATCACTTTTTTTGGTGAAATCCCTCTTTTTTCCTATTGACTCATATGATGTTTAGAGAAACTTTCATTATTTCTGGGTAATCTTCAGATGACCAGTTTAGTCTTTTTCTCTCTGCTCCCTAGTCTCTTTGTCAAGTAGTTAATGGTCTGTAAACACATATGTGTCAAAAAGAAGATATTTTTTAATTAAAACTGTCAATGTTTTGTAAATTGGATAAGTTTTTATAATGTTAGCAATCAAGTACTAATTCTTCTCTTCTGAAAATTTGAATTTTTCTGTTTAATAAGACCAGTGAGGGGGAAAAAAAAGAAAAGATACACATCCAAAGAGATAATGTGAATTAATAGAGGACTCATCAACAGCTATTTTAAAAATATATATACATATAAAGAATGGATCAACGACATAAAGCAAAGGAAAAACAATAAATTAACATAGTCTTCTAAAATAATGTCATACTTACAGCTTTTTGAAGTTGTACCGAATCTCAAAGGCCATCTCAGAATGGCCTGAAGCTCTTGCTAATGTCTAAGCATAACAAAATACAGTTTTATCTAAGCCATTTGGGGGATATAAGAAGAGGTTTAAAGAAGGGATAAAATAAAAAAGTTATACATTTTGATAACTTACCTTTATTTGAAAGCAGGCAATATCTAGGCCAATAAGATAATTTTACCTCTAAAAATCAATTGTGGGAGCAGATAACCTGTTAAAGGTGTATCTGGTTTTAATTATAAATACATTAATTCATGAGAACAGTAAGATGGTGCAGTGGATAGAGCATGGAGCCTGAAGTCAAGAAAACCTGAGTCACTTAAAATCTGTGTGACTGGGCAAATCATTTAACCTCATTTCCCTTAGTTTCCTCATCTGTAAGTGAGCTGAATCAGAAATGGCAAACCAAATCAGTCTCTTTGCCAAGAAGACCCCAAATGGGGTTACAAAGAGTCAGGCATGAGTGAAACAATTGGACAACAACAAAAGTTAATTTATCCTTTTAATTCTAGGAGCAGGAAATTGGGCATTCTGTGCTAGGTAAAACTGGAGCCCATAATCTTCAGAGGTAAAAACAAATCCAGAAGCATGATTGTTTCCTTCTTCATTAAATTAAAATATGTATAACTGATTTCATTGAGAATGTAATAAAATATACTAAGAGAATAAAACTAATTATTAAAATACATTTAGAAAAGGAAGCAAAAAGGAGAATGGAAGTGATAATAAAAAAGGAGATTGGAGAGAAGGCAGAATTGGTCTGCTCTTATTTACCAAATGTTTCATTTCTTTAAAACTGTTAGGACACTGGCATTGCTCGTTGTCAATCATCATCTGGCCATAACTCCTATTACATATCTTCGGTCATACTTACCTTCTAAGCTATGTCTCCCCTTCTTGCAGAGAGAGAAGGGGTGGTATGGAGGAAGAGAATATAGATAGTAAAATGTCAGATAATAATTATTTAAATTTTACTGAAATGTAAAAAAATAAAGCCTATAGGCAAAATGTCAGCAGTTAAACTCCACTAGACTAAAGGCAATAAAAATGGAAGCATAGTTGGCATGTAACTGTTTTGTTCTGTATATTATATTTGTGAAGATGGGATTGACTATCCCCTTGCCTACTTTTAAATTTAATCAATCAAAACAAAGACACTCCTACTTAACGTTAAGTACTTACTAAAGTGAGATATATCTCCAGAAGCTACTGACTGCCCCCTGAGCAGCATTAAGCAAATGTAAAAGAGTGCAATTGATCCTTGTAATGAGGAGGAAGGGATAGAAAGTGACATAAAAAGGCACTATAAAAGATGATGAACTTCCTGTCTAAGAGGGGTTTGACTGGAATCTTGGGCTTGGAGGATCTTTGACTGGGACTACAGCTCAGAGCTATGACTTGGGTCTTCCTCCTGAAATTTCGGGTTGGAGGATCTTCTCCTTCAGGAATTTGCCTTGGACTTCAGTCTTTGGCTTTATTTGGATTTGGGACTCTGGCACTTGAACTGCTTCTGCTAAGACAGCTCTTGGATCTTCTCCCTTTGGACTTCAGGTTGTGCAGTGAAAAAAGCTGACCCTCTTTTTCTGGCTTCTGGAGATTTTAGTACCTGAGAAGCCTCCCCTTCTTGGAGGAGGCCATGTGACTTGAACCCTTGCTTCATTTCAACACCAAGTCCTCTGGCTGAGGGGTTAACCACTGTGTGGGTTGAGTTGGAGACCAGAGCAACATTTAGAGTGATAAGTTAGACTTCTTACTCTACCCTCTTTTACATTTCTCTTCTATCACTCTTTCCCTCTTTTTGTAAATAAAGCTGCTAAAAAAGCATTTTGACAAATGCTTGATCACATGGGTTGATGGGGATATGATTGGAGATATAGATTCTAAATGGTCACCCTAGTGCAAATATTAATAGTATGGAAATAGATCTTGATCAATGATACATGTAAAACTCAGTGGAATTGCTCATCAGCTATGGGAGGGAATTGGGGAAGGGGAGGGAAAGAACATGAATCTTGTAAACATGGAAAATGTTCTAAATTAACTAATCAAATAAAAATTTCAAAAAAAATAAATTAAGAGGCATTTTGACTTGAGCTGTATTAATTTTTAAAATTAGTGACCACATTCTTTCATATTTAGTCCAACCATAAATTTAATCCCTACATATTAAATCATGGACCTTGTCCATACTTTCCTAGTCTCCATCTCTCTGTTACTGCCTCTCTCTCTGTCTCTTTCTCTCTCTCTCTCTCTCTATCTCTTTTCTTCCTCCACTCTCTGTTTCAACCTCAATTTTTTTTCCCACTTCTTCACTGTCCCTCTCCATCTCTTCTTCCCATCTAGCCTGAGGATGGAAGTCAACTCAGAAGTTATTTATCTTAAATTCAGGTTCTCATTTTACCTAAAAAGGAACTGGATACTGTGCATTAATTCATGGTTGACTTCTGTCCTAGAGCTTTGGGAATACTTTGGAGACTTTGTCTTGGTTGCAGCTTCACAGATAGACAAGAGAGAACACTGCTCTGGAATGAGCATTGATTTGTCCCTGTAGTCCGGCACTGAAATGAGTTCAAGTGCTCCCTTGAAGACATATGCCCAAATGTCATTGTTTATGACAAAATACCAGCCCTGGTAAATAGACAGGTAGAGCCTTCAGCATCCTTGAATTCTTTTATCATCCTTACTTTCACTTTCCAAAGCTTGTGTTTGTGGTTATATATGTTGCATGAAAGTTTCTCTACAAGCCCATCAATAAAATTTATTTCTCTGCTGAGGAAGTATCAGAAAACATCTGACCCTTCTGTCTCCCTCCAGGTAAGGAATAGAACTACTTACTAGTGTTTTCTCTACCGAGGAAAAAACTGTTCCAAAAGAAATGACATGAACATTTAGGGAAGCAGTGATTATGAAGAGCCACCAAGATTTAATGAAGAATCTTGCCAGCTAATTTCATTTCCATTTTTTATCAAGGTTGTTAGACAGAGAAGGGACACTAGATTTAGAGAACATGATTTTGATTTCTTTTTTTATACTTAAAACTTATGTGACATTGGGAAAATTATTTTATATCTGGTTCTCATTGTTCTCATTTGTTAGAAGGGGGATTGGAATAGATGGAATCTAAGATACCTTCCAGCTCTAAACCTATGATCCGATGATTGATAGGAGATGGTAATTTCACAAATATAGTTGCATCTCTCTATGCCTCAGTTTCCCAAAATGTAAAATGGGGTTAGTACTTTCATAATGGATTTGAAATCTTTGCAATTTCCAAAGTGCTATAGAGTTGTCACTTATTAAAATAAAAAAGTTATTTGTGTGATGGAATACAAGTGTACTATAAAAATGATAAGCAGGATAGTTTCAGAAAAACTTAAGAAGACTGATAGAAATTCATTGAAAATGAAGAGAATAGAGCCAGGAGATCATTCTAAATAGTAATAGTAATATTGTATAATGATCAACTGTGAATAACTTAGTTCTTCTCAGCAATATAATGAATAAATAAAATTTTGAAGGACTTATGATGATAAATGCTGTTCACCTTTAGAGAATACTAAATGAAGTCTGAATGTAAAATGAAGTATATATTTTTTACTTTATTTTTCCTTTTTTCATTCTTTTTTTGGTCTGTTTTTTTTTCAACATGGCTAATGTGGAAATATGTTTTATATAATTACACAAGTATATATATCAAAGTGCTCAACTTCTCAAGGAATAGT
The DNA here is from genome assembly GCF_027887165.1 of Monodelphis domestica. NCBI lineage: Eukaryota > Metazoa > Chordata > Mammalia > Didelphimorphia > Didelphidae > Monodelphis > Monodelphis domestica. The sequence continues at coordinate 156,529,926 of NC_077234.1, forward strand.
GTGAGAAGGAGAATCTGATCTCTTTGGCTCCTATGAGCTCAGTTATCATCTCAGTGAAAATGACTACTAAGTCTGAATAGTCAGCCCTAACCTAAACTCACCTTGCTTCAACTTCCTTTTGTGTTCCTCTAACTAAATGTCTTATAGATATCTCAAATTTAACACTTTCAAAATAGAATTCTATTATTTCTCTCTTTCAAGTAACTGTATTTAATGTCAAGAGTTCAACAATTCTTCCTGTGATCCAGGCTCAAAACCTTGGTTTTATTCCCAACTACTGAGTCACTCAATACCCAAATGTAAATATCGTATATGTTGCCATGCCTTGTTTTTTCTCCCTGTACAACTTGTATATATCCCATCCTCTTTTTTTTCACACACATACACTTGGTGCAGGATTTCTTGGTATCTCATGGACTACTACAATAACTTCCTACTTGGCTACCCTGACTTAAGTCTCTCTCTATTCCAGTTTATCCTCTATCCAAATGCCAAAATTAATCCTCTAATGTGCAAGTCTGACCATTCCACTCCTCTAATCAATAAAATCTATTGGCTCTCTATTGCCTCTAAGATCAAATTTAAATTACCCTTGAATTTAAAGTCCTTCATGACTTAGTCCCTTTTTTCCTTCCATCTCCTGTTATACTTAATTCTCCACTGGGTACTTTGACTCCCTTGCTCTACCTTGTGCCAAATACTCTGTCCTGACTGCCTTTTCACTGTTTCCTTTACTGAAATTCTCACTTTACTTCAGTCTACAGGTCTTTCTGTCTTCCTTCAAAATTCAGATCAGATCTTACCTTCTGGGGGAAGGCTTTTCTGCCTCTCCTTATTGGTAGTACCTTATTTCTGAGGAAAAGTAGCCTATATATCTTTTATGTATTTATGTTTTATACGTTATTGTTGTTCAGTCTTATTCTGTCATGTCCAACTCTTCATAATCCTATTTGGGGTTTTCTTGGAAGAGATACTGGGGTGATTTGTTTTTTTTCTCCATCTCTTCTTACTAGCAACTTATCCATGGCCACACAAGTTAATAAATGTCTCAGGAAAGATGAATTGACCTGATTCCAATCCCAATGTTCTCTCCATTGTGCCATCTGGGTGCCCCGTTATTGAGATGATTCCTCTCCTGGTAGACTAAGGGAATGCTATTAATACTAAAACCATGTTGACTTTTCTTTATATCCCAAGCATTTAGCCAAATACCTACCATTTGTAAATCTTTAATTGATGATTGTTGGCCAACTGACTGAATGACCAGATCTAACAGGAAATCTTAGATCCCATTATATGTTATTTACAGGATTTCAGTCTAATCTCTGAATTTTTCTGGGCTTTAGTGTCTTCTTCCATAATATGAATAGGTTAAATTATACAATTCAAAGATTCCATTTACTTATAAATATATAGTCCTGTAACCTTAGTCATCACATAATTCTTAGATTGATCTTACTTTGGAACAGATATCCAATAGAGAAATATGTCCTTGGTACTGTTGAATCAACATTTTTTTTAAATCAATGACAGACTTAAGGGTTATATGTCAGTTGTTTTCAGGTATTGCTGAAGTGTGGAGTGATACTTTTATTTTGGCCTCAGAATGCAGAACCTAGAGCAGTGGCTATAAGATATGAACATATATTATATTGATGCAAGGCAGAAATGTTAAACAAATGACAATTTTCCAGAATTAGGATGGAGTATATTGGAAGTGCAAGCCAATTCTTGATGCCATCACTTTTCTGCTCACGGATCTGTCTCTGGCAAAAATACCTAATCATGCTCTCTTAATATTTATTGGCATGCATATGCTTTGGCTGGGCTATATATTACTGTGTTCATTCTATCACTCCTCTCTGCCTGTCATCACTAGTAGAGTGTTTGTGTGTCATGAAAAAAAGGCCTACAGAGTTAGACTAATCTGAGCTATCTTCCACTTTCTCTCATCTTTTAACTCCCATTCTTCCTAAGGATAGTCTGTAGTCCTAGTGTCCCAACAAAAAGCCTAATGTGTAATAGCTGCTTAAATATTTTTATATTAATTCCCAGGATACAAATGTTCTACAAACATCTTTCTGTCTCTTTGTCTATCTGTCTGCCTCTCTCTCTCTCTCTCTCTCTCTCTCTCTCTCTCTCTCTCTCTCTCTCTCTCTCTCTCTCTCTCCTCTGAAAACCCCATGAAATTTGATCCTTTAATAGGAAAATCCACATCATTTCTCTTTAGTACATTTCATCTCTTGCTCTCCATTTGAAACTTTAAGACTGCCTGAAGAGAAGAGACCAAAGACATATGAAGAAGGAAGATGAAGAATACTTTCTATCTTGTTTTACAACCTAAATTTAGCTACAATTGAATTAACTGGGTTTTGGCTGTCCAAATTGACTAGATAGCTATATAGAAAGATAAAAAGTGAATAAGATTGGGGGATGTTAGAATCATCAGATTTGTAAACTCAATCCAGTAAAAATAAAAAGGGTAGAGAATGAGAGGAGATAGAGCCAGAAGGAATTATTGCTAATTGGATTTGATCTTATTTCTTCAACCTTGCTACACATGGGCCTGGAGGCCCAAGTGATGTGTGTATTCTATAAATCTGAATGATAAAATTGAATAAAAAATGTGGGATCTTAGAAAAACTAGGATAAGATAGTCTTCTTTGAAGTTCCTTATACTTTCTTATGGTGCTGGAACTTAAAAATATTGGCTAAGACTTTGGTCAGGTTATTTATTTAAGTTCTTATATAAAAAGCATAATAAAACAATCTTCAAAGAGTCTTCTGAAAGTAAACATTAATTATACCAATTTAAATTAACTCAAATCCTTCTTTTTATTTTAATTTTTTATTTTTTTCAAGGTTACATGTCTATGCAATTTTAATTTTTTTCTGACATTTTGCAATCCATGTTCTCCTCATCCCTTCCTCTCCTCAAGACAACAAGTTATATACAATACATCCATCCATGTTTGTCATGTTGTAAAAGAGAACATATTTCTTACAATACAGAAAACTCATTGAGAAAATAAAATTAAAAAGATATGATTCAAACTTAGGTTTTTCTAAAAACAATGAAAAACACAGAAATCACTTACATGGAGTGGTGCAAAGTGAAATGAGCACAACTAGCAGAATGTTGTACACAGTAACAGCTTTAAAGTGAATGATCAATTGTGAATGACTTAACTATTATCCATTATCCAGGTCAGCTCCAAAGGATTCATGACGAAAAAAGCTATGCACTACCTTATAAGGAATAGTCTAAATATAGATTTAAGCATGTCATTCTTCATATTATTTGCTCCATGAATTTTTATTTAGTATATGTGATATTTGTCTTCTTTTACATGATGAATATAGAAATGTGTATTATAAAACACATGTATAAGCATTTTCATATCATCTGCTGTCTTGGAAAGGAAGGAGGGGTAACAGAGAGAGAGAGAGAAGATGGATTACAAAATACCAGAAAATTATTATTGAAATTGTATTGATCTTTAATATGTGAAAAATGGGAAAAAAAATGAAAAATAACCCATTCAATTCAACATCATGGTATTGACAAAATAATTAGCACTCCTAAATCTAGTGTAGTGGGTTAGAGAATTCATTGTGGGGAATTAAGAGACATGGTCTCTAACTACTTGTTCTAACTTGCACCTTTTCATTTATAAAATAGACCAGTTGGACTGAGTAATCTTTTGAATCAATCCTACTAGCATTTATTAAGTGTGTCAATACAATGCTGATCAATGGTCCCTTCCATCTCTGAAGTCATATGGCTCTACGAACACAAAAAGAACAAACAGAAATATTAGATAACATTATATATTTATAGAAAACATATATTTTGTGTATAACATGTATATATGTATACCCCTAGTGCTACAATTTCCTTATTCCCTTTTATTTAAATAATTAAAAATATAACAAAGGAGAACATCAAATGATCAATATCAGAAGTTTTGAGATTTTCAAGGCCAGCTCTTTGATCTCAAGAAAAAAATCTGGGATTCATTAATGGAAAATGACCTGTCAAAGATCACACGCCACTTAGTATATGAACTGTAATTTGAATTCAGACCTTTAGACCCTCAGTTAAGTTCTTTTCTAATAATGCTATAATGACCTCTATTAGATCCTTACCTTTCTAGTTCTTTTATTTTCTCCCTGTTATTAGATAAAAGGAGATACCTGGGACTGTAAAGGGTAAAGTCATTCACTGTCCTACAAATGACTCAATCAGGGGTGAATAATGGCCCTGACAGATGTGTTAGGAAGTCATCAATTCATAGAGGACAGATCATTAAAGTTAGCCTGGCTCTCTTTCTTTCAGACTGGAGTCAGGAAGATTTGAATTCAAATCCAATTTCACACATTTAATAGCTGTATAATCCTGAAAAAAAAAGTCATGGAACATCTATGTGGCTCAATTCCTTTAATGATAAAATGGGGATAACAATAGCATCTTTCTCCCAGGGCTTTTGTCATTTTCAAACACATATACACAAGCACACAAAAAGAACATCTATGTTTTAGTTTGGGAAATTTCACTCCTTGCCAGTGTCACATATACTCATGAACCTTCAAAATATTAAGACAATTTAGATAGACATCTATACCTTGAAAAGACCATACAGCTATAAAAAATGGAGACTTGAATCCAGGACTTCAATCCCCAGAAGTCCTTGCTCCACTTCCCCAGAATGCTTTGTAATATCACTGAATTCTCACCTGGGCCGAGATCGAGAAGGGGTATTTAACCTGATTGGAAAAGGTTTTGGCTTTCTTCTTTTCTTGTCTCCACTGGCAAACAGACACATCTCATGATGTGAGTGAAATTTGGGTGGGCCTCATGGCCCACCTAGCACGTGCTTCTCTTGCTTGTATTTCTTTAACCCTTCACCTTTAATAAACCTCATAAAAATAATACTCCTTGCAGAGAGAAACTAATTTCTACCTGCCTTCAGTCTCCCTAAATTTTAATCTTAACACAGCCCATCTAGTTCAAAATCCCTAATGCAGATGATGAAGACATTAAAGTGAAAGGAGTCTTTTGTTGCTGTTCCATTGTTTCAGTCATCTCTGACTCTTCATGAAACCTTTAGGAGTTTTCTTGGCAGATATATTGGAGTGGTTTGCCTTTTTCATCTCCAACTCCTTTTCTCCAGCACAACAGTTTGTGATTGCAAAAATGACACAGGTTGTAAGAAGCAGGACCAGGATTCGAAATTCATTCCTCTGATCACAAATCCATCATGTCTTCTACTGTTCTATTCTACCTCCCCATTAGTACATATAATTATGAATATGCACAGCCTTAACTACGAACTTGTCCCTTAAAGTTTATGATATAATATTTCAAGATGTACTAAATCTTTTGGACTATTTTATTTCAACAAATTATTTTATTATTTTGTCTCTATCATTCTGGATTTTTTAGTTTGTTTAAGTCTTTGGGATTCTGAAATAGTTGCTCTTCAGTAGTTACATATTTGGTTCTCCTTTTCTTTCCATAATTTAGAATACTTGCTTTATTTGTTGTATTTCAGAAATTACTTAAATCCCTAATTTTCTATAAATACATTCTATCTATTAAGCTACTCACTCCATGCTTTCAAAACCATAATAGCCTTACTAAAATGATAGGATAGTTAACTTCCAAAAAATGGAACCTTGTCAACATATATTTCTTTGGGTTGCATCAAAGGCAAAGCATGACATATTAGATAGGGAGTTTGGACTTGAAGTCAACAAGATAAGTTCAAATTCTTCTTTAGATGATTATTAATTGTTTGTCTTGGGTCCATCATTTAACCTCTATCAGTGTAGAATTTCTAATTTGTAAAATAAGGAAATAATAATAGTAATGTCTCAGAGTTGTGGACACATGCATATGTGTATACAGATGTGTCAAGAAGGCACATATATATGTGTGTATATGCACATACATATACAATACACATATTCATGTGTCTACACACATGTATGAATGTACATATGTTTTATATGTATGAATGGTGAATAGAAGTCTAGTGAAATCTTTACCAACCCAAGGCAAAATGTGTAGATGAATGATGACCAAGGCAATGTATTAAAAGAAGGGAAAAAGTGGCTACAAAGTGAGGGTGAAAAGTAGTAGATGGAGAGTAAAATATCCCTCTGGTATATACCTACTTTTGAAAGTCCCAGAGATGCACTACTAAAGTAGTGCTTGTTCAATTCTCTTTTAATGAGTTACAAAAAGACAAAGAAAATAATTCCATGTGATTTGGAGGAAGTGAAACTTAAAAAAAGACAGGATTTTGAGAAGTAAATTAGGAATATATTGGAAAAGTGGTAGATATTGTGTATGAACTCAGTGAGGTAAGAGATGAGGTATGAAATTAAAGAAATATCTGGTAAAGAAAAGTAGTAAAAATAAGATGTAAAAATTAACATTCTACTAGAAAAGGAGGAAATATAAACAAAGCAATGTCATTAAAGGCAAAATGTGTTTTTAAAAAGTAAACATCTAGATAAAGCAGCAAAGCAGGAAGACATGATCATTAATTCTATACTTTTTTATTTTGCTTTTTTTCTGATACTGGAAGGCATAGGGGAAATGGAAAGACATCATATCAAAGATCTCAAACCTGAACAAGACAGACATATTTTTTCCTAGGGGAATTCAATGCAACAAGTGTTTACTTGACAAATAATTTTTGACCTACCCTCAAAAAGCATATTCCTTCAGATAAATTACATAAATAAGTACAAAAACCAAAACACTAACAGTATCAAGAAATCAGGAAAGGGCTCGTAGTGGCAGCATTTTTACTTGGCATTGCAGAAAGCTAGAAATTTCAAAATCTAGTTGTTAGAAGGAAATGTATTTCAAAATTTGGGGACAGTTTGGATAAAGGTGAGAAAGTTTGAGATCGAAGTCTATATATAGATAATGGTAAGTAAGTCATTTGGGGTTGAATGCAGATTATGGAAGAGAAAGGAAGAGGGTTGAAACATGGAGATCCATGTAGATATCTAGGCTTCTAAATTCTTTGTACTGTCCTGACTAAGATCATTTTATCCATATATTCTCCTGAAGTTCCATTTGTTTAGTGATTTTCATGACACTTGTCCCAAAACATAGTGCTAAACCACAACCTAACACTATGCTAAATATAAATCCTTTGTAAATTTAAATCTTGTCACTGCCAAATAAGTATCAACCAAACCAAAACACACACCTATTTATATGTTTGTTCTCTTTAACTCTTGTTAAAATACTAAAAAAAATCAGATTTCTCAATATTTTCAAAATAGTACTAGAATTTCCTTAGGTATCCACATTATTACAAAATCTAACTCTGTAGTCAATAAGTTAATCTTTTAAAAGTAGAATAAAATTGCACATATCCTTGAAAAAGTTCAAGCTCACAACAGTTTTTGAGTTTGTTTGAACTACTATGGTCCAGATGTTTAGCTTCAAGTGAAACCTTGAGAAGAGCTGAAACAACGCCAAAGAGAAACATATGATGTGAAGATCTGTTAGGGGAATATGTAATTATAGCTTTTAACCTTGACCAAAATGAAATTAGTATTTATGATCAAAAAAGAAAAGAATAAAAGCACTGCTAAAATCTTGTCAGTTCAAAATGTTACCTTTGAGATGGAGACTGTTTGTCATTTCTTCCATCACAATTTGTAGTGTCAAGAACACTGATCTTGGAACCAAGGGACTGAAGCTTAAGTCCTAACTACACACACACTCTCTCTCTCACACACACACACCCCTATTTATATGTTGGTTCTCTTTAATGTCATTTTTACGTCCTCTTTAAACTCTTTAAGGATTGTGATATTAGGCACAAGGTTCATGATTAAATTTGTCTTGGTTCAATCATGGGGAAAATTTTGTTGTGATAATTTTCACATTTTGTCACTTTTATTTGTAGTCTAATTTCAGTTTTATTCCTTGTCTTCCAGTGATAACTTTGCTTAAATAGATATTTTGCCAATATTTCTTTAGGTTAGTCTTACCTTCCATTGTTTCTAATTGTTTTATTAGTCAATATTGTTCATAATCACCCATCATCCTTCCTCTCAAGATTTTAAAGAAGTTAAGGATCAAGTCTCTTGTTGCATTTTGCAGCTACTTCTCTCAGTTTGGAAAATAAGTCAAATATTTGTTGACTAACTAGAATCTTTTAACCCACTTGTTGTAGCAAGTACTTTACTTGTCCTATTTGTCCTAATTGCCTACACAAGTCAAATCAAGAAAATAAAGACTATCTACTATCTGTGGTTGGTTTGTTAATTTCTTGATGAAATACTATAATTCAATGTACTGTTTACTTGTGTTATCCAATATCCATTTAAAAAATTCAGGTAGCCTACTTATATAATTGAAGGTTAATTTTTATAATTGTATATATAACGTTTTCTTATTACTCTTTCTTCTATAGTAGAAAACTTGCTCTTAATTCTGTCAAGTGAGTGGTCTAACTTTCACAAATATTTGAATCAGATGATGTCATTGCTCATAATAATCATTTTTTCTATCTGTTGAATTGTTGTTGATTTCATTCCTTGAGAAATGGCATTAATTTCTCATCATCATTACTATTAAGCGTCATTCACTAATACTATCCAGGGTAAAGTCGAAATTAATAAGAAGTATTTCCAGTGCTCTGTTATGTGCATGTTTTGCCAGTTGCACAAAACCCTGAAATGCTATAGATAAGATTGTTATTCAAGAGACTTGGTCCTAATTGCCTACACAAGTCAAATCAAGAAAATAAAGACTATTTACTATCTGTGGTTGGTTTGTTAATCTAATGAGGCAGTTCATAAAAACATATATTTTGGATTATTGAGAAAGGAAAATAATCTGGAATGAGAATGAACTGAAGAAAGAAAGCAATTGGATTGATTTTCTTTGGATTCGGGTTTTCTATAGATTTGTATTAGCAAAATAAACACTGACATTTATATGTAGTATATATTTGATATATAAAATAACAAAAAAAATACATATATATATATAAACTATAAGTATATATGTGATTTTTATCCTTAGTCTTTACACTTTGGCCCCTCATGACAACTCGAGCCCTCTCTTATGACAAAAATAAACAAAAAAAATCTGATAATTACATATATATGTATGTATGTATGTATGTATACAATAGTGTGTCCCAAAAGTCCGCTTCCTTTTTTCATTGAGGGAAGGAGCATGTATTACTGTTTTCTCCAGCACATTCATTCCTACTGCCAATTGATTACTCACTGTATAACTTGAAAATGTTCATCATTTTAATCTCAATACTCGATAGGCGTTTCAGTATGATGGTTATGAGTCATGGAATACTAGCTTATGAAGTGTTAAACCTGGAGATTAACCAAAGGGCAATGGTAGAAATGCAATACAGCTTATTACTAATAAAAATTTCATTTTGAAAGTTGCATGAAATATATTGCTAGAGAAGTATTTGATTGGAAATATAGGTATGTTTGAGAAGAAACAAGAGTGAAGAAGTGATGAAATCTCTGATCCCTATTCTGACTTGCCTAATGTTAAAAGAGCTAAAGGTTTCCAGCAGATATGGTACACTCTTTGTTCACAATTTATAGGGAGAGACGAAAGGACAAGATTTAAATAGAATGAAAAGTTGTCAGTAGCCTTCAGTCTTCATCCCAGAGAGAAAAAATAAAATATACCCACATCCATAATGATCATCCTGTTTGTCATTTTTTATGGCACAATCATAATCCATTATGATCACATACCACAACTTGTTTAGCCATACCCAAAATGATGGACATTCCTTCAATTTCCACTTCTTTGACACTGCAAAAAGAGTTGCTACTAGTATTTTTGTACAAGAAGGTCTTTTTCCTCTATTTATGAGTTCTTTGGCATACATACATACTACTGATATTACTGAGTCAAAGAGTTTGATGGCCCATAGTTTGATGGCTCTTTGGATATGGTTAAAATTTTATTCCAGATTGTTGCATCAGTTCATAGCTCTACCAGCAGTATATTAGTGCCCCCAGTTATTACACATGCCCTCCAAAATTTTTCATTTTCCTTTTTTGTCATATTAGTCAGTCTCATAGGTGTGAGATGGTATCTCAGAGTTGTTTTAATTTGCATTTCTCTAATGGTAATTTGGACCATTTTTTCATCTTACTAAAGCAAGTTCTAATTTCTTCATCTGAGAACTTCCTGTTCATATTTTTTGACCATTTATCAACTGGGGAATGACTTATAGTCTTATAAATTTGGCTCATTTATTTATATATTTGAAAAATTAGGCCCTTCTCAGAGACACTTGCTATAAAATTTCCCCCTACTTTTAAAATTTCCCTTCTATTATTTGTTGCATTGGTTTTGTTTGTGCAAACACTTTTTAATTCTATGTAGTCAGTTACCTTTTATTCTCATAAAGTTCCCTGTGACTTTTTAGGTCATAAAATTTTTTCTTATCTATATGTCTGACAGGTACACCATTTTTAGTTCCCTAATTTGTTTATAGCATCACCCTTTCCACTTAGTTTTTTTTTTTAATTTGAGTTCAAATTTGGCCTCAACCACTAGCTATGTGACCCTGAGCAAGTCATTTAACTGTGTTTGCCATAATTTACTTTTATGCAAAATGAGCTAGAGAAGGACATTCCAATATCTTTGCCAAGAACATTCCAAAAAGGGTAATGAAGTCAGATACATTTGAAATGACAGAATAATGATAATAATAATAACAAAAATTGAATCCTTTAGTTATTCTCTCATTCAACTTTCAACACTCTGATGTTGCTTAGAGATTCCTGTCTCTTCCTAGACTTTCTCTTCTCTGTACCCATTCCTAACACTCAATATTGCACCTTTTCTTCAAGCCTCAGGTCACATGCCACCTTCTGCATGAAAGTTTTCCCTGAAATATTGGGTCTTTCTCTCTTCTGTGCTGATACAATATGTTCTTTGTACTTCTGTACTATAATGAATCCATTTTATTTATTATATTGAATTAATTTGTGTCTCATTTGACATAAATTGTAAGCTACTTGAAAGATGTTGCCTTGAACACAATGAGAACACAATAATGATTTCTTAAATTTAATTGATTCCTTGTGTCAAAATGATCAAATTATTTTGATGAAATACACTTTACAATACCCTTTATGGAGGAAAAAAAATTTGCTATAAGATTTAAAAAAGAGAAAAGATCATGATATAATTTACTCATCCAAAGACAGATGATACATAATTGATCAGTCAATTTTTCAACACTCCTAAGTGAACCTGGTATAATTATTATTCTGAAACTGATAAAGCATATTTCTAACAAAATGTCAAAATAAATGTGTTTGCTTGGCAGTTTTTAAAAATGGAGAGCCATCTATATATTTCAGTTTATTTACTTACTTGCTTGTTCATCTATTTATTTAACATGGAGAAATTAGAGGTAATTACTTACTGGTTTAAGGTATATCTATTGGTCAGACTCCCTAAAAAAGTTCCTATGTAAAACAATAAAGGGAACATACTAATCAGTAGAATCAGTTACCTATTAGTATAATGAAACTGTATCATAGTCACATTATAAAACAGAATTTATTTTCATCCTAATGGGGGAAAAGAAAATCTGTGCAGAGTGTTCATTACTCATCCAAATGAGAAGCATGTAGAATTGATGTTCGGTGCCAACTTTAAAGATTTGATTAAAAGAGATAATATTTAATTACTACCAATTATGCTAGTAAGTAGAATGATTTACAGGTCAATGATAAGACTTCATTACTTTCATTTAAAACAACATTAATTCACAACACAGAGCATTTTTAAAATTAAGAATGTTTTATGCAAATATTGAAAAAAATCATTTGCAAGCTTTAAATGGAAACTTGGACAAGGGAAGAACACACAATTTAACCATCACCTCTTGATTAAAGGTCTTCATTTTTCCAGGATTAATGTGAAGTGAGTACTGAGATAATGAGCATAAATCAGTTCCCAAGAGCGTTTTTCAGTGAAGTTATGATCAATTTCCTTGGAAAATATTGCATAGCTTTTTATTTGATTAGGCAGATTAAATAATGTGACTACACCATATAAAATGGTACAATGTGAATTTGTGTGTGTTTTTAAAAAAAATGTTGAGTTTAATATGTCTGTCACTGTAAGATGTAAGTATTGAATTTGTGATCTGGAAGGATCTTGGAGAGTTTATAGGCTCACTTCAAGTTAAGGCTACATTTTAATGCTATTAAAAGGATTTTCCAGAATTTCTTCTTTAATACATCACATTATTTAAATAATTTAAGATTTTTAAATCTAATCTACAACTGAAAAGATTCTTAGAGATAATCTCCTCTCATTCACTTATTTGACAGATGTGGAATAGAGAAGTATCTTTGCTAAGGTGACATAGTTAGAGACCTTATATTAGAATGCAAATCTCTCATATCTCAGTGAAGTATTTATTTTATTTTCTAGGTTTCTTTTTATTTACTAGATTTAATTTTTAGCTTGCTTTCTTCTCAAGTATTTTCTCTTTATAATTATAGTTTAGCCTTAGATTTGAGAAATTATTATTTTTAAGGATTGTCACAGTTAATAACTGAGAAAATACTGAAAATAGGGAGATAAATGAGGACAATGTATAAAAGAGAATGCTAGATTTAAGTGGATTGAGAGCAAACTATTAATGGTCATATTTCCCATATGATCAGCCACAATGCTTCAAAAGAAATTACTAAAATGCTCTTACCATTGTGAATATTATTTTTATATCAATACATTGAAAATGAAGATGAAAGACATCATATAAACATTAGACTTCAGGGATGCAAAAGTCATTATTGGTTTCTATTTCCAGCACTGTCTGAAGCTCAAATTGTAGAGTAAAAAGGTATTTGTATATTTTTTTTGCTGTCTTTGATATTGTTGAGAAAGTTGAAAGAAGCAAAAAGTTAAGTAGATAACTTAAAGTGAAGTAGGTGAGTACTATGAACATATAATATGAAAATAAAAAAAAACTTTTTTAGCCAATTAATTAATTACATATTGAAATGTAACCTTAATTTATTGTTTAATAGGGTGTATATTTTTAAATGAAGAGTTTCAATTGAATTTTCATCCAGTTATTACATCTATGTTTAACTTGGTTAAAAATATATTAACTTGGCCAATATAAAAATTAGCCTTAATGGGCAAAGAAGAAACATTTAATAGATATGAAACTATAAATCTTTATAAAGTATTAATTTCTCATTGGTGTACTGTTCTGAACTTTCTTTTACTCTCTCCTTTGGATTTACATGTTTCATTGATAATATGATTTCCTTTTTCTTTTTATGAACATCACTATTATTGCCTTATCAGCCCACTCCTCTTTAAAATCCCTTCCCCCCACCACCCACCAAAAAGCTATCTTTTAACTCTGTTACTTTCACAATTCATCTTTTGGCCAATGTGTGGAAAGCATGTTTGATCATCAGGCTTCTATACTCAAAGCTAGTGGTAGCATTAAGTAAAATTCTTCTTGCACTCATTTTTTGTTTCCTTTTGCTATTTTGGCATAGAAATATAAAGTATTTTCTTAGTCTTGCTCATTCATACCAGATCAGATCATACCAATCTTCCCAAGTTTCTTTCTCATCATTTCTTAGAGTATAAGAATAATCTTTTAATTTGCATATCAAAATTTATTTAACTTGAATCTCTAGTTCTTTTCTAGAAAACGTACTGTTATTTCTGTTTTTTGCCCATTGGCTATTTCCATTTTGGAGGGGATGGTATCAATGGGATATTACAATCCATTTGTACTAATGAATTGAAGAGTAGTCATAAGGCTTGTGGAATCAATCAACTTTCCTGGGTCAATTTCCTCTTCTTTAAAGGACAAGGATAATATTTTTCATTCTGATTACTCTATGGAGTCTTTGTGATAAACTGTAATACCAAAAGCATATTAAATTAAAAAAGATGGACCTTTTTAAAATGTGAGAAGTTAGAGTTTATTAAAGAAATAATTATACAAGTTCATTAAAGAAACATATCCTATTTTCCAACTCCTTTTTAATTCTATGTCCTTTTTAAAAATCTGTCTAATATATAAAAATAAATAGTTACTGGCATGATAGGTATTATTGTATAGGAGAGAGAGATAACTGGCCTAAAATATGGAAAAATATGAGTTCAAATCATGACTCAGGAAGCAAGATGGTATAGACCTAGAGTCTGTACCTAGACCTAGAGTCAAGAAGATCTGAATTCAAATCTAACCATAGTCACTTCTTTGCTCTGTAATCCTGTAACAAACTTCCTTAACCTCTGAGCCTTAATTTCTACATCTGTAAAATGGTAAAATAGACATTTAAAACATGCCTCAACCGTGACCTGATCAAGATCAGAGTAAGATCAAAAGCTTATACCTAAGCCTAAGGTGAGTCTTTAATCTATCAGCATCACAAGGATCAATTGAATCAGCAGGGGGAAGACACTTCTCAGAGTTATCAGCCTTCAGACCATCACATTATGCCCCCAAGCCTAATTATAATTAGACAAGAAAAATGAACAAACAACAAAAAAGCACCTAACTCTAAATAATTTTATGGAGATAAAAGAGTAAGATAAAGACACAAATGGAGACAGTGAAAACAAAGGAAACACGCCCAAAGTCCAAAAGAAAAAATATGAATTTGACATAAATTCTGAAAGAACTCGAAAAAGACTTTAAAAACCAATGAAGAGAGGCAGAGGGAAAATGGGGAAGAGAAATAAAAGTGATGCAAGGAGAAAGGAAAGTGATGCAAAAAGAAATGGGCCAAATGAAAAAGGAAAACCAAAACCTGACAGTGAAAATCAGGCCTAAAAAATCAGAATTGACCATCTAAAACTAATGATTTCATTAGAAATCAGGAAACACTAAATCAGAATCAAAGGAATGAAAAAATAGAGGAAAACATGAAATATCTTATTGAAAAAAGCATTGACTGAGAATATAGATCTGTCTACCTGAAAGCCACGATAAAGAAAAAAAAATGGATATCATATTACAAGAAATTATCAAAGATAACTGTCCAGAGATCCTCAAACAAGAAAATAAAATTGAAATTGAAAGAATTCACATATCACCTCCAGAAAGAAATCCTCAAGTGACAAATTCCAGGAACATAATAACTAAATTTAAGAACCACTAAACCAAGGAAACAAACTTCAAGCAGCCAGAAAGAAATCATTCAAATACCAGGGATATACAATCAGTATCACACAGGGCTTATTGGCTTCTACATTAAAGTATTGAAAGGCATGAAATATAATATTCTGTAAACCAAAAGATGTGGGTTTATAACCCAGAGTCACCTACCCAGCAAAACTGAGTATATTATTTCAGAGGGAAAAATGGATATTCAATAAGATAGAACATTTATAAGCATTACTGAGGGATAAGCCAGACCTAAACAAATAAAATTGAAGTCCAAATATGAGGCACAAGAGAAGCCCAGAAAGGTAAACAAGAAAGAGAAAATATAAGGGACTCATTAAGATTAAAAATGTTTATATGTGTACATGGAAAAAAGATTTCTGTTATTTTCAAAAATTACTCTTGGTAGCAGAGAAGATAGAATTTATTCAGAAAGAGGTTGGAGAAGTAAGCTAATTATGATGATATGATATATATGTAAAGGTGATGATATGGAACAATATGTATATATGATATGATATGTATACATATGAATGATATGCTAGAAAAATCAATCAAGGACTGAAAGAGAGGGTTGCACTGAGAGAAAAGAGAAGGGAGAGATAAAATTGTGTAAATTATATAGCATAAATAGGCGTGAAAAGTCATTATAAAGAGGGGAAAATAAGAATAAAATAACTATAAAGAGGTGACAGGCAATGCTTAAGCTTTATTCTCATTATAAAGGGCTCAGAGAGGGTAAAACAAGTATACTCATTGGGGTATAGCATTCTATCTTACCCTACCTAGTGGGGTATAAAATTTTATCTTATCTCACAGAGAAGTAGAAAGGGAATAAGACAAGGGAAAACTGAGTTAAATGGAGGGAGGGAGAAGTGGAGGAGTGACAAAAACCAAAACATAGGTGCTGATGAACAGAGAGAAAGGGAATAGAGCAGGATTTAAAAGGGATAATATGATGGAGGGAGATACACAGTAATAATAATACTGCATGTGAATGGCATGAACTCAGCTCTTAAACAGTGGCAGATAGCAGAGTGGATTAAAAACCAGAATGCTACTCTATGGTGTTTACAAGAAACACATTTGAGGCAGGGTGACACACAGATTCAAGGTAAAAGTCAGGAGTAGAATTTTTTGTGTCATCCAAAGTAAAAAAAAAAAAAGAAAGAAAAAAAAAGTAGGAGTAGTAATCATGATACCAAACAAAACTGAAGTAGAAATCAATCTGTTTAAAAGAGATAAGGAAGGAAATTACATTCTCTTAAAGGGTACTACAAACAATTAAGTAATATCATTAATAAACATTTATGCACCAAATGGCATAGTGTCAAGGTTTCTGAAATAAAAATTAAAGGACCTTAAGGAGGAAATAGATCAAAAGATCATATTAGCAGGGAATCTCAACCTTCTCCTTTCAGAATTAGATAAATAAAACCAAAAAAAAAATAAATAAGAAAGAATTAATGGAAGTGAATTAAATGCTAAAAAATTTAGAATTAATAGATATCTGGAGAAAACTGAATAGGAATAAAAAGGAATATATCTTCTTCTCAGGAATACATGGTACATATACAAAGATCTATCATGCACTAGGGCATAGAAATCTTGCAAACAAATGTAGAACAGCAGAAATAATAAATACAACATTCTCAGATCATAAGATGATAAAAAATACATTTAAGAAGGGTCTATTGAAAGGCAAATCTAAAACTAATTGGAAAATAAATAATCTAATTCTTCAAAATTGGTGGGTCAAAAAGGAAATCATAGAAAGAATTATGGACTTCATTAACATTAAAGAGAACAACAATGAGGAAACATCATACCAAAATCTATGGGATAGAGCCTAAGTAGTCAGTACTCAGGTGAAAATTTATATCTCTAAGTGTCTATAGCAACAAAATCAAAAGGGAGGAGATCAATGCATTGGGTTTGCAACTTAAAAAAAATTAGATAAAGAACAAATTAAAAATCCCCAGTTAAAAAACTAAATTGGAAATCCTAAAAACTAAAGAGAAATTAATAAAATTGAAAGTAAAAGAATTTTGAACTAACAAATAAGACTTGGAGCCTGATGGATTCTAAAACGAATTCTATCAAACATTTAAAGAACATCTAATCTCAATACTTATACAAATTATTTGACAAAAAAAGAAAAGAAGGAGCTTTACCAAATTCTTTTTTTGACAGAAACATGGTATTGATTACAAAGCTAGACAGACCAAAAACAGAGAAATAAAACTACAAACCAATCTCCTTAATAAACATAGATGCAAAAATCTTAAATAAAATACTAGCAAAAAGATTTCAGCAAGTTATCACAATGATTATTTATCATGACCAGTGGGATTTTTACCAGGAATTCAAGGATGGTTTCATTTTAGGAAAATCATCTACATAATTGACTATATCAATTATAGAACCAATGGAAATTACATGATTATCTCAATATATGCAGAAAAAAAGTCTTTGACAAAATGCAATACTAATTCCTATTGGAAAAAAAAACTAGAAAGTATAGTAATAGAAGGACTCCTCCTCAAAATAATAAACAGTATATATATAAAATCACCAGAAAGTATAATCTGCAATGGGGACAAGTTAGAAGCCTTCCTAATAAGATCAGGAGTGAAGCAAGGATGCCCATTATCACCTCTGTTATTTAATATTGTACTAGAAATGCTAGCTGTAGGAATTAGAGAAGAAAGATAAATTGAAGGGATTTAAGCAGGCAAAAAGGAAAAAGCTATCACTCTTTGCTGATAATATGAATGTATACTTAAAGAATCCTAGAAAAATCAACTAAAAGACTAGTGGAAATAATTAACAACTTTAGCAAAAATGCAGGGTACAAAATAAACTCACATAAATCATCAGCATTTGTATAAATTACTAACAAAACTCAGCAACAGGAGTTAAAAAGAGAAACTCCATTTAAAGTCACTCTAGATAATATAAAATATTTAGAAATCTATCAAGACAAACACAAAAATTATATTATCACAACTACAAGACATGTCACACAACTAAAATTAGATTTAAATAACTGTAAAAACAGTAATTGCTCATGGGTTGAATGAGCTAACATAATAAAAATGATAGCCCTATCCAAATCAATCTCTTCATGCAATTCCATACTTAACAAACCACCAAATACTTTTTAATAGACTTAGAAAAAATGAAAATAAAGTTCATCTCAAAGAACCAAAGATCAAGATTATCAAGGAAATAACTAAAAAAATGTGAAGGATGGGGGCCCAGCAGTACCATATCTTAAACTGTACTATAAATCCATGGTCATCAAAACAATAGAGTACTGCCTAAGATCCAGAAGTGTGGATCAATGTAATAGACTAGGGGTAAATTACCTTAGTGAGCTAGTGTTTGATAAACCCAAAGGCCCCAGATTTTGGTTCAAGAACTCGGTATTTGTCAAAAATTGCTGGGAAAATTGGAAAACAGTGTTGGAAAAAGATTTAGATCAACATCTTAAACCCTATACCAAGATCAGTTCAGAATGGACGAATGATTTAAATATGAAGAAGGAAATTATAAGTAAATTAGTTGAACATAGAATAATATACCTGACAGATCTGTGGGAAAGAAAGGCATTTAAGACCAAGCAAGAGATAGAGAACATTACAAAATATAAAATAAATGTCTTTGATTATATCAAATTAAAAAGGTTCTGTACAAACAAAACCAATGCAACCAAAATTTGAAGGAAACCAAAAAAACTGAGAGCATATTTTTATAATAAAACTCTCTGACAAAGTTTTAATCTACAATATATTGTATCTACAATACAATATAATTTAATCTATAATATAATATATATAATATATAAGGAACAAATATATAAGGAACTAAGTCAATTGTACAAAAAACAAGCCATTCCCCAATTAATAAATGGGCAAGGAACATGTATAGGCGGTTTTCAGAGAAATAAATTAAAACTATCAATAAGCACATGAAACAGTGTTATAAATCTTTCATAATTAGAGAGATGCAAATCAAAACAACTCTGAGGTACCACCTCACACCTAGCAGATTGGCCTACATGACAGCAAAGCAAAGTAGGGGTTGTGGCAAAGTAGGGACATTAATTCATTGCTGATGGAGTTTTGAATGTATCCAACCATTCTAGAAGGCAATTTGGAACTATGCCCAAAGGGCTTTAAAAGACTGCCTATTCTTTGATTTAGCCATATCACTGCTGGGGTTGTACCCCAAAGAGATAATAAGGAAAAATGACTTGTATAAAAGTATTCAGAGTCATGCTCTCTGTAGTGGCAAAATAACTGGAAAATGAGGGGGTATCCATAGAGGGATAGCTGAACAAATTGTGGTATCTGATGGTGATGAAATACTATTGTGCTGAAAGGAATAATGAACTGGTGGGATTCTGTATGAACTGGAAAGACTTCTAGATTCTGGTGCAGAGCAAAAGGGGCAGAACCAGGAGAACACTGTACACAGAGACTGAAAAATTATGGCCCAATCCAATATAATATACTTTACTAGCAGCAGTGCAACAGAAATGCAAAAGAAAAACATATGATCCATCATATAGTTTGATAGGGATATGATTGGGATTTTGATGTTAAAAGATCACTCTATTACAAATATGAATAACTTGGAAATAGACTTTGAACAATGATACATGAATAACCCAGTGGAATTCCTTGTCATCTCCTAGAGGGGGGGGGGGGGTTGAAGGAGGATGGAATCATGAATTATGTAATCATGGGGAAATATTTTAAATATAATAATAATAAAAATAGTAAAATTAAAATAAGCATGCCTCATTCAGTATTGATATTTCAAAGAGAATTAATTTGGTCAGTGGATTAAAAACAAGATGAGCTTTTATGTGTATTCGACTTAGGTATTCCTATTTTTTCTGTTTAATTTTATTATGTATTTTATTCAGGTTACTTATTTTAAATTAATGCACATGTCCACTTTAAAAAAAGACTGATAGATAAAGAGGAGCTACAGATACCCAACAAGTAGAATTTAAAAAGTAGAAAAAAAAATTTAATTCTCTACAAAGTTCAGTCAGGTAACTCTGAGTTCATTTGAATCCAGCCACTAACAAGTCCTCCCAAATCATACTTTTGTCCTTTAACACCTTTAATTCACATAACATGCAGTTTAAAGTTTTAACTTTGTATAGATTTGAAATTTTATTAAATCACTTGGAATAAGCTATATTTGGGGTAAAGAACTAAGAATCTGATTCTTATTATTGCTTGCTTGTGATTCGATCATTAGCATATTCTTAGGGACATGATTAGCCCTTGACAAGCCTGTTCTTACTTCACCGTCCCAGCATCCTTCACCCCTGCTGCTGGCTGGCAGCAAGTCACTTGTGGTGACCTCTGAGTCTTAGAGAACTATCAAGAATTTTGAGCAGCTTGTCTTCATATTTATACATCTGTAAGAAGAGCCATTTTTGCTTCTTTTTGAAAGCTTGAGCTTTGTTTTTCTTCCCGGTGCATGAAAATGAAGGTTAATGTGAAAAAAATCAGATGTAATTAAAAACAATCTTATTTCTTACTTGAGCAAGGGAAAGGTAGAGGTACTAATGTGAATGTCTTTTGGGTCGATATAGCTGTACCTATATATGCAACTTGATACATAAATTCTTATTTATTTCTCAGATAGCCTTGGATACTTATATGACCTTGGATAAGTCACAACCCCCATTGGTCTCTATTTCATTGTCTAAGGAGTGGGGTGGATGAGATTATTTCTATTTTCCTTTCCAGATTTAAAACTATTATTCTTGGTTTACAAAATGCCTAGGCTACTTAGACTTAAGGGGAAAAGCAGTGAACTTTAGTAGAACGACTTGCTTTGTCTCAATGGGATATACTGTCCATTTGGGGGGAGGGAGGCTGGAAAATAATGTAACTCTTGTAACCAAGGAATAATGTTCTAAATTGATTAAATGAATTAATTTTAAAAATAACACATTTTATATTAGACTTCTAGTTATAAAGGTATATTTCCTGAAAATAGTCCATTAAAGTAGTTTTATTACCAAACAAAGGATGTGGAAACTATGGAATTATACTACTTGGGATTTCAAGAAAGTTTCTCTGTATTCCTTACACCAGCTCCCCTCCAAAACAAAAAGCCACATTTGGAAGTGAAAGAATCATGATTCTATGATCAGAGAAAACTGGGACTCGGAAGGCACAGTGAGAGAGCTGCTAGTAATAAAATTTCTTATCACTTTGACCAACTTACTTAGAAGATCTAATGCAGGTCTAATACAGTACCTATATAGGTATAATACCTATAATACTTGTATAAGCATAATATCTAAAATATGAGGGTGATGCAGCTCCTTGCAATTGTCATGAAAAATCCAATATTAGTTTATTGTATAATGTAGCGAATTTGGAGAGAGAGAACTTGAGTCCACATATTGTTTCTCTCACTACCTGTGTAAATCTTAAGGACCAAAAAAAAAATAATAATAATCAGTAAACCTCTCTAGGACTCAGTTTCCTCATTAATAAAATGAAGGATTTGGACTGGGTGGATTCTGAAGTTCTTTCTAGCTCTAAATCTATGACCCTATATTTATTTATTTATTTTAATGAGAGGTGGAATTTTATTGATAAAAAAAATGGTAAACAGAAACACCAGAGTAAAAAGACATTGTAGCTTTTCTTTTTTGATGTCACTCCTCCCCTGGGCCATAATGCCTACTGATATGTGGCAAATGATTAAACATGTTCACCTTTGGCTTCTGTAATGGTGAAAATTAATGGGTGGATTTAATTTTATGAAATGATGTGGTTGTCAATATTTATTATATATCGAGTCAGAAATTTATTTACAAGTCTTTAAACATAGAGAGGAAACAATAAAGAAGAGAAATGTGAGGGGGATAGAGAAGTTATCTGTCCTATCAACCTAAATGTTTTACTCTGGGTCTGCTTATTCCAGTCAGAGATTATTTAGCTCTCAACCAGGAAGGCTGGTAGTGAGTAACTACGCAGCCTCCTCCAAGATGGAAACTAGTCTCTTCAGAAACTAGAAAAGAAGTCAACCTTTCACTTACCAATGAAGTAGTCCAGGAGTCAAAGTCCAAGTTGAAGCTGAGCTCCAAGCCCAGAGTCCAAGCTGTAGTCTCCAGGGAAGCTCCCTCAAAGACTATCTCCAGAAGACACTCTCTTCAGACCATCTTCTCAAAGACAATCTGCTTCTCCACCAGAAGGATTTCCTGGCTTTTATGGTGGCTTCTTGTCCCTTAAGTTCTCACCTTCTGAAGGTTATGTTCTCATTTAAGGGTGTGAGTTTTCTAAAATTCACCTTCTGGAGAGGTGAATACTCATTCTGACTGAATTTCTTGGGGTATGAACTCACTAAGTGGTTTGGAGCCTCCACCTAGTTCAAGCTTGTGTTGATTTAATTAAAAGGTAGACAAAGGAGAGTTAATCCTGTTTTTATAATCTAATGAGGTACTTAAGTTAATGTTAACTCAGGATAGACAATAGAATAAATAGTCTCTTTTACAATTCCCCTGTGATCCTTTGGGAGACTAGCCTCCCCTATGGATCATTTTAAACTACAATAGTTAGAGACAAGAGGGGAATGAAAGAGAGAGAGAGAGAGAGAGAGAGAGAGAGAGAGAGAGAGAGAGAGAGAGAGAGAGAGAGAGAGTAAACCAATGTTTGCTAGCTCATTGACAATAAGTAAATTGGGGGCAATCCTGTGTGGCATACCAGTTTACATTCAAAATACTTGTGTTCAACACCCCAAAGTTCAATCAGTTATACTCCAAAGTTTATGCTGGATCTTTTGATGCTGTGGAGGTTTCTTCAGTCATCTTCATGGCACCTTCTTCAAACAATTCATCTTCTAGATTCAAAGAGTCATTGAGCTCTCTTTCCTTAAATGTTTCTTTTTCAATTTTTTTTGGTTTTATGGGAATTATACAATCCCTATGACAATTATACAGTTCTTTACTCTTCTATTATTGTTTGGGTTCCCAAGTTACAGTTAACAAGGAGTTGCAGCTAAAAAGCACATTTTATTCTTCAACAAATTCTCAGTCTCAAAATATTTTTCCCATCCAACCTGGCAAAGTCTAATGGATAAAAGGTGAGAAAATTTGTGGGTATCCTCTATCCCTTCTCCTTGAGTCTACAGCCTACATGAGGCATTGGAAAGTCATTTCTTTATGATTCTCTTTTGAGAAGCACCCCATCCTTCCCAGTACTTCAGAGCACAAGTTACCTATCCCATGCAAAGCTTAGTGTGTCCATGTCTCAGGCATGTCTCCAATCATTCATACATCCACACTGCCCCACTTAAAGAAGACTGCTGCTTTCACTCAGTTCTACAACTCATTCCTTTACAAACAAATTTCCTAGCCCCAAGTCTTCCATTTATGTTGCCTTTTAAAATCTCAGGGTATAGTACTGTTGTAAATTGTCTTAATGTTTTATCATTTATTTTATAAACATTTGCTGCTTTATTGGCTTACATACTGTTTTTTCCATGAAAGAAATGTGTATTTTGTATTTCAATGATACCACATACAGGGGCACACTTCGGCCACACAATGGCATACCTTTCTCATGTGACAGCATTCAAGGGCATGCCAATAGTTGGACCACACATGACATTCCTCTACCATTTGACAACACATCTAAATCAAAGAATGACAGATGATGCCATACCTCTGCCTGTGATGACATGCCTCTTCCATCAGCCAACATAGATTGGCACACCTGGCATGTGATAGTGCATCTCTGTAATGAATGTGTAAGGGTACGCCTCCATGATGTGATGACATACCTGCACATACAAGCACACAATGACATAATTCTATTACATCCCCAAATGCCAGACAAGTAACCCTATCATGGGATAATGTACCTCCATCACACAATGACCCACATCCATCATGGGAACAACATTCCTTCATCTCTGTATAACACCTCTGCCATGCAGTGGCATATCTCTGTCATGGGATGATGTGCAGGATGTACCTGAGTCATATGAAAACATATAATGCCATACCTTTATCACATAATAACATACATCCATGTTATGGCATGCCTTTTTCATGTGTCATATCAATTACATCATGATATGCATCCATCATGAAATGAAAGTCTTCCCCATGGGCTGACTATTCTTTGCAACACAGTGGCACATATCTGCTATGTGGTATCACACAATATACTTCTGTCATATAATAAAATATTCATGTAATACCATTCTCTTCATGCTTCTGTCATGTGTTTACTTCCCATGCCATAACTCCATCAACACTATGCAATGGCATATATCCATTAAACAACATCATATCCCAGTTGTGTGACAAACACAATGAACTTAATACGTACTCATTGCCTATTCTCACAGAACAGCAAAGGACCTTAGCAGTCATGTTGTTCAATCTCTAACTGAAGAGCAATTTT
The DNA here is from genome assembly GCF_027887165.1 of Monodelphis domestica. Classification (NCBI taxonomy): domain Eukaryota; kingdom Metazoa; phylum Chordata; class Mammalia; order Didelphimorphia; family Didelphidae; genus Monodelphis; species Monodelphis domestica. The sequence goes on from NC_077234.1 coordinate 156,554,578, forward strand.
GATTTGTAATATCAAGTGGTTGCCCAGCCTATATTTAATTATAATAATTTATATTTTAATTATACCATTTAATAAAAATAAATATAATTATTATTATCATATAGGTAACATATTGTTATATGCCAGGTGTTATGCTAAGGACTTTAAAAATGTTTTTGACTTGATCCTCACAACAACTCTGGAACTTAGGTGCTATTATTACCATTATATCCATTTTCCAAATGAGGAAACTAAGGTAGATAGAGGTTAATTGACTTGAAACAGCTAGTGTCTGAGTCAAGATATGAACTCAGATTTCTCCTGACTCTAAGTCTAGTGCTCTATATACTATGTCCACTTGATTATCTCTAATCAATAGTTCTTATCTTGGGTCATCCTTAAATACATTTCAGCAGAACCATGAACTTGAGTAGAAAATAGTCATGTCCATTAATCTCTAGCTAGAATTTCATATTTCCTTCAATTATTTAAGAATATTATTCTCAGAAAGAGTCTGTTCTTATAATATTTAAATTCCTGACAAAATGTAGACCTTCACAGCTCTTCATCAGCTGATAACTTTCTGATGATTTAAATATGTTAATAATCTAAACTCAACGCCACAAATAGGAATCGATTTCTTTTCTCTCAAAAAAAAAAAAAAACTCCACTGTGCAAATGATGCCAAATGCCCCTAATTCTAATCCATACTTCCATGAGAGATACTCTGCCTCTCCCATGGCCCATCCTCTTTCATACACTTTTATATTCCTTGTCCTCAAGATTGCCTTTCTGTTATTCCCCACTTTTTGCCACTTGTCTCCATGCTTTACTGAAAGATAAATGCCACCCCATCTCCCACAGCCAGTTATGGTCCTTTCTTGAAAGTACCCCCCCAAAAAACAGAATAATCTTCCACCATTTCAAAATTTCAAATTTTATGAATTCCCCAATTATATCATATTCTCTACAGCTGTCAGTAAACTATATAGTTGTAAAAATTATTTTCTGATGTAAACCTTAAAATTTCTTAGACTTATAAATGTTGGAAATTTCACCATTGGGAAATTTCATACTTGGAAAATTTCTTAGTGATAGTCTATTGGAATGTGAACCCCATTGGCATGGGAGGTTCCTTCTCCTACCTTCTTAAGATTACTTTAGGACAGAAACCTTTTGCTGAACAATGGAAAGGGCTTTGACCTATGCTTAAGCACAGAACAGGAATTTCTTTGAGTCATGATTGATTTTAGGTTTACTCTGAGGAATATTTCTAGTGCCTGTTTACTTCTCATATCCTCATCAATATTATTGGCATGTGTAGATTATAATCCTAAAACTATATATATAAGAAAATTGGTATATAAATCAATAGTTATTGATATTCTCTCCATTATTAAAGCTAATAATACTGATGAGTTATTGAATGAATTGAATATTTAATGAATTAACCCTGGTTTACTTGGAAAGATTATCTTTATTGGACCCAAACCCATTTATCTGCACTCATGTAAATTTGCCCTGAGGGATCCTCCTGGCACCATTACAAATCTTCAGAAGAGCCCAGTGAAAATAATCAAAATTTAATGAACTCAACTTTTTCAAAGTTTATTTAATTAATTAATTTAGAATATTTTTCCATGGTTACAAGTTCTTTCCCTCCCCTCATCCCACCCCACAACACAATTTGTGGCTTCTCTTGTATTCAGGGTTACATTAAATCTGACAATTAAAGGCAGACAAGTAAGTGTCAGGAAAGCCTAAATTCAAATCTTGCCTTAGCTACATAATAGGTATATAACCCAGGGTAAGTCACTTAACATCTATCTGGGTCATTTTTCTCAATCTCTTGACTATTGTTGAAAGGATCAAATGACAATATTTATAAAGCACTTAGTATGGGATTTAGCACATATATTTGTTCCCCTTTCCTCTTATTTGAATTTTAGCTCAATGAGCTTTGTTATATAGTTGGATAAAAAAATGAGTATTCTAAATGATATTTCTTAAATAAAAATTCTAAATTGATACTGATGATGAATAGTAAGAGATTAATCCATATCCCTATAATGTGATAAGATTATGTTTTTTTCCTACCTTTACTCCTAATTCTAATTTTCCCTTATTCTGGAAATTATGCTGAAAAATGTTTAATCCATTTAATTCTCACATAATGTGTTGACAGAAGCAATATTGGATTCTAGTCTAGGATAGAGCCAGAGGTTTGAGTCCTGCCTCTTCTATAAACTGCCCATGTTACCTTATTAGACAAATCATTTAATCTCTCTGGGTTTCTCTTTATTCATTTATCGAATAAGGCATTAAATTAGATGACCTGATGTCCCTTATAGATGCAAATCTGTGATTTGGTTTTAGCATGCATAACTTCTCTTTGTCTTTTAATCTACAATTGGTATTTTTTCCATTAATCAGCCATCTTTCAGTAATCTATCACCTTTGATTTTTTTTGTCTAAAAAATAACTTCTCCATATGATTTGTTGAAATTATGACACAACATAAAAGGGGTAACATGGCATTGAATTGAATTCTGGAATTTCTAGATTCAGGAAATCTCCTTGGTAACCTCTCAGTTTACTCATGTATAAAATGATTGTTAGAATTAAAGGATATAATGTATTTTAAGTATTTAACATTAGCATTGTCTTTTTCTTACATCTTTGAAGCTAAATCTATAAAGTGTATTTAAATGAGGCAAATCATGAGAATAATATTGGTGATTGCCATTCTTCTATCTATCCTTCTATGCACTGCCTTAGATAATATCAGTTGTTTCATTCAGAAAATTAAACTGCTGCCAGAGGATATTTTGTGGTCCCTAAATAGAATGACAAAAGAGGCTTAGAATACTAAAATCTAGTTTTGTGAAAGCATGAGAGAGAAAAAAGTTGTTTTTATAGAATAGTATATACCAAGTTGTGTAAGCTTAACTTATCATGGCAGTAGATTAGGAGAATTTTTAGTTGATTCTATACAGTTTCTTCATGTCTATTGCAAGACTCTACATCTTGTAGGACTTAATGAGTAGGTGCTTGGCACCAGCAGTTCAATGCTGAATAGAACCCATGTAGAGAACATTATGGCGTGACGTGTCCTTATCCAATCTTAGAAATAGATTAAGAGTTAGTTGAGAATCATGGTCTCAAAGTTGAAATCTTTCACAGAAAAATGTTAGCACTTGGAGAATGTGATCTGTGCCAATAGATATTTTTCTTTTATCAAAGTTGTCAACTATTTTAACAGCACATCTGCTGCTAGAGTAAAAGCTAAACAAGTTAGGATTGCTCTTTCATTTGAACAAACAGAATGATCAAGAAGTATAACGTAATAGTTCACAAAGTTAGTGCTCTTAGGGAATGGTTCCAATTATCTTTCACTTATCAGTCATGTCAACAAGCAAATTTAGGCCATTCTTCTGTGACAAAAGTTGATAAGTAGAACCAAAAATGTTGCAGGTTGGGTGAGTTGTATTTGCCTTAACAGCCTAGCTGGAATGAGGTTGATCCTACCAATTGTCATTGAGATCACTAGAAATTATTCAGTAGCTATAGTGATGAGAATTTTTCACTCTATGTGGAAATCCTATTCCTAAAAGGTGGAGAATTTCTTGCTTTTCTTTAGTTTATATCTGAGTACTTTCTGAAAACTATTTTCCAGAAGGCATTTTTCCATACCCTCCATTTCCCCATCTCTTCTACCTTTCTTTTTCTCCATCTGTGTGTCTCTGTATCTCTGTCAAATATTTCATGTAGCTCTAAATTCATTACATGTACTTCTTATTTGAGATTCTTGCATCAACTTACGAAGTCCATTGTTCCTTGCGACTTTTACAATTTTAACAGTATCACTTTAATATGGAGCCAAAATCTATACTAAAAAAAAAATCAAACCTCCAAATACTGTTGGCTTTCATAGAGTGCCATAATTACATTGTGTTCTTTACATATTTCATATTGTACTTTCTTTCAAAACACTTCCAGATGTTCTCATAATAACTTAGCATGCATTTTCATTGAAGTCATGGCTATACAGCAGAAAATTCCATAGTAGCATTCAAACCCAATTTTAGGGTAGATTCTTGTTTGAATTGTAAAAATTGATATTTTCATTACTGGATAAAAAGTTCTTAATTGTTCATTTGTTGTGTCTTTAAAATACATGTCTTATTCATCCTTTTATTTTCTGTTAATACCTCTTTCACTGCATAGTTACTTCCCTATCTCAATCCCATGCTCAATAGGATTCTGAGAATAACAAATAAACTCAATTAAGCTAATCAGGTCAACAAGTATATCTGGTAAGGTTTGACACATTTACCAGCTCTGATTTCACTTCATCCCTTTGGGAAGGAGAAGACATTTGACTTTGAATCCTCTGAAGTCCTGATTAGTCACTCCAATGAAAATAGTTCAGATGTCTTTTGATAAATTCATTTGTATTATTTTGGCAGTTGTACAAAATATTTTCCCAGTTCCATTCAGTTCACTCTGCAACATTTTATACACAATTTTCAAGATTTCTGCAATTTTAAAAATTATTTTATGACACAATTATATTCCATTCCTCTAGATGCCAAAATTGATTCAATCATCTCTTAATTACTTGACATGCACATACATATAGATATAGATAGAGAGATTTTATTTATAGTTATTTATTTTTCAAATTTTCCATTTTATTTTTACATAGATTAGATCTTTCTTTTGTATTTGATATCTTTGGGGTATCAATTTAGTAGTACTGTTGAGTAAAAAATATATCTTTTTGACACATGTTAAAATTTCTTCCCAGAAGTTTGATTGATTAATGGATTCACTGCAAGAAATTAGGTTTTCCAAATTTCTCATATCTTTTCCATTGTGTGAAACACAGTAAAAACATTTTGTGAGAACATAGGGAAAAACATGCTCATCAAGAAACACCATGATGGATCCATTTAGCATTAATTTCATTTAAATGAATTTAATTTTCTAAGTTTGGAATGAAAATGGATATTTCTAAATCATCCTTTCTTTTTGGAAAAATGTTTAACAGTGTAAACCCTTCTAGCACATATTTATTGTTATTTCATTTCCAATCATTCTTATATAACATCCAAAATAATTTACTGAATATCAACACATATACTGGATTTTTATAGACCTTAGGAGAATTACGGCCTTTTCATTTAATCTATTACTTTAGTATATTTGTACTTATTATCTATGATTTAAATTCAATTGTAATATCTTTGGCTGAAAACATATAACTATGACTTAAGTGGTCAAAAGTAAATTTCATTGTGGGTTCCTCTTAGTTGTGCACATAGTTTGAAATATTCCTTATGTCCTTATAAACATTTATGAAATATATAACCTTCTTTGGTGTGTCCCAATTCTGTCACAAAATTTAAATTCCTTTCCTGAAATGTTCTGTTTGCTCAGAATTTTATTAATCCCACTTTATATCTCTTTAACCTTTTGCCAATCCTGATTCATTAGAAAAGAATGACTATCTCATTCCTGGTGTCATAAATGCCTGTTTTCTTTAATGCTTCTAGCATCTCCCACAACACTTTTTTATTAGGTTTCTTGAAGTTGGGTTTCATATTTTTAGATCCATTTATATTCATGATCCTGTTCTCTTTAATCAACATGTAGTATATTGTGTCATAAAATTAGCTCCTGAGGTATATGAATGTTGTTTTTAGAAATATGGTTATGTGCTTCTGCATGTAGAAGTAGAAATATAAGAAGCTGGGTGAGATGAGGACTAGAATAAACTTGAATGCTGAATAAAAACTGGAATAAAATATTTTATGAACACATAAATATGTAGTGAGGTAATCATTAAGCACAATTAACACCAGTTTAACCATGGTAAGATATGTACATATACCCACATACACACACGCACACACTTTTTCTAGACTGGTAAATCAGAGTAATATTATTGACATATTAAACATTATCTTTGTGGACAGTGTTGAAATATACCTCTTGGGTAATAGTAATAAAATAGGTTCAAATAGGTTAATAAGACCCAAGGATTAGTGTATGGATATCAACTTTGGGAGAATTCTCCAGTGATATTCTTTAGGACTTTATTTTGATCTCTGTTGTCTTTAACATTTTGAAACAATGACTTAAATAGAGACAATTGCTTATCAAATTTATAAATGACTAATAAGACTAATGTCAAATGACATGGTTGGCATTGAAAAGATCCCTGCAGCCTGAAACACTGGGCTGAATTTAAGAAGAAGAAATTTAAAAGAATAAGTCTATATTATTTGGCTTGAAAAATACTATGTTGCATCTCACAAGGTGAAAAATGACTAAAAAGCAGTGAGTATGAAAATAAGAAGGGATTTTAGCAGAGTTTAAAGTCAACATAAATTTAAAGGGAAATCTGAAGTCCCCACACACTAATATTGCATTAGGTTACACCAATAGAAATAGTGTCCAAATAAGTATTAGTACTCTTCTAGATAATAGTCTTCTGCTCTTGCCAAACCATTTCTGAGCCAAGAGTTTAATATCAGGTGGAACAATTAACAAGCTGAGCACAAAAAAGAGGAAATCTATTGGAGAATGAGCCTAAAGAACAAGTGGATGAAAGGATCAATTGAAATAACTGAAGGTATACTTAAATGGGAGATTGAGAAGTTTAAAAGGATTTATCATAGGAAACTTCAAGTATTTGGAGGGTTATTATGGAAGAATGTTAATAATAATAATGATTAATGGCATTATTAATATTTAAATAGAAATACTTTCAGAACCCACTTCATAAAACAATAGGTATTTGATATTGGATTTAGTTGATCTAAATGAAAGTGCTTTTTTTTTTAATTCAGTGGACAGACATTATATATTAGAAAAATCCAAAATTGGAACCAAAAAGTGCTCCTTAGATAAGCATCCACATGAATTCAAGCAACAATATATAAACAAAGGTACATCCAACCTGTGTTTGAGTCATACATGTTCATTTACATGAATAGAGGGCTTTATTATAGTAATCAAGGATATGGTCTTAATCACTAGATATCAAAGGAAAGCTATCCTTAATGAGTTCTTAGTTAGTGATCTTCTCAGAGTAGATAATGGATGAAGGAAACCATGCAACATATCACTGCTGGTGGCAAAAATTTACCATCAATTAGATGCCTAGAAGACATGGTCAGCTAGTAAGGTCATAGAGCCAAATTTCATTTTCACTTGTAAACTAAGAGAAGAAAAATCCCCACAATAAAACTACAATATCCGAAATAATCTTGATAAATCAGGATGCAAATAATCTGGTATAAGATATTACGACAGACAAAATTCTTGAATATAACTAGTCAGACATAACATTGATACATATAAATTTAAGAACAATGTTTTTAATTACTGTCAATACATCAAATACTTATAATTTCATAAATGTATGTTACAAAATGTTTTTTTACTAAAAGAGACACAGTTAAAGAAAGGAAATCCATGATAGTTTTAATGGGGAGCTTGTAATATAGTGGATTGACTGCCAGTATTAGAATCAAGAAGACCTGGCTTATAATTCTTCTTCAGACAATTCTTAGTAATGTGATCCCGTGAAAGTTACCTCACCATCTCATTATTAGTTTCTTCATCTGTAAAATTAAGGTATTTGACTTGAAGACCTCAAAGATCCCTCTCAGTTCTAAATCTGTAACTCAAGAAAACTATATATGAACAAGATGATATATGTGTATGTGCATTTGCATATTTATACTCATATATACAGAGAATCTCCATAATTTTATGTATTACTAGAATTGTCTCAAAGAGAATTTCAATAAGTGAACAGAAATCAGTTAACAAGTTAAAATTCTTTAATTATGATAGTATCATTTTATCCATGTGCACAATAAACATCAAAACATTAATTATAGAATAGCAATTTACCCTCCTATAATTTATTTCAAGTTCATCAAAAAAGATGAGAATGTTTAACAGTATAAGATTTACAAAGCATACAAATAAATATATGTAAAGTGCTTTGTAAATCTCATATATATATAATTTGTATATATATATTATCTTATATCTTATATATCTATATATAAAACTTAATTTGATTCTATTTTTTACTCCCCACCCCCCAATCCTTTGAGTTAGGTGCTTTTCTTTTATTTTACAGATGTGGAAACTGAAGCTTAGAGAGACTAAGTGATTTCCTTGGGTCACTCTACTCATGATCTGAACTCAAGTCTTCCTAACTCCAAGTCCAGATCTGTCTATACTGCTATGGGCTTCATAGGGCAAAACTCTAACTATTGGGTCGAAGTTGATGGCATGTAGATTTTACCTCTAAAAATTCTCAATAATTAAAGATCCATAAAAAAAGCTATTGACAGTTTTGAGTGACTGAGAATTCTAATCATTAGACATCTTTAAGAAGAGACTTCATAGGGGGAGGTGGGGGATCAGTGGATTGAGAGCCAGACCCAAAGACAGAAGGTCCTAGGTTCAAATCTGGCCTCAGACACTTCCTAGTTGTGTGACCCTGGGCAAGTCACTTGACCCCCATTGCCTAGCCCTTACCACTCTTCTGGCTTGGAACCGATACATAGTATTGATTCCAAGATGGAAGGTGAGGGTTTAAAAAGAAGAGAGACTTCATGACCCCAAAGTTGAGATGTTGTAGACAGAATTTATGGTTTGGGAAGTAGTAGAAATGGCTTCTCATTCCAAGATCCTTCCTCGGGCCCTGTGATATAAAATAAGATTTCTTCATCCATTGTTAAATAAAATATTGGAAAATCATATTGTAATTGAGATTTTCTTCCAAAAATGTTATTCCAATAAAGCAATTGTTTAAAAATTCTTATTGAAAAATGGCATTATGTTGCTTACTTTTTCCATATATACTAAATAAAATAGGGAAAGTTCAAAGCCACTGAAGTTATGAACAGGAAAGAAAAGAGTAAAGGAACTTCTGAGTCATGTTTCCACACATTAGCAAATAAGAAATGTCCATGGATAGTATCATAGAAAATAAGAATTTAAGAACTAGAATTACCTAGCATCCATATAGTCCTATTTCACTGGGAAGAAAGGATTACTGTTACCATATCTATCTCCAGTGATTAACCAACCTTTTTAGAACACATCTGTTGAAGAGAATTCCACTGCCTTCCAAGAAATCCATTCTCCTTTCAATAAATCTCCAACTTTTAGATAGCCTTCCTGCTTAGTTTAAACCTAAATTGGTATCTTTAACTTCCAACCATTTCCCCCAGTTTTGCTTTTAGGACCAGGTAGAATAAGTTGAATATCTCCCTTCTCTTCCCTTGAAATACTTGAAGATTGCTACCTTTCTAATGTATCTATTTCATTCTGGTTTCTAAGTAATACCTGATTATGATCTAGAATTATATAATTGTTAACTCTATAGTCAAAGTATTGGCCAATGAATCAATTGACCATTTATCTACAGTATATTACATGATAACAATTATAGTGTAATTATAAAAATCAGTTCTATGAGGATACTATAAAATGTTAGTACATTTTAACATGCTATTATAAAATGATATGGTATGATTGTATTATTAACATAGTTATGATTGAGATTTGGTGGGACATAGGGCCATGAGGGATGAATTTGGAATACAGAACTGGTTTTGAATCCTACCTCAGGCCTTCCTAATTTTGTGACCTTGAGTAGATCACTTACCTCTGTGAGCATCAGATCTCTTATCTGTAAAATTGGAATAATTATAGCTCTTCTGCCCTTGCTAAGGAGACACTATGATAAACCGATTTCTCAACCTTAGAAGGACAGATAGGAAATTTGAACTTCCTTGTGGCATTTTGATCAGGATTAGGGAAAATGTTGATTTGAACCATTAGTCAAAAAGCCCACTGCCCTGATCAGAGAACACCAAATTATATACTGGGTATATGTAAGGTGGAGCCACAGAGAGCTGCCAGAGGGAATCAGACAGATGCACAAGTCTCAGGAACCAGTTAATCTGATTTGAGTCAGCGTGAGAACCAGTGAGAGTGGCAGAGCACTACAGATCCAGCAAATAGTCAGTGGAGTTACTTCTTTACACCTTTCTGACTTTGGTCAACATAGTTAAAGATATCATGCTAGAGGGATTCACGCACAGGCTCTCTAGTGTCACTGAGATGACTGACAAATTATATGCAATGGTGCCAAACACATAGTCCTCTAGCATAGATGTAATGAGAACTAAATCATTTTTAATTATATGAGGTTTGTATGTGTAAAAATACATTATTAAAGGGCAATATAATTTAATCTCCATTTATTTTTTACTATGAGGTACAGATAATATTTTTGGGCAAACAGTTTTACAGGAATGTATAACCTTCATTATTTAAAATAAAACTTCTCATAAATTCCTCATTCATCTATATTTTACTCTGAATATGACTCTATAATCTTTAAATATTTATTAAACTTTGCTGCTTTTTCAAAATTAAAGATGTAATTTTGTTTTGCTCTCTGAGAAGGAAGCTGAATAACGACAATATTTGCCTTGGCTCAGCTGGAAATATTTTATTTAAGTTGTTTTGTTAACATTAAAAAACGATTTCAGTTAAAATACCTATGTTGTAGAATAAAATGATTCAGCATAATGAAAAGACTCAGGATCCGAAGACTTGGAATTGGTTTCTAGCACTAACACCTAGAAGCTTTATGGCCATGGACAAATTTCATCTGTCTGTGACTCAGTGTCTTTTTCTGTAAATACAGAATAAAAATACTTGTATCATACACCTCATGAAGTTATTTTAAGGAAACTAATTGGTAAATTTAAAGTACTATTAAATGTTAGCTATTTATGTTGCCATTCACATTAATAAAGTGGATAATTAGAATAATGTCTTTAAAATAAGTGATTTGTCAAAGACTCGAATAGTGTTGTATTACCAATTGCATTGTTTATGGTATAAAGGATAATTCTCCAAACACTGTATTGCTGGAGGAAATCAGAGAAATTGATACTCTTGCTGCAAGGAGGAGTTATTGTAAAAAGCTATCTAGATACTGTGAAGGCAGTTGAAAACTATCTTTCTGAAACCTAATGGCCCAGATGTTTTTTTATCCCTTAAAAGCCAAGTTATGCTACCACTTGCATTGATTTGCATACTGGAGTCAAGAAAATCTGTAAGATGGCTATCAAGACTGTTGAAAAAAATATTCCATTTTGCTATCTTTCTAGATAAGGTGCTCATAGACCAATTGCCTATAACTAATTGCCTTCTAATAATAATAATGTTAATATCTTGAATAAATGGTATTTAAATTAATTTATTATGGATTCATTTAATAGTATTAGGTTATTCACTTGACCATTTTATTCAGCTCTAATTTTTAGATTTAGGCTTTATGAGTTATGGCTTCAAGTCATGCCCTTTCCCCACATTATTCCCTGTGTTCCACATGTGAAAACAAGTAGCTTTTTTCCTAGTGGGTAGAAAATAATATGACTCCTGAAAGTTCTGCAATTGCATCATTTATTCCCTCCAGAGCCCAGGGACATAATTGATTTTTCCAAGGACTTATGGTCATTTAGAGGGTGAAGTTGTGCCTTCTTTGGTAACAAGCCTAAGAAAACATGTTAGAATATTTTCTATTCAGTCTGAGCATTTCAGATGAATATGGAAAGGTGAGATTGGAAACCAGTTCTACATCAGTGGAGAGAAAAAGTACTTAATAGTATTTCATAATATCATGAAATAGAGTATTGTCAAGGGTCATTTCCTCTGACACTAGCATAACCTCTTCTCATTAAATATAGCTATTCTTATCTCTTACATTTCGGTTAAACTGTGCCAGAAATTTGTATGGACAGAAATGAAGAATCGTCTATTGGCTATAATTTGCAGCATGCTAGGAAGGACCTTTCGCACATACCAAAGCAAGAGTGTCCCTTTCTCCTAAAAAAGAAAAGATACAATGGTAGATCTTGGCTTTTTTTTAAACTACAAATACTAAAGAGTTTTCAATGTGATTATTAGTCTCCAAATCATATTCCTAATAGCAATATAAAATCACCATAATTATATTCACATAAACATATAAAACATAGTTGTGAAATCATATATGTTACATTACATAACATTTATGTGTATAAAATAACAAGAATAAAATACTAGAATGACTATATTTCTAAATAGCTGAAAAATGTAAGCAGCTTATAATAATTATATGGGTAAGACATAGCTAGTTTCTCATTGTTGATACAATGTGCGTATCAGCAGCTTTAACATTAAGCAAATAAGCTCCCCTTACTGTGCAAAATCAGTTACTTTTTATTCAAAGGGAATTTTGTGCTCTCAAAGTTAAAAGAAATAGTTTGATGAAATAATAGCATCAGATAAAAACCCTGTCTAAGCCTGTTAAACTAGATTAAAACTTGCCAAAGTTAACTTGAAAAAAATGTAAGCACAAATCATTTTAATTTTAGTGATGATCATGCAGCTTGAAACATCAATGACCAGATGTCTAGTGACAAAGCTGAAGATGAAAATGAGATGATATTTTTCACAACAAAATTCATCACTGACAGAAAGCACCTGTAAAAAAGACACGGATGCTCTCTTCTTGAAAACAATCTGCTCTTTAACAGAAGACCCAGATGTGAAATATGATTTCATGGTATTTCATTTCATAAAATTTGGTCATAGTTTGGTATAGATTTTAATCACCTATTAAAATAGACTTGAGAAAGTATGTTCATTTTTTGGACCTCAACATTGCTTGATAAAATAACTGTTTTACATTTAATATTCATCTTTAAATCAAGTTAAATTTAATCATTTCTTTCTTATTTTCAGTTTATAAAATCTGAATACTACTACTGATAATAATAATAATTGCTTTCAGAAATATATTTTGAATTTAACTCTTACTAGCTATACAGGAACATTTTCTTTATTCCTTCCTACATTCGACTTCTAAATTCCTTTGACTAATGCTGTATTTATCTTGTCACTCCTGTTCACAGGCAAACTCTTCAGTGGAACCTTCAATGTCCTCAACTTGTCAGACTATGCATACATGATTGCCTTGCTCCTGTCATTGATTTTGTTGTCATATATCATTATAAGAAAATTCTAGCTTTTTTGTAGGTAAATTAATTCAGGTTATCTGGTTTAGAAAATACTCCTTATTTTCTCCTTTAATTACCTACTAAAAGTCTCTTTATGAAAAAAATCATCTCTAATTGCTGATGAACAGCCTGATTTCTTAATTAACAAATGACATAGCAGAAGGTTTATAATCCTCTTCTAATGGAGTTCCCTAAGAGGAGACTCCAGTGATCCTTGTCATCCAAGAGAAAATAGCTACTTTCCTTGTTTGAAACAACTATATGTCCCTAGAGTTTCCTTGTGTTGGAAATGAGGTTCAAAGGACACCAAATGGGATGGCAGGATGTTTTGGTTGTGTAATGTTCCCCAAGTTCTTCTGTTCTACTCTGAATAATTACAACAGATCCTAGATAAGCTTCAAACATTCTTAGAGTAGTACTCTATCAGAATATCAAAGACAACATACTTAGCCATTTAAATGAATATCTTGTGAACCTTTGAAACTTTGGTGATTCTGGAAAAGAATCTCTAAGGCTCTTAGAGTCCAGGCACAAAGAACAATGAATTAAAAGAAAATAGGACTCCATCTATTCTGTTGGAGGCAATGTCATCCAAAAGAAACTTAAACCCCCCAGTAATTGTATTTACTATAGTAGGCACTATCTCATTAGGTAAAGAATTTATTTCCATGGCTATTTTTTATTAGCATTTATTTTACATCTTAGATGCCATCCTCAAATTCTTACTGTGTCTCTCACTCCCATTTACAATCTTTTTCCAAGACCTATCTGTCATAACATAATATTTCCATATCCTTCCTTCTATTCTCTTACATTATCTTCTCAGTATTATAGGCCAGTTTTCTGGGTTAGTCTGCTGACTTCATATTTCTAGCCACTATCCTCTCCTCAACTGTCAGTGATTTTCCTAAAGTGCTGGTTGGACCATGTTACCCTCTACTCAATAAACATCGATGGTGCTCTATTGCCTCTAGCTTCAGATGTAAAATCCCCAATTCAGTTCAGCTATTCAAATCCTTTGTAACTTTCTTCAACTCTCACCCAAACTTTCCAGTCTTCTTACATGTTATTCCTTGTACTCTGTGATCCAGGCACTTAGGCTTCCTTGGACATTCCAATAATGGACTCCAGGAATATTCTGTGACAGTTCCTTTCCCCACACCCCCAGATATCTGATATTTATTTTATGTATTGCTTTGACTTCTGCAAATTATATTATCTGAGCTTCATTGAAACTCTGTGAGGTAAATGCTTTAAATTTTATCTCCATTTCACAGATGAGGAATCTTTGGCCGAGACAATTTTTTTCAGAGAAGTACGAGTATCTGGGGTAGGATCTGGAGGTAGTTCTTCCTGATTCCAACTACATTATTTTAATCTGCTGTACCAGCTGTCTCTAAAGTGTGATCCATAGATAACTTTGGTGTTCCCAGTACTCAAGAGGTCTGTGAAGTAAATCCTAATAATACTGATTTTTTGCTGTTATAATAAAGTTGTTTTTTTCTACTACGTGTGTGTGTGTTTGGGTAGATCTTATTCACAGACCACAACTAAAACAATATATTGTTTACACATTTAATTCAGAAGAAGATGTAATCTATCTGCCTTCCATCAAGCCAGACATTATAGAGATTTGCAAAAATAGATAAAATAATGCCATTTGCCATACTATTTATTTGAAAAAATATAATCATTTTTCATTATAAATGTTATTTGCATTACCATATGGTGGGAATATTTTGTTATTCTTAAAATAACAATTTTCAAAACATATAGCAGATTTAATGTCTAGTATAGTGCATGATAGATCAGTTAGGTGGCACAGTGAATAGAGTACCTGGCCTGAAGTCAGAAAGACCTGAGTTTAAATGTGACCTCAAACAGATATATAGGGAATGTTTTCTGATTCTACATACCTAAAGAGATCATGTAGATTCTTTACCATAGGTATAGTAGTATAAAATGTATTTAAGTAAAAATTTGAATGAAAGGCCAAGAGTGCTGAAATGCTCAACTTTGGTGTTAGACCCATGATATTTGAAGCCTTTTTGTCTGACCTCATGATAGGAAGTGAACTCACTTTTAAAAAATTATTGATTCTGAAGTATAATTTGTTTCACAGAAAATCCAAAACAGTTAAAAATAATTTATTTCTAAATTTGATAGATGATAAAGAATAGCAAAGATTTTTCCCCAAAAGTTTTGGAAATTTTTATTTAATGAATTAATTTAGAATATTTTTCCATAGTTACAAGATTTATGTTCTTTCCCTCCTCCCCCAACTCCCTCCCATAGCTGATGCACTGCTCCACTGGGTTTTACATGTGTTATTGATCAAGATCTATTTCTATATTATTGGTATTTGCACTAAGGTGATCATTTAGAGTTTATATCTACAATCATATCCCCATGGAACCATGTGATCAAGCAGTTGTTTTTCTTCTGTGTTTCTAAGAATAGTATAGTCTTGAATGAAAACTTTTTTTCTATGCTTTTTACCCCCTCTGAAAAGTTGAGTCATATATGATTATTTCCCCAGAAGTTTGCATTCTCAAGCAATTGCTTTAAAAGTAAAGCAAAACAAGAAAAACCTTTTCTTTTCTAAGGGAAAACATGATATTTGAGATCTTTCCAGTGAACTTGCAAACTGACCTATCATTTGTTGTACACTGTAGTGCCTGTACACCCCCAGAAACAATTTAAAATCTTACTCCCTGGAGCTTTCTTGCTAGAAGACAAATATGTGATCTCTATTTCTGAACAGTTCAGCTATAGCATTACATGGAGTATAGTGCTAGTTTAAGTGTATCTACAATGTTTTGCCAAAGGTGACATATTTTGGAGAAATAAAACATGTTCCATATACTTGTTTGGCTCAGCATTTAAACTAAGTTTGGACTGCAAACAATCTGTCACTTTCAGCAAAAAAAAAAAAAATCCGAAATATCATGATGGATGGGCGATGCATTTATATACATTTTATGACTTGTACATTACTTGTTCAACTCCATAACACATGTTTCCCATGAACCGGGGAGAACAGTTTTGTTCTGTAGTGTGAAATTGGGTGGTACAGGTTGCTATGTACTAGTGTGAGCTAAAAGAACAATTTCAAACAGAAAGTTGACACATATGAATGAAATGTAATGGAATCATGGAAAATACACAAGTGGAATCCCCATAAGTTTTCATGTTTGAGAAACATATTAATTGCTTATCTGTTTTTGACTATATGTTAGGCCTAGACTGTGGCTTCCCCCTAGGATCTTGGGGTCAGGATGAGAGAATTTCCTGAAAGAAAAAATAAAGGCTACTGTCTGTTGATTCTGTTCTACCATTTACTTACCATGTGAGTTGAAGAGAGGCAAGTTACAACAGCTCTGGACCACAAATAGAAATCATTGGCTCACCTAATGGAAAGTTGTTAGATTCTAATGAGGAAACTAAAATGAATAGATAGAAAATCATTCATATGAGATGATCGAATTCCCATCATTTGTGTTAGAGTATAGGACAGACAAAAATAGTGTAAATGAATCAAGAACAAACAACTGGAGAAAACTAACTCCATCTATCTCAAACAGCAGCGTGCATTAAGAAAAGAAATGCTCTTTAAATTGGGAACAAGTGAACATGTAAGGAAACATTGTAGGCTAAGGAATGGAGAAATAATGAAAAGAGTAGGGAAGGTTTCCAGTTCTAACTGTAGCTGGGGAAATGTTCATAGGTAGGACTTTGATGGCAAGAAGAGAACAGTGAATTCTTCTAAAGAGAGGCAGATGGAAGGGACAGAACAAAGTATAAACAAAATGACTAAAACCCATTGGTAAAGACATTTGAAATAGAAGGTAAACATTTTCAATATGATTTTTATAGTTTACAAACTACATACAGATGTAATTTTAAATAATTTCTTCTGACATTTTGTAATCCATGTTCTCTCCCTCCTTCCTCCCCTTCCACTCTCCCCAATGACATAATATATGAAATAGACTACAAATTGGTTATTATATAATACATATTATTTACATGCTTGTCATATTGTAAAAGAAGAAACATATCATGTACACTAAAGAAAAATTCATGGAATAAGTAAAGTGAAGACTTGTATGCTTCATTCTTCCATTATATTCTCAGTTCTTTCTATGATAGAGGATAGCCTTTTTCATCATGAGTTATTGGGAGTTATCCAGGATCCTTGACTTGTTAATAATAGATAAATTATTCACAGTTGATCATCGTATACTATTGTTGTTATTGTGTATAATAGTCTGGTTCTGTTCACTTCATTTTGCATCACTTATAAGTCTTTCCAGGGTTTTATGTGATTGTCTTTTTTGAAATTTTTAATGACACAATTGTATTCTATTACAACCATATGCCACAACTTGTTCAAACATTCCCGAATTGATGGATATACCTTCAGTTTCCAGATCTTTGCAAGCACAAAAAGAGTCATATATATATATATATATATATATAATGTAATATATATTACAGATAATAATAT
The DNA here is from genome assembly GCF_027887165.1 of Monodelphis domestica. Lineage (NCBI taxonomy): Eukaryota > Metazoa > Chordata > Mammalia > Didelphimorphia > Didelphidae > Monodelphis > Monodelphis domestica. The sequence goes on from NC_077234.1 coordinate 156,572,182, forward strand.
ATAAATAATATATATAACATATAATAAAGTTTTTTTTTTATATAAGTATGTCCTTTTTCTCTCTCTCTTTTATCATTTTGGGATTGCAAAGAACTAGAAACTGAAGGTATGTCCATCAGTTTAGGAATAGTTATTGCTTAGTCAAATGGTATGAACCATTTTATGGCCATTTAGACATTGTTCCATATTGCTCTCTAGAATCGTTGTATCCATTCACAATTCTACTAACACTGTATTAATAGTGTATAAATTTTATATATCTCCTCCAACATGTGTCATTTTCCTTTTTTTGTCACTAGAATGATAGGTGTGAGGTGGTACCTCAGAGTTGTCTTGATTTGAATTTCATTAATGAATAGTTATTTGAATTTTTTCATATTACTAAGTATAATAAGGTATTATTTGAATGGTAAATGATAACTAAATATCAGTGTTATTAAACTTCTTCATTCTTCCCTCCTCTTCCTGATGATGTCTCAAATAAAATATTCTTTCTCTTTTCTAAATTAAGGGTTTATTGGGTAGAAAGGAAAGATAAGAAATGGAGGAAAAGAGGATTTGGAGTTTCCCTAATACTAGAATAAATCTTAGGTTGGAGGATGGTGGAATATAGTTCAATTTGGGAAAATGGGCTGACAGGTCTGGAATTTCAGTCACTGTATCACAACAGAGCAATTAGAGAGAGCTAGACTTTTGTCCTTATTTCTTCTGTCTCCAAAGCCAAGAGACTGCTTTCAGGCTTCAGTCTCAAAAATCCAAGAGAATCCTGACTTTTCTGTCTTCAAAGCCAAAGACTTTAGATTTCTGTTGGTCTGATGCCCTTCTTCCAACAGTTTCTCCTGGTCACATTCCAAACAGAATGTCCTCATTTGAGTGACAGGTCATCAGTCTCAGCTTTTGCATCTCTCTTGCAGGGTTTTCCATTTTCTTATTCCCACACCATTACAAATCCCCCTTTTTAGTCTTGGAGAAAGAAGCAACCAGTATCTTTTATTGATGTTATTTATCTTTTTGATATATATATTGTTACATTTCTAACTATCTAACTTTTAAGCCTGTATTATGTTAAATATTCCTCTACCCTCCCAAAACAACAAATCCTAATCTATTTTAGCTATTCTGGCTACCTAATTCTATGTTAAGTTTGGGTATAGGCAATAGGGATTTTACAAGAATATAGTTTTTGAACATAATAACAAACCATGTAACAATTTTAAGCAATTTCAACAATATTTTGAATGTGTAACTGTGTATTAATTAACTCATTATGTCTATGAATTCAACAAAGCAAAATTTTCTATTACTAACAATTGTTAACCTAAAATCATAATGTAATCTAACTTCTATACTTAAGTTAATGTCTGTCCCTACAATCCTATGTCTTTGAACAAATATTTTAAGCTGTCCCTGTTGTTAGTCATTAGAACATTAATAAATTATTCTAATATAGTTAGTGTTTTTGTACATTACTATTTACATATGTAAATAGGTTATATCTATACAGAGTACACTGTGCAAACTCATGCAGATAAGAAATTTCCTTGTCTCTGAATTTTCCACAGAAATTTATTTATCAGTGTGAATTTTGTGTTTTGCAATTATGTATATGTTATATACTTACCCAGTCCATGAAATTTCTTCCACATTGAATTTATGTGTAGCATATGTATGTATTTATGTGACGTTAACATTCATGTCATATTCTTACATAACTTCATAATCACAAGTCCAAAATTTCAAACTCCTTCCATGTCTTTTGATGTTTATTGTAGAAAACTATGTCTCTTGGTTTTTCATCTGTGCTGTGTGCCACATTTTATCTGTCATCTACTCGTAATTGAAGTCCTATATCTTTTAATATTCCAAAATATATGGGAACACTCAGGAAATGCATGTGTGTAACATTTTTACATGTGCATGTATGTAAGATTGAAATTTTTCATTGTGCATGGAAGTAAGATATGAATTCTTCATGAGTTCTTGTCAGTATTCATTAGTTGTTCTTCATGTGTGGAAAGAAGTTTTACATATGATCATCTTCATGAGTGGGTATATGCAATATATTGTAGTATAAATTATTAGAGATCATGTTATGATTATGAATTTGATATTCTCTTATCTTTTGATGTTTGAGTTTTCACAAGGGGATTTATTGTTTGCTGTCTTTTAGATATATCTTGCAGATAGAATTTGGATATCATGTATTTCATTTGTTTCATTGAATTATGTTTTCATGTTAAATAACTTTGTTACCTTCTTTGCTTCTACTATTGTTGTTGTTGATTATGACAAGGACTATTTGTTTCAGATGTCATATATATGTATTTTAATTGATGGTATGACCACATTCTTGTGTCTTGTGAGATATCTGAAACTATGAGGTAATATCTTCATGGTATACCCTCTTGCTCTTCCTTCCCCTGGTAGAGATTTGTTTTTAGTATCAAGGTTAAGAGATATGGGTAACCTGTTTCAGTTCTCATCTATAAGTTGATGTTAAAGTCTTTAATAATAAATTTATCCAATGTGAATCTATGCTTCAATACCATTCTGGGTGTTTCCCATCTTCCATTACTGTGGTGTTTGTATTTGTCATAGTTATGAAGTTGGATTTGCTACTAAAAGCTTAGGAGTTTTATTGTTGTTATTAAATTGCTTAGTTGTTCTTTTTGCCAGAATATTTTTCTTTTTTATACCTAAAACTAGTCTTTATTCTCATAAGGTTTTGTGTTGTATGTTATCCTATGGAACTTAAACTAATCTTGGTTTCAATCTTCCTCCACAGATGGTATTTGTCATGTTTTTGAAGTTAGAGAATAGATGTGAAATTGTATATCTATCTCCGCTCCAGTTTGTTCTTTAATATGTTCCTTCCCACTCATAATCAGTATCTGTATAAGCCATGTAATTCAATTTCTCTATAAAGTCTTCATGATTATCAACTCCTAATCTAGCAAAGAGTTTCTCCAATGGTATACAACTTGTTCTGTGCCCAAAGATATCATCATCATCATCATCATCATCATATTCATAAGATTTTGGTTGTTCTGGTTTCAGGTATTCAATCTCCTCATTTGTGTCTCAGACATCCCTATCTCTGTCCACTTCCTCATAAAGCTTTTAAAATTCATAGGGTTCTTGTTCTAGATCACTATTTTGATCCATTATTATTACACCATCTGCTATTCCTTCTGACTCTGTTTCAGATTCTGAGTCACTGAATATCATGTAAAACTGTGTCAGATGTTGTTAACTCTGGCTTTCTGTGTTGATCTAACCCTATGCCACTGGCTCTTATGTTTCTGAAATCTATTTCTGGTTGTTTCTCATTGATAAGTTTTAGATTCGTGTTTTGAGATGTTAAAAGATGTTACAGGGTTAGCTGCTTCTTGCAGATGTGCAATGCTGTTGCCAAAATTCATAGGTTCTACTCTATCATCAGCCTGAAGTTTTTGTTCATCTTCACTCTCTCTTGATTGTGTAGAGATAGAAACCTTGCCCTCTATGATGTTATTTTCTGGGAATGAAATTAGTACAGCAGCATTTTCCCCTGCATCACTTCGATGTGAGCCTTCATTCTTCCCTACTAGTACTCCATATATATGTTTCTGGCTTTTGTGTAGCTAAGATATTTATTGCTATTAAATCACTGTGCACTTCTTTGCTACCTTCTGCCATTTGTATGGTTGAACTAGTTAAATCTTCTTGACTAATATCATTTCTTAAGTGATCTTCATCTAAATTTGGTTGTTCTATATCCTCTACTTCATTGGAAAATGAATTTAAATCATAGCTATGGTTAATCTCATATAGTTTTACTTGGCCAGACCCTCCTCCTCTACTTGGAATGTTGGTTTCAAGTCTGCCATTTGAATCCTTGGTTGTTCTATCACTTACTAAGTTTTTCATTCCATTCATTTTTTAAAATTTAACTGTTATTCCATCTCCATTACTTTGAATATGATTATTATTTTCAAATGTAATATCAGATTAATTTTCATTACATTTTGTATTTTCTACATTATTCATTGTAGTATGGAAACTTTCAGCTTAAGGATTCAAATAAGATTTTTTTTTTTCCTGAGGAGATCTGTGCCATATAGCTATTTGAAGAATTAACTATTTTTTGTGGGTTTTTGTGCAAATCTCTGAAGGTCTTAAAATCATTTACAGCTCCATTAACAACAACCTCATTGGTAACAGTAAACTTGTGCTTTGATTTTTCTGCTATGGTCATTTTGCTGCAGGGAATTGAAATTTTGTTTCTCTTTATCTCTCACTAAATCCTGTTTGAGTTTATGTGACTTTTTCTTTTACAAAATTCAATCCCTGTGCCCAATCTGCACTGAAAAAAGTTTTGCAAGAATGTTTTGACTTGATTTCTACTTTTTTCATGTGTAGCTACTATACAGTTTTTCTCTAAGTCTCCTATGTGTTTTTATTTGAGAAATGATGTTTTAAAATTCTTCATCAAGCTCCTTTACTTGTCTCTGCCTGTCAATTGATCTTTTACTTCGTTTGTCCTTCTCATTACTCACAGATTCAATTTCTTGCACCACCTTTTCATTGTCTCTTATCTGATTTCCCTTAAGTTTAACAACAGCCTGTCTTTTTTGCATTTCTCTATCTCCATGTACCAAACTAAATACACTATAGTCCTGGCTTCATACTTCTCTCCTAATCATAACTGCATATTTGGATTTAGTCCCTGCCTTTATAGCATCTGTCATTTCCTGAATACTTGCTGCTTGTTGACTTGATTTCAACGAGCAGTGATTATAACAAGTAGACTTCCGCTTATTATATTTTACTTGTGTGTCTTTGTTGTTTTAACCTCATACTTCCTTTTGTGAAAATAGTCTTTGATCAGGTGTCCAGTTTTATGGCAGAAAATAAAACATTGTCTAGTCTCTCTCTGCACTCTTCTTGGCTGATAAACAGGTTTGGTGTATGTTCTATTCAAATTCTTAATTTCTTCAATTTCCTTGTCTCTTAAATTTTTCTGTGATTCATTCAATTTTGCTGTAAATCTGTCACCTGTCTATTTTGCTCCATGTGACTGTCATTTATGCATGATGCAGTGTCTCTAAGTTCTGTCAAGTTTACTCTATCATATCTTGGAAAATAGTGTTTGAAGAAATTCCTGAGGTGTGGTGTTTAACCTTTCAGAAATTTTCTCCTTAAGTGGCCTACAGATTACTCCATAATTGTTTCTATACCCATTATAGTTTCAGCTGTTTCAGAAAGGCGATCAATGAATGATGCTGGATGTTTTCTCTTGTCTTGCACCAGCCTATCAAATTTTCCCCAAGCATTTGGTTTTGAGCAACACATTCTTATGGTGTGGAGCAAGTCCTTCCTGCATTTCCTTACATAGGTCATGCTGATGGGATTAGAGAAATCAAAGTCCTTTTTTTGCTCCTCTGTAGGCCAACTTGTCAGGGCACTTTCTGATCTAGGTTTATCAATAAACTGGTGATTCTCTTGGGGGCTAAAAAGTTCTGCCAGAAGAAATTCCACATCCTCAAAATTGGGTTAAAAAATTTGGAAAGCACGTTTTAGCTCCTTATGTGTTCTATGGGGCTTGTTGATAAATTTTGGGAACCTTTTCTTCATGGAATCTAATTCCTGAGTAGTTAATTTCCTATGAACCTTGGAGTGCAACACACCAGCTGTATTAGATATTTTGGTAATGTCTTTAAGTGGAAATATTTTCTCAGCCTCATTATTTGCCTTGGTGTTCTTGTCATTGTCATTGCCCTGTGCACAGGACTTTGTTTTCTTGGCCTTTCTTTCTTTATTCTTAGATGCATTGTCTGCCTGAGCATTTCCTTTATCCTTTATCTAATCTAGCACTTCTGTCTTTAAGAATTCCTCAAACATGTTCTTAATTAGTGTCTCCAAAATGGTATCTACTACCATGATCTATGCTGTAGTTTAGGAATTACACATCTATAAATATTTTTAAGGTAGGTCATAGTTTGTATTGCAGCCATTGAAATTATGTAGATCTCTGTCAGTATTTGCCAGAGCATTGTCTCTTTTTGAAATGGTATATTTAGTATGAACATCATGGTGTTGGTTATATATTCCACAGAATCAACAATTGTATTTGTCATTGTACTGTATAGGATATTGTAAATCCAATATCCTGCAATAGCTGCCAATATGACTACCCCACAGATGACTTGCTTAAACATCTTTGTCTTCAGGATTGTGAATTCAGTCAGACTGGGTACCAAATTGTAATAAGGGATTATTTGAATGGTAAATGATAACTAAACACCAGGGCTGTTAATCTTCTTCCTTCTTCCCTTCCTCACTTCTTCCCTCCCCTTCCTGATGATGTCTCAAATAAATCCTCTTTCTCTTCTCTAAATTAAATAAGGGGTTTATTGGGAAGAAAGGAGGGAAAGAGGGTTTGGGATTTCCCTAATACTAGAACAAATCTTAGGTTGGAGGATGGTGGAATATAGTTCAATTTGGGAAAATGGGCTGACAGTCTGGAACTTCAGTCACTGTATCACAACAGAGCAAATCAGAGAGAGCTAGACTTTTGTCCTTATTTCTTCTGTCTCCAAAGCCAAGAGACTGCTTTCAGGTTTCAGTCTCAAAAATCCAAGAGAATCCTGACTTTTCTGTCTTCAAAGCCAAAGACTTTAGATTTCTGTTGGTCTGATGCCCTTCTTCCAACAGTTTCTCCTGGTCACATTCTAAACAGAATGTTCTCATTTGAGTGACAGGTCATCAGTCTCAGCTATTGCATCTCTGTTGCAGGCTTTTCCATTTTCTTATTTCCACACCATTACATAAGGATAGTTTGAAGATGGTAAACTTTTTAGGCTTGAGAATTCATTAGTCCAATGACATTTAAAAGGAAAGATAGGTCTGAGAGGAAATAACTATGAATTTAAGGAACCTATAGCATGCCTTAAATAATGACCTCTCCTGCAAAATATTTAACCTTTCGGATATTTTTAAACACAGTCTACCAAAATATCATGTTATTGGGGAAAGGATGCTTTTAAAATGATCGACAAATCCCTGTCCTCCAAAGTGGATGATGGCTTTCCAGAATCCTCTTTATGAACTGAATTGTTCTTCTGGATATTAAAAGTAATAACTGACATTTATAATAGTGCTTAAGATTTTCAATCACATTACGTACATAAATTCATTTGAATCTTACCAATCTAGTGAGGCAAAAATATAACTAGCAATATTTATATCTGGTATTTGCTCTAAGAGAGAAGAGCCAGTTTTAGCCATTGGCTAAGTGGCAGCCTCTGGGTGATGAGAAAGCAATTCATGGGACATCTTTAGTTTTCTATTCTTCCTAAAGTGTGGCTGGGGGAAAAGTGTCTGAGGTATATAGGAGTTTGTATGTAGTATATAGCCTTTCTTGGTGGCTTAGAGAATAGCTTGGCAAGGAAGGAAGTGTCCTGGGGTACCAAAGATCATAATGACTGCTTCTATTGCCACAACTTGAGGCTGGCTGAGTGCTGAGTTGGGAATGGAATGAAACACCCCAGAAAAGTGCTATTTGTGTTAAAAAATCTACCTGCTAGGGCAAAAACTTCAGTAACTTACCTTAGTTATGACTCTTCTAAGACAGTTATTTTAGATTAAATACTCATTTTACAAATGATGTAGATAGGGCAGCAAAAGTGCTACCAGTAATATATTGTTAAGTAGGTAAGCAACTTATCTACAAGCAAAGATCATCTCTAGCACCTTTTAAAACCTAGGGCATACATATATGTCTGTATTTGGGTATAATGTGTCACCCTACAATATCTCTGTCAACCTGAAATGAGATAAAAGTTTATACAATATGAGTATCTTCCTTGTTCTGATTATCTCTAGTTCATCCCAAGTATATCTCCCTCATGCATAGCTATGTGGATGTTACTCCCTCATTAAGAGATCCTTGGGAGAAGAGGATGTACTTTATCTTTCTTTGTACACAAAGGTTTTAGAGTATGATTGTATCAATGAATATCCATCAATTCACATATATGAACATCTTCATGGCTTGCTCAGTGCTCATTGTGTAGTGTAGGAGATGGGCAGCATATTATTATTATTATTAGAGAAAAATGAATGCTTATAAATCTAGCTGATAAACTACTGAAAACACAGAAATGAAATAAAACACATACACATGAGGATATTTTTGTAAAATTAGATTTCCCTTTAACAAATGCTGCCTGGTGACTTCCTTTTTCCTAAAAATATTGGTCCTGTTTTATACGTTATTAAGTATGAATAGATCAATGCCTAAGAGTCTTAGAATAGCATCATATTAAATTAATGTATAGCTCTTTCAGCATTGAGAATTTTCAATTTTCCTTTCAATGGTTAGTTTCAAGTCCCTGGTGTCATGAGTCTGTACTCTGAATGTGAAGTATTAGAAAATAGATTAATATTGATTCTATTGAAATTCAGCTTGTCAATATTTGTGCTGAAACACTAAAGAATAAAGTACTTTGTTTTAATTGTGTTTAATGTCTATATTATTTTATATGAACTTCATTTTGACTTAGAGAGGCAGTACCTTACTTACAGAGGAAAGATCTCTCTGGCTTTGAAGTCAGAAGATCCTGAATCAGTTGCTTATCACCTTAAAGAAAACCTTTAACAACATCATGGCTGTCAATTTCTTAATCTGTAAAATGATGGGACTGGATAAGATGACTTCTGAGATTCCTTCCTGTTCTAGTTTTAACCACTTTCTTTCTTTCTATGTGTTATACTAACTTATCACCTAACCCCATTTTCTTCCATTCCCTTTCAATTCTGAAAAGTAATCGAATCAACAGTGCATTTTGACATCCCTCCTGGTTGCCAGCTCCTTATATGTGTTGATTTCCCCTATTAGGTTTTAAGCTTGTAATGGCCCTATACAAAAGATCTAAGAAGATAAATCCCTGCTGTGATTTGCAAAGATGGATTCAATTTCTGGGGATGTGGAGCACTATACATATTTTCAGATTTTTTTAGATATTATCTTGCCAATCTTCCTCTTTTTTTCTCTTTAAAAATAATTCATTATTTTGTGTGATGACTCTGTGTGAAAATCAAAGTGGGAAGGACATGGAGGGAAATTTAGATGTTAGAAAAAATATGACTTATTAAAAAAAAAACCTAGGGGTGAACTGTCCCAGATCATTAAAGGAAGGTTTTAGCTTCTGTGCCAATAAATATTGAGATTAACTCATGACAGTCTATTATAATTCCAGCCTAAGTGAGATAGGAAAACACAACCTCTGAAGGATAAAAAAAAAAGTAAACTTTATGAAGTCAAGTATTGTCTCAACTACCTGGATTTATACCATAGTGTTCAACATTAGTGAGTGCTTAAAATGCATTTCTAGTGCTCATTTTTGCAGAACATACATTAAAAATGTATTTTGCATTTTCTCGTTATTTTTGGATTGTGTTATGGTCAGTTAGATTCTTGGATACTATGTTTTTTGAGCTACTTAATGTCTCTAAGCCTCAGTTTAGCCAATGCTCTTAATTGATACCTAAGTTTCTCCATCTATACTATGGAAATACTAGTACCCCCTTTCACTACCTCATAGAATTCTAAGAAAAAGAACTTTGTATATCATGTAGATAAATGAATTGTCATTATTAATTATATCTGCAGTTCAGAGCTAGATGAGAAAAGAGACAGTGTGAATTAAGCTATACTGAGTATCAGTCCAAGATTCAATTTAGTTCCTAGACCTGTGAACTTGAAGAAGTCCATTAACACCTCAGGGTTTTAGTTTGCTCATTTGCTAAATAAGGGAGTAAAAAGTAACTTCTAGAGTTTTATCTAAAGATAATTACATCATTGAGGTCCTTTAGACCACTGATATGCAAGGTGACACCAAGTCCTGAAGAATTCAATCTGTATATAGATTTCTCTCTTTACTTCAGAGATTTCCAGTTGAGTTAAGGAGAAGACATTTGAGAGTCCCTTGGACAACAAAGAGATCAAATCAGTCAATATTTAAAGAAATTAATTTAGAATATTCACTGTATGGGCAAACACTGAAGCTGAAGCTTAAATAGTTGGCCACATAATGAGAAAATGAGACTCATTGGAAAGGACCCTGGGGCTGGTAAAGATTGAAGGTAAAAGGAGAAGAGGACAGCAGAGGTTGAATTGATTAGATTGGTATCATGGAAACAAGAACAAGAATTGGATCAGACTTTGAGAGATAGTGGAGAATAGAAGGCCATAGTGTGCTTCAGTCCATGGGGTCCCAAAGAGTTGGATACACTGGGGTTCCAAAGATTTGGCCAGAATTGAATGACTGCATAGCACCAAAGATATGAACTCTTCTACTTTTTTTAAGTGGCTACATGTTTAAGTTTTGTATGAATATGAGTGCATCTATCACTGAAATGAACCATTGGGATGCACAGTTGACAATGGATGTAATTGTGCAGAAAAGGCCACAGCACTGGATGTTGAAGATCAACTCTTGTTAAAGGTGTCAGCTAAACAAGTTGCACTTTAAGCATTTTGTATATCATGCATGATCAATTATGCAAATATCTGTAATGAATCTGATTATCTTAAGACTGTTTCCTACAAGTTCACTGCTCACTTGACTAATAATAACATGACTATAATGATATATACCATGTATAATCATTGGAGACCATTTGGCGAGATTAGTATATGCTAAGATATTATTTGCTCTACTTTGAATACTCTCTATTTTTGAGGATGAATGAATGGGGATGCATGCTGTGATCATGCATCAGAATATATCACATAATTGAGCAGCGATATTTTTCCTTTACTGTTTTCATCAATTAAAATAAATGCTAAATTTTTATTCTCTTGGTTTCATTTTAAATGTCTTCATTATTAAGAAATGCAATCATTTTGTTATGCAAAAATGTTTTTAAAGTTGCCTATGAAAATAGCTTTTATTAGTTTTTAAAAAGTGTATATACTAAATTTAGCACAATAGTAACAAGACTGCCCTAATTATTTATGTCCCCTTCTGAAATTCCTTATACTCCATTTCCTTCATTTTTTCCATTTCATTAATGTATTTCCATTTTGTTTGCTGCTTCCCCTCAGAGTAAAAGCTTTCCTTTGTAAAAAATAAGTATTATTGAAAAAAATCAAATATTGGACACACCTGAAAATGCATTTTAATGCCTTTCCTCTAGTTAAGGCTGATCTGTTGTAGAAGCAAGGGCTCTTATCCCTCTAATCCCATGGATTTATCTGGCTTTCATTCTAGATCATTACACTTAAAGCTATGAAGACCAGAAATATAGTTCTCTTCATCTGAAAAGAAAACAAAAGGGAAGAATGCACTTCTGACATACTTTATTTATAATTGAGTGTGTGTCTTATTTTGCATCTTATATTTTAGTGTGCATATTAACCATACAACATATATCTAGAACAATGGCAGCATTGTCCCAGCTGCTTGTAGAACTTTTATATTTAAATTATTTCAACACAGATTTCTTTACCCTCCAGAAGTACTCCTCCAGTGGCACCTACTAAACTATTCACAAAATGGAATGGAGTTCATTGAATTTTATAACAGGATGCAATTTTAACTTTGAGCAAAAAAAAAATAAATGAAGCAAGATAACGTCTTTGCATGCATGCACATCAATACTTCAGTGAATATCATCTTTGCATAGACGGCATTTTATCTTTGTGAAAAAAAAATACGTTTTCAGTGGGAAGGTGAGTTACTATAAGAAAAGACTATTTAATTCTGTTTCCTTTCCTGTTTCTACCAGCAGCCACCTGAAATATCTGAACATTTCTTTGATCCAGAGTTAAAGATTCCTGTAAAGTAGATGAAGAGCTGAAGCAAGCTGAGGAAGTGATCCCATAAATATTGTTAATGAGCCATGCCAAGAATACAGAACCTAATCTTTCAGGACAGTATTGCTGGGGCATGCATCTACTGTATCTAAGGATAAATAAACTCTTTTAAAAAGTGTGTTGTATATGGGTTAACTCCTGCAAAGGTTAAAAACATCAAATTCTGAAATATCATGACCTGACTTTAATGACCCAGTAATAGGTTGACATTTGCAATCTCTTTTTTTGTGTAATAGCCCACCATATGCAAAGATCAGCTCCTGCATTGTAGCTGCTTATCTCAAAGGAGAAAATATGAGTAATAATAGTACAAGGGAGGTTAATAACAGGTACAGGCCCAGCATAGCTTTTATCAGTCCGTTTAGAAAATGAACTGAGAATTGCTGTCAACTTGATTGGAAAGGGGAGAGGAAGAATGGATCCATATGGGAGACATCAGTCAGAGCTTCCAGGGCTGTTATGTATGTGAAGGTTGTTTGCAAGGTTACCTGGTCTGAAGCAACATAAAGCTAAAATTTGCATGTCAAAGCTCTGTTCCCTTTTTAACATAGTGTCACACAAATTGTTGGCCCTGGGGTTTAAATTTCACAGATGTCTAAGCTCATTTAAAAATTAAAGTGCAGTAATCTGTGATCCACAGTGCACCTAATCATTCTGATTTTTCAGAATAATGGCTATGTGGTGAATGTTTTGTTTATCAGTATGCTTTATTCATAAACTCAAAAATCCTAGTTTTTCATACTATATTAGAGATATGGTTTTAATCTCTTAAGAGGTAATTCATTTTTCAGCAAGACATTATTTGAACCCAGTGTATCAATTACACACTTAGAATAAACTCAAAATTTTAAATCACTTAATCTTCCATAAGGATCAAAATCAGCATTAGTATCCACTGCATATTGCTTCGTTGTTGGTATCTCTCTTCATCCCTCCCTCCCTCTATTCCTTTCTTTCTTCTTCTAAGCATCCTTTCCCTCTCAATTTCTGCTTTCCCTCTCCCTTGATTTCCCCTTTTTCCTCTCTTCTCTTTTTCTCTTCTTCCCTCTCAACCATTATTGCACATATCTAGCAAATAAAGATGTTCATTTGAAGAAAAATTGGCACTGTATTTTGCTGAGTTACTTCATTAAATGTAATGGCCTTACCTTACATGAAAATGGCACAATATACTATAATCCAATCGATTACCATGGTTTTGAACAGGTTATATTTACTACAATTATATACTAGCACCTTTCCTCAGCAGAACTCAAACCTGTCCATGATATATTTTGATAAAAGCTCCCATGAACTTTACAAAATAAAATTTTAAATGGAGTACCACATAGGCTTTTGTTTTTAACTTTTCCAGAGAAGATCTGGAGTTGCTGTTTCTTAATTCATAGAGAGGTAGCTGGGAAAGGATTTGTTCCTTTCATTTTATTTTCATGCTAGATCAGGCTATCTGTGGGAAAGAGTAATAATGACCTATTGTTTTTCACATCAAAATCAGTCCATAATTATGGTTGGTAGGCTCATTTTCTTGTCACAGATCTCTCCTTTGGCTTATTATTATTTTGCCGAATCAAATGCTTTTATTGAATTAGTCATAGAAAGCAGAGTAATACAGTGGCAAGAATAAGAGCTTTTGGGTCAGAGAACTTCATTTCAAATCCCAAATCTTACCCTTTACTGCTCGTGTGACCTTGGGCAAATCACTTAATCTCCATGGATTTCATTTTTCTCATCTGTAAAATGAGGGGGTTGGACTAGATGACCTCTGAGATCCCTTCCTTCTATGATCCTGGAACCAAGTTTAATGATGCCTGACTTGTGTGATTTCCAAAGAGGATGAAGAGAAAAACCTAAATCAACAGACCACATGTAGGAGAAACAATTTTAACAGCTCCACTTCCTTGGCCACTTAGAGCTCTGCAAGGTATCAGAAAGTAATGCAAAGTCAATGAAAGCACTGAGGTTTCAAGGGGGAAATTACACAAATGGATTTTAAATTGTGTAGTAGACAGAATAAATCATTTGATATACATAATAAAATAACAAAAGTAAGTAGGAACAATTCAATTAGGGAAAGTTGACAGATTTTATTTATTTATTTTTGGTCCAGAGCCATGCTTGCTTTTTGTCTAAGTGGAGGAGTCAGTTACCAGCAGTAGAAGTGCAGGGTCAGAGAGAAAGGGGCAGAAAATAGGGAGGAGATGGCCTGGGTACATGTCAGTCTTTTCTCTTGTTCCTTTGCCCAACTGCTATTCCATCCTCATTGGGCACCAGCAGGTGCCATATTTTAAATGTTAGATAACTTTTAAGGCATCATACTCTTGTCTTTCACTGACAGGATCTTCCCCAGAGTGCTTTCAGGTCAGCCAGTGAAGTTTTAAATGATTTAAAGGTTTAGCTTTTTAAAAAAAGAAAGGAAAGGAAAACTCCAGATTATAGTGGTGAAGCTGTGATTGTTTAGCAATTTTGAAGGTCAGGAGTTTATATCTACAGACAGCCTCTGAGTGTTAAATGCTTTGATCCACTAAAAATCACTATAAGCAGATATTTTGAAGTTTAATCTTCTTTCCTATATGGGAAGAACTTACTGTTTCACTACCCATAGCTAGGCTGTGATTCTAGGAACAGGTAGTTGATATTAATAATGTGTAGATCACTTATGGGTACTTAGCAGATGTTGTTTGAGTATCATAGGCTACCTGTAACAACAAGCAAGGACTTCAAAATCCATTCAGTGTATGATTGTGACCTAATTAAAGCTATTAAGACTACATGAAAATGTATAGACATTCAATTTATTTTTTAATTTTAAATTAAAATTATCTAATTGCTTTATTTTATTTATTTTAATTTTATTTATTTTAATATTAAAATTGAATGGATCACTTAAATTCATAGTTTGGATTGAGGTAGAGATAAATACAGAAGTAAAAAGGTTTTGCAAGAAACATTTGTAAAATATATATTTGCTATAGGGAAGATCATTTAAAGAATAAAAAGAATTAAATATCTTAACCTAACACTTAAAACAATTCCATCCAGATGGTTCTTGTAAGGAAAATGAAGTCTACATGCTTGGATGGTTGAAGCTGATCTGTGTGTTTGGTGATGGGTAGAAGCATGCTTTGACTTCCAAGCTCTATTCTACTAAATGTTGGCTAGCTATTCTAACACTGGGAGTGTAGCAGGTGGCTGCTGAGTGGCAGTGCCTCCGCTACATCAACCACAGGATATCTGACAAAATTGGGATGATTAGTGTCTCTGCTAGCACATTTGGTTAATAATCATCTCAGAAAAAATATATGACTATGATTTCCTTAGGTAAAGAGGAAAAGGGAAAACATTCCAGGTAGAGGGAACACCATGAACCAAGGCACAATGATGAAGGACAGAGCATTTATGACAGATATGTTGGATTTTAGAGTATTACTCAACAGCTACAGAGTAGAGCAAGATAAGGTTAGCAAGTTTTTTGTGGTATCTGCCATCCTTATTTTGTTCTGAGGTCAGAACTGAACCCAAATAACTAGATGTCAAGTGGCAAGACACCAATGTTGTCTAATATGTTGAACTTGGATGTTGATCTGAAGGAGATATGCAAAAAAGTCAAGGTTGAGCTTGGTTTTGAAGTGAGTGAGAAATTCTTCAAGGTAGAGGAAAAAGAATGTATTCCAAACATTGAGGAAAGCCAGTGCAAAGGCATGAAGGTGGATGATGGAGGGTTATGTGTGTGAATCAGAGAGAAAGCCAAAAAATGCAAGAAAGAAAGTAATCTATAATAATGTCCAAAAGGTATACTGGAGGGGGGGCAGTTGATGAAGGGCTTAAAAGACAAATGGAAAAATTTATATTGAATCCCTGAGGCAAGGAAGCACTACCTTTTATGAAGCATATAAGGGCTTAGAGAAGTAGACTTGCATTTAGCAAAAAACATTTTCACATCTCTTTACACTGGAGTGAATTTGAGAAATTTGTGACAAGAAAAACAATTATAAGATTATTTTTTCTATTTTTTTGTAATTCAGAGAAGAAGTAATGGGGGCCCAAATTGGAGTAAAGAATGAGTATGTGAATTTAGAGAAAGGGATAACTATGGAAGATTTTGTGGAGGAAGACACTAAAATTATTTAAATATGGGTTGCAGGAAAGTGAAGAGGTTGGGAACCAAGGAGACTGGATCAATAGTGGTTCCTTCAATAATATTAAGTAAATTTGATAGATGGGAGGTTTTGTGTGGGACAAGATTGTAAGTTTTATTTTGTACATTTGACATTTGAGATGTCTATGTAACATTGTTGGAAATAACTAATTGACAGTTGGTGATTCATGATTGAAACTAAGGAAAAAAATGACTTGGAGACACAGTTTTATTTTTATGTAGTTGCTTATATAAATCTGCATAGAGATAATAATTAAACCCATGGGAGCTGTTGAGATCACCCATTGAGAGAAGGTAGAAAGAGAAGAAAGATGAGGAAGAACTTGAGCATCAGCCCACAGTTTGGGTTTGGGTTTTAAGTGGTATCTGTCAAAGGAGACTAAAATGATGATGTCAGATAGGTATATAGAAAACCAGGAAAGAGTTGAGTCAGAAAAAGTCAGAAAAGAGAGAGTATACAGGAGGATGAGGTGATCCCTGACATCAAACACTGCAGAGATCAAGAAAATGAGAAATGGGGCATGGTTTGAGGGAAAAAAAAAAAACTTTTTTTGGCAGTTCAAAGACTATTACAAATTTTGTAGACAGAATTTTCACTTGAGTGAATAATGTCAAAAGCCAGATTACAAAGAACTAGAAATGATTAAGAGGAGAGGAAGTGGCATTGAATAAAGATAGCTTCATAGACACTTCCTAAATATTGTTTGCTGAAAATAATATTTAATAAATAATACTACAAAGTTGTTTCAAAGTTTCCCCTAACCCCAACATTTGCAACATTTTTCTCTTCTTTTTATGTTATGATGCACATTTTTTGAAGGAATATGTTTGAAAGGACATAGTTCAGAACTTGATAACAAACTCCAGAATAGCAATCTTTGCTTTAACTTAATTTTCACAGAAATGAAAAAAATTACTTGGCTGTAACTGGTATAGTAAGAAAAAAGCCCCTGGTGTTTCCTCATGTATTCAAAGAATGGTGAAATTACTAAAGTGATTATCCAGACCTCAGAAAACAGGAATAACTTTGAATAACATCTGTAATTAGCATGCTAATATATGAATGTCAATTTCTGACGCTTAATTTTCTTGCTAATGAAAATTCTTTTGTTTTTCTGTATGATTAACCAGGAAAGGCATTTGTCTAGTTTTCACCACCTCAGGAGGAAAATCAGGGCAAAAGTCACCAAGATAGCAAATATAAGTTGTGATCAATCTTAGAAGATACCTACCTGTCTATTGCTTTTGAAACTGAGTTAATCTTTTCAAGAGAATTCTTTCTGAATGTTGAAATAAGTGACTACAAGGGGAACATTCATAAGCCAAACAATTTATGTTAAAAACATAACAAATTATGTAATGAATACGATTCACATATGTTTTTGGCTGGCATATCTAAAATTATGTTCGCATAAAAATAGTTTAAGCTACTAAAGGGCCATTAGGAATGATAAACTCTTCATAAGTGATTTTTACTACTGAACATAGGTCATTTATAATGCATACTTAGTAGTCACTTCCAAGTGGTAAGCAGCCTATTTGGTTATATATGTCATAGAATTACTTGAAAAGTCACAGTCTAATGAGGAATTTCCTTGGTTAAGAAATGGTAGGAAAATACTACGATTGCAGGCTCTTCAAAATAAAAATCAGCATAAACATACTAAATAGTTTATATGCATTTAGTCATTAAATTCTTCTGTTTAAAGTAAGTGAAAAAGCTACTTGATATAATATGCACAGATAATGTGATATACTCAAATGGGATGTATAAAACCTCCATTTTTAAATGTTTCACAATTTAACAGGTATATACCATATACCAACCAACAATGTAAACAAGTTTTTCCCAATTATCTATACATATGTATATATTTAAAATATATTACAAATTTTGAGGTTCAAATTCTCTCCTTCCCTCCTGCCCGACCCCTACTCCTTGAGAAGGCAAGCAGTATGATATCCATTATTCATGGAAAGCATGATCACCAATTGAAAGACAAATTATCTTTTTCTCTTTAATCTATTAAATGGGGATAATGTTACCTTCTTTGCCTAACTCATAAGATTTTGTAAGATTGTGGCTTAGAAACTGTATAATTATATACAGATATACAAATGAAAGTATAGAAAGATATCTATGTTAAGTTGATAAACTAAATGCAATAGTTTCTTTTCTTATGGACCTATGATTTCATTAGAGGCACCTCAGTGGGATAGGGTGCTCAGGAAGACCTGAGTTCAAATCTACCCCTTAGCAAGTCTCTTATTCCCCAATGCCTGACCTTTGCTGCTCTTCTTTCAAGGAACCAATACTTAGTCACAATTTTGAGACAGAAGGTAAAGGTTTTAAAACAACATCCATACTAGGTGGCTCAGGGTATAGAGTACTGGGTTTGGATCTAGGAAGATCTGAGTTCAAAATAGACCATAGACATTTACTAGCTGTGTAACCCTGAAAAGCAACTGAACCACTCTTTGCCTTAATCCACAGCAGAAGGAAATGGTAAACCATTCCAGTATGTTTGACAAGAAACCCCAAAGGATAGCATGATTGTGCTATTGTCCACTGGGTCACAAAGAATCATATGTAACTAAGCAACATAGATGTGAACATTTTCCCAGGATTGTGACCTCTACCAATGCACAGTCGGAAATGTTCTCCAAATTGTAATATTAGAGTATTGCCTGGACCCCTGGGAGGATGAGTCACTGGACAAGCGAATATATATAAGCCAAATGATATACCAATATAATTTAGAGGTAGAAATTGGACCTTGGTTGTCTTTGTACTAGTGTTATCTCTCTACCCACAATAGCACACTGTTTCACCAAAGTAGAAATCTGTTTTGAACAAATACATTTATAGCTGAAATTTAACTGTTGTTTGTTTGATGTATTCATCAATAGTATTACAAATTCAATGGCAGCTCTGTTCCTGTATGCCTTAAGCAATGTTAGAAAACATGTTTAATATTTTCTTTCCCCACTATTCCTTTTCCCCCAAGAAAAAAGGTTTGGAAGAAAATTTGGTAAGTGAATTCCTATTAATCAATACCCCTTTGCTGGATATTGAAAAGTGAAGAATTAAAGACTTGAGAGTGTAGATACACAATATCAGTCATGACTAGAAATATGGCTGGGTTGTAAACAGGAATCCATTGGCAGGGAAGGGATCTGAGAAATATCAAAGCTGAGGAAGCATTGACCAAGCCATGAACTTAGTTGTGATAAGATAGATGTTCATAAAGGTCTTCAAAAGATAGGTAGAAAAGACAAGCTACAAAGATTTTTCCCAGTTAATAATTTCCCTTCTAAGTTTAGCTCTTTTGTGTGCACAAAAGCTTTTATAATTTCATGTAATAAATATTGGACATCTTGTCTTCTGTGATCCTCTCTAACCCTTTTTTGTTGATGAAATGGGAATTTCTCCAGCTATTATGGAAAGCAATTTGGAATTTTGCCCCAAAGTGTTACTAAACCATATATATATATATATATCCTTTGATCTAACAATAAATACCAGTGTTAAGCCTATACTCCAAAGACATCAAAGATAGAGGAAAAAAAGATCCATATGTACAAAAATATTTATTGTAGATCTTTTTACAGGGGAAAAGAAATGGAAAATATGGTTCCTATCAATTTGTGAATATCTAAACAAATTTTGGTTTATGAATGTAATGGAAAATTATTTTTTAAATAAAAAAGGGAGTGTTTCAGAGAAATATGGGAAGATTTCTATTAACTTATGAAACAAGAAGTGAGGAAAACCAGGAAAACAATTTACACAATGACAATATTATGGGAAAAAAACAACAACTTTGAAAGATTTTAGGGTTCTAATTAGTACAACTCCCAACCATGATTCCAGAATATAAATGATTAATTTTCCCCCCATGTGGTAAGGTGAGAGACTTATTAAGCAAAATAAGACATACATTTTAGACAGGGCAGTGAGAATGTTTTCCTTGGTTATGTATATTTGTTACAATCATTTTTCTTTTGTCTTTTTTTTCCCAGTCTTTTTTTCCCAGTCAGGAGATGTATGGTAGGAAGTGTAAATAAATGTTAATTGGGAAAAACAATCAAAAGACATGATAGAAAAACTGATACAGAAATGCTACACAATGGCTGGTACTTGATAAAAATTAGTGATTGGTAAATAAATTTTCCTATTATTCAGATCATAACCCATGTATACTTTCATGATTTGCATGTCCTCCAATAGACCTTCCAAAGAGAGTTTTGTACAATATGGTGGGTTTTTAATCCTTTAAATTTCTTTTAATGATGTGGATATTAGTATAAAGTTCAGGATGCCCTTGCCTTATTCCTCCTATTTGTAAGCTAGTTTACTTTTTTGCCTATTTTTTGATATTATTTAAGTCACTCCTACTGCGTAATAGTTCATTGATAATGATTTTGGTTACCCAAAGATTGTGATGTTGCATAATTTGCAGTTGTGAATTGTAAATGTTAAAATTGTTTGTTCAAATTATGAATTTTGGTTCTAGGAATAGGATTGGAATACTTAAAAATATAATGCATTATTTCAAATGCAGTCTAGCTTGCTTTGTCCATTCTATTTAGTTCTTTGTTCATTTTTAGAGAACCTATTAAAATAAATGTTCTGATAGACCAACTCTATCAATTATCTTTCTGACTTCATGTCAGTGTGTATTAGTCTTTTTTTTTCTTCCTTTGAGTATGGCTAGATTGTAGATCACATTTAGTAGACTCAATAGTGTTCCAAGGATTTATGGAAACCATAAAATGTTACCTCTAAGAAGAAGCATCTGGAGAACCTTAAAACCTTAAGGAAATTGCTTTTATGTTTTGTCAAAATGCAAGATAGGTATATGGGTCAATAATCACATACATTTACAAAGAATGCAACAATCCCCCAAATCCAAGAGCTTTAAATTCTATTTGGAGTGAGAACAAATATATATGAAATGCTTACAGTATAAATATAAATTATAAAATAATATACATATATATATATAATAGCTAAATAAAATTTAATTTGGGAAAGGAAGCACTGGATAGGAAAAATGAGAAAAATAGAATTCAAAAGATGATTTTTGAGTCACATCTTAAAGGAGGTAAGGTGATCTGTGAGGCAGAAATAATGAGGTCTTGAAGTCCATATAGCTTCCATAGCAGAGGCTTCTAACCTGAGATCTGTGATAAAAAAATACACATTTTGATAGGTCTTTCCATATAATTGATTATCTTTCTTCTTTGTTTATTTTTCCAGCTTTATCTACCTTTTACAATTTAAATTTTTAATTTCAATAGATTATTCTTTAATACAGTGATAGAAGATTCTAAATATCTTATTTTCGTTGTCATTGCAGATGAAACTAGATTATATACAAATTCCAGCAGATCAGTCAATTGTGTATCTATTAATTTTCCTCAAGACTAATTTGAAAATGCTATTGAGATTACCTTGTTCAAATGGATATCCCATCAAATCCTCAAAAAAGATTATTTATTCATTTGGTAAGGAGAAAAACACTCAAACTTTTCTGTTATTTTCTGCTGTAGGATTTTCCCCATGAGTTTGTACTCCAGAGTGTTATTCATTTATTGCCTTGTCTTACCAGTTGGCACCAAAATCAAAGGTTTTCTGGAGGCGATACTTTCTAGACCATTTCTGCTTCTTTATAGCAGCAGTGATTTTGTATTGGTTAAACTTATGTATGAAAAAATAACAAAAAAAACTTTTTTATTTTGGCCATTTCAAAATGGACTTATTTGATAATTTTTTTTATTTCAATTGGGTTGGAACTATGGTACTCACATTAAATGTTTTCATAACTATATTTGCAACAAGAAAAAAAAAAACAACTTGAATTCGAGTCTAAAAAGCTTGGTTTTAATATCAGATATTCTGCTTGTTCTTTGTGTTTCTTTAGGGAAGCCATACTCTGTCATTTGTCAAATTCTAAAATTTTGTTGTTTAGTCATTTCAGTTTAATTTTGAACTCAGATCTTCCTGATTCCAGGTTCAGAATTATATCCAAGTGAAAAGAACTTGAATTGAAGTCCAAGAAGCTAGGCTTTATTCCTAGATACTTCCCTTGCCTTTTGTGTATTTCCTTAGAGAAGTCATACTCTCAGTTTCTGGGCTTCATGTCCTTATTTGTTCAACTCTGGAGTTAGAAAAATGATTAGAAAAAGTTAGAATAAGATCTCACAGATCTTATACAATTCTCAGTTTAAGATCGCTTCTTTGATTCTGCCTCATGCCACTATCTCCCAATTTGCTGTTTGCTTCATTTTTGTTCTTTAGATGGTGGTTTAACTTTTCACAAATAACCTAACTTTTGTTTTCTGTGCTATCAATTATTTCTCATTTGATTTGTGGAGCTCTATATTTAAGATCATTTGCTTTGGTTTATATGGACTTCATTGTTCCAAAGTTTTGTTTGTTTGTTTTTAATTTTGCTCTTATAGTTTCTTTTGTTATATATGTACTTTTAGTTGTTTCTCTTTTTATGGAATCTTTACTTTTTATTAACATTGTCTTAAGTTTTAAAATATAAAGTCTCTTTTTAACATTCTTAACTCATTGTTCCATAATATATGCTTTCATTATTTTATAAAATTTTTACTAACTCTAGGATTTTCCATTATTATTTTTGTTATTATGTGATGGTTACTATTATTATTACAAAATTATTCTCTTTTACAATTGAAATTTTATTTTCCTGTTCCTTTGATGTAAACTATTTGTGTAGTATTATTCTTTTTTTTATATTTACTTATTTCTTTTCTGTCTTTATTTTTCAGTGAGTGTCCTTGATTTTTTCCAGTTGTTTTTTATCCTATTTCTTTTTTTAAAACCTTAATTGTAACTTTTTTCATTTTAAAGCAATGGAGTGGATATGGGTTTGGACATATCATCTCAGATATATTGAAAGAATTGTTGCTGTGTATAGGATGATATGTAAAACATATAAAAAAAACTAAGGGTTAAAAAGAGTATAATACAAAGAGAAATAGGAAAATAGAAAAATGGGGTAAATAATATATTTCATAAAGAAGTACACAGGGGCAAGGGGAAAGAGAGAGAGAAGACCATTATAATAGAAGGGTGGAAGAGGTTGGCTACAGGAGCTAAATCAATTGTACAAAAAATTAAGCCATTCCCAAATTGATAAATGGGCAAGGGACATGAATAGGCAGTTTTCAGATAAAGAAATAAAAACTATCAATATGCACATGAAAAAGCATTCTAAATTTCTCATAATTAGAGAAATCCAAATCAAAAGAACTACAAGGTACCACCTCACACCTAGTAGACTGGACAATAGGACAGCAAAGGAAAGTAATAAATGTTGTAGATGTCATGGCAAAACAGGAACAGTAATGCATTGCTGGTGGGTTGTGAATTGATTCAAACTTTCTGGAAGGCAACTTGGAACTATGCCCAAAGGGCTTTAAAAGTCTCCCTGCCCTTTGATCCAGTGATACATTGCTGGATCTCAAAGAGATAATAGAGAAAAATATGTATACAAAAATATTTATTGCCGCTCTCTATGTGGTGGAGAAAAATTGGAAAATGAGGGGATGTCCATTGATTGGGGAATGGCTGAAGAAATTGTGGTAACTGATGGCGATGGAATACTATTGTGCTGAAAGGAATAATGAATTGGAGAAATTCCTTATGAACTGGAAAGACCAGACAGTAATTGATGTAGTGTGAAAGAGCAGAAAAAGGAGAACATTATACATAGAGACTGATACACTGTGACACAATCAAACGTAATGGACTTCTCTACTAGTAGCAATGCAGTATAATTCTGAGGGACTTATGAGAAATAAAGGTATCCACATCCAGAGAAAGAACTGTGGGAATAGAAACCTAAAAAAAAAACATTTGATTGATCACATGGTTTGATGGGTAAAAGATTGGGGATGTTTACTTAAAATGATTGCTCCATTGCAAATATTAATAATATGGAAATAGGTTTTGGACAATGATACATGTAAAACCTAGTGGAATTGCTCATGGGTTCTGGGGGGAGAAAGGAGGAGGGGAAGGAAAAAACATGAATCATGTTAACATGGAAAAATATTCTAATTTAATTAATTAAAAATTTAAAAAAAGAAAAGTGTTGCTGATACAAGTAGACATTAGTACTATAATGATTTAAAATTTTCTGGTGACTATCCTAATTTTATAATGATTATTTATTAAATAGGAAAAAAAAAGTGGGGCAGAGAGAGAAAGAGAGAGTGAGAGCCATAAACTGCTTGCAACTGAGTGTTCCAAGAACCAGACTTTGTTGCTACCTCAGTACACACTTCCGGAAAAAGGCCTGACTTCCTGTCCTCTCCTTCAGTTTATGGTCCTCTTAATGTCTCTTCCCAGGTACTCTCTATTTGGAAGTCTCATATCAATCAGGACAAGGAACAGATGCCATGTGACAGATAAACATTTCGTGGTTTTTCCCAGTATGGTAGCCAGAGACAGCTGATCATATTATCTAAAAAAGTTCTTGTTTACAGATTTGGTTGGTCTCCACCCTGCAAGTTTTGACATCTAGACAAAATAGGGAAGAACTCTCCAGGAGAGACAGTTTAAAATTCAGCCATAAAATCAAATTATTTTTCAGGAAGGTAGAAAATTATTTCACAGAAAATTTCATTAGTTCAATATTAATGTTCATAGAATGATATATTTTCTCTTTTAAAATAATTCCCCCAATTACATGTAAAAACAATTTAAATATTCATTTACAATAATTTTGAATTTCACATTTTCTCCTTTTTCTCCCTTCCTACCATCACACTTTCCTCCCTGTGAAAGTAAACTGTTTGATGTAGGTTATATATCTGTGATCTTGCAAAGGATATTTCCATATTAGTTATGTTGTAGAAGACCCATGGAAAATTAAAATAAAATGCTTCAATTTACATTCAAACTCCATGAGTTTTTACTCTGATGGTGGATAGTATTTTTCCTCATGAATTCTTTGGAATTGTCATTTATAACTATTGCTGGGGAAAAGCAAGCCATTTAATCTGATCATTATGCATTATTGAAGTTACTTTGTACCACATTCTTCTGATTCTTCTCAATTTGCATCAGTTCAAATAAATCTTTCCAGTTTTTTTTCTGAAATCCTCCTCTTCCTTATTTCTCATAGCACAATAATATTCCATTACCATCATATACTACAACTTATTTAGCTGTTCCCCAATTCTTGCCAGTACATAGATTTGCTTTAAGTATTTTGTTAAAATAGTTTTTTTCTTTACTTTTTTGACCTTTTAGTGATATAGACCTAGTAGTGGTATATCTGAGGGGAGGAAATTTTATTTCTCTTTAGACATAGTTCCAAATCAGTCTCTACAATGAGTGAATCAATTCACTACTCAACCAAAATCAATTTTCCCACATCCCTTCCAACACTTATAATTTTATTTTTCTGTCATATTAGCCAACCTGACAGGTGTGAGGTGGTATTTCAGAACTGTTTTAATTTACATTTCTCTAATCAATAGTATTTGAAGCTTTTTTTTCAAGTTAGCTATAGATGGCTTTGATTTCTTTGTCTGAAAACTGCCTATTTATATCCTTTGACCATTTATGAATTAGTGAATGAAATGTATTCTGCATTTGTTTCACTTTTTATATATGAGAACTGAAACTTTTATCAGAGACAATTGCTTTAAACCTCCCAACCTCCCACCCAGAGCTTTTTGTTTTCCCTATTATCTTGGTTTAATTAGTTTTGTTTTTTAAAAGCTTTTTTTTTTTAAAAAAAAAGAATGGAGTTTTATTGAGGGGAGAGTACTCACAAAATGAAGGAGTAATCAGGGAAAATGGTGAAGGAAGATACCTAATCTCAATGCCCCCAGTAAAATTGAGCATCCAGTGGAAATGTAGCTCCCACCAATAAAGTCTTGTAGATTTTATAGGGTGTTTATTTGGATATAGGAGAATTAGATATCACGGAAAAGAACTGAGGATCCTGGATCTGAAATCTGTTACTGATTTGAGATTTTGAGGGTGAGGTAGGGTAAACTACTGAGGAATTAAAGGCTAGTAGATATTCAAACCTTTTCTTTGGCTAGGGAAAAAAAAAAGCATTGAGGCTCTGATTGTTAGTCTTACTCTGACAGAATGACTCATCTTTCCAGATTTTTGAACTTCTCTGACTTCTTTCATTAGTAGTTTGTTGAGGAGTACAAAAGGATTATAATAGAATAGAATGTAATATAATATGATATAATAAAATATAATATAATATAATAAACATTATCCATTTTACATCTCATTATGCTTTCTCTTTTTTGGTCATAAATTCTTTCTTTATCCATAGATCTTATATATAAACATGTGATATATTCCTTGACATGCTATTTCTAAATTATGTACTGATTTTGAACTTATCTTGGTAGATGATGTGAGAAATTGGTCTATACTTAGTTTCTGCCATACAGTTTTCCAATTTTTCCAGTAGTTTTTGTCAAAAGTCAGTAGTGGAATGTTTTGATGATTTCCACTTCATTTAAAATATTTTAGATTTTATTTTTTCCAGGTTATTTGCTGAAACACTCTTTAATATTTGTTTTCTGACTTTTGAAATTCATGTTTTCTCCCTTCTGCCCCCATTCCCTTCCCCAAGAAAGCAGGTAATATGATATAGGTTTCACAAATATATCATACAATACATATTTCCCTCCTCATCATGTTGTGAAACAAGACACATAATGCTTTACACCAGAGAAAATTTCATGGAGAAGTTAAAGTTAAGAAAATTAAGATTTAATCTGTGTTTGGACTCCATCTCTTCCATCTGTAATGGTAGTTTATTTTTGTCATGAATCACTTGAAGTTGTCCTTGATCTTTGCCTTATTGATAATGATTATTATTCACAATTAACTATCATGCATTATTTTTTTTAGTCTTTAAGTACATTTATTTATTTTTTTAATTTTATTTAGTCAATTTATAATATTTTTCTTTGGTTACAAGAATCATGTTCTTTCTATCCTCTCTCCCCACCTTCCTCCCATAGCCTGAAGCAAAATTCCACTGGGTTTTAAATGTGTCCTTGATCAAAACCCATTTCCATATTATTGATGTTTGCATTAGGGTGATCATTTAGAGTCTACATCCCCAATCATATCCCCATAGACCCTTGTGATAGAGCACTTGTTTTTTTCTGTATTTCTACTCCCACAGTTCTTCCTCTGAATGTGGATAGTGTTCTTTCTCATAAGTCCCTCCAAGTTGTTCAGGATCATTGCATTGCCACTAATGGAGAAGTCCATTACATTTGATTGTACCACAGTGTATCAGTCTCTGTGTACAATGTTCTCCTGGCTCTGCTCCTCTCACTCTGCATCAATTCCTGGAGGTCATTCTAATTCACATGGAATTCCTCCACTTTATTATTCCTTTGAGCACAATAGTATTTGATCACCATCAGATACCACAATTTGTTCAGCCATTCCCCAACTGAAGGGCATCCCCTCATTTTCCAATTTTTTTCTACCACAAAAAGCGCAGCTAAGAATATTCTTGTACATGTCTTTTTACTTATTGTCTCTTTGGGGTACAGACCCAGCAATGCTATGGCTGGATCAAAGGGCAGACAGTTTTTTAGTGCCCTTTGTCCATAGTTCCAAATAGCCTTCCAGAATGGTTGGATCAATTCACAACTCCATCAGTAGTGTATTAATGTCTCAACTTTACCACATCCCCTCCAACATTCATACATTATTGTTACTGTACACAACAATCTATTTCTGCACACTCCATTTTGCACCACTTCACATGTCTTTTCAGGTTTTCCTTGTGATTGTTTTTGTGTGTTGTTTGTCTTTTATTATGGTACAATAGTGTTCTACTACAAGCATGGACCACAGAACTTCACTTCTTTTCTTTTTTGTTATTTTAAACCCTTACCTTCCATCTCAGAATCAATAAAATTGAGAAGAGTGGTAAGGGCTAGGCAATGGGGGTTAAGTGACTTGCCCTGGGTCACACAGCTGAGAAGTGTCTGAGGTCAGATTTGAACCCAGGACCTCTCATCTCTGAGCCTGACTCTCAATCCCCTGAACCACCCAGCTGCCCCATCACTTTTTAAACATATAGAGAACAGAGTCAAATTCATAAGAATACCAAATATTTCCAAAATGACAATTGTTTAAAGGCTATGAATAGGCACTTCTTAGATGAAGAAATTAAAACTATCTTTTGTCATGTAAAAACGTGCTCCAAATCATGAATAATTAGAGAAATGCAAATTAAAGTAAAACTGAGGTACTACCTCACATCTACCAGACAGGCTAACAAGACCAAAAAAAAAGGAAAATGATAAATGTTGAAGGGATTGTGAAAAAATTGAGACACTAATACAGTGTTAGTAGAACTGTGAACTGATACAATCATTCTGGTGACCACTTTGTAATCCAGTTTGATATCTGGTATAACTAAGCCATATTCTTTCACAATTTTTTTTCATACAATGTAAATTTGAGACTTATGTCTTGAAGAAAGCAAATATGATGTGGGTTATAAAACAAGGTCAGAGGGCAACTCTGAATGAGGTAAAAAGGAGGAAAAATACTGGGCTTGGGTTATTGTAAGAAATTGAAAGCTAAAAGCAGATATGCTCCTATATCAGAGAAATATGTCTATTTTGGAGGCCATAAACACTGGACAGAAGTTCTATGTCTATAGAAAGAACATTTGTAACTTTATTCATTGCTTGAATGTTATTAAAAGAATAATAGAGAGGAAGTTAGGAAACTGAATTTTAATTCCATATTTTCCACTACTATGAATAAATGATATTGAATACCTGCATAAGAAAGAAAAAGAGGCATAATTGATGCTTTTTACATCACTATCACTTCCACATATTATCTTTTCCTCCACATAGAATACTACTTTGTAACAAATAAGAATTCTTAAGCAAAATAAATCACCATATTTATGTCTTATTTTGCACATATCATCTACTACACTTCTGCTAAGTCAGGTGTCATGTTTCACTGTCAGTGCTATAAAGTCATGATTGATTTTCATGTTGATAAGAGCTATTAAATACTGCAATATTATTTTAATTTATATAATTGTGATCATCACAGATCCTATTCTACTTCTGTTCACTTCACTATGAATCAGTTCATATGTTTTCACATGTCTCTAAAGTCTTCAAAATGGTCATTTATGTCATGCTAATATTTCTTTAAATTCAATACTGAAAATTCATTCAATTGTTCCCAAATCAATAGCCATGTATTAAGTTTCGGTTTCTTTGCTACCACAGAAAACTTGGTCTTCTTTTTAGTGGGTTTGGTTTTGTTTGTCAAATCAAACTAAGGAGTATTTATTAAATATCTGCTTTGTGCCAAGCACTGTACTAACCACAAGGAAAATAGAGAAAGGCAAAAGCAATCCTGACATCAAAGAGTTCACAATCTAATAAGGGTGATTGGTGTAGCAAATCTCAGGCAATTACTAGTTGAGAAACCAGTAGCAAGTCATTCCATTTCTTCATGGCTGAACTTCTTCATC
Organism: Monodelphis domestica; assembly: GCF_027887165.1. Classification (NCBI taxonomy): domain Eukaryota; kingdom Metazoa; phylum Chordata; class Mammalia; order Didelphimorphia; family Didelphidae; genus Monodelphis; species Monodelphis domestica. The sequence goes on from NC_077234.1 coordinate 156,601,757, forward strand.
TGTAAATTTAGATTGTATTCTGTGGCCTCTTAGGTCTATAAACTCTAAATCTGTAACATTCTGATTCCATCATCTCATGGTCCTATCATCCTATGATCCAGTCTTTGTCCTGTACTGAAAAATGTAGAGATTAAATGAGTTAATCATGAGTCTTTTCCTCAAATATATGGCTTTGTTTCATCTTTGTCACTAGAAGTCCCAAAGTGTTTTGTTGGTCAAGTGGCCCAGCCTTTCTTTACTTTACTTTCTTCATTTTTTAGACATAGGATTTCATAAATCATATATTACAACATGAATATAAAATGTTTTGAAAACCCAAGATGGCTATTTAAATTTTTAATCCATTTTTCTTTTTTTTTTTGGTAGTAATTGTTGTTGTGGCTTAAGTGGTACTCTAGTTCTTTTTTACATATGTTGATTGAGCACAATTTGACATTTTTGCTTTTGAAAAATTATGAAAATTATTGAGTTTACATATAATTTTTAAACATATGCATATACTCCAAACTCCACCCCACTTCATCAAGCAATAATTCTAGAAATATTCGCAAAGTAGATAGATTTTCATATTCCTCATCTTTCTCCCTTCCTTTTCAATGTCTCTATTTTCCTTACCTCATTAGCTTCATATTGCTTTCTACCTGCTTATTCCCCTCCATTCTGGCATAGCTTCCTAACCTTTTTCTCAGGACATATGTCTTTCTTCTCTCAGCTTCCCAGCCTCCTGAATCCCACATTTTCAATGTCATTAACTCAAAGGAATGATATTCTGATTATAAAATTTAGGATTTCGGAGATTTGGGATTTGGGAAATATTTAGGAGGCAGGGGATTGGTGTCTTCCTGGTACTGGTACCTTCACTATCACCTTTAATTGAAATACTTAAGATCATCTTTAGGGTTGAGACACATTTTCTGCTATGTGGACATGAGTCTATGAGATACTTCTTTTACTTGCTACTGAAAAAAAAAAACAGGCAAAAATCCACAAAGTAAACCTAATGTATAACCAATAATACTCCCTCTTGCTTCAAATTATCATTCAGATTGAAAGAAAGAAAATAGCACTTTTTATATGCAAAGGAGAAGTATTTGCTTTGATCTTTGGAGGCTTAAATTTTTAGCAGTTCTGTAAATGATAAAAAGGTAAAGAATATAAGAGGCAGTTTTTAGAGGAAGAAATATCAAAGAAATCACTGGTCATTAAAAAATGCTCTAAATTTCTAATCAATAGAGAAATGAAAATTAAAACACCTCTGAGGTTGACCTAAGAACCCTGTTAAAAGGGAGAAAAAATAACTAGGCAACGATTAGAGTAAATTTGGCTTTATTTTAAGCAGGTCAGAAGAGTCAGGGTCTACTGATATACCGTACTTTGGTCCGAGGCTGTGAATTCTTTGATATTACGGGTTTTATAAGCATAGACAATGACTCCATAAGGGTTATCAACAAAGCCAGGATTTCTGAGTGGGTCAGGGGAGTTGAAAGAGGTTTGTGAAATAGATTTCAGGAATAAATTGCTGTAATCCTGGTTATGACCATGTCACCCCTACCCCCCCTTTTCTCCTTGCTTTTCTCACATGACATCCATGAAATGACAAGACTAGGGACTGGGTTTCCCAACATCACAGCCTCCAGTGTGTGTGGCAATGTAAGAAAAAGTATACTGGCACTTTTATCATTGCAGAAACTTTCAAAACTATTCTTATTCCTATTATATCTTATTTAAATCACACAGTTATTGCTTATCAAGCTATTATAGAGGAATCCTTATAAGTGATTAAAAGCTACTTAAGTAAATTTCTTCTTATACTCCTCAGAAAGAAATAGTTGAAAAGAATGAAAATGACAAGTGGTAGAATAGCTGGGAGAAAACAGGAATGTTAAAGCCTTATTCATAGGGCTATGAACTGTTCCAAACACTTTGAAATACATTGAGGACCAATTCCCCCAATGAGATAGTAAACACTGAATGACTTTTGACCTAGAGATACCACCAAAAAAATCAAGGAAACTGGGAAAAGGCTCATATATATTCAGATATTTACAACTGCTCAGTCTGTGCTCCTAAAGAACTAAAAACAAAGGGAATGAACATCAATTGGGGAATGCCTGAACAATATATGCTATGGGAAAGTAATGAAATTATTTTGGCTAAAAGGAATTATGAAGAGGAATGTTTTAGAAACTTAGAAAGACTTGCATGAACTAAGACCAAGTGAAGAGAGTAAAATGAGAGCAATTTATGTAATTTCAATATTGTAATGTCAAATGACTTTGAAATACTTAACTGCAATCATCATAATGACCAGATGATTAATGAAGAAAAATGATAGAGATAGACAAAGAAAAATGAAGGATTCAGGATATATAGTGGATCAAATATATACATACATATATAGTGGATTATATATATATATATATAACTGTAACTGTAAGCTGTAACAAAATGAAAATAATAATTCTAATAGTACTTACTTCACTGGGGTACTGTGAGGCTTTGTAAAATCTAGTGCACAATTTGAAAATAATCTATTCTTATTTGTCATAATAATTGTTATTTCCTCTGATACCTCTGACCACTACTGAGCTAACTGAAGAGATCATATATCTTGAAGGGCCCTTAGAGTTGATTTATTACAACATTATCATTTTGAAGATGCAGAAGATGAGACAAAACGTTTAATGGATATACCCAGCCCAGTATCATATAGGCAATTGATGGCTTAGTTGAGTTTTGAACACAGTTTCTCTGACTTGAACAAGGTGGTATTTTTTTATAACAATACTAAGCTGTGCATCCAGTATATATATATATATATATATATATATATATATATATATATATATAACTATCCAGTATAGTATCTTTAGTTGCAAATGAAATCTGAATTTGCATTTGCAACTGAATATTCTATCCTGAAAATCAGGTCCTAGTAACAGCTTTAAGCCTTCTTTATAACTGCTTTCTACTATATGTAGGAAAAATCTTAGTTTATTTTCCCAGGACATGTTATAAACTCTCTGAATGCTAAAAGCTGCTTCATGCAGAAAGAGTAGGATTATAGGCACTAAAGGCACATAATACCTCCATATATGCCATAATAGAACCTCTTGATTGTGCTTTTCCAATCATAAGGGAGGAATTTTCTCTCCTCTTAATCTTATCTCTTTACCAAATGGCCCCTTAGCAACCAATACTGCAAAAGATCAAATACCTCATGGTCTCTGATACAAACTGCCTTAGTTTCAAAATGGTAAGTTTCCTTTTTATTTACAAATATTAATTTACAAGTCAAATCCATCCATTTAAAACTATTCTATCTTAATAAAACCAAATTACATAAATATAAATAAATAAGAAATAATAGTTTTGTAATTAATTAATTTTACTTTATAGGCATAGACTTTTTATAAGAGACTATTATTCTTTTATGATAAATTCTATCTTTTTGAATGTCTCTATTCCTGTTTCTCTATTAGGACTGTTTTATCATCCTCAGAGATTTTTAAATATAGTTTCTTTATATGACATGCATGACAGAAAGATTTTTATCAAATTTGCTGCTTTTGCATATTTTCCTAGTAATACCATTTTCAATTATTTCAAAATTTGTGTTTACTATTTCATATTCATTTTTTATCAAAATCACTTTCCATGAACAAATTCTGTGAGTCATTTCTCCCTAATAAAAATTTATCAGATTGTTATTCATTATTCTCACTTTTTATATTTTTCTTACCTTGAAATGGGGAAATGACAGATACTTTTAGCAAAATGTTTTCTTTTTTTAATATAATCAAAACTAAGTATCTTAGTGTTTGATGGTTTTTTCTCTATTTTTCATGTAAAAGAACAAAATTGTATCTTATTATTGCCTCAACATATGATTTCATTACAAAATGGAATCCTTGATGGAGGTAGGGGCAAGTCTCTCCTAATATAGGCATGAACCTGTTCTTCCACCAATGACATGTTAGGTGTCTCAAGGTCACATAGTCAATATATATCAAGAGCCATAATTGAAAACAGTTTTTTTTTTTACTCTGAAGTTTTCTTTCTATTTACTATAATATGTTGCTTCTCAGTTGCTTCTCAGCCTGCTATTTATATTTCCAATTGGAATTTGGTCAGCTCTTGGTACTATGTTTCTTGGTTAATAATTGTACTTTCTTAGCTTAATTAGAGGGCTTAAAACTGAAGTTTAAAAGTTTCTTTAAGTTTTAGTAGATTCATCATCCATATCCCATTAAATTTTGGTTTTAAAGTGCTGATGATGTTTTAAAATTGAATTTAAAAAAATAGATGAACATATCCATAGGCTATTCATGTGTGGTAGAAGCATGTTAGGTTATATTTTAATTTAATTTATTTTAAAATAGTTAAATGGATCTAGTCAATCTATGTCATGTGGCATCTAGGTGATATAGTGGATATATATAGCACTAGACCTGGAGTTAGAAATCCCTGAGTTCTAATGTGGCATATATATATATATATATATATATATGTGTGTGTGTGTATGTCTGTGTGTGTGTGCGTGCATATGTGCATATATGTGTGCATGTATAAGAGAAAGAGAGAGAGAGATCCTTGCCACCTTTGGCAAGCCATTTAACTGGTTTGTGTTATTTTTCTCATCTATAGAGTGGAGATAACAACAACACACACCTCTTAGGGTAATCATGACAACCTAATGAAACAACAATCCTTAAAACCTTAGCACAATGCCTAGCACATAGTACGCCCTATATAAATGTTTACTCTTATTATTATTAGATTATTTAATTATTGTTTCTTTTGGGACTCCTAATTATGTAATGATTACCCTAGGATTTCCTCATACTGAAAGCAGATTGCTCTCTTTTACTTAACCACTAAGCATATCAGTTTCTGATTCCAACCAATATCCAATATTAATAACAGGCTCGATTTCTAAAATATATTGTTAGTTTCAGTAATTGTGAGAAAAATGTCTGTCATATCTTCTATACTTAAAATATTTTATGTGACTGCATAAATATTCATATCCTCAGCTCAGAATTTAACCCATGTTTACATTGCCATTTCATTCTTGTCCATAAGTTTTCTTTTGATCAACATTCCATTATAGAGAACTTCCTCTGCTTCATTTATTATTTTATGGACACCAGTTTGTCACTTAGTCCATCCATTTGTTATCCATTAGTTTGCATATGTGAATTGTCTACCTTCGTTTCCTAAGATTAATGGAATAGTTCTAAATTACTATAGGAAGATTTCCTTCAATCTGTGTCTCACAGGATTTCTGAGTCTATGATCTTACAGTCCTTATTTCTCTCATGTGTAAAACGATGGAGCTGGATTACATATCTGTGATCTCTTCTACCTCTAATTTTATGATTTGAAGATCCTCCAAAGAGTGATTATTATGTGCCTAGATGACAAACAGCATGAGGATGTGTCCTTGGTTATATAGGAATAGTACTTGTATTTTTATTACAGAAAATAATAATTTATTCATCTCTAATCTCTGTGTATTTTTTAAAGGCATCTTCCATCTGGCCACTGTAATGTCTATGAAGGAAAGCTTACTGATGTTATGATGGGGGCATTTCAGTTTAATTTATCAGTTTTATTTTGTGAAGACTCTAAACACTTACTCATGTTCAATTAATTCTAGAAACTTTAATTATATCTATATCTATATCTATATAATTTGTCCTAGACCCAATATATAGTATTAAATTTGTTGATGATAGGGGCAGCTGGGTGGCTCAGTGGATTGAGAGCCAGGTCTAGAGATGGGAGGTCCTAGGTTCAAATCTAGCCTCAGACACTTCCCAGTGGTGTGACCCTGGACAAGTCCCTTAACCCCCATTGCCTAACCCTTAACACTATTCTGCCTTGGAACCAATACACAGTATTGACTCTAAGATGGAAGGTAAGGGTTTAAAAAAATTGGTTGATGATAACAATGAAGATATATTCTTTATCTCTGAGTATTTAACCTAGTTAGAGTGAAATAATTAGGAAAGAATTCATAAGCAGTATAAGCAGTATATATGAAAATAAGACTATGGACTACATACACTCATACATATATATATATAAATATATATGATTTATTTATGTATGTGTATCTATATGTTAGACTTCTTTGAATCTGTGGCTCCCGGGATTTCTGATTCTGCAGTCTTATGGTCCTCATCTCATGAGTATATGCCTATAATCCCTTCCAGCTCTAATTCTATGATTGTACACAGGTATATCTAGGATCTTTGCTGTTGCTTATTTTATAAATGAAATTACTTTAAAAGAAACCATTTCAGTACTTGAATAACTAAGACTTTTTAGTTATTTTCAAGATATTTCTGTCATATTGAATTAAGTTTTATAATGAATTACATTATCAACAAGTACTAGGATAAGCAATTAAAGGAGGAAGTGGTTGGTGAAGTGATTGGTGTAGGTCAATATAGTTTTTAATCAAATAATTATAAATAAATATTAAGAGTAATTAATAGTAGTGTACTTTAGTTACACAGTAAAGGCAATACCAAATGGGAGTCTTTTTGTTGTGCTTTTAATTAACAATCCTACTCAGTTGAAAGCTGAAAATCCTATAAAATAATATAACAAAATATCTGACTAGATGTACCCACTTCATAATAGGTTATTTTCTGGAATTCTCTAAATATCTAAATAGAACTTATTAAGTTCTATTAAGATTTGGGAAAACAAGATTAATAGATATTGCTTGTGTTAACTTTGGAAAGAGTTTTTGGGTTCTTTTTAATAATCCTCTCATATCCTTTTTCTGTTTTTTCTCTTTCCAAGTACAAAGCAAGTTATGGTCCAATTGACTTTCTGTCTGCTTAATAAATATTGATATATTGGATGCAGTCAAGCAAGACTATGTGTGATCCATCTTTAAAGGTAGAGTCATTATACAAGGAAGTCACAATTTATTTATTCCTCATTCATTCTCTCATCTTTTGAGAGGAAACATGCAAATAATGAACACATTCGTGTAATAAAAAATGCTATAGTGCTTCGTTAAAATATTAACAGTTTAAAACAAGCTAGAATCTCAAGCACAGTTCTTTGAAAGAAGGCTGCAGATACACACATGATACTGTATTTGTATATCAAATATCTTTTGAATAGCCACAAAGTTATAAATGTAAGAGAAAAAGATTATTTGATTGTAAATACTTCAAGATTTAGGAATAGATTATAGGAGGTGAACAAGGCTGTTTTTCACTATAAAGGATTAATAAAGATTAATCTTGGTATAACAGAGCAGATAAAAATGCTACAAACTAACTTCAAGGGCAGGGGCAGTTTGTAATTTTACTTTGCACCCTTTCTAAGTACTATGCCATGGACAACATAAACAGTGAATGACTGCTTGTTGACTGAAAGATCTTTAAGTTCCCCATCACAACACAATGACTTAAAGGCAATAAATTTATGCATGTGCAAATTAAGCACATGCGATTTTTATTTTGTATTATACTCAGGAAAGGACAATATCACCTTTGAAAAACTAATTCAGCCCACCAATCAAGGCAATCGCATTCTGATACAAAATTATCTATCTGGTGAATTCCCAATGAAATTGTAAAAAGAATTAGTTAATTAATTGAAGTGGCTAATGATTTTTAACATAATATTAATCTATTTTGAAGCCAATTGCTTATTATTTAATAGAATGAAAGCTTGATGAGGTTAGGGACTGCTTCATTATTGTCTGTATTTCTAATGCCTGGCACAGTGTCTAGGATGCACAGATTGGCAGTTATAAAGGCTCAGTATATGTAATATGTGAATTTTAGAGTTTTTTAAAAATTGTTCTTAAGTATCATATAGCTAGAATCTAATTTTTATCACTTTATCTGCATTTACAATTATTTGGGTGAGGCTTTTTGTATTTTAAAATCTATTTTATTGATGTTTTTACATAATTTTTCTTTCCTACTTTATCCTTCTCCCCTTGCCAAAAACAACAGCCAGAAATGTTGCAAATAAACATGATTCCTGTATTGAAAACTGTGCTTCCTGTTATACCTGCATTTTTTATGAAATCCACTTTATTCCTTTATAATGCAATAAAGCAAGTCTATATTATAAAAAGGAAAAATGTTTTCAAAACTCATCAACATAGAGAAATTTTATATTATATTTCAAGTTTCACATGCATAGCTCTTGTCTCTGTAAATAAAGAGAGAAGACATTTGAGTTTTCAGTCTTTGAGTGGGGTCAAGCTTCATCAGCATACTTTCACAGCATTTACTTCACTTTTTTGTTGTTATTTCATTTACAAGTACAACAATCTTTGTAGGCTTTTGGCTGATTATGCTTGTCTCACTTTGTATCACTTTCTAATTTTTTTTCAATATTGCTCTGTATTCACCATAATAATCATTACTCACGAAGTCATAATATTTAATTACATTCTTATATCACATTTGTTTACCTATTCCACAATGTATAACCATCTTTTACAAAAAGTGCAACTATTAATATTTGGGTGTATATGGATCCTTTGTTGTTATTGAACTCCTTTGGATCATATATCTAGCACTGGAATCTCTGGACAAAGATGTATGAATATTTTAGTCTTTCTCCTTATATAATTCAAAATTAACATATAGAATGGTTTAACCACTTCTGAGATAAACCAAGTATAAGTTAGTGAGACTTTACCCAGTCAAGTACTTACACCTCCTTATCATAGTTGCATTAATTTTGTTGATGCAAAAACTTTTCAGCTGTATGTAATTAAAATTGTTATTTTATTTTCTTTTTCAGTGATGTGTATGATACAATGGAATACTCCCTGGCCTACACAGTTCAGCAGTTATTTTCCATTCTAGATTGCCCAATAGCTAGCTTGGTTGCTTAGAGCAAGTTACTTCTTTCTGGGAAATAATTTCCTCTTTTGTAAAAAATGAATTATGGGGTACCAAAATTCCACTTTATAAATAAATGTCTAGGATTCTGAAATCCTAAATCAAGTGAAATATTGATTTAATCTAAGTATTATTTATTACTTTTTCTTCAGTAAAAGGAGCAAAGTATAGCATTAGAAAGAGCTTTAGCCTCATAATCTGGAGGCTTGTTATATGAGGAAAATTACCTCTGGTAAAGGTGATTTGAGACAATGGCGCTTGTAATGCAAGGAAAAAAAAGAATCACATGCAAATTTCCAAAAAGGTAGTCTGCCTATAAAATCTGAATTCAAACATTTAGTCAGCTAGCATTTATTAAGCCCTTGCTTTATGCCAGTAACTCTGTTGGCCCAGGAATACAATAGGAGTAGAAAAATGATAATAATTAATCCCTGGCAGCTTTTATTTTAATGACTGTAAGATAACAAGTAATGGAATTGAAGGGACAACGGGGCATAACTAGTTTTTAGGCATGGTAGAAAAAACCAGTGCATAATCTGGAGAGGAATGATTGCAAAATGAATTGCTTTTTGTCTAAGACAGATGATCAATTGCAATTATGCTAATTATTACTTTTCTAAACTCTTCTTGAAAAATATATTCTTTATATGACTTATGAATTTCTCCATCCTCCTGAGTCCATGTATATCCCCTCCCTTGCAAATCATATACTATAAGTTGGTAGATCTTGTCACACTTAACTTAGAACTTTTTTTTTTTTTGCATTTTGCAATGACTTTTGGTAGGATCACTGCCATTATTTCCTTGGTGATATCTTTTTTTATTCTTATAAATATTGCAAATGAAGATAATTCTAGTATCTTGGAATACTATTTCTGTTGTCCCTGCATGAATTATAAAATGAACTGAAATGAACCTAAAAACACTGTCCCTATTCACTACTATAGAAGGAACTGACAAAATCTGAATGGAAATTGAGGCATTCCATTCTTCACTTTTTTAAATTCATGAATTTTTCTCTAGTGTAAATGATATGTGTCTTTTTTTCACAACATGATGAACATAGAAATATGTTTATAATCTGTATCATATTACCTACTTTACTGGGAAAGGGGGACAAGTAGGAAGAGGGAGAGCAAATAGATTATTAAATGTCAGAAAACAATTATTGAAAGTTGTATTGATAGGTAATCTGAGAAAAATATTTTCCAAAATTATATTAAGTATGCCCTCCTAATTAACCTTAACATCTAGTTGTCTTCTGGTTTTATTTCTAATAAAAACAGTAATAAGGATACAGTTCTAGTTATGCCTTATTGTCTTAGTCACTGTCACTTAGTCACACAATATAAAGAGTGTGACCAGTTAAATTAATTTTTTGTATGCTTTAGAAATCTTTGTAATTTTGAGTCTGTTTTTTGTTTTTACAATGGTTGTGACATACTGGTAGAAAAAAGAACAGAACTTAATTTATTTGTGCTAACTAAAATCTTAAGGCCTTAGCTGGATTCTTCTGTTCAAGATAGACTCATTTTCTGCTTTCTCCAATGCCTTCTTGCTTTCAGGTTATCCTATCACAAATGGGGAAAGGCATTTTGGGGACTTGATTGTGAATATCATATATTATGTATAAGTGCTTACTACCCATTTTTGAAAGAATGATCTCTCTTGTAGTAACTGTCAGAAGGCATTAAAGGATGATATACCTGTAGTCAGTGAAGAATGAGAAGGGTAAAAATTTGTAAATACATGGAGTGTTTTATCTGTATGCTTCTGGAAAAGGAGTCGGAATATTTTTGGAGAAAAATAAGCTGTATCCAGGAGAGAAATCAGTAGGAGATATAATTTAGTTTGTATATTGGAATGGGACTATCCCTTAGGGACTTTCCCCTTTTCTTTTTCACTTCACTGTGGCAGATGAGGTCAGTAAACTTGACATGTGCCACAACCCTAGTATCAGCTTATCCAAGACTTAATAGAATTGTGCTAAATTCCTATTGAATAAATAGTCTCTTTCATCCCCACCCCCTTGTCTTTATGTTGCCAAACAGAAATAGTTTATTCAAAGCAAAAGAATCATATCATTTATATAGCTACTTCTGTTTTGCAAGGCACTTAATGGGTAGTATCATGTGTAATCCTTACAGTGATCCTATGAAGTCAGTGATATTATTATCATCCCCATTTCACAGAGGAGGAAAATGAGGCTGAGTGAATGGTTTACCCAGTGCCACATGGACAATAAGTGTCTGATTCACATTCACATCATTCTAATTCCAAGTCCAGTGGTTTATCAACTATATTACTTGGACTTCCATGACTTTAAAGATTCAGGTTTGATGCACTTTTGGGTATAGAAAAAAAAAAGATGATTTTATATAATTCTAGGGTTAAATTCTCCTTCAGAGAAAGCATTCCAGCATTTTCAGATAAAAGCAAGGGCAGAAAAGAGAAGCAAATGGATGAAAGTAGATGAATACTAACTCACTCTTTCCTCTTCTAACTCTAAGCAGCAATAAGGTGCTATTTCTTTTGCAAAATCTTTTTTCAGAACAATTATTAAAAATTAAGAAGACAAAATAACAATAAGATTACATCCCAACACTTGCATTCAGTTGTAAAAATCTATTATTTTTATCATTGTGTCATTCAGTGGAACATAAACCATAAGCAAATGATTGTAAGACTGTTGATTAAATGATTGTTAAAAAAAACTGACAATTTTTTATTATAAAGATCAATCTCAAAATATCTTTGAACAAACTGTATTGGATCATAGCATTATAAAAACAATTTCAACATTTGAGAACAGTTTTTAATAGATGCTTTCATAAGAAAAATAGATACTTTTAAGATACATGAAATAAAAAGTTTTCATAATTTGGACCAAGAAGTCAAAATTATGGGAAAGGAGGATAAAATATATGCCACCATTATGTCCTGTTTTTTTGGTGTTGTCCCAAATATATTTTTTGATGAGTATATAGATTATGAGCTTATATTCCAAAATATTTATTCTGATATAAAAAGCAATTATTTTATTCACTTGTGAAATGATATACAGAACATTACATATAAGTAAGACAGTGATTTGTCCTAGAGTCATTACCATCTGAATTCTGTTGAAAAAAAGATAAGAATAATTTTTGAATCAAAATAATAATAATAGGAACAAAAATAACCAAACAACATTTTGATATGACAAGCAAATGATTAAGTCATGATGAGCTGTTTATGGAGGGGTTAATAATAATTAAAGATGAGAAACTGTGGTAAAGAGTGTAGACTTACTGAGAGGTACCAATTATATGGAAAAATTATGGAAACCTCAATATATTACTATGATTTGCAAAAATATGTTATTTACCTTATACTTTAAAAGACCTGATTAAGTAGCCAGATTTATACACAAGAAACTTGCTCTCTTTTTTAAACCAAAAGGCAATAAATTTCCTTGGTGTACAAACCCTAATTAATGTTTGAGAATTCAACAAACAAAGCATGTTGGAACTAATACATTATTTTAGAAAGACCTGCTATTCCACAAAAACCCACATATGAGCATGATTCCTAAAACTGTAGAAATCGTTACACAAATTATTGTCACCAAAATGAACATTCACAATGTCCAGACTGGATGATGTATTTTCAAATCAGAAAGTCCTAGTGGAAGAAAATGATACCACTTAAGGAATAAGATGAAGTATGTGTTGTCCTTCTTATCTTGTCTACTTCTATAACTGTCCTGAAGATGGTTTTAGTAAAATCTACAGAATATGGAATTACATCTCTAACTCAGCTATGAAAAAAGCTGATTTAATAGTCTACAGATGTATAAATATAAAAGAATAATAACTTCAAGATGATGATTTGATTCTTGGTTTTATCTGAACTCCATTAAAAATAGAAATGAAATGTTTCCTCTTTTCTTAGTCTCCCTTACATTTTGTTTGTTTTGAAGCAGATAGATTATAGGTTTCATTATTTGTTTAGGTTTTTTTTTGTTTTATTTTTTGCCAAAGAAGAAATGTTCTTCATTGGAATTGTATTGTGGAATAGCCAGTGAGAGGAGATTGGATATTATGTCTTAGTGCAGAGGCTAGGTTCAGAGTAAGGAAAACCTGAATTCAAGTCCTGCCCTCTGACACTGACTTGGTGATCACAGGCAAATCACAGACCTTTTAAGAGTCCCAGAACTCTTTTTAGGAATACAAATTGAATAACACATGCCACTTTTTTTAAAAAGAGGAAGGGATGTACTGGGATTTTTGTAAACCAGCAGAAACAGAGAGTTTGCTTTCACATTATTATTTCTTGTGGTCAGTACAACTACTATGTATCATAGACAGAGTTTGTATTGTGTGTGTTAAAGAAAGACAACTTAGTTACATAACATTTAATAGTTCATGATGCAATTTCCTTAAGATACTCCTTTAGGGATAGGTACTAAAATATAATTATTATTTCCTTTTTTACAGATGAGGAACCTAAGTGGCTTGAGAGTTTAGTTCACACTGCTACTGTGTTGTTGTTCAGTTGTTTTTCTGTTGTGTTCAGCTCTTCATGACACCATTTAGAGTTTTCTTGGCAAAGATACTGCAATTCTTTTCCATTTCTGTCTGTTTCTAGCTCAGTTGAGAAAACTGAATCAAACAAGGGTAAGTGACTTAACCAGGGCCACACAGTTAATGAGTGTCTAAGGCTGAATTTATATTCAAGATGAATCTTCCTGGCTCTAGACTCTGCACTTTACATTGCATTCTCTAGCAGCCCACTGAAAGTATGATTATTCCCTTTTTTACAGGAAACTGAGTTGGTTAAGAGGTTAGACCAGAGTCATACCCAAGGATCTTGATTCTAATGCTTTTTCTGCTACAAAAATGAAGAGTGAAATAATTAGAATCAAGAGAACATTATATAGTCACAGAAGTACTGTTTGAAGAATGACTTATCTATGTCCATCTCCAGAGAAAGAAATAAAAAATGGAAATGAGCAAGATCTAGTTTTATATACACACATTTTTGTTGAATGATGTCTTCTCTAATTGAGTGAGGGGTAAGATGGAAGGAGTTAGATAGATATTTTAATGTAACAAATAAATAAAAGCATTTAAATGAAAAATCAAATGGAAGAGAGACACTAAAGTTTATGAGGAAATATACAAACAAATATGATACCTAATATTTAACATTCATACACTTAACCTTAAACTAAGGACCTATATTTGGCCCTTGAGGATTTATGTTAATTAGTAAATAGTAGTATAATATTTTCAGGTACAAATTGAGTAGCATTTAAGTATTTAGACTATTTCTGGACAGATTTGCATAAGAAGAAATCAAGATAAAGCAATAAAAGTGATCTTTCCCCCATCTAATTATTTAATAACTTCATAAGAAAAAAAGTTCTATTTAATGCTACATTTGAATAAGGCTTCATTTCTTATATTAGCATTTAAAGTACTTAAATTTTAAATTCAATAAAGAGTATTTAATTATCTTTAAATGGAAAATCCAAAGTTAACAGACAACTTCTTTTAAGTTGGGAGGACAGTAATTGGACTAGAGTCTCACTTCAGGTTTATCTTCCATTTCCCTTTATAATGCCTTTGTTTTTATTACACAGCCCATAATTTATATTAAATCTTTTTTTCATCTTTACCTACTAGATATTCAGTAAGTATGTGTTGATCTATTATGACCATAGACATGCATAAAACAGTGGCCTGGTCCCATGCTCTTGTCAAAAATATATTATTACTGTAGCCTGAAATTTAGGCATTCCTCTGTGAGAAAGATTTTTATTTAATATTAATCTAATAGCCAAAATTTTTTTTTGCTTAGAGCTTTTGGACACCTGTCCAAAGAGGTACCCCCCATGCTTTTAAGTCCCCTTTCCCTCACCCCAGACAATTTGATCTAAATTTTAGAGGAATCTGACAGAAGAAACAGTATGTTAAGATATAATTTGGGGTTAATATTTCACAATATAATTGTCTAACGATAGTCATTATACTATTCCCCCCTGGACCACTCCTTTAAAATATGGAAAAGAACTCCTTCCTGTAATCAATATTGAAAATTCTTTCTGAATAACAGAAAGGACACACTTTTCTTGAGTTAGTCTCAAGTTAATGACTTTAGGGAATGGGGAAGAAAAGAATGAAAAAGGGATAAGGGGTTCTCTGTTCATATTTCAGTTTTTACCCTGGATCCATCAAGAAATGTTTCTTAAATGGAAAACTAGAAATAAGTAAGACATACTTTTAAATATACATACATCTTTTTGTCAAATGATGCCTTCTTTAATAGAGAGGAAGGGAAAGAGGAAGTAAACTGAGTATTTTAATGTGACAAACAAGCAAATTGGTCAATTGATTTTTTAAAAAGAAATGGCCTCCCCTCCCCTTATATTTGTTATTTAATCATGCAATCTTGCCTAACTCTTCCTAATCCCATAAGGAGTTTTCTTGGTAAAGATACTGGAGTGTCTTGCTGTTTCTCTTGGTCATTTTGTAGATGAAGAACCCGAAGCAGATCCAGTTCAATGATTTGCCCAGGCTCACACAGCTAGTAAGTGTTGGAGACCGAATTTGAACTCAGGAAGATAAGTTTTCTTGACTCCAGGTTCAGCATTCTGACCACTCCTGTCTGTGTATCATTCACCTAATAAAACAAGTCTAAGGTTTATAGACCAGATCAAGTTTCTTTCTATTTCTAGGGAAATTGAGATTTTTAATATGCTTCAACACACCAGGTCTACCTACACTATCAGTTTATCATCAAAGTTTCATGATAAAATCATGAATGATGATTTTAGTACTGATGGAATAGTTTCCTATTCAATTCAGTTGAATGAACTAATGGTACTGAGTTTATAAAAAATAAAAGTAGTCCAAAATATTCAAAATATAGGCACAAAAAATAAAATAAGTTGGAGAAGACTAACAAGCTGGATATCAAGGACGGCCTCTTTTGAGAGGCAACATTTCAGTTGAGTCATGAAAGGACTCCAGGGAGTGGAGATAAACAGGGCAAGTATTCAAGCTATGATGGAAATTAGTAGGTATCCTTCAGGTCAGCAGCTGAGTCCTTGCTCAACGTTGTGAAATTTGTAGTCTAATAACTCTGAAATTATCACTAATACTGAATGTTAGTACTCTACAATAGCTGGAGTTGTAAAAAGTTAACTGGAAAATGGGAGAAGAGAGATGGAGTGAGAAAAAGCAGAGTGAGAGCCTGGAATGATGGTGGGAGAGAGCAATGGGAAAGTTTTGGTTAACTGGACTTGAGGGTAAGGGCCTTCACCTCTACCTGCCTCATCAGGTCACTGCATGTCAGGAAATCTAATTATGCTTCCTTATTTGTGTCCATCCTTCTCTGAAAACTGATGAAGTTCCACAAATGCCCCTCTCTCCAATTCCCATTCCCATTTATTTTCCCTTCCATGTTTTGATTTGTTCTCTCATTATGTTCTGAGCCTCTTTTTTTTTTAAATACTGACACAGTCTCTACTCTCTCCTCACAGTTATTGTTCACTAAGAAATGTATATTTCTTTTCATACTTTAATTAGGTGTAGAGAAGAGCATCTGTATAATGAAAAGGGCAATATACTCAGAATTAGAAAGGGCTGAGTCCAAATTACATTGCAGATACTTATTAGCTGTTTTTTGTTGTTCATTCTTTTGAGACTTCTTTGGTTTTTGGTGACCCCATTAGGGATTTTCATGGCAAAGATATTGGAGTGATTCACTATTTCCTTCTCCAGCTGTTAGCTGTATGATCATAAGCAAATTCCTCTCTTCCTCCCTTTATTCATCCTTACATCCCTGCTTCTTTCATTGTTCCCTTCCTTCCTTCCTTCCTGGTAATTGCCCATTTACTTTTAGCAGATTTTGAACTTAAACTATCTGGAAAAATGGAGCTTTGATCTAATCGTGTATCCCAGGTCAGGCATTGAGCAACCAGGTCTGCACACAATGATCCATGGAAACATTCTTAAAGACTCTTTCATGGCTCAATTCACACTAGAAATATTCTGATCATCTAAGAGGTGTGTTTAAAAGATTTTGTTATCAATTAGTCAAGGTCAACTAACATTTCCTATTACTGGAGCTAACTCAAGCATAAAGAGACAGTAACATAACACCTTAACAAGTTAAGTACAAGCTGGGGACCGATCTAGGGAATCACCAAACTATGTAGTTTAGGGGGATCTTCAGAAGAAATGTCAGGGCCAGGTTATTTCAAAAATTTAAGCCCCTGAAGTCAGAGAAAACTACTAATGAAGTGGAAAATATATTGATGCTTTATTTCAATATACCAGTACTAAATGAGTAAGTAAATAATATGGATTGATTATCCATGTATTTGATTCAATTCAATAAACAGTAATTATAAGTGCCTACAGTGCACAATGAACTTGAATATGAGAGAAATCAATCAGAAAGCATTTATTAAAAGGCTTTTATGTGCTAAACACTGTGCCTGTAGACCTTATTATAGTTTTGAATGTGTTTTTTATTATAAGCCAATGCCAAAATTCTCTCTTCCTCTAAAAAAATTTGGAGATTATAATGAAAATCAATAGGAACCTAGCATTTGAAGTGCAAATATTATATTTATATACACATATAGTATGTTTTAAAAATATTATCTATCTATCTATCTATCTATCTATCTATCTATCTATCTATCTATATATCTTTAGCATTGCAAAGTGGATGGAGAGATTTGGACTTGGAATCAGGGAGTCCCACGTTCAAACCTTCCCTTTGACCCACATTTGTGGTGTGATTCTGTGCAAATGACTTAATTTCTCAGTGTCTTCTATGACTGTAAGTTACATAATAACTGTCCACCTCCATTTGTAGAGGGAGGTTCCTTACCAGAAGTTCTATATGTTTATGAGATGACAATTCCACAACCCTCTGCACCAAAAAAAAGTTTTAGAAATATACCTACCTGTTATGCAAAGTAAGACAAATTTTCTCTAAGCATCTGGTGCATCATAATTTAGCATCTTACAGTGGAGGTGCTTTTTATTAAAGCTAATATGTTTAGCATTTTCTGAGTAAGATTTAAACCTTTTTAAAAACTTAGAAATAGACATATTCAACAGAACTTTGTAAAAATGGAAGTTTACTTTCCCCTTATTTGTTTTACAGCTGATAGCACCAAATGTGAAAAGAAATCATGTTAGCCATTTTTTGTCATCTTAATGTCACCATCTTCACTGTCACATCCCTTCCATTCCTGCCCCTCTGTCAGTATCTTCACCATCATCTTGAAAAAAAAAATTATCTTTAGCAGATGAAAAACACAGCTTTCATTCCAAAGCAATTATTGCCATTTGGATGGATAGCAGAAAACCTGGCAAATAAGAAAGGGTAGAAAAAAAAAATGAATGAATCTGGTAACTCGTAAATTGACATCACATTTAGTAAGACTTTCCCCTCCTATAATTCAAATGATGCCTCCCAGATATGAGGGAAATGCAGGGCTGTCATCAGGGTATATTCTCCCACATTCTCATCTTTAATAGCAAAAATAATCTTTAATTGCTACATTATCTAAAATGTGGGTGTAGTTAGTGTTTCGTGCTTTTGTAGGAAAAACTTAAAATGAGACAAGGGGAAACTCTGTTTCTGTTTCTGTCTATATTTTTCTGTTTTCTCTATTTCTATCTCTTTCTGCCTCTGTTTCTCTGTCCCTGTCTCTGTCTCTTTCCCCCTTTCAATGCCTTATCAGATATGAAAATTACACAATATGTCCCAACAACAATTCAAGCTAAACATATTTCCAGAATAGAGCAGCAGCATACTACATAACTGTTGACTAAGAGTCATCTTTGTTATGTTGAGAAAAGTTTATAACCAGGTTGATTACAAGTTGATGAATGTCTTTGCCACTGCAAATGTGAAAACCAATTTGCTGTAGTAGTTGCTGGCTTAGGGGTAGGAATGAAAATCACAAAGAAAGTTAAAGATCCTTGAATGATCCAAATTCTGTGCTACATGAGCTATGATGAGAATTAAATATATTAAAGTTATAAAGGAGAGGTTAACTTGGGTGGAGGGGGCAAATTCTTGAAGGTGATATTTTTACCTTTTTAACTTTTACCTCATAACATGGCCTTTTGTAATATTTTTTGTTGTTGTTGTATTCTTTGGATCTGTTTTGTTTATGTAGAAGCTATGTAAATAGAACCATTTCTTCAGTACTTTCTGTCCCAAATAAGTGTTTTATTAAGCTTGCTAATGAAATCCAGTTTTCTTATTGCTATATTCCTTATTATTTTTGTAGTGACCCTTGATAAGGGAAAATATACTTTTGTCTAGAATTTGTATTTCTGATCACAGTTAAGTCTTTCTCACATCCAACTATAAGCCAAATGCTCTCTATCTGATCAAGAGTGAAAAAGTCTCTAGCCAGAGCATTAGCTAAGTACTAATAAATAATGTTTTCCTAAGGGTTTTAGAAAAAATAAAGGAAAAGGGATGTTTGAAGATGCTTAAAACATTCTGGAAAATGTTAAGAATTATT
The DNA here is from genome assembly GCF_027887165.1 of Monodelphis domestica. NCBI lineage: Eukaryota > Metazoa > Chordata > Mammalia > Didelphimorphia > Didelphidae > Monodelphis > Monodelphis domestica. The sequence goes on from NC_077234.1 coordinate 156,621,200, forward strand.
TTTAATCTCCAGAAGTCCAGAAAGAAAATTTGAGAAGATGGTTGTTTTTCTAAATGTTGACATTGACAACAAAGCCCATGGAACCATATTTAATATTGGGGAAAAACTTTAATATTGCTTCATATGATTTTAACTTTTTCTTTAATCTCATATTTCTCATTGTTATTTATTGAAAATATTTTTAATCTCACTAGGAATCTTTATAGCCCAATATTCTGTCCCTTTATTTTAAAATGGTAACTACTGGCAATATGTCAACTTGAAACACTTTTTAGATAAATGTTTCATTGGTTTTAAAAAAGTAGGATTTTAAAATTGATACATTATCAACTAAATTACATTTAAATGTAAGATAACTGAAATCCATGAATTGAAGCAGGCCAAGGCCAAAAACAAAAACCCAAAATATAAATATCAATCAAATAAAATTTTTGGATGGAAGATCTGTTGTTATTTCTTTTTGTTTTTATAAAGTTTGATTCATTGATTATATAATTTGCCCTTTGAATTCTATATTTGTAAACATCATCCAATAGAGTCATCATACTTGTACATTGTACATATTCTTTTGTTTCTCCACTCATTTCATGAATGGATGGGGAAGAACAAAAACAATTGGCCCATTGCATTTTTTTCTAAATTCAGCTTCCTTACAGTAAATATGTTTGTGTGTGTGTGTGTGTGTGTGTGTGTGTGTGTATTTCTGGATTAGGGTTGGAGGGCAGATGTATAATTTCATTGTACAACAGGGAATTTCCTTTATGGAAGCACCAAGAGACCTTGAAAATCTAAGTGACTTATCCTTTGCTAATAATGAAAAATGTATATACTACCTAAACTCTTGACTCCAGTGTTATCTTTTATATATTAGTAGAGGTATTGCTGGGTGAAAGGGTATGCATAGTTTTATGGCCTTTTGATTCCAAATTGCTCTCCAGAATGGTTATATGAATTCACAGCTCTACCACCAGTGTATTAGTGTCCCATATGTCCTCCCTCCCATGTTTATCACTTTGCTTTTTTTTTTTTTGGCATGTTAGCCAGTCATTTAGGTAAGAGGTGGTATCTGAGTTGTTTTAATGTGCATTTCTCTGATTAATAGTAATTTGAAGCATTTTTATATAACTAAGGAGAGTTTTAATTTGTTTGCCTGAAAATTGCCTATTTATATCCTTTAACCATTTGTCATTTGGAAAATACTTTGTATTCTTACACATTTGACTCAGTACTGTATATATATTTGTGAAATTATATCTTTCAGAGAAAAATGCTGAAATTATTCCCATTTTCCCTTCTAACCTTGCTTACATTTGTTTTGCAAACTTATTGTCAAAATATAACAAAAATGTCTGATAGGAACTGGTTTGAAATGAAAAGTAGAACCAGGAAAACAATATACACAATGACTAGAGCAATAAAATTGAAGAGAAACAACCAGTAGTACTAAGTACTGTGTAATTGTTGTGAACATTTTTGATCCCCCCATAAAGAGAAGAAATATCTAACTCTTTTTTGGGAAGGTAGGGAGTATAGATATAATATTGTATATACTATCAATCTCAGTTTTGCTGAAATGATTATTTGTCTTTGTCTCTTGTTTTGTTCTTTATTACAAGACAAGATTGTTTATTGGAAGGGAGAGAAATATATTTGGAATACTAGATAATATAAGAAAGCAAAATTTTCCAGTCAAACTTCTTTAAAAATAAATAAAACCCTGTTCAAATCCACATGTCAGGGGGATATCAGAGCTGAGATTTAGTAGATAAAGACACTTTTTACTCACCATTTAAAATCAAGAAGATAATACTAGTCTTTGCCTCTTTTAATTTAGTAGCTAAGTATTTTATTCAGTCTATAAGATAAAGGAAACATTCTCTTAGCTAGTTTTAGTTGCCATATATTCTTATTTGATTTATTTTTTAATAGTTTTCTAAGTAATCCATATTGTTCATTGTGATCATTCTATTCTGTTAGCTCTTTCCTTTTATTCTTTGTAAAGCTTTCATCTATGGTGAGCTGAATGTACTCCAAGTGGTAGCAACAATTAGAGTCAAAGTAGATTCACAAAGAAACTTTAGTTTCCTCCAAACATTTGTAACAGCTGTTTCAACCCATATATGTATAAAAATCATCCAGGAAATTTTTGCTTCGATTTTGTCTCTTAGCATGGAAATGTCCTTGAAATTTTGAAGACTGATATTTGTTTTTAACCAACCCACACAGTGAGACTGTCAGTGGAGTGGCAAAAGTGCATCTATCTGTCATCCATTCTAATGGTTAGATTGGATTAGAGAGGTTGATCTGGTTGACCCATCTCTGGTTCATTTCTTTGAGAAGAGGATAGCTTTATACATCAAAACTGCCTCTAAGGAATAAGGAAGGTGAAATCACTTCAGTGAAGAAAATATTACCCAGTTGCTAAGAAAGATTCAAAAAAGTAAATTTCTTACTATACTTCAGTAATTTACTTATTTAATAAACATTTTGATGAAGTATATAGTCCTATACTTAGGGACTGAGGAAGGTAGAAAATAATTATTATCCTAAGGAGTTATAGATTTGAATTAAGTCCAAAAGTATACTACTTAGTTTTGTTGAATAGGGAAAAAAGGAGAAAACAAACTTTGATTCTTTACTGGATCAGTGATAGCATTTGTATAATAACTCATTCCATTGGCATAAATATTCCACAGTGATATGTCATCCTTTATTAATAAATAAAGGTATTTAATAGTATTTTGAATTTCCTTAGAAAATAATGAAATATCTCATCAGAGGAAATCTTGAGGTGATCACGGAATATTACCCTTTTTGGGGTCATTGCAACAGAGGTTCTTGTTACAATATGGAGTCAGGCTAGATGCTTGTAGAGTTTCCTTTGAACTCTGAGATTCTTTGATTTATGATATGAGTCAAAGATCATATTATGGCATTAAAAAATGGACTTCAGTGAAATGATGATCCTACTGACAAATAATGAAGTCATATGGAGGCAAATTTAGAGGAAAAATTTATATGTTTTCAGAGTACTGAGATTTCATTCCAGTGGTCCATTTAGATGGAGATAGCCCTTAGGAATGTGTTGATATTAATTGTAATCATGGGGATGAATTAGATGAATGAGTAGACGTTATCAAATAAAAAGAGAAAATAGGACTGATGATAAAACAATGTAGAAGGCACGCCTGAGTTGAGATAAGGATCTAGGATGAGAGAGAAAGAATAAATGTTAAGATAGAAAAAAGAGACTATGACTCTGAAATCAAGGAAGGGGAAATTATACTGATAGAAGGGGATAATTGTGTCTATAAGTGCACAAAAATTATAGGAAGACAATGCCAAAAAAATGAAAAAAAAGAATATTGGATTTTTTTTTTAATTAGGAAGTCGAGAATTATCTTTGAGGGCATAATTTTAGTTGAAGGCTGAGAGCCAGTGACGTTGAATATATGAAATAAGAATCAATGAGTAAAGTTTGGGAGAAAGAAGGAGGTTATGGGATTAAGGGTACTGCTGGAGGAGTCAGTCTTGACTTAGTAATGACTATTTTTTTGACATAAGAGAAAAAAAGGAAAGAATTTGTGATGAATCAGAGACGTTTTGAGGTACAGAGAAGGGAATTTTAATGAGTTCCCATTAGATGGTGTTAGTTTTCTTAGAGAAGTAGAAGGCTAACATCTACCATGAGTATAGGGATGGAAGTATGGTTGGTAGTCTGATGAGAGAAGCAAAGTCTCTGAATAGAAAAAAATGGGGAGTTACTAAGAATATGAGTAGTGCTGAATAACAATAAGGGTCCAGATGAATTCATTTACCATAAATTCATAGAAGGATAAAAAACAAACTCTTCAATTTGGCATTTAAAGCTCTTCACAATCTGGCTCCAGCCTACCTAATCAGGCTTATTGCTCATTACTCCCTTTCATGCACTCATTGTTCCTGCCAAACTGGCCTACTTTCTGATCCCCAAACTTGGCACTGTGTCTACTGCCTCCATGCCTCAGCACAAACTATTCCACATGCCAGGAAACTCCCTCCTCATTTTTCCACCTCTTAGAATCAGTACCTTCCTTCAAGTTCCAGTTCATGAGTTATCCCCCCCAGTAAGCCCTTTCCTCATCCATTGCTTATTGGTGTTTGCTGCCTCTTCCTCAAATTACATTTGTGTATTTATTTGCTTATGTGTAGTATCTACTCAGTCGATTGTAAGCTCTCTGAAGAGAGACTAATTATTATATTGTTCTTGTTCTTCTACTCCATGGAACAATGCTCTGCTAACAATAACTAAAAGTAAGCCAACTTTATGTAGTACTTTTAAGAATTACAAAACATTTTACAAATATTATCCCATTTAATCCTTCTCGGTATTACCCTCATTTTGTAGATATACATATTTAGGGAGAGTGAGGTTAAATGACTTGTCCAAGATCACACAGCTAATAAAAAGCTCCACCTGTCTGGAACCATTATATATAACACACACTATGTACCAGACATTGTGCTAAGGGCTGGGGACACACAAAAAAAGGCACAAGCCAGTTATTGTCTTTTGTGAGTTTCTAAATGATTTCATGGTCTAATGGAGGAGACAATATACAAACAACTACATAAAAAAAATAGGAAAAATTGGAAATAATCAGGAGGGAAAACACTAGAAGTAAAAGGGATTGGGAAAGACTTCCTTTAAAAGTTAATGTTTACTTGCATTTATAGCCAGGAGGCAGAGTGGGAGGATTAAAGATATAGGAGAAAGGCTGTGAGCATGCCCTGAAAAGGCAGGGAAGATGGCACACTTTGTCTGAAGAACAGAAAGGTGGGCAGTGTCACTGAGTTATAGAATATGTGGTGGGGATGGAAGGTGGAAGAAAACTAAAAAGACTGGGGAGGAGAGGACAGGTTTAGGAAAGGCTTGGAAAAGAAATGGAATATTCTGGAGATGAAAAGAAGCCACTTTTAGTCAGTCAGCATCGACTATGTTCTGGCCACTTTGCTAAACACTAAGGATATATATATATATATATATATATATATATATATATATATATATATATATATATATATATATATATATATATATTATATGAAATACATATGTGTATGACAAAATATATATGTAAAAAGACCTCTGCTGCTTTTGCTGCCTAATGGGGAAAAACATGTAAAAAATTATATACAAACAAGTTCTAAAAAGGATAAATAGTAATCAACCAAGGAAGACACTAGAATTAGGGGACACATGGAAAGGCATCCCATAGGTGGGCTTTTAAGTGGTTCTGAAAGGAAGCCAGTAATGTCAAGATGTGCAAATGAAGAGGGAAAACACTTAAGCACAGGGGAGAGCCATTAGTTTCTACTGAGTTGGCCCACAATGTATGAAAATCACTTTGAATGTTGAGTGGAAGAAAGACTGGAGAGGAGAGAAATGTGTAGTCAGTTGTCTGGGGTCATATTTGAGTCCCATATTCCTGATTCCATGTCTAACATTATGGGCACTGTTAGAATCAGAAGTTCAGTAAATCCCAGTCCTCCAAATGAACAAATGCTGTCTCTAGTCTTGTACCTATGAAAATCAATTTGAAGTCAAATATAATGTTTTACATTTATCTTTATTAAATCCATCTTATTTGATTTGGCTCTGTATTTTATCCAGTCAGGCTCCTTTTGAATTTGAAATCTATCACCCATTTGTAAGCTGTCCTTCCTTGGTTTCTGTTATTTGACAATTTATTAAGCAAACTATTCTTATAAGTCTTTTTAAAAGTCACTAGTAAGACTATTCTATAGAAAAGGGTCAAACACAGATCTTTGGAATACTCCACTGCGAACCTCCCTCTAAACTGACAGGGCCACATTAATAAATGCTAATCATACTTTCCAATTTTATTTTTCATTCCTTAATTTAAAAAAATATTTAATTAATTATATTAGAAAATTTTTCCATGGGTGCATGATTCATGTTCTTTCCCACCCCTTTTTCACAATTACACTAGGTTTTTCATGTATCATTGATCAAAATCTATTTCTATATTATTGATATTTTCATTATGATGATCATTTAGAATTTATATCCCCAACCACATCTCCATCAACCCATGTGATCAAACAGTTGTTTTTCTTGTGTTTCTACTTCCATAGTTCTTCCTCTGAATGTGGATGGAGTTATTTCTCATAAGTCCCTCAGAATTGTTCTGGATCATTGCATTGCTGCTAATAAAGAAGCTCATTCCATTTGATTGTACCACAGTGTATGAGCCTCTGTATATAATGTTCTCCTGGTTCTGCTCCTTTCACTCTGCATCAATTCCTGGAGATTGTTCCAGTTCACATGGAATTCCTCCAGTTTTCATTCTTTCTTCGAGCACAATAGCATTTCATCACTAACAGATATCACAATTTGTTATTTCCAACATTAAACACATTTTAATTGATATATTATGCTTTTATATAAATCAATCAATAAGCTTTTATTGTGTCTACTTTGAAGCAGGTACCATTTTAATCTATGTTTCCTAATGTATCCCTTTTCCTCCCTTCTCAATGGTATATTTCATATAATAAAGGATTAAATAAAATAAAAATTTATTTTAATAGGAAGATAATAAAAATTAAATAAAATTAATTCTTTTTGCTAATGCATAGTCTCAATTTTAGAAAGACATATGGAGATATACATTTTCATATTTCTTCCTTGGGACCAATTTTGGCTATTATAATTTAAGCAAATTTGATTTTATTTGGGTTTTTCTCTGTTGTTTCTTCTTATTTCATAATTATAGTCATTTTGTATATTGTTTTCCTGGTTCTGCTGATTTAATTTTGAATCAGTTCATATAATTAACCTTATGCTTTTCTGCATTCAAGTTACTCATAATTTTAACATCAGAGTAATAGGTTATTACAATTTTTAACTCAAGGTTTTGAGTCCAAACTGACTTTCTGAATCTACAAAACTGAACTATCATGTAGTTATATCAATCTATCCTGTACCACAGACATAATAATAATGTTTCATTTAAAATCACTATATTTGCAAAGATATTTTTAAAATATCATCTCATTTTATCCTTAGAACTAGATAAATCCTGTTATTATTCCCAATAAAGAGATTAAGAAACAAAATAATTTTAATGATAAATATAATAAATGATAAATAAAACTAGTACCTTTAAAAAATCAAATGGATTGGCTTTTGGATGGTTAGATGGTTAGATTTAAAAAGAGGGGAAAAATGTCAAATTTCCAGAATCCAAAAAAATTCTAAAAGTGTAATGATCAGCAATGAAGATGAAATAAAAGCAAGGGATTGTTTTGTTCAAACACATCACACACACACACACACACACACACACACACACATACATACATTCATAAAGAAGTCAGGAGAGAGACAGAGAAAGAGACAATATCTATTTGATAATCTAAATGACATTGATGAATACAAAATGTATTTTTCACAGATAAATAGAACAGAAATTAGAATACTTAAGTCTATTTTAGAAAAAAAAATGGACAAATGACAAATTATCTCCCTATAGAAAAAAAACAACAAAATAAAACAAAACTTTAGGGCCAGTTGGTTTTACAAGTAAACAGTGGAAGAACAAATAAATCCAATTCTATATACACTACTTAAAAAATAGATGTAGGAGTCCTACCAAATTACTTCTATGAAAACAATAGTCTTGATAAATAAATGAGGGACAGTCAAAACAAAGAAAGAACATTATTGCCAAATTTTCCTAATGATAATCAATGCCTAAGATTTAACTAAAGTAGTAGCAAGGAGATTATAGTAGCATATCACAGAGATGATGCACTGGAACCAGGACAGATTCATAGTTGGAATTCTGGACTAATTTAGTATTAGGAAAACAGCACAAATATCTTACCATATTAAGAAAAAGAAAAACAAAAATATGATTCTTTCAATACTGGCAGAAAAAGCTTTTTGACAAAATAAAATACTCACTAGAAAGCATTCAAACAGAAGGGACTTTCCTTAAAATGTTAACTAATATCTATCTAAAACCAAGTGTAAGCATTATCTGTAATGAAAATAAGTGAGAAGACTTTTCAATAAGATCAGAGGTGAAATAAGGATTTCCTTTCTCACAATTAGTAGTCAATATTGTACTAGAAATGCTAGCAATTGCAATAAGAACAAGAAAAGTAACAAAGGTAACAAAACTATGACTTTTTAATTCAGATGATATGATGGTTTACTTTGAGAATCAGAGGGTGTCAACTAAGAAAACTCATTGAAATAATTAACAATGGTAAAGTACCAATATCTAAAATAAGGTAATAAAAATTGTCAGTTTTTGTCTTTTATCAAGAAAATTGAACAAAAACAAAAAGAAAGATTCCATTTAAATTAACTAGAGCCAGCATAAAATAGGTGGAATAGAAATTATGAGAACACAATTTCAAAACACTCCACCCAAAAAAGAAATTTAAACAATTAAAAATATTAACTACTTTAGGGTAGGCTTGACCCAGTATAAGTTATAATAACACATAAATTAATTTACTAATTCTGTGCCATTTCAAACTGTAATGAATTACTTTATATAGCTAGAAAAAAATAAAAATCTAGAGAAACAAAATTTCAAGATTAAGGAAATCAGTGAAAAAAAAATGGAAGGAAAAGGTCTTGGTAGTACCTCACCTCAAACCACACTACAAAGTGGTAATCATTAAAAGTCCTTGGTGCTGGGTGGGATTGATCTTAGAAGAAAAAAGGTACACAGTAAAAAGAAGAAAATGAGCTCATAACCTTGTGTTTGATAAACCTAAAGATCCCTGTTATTGGCAGTTCTCCCCTTTTTCCTCCTCAGCTTTATTTCTCTTAGATCAGAATTTTATTCATTAACTTCCTATTAATGACATGTGGATGAATTGTTACAGAAAATATTGTCCTAGACATAAACAACTGGATAAGCAGGTAGTCTGGTCATGGGTTAAGTGAAAGTAATAATAGACTAATTGTTATACTGATATCTCAAAAATCTCTAAAGACTTCCAGGAAGGCCTCCAGTGTATTTAGTTTCTTTTTAATGGAGAATTAAGAACATATTTTAAGAGTTCCACAGGATAAAAAGGCATGGATGACTTGCTAATTGGAGTAATATCAATGAAGGCATAGATGCAATGAAATGTGAAAATATGATTTTCAGATGTATTGTCTCTCGATTATATTAATTTAAATGATTCAGGGTCTTTTAATCTAAAGAGATTTCCCATTTGTTGATTTATTGAGACTTTATGAGAATGAGTAGGAGTACTTTTGCTGAAAGTTCCATAGTTCTTCCCATAGGGAACTAGAAGGAGAATATCCCACATGGAGAAGTTGTTATAGTGAAATTCCTTGCCAATTTTATAGACATTCAGGTGTAACATTAAATTTCATCCTTTTAATTTACATTTTTACTTGAAATTCTAATATTTCCCATAATAGGCACAATCTGGTTTCATGCATTTTAAATAAGCACTTTATATTTTCTACCCTTAGGAATTTTTAAATAAAAAAGAAGCATACATTTTTATGAAAGGAAAAGCACCAAGCAAGATCTGGGATTCTACGTACCATACAAGTTAGAGGAAGGAATTAGGTAACAGAATTTAAAATAAAAATATCTTTAAAAGATTCATTGTGATATGGATAGAGTATATGCCTAAAGTCAAGAATGATATTGATTTAAATCCCGCCTTTGAACCTTACAAGCTGTGGAATTATGAACAAATCACTTAACTTCTGTGACTATGAAAGAATTTTGTAAGTTTTATGTGCTAAATTGTAAATAGGTTATCATCCACTGTTTCCCCCACCTGTGATGGGTTCGTCCCTCTTCCTGCTTATGCACCCTTAGGTCTTTTTAGTTCCATTTTGTTGAATTTAATCAAATGTGTTTGGCTCCTCCCTGCATGTTCTTGTCCTCTCTGGAGGGGAGTTCCCACACCAACAAAATCAAATAACCCTCTGGTACTGAAATAGCATTAGATAATCATGACTGAGATAAAGGTCCAGATTAGTAGAATTTTTTGTTGTGTTTCATATTAATTGGTTAATAATTCTAAAAATGATAGTATCCCTAAGGGGCTACAATTTCCTAATGGCCGCTCTAGCTTTCTTTCCAATTACTGTGCTATAAGTAATATGAGCTTCACTGTAGTGACTTTAGTAGACTGCTGAATATAACATGAAGATAGATTACTAGATCTCAGGTGAATAGTTTATCCCTGTCCAAGAACAAATGTAAATAGTTTTTAATCTACAAATAATAATGCATTCTAAAAAACCATGCTGTCTAGTCAGGATGTTGCTGCATATATATATATATATATATATATATATATATATATATATATATATATATATATATATATATACATACATATATTTTTTTTCTTTACCACCCAAACCTATAACTTCACCAGTGTTAAGAACAACCAATATGGAATCTCACTCCATTAAAGCATATCAGCAGTTGGTCCAAAACTTGTAGTCTTAATGACTTGCAAGGGGCACTAAAAGATATAACAATTTGCCCATGGTCCCATAGCTAGGGTTTATTAATGGCATCAATTGAAACTCCTAAAGTACCTGACATCCTACTAGTCCATACTGACTATTAAATTGGCACAAGCTTTTGCTACCCATTTAAAATATTTTACACATTTGAAGACATCAAATTCATTTCAATAATCCCATTTCCAAACTGATATAGGGAACATAATATGTGGAATTTTTTCAAGTCTTTACTGTGTTGAATAATGGAAAAAACCCCAGCATATCTTGACAATTTATGAACTCAGTTTTCCCATATCTTGTTAAATTCAGCACAATATGAATAAAAATGAAGGTTATAAAAATATACTTAGAGGGAATCTGAGAAAAGGGAATAACAATAATAACAACAATATTAATAGCTAACCTTTATATAGGGCTTTAAAGATTATAAAGGGCTTTACATATATTATCTCTTGATCTTCACAACAACCTTATCAAGTAGGAAAGACATTATACCTGTATTTTTAATAGTTTATAATCTGTCATTCAGACCATTTTAAACAGACTATTTAACCAAGAAACATAATCATATGTGTGATTAATGTGAAAGAAAGTTGAACTGGTCAAGGATTATTTAGAAGATTAAAATAAAATAGGGGTATTAGAAACAAAAGATACTAGTAGTTTACCATTGTACAAAATCATTGCATTTCTGAGCTTTAACTGTTGTGTGCAATTCTATTCTCAAAATACACTTCAAAAAATTGCTTAACAGATCTGGAAAAAGTCCAGAGCAAGATAACTAAAAGAATCAAGTTGATGGATGAGTTTCTGTATGAGGCCAGACTAAAAAAATTAGGACTCTTCAGTCTGGAAAAAACAAAATCTGAAAGGAGATGAGATCAAACTTTATAGAACCAGGTGACAAACATAGATTTCTTCCCCTGAAACACTAGCTTAAAAAGAAGTAACTTCCTAACATAGTTAAATACAAACAAAATACAAACTTACCTTCTTTACATATTTACATTCATACAACTTTACATAGTTATGTACAGACAACACACAAGTTATATTCTTTACAGGGTAGTCATAGGCAATTTATAATCCCCAAATTTCAATCTGTAATATTTATTGGGAATGGAAAATGGGGAATTGGAAAACAGGGATAATGGGAAGTTTGTATGGGGTAATGAGGAGTTGAGGGGAGAGAGGAAAATTGCTTGGTGAGGCAAAGGAAGGAGATGCCCCCTGCTGAGAGGAAGCAGCAGGGGTCCAATAAGGACTGTTTGTCCCGGAATGACTGAATTGAAGTTCAGCTCCCTCTATGACCAGAAAAGATAGTCCACTTATCTGACTGCGAATTCAAATAATATAAAGTTTATTAACCAGTTGGGATTGGAGTTTTTTCTCAGCTTCAGAGTTGAGGCCAGCGGAGGGTCTCTCCCACTCCCATCTACTCTATATCTGTCCTCATTTTGTCTAATTCAGAATCTTACCAGTAAGCAGAAAGCAAACAAGAACAGTTCTAATCTTCAGAAGCCTGTGTCTTTGGGCTGAACCAAGAAGAGACACACTACAACAGACTAGGCTGAATAAGCTCCTCTCTCCTCCAACACCAGGAAGCAAGTCCCACCGGGCAGGCAGGAAGTGCTAGTCACAAGACCCAATTGCCACTCCCTTCCCCCACCAACTGTTAGTCTAGTTTCCTTTCCACAAATCTCTCAAAAATTTATGAACACCATAGGTACATGCAGTGTGGTAGCCAAAAGGATCTGACCATAAGTCTTTTTCTCTATTGCTTCAGATAAGACTCTCGCACTTCCTACAATATTTCAATTCATGCATGATAGCAATAAGCACAAAAAAAATAGCAAAAAGGACAACAAAAAATCAAATTTATTTTTAAAATTCCAAGTTTATAGGTAAAGCAAGATGGTTTCTAAATTGAGAGAATTAACTATAAAATTCAAGGTATTTTGGTTTTGCTTTTGTTCCAAAAGTAATATTTCTTTAGTATAAGGGGCACCTTATATAAAAATTCTTTCTATTGAAAGATTATAAACTTATTTGTGACTTCAAGTCTTAGAAAATTAACATGTATCAAAGGCATAACTTAAGTACCTATCTTTCTGACTTCAAGGTTTGGCTCTCTCTCCATTATATTATGCTATCTCATTTAAAATATAAAGGGAAAAACAAAGTTGGGGACCCTACTTGTGATACCATCTTTTAAAACTTATTTATGTTTGAAAAATTAAAATTAATGTCAAGTAATACAAATATTATATTTATGAGATTTATTAATGATCATTATAAGTAAAGGAATGAAAAGGTAACAAAATTAAAAAAAAACAAAACACTTGTGCCCATGACTAATCAGCTTGTTCAAAATCCCTGCTCACCACCACCATGATCCTGACAGGAAGCTAAGAGAGCCAGATCAGGAATGCCCACTGACTTTATCCCTTGTCTACAGGAAGCAACCAATGACAAAAAGTCAGTGTGCTCCCAAGAAATGTAGTTCTTTTTTAGGGTAACAGATTTCTAACTATATAATGTCCAGGTTACATGTTGATATAACTTTAAATAATCATTTTCTGACATTTTGCAATCCAAGTTCTTTCCCCTCTTTCCTCACTTTCTCTCTCCTAGAAAACAGGCAAAATGATTGATATTTGTTGTGTTCATTATCATATAATACATATTTCCTATTTTTCTATTTCACATATTGTGAAAAAGGACATATAATGCTTACACTAGAGAAAAATTAATGGGGGAAATAAATGAATAATGACATGTTTCAATCTGCATTCAGACTCTATCAGTTCCTTTTGTGGTGGGGGATAGCATTTTTCATCATGTCTCCTTTGGAGTTGTTCTGGATCCTTGCCTTATTGAAAATAGTTGTCATTCAAAGTTGATTATTGGTGTTATTGTGTAATGTTCTGGTTTTTCCTCACTTTACTTTGTATCACTCCATATAATAGTTTTTCCAGGTTTTTTGTGATAATCTTTTTTTTTTTATCATTTCCTAAGGTGCAATAGTATTCCATTATAAACATAGACTAAACTTGTTCTGCTATTTCAAAGTTTATGGACATACCTTAAATTTCCAGTTCTTTACCACTACAGAAAGAAATGATATAATTGCCTTTCCAAAATGTATTGAGACCATAATATGTGTAGTTTTTTGAAGTCTTTACCATTTTTAATGATAAGAAAAATCTCAGGTTCTTTTTCCCTATCTTTAATCTCTTTGGGATACATACCTAGTAGTCGCATTGCTTGGTCAAACTCTTTGTATTCAACTTCCTCCATTCTCTGTATATATATGTGTGTGTGTGTGTGTGTGTGTGTGTGTGTGTCCCTATTCATTGTCCTAATAGTGATATAGTCTTTATCTTCAATACCTGAACTATCAAAGTACTTTATATATCTTGGGTTGATAGGATTAAAATTCTCTAGAGACTGTATAGTAGTTTATAATCACTTATTAATAAAGGTGTGTGAGAGAGAAAGATCCCATGATCACTTGGCCACACTAATTAATAGCTTGTTAGGAAGGGACTGAGCACCAAGCCAATATGTGCCAAGCTTTAAACACTCCAGAGAAGAAGAGAGAAGCAAGTGTCCAGCCAGGGAGAATACGTTTCCTGTGTTCCTTTTCTTATTAAGCCAGTTTTTCACCACTGCTTCTGGACCTCTCTCATTGGACAAACTTAACTACCATCTGGGTCAGAGTCCTGACTTTCTGCAACTCTACCTATCAATCTGTCATGAGGGGACTTCAGCCATCCCCTTCTAATTGCCAGTGTGACAGGAAGTCAAAATATGGGGCTGATACTGACCAAAAATGGATTTTCAAACAGAATAAGGGTATAAAATTTATGTTAAATTTACATAATCCTTCCTCTGATTCTTTGGGAGATTATCATGCTAGTCTCACCATACTTATTCTTTTGGGGATTAACATGCTAGTGTCCCCACTAAATTATCCCACAAATAATAACTATGAATTTCAGGATTATCTTGCCAGGGTGCTCAACAGTGCAAAGATATTACATATTTCATGGAGGGTCTAACTATGAATCTCTCAAAGACCAATGATAGTGGTTGTAACCAGGTAGATTGGTTCTCCTCGTCACTATTAATGTGACATATAACAAAAGAAAGAGGAGCAAAAGACTTGTTTGGTAATATATTACCCTCATGAGGTACAAGTTGTGGCAAAATCTTATTCATATGGGCAGGAATTTTTGCCCATGACAATACAGAGCAGCAATGGAGCTGGAGACAGACCAGCATCCATAAGGTACAATGATCTTGCCTTGGTGTAGGGTATGTGTCTTTGGCTATGGACCCTAATAATAGCAATAATCTTAGTCTAGTGATCAGAAGAAGGAACAAAGGAGGGAAACTTAACATGGTTTATTGCTAAGACTAAAATAATATCAAGTGAGGGTAGAATTATTTTTAACAGAGCAAACTAAATTATATTTACCTCTAAACTCCCTAATCACACAAAGATAAGAATAAAAATGAAAGCAAAACCAAATCCCAAAACAAATTAGCAAAAATGCAGAATAAAAGTCACAGGATGTAGAGGGTGTGCATTTTACATAAAAACAATGTATCCAAGAGTATTTTTTGCCAATTTTGATGGTAGTCAGAATAGTTAGCAACACTTAGAAAGGTTCTTCTCAACCAGGCTGAATCCCTCCAGTTCACTGAAAGTTTTTATACACACCTTCTCTCCTGGATGTAGATCATGGAGTGAGAAGTCCAAAGGTCCATCCTGTACCACTACCCCAGATTCATGAAGTTCATATAATTTGACTTGTAATTCCTGTATAAAAGAAGCAAGAGAAATGTCCCCTCTACCCCCTAATAATGATGTATATAAAGGGGGAAAAGGTTTGACCTATATAGGGGGATGTCCAAAAAGCATTTTAAAGGGTGAGACATGTACATCTCCCCTAGGTCTGCTGCAAAATTAAAACATGTATTAAGGCAGAACCTCAGACCACCTCAAGTTGAATCTCAGTGAACAATTTGCCAATATGTTTTTTTATGCTTTCTATTCATACATTCAACTTGGCCTGAGCATTGGGGATGGTAGGTTGTGTAAAATTTTGAAGGAATTCTCAAAGAAAATAAACATGTAATAAAACAGAATCAGTAAATGAGTTCCCTTTTCTGAATCAATGCTTTCAGGTGGGCAAGTCAGCAAACAGTCTCCCTCACTAGCATTTTATCAACAAAACTAATGTGACACAAATACTAGACAAGCTTTCCATCTGCTTGGTGAGATGGTCCACTAGAGCAAAACAAACTCTATAATGTCCAGCTTTTGGCATAATGATGAAATAAATTTGCAAATGTTCAAAAAGTGTATAAGCCAGCAGATACCCACCAAATGCCTTGGCACAGAAAATATGCTGATTAAATACCTGCCAAGTGGGTCAATCAAAACACACCTGGGGAGTGTTATCAGTAATACCAGGGGTCACCCAAAACATTTTAATAGAGTCCACGGAATCCACAATCCCCTGAGTACCTAAGTGGCCACTCCTGTGAACAGAGAAGCATATTTAATTGTAGAAGCTTCTAGAAACTAGGCTTTTCCCTTCTGATGACACCTAAACTCCATTAATCTGCTTTACTTTAACCTGTACTTCCACTTCTCCCCTTCCTGTTCATTATCAGAAAGATAAATTTGATTCATTACTAAATGATAGCATTAAAATTAATTCAGGTCCTTCAAATGCAGCAAACTTAGCTGCAGTATCTGCCTGATGATTCCCTTTAGAGACTGGGTCAGTACTACTTGTATGGGCAGAACAATTAATAATAGACAAGGCTGTGGGTTGCTGAAGAGCAGAGAGAACTATTTTACTATCTCTGCATTTCAAATGTTTTGCCAGCAGAACTCAGAAAACCTTTCTGCATCCAGAGTATCCCAAAAATATGACAAAACCCAAAAGCATACCAGGAGTCTGCCTTGTCTTTGTTCTAGCTGGATTATTCAGGGTTGCTTTTTTCCCCATTACTGCTTGTTCTGCATTACATTGGTTTCTGTTCTTATCCTGTGGAGGCTGGACCCAACTGGCTGTTCTTGTCCTCTTGCTACTTGGGTTGAATTGCATCCAAATCCCACTGAGGCTTGTTTAGTATTCCCTTGTCATTCCACAGTGAGGGGAGTTCTTCAGACTATTTCTCCATGTTGTTCTGGACAAGAGCTTCTGTTTAGCCCCTTCTATTAGTTCTACTGTTCCAGAATTAGTTTTTGTTCTTCTGTGGATATTTGGAGAGTGCTTAGTAGGCTTTCAGTGTTACTTCACTATCTTGGCTTCTCTACCACTGTAGGAGCAACTCCCATGACCACTGGTTGTGATATCATCTTTATAGGCTCAAGTAATGTATTACTATTCCACAGTTTGCGATATTTAAGGTTTCCTGGAGCATTTAGATATCACATTCTTCAACGCACACAACAAACATGTATGGGGGTAAAGTTTGAAGTGAGGATTTTGTGATTCTAAAGCCAACACCTACCCACTATATAACATTGTTTCAGAGGAAGTAGTCCATTATGAAGAGGAAAAAAAAAACCCTAATCTGAATTCTAGCCATAGCCAACTAGATGTCAGAATGGATAGTGATGAATCTAGAGTTAGGAAGACTGAAGTTCAAATCCTACCTCAGACATTTCTTAACTTTGATATAGCAGGCAAGTCACTTTACCTTTCATCCACAATTTTATCATCTGCGAAATAGGGATAATATCAACACTTAGCTCCCAGTGTTGTTGTGAAGATAAAATGAAGGAATATTTGTAACATAATTTGGATTTCTTAAAGCAGTATTTGAATGCTGGCTAGCATTGTATTAATATTGCAATTATCATTATAATTATTGCTCATTCTTTGTATTAATATTGTTTTTAATGTAATATATATCCAAAAGGAATTTTCTTTCATTAGACTCCAAGTACTACTTAAAAATACATTGAAATAGCTTTTTTCTCTGCAAGTTTTATTGTTTACATGCTAAATTTAAATTTTCTTATCTAAATGTCTTTTTATGACTCCTTCAATCTAAACTCATCCATATAATTATATTTTAATCAATTAAATTTTTTGTTTGTTACATTAAAACTTCCAGGTTATTTCCTTGCCTCAGTCTCTTCCCCATGCTAGGGAATGCATCATTTAACCAAAAGATATATTTATATAAAATTATGTCTAACTTGTTTCTCTTTATTAGTTGTTTCTGTGAAGGTGGACATATACAAATTATTCTTTAAGTAAAATTTATTTTGCATTATAAAATGTTCTTATGTTTCTGCTTATTTTATTTTTCACAATTTCAATTAGATCTCTCCATATATTTTAAAAATTAACTTGCTCATCATGTCTTAAGGCACAGTAGTATTCCAATATAACTATGTGCCACAACTTGTTTAGTTATTTCCTATTTGATAAATATACCTCAAATTTCTAGTTCTTTACCACCACAATAAAAGAGCTGCTATACATATTTTAGAATAGATAGGCTCTTTTCCTTTCCCCCTATTTACCTTAGGAAACAAAAATATTAGTAGTATTGCTTTATTTATTTGTTATTTTTACTGGTAGAATTTTAAATTATCTTCATAAAATGTTGAGAAGTATTGGGTCAGAATTTGATATATTTCTAATTGTATGGAAATATACATATATTAGGGCTAGCAGTTGTGAATTCCATTGTTAGAAAACTTATATGTAAAGTGACTATTGTTTTTGCACACAAATCTCATGGACAACATAAAAATATATTCATTGTGAATGTGCCTATATTCATTTGTGCTCTCTAAGTTTCATAAAAATCCTCTGAATCATGTAAATATCAAATATTCCTTGTACTGCTTCTCCCATTAAAGAAAGAAGGTGTGAGACATCATGGGGTTTATTTGACAATGAGGAGAGTACTTCAGTTGGAGGATAATTTGAAAAGAATACAAACCCAGATGTCTTATTCATCATTTAGGATCTTCCTAATGAGTAAGCTATATTCTTTTCTATCAAAGGATATATTTGCAATGTAAGAGAAATGGTATAACAATGTATTTGCATTTCGCTTTCCCTTCCCCTACTCTTACCTCCTCTGCATTCCTTCAAAAATACTCTGAAAAGAAGATATATACATATACATGTTTGCATATATATATATATATATATATATATATATATATATATATATGTGTGTGTGTGTGTGTGTGTGTGTGTGTGTGTGTATGTGTGTGTGCCATACAGGGAGCTATAGAAATGAAGGAGATGAAACACTCCTGGGATTTCATGAGGATTATTTTTTTACTGTGTATATATTTATTTGGGTTCTTTATTGATTTTCATTTTTGTCTCTTTTAGGAATTAATGGCTTGTCAGATTTTCACTGGAAATTAAAATGATATAAATCATAAATAGCTGCAAAAACATTGTTGGCCCGTGGTAACCCAGAAGTCCTATAAAACTGATAAAGCTTCCTGGAGACCTATCTTCTGACATTTTTAAAATAAAATTTTATTTCCCCTAATTACAATTTTCATTACAAAAAAAGAGTTTTCTTCTTCCTTCCAATGCTTTCTCCCATCTTTCATTATCTCCCCCTCCTTGGGACAGTTAGAAGTCTGATGTAGATTTTACATATGCAACCATGTAAAACATTTTTTCCATATTGATCATTTTGTGAAAGAGATCTCAAAAAAAACCCCAAACTGTATTAATTAGAATCTTGAATCCTTGGACTTTATCCCTCAGAAGTCCTTCAGTATTTCCCATAATTCCTCTCCTCTCTCCACCTCATTTGCATGGTCATGTTTGTATATGTAAGTCACACTCTTCCTCTTTTTCTACTGACCAGGCTGAGTTTAGGTAGTTCTTCTACTTTAGTTATTATTAATAAAACTTTTAAAATATATTTAGTTATTGAATAGTAGTAGTCTCTTGGTAACCGAGGATGACGATTGTCTTTGTGCGTTTTCATCTATGATAGATGAGTGTGCACAAAAACACTTGTGCGTGAAGGAGATTTAAGTGGAAAAGTCGATGCACAGAGACAATCCCACTCTCTCAGCGTTGGAAGCCTGGGTCCAGTGGCACGAAAAGTCATTACACCTGGAGACTTCCTCAGCTGCATTGGATGGCCGTGTTGTCCTTTGTGCTCCAACACGCCCTAAGCACTCCACAGTGCTTTGCTGCGTCGCCCTCTCAGCCGTTGAACCTTCTTATTGGTTTCTTCCACCTGTTCAACCGAAGCAGTCTTCACATGCTGGGTGAGCAAAGCCCTGGTTCACCAGGGGTCTACGACCCGATGGCTACCCTCACAAGGTTTGGCTGGCCTGTCAAAGCTGTTGCCTGGGGTGTGGCCACTGCTGCATGCTAGCAGCTACTGGGAACCACAAGTGAGAGCTGGGTGTCAGGTGGGCGTCAGAGGTTGGAGAGCTGCCCTAGGAGGGAATGACAAGCCCTCTGTACCAAGGGTGCTACCCCTCCCTGAACACCCCATACATATATATTTATTGAATATAAATTTTAAAATCCACAAAACAAACAAACCCAAAGAAAATAAGTTAAATTGTATGTTTTGGTCTGCACAGGACTCCAGTTCTTTCTTTGGAAGCTTATGACATATTTCATCACAAGTCTTTCAGATTAACTTGAATTATTATATTGCTAAGAATAACTAGGACATTCACAGTTATTTATCAAAAAATGTTTGTCATTTCTGTCATATTGGTCAATTTGAATTGTTTTAATTTGTATTTCTCTAATCATGAGTGATTTTCTACTGACCTTTTTGATGCTTTTGTGTACTGGGACATACCAGATCTCTTTGATAGTAGGGAGAAAGTTATAGTCATCTGGTGAATGTAGACACTCCAAATACAGTTCCTCTTAGGAACTGGTTTGACATTCTCCACAACCTAAACCACTTATGGGGTCTAGAGTCCACACTTACCAACCCATGTAGAGGTTTGTTAAATGTATTTTTAATTGCTTCAAACTTTTTGGAAAAAAGAGACCGTGCTCAGAGGCTTAACTATTTAATGCTCAGATATAGGGTTTTTGCTTCCAGTGTCCATCAAGGACCAGGGCTTCAGATACCAAGCTTGAATAGAAGGTCAGTACAGTCTCTGTGCATGCACAGAGTATTTTCTGGATATGCCTTATCTCCTGATGTTTCAGAAAGAGGAAATGGAACTACTTAAAATAATAAATGCATTCCTACCCTTAGTGATGGCAAAGTATGGATTCAGAGCTTGCCTCAGACCTTTCTCTAGTTGGATGATTATAAGCAGAGCATTTCAGCTCATTCAGATTAATTTTCCTAATTTCTAAAATCAGAATAATAATACCTACATCATAGATCTATTTTTTGAGGGTAAGATGAGCTCATGTGTTAAAAATACTTCTCAAACTTTAAAACACCATATAAATGTCAGTTATTTTTATGATTGTTACTATTAAGATTATTAAAGTCCTTGATATTATTATTTCAGTATACTCATCTCTACTTACTCTCCCTGATGGTTTAACACATTTTGACCCCTTTTCCCCAATGTTAGAGGTTAAGTGTTTTCCCAGATTCACAAAGTCAATATGTCAGAAACTAATGTGAACTCAAGTCTACTCCCTCTCTAGACTATCAAGTGCAAGGTGAATAGCCTGGAATCAGTCACCTCCAATAACGCCATAGTGTTGAGTCAGAGACCTTCAATTTTTTTTTTCTGTTCTAACCTACCAATGGGCAACAGGAAGGCAACAAGTGATGGTTGAGAGAAGTGATGGGCTTTTATATTCCCATCTGATGCTAATTTCCTCAACTGCTAAGTTCTTACCATGTTCAGGATGTTTAATGCTGGGGGATGCTGACTCTTTCATCTCTACCTTTTCTAGAGCTAGCTTTTGATTCCATTCTCTTTTTTTGTAGGAGACTGATCATCTTGCCTTGCCATTAATTGCCATAATCTTTTGGACTTTGATATCTGTCCTTCTGTTTTCCCTGGCCGTTTCATCTGCTATGAACTGAACTTTATGTGTTGTTTCTATTGATTAGAATATTAACTTCTTGAGAATGGAGGCTATCTTGATCTTCTCTTTGAGGGCTTGCTGGTCACACATTGAGTGCTTAATATTATTTTTCCTTTCAATCCCATTTCTTTTTTTTTACATGGTGATACCATTTTTAGTAATTGTTTTCAGACATTTTATAATACACGTTCTCTCCTTCCCATCTACATAAGGTAAGTTTTAGTCTGAATTGAGAGACTTCTTCAGTTCCTTCTATGATGGGGGAATAGCCTTTTTATCATGAGTTCCTTGGAGATATCCTAGATTTTTACCTTTATGATAACAATTAAGTCATTCACATGTGATCTTTGTACACTATTTTTACTGTTTATAACTTTCTCCTCACTTCACTTTGCATCACTTCAAGTCACTTTACAGGATTTTCTGTGAATGTCTTGCTTGTCATTTCTTATGGCACAATAGTATTCATTTACAACCATATTTAACACAATTTGTTGAGGCTTTATAGTTAAAGATAGTTTTAATTCCTTCATATGGGAATTTTTGTATTCTTTGACTATCAATTATTTATTCTTATACATTTAATTCAGTTTTTGATGTATTTAATAAATTAGGCTTTTATCAGAGACACTTGATAGAAATAATTTTCCCAGTTTGTTGTGTTTGCCTTTTAGTTGCATTTATTTTGCTTGTGCAGAAAATTTTAAATTTAATATAGTCAAAAGTATCTACTTTACATCTTATAATGCTTTCTATGTTTTGCTTTGACCTAAATTCTTCCCTTATACATATAACTGACAGGTAAACTATCTTGTTCTCTCCTAATTTGTTCATTATCTCCTTTTATTTCTAAATCAGGTATCCATTTTTTATTTTTCTTTGGTATATAGTTTGAAGGATTAGTTTGTGGCTAGTTTTCAGTTTCCCTAGAAGTTTTTGTTGAATAGTGAGCTCTTCCCAAATCTTGGATATTTGAGTTTGACAAGCACTAGATTACCATGGTCATTTACCACACAGCTTGTGGAGTATCCATTCCATTTCAGAACAGGCTCCAATGAAGCTCTCTGGTCATCATACTGTGCCACCTCTTGTATCTAAAATTAAAAATTATTTTATCCTGTTAATTCCCTCTCCATCAAATGTTAATATTTATGTTATGATACCAACATAGTCACAACCCTGAAAACATATTTGACTCATCCCTGTTCTTTAACCCAACATATCACATCTCTTGTCAATTCTCATTTATTTCACTTACTCAAAAAAAAAAAAAAGTCTGGCATATGATCCCATCTCCCCATTCAAATGATCATCATACTAATATGATGGTTGAAATTGTGACCAACCCATGCCTAGATTAATTCTATAGTTACTTAATTGTTGCCAGTGTTTCCCCTCTATAATATTTGAAAGTATTTTCCTTGGTCACAAGTCAGACTGTTATTTTTCTGATTAAAAAATAATAACTGTTTTTGGCAGACATTGTTTTTTGTTGGCAAGATAAAATAAGATAGGATAAAATATTAATTCCTCAGTCAGATTTTCAGGACCCTCCATAATCTGACTATAGTGAGCTTTTGAGTAAATTTTATTAATCCTAATCATACTATGTTTTAGAAAAACTCGAATCCTCGTTATTTCCCAAAATGGGCATTCCTTTTTTGCCTACAGCACTATATTAGATTTGAGTCTATGGCACATTTTAAAATGGCCCAATTTCAGTCATTTTGTTTGTATAAGTAGGAAATAGCTTATGATTATGACCTTAGTTCAAAAAGCTAACAATGTGTGGCAGAGTTGAGACCCCATCCCTGTGCTGGGAAAGGTCACTCTTCCTTTTATGGTTTCCAAACTTGTGCCATACTCCTATGCCATATTCAAAAGGACACAAAGAAATTTAAGGAGAGGGCCATCCATAGGTGTATATGAAACAAAAGATTAGATCTGTTAAATGCATTGTTTTTCAGAATATTTTAAGGGGCATAATCAGAAATGAATGTCAATTACATCAATCTGAAGTAAACTAAGGGGTGGAGTAAAGACCAACAATCCCCCTTTATGCATTTCTTTTAGCATTCTAACTACCTTGTTCCATATCGCAGATTATTTTAAAATCATTTTAAATCCTTAAAACCCCACTTGTCTAGTAAGAGATCATGTTTATAGTCTTCGAGTCTTCGATGGAGATTTCAGCTTGAAGAAGGAAATGCAGAATGTGGTATTGTTGATTGTCTTTGTTCAGCTGTCATTTGGTAGAGAGAGGTGATGCAAGGAGGACAGTATGTGGAGAATCCCTCTCTCTTCTTTCCTTCCCCTTCTTCCCCTCTCACTGTAGAGACTAAAATTCCCATTGTGTGGTAAGAAAACACAACCATCTTGTCCTGATCTTTTGTTTGTTTCCTCCGCTCCTAACCTGGTAGAATATAATGCAGTTTCTCCCCACCCCCCAACATTTATTCATTTAGGTATTTTCTTTCCTGCCTGGAATATATTTCTTTGAGGCAAGGTCTTGCTCAAAAAGCATTATGGGTATATTTTTCCATTCATAAAATTAGTTGTCAAGCATGTATCAGCATATCCCTGTCTATACTGCTTCCCCTTCGAATTCCTACCTTCTTCAAGATTACAGTTCAAGTACCCACTCCTAAGCTCAGTCTTTCCTCATCTCATTTTTCTCTTCCTCAAAGTGCCCATTTCTTTGCATGCTGTAGATGAAAAATGCAAACTCCTTCAAGGCAATGACTAGTATTCATGTAATTTTAGT